>NC_139169.1:5451666-6814583 GCF_965202585.1 Thalia democratica
ACTAATAAAAACGAAAGTCTCGCGTGGAAATCAGTTTACGAAGAGCTCAGACAAAACCGAGAAGATAAACTGCAAGCAGTGAAAAACAAAATCCTAAACAAAAAAAGGAGATGCGATCTCGCTAAAAACAAAACCGTTCTTATTGAAGGCGGATGGAATAAGAGGAAACATTTTAAGGAAAAAGAAAATAGCTCATTTAGTTCTACCATCAGGCCTGCTGTTATTGAACCAATGTCGTATAGAAGATCTTTCCGACCCGAAGAGATTAAAAAGAAAACAGCCGGTCCGCTGATGGCTAAAGCAAGAAAACAGTTGAAAAATAGATTTCAATAGATAGATGATGTAGAAAGACATCCATGCAAAATTTTATTAACGTGATTTTTATATTTTGTGTTTTATAGTATCATGTTTTAAATAAACTAATAGAAAAATTATTCTCTTAAATATACAACTAATTAAATGTAGATGTAAAAAATAAATATCTGTTAGCGTAAAATTTTTGTTTTAGTTATGACACAGTTAAAGCATTAACTGAGTATTTTAGCAATTGTTATTATAAAATTCAGTCGATGGCTAAATGTAACAGCTTGCTATCAAGCTGCACAGCTAAGTTGACAATACTCATTACTGGCGGCTAGGGGTTAAGGGTATAAAAAAAAAAATTAAAAGTATTTTGGGTAAGGTGGGTAAGGGTTAAGGGTATGAATGTTAAAAAAAAATCTAATTGATGATTCAGCATAATATTTAGGGTCACATCTTTGCTTTGAAATCGGACCAAATGAATAGATTGATCTAAAAATTTAATTACAAATAAAGCATCAGGGCTGAAAAGTACTTTAATTTTGAACTATATCATATGAATTAAGTACTAGAAACTAAATAATTAAATCAGTAGGCTAAGGGTATCAAAAATTAAAGTTTATATTTTATATTTTCATGCTTTAGAAGTTGTGTGGCAATTTACTTAATCAATCTGACAGTTATGTCAATTATCTCTACGAATTATAGAAAAATTCATTTCTCCAAATTTGTATTGAAAAATCTAGCTAAAAATAAAAAATTAAAAAAGCAAGTTTTGTAGACTATGAAGGTTTTAATCAGCATTATTTTAAATTTTACTTTTTTAAAGGTTTTAAGGGAATAAAGTTTCAAATGAACTAAGCTACACTTGGTATATAATTTGTTTTTAGTTCAAAACCTTATAATTTATATACTGTTCTTCCTGTATCAGACTGTAAAAAGTCAAGTAAAAATACACAGAGTTTTAAGTATTTTAAATTGTGTGTTGAAACTATAGGTTTAGTTTTTATTTTTATCAAAGTTTAGATTTTTATATTTAGGTAGCTCCTAATGTTAAGTTTCAAGTTTAAATAACTTTTATCTTAAAATAGTTTTTTAAAACAATTTTTAAATTGAAGTTTTTCACTGTTCAAAATCACAATTAAATTTCTAAATAAAAGTATGTACTTACAATTAAAGTAATAACACTAACAAATAGTTTTAATTTTCATTATAACTTAATTTTAACAAAACTTAAGATTCAGTGCGTGAGTTTTAGCTACAAGCTGTAACACTCTGGATGCCATTAAATTTGGAAAATCTTCAATTTTATAGTCTATTAAAAAAATACCTGGAAAAACCTAAAACCTCAAATAAATTTTCATGTTAAATAATGAATTGTATATCGTATAAAAAAACAAAAACTAATGTTAAATTAGTTATAAAACACATTCAAGGTAGCATTTTGGTAGTTTTTAAACTGTTAAACAAATATTTTGGATACTTTAATCGAATTTTTACTTAAATAAAACAAGAAAATTTTTGATTTTATGATTATTGAAGAAACTTGCAGTTTTTACTCTGAATTCTATCTATTGCAGATATAGGCAGGCAATTATTATTTGCAGCCACGTTTTGAAAACAAAAGTTTTAATTAAGGCCTTCTAATATCAAAAACCTAAAACAATATAAAAGACTTCTAAATTAAGTGTGAATACAAAGGACTTTTACAGCATTACCTTTCCTTAATAATTAACATCAAATATTTAACAATTTTTCAGTCGTAAATGAATTTTTTAAAAGTACTTAATTGTTTAGAAGAAAAGTAGCTTTCAACTTTTACAACTTGCATTAATTGACTAATAGTAGTTCAAAATTGCTAATGAATTATTATACGTAGGATTCTTACTTTTTAATTTAACTTTCAAGTTTTTTTTGTTGCTACGTAATGCAGGGGTCGGCAAATTGCGGCCCGCGTGCCAAATACGGCCCTTCAAGTCAAAATCTGCTGCCCGCGAGCTCCTTTTCAGCAAAAACTAACATTTTAAAAACAATTAAAATTATATTTTTTGTGATAAAAACTTACATTTATGCTCTTAGTTCAATAAATACTCTTTATTAATGGTCTAATATTACTTAATTTGTTATATTTTAAATCTTAAATAATATTTTTCTACTGATAGCTATAATCTTTTAAGATAAATGCGGCCCTCAAAAGGTTTTTTTTAAATAGTGCTTAATTACCCGTGAGCAAATTTTTTTAAGAAAACTGGCCAGCGAGTCACACGAAGCTGCCGACCCCGGACATAATGTATTCTAGTTTTGTTGGTATCTTTACTTAATTAATATAATTTTAAAAGTTTTGCAAACAAGGCTTTAAAAACTTTGTTTTACCTTTAAATTAGGTTTAATTATTATAAAAAAACTTTTTTTTCTTAATACTTTCTTAAAATAAATTGAACATAAACATTCCAATAAAAATAAACTATTTGATTGAAATATTAGAACTAAATTTTATTGTCGATAATTTTAATAAGTACCTTTTCTTATACTGTGAGCAGTTTAATATTTTGTTCTTCATTTAAAAATTAAATAAGCTAAGGTTTGAACAAGGTTTACAAATTTGGTTTATCGTTATTAAGGTATGTTTAATAATTTTTCCAATCAATCTGTAACAATTGTAGTTTTGGCTTAAACTCTGTTTGTTAGAACAATATAAAATCTGTTTGCTTAAACTTAAAACGAAAAAAGAAACTAAAATGACTTTATCTTATTTTGCAATATAGGATTGCTATAAAGCTCAAAACTATAAAAAGATATTGCTAAATAACAGGGATTTTTTATAGGTATACATGTTTTAAGCTTTTAAAAATGTCTTCGATAAATACAAAATTCCAGATTGATGTAACTAATAGTTTATTTAACTTATTATATAGTTATTAGTTAGGTATAGCTATTTAAACTAAAAATTATTCTTTTAATATTGATTCTTTTATTATATTTGTTTTTGATTTTTTCAGTATAGTTAGAAAAAAAGTTAGATAGTGAAATATTTCTAAAATACAAAAACATGACTACAATTGTAAAAAGTGTACATATTATATTGTTCTATATACTCTATCGGTAAAAATAATATTACCAAAGCAAGTTATAAACCCATCGATTCTATGAAGAAAATTTTACATAACTGGTTTAGTACCAGGTTCAAAAATTTCGAACTGTACATATAAAGTAACTTACTCAATATTTCTTGTAGGTAAATCTTTTTTATTACAAGTTTTTTATTACATTTTTAATATTAGTAAAGTAAAAGATTTTCACAAAATTTTATTCTACATCATTGAAATTTAAACCTCTTTATTTATAATATTATTCATTTACTTTTTTAACTAAATAACAAATTTAGTTCTAGTTGCTAATTATTATACCAGTTTAAAGTACAACGAAACCAAAATATTAATTTGTTAAACATATTTTGGAATCTTAAAGAATTTTGCTGTAAATTAATATAAATGAAAATCACTTGTCAAACTTGTAAACTATTATGATTATATTTTAGAGCGAAATTGATTAATTAATTACGTAAACCATTCAAACTATGTTTTAAACTAGTATTTTAAATGGATAATTTTTGTTAGCTTTTAATCTTAAATTTTTTGTCTTCATTTAACAGTTTATCGTGAGAACAAAGTATACTTAGGACTGAAATACTTCAGAGCCTTCGATTTTAAACAAAAGTTATTGAAGAATCTTTCTATTGTGTTTTTTGAAAGAATAAGATCTGTAAATTTACTAATATTTTAACAATACTATCAATTGTAATATAACGATGTGCTTCTTACATATTTATAAAAATAAATGAAAATGATACGTTTATTTGATAAAAAAAATAATATTTACACAAGTAGCCAAGTTTGTTAGTGAATATATATGTACAGCTGAATAAGTTCAGCTGTATATACAATATTGTATAAAACACGTTTAATGAAATAGGTTTTGAGCCACAAAACGAAAAATAAATATAAAATTACATATATTCTTGTTTTTTTATTTAATTCATGAATTCAAAGAATAGTTTTTTACTGATACACGTCTATAAAATTAACTCGATCTCTTATGAAGGCTTAAACGATAGTTTGAATTTTTACACTAACTTTAATATTAAGACTAAGTAAAAAAAATATTTTATAATTTAATTACCTCATGAAAAAACAGCACTACTGTTTTAAGTTTTTAACTCAAGCAAAAACTAAAAGAAGTACTAATTAAAATGTTATAATTGAAAATATGTACTAAAATATATAATTTAAAATATAAAGTATATATTAGAAAAATTCTATTGTATAGATTAAAAATATTGTGAATATAACGAATACCTTGATTTTTACAAATTGATCTTACTTTATAGAGTTTAATCTCAGCTACCAGATACTTTTTACAGCTTAACAAAATTCAAAGTAGTTTTCGATATACAAGGGGTCAAAGCCGGCCAGCTCAATAGCTCCCTTATAGAAGGTCCAAACTAAAAAGGCGAAAAAATAACCATTTCATTAAAAATCTATCTCCTCCTACAGTTTTTAAGCAATCATATTCAAATTTTCTAAGTTTACTCGTTACTAAATTTAAACCATTTAAGAGTAAGAACTTTCTTTTATTTTGAGAAAGGTGTTTTTTTATGAATTTTAGACCTTAAATTTGTAAATTTCAATTATTTGAAGTTTCCAACACTCAAAAGCTTTTAAACTGTGTAAGGAATATTTTTTTGAAAACTTGAGACACCTAGCTTAAAAAACTTAGGAGGAAATATATTTTTAGTGAAATAGATGTTTCCGCGTTTATTGCTTGCGCCTTCCATTAGGTCCCTATGGAACTCTCCGGCTTTGACCGCTTATATCTCAAAAACTACTTTGAATTTTGTAAAGCTATAAAAAGCATCTGGTAGCTAAGATAGTATTCTATTAAATAAGATCAACTTGTAAAAAAAGTGTTTAACCCCCCTGTAGCCTTAATTGTAAACATTACTTAAAATGTTAAACCTTGTGGCTAGCTGTTCTACTGATTATTAGCTTAAAGTAATTACTTGTTTGGTTTTCCAAAACCTCATTCTGACTAAGGAAAGTTTATAATCACTGAGGTTAGTTTTTTTGAATCAAAGAGTGGCAACCCTGATATTAGCTAAAATTAGATGATTTTCTAGTTGCCAAAACTCATGGAAAGTTTATAAGTTTAGAAAAAAAGATATTTTAGTGTTTTTTATTGTTCTTTCAATTTGAAGTTTTTTTTACTGTTCTCAATTTCAAGTTTCTCTTTTGTTCTTTCAATTTTAATAAAATATTTAAGTAAATATTGTTTAGAAAAATAACAAAACTACCAGATACTATTTTTAACTGTTAATCTTAACTAGACCTTAATAACATATCATGAACTTTCTTATCATTTAATTAATTTAGCTGTACATTAATACTCTTAGTCTAAATTTTTTTTTAATTACAGTTTTTCAAAATTTAAAAGTATATAGTTAGATATAACACATAAAAGATAAACTTCACACAATTATACTTAGTTAGTAGTTAGTTATATAAAATTGCATTATCGTACATAGTAGTTTTTATTATACTTACATTACAAAAAAATTAAAGTATTAAGAATCCGTTTACGGATCTGGCCGGATTTTAATTTGAAAAAAATATCCAGGTCCGGTTCCGGCCGGATCTTAATTTTAAAAAAAAAATCCGAATTCGGGTCTAGCCAGATCCTAAATTGTTGGTCCGGTACATCACTACTTTATAATACATAGCAAAAAATTTAGTAGAGTAATTTTTAATCTAGGGTAAATTCCCTTTGTTTTAGGGGCTAAATTTTCTTGATCACAAAGTATGTAGATTAATTGTTAACAACTGTCTTTTGCCTTTAAAGTTAGTATTCAGCTATAAAAATTTTCAGCTAAGTAAGCTTTTAACTTTTTATGTTTTTTAATCAGTTTTGAAATAAGCTAAAGAAAAAAATGTTTAGATTGTTTTTGATTAAAATTAATTAAAGTATGTATGTTGGGTGTACACTTAGTGATTACCTTTCATAAAAAGAAAAATATGAAAAAAGGTTAAGAATCGCTGTTTTAGTCCATTTAGTTGTTAATTTACAGCTACAACATTTAAGCCAAAGACGTCCATGTAGAATATCTAAAAAAGAAATAAAATCACTTTTTGTTAACAAAACAAAAGAAAACACTTTTCAAACTTCTGGTGATTCGACAATATGAATTAGAAATATAAGGTCTTAGTTAAAACTATTTAAGTTAAATTGCTTGTATGTTAAAATTTTCAAGAATAATTTTTTTAAACGACTGTGCGATGTTTTTTTTTTGATATATTGTAATTTAATATGCCTTTTTGCCACTATTTGGCGTTATTTTTTTTATAGTTGCGCTTTTTGTCACTTAAAAAAGAGAATGCTCAAATTTACATTTTTATAACTCTTAACCGTCTCAATCTAATAAGAGCAACTCTAGTTAAGTTGATAATCATTTTTTGTTTAATAATTTCAATAATCTTTGATATTTTTCAAAGTTTATAGTTAGTTGTTGTAGATAGTTTTGTTTTTTCTTTAAATTGTATATTAGCATCTAATATTTTTTTTAAGTTCATTAAAATTTTGTTCTCTGTAATTATAGTTAAAATTCAAATAGTTCTATTTTAAGTAAGTGAGTTAATGTTTTTTATTGAAAGCCCTTAACTTTCAAATTTTAGGAAAATTTCGTTTAAAATAAGTACTGGACAATGAAAACCTTACTTAAACATCTTTAAGCTGTTTAAAAAAGTATTTATTTTGAGAGCCACCATTTTCAGCTTATTCAAATTGTAAACATTTAATTATCTTTTAATTGTTAGTTAATAATAATGTTATCTTCTTAGTTTTCTACTTTTTAAATAACTACTGTGTTGTTAAGTTATGTACAGTTATCATATATACATCGTATGCAGTGTGCACTGTTTAGATATTACTTGTTTAAGTACTACTTAATTTAAAATTATAAATAATTGGTAGAAAGAAAGTTATTTAAGATACATATTTTATATACATTCTACTTTGTTATATACATTTAAAAGTTTTAACTTATAGTTTTTAACTATGTTTACTAAACTGTTTTCAAAGCAAGTAATATTTTAAGTGTGTTTTTTTTTGTTTTTTCCATAAGGGGAGGCTAAAGATTTTTTAAAAAGAACAATTCATATGTGCTTGGATTTCTTGAAATTTTTTAAAGTAAAATACAGTTTACATTTTTCCACTTATTTTAATTTCGTACCATAAAAATTATTTAGTAGGTAAATTTTTAATAGTAGTTTTCCTTAGTTTTAATAGCGAAACATTAGAAGTATAACCTAAATCAAGAGTTTAAGATTTTAAAAGAAATAAAAGGGCTAGTATTTAATTACATGAAAAAGTAACTAGGTAGTTGCTTACTTTTTATGCTCAACTGAGCACAAAAAGAAACTTTTTTATCATTTGATATTAAAAGATTCACATTATTACTAACAGTTTATTTTAAAATTTTATTTGAATAAAATAATTATTTATTTTTTTAATGAGTATCCGTTATTTTTCAAAACTTTGTTTGTTTTTCTAAAAGAAATATTTATATAAAAACATTCTAAATAAGCTATTTTAGTACTAAAAACAAGAAAATTATTGTATCTTCAAAAGTAAATGATACTTATATATAATAAATGGTGAAAAACAATCAACAAGTTTAAGTTACTGTCAACTTTTTTTGGTATCTTCTTTAATTTAATCTATTATAACCGTATAATAAAAATCCAACAATCATTCAGATCTAGTGGCGACACGTATAACTTTTGTTAAGGTGCGCGGGAAGTTTACCAGTATCTTTTTTATTGGATGATAAAAACGGGCTCAAAATAATCTTTTCTAAAGACCTTGTGTACTAACGACGCTTTTGCTTATCGAGTTTAAAAACTCTGAAATCAAGTTCAAATGTTTATTTTGTTAAGTTGTTAAAACCCTAAAAAATTTTAAATCCAAATAATTTTAAACTTTATTAATTTCAGAATTATATATTTAAATACGTCATGTTGCATACTGTACAAATTTTGACTATCAATCGCTGTCTAAACGTTAAGATAAATCTCTCACCAGACATCAGACTTCTGAAAATTTATTTTAATGCCATCCATGGGGTGGCCTATGATCATAACTTGATCTAATCTTCAATGGATCTGAATTATTCGATTATCCTGAGAATGTTGCAGGTAGAAGCCGGTTGGGGCGGAAAGCTAAACACAATGCTTTTTAATCAAGTCTACCCAGGAGGTCGTTGTCTGCTTTGAAGAAACTCGTGTATATCACAAGTATACTGTATATATATATATATATATATATATCTATGTATGTATATTTGTATGTTGTCAAGATAAAAACGTCCGTTTGAGTTGCTGGTAATAAATAAATTGTGTTCAAGTTTCTATTGTTCTTTTTGTAAAAGCAGATATGTTGTGAAAACTTTGTGTTCTAAATATGTTTTTTTGAATAAAACAATTGTCATAGTTTTGTGAAGAATAAACTAACTTGAATACTTTTGATTTTGTGTTTTTTTATTTTGTAAGGTGTATCTAAAAATTGGTTGTTTTTTAAGGTTTTTTCAAAAAGACAAAAATTTTAAACAGTTTATAACTGCAATAAAGTTTTATTTACTAGACTTAGTTCAGATAGAATGTATAACAGTTTAAAAGACTTAAAAGTTTAATATAGGTATCAAAGTATTACTTGTTTTTGATATAGTTCAAAAGTCATTATTTATAAAATTAAACATTATAATTATCTATTTAATTAAAAATAACTTTAATAACTTATTTTTTAAGTAATTTTTTTATTTATAGAAGTATATAAAGTATAAAATTTTTTACACGGGATTTTAAATCAATGAACAAAAATATTCAAATGACTCTTCTGATGTACCCAAGCTTAAAAAAAATTAAAGGTCTAATGTTTGTTGTTGCTATTAAAATAATTGTTTTGTTAAAAACTTCGGCAATCTTTAGACAACTCTTGTTAACGAATGATGCGGATAATGTTTTTGTTTATTAAAGAGATTAAACGCAACATATAAGTATGAAAGATTTACTGTATTTATAACAATATAATTTGTCCCTATAAAGTCATCATATATCCCTAATGGGCTGTCTTAAGGAATTACTTTTATATTTAGAGCTAAGTTATTTTCTATAGAATTAAATACAAGAGCTACAGAGTTACAAACAGTTGAATTTTTTTAATGAATAAATAACAGACATAAGAAACAATAGTATGTACACAATTTGTCCAAATACCTGCATAAATACAACAAAAACTCATATGATAAAAAAATATTTAACGCCAACACACAAAAATGGCGGAAAACTAAAATACAATTTATCATCAAAGGGCGAACTTGTTACAATCATGCGTCGCTACGTTACTGTCATTACTAGAACTTTTTTCATTACATTTTAGTGTTCATTAAAATTTATAAGCCGATTACAGACTAAATACATTACCTATCTTACTATGTTAATGTCATAATTTTTTTTCAGTGTTAATAAGATTGTCAATATAACAAAAAATAAAATTAAATAATTGTGTTGCTGAACTTCAAATGGTGTAATCAGATATGTTATTACTAGGAAATAGTTTAAAATTCAAAAAAAAATAGAATATGTAGGAAACATACAATATGTTCTAGAACTCGTACTATAAAATGAATAATTTTTAAGTTTTTGAAATGTTCTGGCAACTTACAATTTACACAAGAGCCTTTAATTTTTTTAGTTCATATTTGATGTGCATTTTGTTTTTTGTATGAAGTTTTCTCCAAATTTTTTCAGTTTAGTAAATGCCCATTATAAAGGTTATCTATTAAATATTTTTTTTGAGTTGATCTTTAAATTTTTCAATTTATCCAACTTTTCTTTTTTTTTTGTGAAATTTTTCTCGAGAGTTTTCCAGTTCAGTATCACAATGAATAAACTTTAAGTTATTAAACTTTTTTATTTAAAACTACAATTATGTTATAATGAGTCTTTTTCGTCAAATATACTTAAACATTAACTAAGTATATTTATGTACAAATATGTTTTATAATCTTAATTAAAAAATGAGTAAAAACTTCATCAAGATATACGTTATTAATAATTTGAAGAAAAAAAAAATTAAACATTTTTACGTATTCGAATAAAATTCAAAAGTTCTTGTACATTACAATCATATGATTTTTTAGAATGAAAACAAAAAGTGAATATAGTATTTCAGCTTAACAACATAAACACACAACAAATATTTTATCATTGCATAAAATGAAATAAATCTTAAGTCAACTTACCTTTTTAAATTATTCTAATATTTTTAATCTTCTTTTACTTATAAAAAGTTGCACACTCTCTTTGAAAAAAAAATTTATTTTTTAATTTTAATTTCTAAATAATTTTATAAAAAATTAAGAATAAGTATCTCTAAGCTTTAGAAAAAAAATTTATGAACAACTATAAGGACCACTAAACCTTTAAAGTTATTCGACAACCAACTACTCATATCAACTAATACACAGTCTACTCAAACACTTACTTTTTATTTTATTCACTTATACTTTTCAGTTTTAGTATTCTAGAAAAAAAATATTTACGGCTATTTCTGTTGCAGTAATAAAGCACAGTACAATACTATTTATTTATAGTTTATTAATAGCTTTAAACTGTTTTAAATACAGCCAAATAGTTTTCAATTTCAAACTTAAAATTTGAAATGTTAATACTTAACCAACTCGTTTAAACTGTAAAACAGTATATTATTCTAATAATTAATAAATAATTTTCACAAGCTTATTGTCCAAGATAATGAATGGTAAAAACTTGTTTAAAATTTTTATTATAAATCAAAGTCATTCATCACCGTGGTAAAGCTTCAGACTTTGAATTTGTCTGATTGGAAGTTATTGCGATAACCAAAGTTAAATATTCACAAAAATTTACGATTTATTTTAACAGTATATAAAGCACACAATTAAAAGGCCATCGACGCACAAGAGCAGCCAAAAGTGTTTAAGGCACAGGGGAAAGAAATAAAAACTTCGACCTACAAATTCTCTGACGTTAAATCGGTTCGCAGCAAAGGATCACCATCGCTGGTTATTTTAAGGGGTTCTTTTCAATAAACTAAAATAAACAATTAATAAATAAAATTACACTAATAATTAACTTTTTTAAAAACTAAACATATTGCCAGCCTTTTTTATGTACAAACATATTAGAAGTTTTATAGTATTAGTTTTTTCTAAATCAAGGTGTCTTAGGCTTTTTAAGTATTATTTTTTTTTACAATCTAGGTCTAGTTAGGATATTTTGCAAAACTTATGTAATACTCAAAGCAGTATGACTTTGAAGTTTCTTTTAGTTGTTTGTATTTTCTTCGTAGCTTATTTAAAATTGATAAACATTTTACATTCAACGAAAAAAAAAGCGCTCGAATTTGTTGTTCTTTGAAATAGTACTTTTCGGTTATTGTTTCTTTCTTAATTTTGTTACAGTTTAATATCATTTCTAAGACTAGATTTTAAATAATTTTTAATTTTTAGCTTTTACTTCTTTTTTTCTAATACACTCTTGCTAATTTGTGCTAGTTTGGTTTTACTAGTTTCAATCACGATTTTGATTCTTAGAACTTTAAGTGAGCATTTTATAATTTGAATGCACACTTTTTTGGTGGAGTCTCTTTACATTAAAGTTGTAAATTAAAGTATTCACAAGGCAGTAAGATTTTGTAAAAGTTTTAGAAAGCTGGATGTCAGCTCCAATTCACAAAAACATGGTTGCCATTATTTAAAAGTGTGTTACAAACAATACACAAGTATACATAGTAATGTACAAATCTAATGAATAGATCTCCAACATCAAACATTTAGTTGAAAATTTATTTTTGGAAAATTTTTTTTTAACTATAATAAAATTAAATTATTAAGAAGTTGTAACAATATTTTTGACCTGTTCTAAATTGAATAAATATCATTCATTTGAATAAACCAAATTATGCAAGCAGAAAAATTTTGAAAATTCATTTAGTTTTGTTTAGTTGACTAGTGCACTCATGTTATATTTAATTGTGTTTATTTAGAATTTTAATTACTTTTTTGTTTTGTGTTTTCCTTGATTAGCTAATTTCTGATGCAGTTATAAGGCTATGCAATTTTAAATTATCTATCTTGTTACAATTGTATCAGACTGATGTACATTTGTTTAAGTTTATTTGTGTTAATAAAAGACCTGTTTATATTTTTTTTACAAACAGTTATAATTAGAACTAAATTAAATGAAGATTATTTTTGTAATATTTTAAAAGATAAATATAAACTATTTTAATGATTGCCAAGTTTACAATATATGAAGCTTTAACCAGGAAAAACAGTTAAAATTTAAATAACTTTTAATATCGTTAAAACATAGTTTTTTAGGTGTTCGTGAAAATAATTAAAGTTACAAATTAAAAATGTCTTTTCAAAGTATCCATAGCCATAGTGATGCAAAAAAAGCAAAACTAGAAAACATTAGTCAAGGCCATAAAATTTTAGATGAAGATGACGCTATCTCGTAAAAAGGTTCTACTTATATACTATTTTTGGCCTGGTTTAATACGCAACGTGCGCTCTAACTTATATAAAGTAGAAGTCCCCAAGATAACGCTTAAATTATAATTGCTTAAATATACTAAAATGAATTACTTACCATTTACTAAATGTTTAATAAATCAGTTACTTAATTTAAATTGAGTTCGAATTTGTGATCATGAATATATTTACAATGAAATGCGAAACGAAAAGATGATAAAAAACTGCGCAACATTACACTAGAATAACAGAAACTAAACGCTACATGTTTAAACCAAACTCAAAAAAACATTCTAAAATCGAAATCACTTCAACAAGATTGAAACCATTAAAACTTAAGTGCAGCAAAAAACTGCACTGAGTTCAGACCCTCAATGAAGTAGAGACTAGAAAAACTGAACTGTACTGAACTCAAGAACGTTCAATTTATATCGCTTGAGAAAAAAAAAGAAAGTAAAAAAAAGACAATTACCGCTCACGCGGTACAGCTTCAAGAAGTAAACAAGTCAGAAAAAACCCCTAATTAGAAACAACTCTAAACCGCTACCGAGCGGTTACATTTTCACTCCTAGAACGGTCAAATTGGAGTTTCAGCTACGGTTTAGAAAAAACATTAACTTTACTTTGCTAACAAGTCGTAAAACTTTAAAAAACTTTAGATGAAAACTTTTAGATTCTGACAAGAGAACGATTACACAGACAAAAGTCACTCTTAATTAAAACCGGTGTAAAAAACTTCGGTGTGGGGTATTTTCTTAATTTTTTTAACTTTACTTCAAGAGTTACGTTAAGAAGATGCTTAGAAATCAGTTAAAATTATGTTTAAGTGTCAAAATGTTTAAATATAACTGTTAAAGCTTTTAACCATCGGTTGACAAAAAAAAAAAAAATATATATACACATCAAAATAGAACTTAAATGCTAGAAGATATTTATATGCTAAAAACATTTACCAATCAAATCAACATCGTTTATAAAACTTAAGAGTTGGTTAGAACACATTAAGACTTAAATAACAAAAAAATGTAGACAGTTCAAAAAATCTCCTCGCCGCCAGAACTCGCTCCGCCCTTGTACATCTCCACGTCGTTTGACCGGTTTATGCTGATACGTCTCCTCGCCTCACCCAACGGTCTCTTGGCGCCACGGAATCCGTCTCCTTGCCTCAACCAGCGGTCTCTTGGCCCTACGGAACCGTCTCCTTGCCTCAACCAGCGGTCTCTTGGCCCTACGGAACCGTCTCCTTGCCTCAACCCGCGATCTCTTGGCCCTACGGAACCGTCTCCTTGCCTCAACCAGCGGTCTCTTGGCGCTACGGAATCCTCTGATCCGTCTCTCCGTACATCTCCTCGTTCCTTTCCTCGTACATAAAGTTCGGTCTCCTCGTACCGCTCCTCGCCGATTCGTTTCTCGGGCCGTTCGTGCGAAAGTGCAATTAAAGTTCAAGCAAAAATATAAAGAAAATACTATTTCAAGTATTTTCAAGTACTTTTAAGTATGTTTATAAGAAACTTAAAAAACATTTATAGCTTCAGTTTAAACTAATTATTCATTATAAAAACTTTTAGTATATTAAAAACATTTCACATTCAACATGAGTTAGTTGACAAAACAAACAATTATATTCATTTCAAAAGCTTAAATTTGTCTCGTAAAAATATATAGCTCTTGAACTTTCTACTAATTTATAAAACTTTAACATTCTAAGAAATTTAAAAACAAAGTTGTTGTTAGCGTTTAAATGTTGAATAAGATATTAATAGCTCAAATGACCTTATTAAAATTGTGTTTTTATAAGTAAGCTGAAGTGTATAACAACAAAAAACATGCCAATAAAGTTTGTTACAAGCAATTAACAAGGTCATTGTAAAAAAAACTTTAAATATTATAGTTTAAAGTTTGAACATAACATTGTTGCTAAATATAAAACTAAATTAAGTTTAATAAACTTAAGAAATTTCACTTCAATAACCGATTATGCACTCGAAAACAAGTTTTAATAACCTCATACAAGTATTTTTACAAGGACGAACGAAAAAACAACAATGTTTTTACTTGCAGTTTAAAAAGTTTATTATCCATTATAGTTCAAATTAAACGATTGTTTAAAAACAAAACAATTAAACTTTACAGTTGCTAACTTTTATAGACGTTTAAAACTCTTTTTGTTATAAGAAAGTTTTATTATTTGAAGCCTTTAGCTTCATTTTAATTTTTAATAAAATGTTTAAAACGATTGAACGATATTTAATTAATTTAACAAAACGCGGAACAACTTGAAAACAAGACTAACTATTGTTTAAACTTGCTCGTACAAGTTTAAAACTCATTTTGAAAAACGCTTCAACAATGAATTGCAATAATATCTACACAACAAATACATTTTAGTTCTAACACATGTCCATTAGCTTTACCCAAACCACTTTAACATAAAATTCAACACAATAAAGCTAATTACTTTTTGCAAAAAACAACACAAATCTCTCACAAACTCGAACTACTTAGTTGTTTTTCCAACTAGAAATTTTAAACTCATTTTTAAAACTTTACAGACCAGATGACTGGGTTAAATAAATGCCCTTAAATTTATCGAATTTATAATATTATTAAATAAGGTTAATTTTACTCTATTTTCAAGTCACCATCTACAAAACGTAAAAATTTTAATGAAGGTGTCTGTGTTCGATTCCAGCTATAAATAACTGGACGTCCGGGTCATCATGACGCTATCTCGTAAAAAGGTTCTACTTATATACTATTTTTGGCCTGGTTTAATACGCAACGTGCGCTCTAACTTATATAAAGTAGAAGTCCCCAAGATAACGCTTAAATTATAATTGCTTAAATATACTAAAATGAATTACTTACCATTTACTAAATGTTTAATAAATCAGTTACTTAATTTAAATTGAGTTCGAATTTGTGATCATGAATATATTTACAATGAAATGCGAAACGAAAAGATGATAAAAAACTGCGCAACATTACACTAGAATAACAGAAACTAAACGCTACATGTTTAAACCAAACTCAAAAAAACATTCTAAAATCGAAATCACTTCAACAAGATTGAAACCATTAAAACTTAAGTGCAGCAAAAAACTGCACTGAGTTCAGACCCTCAATGAAGTAGAGACTAGAAAAACTGAACTGTACTGAACTCAAGAACGTTCAATTTATATCGCTTGAGAAAAAAAAAGAAAGTAAAAAAAAGACAATTACCGCTCACGCGGTACAGCTTCAAGAAGTAAACAAGTCAGAAAAAACCCCTAATTAGAAACAACTCTAAACCGCTACCGAGCGGTTACAAAGAGACTACAAATTGTACGGATAGTGCACTAATTAGGTTTTGTAAACAAAACGCTTTAAAAAATGACAAAATATCAAGAATGGACAACGATGGTCCCGTTGGAAGTTTGTTAAATTAAATTGTTACAAAATTTATGTTCTTTAATTCTCAAGACACTTCATCATATATTTTAGTTTTTCACTACAATAGAACTAAAGATGGTTGTTTAGCATAAAGAAATAAATAAAAACATAAAAATACATTAGTAGTTTTATGTTTTTTTTTTAATGTACTAAGCTTTTAAAAGTAGTTTTTTTAATATTTTTAGAACTCAAACGTTAAACGATATTATACAGATTAGAAAAATTAGCTTTAAATTCAAATACTGTTAGTCTAGTTGCAATTTATTTTCAGGAAATAAGAAGATGTTACCAACTCTGTTTGTCAAGATTTTGAAATCAAACAAATTTTTATTGCAAGAGAATCTCAAGATAACAAACTTTAGTCTATTTTCTGAAAAAATCAATGTTGAAAATGTGACAACTTTTTATCAAATAGCCAACATTTTTAACTTTTCCGAACTTGATAAGCAAACTTTATCTTACATTAGACGTTTGTTCAACATAGTTTTCGAAACTAAACACTATTTAGAGTTAGATTTTAATCTAGTTGCAAAAGTTATTTCAAGTTTTGAACTAAATATTGATTCAGAACTAGAAGTATTGCTTGCAGTTGAAAGTTGGGTGGGTCATGATAAAGAGCAGAGAAAGAAGTTTGCGAAAGTTCTTTTATCAAAAGTTCGTTTTATTTTGTTGCCAAATGGTTTTCTTTAATCAACAGTATTCTGAATCAAATATCGACCAAATTACAAGTGAAAATTTCAGAAAAAATGAGAAAAGCTCATCAAAAGAAACATGAAAGTGCTGTTTCGTACAGAAGTTGTACTAAAAATGTGTTTTATATTATGTTAACTGGCGGTATTATTCAGGCACGGAACAGAGTACGGAACCGTGTGATAAAAATTAACGGTGAAAATTTTAAAGACGTAAAAGTTCTAGCTCGCATGAAAACAAAACGATACCGACATCAAGCAGTTTACTGTAAAGGTGAAGTGTATGTTATTGGTGGCCTTTGCCAAAATAGTGAACAAATTTTGTCTGTAGAAAAATATTCACTGACCAAAAAACAGTGGAAATCAATTACTAATGTTTCAGGTGACCAAAAAGGATTTAGTGTTTGTGCTTTTATGAGTGGAATATATTTACTTGTAGGTCGTAACAAAGAAGACGAAACAACAGATACTTGCATGTGTTTTAACACAAAAACAAATAACTGGACAAACGTTGCTGAAATGAATAATGCTAGAGTAAATGCAGCTTGTACTGTTTTTGAAGAAAAAATTGTAATAACTGGCGGTTCAAATCGATATGGTATAAGTTTAAACAAAGTTGAGTCTTATGACTATTTTTCTAATACATGGTCATCTATGCCAAATATGATTAAAAGTAAAAGTTTTCCTCACAGCTTAGTTACAGTCAAAATCAAAATGTTTGTGTGTGGATTATGTGAGGTACTTGAAGTTTTTGATTCTACTAGCAAAAAATTTGTTAACTTGAATTTTAGATACACGGATTTAGCTCTTACTGCGCGAATGCAATTTTTTTTTATGTAGAACAAGGTTTATTTGTTTAGTTATGAGAAACTTTCATGTTATGATGTAGAAAAGAATGAATTATCTGAAGAACTAATTGAAACAATGAAAAATATATACTTTTTTTCTTGCACAGCCGTACCTCAACTTGAGTTTTCAGACGAAATATAAGAAAAACTATGCTAGCTAATCTTCTTAAATTTCATATTAACTTTAAAGCTCTTATTTTGTCAGTTTAAGTATCTTTATAATGTTTATAATATATACATATATATATTAATTGTGCAACAAAAAGTAGCAAAACTAAAAATGCTAAATGCTGATTTTATTTTTTTCGCAAATAGATTTATAAGGTATATTTAGATTTTAATTACCAGGGTATCATTTATGTTGTGAATTTTACATCCACTAATAGCTGAGTTAACTTACTTTTTTTTTCGGAATAAAAGTCTCAAAGCATTTTTCAGCTTGTTTTTTATGCATAAAGTGTATATGCGACAATTAGTAATAAATGTTTTATTATTTCAAAAAATTATTTTTTAGTTTTCTTTTCTTCTTTTTATCAAACTTGACTTCCACATTATAAATGCTAATAAAATGCATTTAACTACTAACCTTAAAATGTTGTGATTTTAGTTAAATTAGTGACATATATTGAAAATAAGTATGATATTAAAAAAGCTATTTTTAAACTAAAAACATTTACATAAAAACTTATTTAAAATATTGTTCACAAAAATTTAAGTCGACTAGATTACTTTTAGAAACTCTATTTCTTACTTTTTTCATTTTAGCGAAATTATAAAATATTAGGCTCCTAATTTTTTTTTTGTTTGTAACTACATGTCAAACATTTTCTTAGAAAGATAAGAACTTAGACTTTTTTCTAAATTAAATAAACTTACTTTTCATTTAAATTGTTTATACTGAATTCTTTCATGATACAAATAAAATTATTATCTTATAACTTCAAAGTATTATTAGTTTACAGTAAGGTTAAAAGTAGAATTTTTATAAAAGTCAATTTATTAACAGTTAATTTCTATGAACTATTTACATTTAATACTATTTGTTTGTCCCCAGTTACGGCTTGACTTGATTTTTACGTCAATAGTTTAAGAAAATTTATACTTTATAAATATAACTTAACTCAAAAAAAGAGTTAAAAAATTCTATTAAAAATACATTTAAAAAATAGTTAGAATAAAACTATACCACAAAGTATTAAAAACAGTAAAGGATTCCAAGTACAACTAGCCTATAAGGTAATTTTGGTTATTGCTATGTAGATACTAAAAGTACAAAGTTCTTTGTTTTAAGTTTGATCTTTTAAACCTGTAGCTTATATTATGTAGAATTGAAGTGACAGCTTTGCTTTTTTTTTGTTAATGACTTACTGTTAAGTATATCTTTTGATAAAAAAAACTCAAAAATTTCAAATTAAAAAACTTGGATGTTTTAAAAATTCTCATTTTGAGCAAGTATTTAAATACTAAAACTTATTAACTTTATTATAGTATTTACATAAGCACACATTTTTGTTTTAAACTTAAAAATTAATTTTATTATTTATATTATTTTTTTATTACTCTAAATTTTTATATAAACTTTTATTTTAATTCTTACGTACTTTTATTTGAGTTTTACAAATTAGCTTGGAAATGGTATATTTTACGATACCATTACTTTTTAGATTTATAAAAAGTCTTATAGGTTATTGTTTGTGGTTTTAGTTCCCATATAACGTTAAAATACCGTTTTGTAAAATAATAAAACAGTATATAACTTGATATTTTGACAAAAGTATTACGAAAGTTGTTATATAGTTTACATGTGTTTAACTAATATAAAATAATTTTGAGTATACTTTGTTGCTCATAATAGACTCAAACAGTTTTTTATCGAAGCTTAATCTACTATATGTTCAGTTTATTGCTTGTAAATAACTGAAAAAAATTATAAAAAAAAACCTATAAATGTTTTAACTTGTAATTTTAAATGTTTTTTTTTTGCATTAAAGAAAACTTTGTGTAACATATTTTAAAACTAAAACATACTTTTATATATATAAATAACTTTTATCAACAGATTTTTATAATTAAAAATAAGTAGCATAGATACAAACATATTTAAATGATTTAAAAATTAATTAACAAATAGGTTTTATCGGCCTACAGATTTGAGAAAAAATTCTAACAAACGATTAGAACAAGTCATAAAAAAATTATTCAAAACATTATAAGATTTAAAATAACGTATGAAGAAATTTTTAAGCAGTACAACTTAATTATCAAAATAGTTGTTGCATTATATTAAGGACGCTCTTGGTATGATATGGTTTTTGATATGTACATTAGGGTTGCCAGAAATAAAGAACTTCGATAACTTAATAAACGTCTAATTAAATTTACTTGAAAAATAAATCTAATTACAAAATTGACTTAACATGTCATGTAGGAGTAGTTTATGAAGTGGAAATAGATTTTAAATTCTAATATTTGAAAATTTTATTTTTGTGATTTGCCTTTAACTTAGATATTAAAAAACCTATGCTCACAAAGTTGACAAAAAGTTAGTAGGCTAAACAACTCAACAAAGTTGAATTTCTCAAACTGATTTGATTGTACGATTTTGTTGATAGGTCGAAAGAGCTAAAATATCAAATTACTTGTAAGTTGTTTAAACATGTTTATATTTTTCACATTTGTTCACATGTAACTGATACTTTGCTAATTTTGAGAAGTTTTATAAATTAAAAACAATTACCATTAACGTTTTATGACTGGTAAGATAAAAAATCTCTATTAAATTTAAAATTTGAGTTATCTCTATGAACTGTTCAAATTTAAACGTTGTTGTATATAAAAAATATTGATACAACTTTAATTAACACATATTTAAAATATTAAAAATATTAATATCCTGAGGATTTACTGAAGTAATACAAAAATATTTTTAGTTTTTTATGTAAGACTTAAACAATTTATTCTTATGAAATACACGCATCATAAAATATTATTAACATAAAACATTTCTAAGGTTTTTAGTACATCAGACTTGCTTTAGAAAAAAACAATATAAAAAGTTTTTCCAAAAAAATATTAAGATTTAAATTAATTAGATTAAAATATTTAAAATATTTAAGCTTTTGAAATAGTTTTACTATTGCATAGCAAACTTTTATATCAAAAGTAAAAATAATGTATCTTAAACTTAAAATTAGAAACATGACAAAGTTTAAACCAATCCTGGCTAAAGTTTAGCGTCAATTTTTTAGCTGCATAGCGCTTCTATTGACAATAATACCAAGTTTTTTTAAGCATCTAGGTGCTTTAAAAATTAAATGATTATATGTTACATTTAAATCAGTATTGTTTTATGTAGTAAGAAGGTATCTTTAAGGTATAATTTAATGTTATTTTGTTACCCATTAATAATAAATAGCACATTGAAATCTATTTGTTCACTACAAATTATAATTTATTTCATGAAATAGTATTATTAAAGTCTTAGTATTACCAGAGTTTAAATTTCCTTATATAATAGAAAAAGTCAAAAATTTACTAGATTTATAATATTTGCACAACAAATATCTAAAACCAGCTAACTTTCATTTTACGCTTCAAAGTAATATATTACTATTATTATTATTATTATTATTATTATTATTATTATTATTATTATTATTATTATTATTATTATTATTATTATTATTATTATTATTATTATTATTATTAATATTAGTAACAATTAATAATTATAATATATTAAAAAAAATAGCTGGAAAAAGTATAATCACTTTTTTTGAAGAAATTTACAGGTAAAAATTAGAAGGAATAATGTTGTTTTTAAGGTATTCAAAAATTTATCTTTCTATTAAAAGAATATTATAGTGTTCTTCTAAATTAAATAATAGTTTAAGTGTGTATATACTAGACAATTTGATTTTGTGAGTAATATTTATCACATAAGTATTTTTATTTAAGTAAAAATAAAAGAGGTTACAAAGATAAGTAAGAAAAGTACATTTAACATTTTTATGACGAGCTAAGTATAATATAAAAGATAATAAGAAAAATTGTGCAAAAGATTCATACAACTAAATAAAAAACAAATTTTAGTTTATGCTAAGCTAAACTTGAATAAATACCTTATTTTAATTTATTATTCTATTATGAAGTTTAAGAAATAAAACTAGTGCTGCGTAATTAAATAGAAACTGCTTATTTGGTAATAAAACAAAAACATCATTGAAAATATTTTGAGCATTCAAAACAATATTTTGTTCTTAAAAAGCGAGCTAAGACTTGTTCTCTTAATTAAGTAAAGTGAGCGCTAAACATAGTTACTCTTTAATGTCTTATAGTGGTCAAGTTAAGCAAAATTTAAAATCGGCTTTTCGCATGTTGCAGTGAAAATATAGCAGCATTAAAACTCTATAAAATGTAAACCTAAACTAAATAAATATACTTTAAAACTACCGTTTTTCTGGCCAGTTGTATAATGGGTCGGGTGTTAGAATGGCACAGCAACACTTTAGCACGACAGGTAACTTTAGCACAGAGCGTCACTTTTTCATGGCGTCATTTTAGTACGGTACGTCACATTTGCATAGCGTAAATTTAGTTTGAGGGTCACTTTGCAAAGCTTAACTTTATTAAGATAATTAATTTTTGCACGGTTAGTGACTTGTACTACGCGTTACTTAAGAATGGAGTGTCATTTTAGCACGGTGGGTCAATTTAGCACAGAGCCTTATTTTTGAACAAACTAAAGCTTTTTAATAGGAGCATACATGAAACATTTTATTCAACTGGTAAGAGTCAAATGTTAATACTCTAAGTTTGAAAGAATTTTACGCTTAAATTAAAACCTTTTTCAAACTTACTTGTAAAACTTGAAGAATAACTTACTTTTATTTTTGAGTAATTTTTATGTGTAAGACTATTAAATTCTTTTAAACTATATAATATTAAACCTTGTAATGTCAAAGTTTGTTATTTGAAATCATATTTACTTCAAGCTTAACAAATAATTTGATATGATAGTAAAGATAATAACTAAATAATCCGATAATACATTTAAAAAATATTAAAAATAGCTAAGATTTTTCAAAACTTCGTAAAAAAGTTCAAGAAATACAAAGTGTCAAAACTGTTTTAAAAAAAACTTATGTCTGCTTTTATAGACTTTTAGTGTTAAACTATTTACTGACTTAGTAGTAAATATATAATGTCTTTTTAATTTTTTATACCTTACTGTAATGTAATATAGTCAACACTCTAAAGCTTTCACTTATTTTTTTCGGCTAGAAAGATTAAAACTAAGTAAAGCCTTCAATAAATAAACCCTATTTAATTAAAATAAACCGTGTAAAGTTAATTAAGTTCTGCTAATTATTTGTTAATATTATTAAGTATTTAGTTGCATACAACAATAACTTGTTTTAGAATAGATGTTTTCTATGTTTTTAACCGTGAAAAAAATACTTATAATTTTAAGTAATTTAGTAAAAAACTTGTTGATTTATATAAATTTTGTACAATAATTAACTTAGTGAAGTTTTAAAAATATACTTTTAATTTAAATATAATCGACTTAGAAAGTTTTTCAAATATCAATAATATGCTATAAAGGGTAAGATCATTTCCAGAAAAACAAAGCTAATGCTAAAAATTTATCATTTTTTTTATCATGACTAAAAGTAAAATTAAATATTAAATCTAAGTATTAGAAATAATTATTAGTTGAAAATAAATCTGTCCTGGACAAGACATTAAAAGTTATCAAAGTAGTGTCCAATTTGATAACCGAAATGTTTTTTGTGCATCAAGTCCTAGGACCAAGTATTTTAAGCGCTTTTTTATCGTCTAATAAACTATAATCATTTTAACAGGTAGAATTAATTAATTTTATTTAAATTACTATGGCACTACTTTGTACAAATAAATATTATTAAGGTTTTAATAGCTTGACATTTAGAGTATTTTTCTAACGTTTGAATTTAGCTCATCTTTTCGAAGAAATAGAATTTGAATTCATTTCATTTTTAAATTCTTATTAGTGTGTTTTATTTTGATTTCAATTAGTAAGTATATAAAAATTTAATTACTACAGAGTTGCCACAACTTTAGGCTAATCTGAACTTTAATTTTTTTTTTTTTGATATTTCAGGTTGGCTAAGTTTTAGTTAATTAATTGCATGTTTGGTTAAGCTAGTTAAATGCTAGTTTGGAATGTTTTCTCAAATATCAAGCTATTTTAAATGGCTTGAAATTTTTTTCTTTCTATAAATTAATTAATTAAGTCTAGTTTTTTAGTTTTTTTATATATAAGTAAGTGTTTTAGATGTCTTACCTTAGTTAACTTAAAAAAATAATTTTTTTTTACACAATTTTTCAACAACTCAGGATGAACAACTGATACACTTCTTGACTGATACATTTCTTAAAAACCTCTTTAAATATCCAGCTTAAGATTACAATGTAACTTAGCTAAGTCACATAATCACGGTTGCTTAAAACGTTTGAAACACTCAGGCTTGTTAAATTTATTTGTAAAAACACTTAGGCTGCCAAAGGAGTTTTGAATTTTCTTGAAACATATTTTTTGTAGTTTATCTTAATTTTTATTCTTTAATTTTTAAGTGTTTTGTTTTCTTACGAATCTTTTAAAACCTCATGATGACTTAGGCTAATTTTATGTAGCTAATGATAGTTTTTAAATAAGTTTTTAAAGTTTATTTTCAGAGATTTAAACTTGATAGAATTATAGTTTTTCAAATACACAGAAATTGTTTCAATTAAACCTGTAAAACTTATAATCTCCCTTATTTTTTTTTATGCACTTGAGAAAATATTTATACAGTTTGATCAGATAGATTTGTAAAATGACAGCTGTAACTCAAAGTTGTTATAAATATTTTCTAAATATCGTTTTTTTTTGTATAAAAGAAATATAACTTTCTTTCATTAAAATCTGAAAATTATAGATGAAAAGAAAACCTAAATATCATTTAAATAACAAATTATTTTTTAGATAGTAAATTAACATTTATCTTCAATTACAGAATAATATGTCAAAATTTGAATTTAAAATAGAAGTATTGAAGTTTTTTGATTTTTTCAGTTTGATTTGTCTCTGTCAAATTAGTATTTTGGTTTCTTGAATTAGTTTGATATGTCTTATTAGAAGTATTTTAATTAACTTATTTTATTAATAATGTTTTATTTTATTTTTTGAACTTAAGTTTTATACATTTAATGCTGTTCAAAAAACAAATCTGGTATAAAAATATTCTTTTAAATATTGTTTTAAAATGTTTTAATGACTTAAAATGACTTAAAATAATATTAACACAAATATATATTACGCTACTTTTGGGTTTAAAGATATTTAAAAATTAAATAAGTCTGCAATAGAAAAAGTGAGATAAGTAAAACACTGCTAAATAAATTATAAGTAAAACTAGAAAGATACTGTAAAAACATTTAAGCAGAACTTTTTTAATGCTAGGTATTAACCTTAGAAATATATTATACTAATTATATTAAGTTTAAAGTAGGTGAAACTTGTTTTTTATTTACCAAACAGGTATGTCATACAAACAGAATAACTAAGGCTAAATAGACCATAGCATTGTTTGAACTTTTTGTAAAATACTTGCAAGTTTAGATTATTTTCATATATATCAGATCGGTGTTTTGACTATTTTTGATTATTGTTTGTATTAATTTATATAAAAGTTGTACTTGAAAACAATGCGTTATAAAAATTAGTAGGTTACCTATCTTTTTGAAGTATCTGTAAAGTAATGTTCAAAGTTTTACAAATTCATTGTTTTTAATAATAATCTTATTTTATAAATACTAAATTTCTACAACTAATTCATTTAAAATATAAATTTTGTTAATTTAAAATATTTTATTCTTTGAAATGCAATAACTATAACACCCAACATTTAGGTGTTTAAAAATCGATGTCATCCTGAGTTAGTAAGTATAACGATTAAATCTCACCTAAATGGTTTAAAAAGAGATAAGAAAATTGGACCAGAAAAATGTGTAGTCACCTTGAAATTTCAATACATAAATAAATGTTGAGATGTAGTCTACCTCTTTTGATTCTTAAGACCGGACAGGACTAAAAATTTGACTGAAGAAAAGTAAAATATCTTTTTATGTTCTGAAGAATAATAAACAACTAGTTGCTTCTAGTTTTTGAACTGCAAAACTAAAAGTAACTTTGACTTTAGTTCTACGTTGACACCTTAATACAAAGAACAGATACCCACTTTCGACAAAAGCATTGTTTTATTCCATTTCAAATGCAATTGCGACATTAGCTATATCGATCATATAATTAGATAGCTAAAGAAAAGGGTCAAAGAACATATACCTGCTTGCATTTAGAAGTTTTTGAAGTTAGCTCAAAAAGAAAAGAAATATAATTGGATTATAAATACACCAAAAAGATCTCATATTGCGGAACATTAAGCGAACAGTTAAAGTTGTGCTGAAAATTTCATTTAGGAGAAATATAGGGTAATTAAAAGTTGATATTACTTAGTCAAAATGGAATCTATATTTATTTAAATAGAAAACCTACCCTTTGTAGGTAAAAAGAATTTGAATATAGTGTTGCTTTATTTACTTTGTGCTCTTTAGTGTTTGTATAATTTTTTGCACTATAAATTAGCATTTTAATTAGTGTTATGTAGTAAACTTTGTATGTAGTTAATATTTGTTTATAATTATCACTACTGTTACTATATAAGTTAAGTTTATCTTTTATTTATTGCTATATATTCGTTGATGAAAATAAGGTGAAATATATCTGGATTTTTGCATTGTATCTTTTGTATATTGTTTGAAATTAGATATATATTTTATCAGGATCATAAATATTTATGGAACAATTGCGGTAGCAACAAGATAAATAATAAAAAAGAAATAAGCTGAAAATGTTTTGTTTTTACATTTTACAATCTGTCTGTAAGAAAAAGACGTATTGTACAAAATAGTTGAAAAATTTTTGTCTAACTTTTATTTATTTTAAGTAGTAGAAACTTTTAAGTAATTCAAAAAAAAAAAAAAACATTCTGTGAAAATTCATTTTATTTAAAAACTAATTAAATTTTATTAAAATAATATTAAATTTTATTAATATTTCTTTACTTTTTTCTACAGTTTCTAAAGCAATCAAATATCTTGGTACGGTTGTTTTTTCATCTGCAACGAACTCATCGTAATCACTCAGCGCATCAACCTCCTTATTCCTGTATTTTCTTCCGAGAAGATCTTCTTTGTAATCCTCTTCAGTTAACTGCGGACTGTCGCAATCTACATGATATTCAAACGGATGCGTGAGCTCAGCAGTGTTGTTGTCGTCCATATCGAGTTCAGATGCATCGAACGTAAAGGTGTGCAGCTTTTCCGATTCCAAAACCTCGTTGACAAAGATATAGTTGAAATACTTGCCGTTGGAAGGAAGGTTATGAGAAGAGGCGTACACGAAGGCCGTGTCTGAACAATCAGTCATGTAGACTCCCTTTCCGAACCAACCGCTTTCGGAGTTCCTGAAACCTTTTTTCAATATTCCCGTCGCTCTGTTTTTGTTCGTGCCGTGGAACAACATTAAGTTGTTTCTTTTTTCGTTTTCTGTATCCGTTAGAACGTTTTCACTGACTTTGTAAATACGAAAGTCCTCTAGTTTAAAATCATCTTTGAAAGTTACCAATGGGTTAGTGGTGAGATAAAAAAAATCCTTTATAAAATCGTACTCCTTTGCGTTTAAGTCTAGTTTTTTAAGGTTATATTTGAAACTCTTATCAGTAACAATGTCCATCTTAAATATTTTAACTACTTTAATGTTTAATATGTACTGAAAAAAAATTGTAAGGACATTAAAATAAAAATAAAATTTGAATGTACCTCTTTCAAAAAACATAATATTTTAATATTATTTTTAAAATATATTTAAAGTAACATGGTTTTGACGATGTAGCTTCAATATAGTTTATTCTTTTCTTATTTTAATTACTAACTGATAATTAACTGGTATAAACAAATGACTATAAGTAAAAACTTTAATTATAAATAAAATAATAATTCTGAACTTCACAAACAGAATTTAAAAAATTAAAAAATTACAAGATAAGCTTTACAAAATTGTCAGAATAAAAAAAAAGATTGATCATTAAAAATTAAACAACAACATTTACATTATTTAGGGTTGCCACTCTTTAAATTAAAAAAAACTGCCCTTTTTGACCTAAAACTGTCACAAGTCAATATCCCTTAGTCTCTCAGAAGTTTTCTAAAATTTAAAAATACCCTGAGTACCCTGAGTGTGTTGCAACCCTTGGTTGCTGAAAATAGTAAAAACTAACAAACAAATTCTCTAAAAATATAAAGTTTTTTTTTAATTATACCTCCGTACAAAAAACAGTATAACATTAGCCATATCCTTTATTTAAAGATTTTGTATTTAAAGATATATGAAAACTTATGGTCTCTACTTATTGCTAGATAGAAAGATAAAACTTCAATTAATTGAGGGTTTTGTTTTCATAACAATCTTTTACTACACAAAATAGAACATCAAAAATAATAAAAGGTTTCTGACAATTAATTAAGAAATAATTATTAACAATTTTGTTTTTTAAACATTGTTTTAAGAAAAATATAATATGTTTGAAATTATTACATCATGGGATAAATAAAAACTATCATTAAATAAATATTATGATATTAACATAAAGGTGTATAGCTAAAAGTATGCAAGCATCTGTTTTAATGTTAAATATTTAAGTTTGATTATTGATGAATAGTTGACATTTATATAAAAAATTAAATGAAAAAAAAACTTTATTATAATTGAAATATTGTATTCAAACTAACAGGCTCTCAAAAAAAGAAAAAAAAAATTCAAACTAGGAAAAACTAAGATATATAAATCCTAGTAACCTGTGTAAAAAGTCATTTATAAATAATTACCTTGTCTTTGTAAACTAGACCTCCCTACTAAAAATTCCATAAAATTGTCCATAAAATAGACGTCATAAATTTACAAGGTAACCTTAATAGAGACAGTTAGAAAAAATCCTGGCGAGGCATGAGATATGAAGATAAGAATTTGCCAAACTGAGGTAACTTGAGAAAATCATAACTAACATGAAATGAATTAAATACTGTCAGTATTTATTTTTTATAGTCTCATAGAAGAAAAGCCAAAATGTTACTTAAACCAAAATGTTTCTTAAACTGAAAATTAAATTTAAATTTGAAAAAAAAAATTAAAGATATGATGAATGAAAAAGAGCGGTTATCAAAAATAAACTCAAATTAAACGCCTTAACTATGTGTTTAGTTTTATTATACAGTTAAACAAAAAAAAAAATCATAGTTTTATACTGTGTGCAAAACTCTATGTCAAAGGTGAGAAGGCTTATGTAAGTGTGAAAAATCATATCCACTTAAGTGTGAAACCATTAAAGTTTAAAGTGGTCAACCCGAGCTGAAATTTCGGATCCGGCTGGATCCGAAACCCATTCTTCTATTAAAATTTAGATTTTGGCCAAATTCGAATCTCATTTGAAATTAGGACTCGGTCAGATCCGAATCCGAGTCCAATAAAGCCGGATCCGGCCGGATCCCAGTCCAAAATTTGGATTCAGTTTAGTACTAGTTTATTTTGTTAAAAAACCTTAGGGATAAAAAATATTAATAAAACAAATAAAACTCCACACTTATTAGAAATATATTGATTAAAATTTATCAGACTAAAACTCAAAATCTGGCATAAAATTAAAAAAAAACTAAAACAAAGCTTAGAATAGTTAAACAGTTTTAACTATCCCAAGTAAACCTCTAGAGTAAATTAAAAAATTTCAAAATACATAGCAAAGTTAATTTTCTATAAAACGTTTTAAGTTTTATTTGTAAGAAGTTAAGAGCTTTGGAAGACAAACTTAAAATTTTGGTTTACACCAGGGGCGTAGCGTTGGGAGGATCACTGGACCATTCGTGCCACTTAAAAAATATTTATATTTTTTTATCATTTAATTCACCTTCCTAGTTTGTTTTTTTTTTCAATTATGTTTATCTGGTGTTCGAAGAGTTAAGCTAATATTTGTTAACCAAATATGCATAGCCAGGTTCCGGTGCGTAGATTGTACCGGCTTTGATGCAAAACTCAATTATGAAAATTTTTTAGTTAACAAACTCTTTATATATTATAGTTCAAACAGCGCACACCTATTGTAGTGCACTGCAGTTATGATTGATTTTTCGACAAAAAAAAAAGCTAGCAATTTGTAAACAAACCATCAAGCTAAAACTTTAGTGATAAAGATTCAAGAATAATAACTACTTAATATACAAAGAGCAACAAATAACTACTAATATAGAAAAAATAAATTACTTATAAACTTTATTAATAACAAAATTTAATACTTTAATTATTAGTTATAAACAAAAATATTCACAAAAAGAAATTAATTTAATTCAACAAATAATTAATAAACATTTTATACCTTGATTAAAGTGTTAAACTCTTTTTACAAAAAAAAGTTATCTAAATTTCAGTAAAATTAAAATTTTTAGTAAAAGTAGTTTTTTCTACTTAGATAATGAAGAAATCAAAGACTGTCATTTTTTCAAGAAAATAGAGTTGAAAAATTTAATAAATTTTTGTAGAATATCATTTTAAAGTTAGTTCAGTCAGATAATTAATAAACTTTAACCAACTTATAAAACAGATCTTTTTCAAAAAGTCTTTAATCTTAAAGACAAAATTGATTTACTATAAATTAAATAAACTATATTTCACATTTTAAGTTGGTATTTTAAAGAAATTCTTTTGTTAAAACTGTTTGTGACATTGAAAAATTCTATCTACTAAAGATGCTAGATAAACTGTTTTTAAGAAATAGGAAAAGTTAAACATTTTGTACACTTATAACAACTTAGAAAAATTGACCTATAAACATTTATCTTTTTAACATTTTGTTTTGTACCAGAAACTTTTAGTAAACTTTTTTCACACACTTAGGATAACTCAGAGTTTTATGAAGTTTTTGAAAAGTTTATTATGACTCAGTAGAGCTCAGGATAATTCAGATACTTTAAATTTTGTTCAAACTTTTTTATAACTATTAACATTGAAACTAAGGTTTTAGAGTAAATAATTGTATCATTTTTTTTTCATTTAAAAAAGTTTGTTTACCAACACCTAATCTGAACTTATAACTTTAACAATTAAAAATCCGCTGATAAAATTTTCTTTGTGAAATATATACAAAGATGATCTTGTAATAAAACGACTGTGGCTTTTAATGTTTTTTGAATTAGGTCTTAAATTAAGGGATTTATAAAAAAATTTATCAATATTTAAGTACAAATAAATATTTAAAGTAATTTTAAGTTTTTTCAAACAAAAAGCTTAATACTGAATACAACTACCGAACTTAAACTACATCGAATTGAAATGTATAAAAATCTGATTTCAGATCATCAAAAGTATTTTTTTATGTAATCTATCTACAAAGACATAAAATTTGTTTTTATACTACTTGATGGTGGTTTTAAATACTTTATTTCAGTAGCTCACTATCATATCAGTTTCAAAGCTCAACAGCATTAACACTTTAAAGTAATACCTAAAATAAACAAATCTTATGATAAAAGTTTTTTGTAACATAGTTCAATTAAACACATAAAGCCTAAACCGTATATTTTAATGTACTTTTAACATAATGCTTTCGATTTTGAAGAAAACATTTTAGTTTAATTCAAGCTTATTGTTGAAATAATTTGAATAACTAAACTTTTTTAATCGCTTATTGAAGTAAAAAATTGTTTTTTTTTTATTAAAATAAATGACGTCACAACTATCGTGCAGTGAATTTATTGATAAAAACGCTTTTTTTTTATATAAATCAAAAGCAAGAAGTTTTTGAAAATTAAGAAATTCATTACTTATTGTTGCATATGTACTTCATGCATAAAAATCAAGCTGAAAAATTGCTTTGAGACTTTTATAAAGAAATAAAAAACTTCCGAAAAAAAAAATTATAAGTTAACTCAGTTATTAGTGGATGTAAAATCCACAACAAACATGATATCCTGGTAGTTGAAATCTAAATATACTTTATAATTTTACTTGCAAAGAAAATAAAATCAGCATTACATATGTTGTAGTTATGCTACTTTTGGTTGCATAATGTATATATATGTACATATTAAAACATTATAAAAATACTTAAACTATCAACATAAAAGCCTTAAAGTTAATAAAAAATTTAAGATAATTAGCTAGCATAGTTTTTCTTATATTTTGTCTGAAAACTCAAATTAAGGTACGGCAGTGCAAGAAAAATAATTTTTATTTTACACTTTTTCAACTAGTTCTTCAGATAATTCATTCTTTCCTACATCATAAAATGAAGGTTCACATTGAAATTAAATATACTTTTTAAACTTTGATTGGAAAACTTTATGAAATTTCAACTCTTTTAATATGATTATTACATCTTCTAACTTCATTTTTTAATCTGGATTCTAGAGAAAGCAAATTTGGAAAATTTTCTCTTTGTTTCTCTTTCTGAATGCACACGATGCGACTTACTTTTCCACAACAGATTTGCAAACAACTTTAAATCAGCTTTCTTTAGTTTAGGTTTTTTGGATTTTATATCTTCCAAACATTCTTCAATACGTTTCTGCAAAAGAGCAAATAATCAATTAAGTTAATTGAGAAATCTTTCCATTACTGTAGTGGTAGGATTTACAACTGTTCAACACATAATTACAAAATTTCTTTAATTAAAAACATGCCCCATTTAATTCAACTTAAACTTAATTACTTTAAAAATGAATGAAAAAAAAAAGTTATTTTTCTATTTTTTATTTAAAACTTATATAGTTAAGAAACATGTTTGCCGTGAACTAACCAGATATTCAAGTTCTTGTGCTTTTAGGGAGGAATGCATTTAATTAACAATTTACAATTTGAACTGAAAATTACTTTGTTTATTAAATTATTTTGTTTTTCAGTTTTTAAATATGCTTTCAATTATGGTATTCTTAAAGTTTTATTAAAATATTTACAATTTGATTTACAAACAACTTATGTTTATCAAGTGTGTCAGTTTTGTATATTTAAAGTCACATTGAAATTTATGTTATCATTCATTCAAAACCATAGTTAATCAAACAAATAAATAAATAAAATAAATTTGAGCTTGATTCTATCAACTATTTATACTAGTAACTATTTTAAGATGAATTTTTAGTAAATAAATAGTTAGAGGTTTCATCAGAAAAAACAGTAAATCAACACTAATTAGCCTGATTGAGCAAAAATTAATTAGAAATTCACAATTCATAACTACAAATTTATAAATAGTTAATTTGTAATTGCACTAAGATAAGAAACAAAAACAAAACAAACAAAATATAGTAAAGTTAAATATCTTGTAATGTTTTAATGTATTTATATATTCAATTTTTTAACTGAAGCTGTGTTGTTAATATATGACTGTTTTTAATGTTTCACTAATTTGACTGTATTATGCTTACAGCTTTTGTTATAAAAGTTTTGTTATAAGTAAAATGTTATCAGTAGTTTAAATCATTTGTCCATGACAGTTTTTCTTAAAACAAATATTTGAAATGTTGAAAGGTTAATATCTTTGATATTTTTTTCAATTTTTAGTCATTATGAAGAAGCCAGCTTCAACATAACATCTAAGAAACTGTTTAATAAGTATATCTGTAATCAGTATATTAAAATCTGCATCTATTATATTATTTACATCAGCATATTTTTTGTTATTCTTTTCAAACAAGGTAGAGAAATAATTTAAAACTAAGTAAAATAGTTTTTTATCACTTAGTAATTGTGGTAAAAAAAACATGTAAAATATAAATTAGTATTACTATATAATGGTCTTAGACACAAAAAATCTATTGTGCAAATTGAAAAAAATTCTGAAAATGAAGATTGTTTTTTTTTTTTTAATTACATTTATGTTGATTCAAAATATAGTTTCAATGCCTTCACACTATTTGTAACAGTTTTTCTACATTAAACTTAATTTTGAATTAAAATTAGACATTAAAACGTGTAATTTTTGAATACTGAAAACATTTTTAAAAGCCTGGAGAAAAGTTGCCAAAAACATTTGACTTCATGATTGTATCAAACTAAATGATTGATAAAAAGACCTTATAGATGACAAAAGGTTTTGTTATAAGAAAAATGTTATCAGTAGTTTAAATCATTTGTCCATGATAGTTGTTCTTAAAACTAATATTTGAAATGTTGAAAGGTTAACACCTTTGATATTTTTTTCAATTTTTAGTCATTATGAAGAAGCCAGCTTCAAGATAACATCTAAGAAACTGTTTAATAAGTTTATCTGTAATAAGTATATAATAATTTTCATCTATTATATTATTTACATTAGTATATTTATATATATTCTTTTCAAAAATTGAAGTGAAATAGTTTTAAAACCAAGTATAATAGTTTTTAGCACTTAGTAATTGTGGTAAAAAAAAAACATGTAAATACAAATTAGTAATACTATATAGTGGTCTTAGACACAAAAAATCTATTGTATAAATTGAAAAAATTCTGAACATGAAGATTGTTTTTTTTTTAATTACATTAAAGTAGATTTAAAATATAGTTTCAATACCTTCACACTATTTCACACAGTTTTTCTACATTAAACTTAATTTTGAATTAAAATTAGACACTAAAACGTGGATTTTTTGAATACTGAAAACATTTTTAAAAGCCTGGAGATAAGTTGCCAAAAACATTTGACTTCATGATTGTATCAAATTAAATGATTGTTAAAAAGACCATATAGATGAGAAAAAGTTTTGTTATAAGAAAAATGTTATCAGTAGTTTAAATCATTTGTCCCTGATAGTTGTTCTTAAAACTTATACTTGAAATGTTGAAAGGTTAACATCATTAATATTTTTTTCAACTTTTAGTCATTATGAAGAAGCCAGCTTCAAGATAACATCTAAGAAACTGTTTAATACGTAAATCTGTAATCAGTATATAATAATTTGCATCAATTATATTATTTACATTAGTATATTTATATTTAGTATTTTCAAAAATTAAAGTGAAATAATTCTAAAACTAAGTATAAGAGTTTTTTAGCACTTAGTAATTGTGGTAAAAAAAACATGTAAAATATAAATTAGTATTACTATATAGTGGTCTTAGACACAAAAATTTATTGTACAAATTGCCAAAAAATCTGAACATGATTTTTTTTTTTAATCACATTTAAATAGATTTAATATATAGTTTCAATAGATTTACACGATTTCACACAGTTTTTTTACATTAAACATGATTTTAAAATAAAATTAGACACTAAAACGTGTAATTTTTGAATACTCAAAGAACTTTTGAAAACCTGGAGAAACGTTGCCAAAAATATTTTGAAACCTGATTGTATCAAATTAAATGTTCAATAAAAAAACCATATAAATAAGATAAAAGTTTTGTAATAAAAAAATATTTTTCCTTGATATTTGTCATTATAACTAATTTTTGAAATGTTCAAAGGTTGTTATGTTTAATGAATGTCTCAATTTTCTAGCCATTTTGAAGAAGCCAGCTTTAAGATAACATCTAAAAAGTTTATACTAAATATATCTTAAATTAGTATATCTTAATTTGCATCTGTTTTATTATTTACATTATCATCTTTATTCTTTTCAAAAATTAAAATGTTGATTTTACCTGAAGTTAATTTTAACTTAAAAGAATCTAAATTTTTAGCTTCTAAAAGTCTGGAATAAAACAACAAAACCTGGTAGAAAATTATATTAAACCAATGTTTAACCTCAGTACTATCTAATGCAGAGATCTTCAGGCATTTGGTATCTGCATCTATACTTTGAAACTAATACTTTTTGCAAACAGCAATTTTAAACTTCAAATGACATTTGTTGTGTAATCCGAATTTAATTAGTCTAACTAAAAATAATGTTATATTTTAGCTAATCATTATAAAATTATAAAAGAAAACTTATTTTAGTTTATCCTTGTGTTTTAAAAAAGTATAATATATAGAACTAAAAAGAATAACTGATTTTTCATATTTTTAGTGTGCTAATGTTTTAAAAACTTTTATAGTTACTGATTAAGCTCAAATTTTGCGAAGTTTGCATCCCAATAAAATTAAAAACTTGCTCTCGGGCAAAAGTGTGCTGACTACTGGTCTAGTGCTTGTCCATATTTGTGTACTTCTCTATTGGTATTAAAGGTTTTGTTTCTAAGCAAGTTTAAACTAAAAGATTTTGCATAAAAAAAAGTTAGTAACAAAAAAACTACTATTTTTTGTAAGTTTAGTGAATGTCTAATACGTATACAACCTTCTTTAAATTATTAAGAAAAGAGGAGGACATGAAGTATAAGTAATATGTGCTAGGAGTAACATAAAAATGCATATCTTAATTGGTTAAACTTATATATTTTTGAAGTGAAAACCTTTTCTCATTTTAATAAAAAATATCAATTCAGACTTAAATTTTAAGATTAAATTTTGATTTTATATAACAACAAGTTTTATATACATTATAATTTTACAGAAAACTAAATAAACCACATTACGAAAAAAATGGCCAAAGACCTGTTCAAAATTGTAACTAAGTATAGAAAGAGATTGGAATCTTGTAACAAACATAAAATTGTTAGAAGGACTTTGCTCAAGCTTTCAAAACTACCTATGACTTACAAAATTCTAACTGAAACCCGCATTGGTTGGACTGTAGGTATGCTACACAAAAAATACGCAGAGTATAAGGTGTTTACTAAACCAATTATTAGAAATTGGAAAATGTTAGTTAAAGAAAATAATGAATATATCACAACAACTGCTTCAAAACAATTAAAATATACAATGAAAGCTACAAACCAAACATTCAAAAAAGAAGTTACCACTAAAAAGTTAAAAACTTCTAAACAAATGAGTTTTGGAGAGGCGTTGAATAATAATCAACCAAAATGCGAGAAAATAAAAACGCCCACAACAGTTATAAATGACAGCCTTGGTATTCAGGAAAGGCCTTATCAACTAGTCAATTATGTTAAAGAAAAGAAATCAGTTGTTATACCACAACCATCACAGCATAACTTCTTGGTAAGTGATGATGAATTTATGAACCTTTCTACTTCTAGAAAACGAGGTAGAACTGCATTGTTACATTCTGAATCAGAAGTTAGCACACATAATTCAGGTATTCTCAAGAATCAAGTAGACTGCATTAGATTTTTAACAACGAACATTGACGTCATTGTAAACTCGAAGTTGTGTCTACCGTTCGAGACTGCAAGACCGATATTAGAAAATTGTAATGTTGGTCAGTTGAACAAACAAGAAGCTGGCAACAAAGCATATTTGAAACAGACAAATTATATTTGGAAGCACCTTTGCAAAACAGACTTTAAAAAAGAAACGACTAATAAAAACGAAAGTCTCGCGTGGAAATCAGTTTACGAAGAGCTCAGACAAAACCGAGAAGATAAATTGCAAGCACTGAAAAACAAAATCCTAAACAAAAAAAGGAGATGCGATCTCGCTAAAAACAAAACCGTTCTTATTGAAGCCGGATGGACTAAGAGGAAACATTTTAAGGAAAACGAAACTAGCTCATTTAGTTCTACCATCAGGCCTGCTGTTATTGAACCAATGTCGTATAAAAGACCTTTCCAACCCGAAGAGATTAAAAAGAAAACAGCCTGTCCGCTGATGGTTAAAGCAAGAAAACAGTTGAAAAATAGATTTCAATAGATAGATGATGTAGAAAGACATCCATGCAAAATTTTAATAACGTGATTTTTATATTTTGTGTTTTATAGTCTCATGTTTTGAATAAACTAATAAAAAAATTATTTTCTTAAATATATAATCAGTTAAATGTAGATATAAAAATTAAATATCTGTTAGCGTAAAATTTTTGTTATAGTTATGACATACTTAAAGCATTAACTAAGTATTTTAGCAATTGTTATTATTAAATTCAGTCGATGGCTAAATGTAACAGCTTGCTATCAAGCTGCATAGCTAAGTTGACAATACTCATTACTGGCGGGTAGGGGTTAAGGGTATAAATGAAAAAAATTAAAAGTATTTTGGGTAAGGTGGGTTAGGTTTAAGGGTATAAATGTTGAAAAAAAAAATCTAAATGATGATTCAGCATAATATTTAGGGTCAACCTTTGCTTTAAAATTGGATCATTTGAGATGAAAACTGAAATGGCCAATGAATAGATTAATCTGAAAATTTAGTTGCAAATAAAGCATCAGGGCTGAAAATAACTTTAATTTTGAACTATATCATATGAATTAGATACTAAAAACTAAATAATTTAATCAGTAGGCTAAGGGTATCAAAAATTAAAGTTTATATTGTATATTTTATATTGTCAGACTTAAAGAAATTCGGAGTTGTTAATAATCTTTGTTTTTTTAAATAAAAAATTCCATGCTTGACTAGTTGCGTGGCAATTTACTTGATTAATCTGACAATTATGTCAATTATCTCTACGAATTATAAAAACATTCATTTTTCCAAACTTGTATTGAAAAATCTAGCTTAAAATATAAAATTAAAAAAGCAAGTTTTGTAGACTATGAAGGTTTTAATAAGCATTATTTTAAATTTTTCTCTGTTAAAGGTTTTAAGGGGTTAAAGTTTCAAATGAACTAAGCTACACTTGGTATATGATTTGTTTTTAGTTCAAAACCTTATAATTTATATACTGTTTTTCCTGTATAAGACTGTAAAAAGTCAAGTAAAAATACACAGAGTTTTAAGTATTTGAAATTGTGTGTTGAAACTATAGGTTTAGTTTTTATTTTTATAAAAGTTTAGATCTTTATATTTAGGTTAGCTCCTAATGTTAAGTTTCAAGTTTAAATAACTTTTATCTTAAAATAGTTTTTTAAAACAATTTTTAAATTGAAGTTTTCACTGTTCAAAATCACAATTAAATTTATAAATAAAAGTATGTACTTACAATTAAAGTAATAACACTAACAAATAGTTTTAATTTTCATTATAACTTAATTTTAACAAAACTTAAGATTCAGTGCGTGAGTTTTAGCTACAAGCTGTAACACTCTGGATGCCATTAAATTTGGAAAATCTTCAATTTTATAGTCTATTAAAAAAATACCTGGAAAAACCTAAAACCTCAAATAAATTTTCATGTTAAATAATGAACTGTATATCGTATAAAAAAACAAAAACTAATGTTAAATTAGTTATAAAACACATTCAAGGTAGCATTTTGGTAGTTTTTAAACTGTTAAACAAATATTTTGGATACTTTAATCGAGTTTTTACTTAAATATAACAAGAAAATTTTTGATTTTATGATTCTTGAAGAAACTTGCAGTTTTTACTCTGAATACTATCTATTGCAGATATAGGCAGGCAATTATTATTTGCAGCAACGTTTTGAAAACAAAAGTTTTAATTAAGGCCACTAATATCAAAAACCTAAAACAATATAAAAAACTTCTAAATTAAGTGTGAATACAAAGGACTTTTACAGCATTACCTTTCCTTAATAATTAACATCAAATATTTAACAAATTTTCAGTCGTAAATGAATTTTTTAAAAGTAGTTAATTGTTTAGAAGAAAAGTAGCTTTCAACTTTTACAACTTGCATTAATTGACTAATAGTAGTTTAAAATTGCTAATGAATTGTTATACGTAGGATTCTTATTTTTTAATTTAACTTTCAAGTTTTTTTTGTTGCTACGTAATGCAGGGGTCGGCAAATTGCGGCCCGCGAGCCAAATACGGCCCTTCAAGTCAAAATCTGCTGCCCGCGAGCTCCTTTTCAGCAAAAATTAACATTTTAAAAACAATTAAAATTATATTTTTTGTGATAAAAACTTATATTTATGCTCTTAGTTCAATAAATACTCTTTATTAATGGTCTAATATTACTTAATTTGTTATATTTTAAATCTTAAATAATATTTTTCTACTGATAACTATAATTTTTTAAGATAAATGCGGCCCTCAAAAGGTTTTTTTTTAATAGTGCTTAATTACCCGTGAGCAAATTTTTTAAAGAAAACTGGCCAGCGAGTCACACGAAGCTGCCGACCCCGGACATAATGTATTCTAGTTTTGTTGGTATCTTTACTTAATTAATATAATTTTAAAAGTTTTGCAAACAAGGCTTTAAAAACTTTGTTTTACCTTTAAATTAGGTTTAATTATAATAAAAAAACTTTTTTTTCTTAATACTTTCTTAAAATAAATTAAACTTAAACATTCCAATAAAAATAAACTATTTGATTGAAATATTAGAACTAAATTTTATTGTCGATAACTTTAATAAGTACCTTTTCTTATACTGTGAGCAGTTTAATATTTTGTTCTTCATTTAAAAATTAAATAAGCTAAGATTTGAACAAGGTTTACAAATTTGGTTTACCGTTATTAAGGTATGTTTAATAATTTTTCAATCAATGTGTAACAATTGTAGTTTTGGCTTAAACTCTGTTTGTTAGAACAATATAAAATCTGTTTGCTTAAACTTAAAACGAAAAAAGAAACTAAAATGACTTTATCTTGATTTGCAATATAGGATTGCTATAAAGCTCAAAACTATAAAAAGATATTGCTAAATAACAGGAATTTTTTATAGGTATACATGTTTTAAGCTTTCAAAAATGTCTTCGATAAATACAAAGTTCCAGATTGATGTAACTAATAGTTTATTTAACTTATTATATAGTTATTAGATAGGTATAGTTATTAAACTAAAAATTATTCTTTTAATATTGATTCTTTTATTATATTTGTTTTTGATTTTCTCAGTATAGTTAAAAAAAAGTTAGATAGTGAAATATTTCTAAAATACAAAAACATGACTACAATTGTAAAAAATGTACATATTATATTGTTCTATATACTCTATCGGTAAAATAATATTACCAAAGCAAGTTATAAACCCATCAATTCTATTAAGAAAATTTTACATAAGTGGTTTAGTACCAGGTTCAAAAATTTCGAACTGTACATATAAAGTAACTTACTCAATATATCTTGTAGGTAAATCTTTTTTATTACAAGTTTTTTATTACATTTTTAATATTATTAAAGTAAAAGATTTTTATAAAATTTTATTCTACATCATTGAAATTTAAACCTCTTTATTTTAAATATTATTCATTTACTTTTTTAACTACATAACAAATTTAGTTCTAGTTGCTAATTATTATACCAGCTAAAGTACAACGAAACCAAAATATTAATTTGTTAAACATATATTGGAATCTTAAAGAATTTTGCAGTAAATTAATATAAATGAAAATCACTTGTCAAACTTGTAAATTATTATGATTATATTTTAGAGCGAAATTGATTAATTAATTACGTAAACCATTCAAACTATGTTTTAAACTAGTAATTTAAATGAATAATTTTTGTTAGCTTTTAATCTTAAATTTTTTGTCTTCATTTAACAGTTTATCGTGAGAACAAAGTATACTTAGGATTGAAATACTTCAGAACCTTCGATTTTAAACAAAAGTTATTGAAGAATCTTTTTATTGTGTTTTTTGAAAGAATAAAATCTGTAAATTTACTAATATTTTAACAATACTATCAATTGTAATATAATGATGTGCTTTTTACATATTTATGAAAATAAATGAAAATGATACGTTTATTTGATAGAAAAAATAATATTTACACAAGTAGCCAAGTTTGTTAGTGAATATATATGTACAGCTGAATAAGTTCAGCTGTATATACAATATTGTATAAAAAACGTTTAATGAAATAGGTTTTGAGCCACAAAACGAAAAATAAATATAAAATTACATATATTCTTGTTTTTTTTATTTAATTCATGAATTCAAAGAATAGTTTTTAACTGATACACGTCTATAAAATTAACTCGATCTCTTATGAAGGCTTGAACAATAGTTTGAATTTTTACACTAACTTTAATATTAAGACTAAGTAAAAAAAATATTTTAAAATTTAATTACCTTATGAAAAAACAGCACTACTGTTTTAAGTTTTTAACTCAAGCAAAAACTAAAAGAAGTACTTATTAAAATGTTATAATTGAAAATATGTACTAAAATATATAATTTAAAATATAAAGTATATATTAGAAAAATTCTGTTGTATAGATTAAAAATATTGTGAATATAACGAATACCTTGATTTTTACAAGTTGATCTTACTTTATAGAGTTTAATCTCAGCTACCAGATACTTTTTACAGCTTAACAAAATTCAAAGTAGTTTTTGAGATACAAGGGGTCAAAGCCGTCCAGCTCAATAGCTCCCTTATAGAAGGTCCAAACTAAAAAGGCGAAAAAATAACCATTTCATTAAAAATCTATCTCCTCCTACAGTTTTTAAGCAATCATATTCAAATTTTCACAGTTTACTCGTTACTAAATTTAAACCATTTAAGAGTAAGAACTTTCTTTTATTTTGAGAAAGGTGTTTTTTTATGAATTTTAGACCTTAAATTTGTAAATTTCAATTATTTGAAGTTTCCAACACTCAAAAGCTTTTAAACTGTGTAAGGAATATTTTTTTGAAAACTTGAGACACCTAGCTTAAAAAACTTAGGTGGAAATATATTTTTAGTGAAATAGATGTTTCCGCGTTTATTGCTTGCGCCTTCCATTAGGTCCCTATGGAACTCTCCGGCTTTGACCGCTTATTTCTCAAAAACTACTTTGAATTTTGTAAAGCTATAAAAGGCATCTGGTAGCTAAGATAGTATTCTATTAAATAAGATCAACTTGTAAAAAAAGTGTTTAACTCCTCTATAGCCTTAATTGTAAACATTACTTAAAATGTTAAACCTTGTGGCTAGCTGTTCTACTGATTATTAGCTTAAAGTAATTACTTTTTTGGTTTTCCAAAACCTCATTCTGACTAAGAAAGTTTATAATCACTAAGGTTAGTTTTTTGAATCAAAGAGTGGCAACCCTGATATTAGCAAAAATTAGATGATGTTCTAGTTGCCAAAACTCATGGAAAGTTTATAAGTTTAGAAAAAAAGATATTTTAGTGTTTTTTATTGTTCTTTTAATTTGAAGTTTTTTTTACTGTTCTCAATTTCAAGTTTCTCTTTTGTTCTTTCAATTTTAATAAAATATTTAAGTAAATATTGTTTAGAAAAATAACAAAACTATCAGATACTATTTTTAACTGTTAATCTTAACTAGACCTTAATAACATATCATGAACTTTCTTATCATTTAATTTTTTTAGCAGTACATTAATACTCTTAGTCTAAACTTTTTTTGATTACAGTTTTTCAAAATTTAAAAGTATATAGTTAGATATAACACATAAAAGATAAACTTCACACAATTATACTTAGTTAGTAGTTAGTTATATAAAATTGCATTATCGTACATAGTAGTTTTTATTATACTTACCTTACAAATAAATTAGAGTATTAAGAATCCGTTTACGGATCCGGCCGGATTTTAATTTGAAAAAAATATCCAGGTCCGGTTCCGGCCGGATCTTAATTTAAATAAAAATTCCGGATCCGGGTCTGGCCAGATCCTAAATTGTTGGTCCGGTACATCACTACTTTTTAATACATAGCAAAAAATTTAGTAAAGTAATTTTAATCTAGGGTAAATTCCCTTTGTTTTAGGGGATAAATTTTCTTGATCACAAAATATGTAGATTAATTGTTAACAAATGTCTTTTGCCTTTAAAGTTAGTATTCAGCTATAAAAATTTTCAGCTAAGTAAGCTTTTAACTTTTTATATTTTTTAATCAGTTTTGAAATAAACTAAAGAAAAAAATGTTTAGATTGTTTTTGATTAAAATTAATTAAAGTATTTATGTTGGGTGTACACTTAGTGATTACCTTTCATAAAAAGAAAAATATGAAAAAAGGTTAAGAATCGCTGTTTTAGTCCATTTAGTTGTTAATTTACAGCTACAACATTTAAGCCAAAGACGTCCATGTAGAATATCTAAAAAAGAAATAAAATCACTTTTTGTTAACAAAACAAAAGAAAACACTTTTCAAACTTCTGGTGATTCGACAATATTAATTAGAAATATAAGGTCTTAGTTAAAACTATTTAAGTTAAATTGCTTGTATGTTAAAATTTTTGAAGAATAATTTTTTTAAACGACTGTGCGATGTTTTTTTTTGATATATTGTAATTTAATATGCACTTTTGCCACTATTTGGCGTTATTTTTTTTATAGTTGCGCTTTTTGTCACTTAAAAAAGAGAATGCTCAAATTTACATTTTTATAACTCTTAACCGTCTCAATCTAATGAGAGCAACTCTAGTTAAGTTGATAATCTTTTTTTGTTTAATAATTTCAATAATCTTTGATATTTTTCAAAGTTTATAGTTAGTTGTTGTAGATAGTTTTGTTTTTTCTTTAAATTGTGTATTAGCATCTAATATTTTTTTTAAGTTCATTAAAATTTTGTACTCTGTCATTATAGTTAAAATTCAAATAGTTCTATTTTAAGTGAGTTAATGTTTTTTATTGGAAGCCCTTAACTTTCAAATTTTAGGAAAATTTCGTTTCAAATAAGTACTGGACAATGAAAACCTTACTTTAACATCTTTAAGCTGTTTAAAAAAGTATTTATTTTGAGAGCCACCATTTTCAGCTTATTCAAATTGTAAACATTTAATTATCTTTTAATTGTTAGTTAATAATAATGTTATCTTCTTAGTTTTCTACTTTTTAAATAACTACTGTGTTGTTAAGTTATGTACAGTTATCATGTATACATCGTATGCAGTGTGCACTGTTTAAATATTACTTGTTTAAGTACTACTTAATTTAAAATTATAAATAATTGGTAGAAAGAAAGTTATTTAAGATACATATTTTATATACATTCTACTTTGTTACATACATTTAAAAGTTTTAACTTATAGTTTTTAACTATGTTTACTAAACTGTTTTCCAAGCAAGTAATATTTTAAGTGTGTTTTTTTGTTTTTTCCATAAGAGGAGGCTAAAGATTTTTTAAAAAGAACAATTCATATGTGCTTGGATTTCTTGAAATTTTTTAAAGTAAAATACAGTTTACATTTTTCCACTTATTTTAATTTCGTACCATAAAAATTATTTAGTAGGTAAATTTTTAATAGTAGTTTTCCTTAGTTTTAATAGCGAAACATTAGAAGTATGACCTAAATCAAGAGTTTAAAATTTTAAAAGAAATAAAAGGGCTAGTATTTAATTACATGAAAAAGTAACTAGGTAGTTGCTTACTTTTTATGCTCTACTGAGCATAAAAAGAAACTTTTTTATCATTTGATATTAAAAGAATCACATTATTACTAACAGTTTATTTTAAAATTTAATTTGAACAAAATAATTATTTAATTTTTTAATGAGTATCCGTTTTTTTTCAAAACTTTGTTTGTTTCTGAAAAAAAATATTGATATAAAAACATTCTAAATAAGCTATTTTAGTACTAAAAACAAGAAAATTATTTTATCTTCAAAAGTTAATGATACTTTTAAATAATAAACGGTGAAAAACAATCAATAAGTTTAAGTTACTGTCAATTTTTTTTGGTATCTTCTTTTATTTAATCTATTATAACCGTATAATAAAAATCCAACAATCATTCAGATCTAGTGGCGACACGTATAACTTTTGTTAGGGTGCGCGGGAAGTTTACCAGTATCTTTTTATTGGATGATAAAAACGGGAGAATAAGTTTTGTTATAAGAAAAATGTTATCAGTATTTTAAATCATTTGTCCCTGATAGTTGTTCTTAAAACTAATATTTAAAATGTTGAAAGGTTAACATCTTTGATATTTATTTCAATATTTAGTCATTATGAAGAAGTCAGCTTCAAGATAACATCTAAAAAACTGTTTAGTAAGTATATATTTAATTGATATATTATAATTTGCATCTATTATATTATTTACCTTAACATATTTATGTTTATTATTTTCAAACATTGAAGTGAAATAATTCTAAAATTAAGTATGATAGTTTTTTATCTTTTACTAATTGTGGTAAAAAAAACATGTAAACTATAAATTAGCATTACTATATAGTGGTTTTAGACACAAAAAATCTAATGTAAAAACTAAAAAGAATCTGAACATGACGATTGATTTTTTTTTAAATTACATTTAAATACATTTAAAGTATATTTTCAATGGATTCACACTATTTTACACGGTTTTCTCACATTAAACTTGATTGTAAATTAAAATTAGACACTAAAACGTGTAATTTTAGAACACCAAAAATATTTTTAAAAACCTGGTGAAAAGTTGCCAAAAAAATTGACTTCATGATTTTATCAATTTAAATGATTAATAAAAAGACCATATAGATAAGAAATAGTTTTGTTATAAGAAAAATGTTATTAGTTGTTTAATATATTTTTCCCTGATAGTTGTTCTTAAAACTAATATTTGAAATGTTTAAAGGTTAACATCTTTAATATTTTTTTCAACTTTTAGTCATTATGAAGAAGCCAGCTTCAAGATGACACCTAAGAAACTTTTTAAAACGTATATCTGTAATCAGTATATAATAATTTGCATCTATTATATTATTTACATTAGTATATTTATATTAATTATTTTCAAAAATTGAAGTGAAAAAATTCTAAAACTAAGTACTATAGTTTTTTAGCACTCAGTAATTGTGGTGAAAAAAGCATGTAAAATATAAATTAGTATTACTATATAGTGGTCTTATACGAAAAAATCTATTGTACAAATTGCAAAAAAATTCTGAACACGATTTTTTTTAAAATCACATTTAAGTACATTTAAAGTATAGTTTCAATGGTTTTATACTATTTCACACAGTTGTTTTACATTAAACGTGATTTTAAAATAAAATTAGAAATTAAAACGTGTAACTTTTGAATACTCAAAGAACTTTTGAAAACCTGGAGAACGTTGCCAAAAATATTTTGAAACCTAATTGTATCAAATTAAATGTTCAAAAAAAAACCATAGAAATAAGATAAAAGTTTTGTAATAAAAAAATATTATCATTTATACTAAACATTTTTCCCTGATAATTGTCCTTATATCTAATTTTTAAATGTTCAAAGGTTGTTATGTATAATGAATGTCTCAATTTTCTAGTCATTTTGAAGAAGCCAGCTTTAAGATAACATCTAAAAAGTTTATACTAAATATATCTTAAATTAGTATATCTTAATTTGCATCTGTTTTATTATTTACATTATCATCTTTATTCTTTTCAAAAATTAAAATGTTGATTTTACCTGAAATTAATTTCAACTTAAAAGTATCTAAATTTTTAGCTTCTAAAAGTCTTGAATAAAACAACAAAACCTGGTAGAAAATTATATTAAACCAATGTTTAACCTCAGTACTATCTAATGCAGAGATCTTCAGGCATTTGGTATTTGCATCTAGACTTTGAAACTAATACTTTTTGCAAACAGCAATTTTAAACTTCAGATGACATTTGTTGTGTAATCCGAATTTAATTAGTCTAACTAAAAATAATGTTATATTTTAGCTAATCATTATAAAATTATAAAAGAAAACTTATTTTAGTTTATCCTTGTGTTTTAAAAAAATATAATATATAAAACTAAAAAAAATAACTGATTTTTCATATTTTTAGTGTGCTAATGTTTTAAAAACTTTTATTGTTACTGATTAAGCTTAAATTTTGCGAAGTTTGCATCCCAATAAAATTAAAAACTTGCTCTCGGGCAAAAGTGTGCTTACTACTGGTCTAGTGCTTGTCCATATTTGTGTACTTCTCTATTGGTATTAAAGGTTTTGTTTTTAAGCAAGTTTAAACTAAAAGATTTTTCATAAAAAAAAGTTAATAACAAAAAAACTACTATTTTTTGTAAACTTAGTGAATGTTAAATACAAAAGCATACGTATACAACCTTCTCTAAATTATTAAGAAAAGAGGAGGACATGAAGTATAAGTAATATGTGCTAGGAGTTACATAAAAATGCATATCTTAATTAGTTAAACTTAGATATTTTTGAAGTGAAAACCTATTCTCATTTTAATTAAAAATATCAATTCAGACTTAAATTGTAAGATTAAATTATGATTTTATATAACAACAAGTTTTATATACATTATAATTTTACAGAAAATTAAATAAACCACATTACGAAAAAAAATGACCAAAGACCTGTTCAAAATTGTAACTAAGTATAGAAAGAGATTGGAATCTTGTAACAAACATAAAATTGTTAGAAGGACTTTGCTCAAGCTTTCAAAACTACCTATGACTTACAAAATTCTAACTGAAACCCGCATTGGTTGGACTGTAGGTATGCTACACAAAAAATACGCAGAGTATAAGGTGCTTACTAAACCAATTATTAGAAAATGGAAAATTTTAGTTAAAGAAAATAATGATTATATTACAACAACTGCTTCAAAACAATTAAAATATACAATGAAAGCTACAAACCAAACATTCAAAAAAGAAGTTAAAATTACCACTTAAAAGTTAAAAACTTCTAAACAAATGAGTTTTGGAGAGGCGTTGAATAATAATCAACCGAAAAGCGAGAAAATAAAAACGCCCCCAACAGTTATAAATGACAGCCTTGGTATTCAGGAAAGGCTTTATCAACTAGTCAAATATGTTAAAGAAAAGAAATCAGTTGTTATATCACAACCATCACAGCATAACTTCTTGGTAAGTGATGATGAATTTATGAACCTTTCTACTTCTAGAAAACGAGGTAGAACTGCATTGTTACATTCTGAATCAGAAGTTAGCACAGATAATTCAGGTATTCTCAAGAATCCAGTAGACTGCATTAGATTTTTAACAACGAACATTGACGTCATTGTAAACTCGAAGTTGTGTCTACCGTTCGAGACTGCAAGACCGATATTAGAAAATTGTAATGCCGGTCAGTTAAACAAACTAGAAGCTGGCAACAAAGCATATTTGAAACAGACAAATTATATTTGGAAGCACCTTTGCAAAACAGACTTTAAAAAAGAAACGACTAATAAAAACGAAAGTCTCGCGTGGAAATCACTTTACGAAGAGCTCAGACAAAACCGAGAAGATAAACTGCAAGCAGTGAAAAACAAAATCCTAAACAAAAAAAGGAGATGCGATCTCGCTAAAAACAAAACCGTTCTTATTGAAGCCGGATGGACTAAGAGGAAACATTTTAAGGAAAACGAAACTAGCTCATTCAGTTCTACCATCAGGCCTGCTGTTATTGAACCAATGTCGTATAGAAGACCTTTCCGACCCGAAGAGATTAAAAAGAAAACAGCCGGTCCGCTGATGGCTAAAGCAAGAAAACAGTTGAAAAATAGATTTCAATAAATAGATGATGTAGAAAGACATCCATGCAAAATTTTATTAACGTGATTTTTATATTTTGTGTTTTATAGTCTCATGTTTTGAATAAACTAATAAAAAAATATTTTCTTAAATATATAACTAATTAAATGTAGATATAAAAAATAATTAACTGTTAGTGTAAAATTTTTGTTTTAGTTATGACATAGTTATAAAATTAACTAAGTATTTTAGCAATTGTTATTATTAAATTCAGTCGATGGCTAAATGTAACAGCTTGCTATCAAGCTGCACAGCTAAGTTGACAATACTCATTACTGGCGGTTATGGGTTAAAGGTATAAATAAAAAAATTAAAAGTATTTTGGGTAAGATGGGTTAGGGTTAAGGGTATAAATGTTGATAAAAAATTCTAACTGATGATTCAGCATAAAATTTAGCGTCACACCTTTGCTTTAAAATCGGACCATTTGAGATGAAAACTGAAATGGCCAATGAATAGATTTATCTAAAAATTTAATTGCAAATAAAGCATCAGGGCTGAAAACTACTTTAATTTTGAACTATATCATATGAATTAGATACTAAAAACTAAATAATTTAATCAGTAGGCTAAGGGTATCAAAAATTAAAGTTTATAATGTATATTTTATATTGTCAGACTTAAAGAAATTCGGAGTTGTTAATAATCTTTGTTTTTTTAAATAAAAAATTCCATGCTTGACTAGTTGCGTGGCATTTTACTTGATTAATCTGACAATTATGTCAATTATCTCTACGAATTATAAAAACATTCATTTCTCCAAACTTGTATTGAAAAATCTAGCTAAAAATAAAAAATTAAAAAAGCAAGTTTTGTAGACTATGAAGGTTTTAATAAGCATTATTTTAAATTTTTCTCTGTTAAAGGTTTTAAGGGGTTAAAGTTTCAAATGAACTAAGCTACACTTGGTATATAATTTGTTTTTAGTTCAAAACCTTATAATTTATATACTGTTTTTCCTGTATCAGACTGTTAAAAGTAAAGTAAAAATACACAGAGTTTTAAGTATTTGAAATTGTGTGTTGAAACTATAGGTTTAGTTTTTATTTTTATAAAAGTTTAGATCTTTATATTTAGGTTAGCTCCTAATGTTAAGTTTCAAGTTTAAATAACTTTTATCTTAAAATATTTTTTAAAAACAATTTTTAAATTGAAGTTTTTCACTGTTCAAAATCACAATAAAATTTCTAAATAAAAGTATGTACTTACAATTAAAGTAATAACACTAACAAATAGTTTTAATTTTCATTATAACTTAATTTTAACAAAACTTAAGATTCAGTGCGTGAGTTTTAGCTACAAGATGTAACACTCTGGATGCCATTAAATTTGGAAAATCTTCAATTTTATAGTCTATAAAAAAATACCTGGAAAAACCTAAAACCTCAAATAAATTTTCATGTTAAATAATGAATTGTATATTGTATAAAAAAACAAAAACTAATGTTAAATTAGTTATAAAACACATTCAAGGTAGCATTTTGGTAGTTTTTAAACTGTTAAACAAATATTTTGGATACTTTAATCGAATTTTTACTTAAATAAAACAAGAAAATTTTTGACTTTATGATTCTTGAAGAAACTTGCAGTTTTTACTCTGAATACTATCTATAGCAGATATAGGCAGGCAATTATTATTTGCAGCCACGTTTTGAAAACAAAAGTTTTAATTAAGGCCTTCTAATATCAAAAACCTAAAACAATATAAAAGACTTCTAAATTAAGTGTGAATACAAAGGACTTTTACAGCATTACCTTTCTTTAATAATTAACATCAAATATTTAACAATTTTTCAGTCGTAAATGAATTTTTTAAAAGTAGTTAATTGTTTAGAAGAAAAGTAGCTTTCAACTTTTACAACTTGCATTAATTGACTAATAGTAGTTCAAAATTGCTAATGAATTTTTTATACGTAGGATTCTTATTTTTTAATTTAACTTTCAAGTTTTTTTTGTTGCTACGTAATGCAGGGGTCGGCAAATTGCGGCCCGCGTGCCAAATACGGCCCTTCAAGTCAAAATCTGCTGCCCGTGAGCTCCTTTTCAGCAAAAATTAACATTTTAAAAACAATTAAAATTATATTTTTTGTGATAAAAACTTACATTTATGCTCTTAGTTCAATATTACTTAATTTGTTATATTTTAAATCTTAAATAATATCTTTCTACTGATAACTATAATTTTTTAAGATAAATGCGGCCCTCAAAAGGTTTTTTTTTAAATAGTGCTTAATTACCCGTGAGCAAATTTTTTTAAGAAAACTGGCCAGCGAGTCACACGAAGCTGCCGACCCCGGACATAATGTATTCTAGTTTTGTTGGTATCTTTACTTAATTAATATAATTTCAAAATTTTTGCAAACAAGGCTTTAAAAACTTTGTTTTACCTTTAAATTAGGTTTAGTTATTATAAAAAAACTTTTTTTTCTTAATACTTTCTTAAAATAAATTAAACATAAACATTCCAATAAAAATAAACTTATTGATTGAAATATTAGAACTAAATTTTATTGTCGATAATTTTAATAAGTACCTTTTCTTATACTGTGAGCAGTTTAATATTTTGTTCTTCATTTAAAAATTAAATAAGCTAAGGTTTGAACAAGGTTTACAAATTTGGTTTACCGTTATTAAGGTATGTTTAATAATTTTTCCAATCAATGTGTAACAATTGTAGTTTTGGCTTAAACTCTGTTTGTTAGAACAATATGAAATCTGTTTGCTTAAACTTAAAACGAAAAAAGAAACTAAAATGACTTTATCTTATTTTGCAATATAGGATTGCTATAAAGCTCAAAACTATAAAAAGATATTGCTAATTAACAGGGTTTTTTTATAGGTATACATATTTTAAGCTTTCAAAAATGTCTTCGATAAATACAAAATTCCAGATTGATGTAACTAATAGTTTATTTAACTTATTATATAGTTATTAGTTAGGTATAGTTATTAAACTAAAAATTATTCTTTTAATATTGATTCTTTTATTATATTTGTTTTTGATTTTTTCAGTATAGTTAGAAAAAAAATTAGATAGTGAAATATTTCTAAAATACAAAAACATGACTACAATTGTAAAAAGTGTACATATTATATTGTTCTATATACTCTATCGGTAAAAATAATATTACCAAAGCAAGTTATAAACCCATCGATTCTATTAAGAAGATTTTACATAACTGGTTTAGTACCAGGTTCAAAAATTTCGAACTGTACATATAAAGTAACTTACTCAATATATCTTGTAGGAAAATCTTTTTTATTACAAGTTTTTTATTACATTTTTAATATTAGTAAAGTAAAAGATTTTCATAAAATTTTATTCTACATCATTGAAATTTAAACCTCTTTATTTTAAATATTATTCATTTACTTTTTTAACTACATAACAAATTTAGTTCTAGTTGCTAATTATTATACCAGTTTAAAGTACAACGAAACCAAAATATTAATTTGTTAAACATATTTTGGAATTTTAAAGAATTTTGCATTAAATTAATATAAATGAAAATCACTTGTCAAACTTGTAAACTATTATGATTATATTTTAGAGCGAAATTGATTTATTAATTACGTAAACCATTCAAACTATGTTTTAAACTAGTATTTTAAATGAATAATTTTTGTTAGCTTTTAATCTTAAATTTTTCGTCTTCATTTAACAGTTTATCGTGAGAACAAAGTATACTTAGGATTGAAATACTTCAGAACCTTCGATTTTAATCAAAAGTTATTGAAGAATCTTTCTATTGTGTTTTTTAAAAGAATTAGATCTGTAAATTTACTAATATTTTAACAATACTATCAATTGTAATATAATGATGTGCTTTTTACATATTTATAAAAATAAATGAAAATGATACGTTTATTTGATAGAAAAAATAATATTTACACAAGTAGCCAAGTTTGTTAGTGAATATATATGTACAGCTGAATAAGTTCAGCTGTATATACAATATTGTATAAAAACGTTTAATGAAATAGGTTTTGAGCCACAAAACGAGAAATAAAAATAAAATTACATATATTCTTGTTTTTTTTATTTAATTCATAAATTCAAAGAATAGTTTTTTACTGATACACGTCTATAAAATTAACTCGATCTCTTATGAAGGCTTAAACGATAGTTTGAATTTTTACACTAACTTTAATATTAAGACTAAGTAAAAAAATATTTTATAATTTTATTACCTTATAAAAAACAGCACTACTGTTTTAAGTTTTTAACTCAAGCAAAAACTAAAAGAAGTACTAATTAAAATGTTATAATTGAAAATATGTACTAAAATATATAATTTAAAATATAAAGTATATATTAGAAAAATTCTATTGTATAGATTAAAAATATTGTGAATATAACGAATACCTTGATTTTTACAAGTTGATCTTACTTTATAGAGTTTAATCTCAGCTACCAGATACTTTTTACAGCTTAACAAAATTCAAAGTAGTTTTCGAGATACAAGGGGTCAAAGCCGGCCAGCTCAATAGCTCCCTTATAGAAGGTCCAAACTAAAAAGGCGAAAAAATAACCATTTCATTAAAAATCTATCTCCTCCTACAGTTTTTAAGCAATCATATTCAAATTTTCACAGTTTACTCGTTACTAAATTTAAACCATTTAAGAGTAAGATCTTTCTTTTATTTTGAGAAAGGTGTTTTTTTATGAATTTTAGACCTTAAATTTGTAAATTTCAATTATTTGAAATTTCCAACACTCAAAAGCTTTTAAACTGTGTAAGAAATATTTTTTTGAAAACTTGAGACACCTAGCTTAAAAAACTTAGGAGGAAATATTTTTTTAGTGAAATAGATGTTTCCGCGTTTATTGATTGCGCCTTCCATTAGGTCCCTATGGAACTCTTTGGCTTCGACCGCTTATATCTGAAAAACTACTTTGAATTTTGTAAAGCTATAAAAGTATCTGGTAGCTAAGATAGTATTCTAATAAATAAGATCAACTTGTAAAAAAAGTGTTTAACCCCCCTATAGCCTTAATTGTAAACATTACTTAAAATGTTAAACCTTGTGGCTAGCTGTTCTACTGATTATTAGCTTAAAGTAATTACTTTTTTTGTTTTCCAAAACCTCATTCTGACTAAGGAAAGTTTATAATCACTAAGGTTAGTTTTTTTGAATCAAAGAGTGGCAACCCTGATATTAGCTAAAATTAGATGATGTTCTAGTTGCCAAAACTCACGGAAAGAATATAAGTTTAGAAAAAAAGATATTTTAGTGTTTTTTATTGTTCTTTCAATTTGAAGTTTTTTTTTACTGTTCTCAATTTCAAGTTTCTCTTTTGTTCTTTCAATTTTAATAAAATATTTAAGTAAATATTGTTTAGAAAAATAACAAAACTACCAGATACTATTTTTAACTGTTAATCTTAACTAGACCTTAATAACATATCATGAACTTTCTTATCATTTAATTATTTTAGCAGTACATTAATACTCTTAGTCTAAATTTTTTTTTAATTACAGTTTTCCAAAATTTAAAAGTATATAGTTAGATATAACACATAAAAGATAAACTTCACACAATTATACTTAGTTAGTAGTTAGTTATATAAAATTGCATTATCGTACATAGTAGTTTTTATTATACTTACATTACAAATAAATTAGAGTATTAAGAATCCGTTTACGGATCCGGCCGGATTTTAATTTGAAAAAAATATCCAGGTCCGGTTCCGGCCGGATCTTAATTTAAAAAAAAATTTCAGGATCCGTTTCTGGCCAGATCCTAAATTGTTGGTCCGGTACATCACTACTTTTTAATACATAGCAAAAAATTTAGTAAAGTAATTTTTAATCTAGGGTAAATTCCCTTTGTTTTAGGGGATAAATTTTCTTGATCACAAAATATGTAGATTAATTGTTAACAACTGTCTTTTGCCTTTAAAGTTAGTATTCAGCTATAAAAATTTTCAGCTAAGTAAGCTTTTAACTTTTTATATCTTTTAATCAGTTTTGAAATAAACTAAAGAAAAAAATGTTTAGATTGTTTTTGATTAAAATTAATTAAAGTATGTATGTCGGGTGTACACTTAGTGATTACCTTTCATAAAAAGAAAAATATGAAAAAAGGTTAAGAATCGCTGTTTTAGTCCATTTAGTTGTTAATTTACAGCTACAACATTTAAGCCAAAGACGTCCATGTAGAATATCTAAAAAAGAAATAAAATCACTTTTTGTTAACAAAACAAAAGAAAACACTTTTCAAACTTCTGGTGATTCGACAATATGAATTAGAAACATAAGGTCTTAGTTAAAACTATTTAAGTTAAATTGCTTGTATGTTAAAATTTTTGAAGAATAATTTTTTTAAACGACTGTGCGATGTTTTTTTTTTTGATATATTGTAATTTAATATGCACTTTTGCCACTATTTGGCGTTATTTTTTTTATAGTTGCGCTTTTTGTCACTTAAAAAAGAGAATGCTCAAATTTACATTTTTATAACTCTTAACCGTCTCAATCTAATGAGAGCAACTCTAGTTAAGTTGATAATCATTTTTTGTTTAATAATTGAATAATCTTTGATAATTTTCAAAGTTTATAGTTAGTTGTTGTAGATAGTTTTGTTTTTTCTTTAAATTGTATATTAGCATCTAATATTTTTTTTAAGTTCATTAAAATTTTGTACTCTGTCATTATAGTTAAAATTCAAATAGTTCTATTTTAAGTGACTTAATGTTTTTTATTGGAAGCCTTTAACTTTCAAATTTTAGGAAAATTTCGTTTAAAATAAGTACTGGACAATGAAAACCTTACTCAAACATCTTTAAGCTGTTTAAAAAAGTATTTATTTTGAGAGTTACCATTTACAGCTTATTCAAATTGTAAACATTAAATTATCTTTTAATTGTTAGTTAATAATTATGTTATCTTCTTAGTTTTCTACTTTTTAAATAACTACTGTGTTGTTAAGTTATGTACAGTTATCATATATACATCGTATGCAGTGTGCACTGTTTAAATATTACTTGTTTAAGTACTACTTAATTTAAAATTATAAATAATTGGTAGAAAGAAAGTTATTTAAGATACATATTTTATATACATTCTACTTTGTTACATATATTTAAAAGTTTTAACTTATAGTTTTTAACTATGTTTACTAAACTGTTGTCCAAGCAAGTAATATTTTAAGTGTGTTTCTTTGTTTTTTCCATAAGGGGAGGCTAAAGATTTTTTAAAAAGAACAATTTATATGTGCTTGGATTTCTTGAATTTTTTTAAAGTAAAATACAGTTTACATTTTTCCACTTATTTTAATTTCGTACCATAAAAATTATTTAGTAGGTAAATTTTTAATAGTAGTTTTCCTTAGTTGTATAGCGAAACATTAGAAGTATGACCTAAATAAAGAGTTTAAGATTTTAAAAGAAATAAAAGGGCTAGTATTTAATTACATGAAAAAGTAACTAGGTAGTTGCTTACTTTTTATGCTCTACTGAGCATAAAAAGAAACTTTTTTATCATTTGATATTAAAAGAATCACATTATTACTAACAGTTTATTTTAAAATTTAATTTGAACAAAATAATTATTTAATTTTTTAATGAGTATCCGTTATTTTTCAAAACTTTGTTTGTTTCTGAAAAAAAATATTGATATAAAAACATTCTAAATAAGCTGTTTTAGTACTAAAAACAAGAAAATTATTTTATCTTCAAAAGTAAATGATACTTTTAAATAATAAATGGTGAAAAACAATCAATAAGTTTAAGTTACTGTCAACTTTTTTTGGTATCTTCTTTTATTTAATCTATTATAACCGTATAATAAAAATCCAACAATCATTCAGATCTAGTGGCGACACGTATAACTTTTGTTAGGGTGCGCGGGAAGTTTACCAGTATCTTTTTTATTGGATGATAAAAACGGGAGAATAAGTTTTGTTATAAGAAAAATGTTATCAGTATTTTAAATCATTTGTCCCTGATAGTTGTTCTTAAAACTAATATTAAAATGTTGAAAGGTTAACATCTTTGATATTTATTTCAATATTTAGTCATTATGAAGAAGTCAGCTTCAAGATAACATCTAAAAAACTGTTTAATAAGTATATATTTAATTGGTATATTATAATTTGCATCTATTATATTATTTACCTTAGCATATTTATGTTTATTACTTTCAAACATTGAAGTGAAATAATTCTAAAACTAAGTATGATAGTTTTTTATCTTTTATTAATTGTGGTAAAAAAAAAATATAAACTATAAATTAGTATTACTATATAGTGGTTTTAGACACAAAAAATCTAATGTAAAAACTAAAAAAAAATCTTAACATGACGATTGATTTTTTTTTTAAACTACATTTAAATACATTTAAAGTATAATTTCAATGCCTTCACACTATTTTACACGGTTTTCTCACATTAAACTTGATTGTAAATTAAAATTAGACACTAAAACGTGTAATTTTAGAATACCAAAAATATTTTTAAAAACCTGGTGAAAAGTTGCCAAAAAAATTGACTTCATGATTTTATCAAATTAAATGATTAATAAAAAGACCATATAGATGAGAAATAGTTTTGTTATAAGAAAAATGTTATTAGTTGTTTAATATATTTTTCCCTGATAGTTGTTCTTAAAACTAATATTTGAAATGTTGAAAGGTTAACATCTTTAATATTTTTTTCAACTTTTAGTCATTATGAAGAAGCCAGCTTCAAGATGACACCTAAAAAACTTTTTAAAACGTATATCTGTAATCAGTATATAATAATTTGCATCTATTATATTATTTACATTAGTATATTTATATTAATTATTTTCAAAAATTGAAGTGAAAAAATTCTAAAACTAAGTATTATAGTTTTTTAGCACTCAGTAATTGTGGTAAAAAAAGCATGTAAAATATAAATTAGTTTTACTATATAGTGGTCTTAGACACAAAAATTTATTGTACAAATTGCAAAAAAATTCTGAACACGATTTTTTTTTTAAATCACATTTAAATAGATTTAAAGTATAGTTTCAATGGTTTTATACTATTTCACACAGTTGTTTTACATTAAACGTGATTTTAAAATAAAATTAGACACTAAAACGTGTAATTTTTGAATACTCAAAGAACTTTTGAAAACCTGGAGAAACATTGCCAAAAATATTTTGAAACCTGATTGTATCAAATTAAATGTTCAAAAAAAAACCATATAAATAAGATAAAAGTTTTGTAATAAAAAAATATTATCATTTATACTAAACATTTTTCCCTGATAATTGTCCTTATATCTAATTTTTGAAATGTTCAAAGGTTGTTATGTATAATGAATGTCTCAATATTCTAGTCATTTTGAAGAAGCCAGCTTTAAGATAACATCTAAAAAGTTTATACTAAATATATCTTAAATTAGTATATCTTAATTTGCATCTGTTTTATTATTTACATTATCATCTTTATTCTTTTCAAAAATTAAAATGTTGATTTTACCTGAAATTAATTTCAACTTAAAAGAATCTAAATTTTTAGCTTCTAAAAGTCTGGAATAAAACAACAAAACCTGGTAGAAAATTATATTAAACCAATGTTTAACCTCAGTACTATCTAATGCAGAGATCTTCAGGCATTTGGTATCTGCATCTATACTTTTAAACTAATACTTTTTGCAAACAGCAATTTTAAACTTCAGATGACATTTGTTGTGTAATTCGAATTTAATTAGTCTAACTAAAAATAATGTTATATTTTAGCTAATCATTAAAAAATTATAAAAGAAAACTTATTTTGGTTTATCCTTGTGTTTTAAAAAAATATAATATATAGAACTAAAAAGAATAACTAATTTTTCGTATTTTTAGTGTGCTAATGTTTTAAAAACTTTTATAGTTACTGATTAAGCTCAAATTTTGCGAAGTTTGCATCCCAATAAAATTAAAAACTTGCTCTCGGGCAAAAGTGTGCTGACTACTGGTCTAGTGCTTGTCCATATTTGTGTACTTCTCTATTGGTATTAAAGGTTTTGTTTTTAAGCAAGTTTAAACTAAAAGATTTTTCATAAAAATAAGTTAATAACAAAAAAAATACTATTTTTTGTAAATTTAGTGAATGTTAAATACAAAAGCATACGTGTACAACCTTCTTTAAATTATTAAGAAAAAAGAAGGACATGAAGTATAAGTAATATGTGCTAGGAGTTACATAAAAATGCATATCTTAATTAGTTAAACTTAGATATTTTTGAAGTGAAAACCTATTCTTTTTTTAATTGAAAATATCAATTCAGACTTGAATTTTAAGATTAAATTTTGATTTTATATAACAACAAGTTTTATATACATTATAATTTTACAGAAAATTAAATAAACCACATTAATAAAAAAATGACCAAAGACCTGTTCAAAATTGTAACTAAGTATAGAAAGAGATTGGAATCTTGTAACAAACATAAAATTGTTAGAAGGACTTTGCTCGAGCTTTCAAAACTACCTATGACTTACAAAATTCTAACTGAAACCCGCATTGGTTGGACTGTAGGTATGCTACACAAAAAATACGCAGAGTATAAGGTGCTTACTAAACCAATTATTAGAAAATGGAAAATTTTAGTTAAAGAAAATAATGATTATATTACAACAACTGCTTCAAAACAATTAAAATATACAATGAAAGCTACAAACCAAACATTCAAAAAAGAAGTTAAAATTACCACTGAAAAGTTAAAAACTTCTAAACAAATGAGTTTTGGAGAGGCGTTGAATAATAATCAACCGAAAAGCGAGAAAATAAAAACGCCCCCAACAGTTATAAATGACAGCCTTGGTATTCAGGAAAGGCTTTATCAACTAGTCAATTATGTTAAAGAAAAGAAATCAGTTGTTATATCACAATCATCACAGCATAACTTCTTGGTAAGTGATGATGAATTTATGAATCTTTCTACTTCTAGAAAACGAGGTAGAACTGCATTGTTACATTCTGAATTAGAAGTTAGCACAGATAATTCAGGTATTCTCAAAAATCCAGTAGACTGCATTAGATTTTTAACAACGAACATTGACGTCATTGTAAACTCGAAGTTGTGTCTTCCTTTCGAGACTGCAAGACTGATATTAGAAAATTGTAATGCCGGTCAGTTGAACAAACTAGAAGCTGGCAACAAAGCATATTTGAAACAGACAAATTATATTTGGAAGCACCTTTGCAAAACAGACTTTAAAAAAGAAACGACTAATAAAAACGAAAGTCTCGCGTGGAAATCAGTTTACGAAGAGCTCAGACAAAACCGAGAAGGTAAACTGCAAGCAGTGAAAAACAAAATCCTAAACAAAAAAAGGAGATGCGATCTCGCTAAAAACAAAACCGTTCTTATTGAAGCCGGATGGACTAAAAGTAAACATTTTAAGGAAAACAAAACTAGCTCATTTAGTTCTACCATCAGGCCTGCTGTTATTGAACCAATGTCGTATAGAAGACCTTTCCGACCCGAAGAGATTAAAAAGAAAACAGCCGATCCGCTGATGGCTAAAGCAAGAAAACAGTTGAAAAATAGATTTCAATAGATAGATGATGTAGAAAGACATCCATGCAAAATTTTATTAACGTGATTTTTATATTTTGTGTTTTATAGTCTCATGTTTTAAATAAACTAATAAAAAAATTATTTTCTTAAATATATAACTAATTAAATGTAGAAATAAAAAATAATTGTCTGTTAGTGTAAAATTTTTGTTTTAGTTATGACATAGTTTAAAAATTAACTAAGTATTTTAGCAATTGTTATTATTAAATTCAGTCGATGGCTAAATGTAACAGCTTGCTATCAAGCTGCACAGCTAAGTTGACAATACTCATTACAGGCGGTTATGGGTTAAAGGTATAAATAAAAAAATTAAAAGTATTTTGGGTAAGATTGGTTAGGGTTAAGGGTATAAATGTTGATAAAAAATTCTAATTGATGATTCAGCATAAAATTTAGGGTCACACCTTTGCTTTAAAATCGGACCATTTGAGATGAAAACTGAAATGGCCAATGAATAGATTTATCTAAAAATTTAATTGCAAATAAAGCATCAGGGCTGAAAACTACTTTAATTTTGAACTATATCATATGAATTAGATACTAAAAACTAAATAACTTAATCAGTAGGCTAAGGGTATCAAAAATTAAAGTTTATATTGTATATTTTATATTGTCAGACTTAAAGAAATTCGGAGTTGTTAATAATCTTTGTTTTTTTAAATAAAAAATTCCATGCTTGACTAGTTGCGTGGCAATTTACTTAATTAATCTGACAATTATGTCGATTATCTCTACGAATTATAAAAACATTCATTTCTCCAAACTTGTATTGAAAAATCTAGCTAAAAGTATAAAATTAAAAAAGCAAGTTTTGTAGACTATGAAGGTTTTAATAAGCATTATTTTAAATTTTTCTCTGTTAAAGGTTTTAAGGGTTTAAAGTTTCAAATGAACTAAGCTACACTTGGTATATAATTTGTTTTAGTTCAAAACCTTATAATTTATATACTGTTTTTCCTGTATCAGACTGTAAAAAGTCAAGTAAAAATACACAGAGTTTTAAGTATTTAAAATTGTGTGTTGAAACTATAGGTTTAGTTTTTATTTTTATAAAAGTTTAGATCTTTATATTGAGGTTAGCTCCTAATGTTAAGTTTCAAGTTTAAAGAACTTTTATCTTAAAATAGATTTTTAAAACAATTTTTAAGTTGAAGTTTTTCACTGTTCAAAATCACAATTAAATTTCTAAATAAAAGTATGTACTTACAATTAAAGTAATAACACTAACAAATAGTTTTAATTTTCATTATAACTTAATTTTAACAAAACTTAAGATTCAGTGCGTGAGTTTTAGCTACAAGATGTAACACTCTGGATGCCATTAAATTTGGAAAATCTTCAATTTTATAGTCTATTAAAAAAATACCTTGAAAAACCTAAAACCTCAAATAAATTTTCATGTTAAATAATGAATTGTATATCGTATAAAAAAACAAAAACTAATGTTAAATTAGTTATAAAACACATTCAAGGTAGCATTTTGGTAGTTTTTAAACTGTTAAACAAATATTTTGGATACTTTAATCGAATTTTTACTTAAATAAAACAAGAAAATTTTTGACTTTATGATTCTTGAAGAAACTTGCAGTTTTTACTCTGAATACTATCTATTGCAGATATAGGCAGGCAATTATTATTTGCAGCCACGTTTTGAAAACAAAGTTTTAATTAAGGCCTTCTAATATCAAAAACCTAAAACAATATAAAAGACTTCTAAATTAAGTGTGAATACAAAGGACTTTTACAGCATTACCTTTCCTTAATAATTAACATCAAATATTTAACAATTTTTCAGTCGTAAATGAATTTTTTAAAATTAGTTAATTGTTTAGAAGAAAAGTAGCTTTCAACTTTTACAACTTGCATTAATTGACTAATAGTAGTTCAAAATTGCTAATGAATTATTATACGTAGGATTCTTATTTTTTAATTTAACTTTCAAGTTTTTTTTGTTGCTACGTAATGCAGGGGTCGGCAAATTGCGGCCCGCGTGCCAAATACGGCCCTTCAAGTCAAAATCTGCTACCCGCAAGCTCCTTTTCAGCAAAAATTAACATTTTAAAAACAATTAAAATCATATTTTTTGTGATAAAAACTTACATTTATGCTCTTAGTTCAATAAATACTCTTTGTTAATGGTCTAATATTACTTAATTTGTTATATTTTAAATCTTAAATAATATTTTTCTACTGATAACTATAATTTTTTAAGATAAATGCGGCCCTCAAAAGGTTTTTTTTTTAAATAGTGCTTAATTACCCGTGAGCAAATTTTTTTAAGAAAACTGGCCAGCGAGTCACACGAAGCTGCCGACCCCGGACATAATGTATTCTAGTTTTGTTGGTATCTTTACTTAATTAATATAATTTTAAAAGTTTTGCAAACAAGGCTTTAAAAACTTTGTTTTACCTTTAAATTAGGTTTAATTATTATATAAAAACTTTTTTTTCTAATACTTTCTTAAAATAAATTGAACATAAACATTCCAATAAAAATAAACTATTTGATTGAAATATTAGAACTAAATTTTATTGTCGATAATTTTAATAAGTACCTTTTCTTATACTGTGAGCAGTTTAATATTTTGTTCTTCATTTAAAAATTAAATAAGCTAAGGTTTGAACAAGGTTTACAAATTTGGTTTACCGTTATTAAGGTATGTTTAATAATTTTTCCAATCAATGTGTAACAATTGTAGTTTTGGCTTAAACTCTGTTTGTTAGAACAATATAAAATCTGTTTGCTTAAACTTAAAACGAAAAAAGAAACTAAAATGACTTAATCTTATTATGCAATATAGGATTGCTATAAAGCTCAAAACTATTAAAAGATATTGCTAAATAACAGGGATTTTTTATAGGTATACATGTTTTAAGCTTTCAAAAATGTCTTCGATAAATACAAAGTTCCAGATTGATGTAACTAATAGTTTATTTAACTTATTATATAGTTATTAGTTAGGTATAGTTATTAAACTAAAAATTATTCTTTTAATATTGATTCTTTTATTATATTTGTTTTTGATTTTTCAGTATAGTTAGAAAAAAAGTTAGATAGTGAAATATTTCTAAAATACAAAAACATGACTACAATTGTAAAAAGTGTACATATTATATTGTTCTATATACTCTATCGGTAAAAATAATATTACCAAAGCAAGTTATAAACCTATCGATTCTATTAAGAAAATTTTACATAACTGGTTTAGTACCAGGTTCAAAAATTTCGAACTGTACATATAAAGTAACTTACTCAATATATCTTGTAGGTAAATCTTTTTTATTACAAGTTTTTTATTACATTTTTAATATTAGTAAAGTAAAAGATTTTCATAAAATTTTATTCTACATCATTGAAATTTAAACCTCTTTATTTTAAATATTATTCATTTACTTTTTTAACTACATAACAAATTTAGTTCTAGTTGCTAATTATTATACCAGTTTAAAGTACAACGAAACCAAAATATTAATTTGTTAAACATATTTTGGAATCTTAAAGAATTTTGCAGTAAATTAATATAAATGAAAATCACTTGTCAAACTTGTAAACTATTATGATTATATTTTAGAGCGAAATTGATTAATTAATTACGTAAACCATTCAAACTATGTTTTAAACTAGTATTTTAAATGAATAATTTTTGTTAGCTTTTAATCTTAAATTTTTTGTCTTCATTTAACAGTTTATCGTGAGAACAAAGTTTACTTAGGATTAAAATACTTCAGAACCTTCGATTTTAAACAAAAGTTATTGAAGAGTCTTTCTATTGTGTTTTTTGAAAGAATAAGATCTGTAAATTTACTAATATTTTAACAATACTATCAATTGTAATATAATGATGTGCTTTTTACATATTTATAAAAATAAATGAAAATGTTACGTTTATTTGATAGAAAAAATAATATTTACACAAGTAGCCAAGTTTGTTAGTGAATATATATGTACAGCTGAATAAGTTCAGCTGTATATACAATATTGTATAAAACACGTTTAATGAAATAGGTTTTGAGCCACAAAACGAGAAATAAATATAAAATTACATATATTCTTGTTTTTTATTTAATTCATGAATTCAAAGAATAGTTTTTTACTGATACACGTCTATAAAATTAACTCGATCTCTTATGAAGGCTTGAACGATAGTTTGAATTTTTACACTAACTTTAATATTAAGACTAAGTAAAAAAAATATTTTATAATTTAATTACCTCATGAAAAAACAGCACTACTGTTTTAAGTTTTTAACTCAAGCAAAAACTAAAAGAAGTACTAATTAAAATGTTATTATTAAAAATATGTACTAAAATATATAATTTAAAATATAAAGTATATATTAGAAAAAGTCTATTGTATAGATTAAAAATATTGTGAATATAACGAATACCTTGATTTTTACAAGTTGATCTTACTTTATAGAGTTTAATCTCAGCTACCAGATACTTTTTACAGCTTAACAAAATTCAAAGTAGTTTTCGAGATACAAGGGGTCAAAGCCGGCCAGCTCAATAGCTCCCTTATAGAAGGTCCAAACTAAAAAGGCGAAAAAATAACCATTTCGTTAAAATCTATTTCCTCCTACAGTTTTTAAGCAATCATATTCAAATTTTCACAGTTTACTCGTTACTAAATTTAAACCATTTAAGAGTAAGAACTTTCTTTTATTTTGAGAAAGGTGTTTTTTTTATGAATTTTAGACCTTAAAATTGTAAATTTCAATTATTTGAAATTTCCAACACTCAAAAGCTTTTAAACTGTGTAAGGAATATTATTTTTGAAAACTTGAGACACCTAGCTTAAAAAACTTAGGAGGAAATATATTTTTAGTGAAATAGATGTTTCCGCGTTTATTGCTTGCGCCTTCCATTAGGTCCCTATGGAACTCTCTGGCTTTGACCGCTTATATCTCAAAAACTACTTTGAATTTTGTAAAGCTATAAAAAGCATCTGGTAGCTAAGATAGTATTCTATTAAATAAGATCAACTTGTAAAAAAAGTGTTTAACCCCCTATAGCCTTAATTGTAAACATTACTTAAAATGTTAAACCTTGTGGCTAGCTGTTCTACTGATTATTAGCTTAAAGTAATTACTTTTTTGGTTTTCCAAAACCTCATTCTGACTAAGGAAAGTTTATAATCACTAAGGTTAGTTTTTTTGAATCAAAGAGTGGCAACCCTGATATTAGCTAAAATTAGATGATGTTCTAGTTGCCAAAACTCATGGAAAGTTTATAAGTTTAGAAAAAAAGATATTTTAGTGTTTTTTATTGTTCTTTCAATTTGAAGTTTTTTTTACTGTTCTCAATTTCAAGTTTCTCTTTTGTTCTTTCAATTTTAATAAAATATTTAAGTAAATATTGTTTAGAAAAATAACAAAACTACCAGATACTATTTTTAACTATTAATCTTAACTAGACCTTAATAACATATCATGAACTTTCTTATCATTTAATTATTTTAGCAGTACATTAATACTCTTAGTCTAATTTTTTTTTTTAATTACAGTTTTTCAAAATTTAAAAGTATATAGTTAGATATAACACATAAAAGATAAACTTCACACAATTATACTTAGTTAGTAGTTAGTTATATAAAATTGCATTATCGTACATAGTAGTTTTTAATATACTTACATTACAAATAAATTAGAGTATTAAGAATCCGTTTACGGATCCGGCCAGATTTTAATTTGAAAAAAATATCCAGGTCCGGTTCCGGCCGGATCTTAATTAAAAAAAAAATCCGGATCTGGGTCTGGCCAGATCCTAAATTGTTGGTCCGGTACATCACTACTTTTTAATACATAGCAAAAAATTTAGTAAAGTAATTTTTAATCTAGGGTAAATTCCCTTTGTTTTAGGGGCTAAATTTTTTGATCACAAAATATGTAGATTAATTGTTAACAACTGTCTTTTGCCTTTAAAGTTAGTATTCAGCTATAAAAATTTTCAGCTAAGTTAGCTTTTAACTTTTTATATTTTTTAATCAGTTTTGAAATAAACTAAAGAAAAAAATGTTTAGATTGTTTTTGATTAAAATTAATTAAAGTATGTATGTTGGGTGTACACTTAGTGATTACCTTTCATAAAAAGAAAAATATGAAAAAAGGTTAAGAATCGCTGTTTTAGTCCATTTAGTTGTTAAATTACAGCTACAACATTTAAGCCAAAGACGTCCATGTAGAATATCTTAAAAAGAAATAAAATCACTTTTTGTTAACAAAACAAAAGAAAACACTTTTCAAACTTCTGGTGATTCGACAATATGAATTAGAAATATAAGGTTTTAGTTAAAACTATTTAATTTAAATTGCTTGTATGTTAAAATTTTCAAGAATAATTTTTTTAAACGACTGTGCGATGTTTTTTTTTTGATATATTGTAATTTAATATGCACTTTTGCCACTATTTGGCGTTATTTTTTTTATAGTTGCGCTTTTTGTCACTTAAAAAAGAGAATGCTCAAATTTACATTTTTATAACTCTTAACCGTCTCAATCTAATGAGAGCAACTCTAGTTAAGTTGATAATCATTTTTTGTTTAATAATTTCAATAATCTTTAATATTTTTCAAAGTTTATAGTTAGTTGTTGTAGATAGTTTTGTTTTTTCTTTAAATTGTATATTAGCATCTAATATTTTTTTTAAGTTCATTAAAATTTTGTACTCTGTCATTATAGTTAAAATTCAAATAGTTCTATTTTAAGTGAGTTAATGTTTTTTATTGGAAGCCCTTAACTTTCAAATTTTAGGAAAATTTCGTTTAAAATAAGTACTGGACAATGAAAACCTTACTTAAACATCTTTAAGCTGTTTAAAAAAGTATTTATTTTGAGAGCCACCATTTTCAGCTTATTCAAATTAAAAACATTTAATTATCTTTTAATTGTTAGTTAATAATAATGTTATTTTCTTAGTTTTCTACTTTTTAAATAACTACTGTGTTGTTAAGTTATGTACAGTTATCATATATACATCGTATGCAGTGTGCACTGTTTAGAATTTAAATATTACTTGTTTAAGTACTACTTAATTTAAAATTATAAATAATTGATAAAAAGAAAGTTATTTAAGATACATATTTTATATACATTCTACTTTGTTACATACATTTAAAAGTTTTAACTTATAGTTTTTAACTATGTTTACTAAACTGTTTTCATACTGAAAATATAAAAAACGATATAAAATTACCTAAAAAAATATGTATCAGGAAACATTTGATAGTGAACTTAACTAACCATATCATTTTGTGTTTGTAATGTAAAAATCAAGTTAAGCTGTATATTGGAACAAAACAAATACAAGATATATTGTTTCAGACAACTCTAAAATAAATAAGTAAAAGCATAAGCTCTGAAAAGCTTACGATCTGCTGTCAAATAAAATAAAAATAAAACAAATTTACTTTGTTCTACTATATTGTTATTAGAAGATAAAAGTGTGCATTGATAAACTAGAATGCTCGATTCATTGTAATGTATAATTTAAGTAACTTATATCAAGCAAGTTTTAAAATATATTTAAGTAAACAAATTTTATATATATATAGCTGTTTATAAACTACTAAGTAGAGCTGTATAACCTTTTAATAATATTTATTTAATAAACTAAATTACTAAAAGTAAGTTTTACTTAACACTAAGCATGACTTTTCCTTAAAATTTAGTAGGTAAAGTTTCAGAAAGTGGTTAACTATAGTAGATACTAGGTTTACAAATTACAGTGTTTTAACTCTTTATATTTAAATGAAACTATTCTACTAACTTAAATTTTTGTAATCGTATATTTTATGGTTTTTAGTGATATTACATTAGTTAGTAATTTGTTAAAGATAAAAGTTAGATAATACCAAACCTATTAAAAAACAGTCTAATAAATCGAGACAAGTTTCTGATACATTAAGCGTCTATAAATTTAGTTTCTATAAAGTACTCTGAATATTACTACTATTTTCTTCCTATCAACAAAACAATGATCAACTTTTTTTTTATAAAAATGTTATGGTGTTAAAATTAACTTAGTTTTAGTTTAGTTTTTTCTGTTTAAAATATAACAATAAATAACTTCATGGAGTTTTTTTTTCAAATTAACTGTTTCATATATAAAATTATTTTGAATCTAAACTAAATTATTATATAAATCAAACATTTTAGTAATTTGTTTTTTAATTATTTTCTAAATGATTTTAAACGATGATTTTTTTATTAAGTTACAGAGTTTTAATAATGAAAATCTAAAAAAAAATAAAGTCTGTTTATGTATAAACTTTTATTTTAAGTAAGACTTAACAGAATAAAATAAGAATGAAAACTAATTATAGCTAGACATTAAACTTGATAAACGTTTAGAATGTGCTTAAATTGCTCAACTCGATGTAATACTACTTAACTTGTAAAATATCGAACATAGTGATTTACACATTAACATCCTAGATATTCAAATTAAGTATTAAGTCTTATGAATATAAGAATAAAAACGTCTACTTACAAATAAAATTGTTGTAGCTAAAGGTTTGTGGTCTTTTGTTTTGACACAAGTACAATTTTTTTCGGAGATATTTAGGTAAAATATTTAGTTAAAAAAAACTTTTTCACTTAAATAGATTGAAAACTTTAGTATACCTAACATTAATTAAGTTTTTCAAGTTGTTTACACATTGAACTTATTTCAAACAAAAAATAAAAATAAACATTTAAACACATATCAACCAAAAGCTAGTTTACGACTTTTTAAAATTTTTATAAAATATTTTTTGTGTTGCTACCTTATGTTGTTATAATAAATTTATTTATGATCAAGTAGATAGTTTTTATATAACATTTATGCAAACTTGGTAAAGTAACCTATTTATAAATTTAAAAGGATCTAAATTTGAAGTAAAAATTAACGAAAATTTAAAACTAAAATTAATATGTGATACGAAGTTTTTAAACAAATGTAATGCAAAAAAATTGAGTTTTAAATACTGTGTAACTATTACTTATTCAAAAAAACACTATTTAGCTTCTTCTAATAAGTTTTTATTTGTAAATAATGTTTTTATAAAACTAATATATTTTTGTAACAAAAACAATAATTAAAGATCTATTTTTACTAAACTAAATTACTAAAATATATGATTTAATTCAAGTGTAACAATATAAGATAAAAAATAAAAGTTGTCACTTCTCCTGAGCATATTGCATGATTTCATGTTGAATAATTTCTAAGCATTTTCTATTTTATTTAATATTTCTAGGCATTCAACTTTCTATTTATTATGGCTTTTGAATAAACAATTAAAGAAGTGAAATTATATTTTTGTATTTACAAACTAACTTCAATACCATAAAAAATATCAAAAATTCTTTAAGATACTTAAATAATAATACACACTGTCTGAGAATTCTAGGTTTACAATGTAATAAGTAATTAACAAGTAAATAAATTCTAATTAAAAAAAAAGTGCTCATAAGATTTTCTAAATTTCGACAACTAGTATAAATTTTAATTCATATATGTATATTAATAATAATAAGCATAGTTACTAAATTTGTGAAAAATGCTACATATAACAAAATCTTTATTAACAAAGAAACCAAAAATTAAGCCTTAGCTGGTTATATCGAATTAGTAGTATACCTTTGAAAACAAACAAAAGAATGTAAAAGTTTATAACATAAGATAGTGATTCAGTTTTATTTTAAGCAATGATCAGAAAATAGTTTCATAAACATTTCAATTTTTCATCAATAAACTCGGTTTAAAAACTAACACTGATATTTTAGATACTAATTATATCAATTGGTAAGTAAAAAAGTTTTTAACTAATTTTTTGTAGTTATTCAATTACATTTTGCTTAAGTAAAAATGTTTATGGAAGTTTGTCAGTAAGTTTTTCAATTCAAAAATCTTAACTTTTTTTTGGTATTAAAATGTTCTTATATCCGAACTTAAAAGTAGTAAACAAATATTTTAATATACAACTTGTCGACTTCAAAAAATAGCTTTTATAATAAAGCGTTATATATTTTTTCGATTTACATGATTACACATGATAAAGTAAGTAACAATAATAAATATTGAAATTATTTTGAACATTTAACGCAATACTTGAAAATGTTTTATAAAACACAGCTTAATGAGTAAATATATAGACAGATTAAACTGTACAGCATTCAATCATAATGTTTACATTTAAGTTGGACTGTGCAATAACAGTAAAGGTAGTAAAATATACTTGTATAATGCTTATTAAAACGAAAGTTAAGTTATAAAAATTTCTAAAGTTAATAAAAATACAAAATAAAAGTTACTTCTGTTAACATATGTATTAATACTAAATACAGTTGTATATTAAAGATATTCCTATTTAAATTCTGTTTTTTTTTTGTGCAGTTTTATTAAATTAATAATTTTATAGCTTTCTAAATTATTTTTACATAACAGTTTTCCAAGAAAACTTAAAAATTAAAAAACTTAAAATTTTCAAAAACTATGAATTAGAACCAAAATATAATAAACACATTTTTTAAATAAACAACTTTTGTATTAAGATATATTTGTTGTTACGTATGTTTAAAGTACAATAATAATTTTATTTTTATTATGTACTATAATTTAATTAAAATTTTCTATTAAATTTTATAACCTAGCTTCGATCTAGGTTTACAAACTTTTCAGTAAAATTTAATGGATTTATGACGTAATTTTAGAAAATTTATATATTTTAATGTAAGTGGCTATTTGTGGTTTTTACCTTATTACTTAGGTAAGTTAGTTTATCGAAAAGTTTCATATAATGCGGTTACATAATTTTTTATAAAAGTTGTGTAAAGTTGACCAAACTGCATAAAACAAGCTAGTATCGTTTAGTAATGAAAGTTGATATATAAAAAAAAATGATACTTGGTGCTTAAAAATAATACGAAATTTTATAAATTGTATTTAGCAACCGTAAAATTTTCAGAAGAACGATCATTATAAATGTTCTATATAACAATGTTTCAATTAAATATATTTAAGAAATCAAATCACAACAGAATACTTGTTTTGGATTGTTTATTTAAACTATTTTTATTTATCAAGTAAAATTCAAAAGTACATAGTGATTATGAACAATAGTTTCGGACAAAATATTATAAGGCATCTTTGGTGTGCGACTTGATAACCGAAAAGTTCTTCGTGCACCAGATGGTAGGACTAAACATTTTGACCGTTTTATTTTCGTCGTTTAATAAAACTGTATGAATGATATTTCATTATAGTTGTAAAATGTTTTGAGATTCAAATGAAAAATTTTCAAAATAAGCTTAACATTAAAAAAAAGAAACTAGACGCAATTTTAAACTATGTAAACTAAATAAATAAAACAAATACGTAAAATGTCTTTTAAATATCAAAGTTAAAAAGAGTAGACTATATATAAAAACAAGTTTTTTTAATTATATATTATCAATATTTTAACGACAACACAATAAAACTAGTTAAAAATTCTAACTAAGTTGTTGTGAACAAGCTAATACTTTGGTGATATAATAGTAAAAAAGTTGTAGTATAAAGTATTAAAATGTTACTAGTATTTTTTAAGTTGAAACCTAGTTTTCGTATAGGTTTAAAATATTTTCAGTCTTCAACTAATATCAACACAGAAAATCCGTTCTTAATATTATAACTGTTGTGCCATAACTTTTGTGGTTTTTTTTTTGTTCATGTGTCAAACTTTCATGAAGTGTTTTCGGTACTTTTGCGCTACAACTTTACTGCTTCACTGTTGGAACAATGTTAAATCAACTTTCACGCATTTGTTTATCTGAAAGATATAGTTGCATATTTACAAACAGCTAATATGTAACAAAGGCGACATTTAATTCTTGGTTTCAATTTTAATATGTACTTTTAATAAATTAAGTACAATAATCTATATTTTTTTCTCATTTAAAAAGGTTACCTTGAAAAATTTCTCTGCAAGTATTTTAATTGCGACTGATGTACAATCTGTGTTGTTTTATGCCGAAAGTCATTAAGCTATGGAATTTCAGTTTTGCAATCCATGTTCTAGAACTAAAAACTATTACCTCTGTAAAAAAGATTAGTTTTAAAATATTGAATTATTTTATAAAAGCTAATTTAACATTGTACTAAATCTTAATAAACACAAATCTGATTTATTTTACTTAAGTTAGATCTAGTTTGAGCTATAAACTCTTTTAGTCAGTTACAACAAGTAATGTAAAAAAAAATTAAATTGCTTTATTTCCGCTGCACGGAACGGTTTATAAACTATGTTTAACTTAACCTAGGTTTTATCTAGATTTACAAACTCTTGACTTACAAGAAACTGCGTATTTTAGAATGCTGTTATTAATTTAAAAAAGTTATTGTAAGTTACTGTTTGTGTTGTTTTAAATATGACGATGATTAAATGTTTTTATAAAAAAAATTTAAATGTTGTCAATTAGAAACTTAATCAAAAGTTACAGTTAACGTTGTTTTACTTGTTTGTTAACTAAGTTAACAGATGTTTTGTTAAAAATATCATTTAATTTTAAGAAAAATAATAACAAAAACAATTTATAAACTCTTTAGTGTTTAATGGTTATCGTAAAGAAAAACACGATTAACAAGATAACGAAAAAAATAAATAATAAAAATATTTCTAACTCTTAAAGAAATATTTGGTATAAAAAGTTTAATCTGATGGTGAGAAAATGTCAAAAATAACTAGCTTGTCAATTATAGTTTTTAGTGAAGTAAATCTTTAAAGTATATAAAAAAATTTCTAAATATTTATCAAAGCATATGTTTATACTGTTATAACTTAACGTTCGTTTTCTATGAACTGTATGATGGTAATTGGTTTTTATGTTTGACCAGCTTGTCATTTTTGGTGATTTTAATGCAAGGTTAGATCTGATCACGAATGTTAGGCTTCCTGTCTAGAACATTTTAATTTTTGAGAAATTAATCTAAACATTCAACTATTTTAGAGCATGAGCGTGAAAACAAGAATCTCTGTCTGATATTTTCACAACTAACTCGCAGCATAAATTATCTTGTAGACACACTTCGGTTTTAAAAACTGCTATCGACTAGACCTTACGCTTGTTAGACTTCATCGTAATGACAGTGTTCTTCTTACCACAATGTACCTATCCTCTGTAATCGCAAGTTTTGCTGGCAATGTTCTAAGGATGTTGAAGAAAGAAACTAAAAACTCTGTTGGCAAACGCAACCTAAGTAAGTCGCTTTAAACTACGCTAGGTACGTATGCAACTATGACCTAATAAACATTAATTTATCACATCAGAAGAAAAAATCGAAATTGGGAAATATGAACAGTAGTAAAATAATAATAGCCCCAAATCTTTAATGTTAAAAGGAAAACTTGTGTGTAAATAATTACATTTAACTTTACTGTAAACTGATAATAATATCTCTATAACATTTGCAACTTAGTATATAGAGATTGATTACCTTTATTTTATTTCATAAAACATTTTCAATATTACAAGATTTTCTTTGTCAACCGGTAAATTTTAAATAAATTTGCAAAAGTATTTTGGTTAGTAAAACAGTTTAAAAAATAAAAGTTTAAACTATGACGTATTATTAAAAATAAATACAATTTTTACAGTTTAGCAAATAAAATTTAAGTAAAGATATTTTTATTTTTAAATTGTTAATAATTTTGCTTTTCTATTTAATGCGGTTTGCGAACTTAACTTACGTCGTTTCATCGTTTCATATTCGTTTCAGGCTGTAGAATTCGCTTTGTTTAAATCTTTTTACAAACTTTCAAGTGTTGAACTATGTCAGAGTTTTGACAAGGTGTGCAATTAAAAAGATGGTAAAATATTGCGTTTTTTTAACTGTTTAGCAGTGGTATGTACTGTTTATCTTCAAACGAATTATCATGATATTTCTCCAATGTAGGAGATGCTTTACCTGCAGAGAAGGTGTACCTATAAATAATATTACTTCAAATATTTTCGAGCATTTAATTTTGTTGCTAAAGTAGTCAGAAAAATTATTTTGCTAATGTAGGCTGGTTTAATAGAATCATTTATTTTTGAAATATGGATGCTGACAAATACTAAGTCAAACGTTTGTTTTTTGTTTTTGAAAACCTTTATTTAGAGTTTTTCATATCGTATGAGTAATGTCTGTTACTATAGTAAATGTTTCTAACCTAGGTTAAGCCTATGAACTAGAAACTAGAATACATCGAAGACGAACTAGAAACATCAAACAATAAATTGAGTAAGGTTGTGAAAACGTTTTCAATTTATTGATACAAGAAGTTGATTGTGGGTTCTCTGTGTAAGTAGGCAATTTTTAGCTAAAAAAAATGTAAAACTGTACTTAGTCATCATTTGATTTGAAAAAGAAAATACTTTCTTTGCTCTACTTTGTTAATTAACAAAATTTATGTTACATGAGTTATACTGCTCAAAACAAAATATATTAAGATTTAAACTATTGAAAACTAATAAACTATATAGTTAAATAAGAAGTAAGAAAAACGCTTATTTATTAAACAGTTGAAGTAAACTCATAAAAAAAGATTATAACATCTCAACTTTAAGTTGGAATTTTACAACTTTTAATATATTTAATAAATAACTAGTAGATACATTTATAACGTTTTACATAAAAATTATAAATATTTACTAAAAACATTAAAGCTGATAAGAAACAATGTGTATTAAAGCTAAAAAATCTTAAAGTTATAAAAGTATATTTTGTATTAATGTTTGCCAATTTCTTATAAACAAGGTTTTATCCTAAGGATAGATTTTTGCATTATAAATACTGATAAGATAGCACTTAAAATAAATAAATAGTCAGAAAACCTTTAACTAACAGTTTAGAAATTTTTAGACTATTTTTTTTAACCATTTAACTTACTGTAAAAATATGTTAAGTAAAATAAATTTCAAAGATTCTTTCAATACCTTGGTGAATATAAAAGTATACATCACTGCTTTTTAAACTTAGTGTATAAAGTTTTTTAAAAAAATCATTTATAAACTTAATACTTGTTTTGATTATACAGCTTATAATATTAAAGCTTACTTAAACACTAAAATAAAATGTTTAGTCATGACAACAACAACGAAAAACACAACTGATAATTCGGTTTTAATATGTAAAGAAAAAAAAATAGTTTGTTTTTTATGTACACCTAATTATTTATAACAAATATAGCTTACATTTGATTCTAAAAAGTTCTATTTTTTTTAAATAATAACAAGAAATCAAACTCAATATTTTTAAGTATTTACTAAAGCATACACTTGTTTTGTGTATTTAAAACTGAAGAAAAAATATTATGGTTTTATATCAGGTTTAATCTAGGTTTACAAACTAAACTTTCGATAATCAGATTATATGATAGAATTATTAACAGTTATGCAACATATTGTTAGTTATTGTTAATAGGTTACTGTTTAAGTAGACGATTTTTAGATAAGTTAAACAGCAGTAAAGATAATATTTAGTCAGTATTTAATTGATTATAACATTTCAAGTGTGCTCAAACTTTTCATTTAACAAAATTTTTGTTATACTGGTTAAACTGCTTAAAGTAAAATAAAATATTATAAGGCTAAAACTAACAAAATTTATTTACTATACAATTAATTCAAAATTTCTTTAAAGTAGTTACATACTAAACGATTTATTAAATTCGTATAAATAAATGATAAAATTTCAACTTAAAGTAAACGTTTAAGTATTTAACTGTTGGAAATGGTTGTTATAATATACATTTAGAAAATAGGGTATATAAGTTATATAGCTTTAAACCTAAAGCAAGCGTCTTAAATTTATGGAGTATATCGTGTATTAAAGTATGTTATTTCATATATAAACTAGGTTTAGCGGAGATAAAGGTTTATATATAGTAAGTTAGTTTAAAAAGAGGCGAAACTCTGTGTTAAATTAGTAAAAATTTAATGGTTTCCAACAAATTATTTAGAAGATTAATTAACCTAGCAAAAGTCTAGGTTTACAAACTATAGTTTGATAAAATATTTATACTACTAAAAAAAGTATCATAACTATATACAAATCGTTGTAAGATACTACTTGTGATTTTTTAAATATCAATAAATAATTCTTATAACTAATGATCGGATTAATAAAATCTAATTAAAAAAAAACTGAGGTGTTATAGAGTTAAGCTCTTTTAAATAAATAACTGTTTTTATATCTTATCGTTGCAAACACATACTACTGTATATGTGTAAAGCTTAACTGTTGTAACTGATGTGTATTCTGTACACAAATATTTTATTTTACTTTATACATATCCTCACAAACATTTGGACATAACAAAAAGTGAATCTAGTTTAGTTATTTATAGGAAATATACTGATATACTTTATTAGATGATTTACTGTATTAAGTAACCATAGATTCTGGTTATTTTTAATGATTTTAGCACTAAACAAAAACAACATGTAACTTCAATATACTTTAAATACAAAACTTTATTAACTAGAAAAATTAAACGAATAGAACGGGATAATAATTTAATTCATTTGTCAAATTTATATAAATACTAAACTTGTTTATTACCATAGTAAGTTTACTTAAACTTAGTTTTATGTTTTAAATAAAATGATAAAAAAAAAAACCTATTTATAAAAATTTGATGTGTAAAATGTATTGACGAACTATTTCAAAGTTAAGAAAATTTTATGGTAATACAACTAATATTTTACTTTAAAGTTTACATTATAAAGTTTTATATTTAAGTTCACTTGGTGAACTAATAATAAAATTAATTAAACAACTTACTTATTGCACTAAAATCATAAGTAATAAGTTAATTTAACCAATTTTTTAACTAACCAAAACAGTATTAATTCTAATATTTATACAATTGTGAGAAACAAGAAAGCTATTTTAAAGTTACAAAAAACTATATTTCTATAACAAACATCAAAGTAAAAACATATTATAAGAAATTTTTAAACTACTTAATGTAAATAATTATTGGTAATGTAAAATTTGCTTACTTAAAAAATTTAAAAAAATCAATAAAAACTAAATCGATAGCATAGTTACTGCAACTTAAAAAAATTAAATACAACATTAACAACAAAAAAAAAACTGACCTGAAAATAATTTTTAATAGACAAACTTTTGTTTTATAAACTATTAAGCACCAGGTCTAAAAAATATTATTCGGCCATGGGAGTATTTTCTAATAATATCATAACTGATAAAAACGTTTTATTGTACATTACTGCTTGGGTTATTTCGTGAAGAAGAAACAATTTGTAATAAAAATAGCAATAAATACTAATAAAGTAAAAATATATATAATATATAAATTATTAATAAAACAATTTATTAAAATAAATAAGAAAAACCAAAAAATGCTTATCAAAATAATAAATAAAAAAAATACTAAACAAACAGTTCATACTGTGATTACAGTGTATTCTAAATCTACAAAAAAAATTTAATTTCAATAAACTTAATTATTATAGTAAAAGTAGTTTTTTCAGTAAATATTTTTATTCAGATAATGAACAAATCAAAGATTGTTATTCTATTAGCCCCATGGTTAAAAAAATTATCACTTTATATAATAATATCATAATATTTACAGTTTTGGAATTTAATCTACAAAATTTTTTTTTCAAACTTTTCTTTATAAAAAGATAATTTTATTTAAAAAATTTTTATTACAACTAACATATGTTTATAAAATAATACAAGGTTTGTTAACTGGTCTAACAAATCTTATTTTGATCTAAGCAGAAAATTTTACTAATGATATTATCTTAAAACTCCTTACATGACTAACTTTTAAAACCACAAATTTTTGGTTTTAACACCATGTATATTAATTAACAACTCATCAAACACAAAATGTTCTAGTAAAAACAGTTTGTAAGCCTACAACTCATCTAGATTTTCAAAATAAAAACTTTGAGTAATAATATACTTTTTTGACTTAAGCAGTAAAATTTTAGTTGTTAAATTTATTAAAAACTGCTTCCTCGACTTACTTTGAAAAACCACAAATGTTTGGTTTAAACAGCTAATATATTAATAAACTAAATACTAAACATGTTGGCCGTTTGTATTCCACAGCAGTTTGTAGATCTAGTAGTATTAATATAGTTTATTTAAACCTTACACTTAGTAATAGTAGCGTTAAACAAACTGCACTATTATCAGAATCACTCTGAGTCTATTTAAATACTATTTTATGTAAAGTTGTCCAGTAGGTGTTTCGTGTTAGTTAAACTTCTCTACAGGTAAGATTTCAATTATTAATAATAAACAAAGGTATGAATATCTGTTTAGTTATCAACAATTGTTTCAATAAACGATAGTCAATCAAGATAATAAATATCAATTGTAAGAACATCTTATTGCATATTAACAAACGTACACTTTTAGTAAATAAAGCGGATATGTGCTTCGTTGTTATTGTATCTAGCTCTTTACTTTTAAAAATCAAGCACTCTGTCTATTATACAAAATTACTTGTATATCAAAATAAAAGCATTTATTTGCTTTAAAATTAAAAGTGTGACATATGTTGATAAGTGTGAAAATTAAACAATTGTAGTTTAAACATTAATAATTATTACTAAAATTCTGTAACTAAATAAAAACTATTCTAAGCAAATGTTTACTACAATACCATTTTTGTTGTGAACATACTAAAAAAAATTGCAATAATAATATATAGATAATCTAACTACTAAAAAATTTGACTAGACCTTTAACTAATTGATAAGCTTAATAAATGTATATATTTAGTTATTTAACCTAAGTTTAACCTATGTTTACAAAATCGTACCTTTTATGACTAAAGTGAAGTAAAGAATGGTTCTTAGTAAATATTAGCTGTTGCTATCGAATGTTAGTGTTTTGTTTGTTTAGTTTAAGTAAACGTTTTTAACGTGGACTAGTGCAGAGTTTTTAATCTTTTTAACAAAAATTAGATAAAAATAAAAAAAATTAAATTTTTAACATAAATGCACCTACTTAACATTGAAGCAGAACTAAACTATAAATATCAAATAAGCAGGTTTTTTCAAACGAGACACCTTCAAATTCAACCCGCGATCAAAATCTACCCAGTCAAATTCGAGAACCGCTTAAATATCGAGGGTAGGGGTTAAGGGTAACAGTGATAGCGAAAAATGAATAAAAAATATATGAAAAAATGCAACAAATATAAAATAAATTAATACGTAAGAAAAATATAAAAATAACGGGTGGATTTTGATAGAATACCTTTCATAAAGAGAGTTTATATGCATTAGAACTTACACTTTGTTTTTCATATTGAAACTTTATAAATGATTCATTTGTTTATTCAACAAACTTATTGTAATAAAATTAACATTTATTATTTCTATTACATAACTTAATTTTTATCGACCTAAGTTTGCATTAGGTTTAAAAATCAATTTTTGACTTTGGAAGTTTTTTACTAGAGATGGATCTTAATATTTATAAGTTACATACGAACACTTGTGGTTTTTGCACTTATTTAAACTAGCTTGTTGTTCTTTAATAGCTTTATAAGTTACTCTTACTAATGAAGTTTAGAAAATAATGATGCCTCAGATAGAACAATGCATCAAATGAGTTTAAATCAACAAAAAAAAATGTAATTCCAAAAAATACATTCAATCTAACATTGTATTGTTTGTTGTACAAGGTACACTATTTTAATAGCATACTATCATATTTATTCATTAATCTAAGAATATTATCACTTTTTAACAGTACTTTAATAGAATAAATCTTATAATAAATATTATTGGTAACATAATTAAGTCAAACATAACATTGATTATAGTTGCTTTTACTGTTTATTAATATGTTTTTTTTAGTTTACAGACATTATAACTTAAAAGTTTTTTGTCTCACAACCTTAAAAAAACTATTTAAGGTAAAGCTGTTGTGACGTTATAATTGTACAAAAAGTCAAACTATTTGTACTTTTATAATTAAACATTTATATACTTTTATAAAGTTAATATTATAAACATTAAACAAATATAATGTCACCTTAAAGCTGTTAGTTATAATATAACTTATTATATATACACTGCTTCTATATAGGTAGTTAAAAATATTCTTCAGACCGTTCATCTTGATATACACAAGTATTAGTTGCTATTTATTTTATCTAGTGATACTAATATCTTTATTTATATTTTGTTACATCAATACTTTTCTGTCTTCATTGTTTAAAAAAAATTATATATTATCAATAACTTTTTTTATGGTAAGAATTTTTTTTTTCTTTATTAAACTAAGTTCAGCTGCTTGTTAGGATAGTATTAAATTGATGATAATTTTGTTTTATATTAACTTACTTATAAACATTAAACTAGATATGAATTATTAAATCTTTGAAAAGTTATGTTACTTTTTCTAAATAATTATGGTCGAGTAAAGTATTTTAGAAACTATATAAAGTAACTAATCAATCATTAAATTTGTTTTTTACGTTTATATTTTCAAAACATATTATATTTCGTTTTCTATCTAGTCTTTATAGGTTTATTCGGATACTGGTCCTTTATTTACTTAAACGGTTTTTAATTCTTTAAAACGAGTACAAACGAAAAAGTTTATTTATTTAGTTGCAGCGTAAAGTCTGATAAATTATAGTTTTTGATTTCCCGTTGTTTTGGTTTTAATTTAAAATACAATGTCGAAGTCTAATTCAAATATTTCTACGTTTTTTTAGTAGGTTAAGCATTTTAAGTTAGTTAGTAATATTTACGTAATAAATAATCAAGATTAAAAATAATTTAAATACCACCATGAACTAGTCTGCTTTAAAGTTACATGTAAATTTAATGTAACACTACTTTTGAATTTGAAAACCTTGAATTTAACTAAAACACAAATACTTTACTATAGAATAATGTCGTAAAACTGAGTAATACTTTAGAAATGGCTCTAATTAAGTACTAAATTTTGTAATCAAGTGTTTCTAGTTTTACTAATTTATTTATAAGTGGCTTTCATTTAACTTTTTCAAGTTTTTGATTTAAGATTTTAAATTTTTTCAACTATATACTAATTGTTTCCAACATGACAAAGGATATCATACATTAGGTTTAAAGTATAATAAGTAAGTTATTATAGAACTGATTGTAGAATATTATTTTAATTTTTTAATACGTAACAAGTAAAAATACTCAGTTTGCGTAGATTTATTTTTTGTTTTCCAACCAGGTTAGAACTACGTTCACAAAACTTTGCATTTCGTACGTAATTGATTACATGATCAGTTTGGAAAATTACTAAATTGATGTTGAACTGAACGTTTGTGCTTTGTTAAATTGAGTCATAATACATAACGTTTGTAACCTTTTAATTGCTGCTCTTGGTTAAATGAAATATTGAACATAATAAAATAATCAAACCTAAGCAACATATAGGAAAAATATTATTTAGCTGATTTTCGAAAATAATTTATAAGCCGTTTAGAGTATTTTTAAATTTACAAAATTTACTAAAAAGTGGTGACTTATATGGAAAACTTTCATACCAAATATTTAGTGCTCTTTTTTTAAAAATTTAATTCATATGCTATTTACCTAATTTATACCAGGTCTAAAAAAATCTACCCTGTATAATCTGCATTTCTAGAGTGAATCTAAATTCATAAATATTTTTGTAATCGAATATCTGTGGTTTTTTGCTTTTTGTTGTAAACAGATATATTATAAATAAGAAAAATTGAATAAAAATTAAACAAATTTAAATACAACAAAATTCGTGGTATCTCTTTTTATAATTTATTTGTTTAGATACTTACTTTTTTAGGTAAAACTTGAGCTACAAAGATTAATTAACAAATATCATTGGTAATTTTATTACTGATGTTACTCTATTTGCAACAAGTAAAATAACTTTTAAAAATGTTGTTATTTTATAAAACAGACCTATGAATTTTAATTTACTTTAAGATTTAATATTTACTGTCATGTCTATTCTTTTGTATTTTAAAAGTTTTATCCTTTTATAACTTTTCGTCGTACATATATATATATATAAAATGTATATTTTGTGCCATGTTCAATAACTATTTAGTTTTGTCTTTTTTAAATCTTTGTAAGTTTAAAACTATTTGAATGATACATTTTTAGTCATTATTGTTAGTTAATCTGGCATATTTATTTAAATTTGTTTTTTTAAAAGTCTCGTGTAGGCTATGCCCATTTTATTAATTTCATTATGTTGAAATTGAACCTACTTAATATTACTTTATGATAATGTATATAATTATGTCTATCTTGATTTATAAAAATTATTAAAGGCGATCATTGTCTAAGCGCATGAATTTATTAATTAATAAACTTGAAGTTTTAATTTATACATTTTTTATAACTGCGTGCATAATAATAGCTATAATGTTAATTTATTGTACAAAATTATTAAAAATAAATATATAGCTGTTTTGTATTTTAGCTTATGTAGTTTTAAAAACCGGTAATACTTAAGTATAAATAGATTTATTAAGTACGAGCAGCTTAACTCAAATTAACAAAAGCACCAAAAATAAAAAATTTGCAAAAATTTGAATTTATTGTAGTACCAATCTGTACTAGTTTTCGAGTGGTACTTAACGTGTAAAAAACATATTATATATATTGTTCCAATTTAAAGAAATTTTATATAGAGTATAACTCAATGCTTTAAAAAACTTAAGTTCAGTTTAAGTTAATAAGAAAATATGATAAAACTGTTGTATAATAAATTTTATAAAGGTTATTGTCTATTATTTTTATATGCCGATTAATATAGTTTTTCTTCTGATATAAAATAATTCAAAATGTCTGTTACTGTAACTGACAAATAAAAAAAAAGTATCTGTATATAATTAATGAAGCAAAAAATAAGCCTTATAAAAAGACATAATTAAAAAAAAATTGTAGACAGACTAAAACTTTTATAATTGTTTAAAATACGTAACTTTAAAGTTAGTAAAACTATATTAAGTCCTTTGAAATCCTATTTTGCTAATGTTTTTTGTTTTTGTTCGTTATTAACTTTATTAATTTTTGTACGTTAACTTTTTTGTACAAAGTATTAAGAATAACATAAACACTTAAAATTTTACTGAACTTTGTTTTTTTAGAATAAATTTAAAGAAATACTTTTATTTAGTTTAGGTCATTTGTGCAATTGTGTATATAAATTCTTCGTATAAGTTTATTTTAAAAATAATTATAATGAGACAAAATTGTATCTAATTATTGAAACTTTTTAGAAAAGAAGGAAAACGACAAAACAATTTTATCGAAAAATTATTATGATACAAATAATTTATATATGTAACGTTTAAAATCAATACAATAATTTATTTTACTTAAACATTGACAATATTAACGATAATTCCTTTAAATTTCAAAAATTCAATTAAAATTATTATATGCCTAAAATAAGTTCATTTAAATTAATTTGAAATTACCACAAACATTTATTTACAAACAAAATATATTTGTACAGCGCGATTAATAAAAACAATACTTCCAAATATCAGAAATATTTTGTAAACTTAACATAAAGTTAGGTTAATAAAAGTACCTTACAAAACTAGATTTATAAATCTTTTTAAACAATCCACCATATTACAGAAGCCAAAAACCCACAAAGTATTTGCAGTACTTGCATACTAGGTAAGGTCGCGATTGCCCAAGGATAACTTTTATTCCTGCCCGCACTTAAAAACATACTCCTTCGAAACTTAAGTCTTAAGTTGTTCGTAATATAGGCTTTATGCATGCTCTCAAAAAGTGTTTATCTAGCTAATACTTTTTTCATAACTAAAATTTTTTATAAAAAGCATTCAGGCAAAATGATAAATTTCATAGTTATCACAAGTATCAAATTATTTAAAGTCTTCATAGTTACGCCATAATTAAAATTAGCTACATTAAAATGTATCTCAATTTAAATTCTTTTACTACTATTAACTACATTATTATTTAAGCAATGTTTTTTTATAAAATCAAGTTTAAGAAAAAAGAAAACATAGTTTTTTTTATTATTTAAATATCATATTTACTTCGAAACTTAACTAACAATATAACTTTACCATAAATTCAAGCTTTTAAATTAAAATTTATTTTGTTTTGTTTTTAATTTACAATTTGTTATATTTTAATTGTTTAAATGTTGCTACATATCTTTATAAACACATATTTTTCTAAATTTTTATAATATATTTTGACCTTAGATTAATTCTGGTTTAAAGATTCAAATCAAAATATTTAGTAAAGCTTGTCTAATTTGCTTTAGTCTCAAATATTTTTTTTTTTTTAATTACAAACTTTTGTTTAAAACAATGAAAATATTAATAGACACATTTTCCATTGATAGTAAATATAATAAGAAAATAAAATTTGTAAGCGTAGTTATAATCTAGGTCGTTAATTTTTATTTATTTTAAGTAAACAATAAGGAATAAATTGAATCTAACATGGGCATACGAATTAGTGGTACATTTACTTTTGCGAGTTGTTTAATTTAGTATTAAGTAGCTTGAATAACATCATGAAAACACACTAACTACTAGATTAAATATTTTAATAAGATTTTTCATATTTTAATCTTTAAAGTAAAAAAAAAACTTTTATCAAACATTTTTTAAATTTTAGTTTGGTTCAGCCAGTAAAAAAAACAAATTCTTAAGCTTAATACATGATATTTTATATTCAGTATAGAGCATAGTATATTTTAATTCTGCTTATGTAAATATGCTTAGTAAAATTTTAGTGTTGTTAGTAAAGATTTTATAATTAAAAAGTAAAATGTTTACAAACCATTTATGATAAATTTATAATCATAACAAAGAAAGATTGTAATCAGCTCATTTTTTCTTCTCTCTTGAAATTTTTGGCAATATTTCATAAAAATATCCAATACTACAAATTATTTCAGATGGTATTAGTTTTTTAAACCTTATAAATTCTAAGTTAAAAAAGTTTGTACGTATGTTAAAAGTTACCTGTAGAAATAAAATAATATTACAAAAAGTTTTATTTTAAAATTTAAACACTTTAATAGGTATAATTTAATGCCTTATTCACAATAATTTTATCAAGAACACAAAAAGAGTAAATATACCGTTTAAATTTGCAAACATCTTTATCTATAGTTTTTGCAGTTTTTTATCATCTTTTCAACACTTATAAAAATAATTTACTACAAATTCTTAATTAGTTACTACTCCTTTTAACTGTAGTATCTTTTTTACTACTGCATAGTGAAACATTTTTGTATTTCCTATAAAAATTATATTTTTTTTTCAGAAGAGAATGTATACCTATTTGAAAATACAAATAAAGTACTATAAGAATTTAAGTTTATAGAATTAAATAGATAAATTATATGAATAAAATAGAATCATATCTATCCAATTAAATCATATCTATCTGTAATCCTTTATAAAAAGATTAATATTAGTAATTTTTATCTACCACGTTTTCAGTAAACCAAGTAATAAACTAAGTTTTAAAGCATCAACAACTCTTAAAGTTTAAAGAATAAAATTAATTTAAAAAAAAATACATCAAATAAAACAATATAATACTAATGAGTAAAACAATCACAAACATTCAATTACAAATGTTTAAACTTATTCAGAACTATTCCTCATTATTGTGAACACCTTTAGAACTGAATTTTGAACTTAGTACAAACCTAGATCTATAAAATAAGCTTACAAAATAAGGAAGTAATTTAAACTTTATTGTATACAAAAATGTACTAAAGGTATGATATATAAAAAGCGAAATAAAAGTATCTCAAAAATATGAACTTTTCTAACCTTTATTCATAAAAAAATAATCTTTAATTAAACCTTAAAAAAACTAGGCTTCCTTAAATTGTTTGTACGCACATAGTATTTCGATAATTTTAAATTTCCACATAAATTCTAATTACACCTAATAAGTAATCAGTGCATAATCATATTAAGATATTTTTAAAGCTTACAACTTATATTAAATATTTTCATAAGATTTCATGAAAATCAGATGAAAAATTTCAGATGAAAACCGTTCGAAAATCACTTACAACAATTTTTCTTCACTTAGAACACTTTTAAGCGATTTTTAAAAGCAGTAGTTATATTAGTTATTGAATCTAAATACCAATTAAATAAATTTCAAATTAATTATAGGAGCGTATTAACTTTATTAAGTTTAATATTATCAATAAAATAGTTTTTTTTAGCAAACTAAAAGTTCTTAACAGTATAGTTTATACTACTTTATATTATTTTTAAAAACAATTAGCAACGATAACTTCTTGAAATTTTTTGAATATCTGCAACAAAAAAATACATTTTTCGGTTTTTACTTTATTTTTTTAGTTTTGGTTTTGGCAAAAGATTATTTTGTACTCAAAAAAGGATCAGTCTCCGAATGACCGTTTGAATAATACATAGTAAACGAAATTTAATGTCATCACAAACGCTAAAAAACATATTTTATTAAGTGTATAACTACTTTACATTATTGGTATCATATTAACTTAATGGTTCTAAAATATCAAGAAAAAAAAAGTTGTTGTTTAGTCCAATTTAAATAATTTATGTCCATTATATCGTTTAATAATTTTGCAAAGAAAATATAATCATTGACTTTGTTTTAATTTAACAGGCAGCTAAATTTTGTTTCAACTGCTATTTTTTTGTAAAGATTAAATTAATTTTTTACTTATTTTTTAATTAAACAGTCACACAAGTAGTTATATAAATTATTTTTACAAATACTATTTTAAAATAAAATTTAAAGACTCTTTTTGTTTAGTTCTAATTATTATTATTAGTTTAGTGTCTACTAATTCATTTTATTGTATTGTATAAAATCGTTTTAAGTATTTAATTGTTGACATAAAAGTTAATTTTAAGTTTTTGTTAAAATTATACTACAAAGCAATCAAAAACAAGCGCGAATGAGTTGCAAATATTTATTCTTTAAATAAAATATCAAAATTAAAATATAATAGTTACATAGTTACGCTATACTACAATATAAATAAAGCTTTATTTTTTGTTAATAATATTTTTTATTTTTCCTCTACTCTAATTATTAGCTTAAAAGTTATTTAACTAATTAACTACAACTAACAACGTTTAAGAAATTTGGTGACGTAACGAAATAAAAAGAATGTTTTACTACTTTTAGATATACATAAAAACAACTATTAATACCATACTATACGATGATTTCACTTAAGAATATTTGTAACTTCCGAATTGGAAGTACTTTAGAAAAATAATACTTGTACAGGTTTTTAGTACAAAGTTTATCTATTTTTTATTTAAAGTAGATTTTAGTTCAATTACAATTTACATAGTCGCAATTTTGTAAATAGTATATCAATTTTATTGATTATACGAATACAACTTTAAACTTTAGCTACTTTAAGTGAAAATTACCTGTTAGATTTTTAGATTACATAATAATTTTTTTTTTTAATTCGTCAGTTACGGTAACAGATGTCTTGAATTACTTTATATAAACAGAAAAAATGTATTTATTGGCATATTAAAAATATACAATAACTTTTTTTAAATTTATTAATGAGCAGTGTTATCATGTTTTTTTATTAACTTATACTGAACTTAAGTTTTGTAAAGCAACGAGTTATACTCTATATGAAATTTCTTTAAATTCAAACGATATTTAAAATAAGTTTTTTGCACATTAAATACCACTTGAAAACTAGTACAGATTTGTACTACAATAAATTCAAGGTTTTGCTTATGTTTTATTTTTGGTGCTTTTGTTAGTTTGAGTTAAGCAGGTCGTACTAAAAAAATCTATTTATACGTATAAGTATTATCGGTTTTAAAAACTTCATAAGCTAAAATAACAAACAGCTATTTTTTTTTTCAATAAGTTTTGTACAATAAATCATAATTATAGCTATTATTATGAACGCAGTTTTAAAAAATATATAAATTATAACTTAAAGTATACTACAGTAGACTACCGCTTAAGTACGCAAATTGAACCCGACCAAAAAGTGCGTACTTAGCACGTGTAGTGCGTACTTTTTGACGACATAGTATAATATGAAATTTAGTTGTTTGTTTTCTTTCTTACAACTAACCACCAAATAATTAATCCAAATAAACAAGTCTTTTTATTTTAAATAACATTTAATACATATTTCTAATCTGCAAAATTTTTTAAAAGATTTTAAAATGATTTATTTTTTCTATAAAAAGTTTCTACATAATTAATACATACATTTAATATAGAAAGTCAATGTCAGTCAATGATATAAAAAAGAATATTAAGCTATATAATATAATATCTAGTCAATGTCAGTTTCGTGGGTACACCAAGCTATACACTGAAGCTGTGGAAATAGAGTGTCAGCTCTCTAGTGAAGCACTACTTGGTATAGCTCCTGAGCTTTATCACAAGCTAAAAAGCACCCATGAAAAATATCAACGTTTGCTAAACAAAGCAGCATTATCTGAGCAGGGCTCGAACAGAAAGAAACCAAGCAGCTCACACTTTTTGACATGATGAATTGGAGCCAATTTTTTTTCTCAATAGATTGCTAGTCAAGCTAAGTTTAGTTAATACCAATGTTGTAATTTTTCGACTAGCTAAAAAGTGTTTGATTCTTTTTTATTTGAAAGAAAAACGTTTCATGACTGTTTTAGTATTAAAGTTTATATCAGTAGAAACATTTATAGTATAAGTGCACAATGATAAGGAGCTCATTATTTTTTTTAACTTTAGTTTTTTGTTGTTGTTTCTTTTTATATGTTTGTTTTGACTTTATAAAATTTGTAACTAGTTTTTGTGGTTAACTAGTTTTATGTTATGTCACATTAAAATGGCCTTTCTTTTGCAGATATTCTGAAAGTTTTTGAATAAAAAAAATTATAATTTTTTTTAGTTTTTCTGGATAAGTGCGTACTTAAGGCGGGGTGCATACCAAAAAAAGTGCGTACTTAATAAATTCATGCGCTTCGACAATGATCGCATTTAATAAATTTTATAAATCAAGATAGACATCACTGTCTACATTATCATGAAGTTCTGTTAATTAGCTTCTAATCTTTACACAACAAAATGGGCATAGCCTACGCGGGACTTATAAAAAAACAAATTTAAATAAATATGCCAGATTATGTAACAATATTAATTAAAAGTATATCATTCAAATAGTTTTAAACTTACAAAGGTTAAAAAAAAATTAAATGGTTATTGAACATGGTACAAAATATACATATAATGTATATATAAATGTACAATGAAAAGTTAAAAAAGAATGAAGTTTTTAAAATATAAAAGAGTGGAAATGACCGTAAATATACAAACTTTAAGTAAATTTAAAAAACAGAGGTCTATTTTAAAAAATAACAACTTGTTTTAAAAGTAAAGTTATTTTAATTATTGCAAATACAGTAACATTAGTAATAAAATTAACATAATTATTTGTTTGTATACGAAAATAAATTTTTGTAGCTCAAGTTTTACCTAAAAAAGTAAGTATTTAATTAAATGAATTTTAAAAAGATATACCAAATATTTGTTGTATTTAGATTTGTTTGATTTTTATTCAATTTTTTTTCTAATTTATAATATATCGGTTTACAACAAAAAGCAAAAAACTACAAATATTTGATTTCGTAAATCTGTATAAATTAAGATTCACTCTAGTAGTTCAATTTATACAGAGTAAATTCTATTTTTTAAGTTTAGTATAAACTAGGTAAGTTGCATTTGAATTTAACTCTAAATAACAGAGCACTAAATGTTTGTTATGAAAATTTCCATTTAAGTTACCACTTATTGGTAAATTTTGTAAATTCAAAAATTCTTTAAACGGCTTATAAACTATTTTCGAAAATCGGCTAAATATGGTTTTTCCTACATGTTGCTTACAGTGTTGATTATTTTATGATGTTCATTTTTTCATTTAACCAAAAGCAAAAACTAAAAAGTTTACAAAAGTAATGTACAGTAGACTACCGCTTAAGTACGCAAATTGAACCCGACCAAAAAGTGCGTACTTAGCACGGGTAGTGCGTACTTTTTGACGACATAGTATAATATGAAATTTAGTTGTTTGTTTTCTTTCTTACAACTAGCTACCAAATAAATAAACCAACTTAACAAGTCTTTTTATTTTAATTAACATTTGATACATAATTCTAATCTGCAAAATTTTTTAATGGATTTTAAAAGGATTAATTTTCTTATAAAAAGTTTCTACATAATGCTAATCAAGCTAAGTTTATTAAGTTTATACATTTATTATAATTTTCCATTAGCTACAAAGTGTTTGATTTTTTACATATGAAAGAAAAACTTTTCAGGACTGTTTTTGTGAGAAAGTTTATATCAGTAGAAACATTTATAGTACAAGTGCACAATGATAAGATGCTCATTGATTTTTTAACTTTTGTTTTTTGTTGTTGTTGCTTCTTTTTATATGTTTATTTTGACTTTTTAAAATTTAACTAGTTTTTGTGGTTAACTAGTTTTGTATTATGTCACATTTAAATTAGCCTTTCTTTTGCAGGTATTCTGAAAGTTTTTGAATAAAAAATATTTAGAAATTTAAAAAAATGGATGGAGAGCGCCAAAAAATGACTCTATGGAACAAGTCTTTAGAAAAAATCTAAGTCTAAGAAAATTTATAATTTTTTTTTTCTTTCTAGGTAAGTGCGTACTTAAGGCGAGGTGCGTACCAAAAAAAGTGCGTACTTAAGCGGTAGTATACTGTACTATGATAAATAAATTTGACGAATCACAAACATTTAGTAACAACAACGATATAATACATTTTATAAAAGATCATGCATTGAATGTACATTGAAATGCAAGATATTATGAACCTAGTTCTAACCTAGGATATAAAAACTTGAAGTAAATCTACACAAACTGAGTATTTTTACTAGTTACGTACTAAAAAATTAAAAAAGTAATTAACAATTAGCTCTATAACAATTTACTTATTATACTTTTCACCTAATGTTTGATATAATTTGTCATGTTGGAATAAATGATGATATAATTGCAAAAAAGTAAAATAAAAAATAAGAGCTTGAAAAAAGTTAGTTGAAAGCTATTTATATTTAAACTAGTAAAACCAGAAACAACTGATTACAAAAGTTAATACTTAACTAAAACAATTTCTAAAGTATTACACAGTTTTACCGCAAACTTAGTTAAAAGCGAGGTTTTTAAATTTAAAAGTAAGTATTACATTAGATCAGGGACGTAGCTAGCTCAAAAAAGTTACGAATCTGCAAAAATTAAACCATCTGAAATAACGCGTGATAACGTTCTAGCGGGAACACCGCAATTTAAACTACTAATAATTTTATTAAATTTAATCTGAAAATATGCAGTTATGTTAATATATCAAAAATGGAATGTTGAAGTACGATAGATAACTATATACAAGGCAATTTATTTTGCTCCACACACCCTATGACTCTTTATGTCATGCCACTTTTGTAAACCCAGAAAACATTCATTAAAAAAAAAAAAAAAAAAACATAATTTAACTTAAAAACATAATAATCAAACATTTAACGTAGTCAATAGTAACAACAAGTTGTGCAATTTTTTTCTGTAACATAAAACTGTATGATTTCGATTTTTGAAGCTACAGCTTCCATTAGAATCAATTTTGCGTTGCAGATTTTTGAAAATTTAAAGCTTTAACGCACTAAATGTTACAATTTGGATGTATTCAATTCGTTTAATTTTTACGACATTAAAAATACTAAAGAGTAAATATATGTCAAAATTATCTCTTAGGAGTGCATAACTAAGTATAAATGAATACTAAAATCTAAGAGAGCAGTCTTTTCAAGCTGAAATAAAAGCAAGTTTTTTTGCACATAAGTATACGTTTCTGTAGATTTGCAAAAACGTACCAAGCTACGTCCCTGCATTAGATTAACATGAAACTTTTAAGCAGACTGGTTTATAGTGATATTAAAACTGTTATAACCTGGATTATTTATTAATTATGTGCTTATCACTAACTTACCTAACAAACTTTTAATCATGCTTCGACATTGTATTTACTAATATCAAAAAAGTCTACAATGAAAAACTTTGGTTTATTAGATTTTAAGCTGCAACTTAATAACAAAACTTTTTGGTTTGTACTTATTTTAAAAATTAAGGCCAATAAACCAAAATTAAGTATCTGAAAAAATGTTTAAAGAATAAATAAAAGACAATATGTATCGTGCTTTAAAGATATAAATGTAAAACAAAGCAAATATTTAATGATTGTTTAGTTATTTAATATAGTTTCTGAAATACTCTACTCGACCATAGTAATTTATTAAAAAGTAACATAACTTATCTTTAAGCTTTAATATGTTTTCTCTTTTACGCCTAGTTTAATGTTTATTAATTAAGTAAGGTTAAACTAATTTATCATCAGTATTACATTAATTTTGCAAGCAGCTTTTTTTTTTTGAATAAAAAATACAAATTTTATAAAAAAAAAAAATCAATTAAGTTTAAAGATATCGGAATTTCATTGCCATTCTTTGGGTCAAAAAACTGTTATGAGTTAGTTAAAAAATGCCCTGAGTCATTATTAGCTACTTAGAAAAATTGGTTAGAAAAAAATATATAATACACCTAATTTAAATATGTATCATTCATAATTTATAAATAATTTTCTTGAAAGCTCTTGAAAACATTAAAACTATCCTGAGTTATTTTCAATAAAAAAACAAAGTTTACTTAAGTCAGCCTAAAATAAAACAAAATTTAAATTTTCAGTAAAGCTGAGCTTTTTTGAGTCAAACTAAATTTTTTTTTAAATTCATAAAATCCTGAGTTATTCTGAGTTTGTTGAAAAAGTTTACTGAAAGTTTTTGGAACAAAATGAAATATTTAAAAAATAAATTTTTAAGGTCAATATTTTCTAAGTTTCTATAAATTTCCAAAATATATAACTTTTTCTTGATCTTAATATTAGTTAATCATAGATTTTTAGAAGTTAGCATTTATTAAATGTTACTAACAGCTTCTAAAATATCAGATTTTGAAAAATTAATAATTTTAAATGTAATTTAAAATTAGATAAATTTTAAATAAATATTAAATATATTATTAAAATGAGGCCTATATTTGAGGTTATATTTTTATTTCAAGTAAAGTTTATACGAAATATAAGTTTTATTACTACCAACGATGTATTTAAAATACTATTTGAAAAACCTAATTATGATGCTTATCCGTTTCAAACAGTAACTTTTTTTTTTAAATTTTAGTTTGACATTTTCTATTATAAACATTATAAAAAATAAACAGTTATGAATAATTATACGAATAATATTTTTTCTCAAAATGTAAAGAAATTTTGATAGTCTCTAATATTCTACATCTTATAAAAAGCAAGTGCAAACAAAGAAAACACTGACATAAATAGTACTTTATTATGCATACATATAATATAATTAATAATTGTTCAGGTTTATTTTGCTTTAGTATTTCTTACTTGCGTTACAATGAAAAATACGACAAACTGTAGGTTATAAGCTTTCTATAACTTCAGATATTTAAAATTTCAATAAATGATAGTTCTAAAACATATTTGTTAACCAAGTGCAAGCTAGCTAGGTTGAATTATAAGTAATTTATCATGCTAGCTTAGAATAAGTCTTAATAAACATATCTGTAACATAAAATTCTATGATGAGGCTATTTTTAAGATTTAAGGTATTTTTAGAAATCATGCTATATTTTAAAATGTGTTCGTAATAAACTTACTAAATATTTTAAGAAGTTTTAAGGTAAGATTAAAGTAAACTTTGAAATATTAGCTCACAAGTTCAAAAACTAAAAGTTAAAAAAAGCTATTGTTTGTTAGTTTTAAATTAACTTTAATTTAACTTTTTAAAATAAAACGCATTGTTAGTTTAGACGAAACGCATTACTATTTCGAAAATTTCAAAACGTATTTTATATCAAAATAAATAAAATTTTATAATTTCTAATTATTTTTTACGTTAATTTATCATTACCATATAAACGCTAAATTACGATAACAAAATTAATCATATTTTCAAAGCGGAAGAGTAACTTAAGTAAACAAGTATAATTCAGTAAACAGTAAGTTGTATAATTCCATATAATATTAACGTTGAGTTCTATTAAAAAAACAGGTCAAAATTTAAAAACAAGTAGGTCAACTCCGATTCTCTTTTCATTTTTTTTTTAAACTATAAATAGTTATTTGTTAATGAAAATCCTTATTGTCACTAGTTAAGTTTTTTTTATTTAATTTTTCTAATAAATAAAATATATTTATGTAAAACTTTTTAAAATAGTTTTATATGTATTCCTATGTCAAGTTTATAAAGTTTATTTTATTTAAATATACCATTACAAAAGCTAAGAGATAAAATCTCAATTTTTCACTGTATTTTATTTTTAGTTAGATACAAAAAAAAACTATAACTTGTGGTATGTTTATCATAAGATATTATTTAAATGTTACTAAAACTAAATTTTGTATAAAAACATTAACATTGAAAAAAAATTTAAGAATTTTCTATTCTGATTATCTCTAATTAAATAAGATAAATTTCTAAGAAATTTAGTGTTTATATATGAATTACTAGTTATAAATCAATCTATATGTAAAAACATAAATATTTAGAATTTTTTTAACTTGTTTTGAACAAAATAAAGTATTCAATATTTATTATTTAGAAATATAACTATAAACTAAAAAAATATATTATGCTGAATGATCACTTACAAAACTTAAATATATTTATGAGTGTTTTTAGTAAAATACGTTCAAAAAAGTGTTCAAAAAATATTATAAGTTTGTTTAACAGTTTGAACGAATTTGTTTTTTTGAATTCATTGAGTTAAAGTTTATACTTAAAATATTTACTGACATTTAATTCATTTTACTAAAATAATGTTAATAAATAATTTTCTTGAAAAAATATCTTCATATATTTTATTTATCTAAAAATTTATCAAATTTTAATTTCTATATCTTGTAAGCCTAAATTAAAACTAAGTTAAAATTTAAATTTAAAAAAATTATTTTTTTTGAGAATACTTTTTCATTAACTCTAAGTTTAAAAGAAAAATTTTTATAAACAAATGCTTAAATGATATGTTTTGTTAAAGTTTTTCCTTCATTTAAGTTTTTTTTCTAATAAAACTTTTTTTTTAAGTTTCAGCTTTTGAAAAAAAGGATTAAAATCAATACTCATTAATTATCAGAAAATCTTAACAAGCATTCTTAAAAAAACATAACACCCAAAATATTTAAAACTAGTTTTTATATGTATTTGAACAAAATACGTATAACTACATTAAAAATTTTTAAGCTTTAAGTCAAGATAAATATTTTATAATGAAATAGCTGTCAGTTTTAGTAGGTCTAATTTAGAATTTATTTTAAAATTTCTGTCAATTAGTTAAAAGTTTAATTTTTATATTTTAAAAGCCTAGATTTAAGCTTGGTTAAAATTTGAATGAAATAGTTTCAATATTTTGCAACTATTGTCTTATTAAGTTTAAGTTTTTAACCAACGTTTTAAAAACTCGGGCTTTAGATTAAAGTTTATTTTAACTTTATTTTTCACACAACTAACCTTTTTTAAAATTTTAGCCTTTAAAGTCTGTTACGACTCTAAAAATGCTAAAGAGTACAAAAGAGTACATATATGTCAAAATTATCTCTCAGTAGTGCAAAATTAAGCATAACGAATACTAAAAGCTAAAACAGCAGAGTCTTTTCAAGCTGAAATAAAAGCAAGTTTTTTCGCACATAAGTATACGTTTCTGTAGACTTGCAGAAACGTACCAAGCTACGTCCCTGGTATAAACAGCTTGACTTTATAAACTATTATGTGCTAGTTTTATTATTTTTGATGTTTATAAAAAGCTCAAATTCTATTTCTTGTTTATTATTAATGCTAATTTGGTTTTTATTTAGTTTAAGTCTGCTTATATTTTAAAATGGCGTATATTTACTTTATAACGATATATTAAACTAAACTAAGATTAGGTTTATAAATTTTAATGCTTTGTTTCATAATGGTTGTTCACAATTGACTTTTTTTATAAACAAATCGTTGTAAACTAATTTTTGTGATTATTTTACTTATGCATTTATAATTTTTTAATTTAAAGTATTTATGTGAGATACAAAACTCCATCAAGCTTTTACTAAACATTTTTTAACAACTACTGTTATAAACCAGATTTTTAATTATAATATAAACCAATAAACCATATCTTTTTATGAAAACAACTGGAAATTCATTAATAACGATTTGTCGTGTTAATGGTAAAATCTGTTACGAAACAATGAAGAATGATATTAAGAAACTTAAGTTAGACATATAAATTTTACTCGAATCTTTCCAGGCACAACAATTGAGTGGGTTTCTCTATTAAACGAATTTCAATGATTACAAAATCAATTGTAAAAATCACAAGAGCTATTAAATATATTTGTGTATTAAAATACTGTATAATAACCACTATAAAAAATCAATAATATTTAAAGAAGTACTTAATATTAAATGCAAAACCAAGTGTTTAAAAATACAAGAACTATAAAAGTATGTCACTTATGTGAAAAATGCTTTATATTTGACCACTGTAAAAAATGCTTTTAATAAATCACTTGTTGAAAATCAAAAAAGCTATAAAAATGTACAGTAAGAGAATTACTAAACTTACTTTAAATAGCAATCTTTAAATCTAACAAATACAATTATAAATATTTATGTTAAAGATTTATAAAACTACTAAATACCAATATTCAAGTGTCTTTGTTGTAAAACATTCTCTGCAGCTCTGGCGGTTCAACACACAACTCATTCTGCACTATCAGCTTGTGACTCAAAATATAAAATGAATCGTTACATCATACAGTTTCATTAAAGTGAAATGCTCTCTCATTCTCTTTATTCTCTTTACGTCATAAAAGAAAAGTGCGCTGTCATTCTCTTTATACTCTTTCTCACTTTTTGTTAAATCAGACTTTGCCCGGCAAAAATTGTAAGTGCTCTTAAAAACTCTTAATTTTCTCTTAAAAACAAAATAGTTTTCAAGTGAAACTTTGAATAGCGTAACACTTTAATAGCAATTAATTGGTCCTATACATGGTTGCCCTTTTTAAAGGCAAAAGTTTCTGAGTTATATCAAACCAGCCTAAACTTTGCTGTTAAACATCATCAATGAAAATATAATCTTTATAAAAAAATAAATATAATGTAAGTAGACTAAAAAATTTACAATTAATTAACTACACTACAGTCATACAAACTATTCTGACAAATCAGAGTATTTATTCAAGTTGTTTGAAATAAAAGTTTCACACACACCTGAGTTTAAAAAAAAATCTTGAACAGGTTCAACCTAGTCTGAGTTTTTCAAACTTTTAAAATAGTTTGTTTGTTTAGCAACCTTGTTTAAAATAAAGTTTACAAAATAAATAACTAAGTTTATTTACAGTGAATTAAATATACAACAAAAAATCAGCTTGAATGAACAATTAAGTTTCTTAAATATTTTTAACGAAAGTATAAACATTTATTAAGCCATTAATGAAGTAGTAAATCTTATTTTTTATTGAGCATTTTAGCAAATAACTTTCTGCAATTGAAATATTGCATTTAAAAAGAGTAAATGTGAAGTATATGTCGAGCTATAAGAATTGGAGTAAGTTACAATATATTGCGAAAAAAGAAAAAAAAATCGCTTAAGTCAGTTTATACAAAGCACATGATTATCTTCAATAAATACAGACTGATCAAATAAATTATTAAGGCAAATTATAAATAAAAAAAAAGTAATTACTAAAATGGAGTTATCGTTTAGAATGGAAAACTTTTTTTAAGAAATTTTGTGGGCGGTAGTAAACAATTTTTTCTTATTTCTTCATTGACAACAAATAGTCGTGTTTAGTAAATTCATGCAGTTATGATTATAAAGTTAAATAAACCAAAATAGGACTTTAAACAATTTCGTAAGATGAGAGCACTGATAAAACCAATACTGCTCATCTAAGAAATTTTATTAGAGATGTTTTTACTAACTTTGACATTTTAAATGAATTTCGATGTTTTTTCAGATGCCAAGCACTACAATAGGTAAGGATATTTCGGAAGCAAAAATGCAATGCACCAGTTTAATGGGTGTTGATCTTAAGTTTTTGTATAAAACATTGTTCTACTGCAATTATTGCTAAATACATGATGGTAATATAATTATGTTTTAAACAAGATCTTGGATTTATCTTGTTTATCAATTAACTTCATTTAGTTATACAACAACAAGTATTACGAGCGAAGACAACAAGCTTAAAAAACTTTTGATATTAATAATTAAAAGAGTAAACACGATTTTTTTAAAAAAAATTTACCAGCGATAGTTTCCAAAAATAGTAGGAAGAAGCAGAAAGTTAACACGCTTACCAGGTTTAGTTGGGTAGGTGTCAGAAAAGCACAGCGTCACTTTAGCACAGGGTGACACTTTAGCACGGTGTGACACTTTAGCTCGGTGTGACACTTTAGCACGGTGTGACACTTAAGCACGGGGTGACACTTTAGCACGGAGTGACACTTTAGCACGGGGTGACACTTTAGCACGGTGTGACACTTTAGCACAGAGTGTCACTTTAGCACGGGGTGAAACTTTAGCACGGCGTCACTTTAGCACGGAGTGTCACTTTAGCACGATGTCACTTTAGCACGATGTCACTTTAGCACGGGGTGACACTTTAGCACGGCGTCACTTTAGCACGGAGTGTCATATAAAAACCATGAGCTCGTATATGTTGCTAGGTTTAAACAAGTAGTTTAACGTTTAAAATATGATAGCAAATATTTAAATACGTTAGTTAAAAAATCTCAATAAAATGTTTTGATAGAATTCTTAAAATTACTTTTATATTGTTTTTATTAAGTTAAGGTTTGCCATAGAGTAACTAGTGTAATTTTATATTAAATACGAAGTTTTAGTTGAAGCTTTAACTTGAAACATATTAAAAGCTTGCATAGTTTGTTTTTATATTTTTTAACATAACATATAAGAATAAAAAAATGTGTTACCAATGCTAAAATGACGCCGTGAAAAAGTGTCACTCCGTGCTAAAGTGACGCTGTGCTAAAGTGTCACCACGTACTAAAGTGTCATCCCGTGCTAAAGTGACTCCGTGCTAAATTGTCACTCCGTGCTAAATTGTCACTCCGTGCTAAAGTGTCACCCGGTGCTAAAGTGTCACCCGTGCTAAAGTGTCACCCCGTGCTAAAGTGTCACACCGTGCTAAAATGTCACACCGTGCTAAAGTGTCACCCCGTGCTAAAGTGTCACCCCGTGCTAAGGTGTCACACCGTGCTAAAGTGTCACACCGTGCTAAAGTGTCACTCGTGCTTTTCTGACCCGTTCCCGTTTAGTTTTGGCTTGTTTTTTGGTTAAGTTTTTGTTTTGTTTATAACGATTCTACAAATTAGTCAATGAATTTTGGTCTTTTCTTCGAAGTTAAATATCAATATTACTATTTATAAAGATTAAAACTCGATATTGTTTTAAACAGGTCTAATATGTCTTACATAGCAACTTAACGAATCTTTTATTACAAGGAAAAATCAAGTTATTTTATGAGACGTGGTACTATGTCATAACTATTGAAACAAAGTTAATACTACGGGGGTTTCAGAAAAAAGAAAACAACTTTACAAATTTCACAATTAATTATTGACACAATTAAAAATCTATAAGACGAATTTTAAAACAATTATATGACTATTAATTGTTAGAAATTAAATACAAGTTTTATAATACTTCCCGAAAAAATCAGTTAAAGTTTAGCGCGCATTTACAACCAAAGCTTAATGCGTGCGATAGCTTGATTGACTATTTTCTCTAAATTAAGGAGCATTATAATTTATCAAACAATGCGAATACATGGCAAAAGAACTAAAAACTAAATCAATGAAGGAAAGGATCAGTTGAATAACATACGATAAAATGAGCTGGTTTTTAGGTGCTGCATTTGTCGCTGTTTTTGATAAATAAAGAAAAAAAAAATTGTTCAATGAGATACTAAATATAATATAATATAATATAATTATAATTATTATAATTATAATTATAATTATCATTAATATAAGTTTGTGTATAAAAATATATTATTATAGTGTTCATTTTAATACTCTACAAGCAAAAAGTTCGTGTTGTATTTTAAAAACTTTTAAATACTAAAAATAACTATAAAAAAAGTTCTGGAATTTAATTTAAGTTTTTAGAAATCTAATTTCAATACAAGAACTGAAGTAATGAGCATTTAAATTTTTTTTTTATAACTTTAAGCAAAAAAAATAATTTCTATTAATAAATTTTTTAAAGTATATTGTTTGAAAAATTAAAATGTATACCTAAGACAAATTATTTTAATTTATATCATATACATTATTGTCTATGTGTCTGTAAACACTTAAATATTACATGTAGAAACAAAAAAAAAGAAAATCATGCATAAACTACAATTAATCTAACTTAAGTTTTAAATAAAAAGGATCTTTAAAACATAAGCACCTTTGTGAATTTGTGTGCATAGGAATCTAATTAAAATCCAAGGCAACTTCTAAAAAATCAAAAAGTTTCAAAACCAAAGAAAGAAAAACCTATTTTTTATTATTATGTTAAACTAAATGTTTTTTTGCAGACTTAAATATAACTTATAGTGATAAAAAATCTATAGAAGAAACTTAGGTATAAAATACATATTAAACAAAATACCTAAACTTTAAAGAAATGACATATTTATAAATTAATTTGCATTAATTTTGAATATAATGGAAACATTTGCATTTAGTCTGTTTATTAAATAGTTGTTTTATAAATATTTTACTAAATTCAAGCAATCTTTACCCTCTTTTTTCAGATACTAACTCGCTGTTGTTAGAAGAAATTTGTTATGAAACTTAAAAAAAAAACACTAGTCGAATGTTAATCTATCTTTTTTACACCTTTTAGCGAAAGCAGTAAAGTACTTACACTATTTTAAATGTTATATAGGGACTTAAAACAAAATTAACCAAACTAAACCAAATTACCAAAAACAATTGACTCAAGTTTATTCTTGTTAAGCGAGCCACATTTACATGCTCGCGGGTCGCAGATTTACCCTTTGCGGGCCGCAGTTTGCCTAACCATGCTGTAGTACTACGAGTGAAAAACTAATTTCAATAGTTAAATTTAAATGCAACTTATTATACATAAATAACACACAGTTAGAAAACGTTTGAGTAATGATCAAGCTAAAGTTCATAGTCTTCTGAAACTTTTGAATAGCAAAATCAGTTGTTGTGCTTAAACTTTAATTTAATAATCACCTATAGTTTTAAACATAACTAGCTGTTTAAAACATCAATAAGTATCATTAGGTAAAAATTAGACGTTTTTTTATCAAGTATTTTATTAGTTAAAACTTCATTTGACTAAAACTTTAAATGTAAGATTGTATTAAGTTATATAAGAGATATTTTAATTCAGATGTTAGGACTAAGTAGTTAATTAAAAATTAAATAAAAGTGTATTATTATTAATTCACGTTTTAGTTAGGTAAACAATTAAGGCTTTTTGTGTCTGAAGGTGATCTAACTATTAAACATACATTATATATAAAAGTTGATGTAATTTAATGTATGTGATTTTTAATTAGCAAATATCAACAAAACATTATGAAAACTCAAAGTAACTCAAAATTTCAACAACTATGTAATAGACGAAGTTTAAACGGATTCAAGAACTATCTTTTAAAAATTTAAAAATGTGTCTAAGTTGAATTAAAAACTGTCTTAGTAATTTTATGTAAATTAAAAACTATCAAAACTCAATGAAAAAGTCAAAAACCTGTTTTGTACTATTATTGTAATCTGATTTAAGTTTTGTCTGCTTTCCAGATATAAATGAACATTTGTTTCTGTGTCTGCATGAGTTAATTAACTTTGTTTTAGGTTGATTCAAATTGTACCAGATTTAGTATTAATAAAATAAACAAGCCAATAAAAATAGTAAACAATAAATTTAGTATAATTCAAAAAATAGTTATTTAATTTACTAAAATTTAATAACTTTAACAATTTTAAAATTGTATTAGTAACACAAAATTAAGTCACTTAGATTATGTTTATTAAGTACTGTATTAAATTTGAAATGACATTAAACATAAAAGTTGTTAGAATAAGTTTAAAAAATTGATTGTTTTTTAATTAGACAAGTATTCTTTTTTAAAATTTGTTAAAAAAATAAATAAAAACTCGTTGATCACACAGTTGTATAAAAAATAAGATAATAAATTAGCTCGTAATTGTCAGAACTCGTAATTGCCAGCATTTAAGTATATAAATTTTAATATTGTTTAAAGTTAAAAAGTTAATTAAAATTCGTCTTCAATGCATGGAATCGTTAATAAATGCGTATATTTATTTTAATGCTTTTAATTAATTAGTATAAGCTTTCTTTATTTTTAATTTAATTTTTAACCTAGGTTTAATCTAGGTTTACAAATAAATTTCTCTGGACCTTAACATATTGAAGTTAAATAGTAATGTAATTATACAAAGCTCCTGTTTGTTACTGTTTGTGGGTTTTTAAATATTAAGTAAGAAAATAAAAAATAAAAAATTGTGAGCTTGGATTTCAGAAATGTTAATGTAGAAAATTATGTTGTATATAAGCTTAGTTTTATTTATCAAAACTGATTTAATATATCTACATGTTATTAATTAGAAAATAAGCAACTACTACAAGCTCGTAATTTTCTTTGTAAGTAAATTACTGTTTAAAAAAGGTTTCATAAACTGTCAATTTTAACATCAAAGTTTAAATCCTTATGAAATAGAACTTTCTAAAAATAAAATAAACTAAAAAAACTAAATAAACTTTTGACAAAAAATATATTTAAAGTAACGAAAATTATATGTCTGGTTTAAATTTTTATACCAACTTATTTTAAAGCAGTTAAGCTTAGATAAGAAATTACTTTGACTTAAAATTTTAATACTTTTAGTTTTAAAATTTCAAACAGTTATGAACAACTTATGAAATTTAACTAACTTCTTTACTTTAAAAATAATGTTATCAAACGATGCATTTAAAAGACTTTCAAAAAAGTACTAACATAAAATAACGAAATATTGAATTAAAAACGAGTTTAATTAATATATTTAATATGATAAACATATCAATTTATTAGACTTTTATATTAAGATCAACTTCATTAACGTAAATATAATTAAACGAAAAACTAACACATAAAACTGTCACATTATATTTTAATGTAAAGTTTTAAGAGTTTAGCAAGAATACTTACACTAAAAAGAATTCACTTAGAATATTTTACTGAAGTATAAAGTTGAGCAGTTTGACTTTAGAAAATTGTCAATGTTAAAAAAAAAATTAACATTTATAAAAACAACTCACTACTAGTCTGGAAAAGACTGCAATTTTTGACACGTCCATTTTTTATGAAAGTCTTATGGTAGGTAAGATCATTAAAGTTAGTTCAGCAAACAGTTGTTTTTAGATAATTTGAGAAACGATTATTTAACTGACTTGAAACAGAACAAGGTACTATAACAAAAGATTGTTTTTATCACTACAAAATAAAAAGACATTTAAAAAATGTTTTCAGGGTCAAAGTCTTACAGTTTTGTTTTGTAAAAACAATTCAAAAAAATTTTTGTAACAATTACATTGGCAGGACGGATTTTGTTTAAGTTTAGAAAAAGCTTAGCAGGCCAGATCATCCGCTCGCGGGCCGGATCAATTCTGACCGCGGGCTGGATTCCATTTAAATTCGAAAAAGGTTTGGGGGCCGGTTGTTTTCACTCAGCGAGCCAGATCCGGCGCGCGGGCCGTACATTGCCACCCCATCACTAACCCATACCCTAGGTCCGTAACTTATTCATTTTATCTTAAATTTTCTATTACATAAGTTTTTATATGATATTTTCATATGTGTTATTATATATTTTTTTTACTATAACTGTTACCTCAAACCTTTACGCTCGGTCGGTAGCTTTTTTTACTTCTGATTTTTTTTATTAGAATATATATTAGGTATTTCTTTTATCGTTTTTTTTTTTTGCTCTCGTAAAAAAAAGACCCTCCGTGTAAAACTTTCATTCGTGCAAAAGTGACCCTCGATGCAAAACTATCTTTGTGTAATTTTGTCTTCGTGCAACTTTGACCCGTTTCCATTAGCAACAATAAGATTTTTTTTATTCAATTAAAATAGCTTGACTAAAATTATCTTACTTATTTTTATCTCATACCTAATATCAACTCGTTATTTAGCTTTAAGAAATTTATCTTTGATATTTATAAATTACAAAAAGGATCTTACATCAATTTTTATCTAAATAAAATAGTTTTTCAATGTTATACTCCTTTAAAAATTTTTATTTTTTAATTCTAGATTCTAACTAGGTTGTAACATTTTCTTTAAAATAGTTTTAAAATAATATTTTTTTTCAAGATTCAAACACAGAACCACAACTTTAGTTTTTTTAAATTTAATTAATGAACATAAAACATAAATTATAGAATTTCTTTTTTAGCACCTTATTCTTTGGTTTAAAAAAGTTTTTCAAAACCTTTTCAGAAACAGAAGTAATTAAAAATGCATTTGTTTATTTTTATTTAAAACATTCAAAACCTACAAACACTTTACTACAATTATTTATCTATGGCCAATTTTTGACATTTAAGTTTACGATCATGGCTTTTGAACCTAATAACAAATAGGTTAATGATACTTGAAATTCATACACAAACTTCAAGCTTTAAGCAAAAAAATCAAGAAAGTTTCTTATCAAAAAGTATTTATTAGTTAGATAATTTAAACTTCGTAGTTTTTAAAATATTTTATGTTAAGATTTAAGAATTTTATATTATAAAGGTTGTTTTACAGTATTAAATCTTAATGCTATTGTTTATTGTTTATTAATGACAAAAAAGCGCTGAAAGACTTAGGTCTCAAGACTTAGGTCTTAGGTGTACGGAGAAAATTTTCGATTATTAATTTGTACACAACTAATACCGTTTCACGTCTTGTCTTGGAACTAAAACTTTTGATCTGTTACTTTAAAAATGAATAGAATTTGTTCGATCAAATTTTATTATTACTAGTTATTTTAAAAAATCTTGATTCTAGTATGTAAGCTGTTAGTCCTAAATTATAAAATAGATTATACATTTTAAACATCTACAAGAACATAACATGTTCAACTTTTTTATATATAGGTCAAAGTTTATGTTGCAATGAAAATTGCACAGCTCGTTGACTTGACTGTTTTTTGTGTATAAAAAAATATATTAACAATAACTTTGTAGTATTTCAATTTTTGAATTTATAGTCAAAATAGAAAAAAAAGTACACTAAATGTAGTTCAGAAAATTAAGTTTTTTAAAATATTTTATTTTTTACATTAAACTTATATATGCACGTTTAAAAAATTATGTTTCAGCTATAAAAGTATTAAATCTTTTAGCTTTAATTTCTTTAAAAGCTTTATAGATAACTTTAGTTTGAATAAATTAATACTCTCTTATAAAACGTTTTATTTACAGCAATTTTGTTCGGGAATACGCATTTTTAACTTCTTGCCTCAAAGTGCGTACTCAACAGGACCTAAAAAGCACCAGTCTAAAAATATAATAATAAGACTTTGTCTCAAAATGTTATTAGCATACACAAGTTATAATCAAAACATAAAATTAGTTAAGTTAAAAAAAACTAAAGATCACCAGTAAGTTTTAATTATAACTTGTGTATGCTAATAAAAGTCTAATTTTTAATAGTGGTGTTTAATCGGTTTAAAAAATCACAAATAATAGGTCGCAACAACTTGTATAAATTAAAACAATTCTAATTAGCATTATGAACTGTTTCTTATTCTAGTTTTCAATTCTCAGATATAATCTGAGTTTAAATCAAAACATCAAACTTTTTTGAAAACTTTATAAGTTCAAAGTGTTCTAATAGAATCTAAATAGAACCGTAAAAATAAATTGTTTTAATTTTTTTTAGATCAATTTAATATAAATTTTGTAAAATCCTGTAATTATAAATATCAAAACTTTATGAACTAATTTATGTTTAAATTTTTATATTGATTATTGTAACTTAAACTGTTAATAACAATGGTTGTACTGAATATGTCTACAACATTTTTAGTAAGTGTCATAAAATCCTTTATCATCAACTTTGACTAAAGGTTTATAAATATCAAAATTTGGTGAAGAAAAAAATTACTTGCCAGTTTCAATGTTTTATTGAGATTTAGGCTAGAATACTGTTTTACAAGTTAAAAATGTCAGTTTTATACTGACCACTACTTAAAAAATGAACTAGGAGTGTTAAAAATATATAATCGAAAATTTACTTTTTTTAAATGATTTAAATTAGGTATATTTTAGGACTAAACACATTTTTAATTAACCTTAAAATCTAATAAAACAATAAAATAATAAGATATTTTTGCATTCAGAAAATAATCAACCAGATGAACATTTTGATTGCGTTTGAAACTTATTTATTTGAGAGACAGTAAATAGTTAAATATTCTATAACTTAAAAAGCTGAGCTTATTAGTGCAAATTATTTACAATCTTATTTTTTTAAGCTTTCTTGAATCTGTTGTTTAACATTATAAAACAGCGTAAAAACTAGTATAACAATTTCAATAATTTATATACAAAGTTATGAAACACAGTTATGACTAACGTTTGAAATATTAACATTACAAGTTGTTACAAAAATACTGTAAACAAGTTTACAATGTTTAAACAAGTATTTGCACATATGTATATATTTTTGAACACATGAAGAATAAAAGAAAAATAATAATAATCTAAAGAGTTATATTAATACAGCTAAGTAATCGCGACAAGCATACAAGTTTGTTCATGTAAATTTTATTTTTAGTTTTATTAACCTTAGTTAAAACTAGGTTCACAAATTCAAAGTGATGAATAGCAAGTTATTTTATGAGCGTTTCCAAATAACTACTAATTATTGTATTCAAAGTTTTATGGTTTAATCATTTTTACGCTGGTACAATTTCTTAAAATAATTTTTTTATCAATTAAATTTAGAATTTAACATAGTTGACAACACCACACTACTACAACGTTAAAGCACTACTAAAAAAAACAGTAAATTATCTGAAAAATTGTACAAACATTAAAATCATAATACCATTAAAATTTTATTACAACAATACAACAATTTTAATACATGTGGACTTTACTTATCTTTAGTAAATGATAAAATATATATATAATTAATACAAAAAAAGAAATAAACCACATAAGTAAATGTTGTGCTTAAACTTAAACTTAATAATCACCTATATTTTTAAATATAACTAGCTGTTTAAAACATCAATAAGTATCATTAAGTGAAAATTAGACGTTTTTTTATTAAGTATTTTATTAGTTTCAACTTCATTTGACTAAAACTTTAAATGTAAGATTGTATAAAGATATATAAGAGATATTTTAATTTAGATGTTAGTACTCCAGACTATGTAGTTAATTAAAAATCAAATAAAAGTGTGTTATTATTCATCAAGTTTTAGTTAGGTAAACGATTAAGGCTTTTTGTTTCTGAAGGGGATCTTACTATTAAACATACATTATACATAAAAGTTGTTGTAATTTAATGTGTGTGATTTTAAATTAGCAAATATCAACAAAACATTATGAAAACTCAAAGTAACTTAAAATTTCAAAATCTAATTTTTATTAACTTAATGTAACAGTCGAAGTTTTAACGAATTTAAGAAGTACTTTGAAAAAATCTAAAAACGTGTCTAAGTTGAATTAAAAACTGTCAATAATTTTATGTAAATTAAAAACCATCAAAACTCAATGAAAAAGTCAAAAACCTGTTTTGTACTATTATTGTAATCTGATTTAAGTTTTGTCTGCTTTCCAGATATAAATGAACATTTGTTTCTGTGTCGGCATGAGTTAATTAACTTTGTTTTAGGTTGATTCAAATTGTACCAGATTTAGTATTAATAAAATAAACAAGCCAATAAAAATAGTAAACATTAAATTTAGTATAATTCAAAAAATAGTTATTTAATTTACTAAAATTTAATAACTTTAACAATTTTAAAATTGTATTAGTAACACAAAATTAAGTCAATTAGATTGTGTTTATTAACTACTGCATTAAATTTGAAATGACATTAAACATAAAAGTTGTTAGAATAAGTTTAAAAAGTTGATTGTTTTTTAATAAGACAAGTATTCTTTTAAAATAATTGTTAAAAATTAAATAAAAACTCGTTAATCACACAGTTTTAATAAAAAACAGATTATAAATTAGCTCATGTAGTATAACTAAAGGTAATTAAAACAGTATAACTAAAAAGTTAAAGCGAACCCTAAATAAAAGAACTCGTAATTGCCAGCATTTAAGGATATAAATTCTAATATTGTTTAGAGTTAAAAAGTTAATTAAAATTCGTCTTCAATGCATAGAATCGTTAATAAATGCGTATATTTGTTTTAGTGCTTTTAATAAATTAGTTTAAGATTTATTAAATTTTGATTAAATTTTTAACCTAGGTTTAATCTAGGTTTACAAATAAGTTTCTCTGGACCTTAACATATTGAAATTAAGTAGTAATGAAATTATACAAGCTTCTGTTTGTTACTGTTTGTGGGTTTTTAAATATTAAGTAAGAAAATAAAAATAAAAAAATTTGTGAGCTTGGATTTTAAAAATGTTTTTGTAGAAAATTATGTTGTATATAAGTTCGGTTTAATTTATCAAAACAGATTTAATATATCTACATGTTATTAATTACAAAATAAGCAACTGCTACAAGTTCGTGATTTTCTTTGTAAGTAAATTAATGTTTAAAAAAGGATTTATAACCTGTCAATTTTAATATCAAAATATAAATCCTTATGAAATAAAGCTTTCTAAAAATAAAATAACTAAAAAAACTAAGAAAACTTTTGACAAAAAATATATTTAAAGTAACGAAAATTATATGTTTGGTTTAAATTTTCATACCAACTTATCTAAAAAACAGTTAAGCTTAGATAACAAATTACTTTGGCTTAAAATTTTAATACTTTTAGTTTAAAAATATCAACCAGTTATGAAAAACTTATGAAATTTAACGAACTTCTGTACTTTAAAAATAATGTTATCAAACAATGCATTTAAAATACTTTCAAAAAATTACTAATATAAAATAACGAAATATTAAATTAAAAAGAGTTAAATTAATATATTTAATATGATAAACATATCAATTTATTAGACTTTCATATTAAGATCAACTTCATTAACGTAAATATAATTAAACGAAAACACAAAACTGTCACATTATATTTTGAATGTACAGTTTTAAGAGTTTAGCAAGAATACTTACACTAAAAAGAAGTCACTTGATATATTTTACTGAAGTATAAAGTTAAGCAGTTAGACTTTAAAAAATTGTCAATATTAAAAAAGAAAATAAAAACATTAATATTAAAAACAACTCACTACTAATCTGGGAAAGACTGCAATTTTTGACAAGTCCATTTTTTATGAAAGTCATTATGGTAGGTAACATCATTAAAGTTAGTTCAGAAAGCAATTGCTTTTAGATAATTTGAGAAACAATTATTTTAACTGACTTGAAACAGAACGAGGTACTACAACAAAAGAGTGTTGTTATCACTATAAAATAAAAAGCCATTTAAAAAATGTTTTCAGGGTCAAAGTCTTACAGTTTTGTTTTTTTAAAACAATTCAAAAGTTTTTTTGTAACAATTACATTGGCAGGACGGATTTCGTTTAAGTTTTGAAAATACTTAGCAAGCCGGATCATCCGCTCGCGGGCCGGATCAATTTTGACCGCGGGCTGGATTCCATTTAAATTCGAAAAAGGTTTGGGGGCCGGTTGTTTTCACTCAGCGAGCCAGATCCGGCGCGCGGGCCGTACATTGCCACCCCATCACTAACCCATACCCTAGGTCCGTAACTTATTCATTTTATCTTTAATTTTCTATTACATAAGTTTTTATATGATATTTTCATATGTGCTATTATATGTTTTTTTTACTATAAGTGTTACCTCAAACCTTTACGCTCGGTCGGTAGCTTTTTTTACTTCTGATTTTTTTTATTAGAATATATATTAGGTATTGTTTTTCTGTTTTTTTTTTCACTCTCGTAAAAAAATGACCCTCCGTGTAAAACTTTCATTCGTGCAAAATTGACCCTCGATGCAAAATTATCTTTGTGTAATTTTGTCTTCGTGCAATTTTGACCCGTACCATTAGCAACAATAAGATATTTTTAATTAATTAAATTAGCTTGACTAGAATCATCTTACTTATTTTTATCTCATACCTAATATCAACACGTTATTTAGCTTTAAGAAACCTATCTTTAATATTTATAAATTACAAAAAGGATCTTACTTCAATTTTTATATAAATAAAATAGCTTCAATGTTATACTCCTTTAAAAACTTTTATTTTTTAATCCTAGATTCTAACTAGGTTGAAACATTTTGTTTATAAATAGTTTTAAGATAATATTTTTTTTTCGACATCTAAACACAGAACCACAATTTTAGTTTTTTTTAATTTAATTCATGAACATAAAGTATTAATTATAGATTTTTTGTTTTAGCACCTTATTCTTTGAATAAAAAAAGTTTTTCAAAACCTTTTCAGTAACAGAAGTAATTAAAAATGCATTTGTTTATTTCAATTTAAAACATTAAAAACCCACAAACACTTTACTACAATCCTTTATAAAAATGAATAGCCAATTTTTGATATCAAATTTACGATCATGACTCTCGGCTTTTGAACCTAATAACAAATAGGTTAATGATACTTGAAATTCATATACAAACTTTAAGCTTAATATTCAAAAAATCAAGAAAGTTTCTTATCAAAAAGCATTTATTAATTAGATAATTGAAACTTCGTAGTTTTTAAAATACTTATGTTGAGTTAAAAGAATTTTATACTATAAAGGTTGTTTTATAGCAGGGGTCGGCAAACTGCGGCCCGCGGGCCAAATGCGGCCCGCGAAGGCTAAATCTGCGGCCCGCGAGCACGTTATTTTTTTGAATGGAATGCGGCCCGCGAAAGAAAATTTTGTGGCCCGCTGAGCAAAAATTTATTTTAAGTCAAATCTGTTTGATAAATTTAGTTTTAAGTTCCTGTAAAACATTTTAAAACATTTAAATGACTTTAATGATTTATCTTAAAAATGTGAAAAAGACAGGTTAGCTTTCTACCAGGTTTTTTTTCTCAATTTTATAATAACTTTCTTCTTACAACAGCAAACTATTTTCTGAAAGAGGAGTGTAAAAAGTCCTCTGAACAAGTAAGATATATAATACCTATTTGGTAAAAATTACATTCAAATGTTTTCCGTTTTGTACAAAAGTAATGCATAGTAAAGAACTAAAATGTAATTTTTTACAGTTTTTTTTTACACGTTTTTTATACTTAAGTTTATATTACATATATTTTATTTAAAAATTTTATATTATAGTTTATACAAAAACATTTTAAATAACACAAAAGTAATAATAATAATAAAAATAATAAATACATTAAAAATAATAAGAAGAAGAAAAATAAGGTTAATTTGTTTTTATTTTTTAGAAGTTTTTTGCATTTTAAATTAATTCCTATGCACACCAATGAATAAAGGTGCTCATATTTTAAACTGCTTTTTATTTAATACTTAACGAGATAAAATTTAGTTTATGCATGATATTCTAACATTATTGTTTCTACATGTAATATCTAAGTGTGTACAGACATTTTTAAAAGAATATATATGACATAAATTGAAAAAGTTTTTGTTAGGTATACTTTTTGACTTTTCAAACCATGTTTTTTGGCAAAATAAATTAATTTTTATGCGTTGCATACTAATATAAACAATTGCTGTTTTTTGGAACTACCTATTTAATACAAATTTGATTGAGAAACGATAATTTGTTAAGTTTTTACATTTTTAATCAAAATAGTCAAATTCGATCAAATAAACAAATAAAAATTGTCACACACTCAGACTATCACTATTTGAAGACTTGAAATCTCAGGCCAATTTAATCATTTTTCTATTTTTTGCTTGATTTTTTTTTTGTATTCTAAAATATCAGGCTAGTCTTGGTCACTCGGATTGACTTTTTTGCTTTAAAGAGTGGTAAATTAAATTTATGATGTATTTTTCGTTCAAAAACAGTGGTGGTTTGAATTAAAATATTTTTTAAGTTTTAAGTCTTTCAGCTGGTATAATTTGAATAATTATTTATACTAATTGTATACATATAAGTGTGAACAATTAGTGTTGACAAAAAATCTTTGAAATTGACAATTTATATTTTAAAACTCTGAAAAAACCATGAATTTGAGAATTATCGAAAAAACCTGGAATTTTAAACAATTTTTACATGTAAAGAGATGAAAGTTCAATTTGACACATAAAATCTACTATACAAATATTTTTATTAAAAAACACATTTAAAGTATCTTAACAGTATCTTTTAAATTATACTATTTAACACAGTTTTTTTACCCTTAACTTAATTATATACTAAAAATAGAAGCAAAAAGTTGTAATTTTAAAAACTTTATATTGCTGTATTGTACCTTTGCTTTTAACATGTCGTTACCTATTGTTGTGCTTTGTAATGGAACTAAACCTAGAAATTCTTCTAAAATGTAAAAATTAGTAAAAACATCTGTGATAAGAATTCTAAAATTAGCAATATCTTTTGTATCAGTTCTCGCATCTTGACAGATTGATTTAAGTCCTAATTTGGTTTATGCGGCTTTATAATCTTCAGACATTTCCTAAACACGACTTCTTGTTGATATTTAAGAAATAAACAAAAATATTTTGCTAACGAAAACACAAATTATTTAAATAAGTTTTCAACTCTAAACGGTATCTTTTTTTAGTAATAACTTTTGCTACTTTATAATTTGCCTAAACAGTTTTTTCTGATCAGCCTGTAGTTACGGAAAATAAATATGTGCGTTGTTGAATCTGACTTAAACGATTTGTTTTTGTTTTTTTCGTTTCTCGCAATAACTCCAAACTAACGTATTATAATTCTTATAGCTCGTCTTATAATTCACATTTGCTCTTTTTAAATGCAATATTTTTATTGCAGATAAAGAATTGCTATAATGCTCTGTAAAAAATAGGTTTTTCTAATTCATTAATAGCTTGATATATTTTTATACATTTGTTTAAACTGTTTAAAAACTTAATTGTCTATTCAAACTGAATTACAATAAGTTTTTAATTGTATAATTAATTCACTCTTAATAAACTTCGGTATTTCTGTATTATGTGAATTTTATTTCTAACAGGGTTGCAAAACAATCAGGCTAATTTTAATTTTTTTTTTAATTTAGACTAGGTTAAAGCTGTTCAACAAATGTTTTTAAAACTCAGGGTAAATCTTCGAACTCTAAGAATAGTTTTTATGACTGTAGTGTAGTTTACTTATTGTAATTTTTTGTCTATTTACTTACTGTGCTTATTTATAGTAATCATATTTTAGATATGTATTTAAGCTTGATTAACAGAAAGATTTTAGCTATTTCAAATTTTAATATAATTCAGAAATTTTTGCTTTTAAAGTGGCAACCGTTTAAAAGACTAATTAATTACTAATAAGGTATTTTATTAAAGTATTCCAGCCTTAATTATGCTAAAAAATTTGATTCAGATTATCTACATTATAAATAGGTACTAATTTTCTTTAACTAACTAATTACAGAAGTTTTTAAAGAGTGCAAACCATTTAAGATGAAAAAAATATTTTCTAAAGTTAACATTTTTTGATATGAAAAGGTGGTTCATAATATAATATAAAAAACGTATAAAAGTGACTATAAATGTTTTTCAAGCTCGGTTTTTATAGTGAGTTAGGTTGTAGGTATAATAATAAAAGCACTTTATTAAGTTTAACTTATTAAGTATTTAAGAAAGTACATATTTTATTAAGACTTAAGTATATTAAACAGTGTAAATCTATTACAACAGATATTTGTATATTAAATAGGCATTCTATGTGTAGCTAAAAGTAATTTAAAGTAATTAAGTGAATAAAAGTAAAACTATCTCTGGTGTGACCAAAACAAAAGCCAAAAGATTATTCAAATATCACTAAAACTAAAACTGTGGCCCGCGAAGATTTTGAAAACTTGAAATTTGGCCCGCGAGCACCAACTGCCTGCCGACCCCTGTTTTATAGTATCAAATTTTTAATGGTACTGTATATTGTTTATTATTGACAAAAAAGCGCTGAATAGCTTAGGTCTTAGGTGTACGGAGAAAACTTTCGATTATTAATTTGTACACCACGAATACCGTTTTACATCTTGTCTTGGAACTAAAGCATTTATTCTGTGACTTTAAAAATGAATATAATTTGTTCGATCTAGTTTTATTATTACTAGTTATTTAAAAAAATCTTGATTCTAGTATGTAAGCTGTTAGTCCTAAATTATAAAATAGATTACACTTTTTTAAACATCTACAAGAATACAACATGTTCAAACAGTTTATATATAGTTCATAGTTTATGTGCAATGAAAATTGCACAGCTCGTTCTTAAATAAACTTTACTGTTTTTTTTTTTTGTAAAAAATATTATATTATCAATAACTTTATAGTAATTGCAATTTTTTAGTTGAAATTCAAAAGAGAACAAAAAGTACACTAAATATAATTCAAAAATTAAGCTTTTGAAATTATTCTACTTTTGACATTTAATTTACGTATGTACGTTTAAAAAAAATGTTTTAGCTATAAAAATATTAAACTTTTTAGCTTCAATTTCTTTAAAAGCTTTATAGATAATTTCAGTTAAAATAAATTAATACTGTCTTATGAAACGTTTTATGTACAGCAATCTTGTTCTTAAGCACGCATTTTTAACTTCTTGCCTCTAAGTGGAAGGACTTCTTTAACTCAACAGGAAGTACGTACCTTAAAAGATCAATTAATCTTACCCTTTTTTTTTAGATCAATTTAATATAAATTCTGTAAAATCCTGTAACTATAAAAATCCCAAAACTTTATAAACTAAGTTATGTCTAAACTTTTATATTGATTATAGTAACTTAAACTGTTCTTAACAATGGTTTTAGTCAATATGTCTACAACATTTTTAGTAAGTGTCATAAAATTTTTTTATCATTAACATTTTCTAAAGTTTTTGTAAATATTAAGATTTGATGAAGAAAAAATTACTTGCACAAATAATTAACTATAATTTTTGTACTTCCAACAACAAAAACTCAATATACTAAATCTGTGTAAAAACCTTAAAATTTGTAAACCTTGCTCAAACTTAGGTTAATTAAACAAAGTTCATTAAAAAGTTTGTTGCAGCGTATTTATACAAAACTAAATGTGTAGAAAATTAGGTAGAGTATTAAAATTATTTGTTTTTTTCTTTGAAAATCCTTTAAACAATTATTAAGTTGGTTTTCAAAATATGTATCTAGTTTTAATATTTCGAAAAAAAAAGATAATCAAGGATTTTTTTTAAACTTTTGATATTACGTGAACGATATGCTAAGATGATATTACAACAATACAACAATTTTAATACATGTTGGCGTTACTTATTTTAAGTAAATGATTATATATATATATATATATATAAATAATAAAAAAATAAACCAAATAAGTAAATGATTCAATGATTCGTAAGTACTTCATTTAAAAAAATTTATTAGAAATTTTTTATCACAAGTATAAACGTTTCGAAATTCCTTTTTTTTTTTTTGTTTGAAAGTAAAGTTATAAAAAACTATACTGACTATTCCAATAAAAAAACTACATGTAACATTTCTACTAATATCTAAGTGTTGTTTTATCGGCAACTACAAAAGTATATAAAAAAAAACAGTAAAAAAGATTTTAAAATTAAGTGTTGAAATTTGTTTATTATTATTTAATTTCTGAGTTCACAATGTTTAAGTTATATGTGCTAATATATAGATAAGTTATATAAAAAAATAACTTTAAGATAAGTTTTTATATTTTATAAATTTAAGATTAGCTATTTAAAATTTTAGTGTTATTTTCTGAATAAGTTGTTTTAAAATATATTAAATCACATAAAAAAATTTTGACTTTACATACCAAACTTAAAAACCTATCAAAAACAAAAAACATTATTCTGCAATATCTATATTTTTAAAGACTCTTAAGTGTTACTATAACAAGAAGTATTTACGTGTAAATAGAAAAAAAAGCAAGCAAAGATCTTAATGCAAACCCAAATAAATTAATAGAGTAAAATGAAATTTTATAAACTGATTAAAGTTTTTTCACCAGGTTTACTTTTAGTTCACAAAGTATAAAGAAAGATGCAAGTGAAACAATATTTGCTTCCATATAAACAAGTTCTATATGCACATATTTGAGTTTTTTATTTTTTGTTTTTGCTATTAGATTAAGTTTTACTTCAAACACTAATTAATGTTTCTAACAGTCTGTTTTTAAGACCAACTTTTAAATAACTTTGCTTATGTGAGAATAATATTTAGGTAAAAACTTTATCTTAAGTATTTTTAACGTAACGGTCTTAAATAAAACAAAAAATTGTTCTAATAGCATTGCACTTAAATTTATTCTTATATAAAGGTTTTAAGCTATAATAGATCTAGTTATAAATTTGTAAAACGTAATCGGTATTTATTATTTTAAACTCTGATGTATATATTAAAAAAAAAATTAGAGCTAGTTTTAAGTAGTTATTGAACAGATTTTATTAGTATTTTTAACGAACAAAAAGACTTGAATGCAATACTTTTAACAAAAACGAACAAATATAAATGAATGTTTTTTGTAAATTGTTTTAAAACTATAATAACGGGGTTTTAAAACTGAAAGTTGTTCATTTCATTTTTGTAAACGTTTTCACTAATATAATAACTATGACAACCTTGTAACATGTTGTTTGTGATTTTAAAATGATTTTAATGAGCAATTGATTTATTTGATATATTAACATCTTTTTTGACAACTATTTAACAAAATAAAAATCATAGTAATTTTGCAGACCACAATGTAAAAACTTATCTAATTATTAAGTATCAAGTTTGTGAAATAAAAAAAAATACTTGTTTTTTACAATTTAGAACAAAATTGAATAACTTAGGTTTATTAATAGTAGAGATAATAAATCTTTATCTAAAATCTTCTTGTTTTTATTTTAAAAAACTTTTAAAACTTTAGTATTAATAAAAAATAATTAACCACCAAAGTAAAGTTTAGATAGTTTAGAAACCTTTCAAACATAAGTTTTAATTGCAATAAATGCAATATATTTTTTAAATAGTTGATATTTGGTACCCTGTTTAATTAATATTACATAAACTTAACTATATTAACGAAAACAAAACTATATTAAATTGGTGTAAAATAAATTGATAACTATAGTACCGAACTATATTTTGTAACAAAAATTTATAAAAATTACCTTACAAACTGATCAAAAACTTAAATAAATAAGTATTTGAAAGAAATTTATCAATTATAAATTTTTATGTTTAACTTTAATTTTTTTTATAAATTTGTTGTTTATTTATTTTTAAAAGTTATCAAAGTTGTAGAAAAATAATTTTAGATATAGGTTTTTAGCTTTTGGTTTAGAGTTTGTAGTTATAACTAATATATAATTAGGCATTTAACATTTTTTGTTTGTTTATGTTTTAATTTAAAAAAAACTTGAAATTCCTGTTTTGTAAAAAATTCTATCAAATTAACACAAAATTTTAACAAACATAAATACTCGATTACAACAGCATGTGTTAACGAAAAGCCCTTCTGTAATCAAGTGAAACTGGTGCATTAAGTGCAACATATTTTAAGAAGTTACCTGTATTCTAGGATCATAAAGCTACTATCAAGATTTAAACACATTTCACTGTTTAATTTTGCTCTGTAAACTCTTTAAAGCAGACTTGTGATCTATCAATTTATAAACATGTTTACTAAAAAATTCAAGCAAACTTTACACTAGCTTATTTTGTTTCTTCCTTGTTGAGTCACATTTTCAGTCTTTATTGAAAGTGTGAACTAAAGAATTTGACTGCTGTACATAAAATGATCATATAAAACTATAAAAATTTTTAGGTTGAAACTTTTTATAATGTTTTTTCAAAAAGTTACAGCTAAAAGTCATGATACCTTAATTTAACGTGCATATTAAAATCTAACGTAAAAAAAAACGTATGTAGAAAAAAGCTTAAATGCTGAATATGCAATAACTTATTTTCTTTTATCTTTATCGACTTTTAGTTCAAATATTGCAGGTAATACACAATTAATTTACTATAATGATTTGATACTACAAAACTAGTAAATTGTTTGTTAGAACAATTTTTTGAATATTTTTGTAAAATATTCTTTAGCCGGATTTAAAACTTTTAAACATGTTTAATATATAAATGTTAAAAAATTAATTAAACTCGTATATAATCTATTTTAGAATTCAGAACACTTATCATAAAAATTTTTTACTTTGTAAAACTCGTAGTAACAAAATTTTATTGAAAAACTTTTATTTATAGTTAAAGTCACAGGTTTAAAGTTTTAAATAATAACAAGACGTTAAAATGTATCAAGTAGACAAAAGAAAATAGGTACATACAAAAAAAAAATTAAAGTAAATAAGTTTGTTGATTCTTGCTAAAAAGAAATTAAAAAGAAATCATAATTAATAAAAATATGTTTTTAAATTTCATAAAAGCTTTAAACAAACCTGAGTGAGTCTGTTTATGGTTTGTGATAATTGAAATATTAGTTGTGATTATTGATAATTAAGTATGGTTAACCAGCTTTTAGATCTAAATTCAGTTCGATGGACCAAGTAGTACGTTCAATAATTAGTCTGATTAATAAAACCTATAGTAATTTAATTTTGATAATGTTTAAGACATATTTTTTTGTTAGTAGATATGAATTAGCAAAGAAAATATGTAAACATTTGACATCGAAAAGATTTCGATCTTTTCTAAAAGTATTGTAGACAAGACTAGTTTTATTTACTTCAGTACTTAAAAAAATTTAGCCAGTTAAAAAAAAAATTGTCATAAAAAGATTAACTACAAAAATTTCATGTATAAGTATATGCATAATTTCATTTAGGATAACTTTATTTCGAAAATATATGACTGTTTAGTCAATTACTCAATTTTCAACTGGTGTACTTGAAGTTTTTTTATAACCTAGAATTATACTAGGTTTACAAATTAACTAATTTAAATAAGTTAGTAACATTACGAATCGTGTGAATTTATTTATAAGTTGTTATAAGCAAACGTTTGTGATTTTTTCAAAATTATTTTAGTTAGCAGTTTTGAATATTTACATATTTGAAAATTACTGCCTAAAATCCAGAAAAAAAAAGAAAATTCTAAAGAGATATTAAAAAAAACATAGAGTAGTTGTAATAAAGGATTCAAACAACAGTAATTTTCATATGAAGAGCAGTTTAGGTAGCAGTATAGAAATAATTTTTAAAACAAGTTTTTAGTACTATTTTTTAATTTACATATCTGTAGAGATATACACGTGCGTTTCACACTTTAAACAAAATGTTTTTAGATCGCATTACGTATACCCTGAAAGACTTTGGATACTTTATTTACTATTCAAAAAAATACCATTTAAAACAAGTTTAAGTTATAAAATAATTTATTAAAATAAATATAAATTTACAATCGTGTAGAATACAAGTTTATAAAAATGCAATTTATACGTATTTAAAGCTTAGTTTGTCGTTATTTTATTAAAAAGTATTTAATAATTTAATTAGTTTTACTTGATAGTAAGTTTTTTTTTTTTTAATTTTGACTAATTTTTGTAATAGTTTTTATGTAGATTAACATTTTGATAGTCACATTTGATAGTCAAATAGTTGCAACAACAGTCTAATGACTTTGTATAAGCTATGCTTTGGTTTTTTACACAACTTATTTAAAATTGAATTAAATTTTTCTAACCTAGATTTGATGCTAGGATTATAAATCACCAAGTAGATTGGATTGAAGTTATGATACTATTGTAATAATTTTCAAAAAAGTTTTTTAAGTTTATTTTTGTTGTTTTTTAGCATTTGTTGCATTTACTTATTTAATTTACCAAACGAAATTGATATTTATTAGCAAATTACATTACCATTAATTAACAAATATTATCAAACTTTGTAGTGTTACTAAAAGTTACAAGTATTTTCTATTTTTCAGCAGAACTAGGATTATTAAGGAGGTGTTTATAGATGGGAGATTGTTAATCTTCTGGCTTAAGGTTTATTACACTTTTTTCTATGATAAAAAGTGTTTTATATTTTCTTTTAATATTGGAAATAAAAAACAAATAGTACAAGGTTTCTTTTTTATTTTATGATTGCCTACCAAAATGTTTTAAACAGTATTTAAGGTTTTGATATTTTACTCGTAAACATTATTGCATAAAAATAAGAAACACTTGCAACGACTAAAAAATAATAACTTTCATAGCAGAATATACTTGTAGCTTTTAGTTAAATTACAAAATTCGATAATATTTGTTGAGTAACGGTAGTATAATTTTCTTAAAAATATAATTTTTGTTTGTTAAATGTTAGGTAAAGGTTTAGCAAAACAAAAACGTAACTTAAGCAAAGTCATTAAACTGTTGTTAAATATTTACCTAATAAAGGTCAAAAATTGTAAATCTTAAAAACTAAAAAAAAAATGTATTATGTAAAATTATTAAGTTATTCAGTAGTTTTCAATAACATAATTACAAACTAAGCTTAAAATACATATAAAGTCATTTTTAAAACTTAGTAATCTAAAAGATTGTAAGTTAATATTAATTTTAATAGTAAATTTTATATTTTAAATTTGTTTTAAATGGAATTTTGTTAAATAGTAAAAAAAAAAACAAAGTATACAAAGGTGTTTCTGGTTTTATTTAATATGGTATCTGAAAACACTTTGTTTTAAGTGTGAAATGCGTTTATATTCTTTAAAGGTAAGTAAATTAAAAGTTTTGCAGTAAACATTTAATTAAAGCGCTTTTTCTAAACTGTAACCTAATCTGCTCTTCACTTAAAGACTACTGTTGTTTTAAATTTTTATTACAAATATTCTATGTTTATTTTAATGTATTTTCAGAACTTTACTTTTATAATATTTCTTCTGGATTTTAGGCCGTAAATTTTCAAATATGAAAATATTTTAAAACTGCTTACTAAACTAATTTTTGAAAAGGTCACAAACGTTTTGGTATAACAACCTTTATTTAAATTTACAGTATTCGAAGTCTTAATAATACTTATACAGTAATTAATTTGTAAACCTAGTATAATTCTAAGTTATTAAAAACTTCAAGTACTTTAATAAAATAAAGTGATTAACTTAATAATGCATGCATATCAATATAAAATCAGCCTAAATTTAGTAATATATATAGTTATATATCAAACTTAATTAAATCTTTTTTTTATGACAAGCATTTTTTTTTACTGGCTAAGCTTTTTTTTAAATACTGAAGTAAAAAAAATTGTTTTATTTACAATACTTTTAGAAAAATTTGAAATCATTTCGATGTCAATTGTTTACATTTTGCATTTGCTAATTCAGCTCTTTTAATAAAAAATCTGTCAAAAATATTATCAAATGAAAAACAAATTAAAAGATTACTATAAGTTTAATTAATCAGATTAATTATTGATTCTGCTACTTGGTCGTCAAACTGAGTTGTAACTGAAAGCTGGTTAATCATACTAAAATATCAGTAATGTTTTAATTACCTTAAACCGTTTATTTTATTTAATACATTTAACATCTTGTCAAGGGTTTTAAACTTTGAACTTGTGACTTCAGCTATGAGTAAAATATTCTATTAAAACTTATTACTACGAGTTATACAAAATAATGATTTTAGAATGACGAAGTAAGTATTAAATTGTAAAACAGATTATACATATATTTAATCTATTGTTCTAATATACAACTATAAAACATGTTCAAATAATTTTAAATCCAACTAAAGAGTATGTACAAAAAGACTTTAAATAAATTGTTCTAACAGAAAATTTACCAGTGTTGGTAGTTTAAAAACCATTATAGTTAATTAATTGTTTGTAAATATCTGCAATATTTAAAATAAAAGTCAGTATAAAGAAGAAAATAAGTTACAGCATGTTCAGCATTTAAGGTTTTTTTCGACATATTTTTTTTATTTAAATTGGATTAATATATGCATATTAAACTACAGTTGTTTCAGTTGTGAACTGTTATGACTTTTAGCTGTAATTTGTATAAAAAAAAAACATTATAAAAAGTTTCAACTTTAATATTTTTTTAGTTTTATTTGATCACTTTAAGTACAATCTTTAAAATCTTTAAAATACTTTAAATCGTAAACAAATAATATGACCAAGTTTAATAAAAAAAACTTTACAAAATGTCTCGTACAAACATTAACCGAACATAAAAACAAAAAACATACATTTTAGTTTTTATTGTGAAAGTAAAATTACTCTAAAATTTTAACGCTAGATGAAAGTGTTTTTGTTTGAGTAACAGTTAAAAATTAGTGCAGAACTAATTAAAATAGGATTAACTATAAACTTTTTACTTGTAGAACACTTTATAAACAACAAACAGTGACTTAAAACAGACCCTTACTTGTTTAGAATACTTTCCATATTACCTACTAATACGAATTTAACTGTTTCTACTTAATGATTATAAACAATTGCTGGTTTCTTTTTAAAATCAACTTCTTTCTAAATTTTTTAAGTTAAAAATTACATAAGTGTCTTACTAAGTAGTATTTTTATAAATAAATTTAAAAACACGAAAATTACACTATGTCTTGGTAAATTATTTCGTATTTTGTTGCAGTTTTTCAAAATAGTTGACAAAGCCCTTGTTTTTGATTATGTACTTATAAATTATTATAAAGATCAAATAAGAAGTATTGTCTTAGGACTTAATATACAAACAAAATTTTAGTCATAAAGTCATACATTTAATCTATTGTTCTGACTATTAAAAAATATATTGTTCCAACTTTATTTTGAAATTTTAACACTAAAATTGCATGTAATTAATATAAAAGTAAAAGTAATTTTAAGTTCAAAAGTTCTTAGAGACGTAAACAACATTATTTTATAAAAACTGTTTAAATAAACAAAAAAACACACCACAAATACTTAATTACAGAGATTCTTACTTATTCAATGCCATTTTATACATATTTATATTACTGTCTGTCTTAATTTGTAAACCTAGTTCCAAACTAAACAAAAGCAAAGCTTTTTTTTGCTGTTTATTCTATTATAAGCACACTGTCTCAGTGTTTAATTAAAAATAATATATAATTTTACTGCCAGCTGGGGATAGCTTGTTGTTTGTTTCTTTAATAAATTATGATTTTATAATAAAACAAAAATTTTGTTTTTTTTTCTTGACAATTATAACCACTACAATTAGATTTTAATTGTTCAAAATAAAGCAGAAATAAAAGTTTAACATTTACTAATCAATATCAAATCGAATGTTTTTCTAATAGATTTGCTTTTTTTGCTTACATAGAGCTTACATATTAGACACTTTGAACTTAATAGTCTTAAGACGGATTATACCATAGTTGTTAAAACTAAATTAACTTTAATGTAATTTAGCAAACATTTTTCATTTCAAGTGTATAAACATTAAAAAAAATTAAGGTCAAATTTTTAAATATTTAACACTAGTAATAAAATCTTCTGTAAATTATTATCTAAAGTTTTTATTACATATACAAGTAGAGCACATTTAAAATACAACTTAAAAATATATTCTGAATAATATGATCCTTACTATACTTTAACTTATCTAAAAATTACACACTTACACACTAGGTAAATAACCTAGAAAAACTAGTTACAATAGAGTAAATAAGTTTTGACAATCCTTGTCAGTATAATATTTAAGTTTTAAATAAAGGTTTCAAACACACAAAACAAATTTATGCCCAAATGAATACTTCGACATATTTAGTTTAGTTTTTCATTACTTTTTTTTTCAAAATACAATTTTTTTTAAATTGACTGTAAGCTGTATTTATTAGTATAATAAAAAACTACTCAAGACTCTGTGATACAATTTAAAACTTTATATAATTAATTTTTTATTTACATATTAAAGTTAGTTTATTTTTTTTTAGTTCAATAATCGCCGTGTAAAAGTGTCCCCTTGTGCAAAAGTGACTCTTGTGCAAAAAAGACGCTCGTGCAAAAGTGACACTCAACCCTTAAAACTAAATGAAGATTTGTGTGCAGTTACTAAAAAAGTTAAAATATACTTTAAATTCTTTAAAATAATTAAAACAGTTTGTATGATAAACTTTTAATCTTCGAAACCTTTTAAAGTTAAAAATGTAAGAAACTTATACAATTACATTAACATATACAGTGTACAATAAAAGGTTTCAAATGCTTGTAGTTGCTAAAATAATATTCATTTATTTGATTTTAGCAAGCTTAAATAAAATCAAACCATTAAGTTATAATAAAGTTAAATATTTGCAAACTTTAAATAGAAAAGATTCATTGATGACCTTTATTGTAAGGTGTTAGATAAATGTATACTTTTTTAAATAACAAACACCCGATAACAGAGATCTATAGATAATTCACATATACCTATTCAAATAAAGGCTTGTATGGCAGAATAGTTTGTAAACCTAGCTTAATTCTAGGTTGATAAAATGCATATATAAGTTGAAACCTAAGAACTAATTTTTTGACCGACGCAGGATAAAATGGTGTGAAAACATATTACTAAGTTTAAAACTAATAATAAACTTTTACTTTTTCTTAAAATCAAATAAGTTTAAAATAGTTTTTTACAGAAGTATGTTTTAACTTTATTAATAGTAGTAATACATTTAGTGCTATTTATACTATTAAAAGTATTGAACACAGTGTAAGATGTATATTTTTCTAGTATTTAATACAAATGCATTGGTTTTATTTTTTTTTTAATTTTAACATTCTTATCGCTGTTTATTTTTAATAAGCATCCAAAACTATTTTAACCTTAAAATATTGTTTGTTTTTATTTTAGGTATATATTAAGTATAAAAGGTAAAGAAAAGATAGTTTTGAAACTTACACCAGATGCTACAAAAAATTTAAAACTTACACTAAACCTGAACTTCTTAAAATAGGCCAATAAACTTTTAAAGTCAGATTACAAATTAGTTAAATTAATAATATTTCAGTTCTTTCAAACATTTAAAGAAGCTCATAATTTTTCTAAATGTTTTAACGAAAAAGTTTCAAAAAAATATTTCTCATCGGAAAACCTTTTGAAAAAAACAAAAAATTTATCCAAAATTTTCGTTTTTATCAGACTGCATCTTTAACTTATTTTACTAAGCTTTTAAAATTGTAAACCTAGCTTCATACAAGGTTAATAGGATTATTTTAAATATTTTAAATAGAACTAAAAAGATTATTTTTCAGCAGTATAAATAAGCGCAAAGATTATTGAAGCTAAAACATTAAGCTTGTAGAAATTATCACATAAAATGCTAACAAAAAATTAAAAATTAGTTTGATGCTATCGATAAAACTCTTACTTGTCTATTATTTGTATCTGTTGAAAGACATTAGAATAAACACAGAATAGTTGTAATAAAATATTCAAACAACAGTAAATTTTAAGTAAAGAGCAGTTTAGGTAGCAGCTTAGAAATAGCGTTTAAAATAACTTTTTATTAAAAATATTTTCAGTTTACAAAACTTTAGAGATATATAAACGCAATTCACACGAAAAAAAACTATGTGTTATCAGATATTACATAAAACCTTAAAACTTTTAATTTCTAAGATATTCAACAAAATATCATTTAACGCAAACTTAAGGTATAAAATTGAAAATCAAGATAAATTACAATCGTTTAGAATAAAATGTTATAAAAATGACATTTATAGGTAATTTAAGCTAAGTTTGTTGCTTTTTTTGGAATATATTTAATTAATCAATTACTTCTACATGATAATAAGTATTTTTTTAAATGCTGACTTATATGTTGTTTAGTATTTATGTAGATTTAGAAATATTTACATTTATTTGATAAATAATTGTAACAACAGTTTAATATTTTTATTTAAGCTATGTTTTCATTTTCATAAATCTTATTTAAAGTTTAATTTTATCTTTTTAGCCTAGATTTGATGCTAGGATCTTTTTATTCTTTTTTAGCATTTGTTGTGTTTACTTATTTAATTTATGAAACGAAATTGATAATTATATGAAAATTACACTACCATTAGTTAACTAACATTATCAAATTTTGTAGTTTAACTACAAGTTACAAGTAGATTCTATTTTTAATAAATGTTTCGTAACCAAAAGTTATAACTTTTTTAGTCCTTGTATATGTTTCTTTTTTTGTTTGAAATGTTTCTACGAACAAAACATAGAAACTTTAAATATTGTTCAAAAATCTAAACATAAGTTTCATTCCGGTTTTGAAAAATATTTATACATCATAGTTTTAAATAATCTTGACTTTTTTACACTTTCTAGGCCCTAGAATCTAGGGTATGGATGTTTATTCAGATAAATTATTACTTTTTATTTTTTAAGAACTATTTTGTTTTTATGATAAATTTTTGTAAATATTTAAATAAAGCTTACGATTGATACATTATACTTTATACTGTTTGGTAAAAACTAAAATTAAGTAAAACAATCAGCTAAAATTAGTAAATAAATGTATGTTTTATTTTCATATACAAACAAATATCCTTTAATATGCCTATGAATATTGTTAATATGTAGTTAATTTTATATTACTAATACTATTTCTACTATTTGTTCTTAAAACTTTTTACCCTGAATAATTGTAGCTTAACATTTTTATTATTTTGATTTTGAGAAATTATTCATTAAAAAAAAAATATCAATTTAAACAGTTTTACACGCAGCATATAAACAATTTTATTTTACTTATAAAATAAATATTTACTAATTAAAATAGTTCAGTAGGGCTCTAAAATCTATCTGAATAATTTAATTTACAATTAATCTAGCTAAGATCTAAGTTTACAAATTGTTTACTAGAAAGCCTTCTACTATTGATAATAATGTAATACAGTTATACAAACTACTGTAAGTTAGTATTTGTGGCTTTCAACATAACGTAGGTAAGCTGTATTCATAATTTTAATTATAAACATTGTTAATAAAACTTTTATTTTAAATATCAAATGGAAGTTTTTTTTCAACATCTGTGTATCTAGTGTGTTTTAAAAAAGTATTTTAAGTTTTTTAAGCTTTCTAAAATTTAATAAAAAATACTTTACTACCTAAACTTGATTTATTACGTAAACTGTAATATTATTAGTTATAATTTAAAAGAAAGGCGTATAAAAAACAGACTAAAATTTTAGAAACTTTATATGTAAGTCATTCAAATAATTGCATTTTAAGAAACTGGAATAAAATTATTGGCTAATAGTCATTACTTACATACATTTGCAACATAAATGTGTTTCATCATTTTTGTTAAGTTTAATATTAATTAAGTACTTGAAGAAATATATTTTTAATCAACTGCAGTAGCGAATAATCTCAAAGTAAATAAACAAAGATATAAATGAAAAATTATTTACTAAAAATATATAAAAAGCAACGTTAGAAATCAGGTAGTTGTCAATTTTGGACGAGCGTACAAAAATGCATGAGCGTCAAAATTAAACGAGCTTAAAAAATAGCACAAGGACACAAAATTGCACGAAAAAACTTTTACATAAAGACATTTTTGCACGAGCTTTTTTTATTTTAGTTTTTTTTTACTATGACTGTTACCTTTAAACCTGACTCTCGGTCGGTAACTTATTTTTATTATTATTTTTTTTCATAATTATTTTTTTTTTAATTTTTTTTACTTCTTTTTTTTTTTTGTTACTTTTATCCGTAACTCTTACCCTTGGTCGATAGCTTTTATTATTATTATTATTATTATTATTATTATTATTATTATTATTATTATTATTATTATTATTATTATTATTATTATTATTATTATTATTATTATTATTATTATTATTATTATTATTATTATTATTATTATTATTATTATTATTATTATTATTATTATTATTATTATTATTATTATTATTATTATTATTATTATTATTATTATTATTATTATTATTATTATTATTATTATTATTATTATTATTATTATTATTATTATTAATATTATTATTATTATTATTATTATTATTATTATTATTATTATTATTATTATTATTATTATTATTATTATTATTATTATTATTAATATTATTATTATTATTGTTATTATTATTGTTATTATTATTATTGTTATTATTATTATTATTATTATTATTATTATTATTATTATTATTGTTATTATTATTATTATTATTATTATTATTATTATTATTATTATTATTATTATTATTATTATTATTATTATTATTATTATTATTATTATTATTATTATTATTATTATTATTATTATTTTTATTGTTATTATTATTGTTATTATTATTGTTATTATTATTATTATTATTATTATTATTATTATTATTATTATTATTATTATTATTATTATTATTATTATTATTATTATTATTATTATTATTATTAGTATTATTATTATTATTATTATTATTATTATTATTATTATTATTATTATTATTATTTTTATTTTTATTATTTAATTTTTTGTTTTTAATTTTTTTCATCACTTATTTTTTTTTTTTCTTTAGATATATTTTTTTGTTTTTTTTTACTCTCGTGCAAAAATGACCCTTGGTGCAAATTTGTCTTCGTGCAGTTTTGTCCCATCGTGCAATTTTGTTTCCTGGTGAAAATTTAGTCCCTCGTGCAATTTTGTCTCTGTGCAATTTAGACCCGTGCCCTTAAATAACATCATTAGAAGTAGGACTATTTAAAACTTATCTGTATTACATGATTAAAATTATAAACTTATATATATATATCATTGATAATCTTTACAAAAGGAAAAAGTATATTTCAGTGTTAGTTAACCCGATTTAATTTATATAAGATATTAAAAAGTAGTCGTAATACAATGTCGTTGTATTTATTACTTAATTAAACGACTTCAGTATATAGGTATTTATGTGAAAAATGCTAGCTACAATTCGATGTGCTAGAAATTTTAAGCTAGTTTTAGTCTAAGTTTAAAAACTAAACATCAGTAAACAATATGACTACTATAAATACATTCCTAAAAAAATCAAACTGTTGTTTTTTTATTTTAAATAATATAAGTTTAAAAAAAAGAACTTGTTATGTTGGAAAGATTTTTATGAAAACTTTCAAAACTTTAGTAGCCAAAAATCATACTAGTTTCAAACGAAGATTTTCTACAACTTTAACCTAGCTTTGAACTAGGCATACAAAATGTTTTCATAAGTTATGCTAAACTTAAATGAAAATGGAAAAAAACATTAAAACATATTTTAAGTCACTGTTTGTGTTTTTTTTTACATATTATACTGATAAGAGAGTTTTATTTAAAATATAATTACTTGATAGTTTGCTTTTACCACTTATTTATTGAAAATCATGTAAAATCAATTTATAAGTTACTGGATTGCATAAAACAATCTAGTATAGCTTAACTACTGATACTTTTCATATAGAAAATATCTTAATGCTCAAAAACAAGAATGCATATTTAGATTAAAATAACTTCATAAAACTTAAACGCACGGTGTACAAAATGTTCTTTTATAATCATGTTAAAATTTATTAGTTTTTTATTTTAACTTAATAGTATTGTTTTATTTGTAGTTTGAACTAGTTGTGTTATCAGATAAAAAATATTAGTAACAAAAAAAAAGAACTCATTTTATCAAAATTTTTAATTACTTTAAAATATAAAACACTACTTATTAAAACCTAATATGATATGTTTTTTAAAATATAAACAAAATTCTCCTAAATTAAATAAAAATAAACAAATAGAAGTATGTATACAAAAGCTAAATAATTTAAACAGATTTGTAGCATCCTTCAAAAACTATTTCAAAGCTATTTTCTTTGTGAAACAAAACAGTTTACAAAACAGGTATAAGAAAAATTTCCAGAAATGTAAAAGTTGATACAACTTAATTCTGCTTAAGTACAAATTTTAATAACTAACTAACAAAAGGAGATATAAAAGTCAGCATTATAACACTTATCAAAAACTTGTAATTAAGTTAAAACTTGTAGCTTAATCGCTTCAAACAAATAACTTTAATGAATTATTACTATACTTCACGTGTAACATAACTTATAACTTTGTTATATTTAAAGTTTACAAATTTCAATTCGTATCTAAAATATCATTACTTTCAATGTATTCTTATTATGTACAAAGTGTTGTGTGATACTATTTGTAATTTTTCATTTTTTCTTCAAGTACAGTAAACTACCAATTAGGTACGCTCTAACAATTGGATAAGCAATTTTTAGCCATAAAACGCTGTGTTTAAAGTGATTTTTCAACTAAAATTTTAAAACCAAACGTAAAAGTAGTAAAACAAAAGTATTTTTTAAGAATATTACAATATGTATTAATTAAAAGAAATAAACTGAGTATTAAGGAACCAGAAAAAAGTTATGAGCTAGAAATTGTATAAAATTTAAATAATAAACAAAAATACTTATATTTAACCAAAATGAGGAAAGTACAAATTGAATTTACCAATCATATGATTAAAAAATAAAAACAAAAATTTTTTATAAGATCATTGAAAATTATTATAACCAAAAACATAAAATAAACATTGAATTTAACATTTACAAAACCCCTAATTTAATTATAAATGTAGAAATGCTCAAAAATAATGCTGATAGAAACAAAAATGTATTACGCTTCAAGTGAGTAATTAAAGACCGAATTTTTAAATACATAGTACGCATTTTTGCGCTATTTCAAAATATTTAGCTAAGCGTCAGGTTACTGTTTCAAATTTATATATTTTTTTTAAATATCTAGCTCTAAAATTTACTGCTTGATAAATAGATTTTATTTAAACTTTATTTATCTATATAAATTCTTGTTAATATAAAATATACAGTGTTTAAAACTTTGAAATGCTTTCAGAAACGTATAGATTAATACAATGTTTAGTATAACAGTTTTATTCCAGTTTGGTCAACAAAAATGGTTAATAGGGGATCTTCTATTTATAGTACGTTTACATTAAGTCTAACCAACTAATAAGTGACAAAAGACGACGTTTTAATATTTTTTTTTCAGTTTTAAAAGCTTTTAACAAACTAAGAACCAAAATTTATACTTATTCTTAAGTAAAGGTTTTCTTACTAAAAGTGGTCACGGGCCGCATTAATTTAATTAATTCTAGTAAACTTACTAGAAGTTTTGTTTTTAAAATCAAATGCTACTCATAAGCATTATATAAGCATATGTTTTTAATATTTAATAGTTTTAGGTATACTAGTATAATAGTTAGTTTTTAACACTGTTTTTTTTAATAAATAAACGTCTTCGCTGCAAACTTGATCATGCGTTGCAGATATTCGTTTTGGTGGCTGAAACTTGCCTATCCCCCTGTTCTAAACTCATGAACTGTGACTTTTCAAAGTTATCTTTACATTATACTAAATGTTAATAAACTTGAGACTGGCTTACATTACTTAGGTTTGATTTTGGTTTATGAAAAATGACTTCTTTAAGTTAGAACAGTTACAATAACAGTATAGAAGCATATTGAAAGCTAAAATTTCTTGTTTACGGTATCTTTCTATAAGTTAACAATCTATGACCTCCGGGATCTTGTAGATGTTTTAACGTTGTAATTAAATTAGAAAAGCTATTGTATATTACTGTATGTGTTATTTTAAGCATTACAAAAGTAAAACATCGTTATAGAAATTATAAAAATATTAATAACTAGTTACTTTGTCAATAATCAGATGATAATGGATTATTTTAGTATTTATATGTTAATTAAATTAGTAATTGTTTTGTTTTATGATTAATTTGCTTTAAAAAGTATTGATTAAAAAAACCAACAAAGTATTACATTTATGGTTTTATGTTTACTATTTAACAAAGCTTTGTATATTTAGTAACAAAAGTAATTTTAGGTATATTTGGTACTCGAAAAAACATAATTTTTATGAGAAGTTAAGTCTCACGACTAAACAAGCCGAAAAATGATCAGCTTGTCAATTTAGGTGGTTTTTATGCAACAGTTGGGTCTGATCACGCCTTTGGGCATCCTGTATAAGAAGTCGTAGTTTTTGAAATATGAATTAAAATGGTATACCGTTTTAGAACTTTATTATAAACAAAACTTTTGTGTGAACAACTATTTTTTAAATTAACTCGCAGCATAAATTTATTGGAGACACCTATATTCTTAAAACTAGACCTTGTACAAGTGAACCGCCATCGTATCAACGAAGTTCTTCTTGCCACCTTGTATATTACGTTAAGTAGTTACCGGATTTGCTGGCTCGGCCAGAAAAAATTGAACTTCTTCTATGGCGAGTTTGTCGTTAGCAATCGCAACCTTGCTTAAACCTACGCTAAGGAAGTATGCAAGCGCAGCCTTAAGAGTACTCAATGATATTATCAAAAGAAAAAAACTTCATTGGTTAAAAAAAGAGCATTATTAAAATAAAAACAGTTCATACATCTTAGATGATTTTAAGTAGACTTGTATGAAAATGTTTTTATAGAAACTAAGAAATTTCATGCAGTTTCATATTTTATTTTTTGTTTGAAAAGGTCGCAATTTCTTGTTACCGAAACCGGTCGCGAATAAAATATACAATTTGCATAGATCTATTTAAACTAATAAACAAATTGTTATAAATGTAGTTTTTCCTAAACCAACAATACAATGGTTAAAAAAGAAAAAACTAACATTGGTTTAAATAGTTATATTATTAAAATGAAAACATTTTTAGATCTTAAATGTTATTAAGTAAACTTGTATGAAAATATTACATTTAACCTTATTTTAAACTAATAATATTTTTAAATTATAAAATAATTGTTTTTCTATATCACAACAAACTCGACACAAATAGTTTAACTGAAAAATAAGTAGCAATACATTAAATCTAAAAAAAGGTTTATGTTCTTATCCTACTTGGCCTGAAGGTTCTTTTTTAAACTAGCCTAAGTGTTTTAACTACTAATCTAAGGCCTTCACTTCTGCATAAACAACCGGACTTGCGTATAAAACAGTCCGAGGTTAAAATATATAAATGAGTACTAAAGTATATAAAAAAAAAAAAGGTTTCAATTATATTATATAAAAACCAATTAAAATTAAACATTTTACAGCTAATGTAAGAGAAATTTATCTTTAATATTATTTTCTTAAACTCCGAACATGTAAAAAATAATATTTATTAATTAAAACTAATTTAAATTGACATAGTAAGTACTTATTAAAATACAACTAAAATGTTTTTATTTTCTATAATGGTGATACATGTGGCTTTAGCTTCATCAGGTTTACAAACTATCCTAATAAATAAAACTTTAGATAATTTAACTTCAGAAAAATAACTTAGTAAAAAGTTATTAGTAGTAACTAATTTAACTTTGTACTAATTTTAACCTAGTTTTGATCTAGGCTTAAACACTTCTGACATAAGACCGTGGCTAATAATGAAATATTGGTAACATTTAACTCTTAAATTATCTCTTGTAGTTTTTTTACATTACGTCAGTAAAAGTTATATATAAACTATAAATTATAAAGTCAGTATTTTCTAAAAATTATTACTGATTATTAAGTTTTTAAACTTACTCAGTATAAGGAATAAATTAGTCTTTTCTGACCGAACACCTTTTAATTTTTAATGATATTGAAAAAATATAAGTAACAATAGCAAATGAATTCGCATAAAAAATGTTTCTGTTTTTATAATTTAATAAACACAACCATTTGACTACACTTGTTTTGTCTAAATGCATATTGATTTCTTGAAATCTAATATTTCATGGCTGAGCATTTTGTTAACCTAGTTTTAACCTAGGTTAAAAAAACTTCAAATTACAATTTAGAACTAAGTTTATAACATAGTAAGTAGGTTGACTCGTGAAGGTTAAAACTAAAGTTTAATAAAGTTTAAACAACTTGATAGTTGAAATTAACATATATAACTGTGTAAGATATAAGTAAAGCAGTTGTTGATTTGTCAAAAAGTTCTAGATATTTACAAACTTCTACTAATATAATAATATTTGTTACTGCATAATAAAATTTTGTTAAGCAGTGCATCCAGTAATTATACCTAAAGTTTTATTCGGTTTTACTACTTAGAGTTTACAGAAAAAAAAAACAATTAATGTATCGATGTTATGAACTGCAATGTTTAGGCTAGAATTTTTCTATAAACTGCCTACACAAGTTTATTATTTATAAAAGATTTAACTTATAAAAATTAATAAGTTTTCTGCAGTATTTAGCAATCAATGTACAACTACTCAATGATTTACGGAAATATTTCACTGTTTGTGCTTTAAATGTAATTTAAATATATCGATATACTAATTTATGAATTTATTTTGTTTTTTTCTTTAATCGCTTGGTAAATTATAATATATTTAGTAATTTTTAAAGCTTTGTAAACTTGAAATCAAATCTAGAAAATATATTTTAAAAAACTTAAGAGTTCTAAACACATTGTGTTGTCAAAAATTATTTAAATGAAAAGTTGTAGGAAAACATAGATGAGTTACATGAGTCACATCCATATCAAAATAACTTGCACATACATTGTACATTAGTATTTAAATTATGAAAAACTAATTTGAAAAATAATGCTTTAAATAATGGAATGATTTTGTTGTTTCATAATAAGAAAACTAATAAGATGGTTATTTCATAAATCTTTACAAAGTTCTTACTAAAGATTTTAGTTATATGAGCTGTGAATGCCGTAAGTTTATTAATATTATATGTATTTATTAGTTATTAGTAATCAGGGTGGAACGCTTAAGCTGTTGCTCCACCTAAAAAAAAATAAAGTTATGCTATTTTTTTTGTTTTCAGAGTTTTCAGAGCCTTTTAACACTTCAAATTGGCCCCTGTTTCAGCTGTATAACCCCAAACTACATCAAAGTAACTTTAATTTAAAACTGAGGAATTGAACACTAAAATGTTATAATGTTTTTATTATATTAGTTTGTAAAAAAATAAATTTATGTTATCATGAAGTTATACAAAAAAAGGAGCCAAACCTTTACATGAAAGTCGTTAATTTCCCTGCCAATTTTTTTTTTAATTTTGTATTTGAAGTACAAAATGTTTTGAAAATTAAGGCTTCAAAGCTCAATCTGTGTCAGCTGCATACTAGATGTTTACAGGTTTTAAATAAAAAAAATTTAAAAAGTTTAGTTCTCGAGCTGCATGAACTTTCAGCACCATTTGAATTAAATCATGATCGTTGGTAAAAGTTTACTACAACGCGAGAACAATAAGACAAGTAGAAAAAACTCGAGAAGTGAATACTCAAGCAGGAAAAACTCGAGCAGGAGCAACTCGACCATGTAAAACTCGAGCAGGAACAACTCGAATAGGAAAACTCGGCCACGAAAATTTTGAGCAGGAAAACTCGAGCAATGCAAACTCGAGCAAGAAAAACTCAAGTACGGACAACCTCGTTTTTTTTTTTATGTTACTTGCATGTTTTTTTTTTGTTTATTACAAGTTAGACAAGTCATAAAATTAAGTTAGTAAATTTATAATTGTGCAAACACAGAAACTTGCATGGACACATATAACAAATAAAAGTAGCAATAGTTTTTAGAAACAGTTTTCAAACTAGTTGTTCTCTCCCTTAAAGTACTTTAACATAGTTAAATTTATTTTACTTTTAGCTTTACTGTTCGAATTGTAGGTGTTCTATGACTATTCTCATATTATATTTAACTTGATGCAACTACTCATAAACCTAAAAGTGTTTCAATATTTTAAATACAAACCATTATTTAGTTTAAAAAGTTGACAACAAAGTTGCTTACTTTAATTTAAGTTCTAATTTAACAAACATTACTTAAAACTTAAAAGTACTCAAAATTTTAAACAGTTAGCGTTCACTAATTTGCAGACTGTTTACATGATTATATTTATAATTACCTCAAATACTAAATTAAAATAACTAAAACTTATTCATACCCGTTCTTTATCTTAACTTAAACAGTTATTTTTTGTTGCAAGCAAATTAGTTTAATATGTTTGTAGCTTGGGTTAAGTAACTTTAAACTTTGGCTTTAAAACATAATAAAATTTTAAAGAACATTTAAAATAAAAAGAATTAAAGAATATAAATAAGATACTAAGTGCAAATATATTTTTATACACAAGACTAAAAAATAGTTTTTATTTTTGATTTTATTTTTAGAAAGTCCAACAATATTATTCTTTAAAACGTACAAATAAAAATATTTATAACTTTGTTTTTATCATGTTCTGTTTGATTTTTAGAAATTTATACTACTTTTAATAAAAAACTTTATCATTAATTATTGACAGTTATCGTATAAACTTAATCGTTTTTTTTTTGTAACAATTGAACTTGTACGATTATTTTTATATACTTACAACTAAAGCAAAACAAATAATTACAACAAAACTTAACATTTAATGTAAATATAGTTAAACAATAAATAACTATAAAACATAAAGTAATATTTTTCCAGTTCGGTTGTTTTAGTATTTAAAGTTTGTATCATTCCATAGTAAAATCAAGGTTATATTTTATACTTTTAATATAAGCTAATTGTATTGTTTTCCCAATTGTGCATACAACAACTGTTAATACTAATTTAATCATAAATAAAATCGACCCAATTTCTTTTTGTTGTCATTTAACTTATGTAAAAAATTTTTTTTTAAGTAACAGTTTTTGATATCTTTGAAGGGTATGATTTGATAACGGTAAACATTTGATGTTTAAATAAATATATGTTACTGTGACTATTTTGATAATTTTTGTATGTTTGATTTGCAATATTTTGATAATTTTTAAAAGTTTATTAATGTTAAAAGTCAAGTTAAGATATCGATTTCTTTAAAATTAAACTTAATAGATTTTGAACAGTAAAAGTTTTTAACCTCTTAAAAAATCACAAATATTTTATTACAATAACAAAATATATTTATATTCTTATAGAAAAACTTTTAAGGTGATTGTAATCTCTTTAACTCAATGTTGGGCAACAAACAGCCCGCAGATTCTTCCGCAGAGAAAATGACTGGTCATCTCAAGTGTTATAACAAAACAAAAGTTTTACTTTTACTTAAAAAAAAAATACTTGAAAAATTATGAAAGCTACAAAAATTAATCTCAAAATTATAGAATTCGAGAAATTCTATAATTCTTTTAATCAAATTTAAATTTTTTAATTTATGAACCTGGCTTAAACATTTGTCTTTAATCTTAAGCTTCTTTTGTATGTTATGTTCATTGCAGATAAAAAACTTACCTTTCTTATAGTTTTTTGAATAACAAGTCAAACTAATTAATTTTGTTAGTCCTTTTACTTAAATAAGTTATAAATTTTTAATACTATTTTTCATGCTGAATTTCTATTTTTCTAAAAAATAAATTAAATTTTCAAGGCCAAAAATAAATCTATATAAACTAATTTATAAAATTTTTATCTCACTTAAATTAACTACTTGAATTTTCCGAATTTTTTAATGCAAAGTATAACAAAAGTTTTTTTTTTTGTAAGTTCTTGTACTAACACTTTTTTTTTTAAATATCCTTTATAGTTATAAGTTTATGAAGTAAGCTCTGTTTTCATATAGAAATGTTTTTATTTCTTATAACTTAGTATTACTTAAACAATTGAAAACAACTCTAATTATTCGAACTTTATAAATAATTTAAGGCACTATATATACCCACCCTACTATATTACTAAATATACATTCTCCTCGACAAAACGTTAAACGGTCTTTAAGTAGCGTGCGACGCAATATTTAAAACTATTTTTTGTGTATACGGACCTATGACAAAAAATTTTGAGCGAAATATCTTTAAGAATCAATAAAAGTAATTATGTTAACTTTAGTAAATTATTAACAAAGTTTAAATCTATTTGATTAGACTATATGTATAATTTTTGTTTCTTAAATTAGTTAACTAAGACATTTTCATTTAATAAAATATTTTGCACATTTGAAAAACTTTAAATTAAAGACTTTTCATTTAAAAAGTGTTTTAAACTTGAAACTACAAAAAATTGATTTAAAATTTTTTGTATGTATTAAATATTATAGAGTTTTTGAAATCACAAACAATTACTTTCAATGATATGTATTTATTCCAACTACAGTTTTTTTACAATGCTCAGTAGTATTAAGTAAGATTTTTAAACCCAAAAATAATCTAGGTTAAAATCAAATATTTATACAAATTTATTATAAGGCTAAATAGCGAAGTTGTTTAAAGTCAGTTCATGCAAGTTTTACTAAAAATAAAATATGTGAAATTTTATTTAAAATATAGTATCTTTTTTGTTATGTTTAGTTTTAGTGCTAATAAAGACTGTTTTTTTTTATGTAATTTGTAATTATATTTGATATTCACGAATTAAAATGATTTTATGTTTAAACATTTTGAAAAAAAATACATAAAATTAAAATAGGATATTTCTGTTATTAAATAAGTATATAAACCACTTAAAGCTAAGCACATTCAAAAAATGATTAACTTGTAAGATAACATAATTTAGCTAAAACATATATTAACTATATTTTAATACCTCCTATAAGTAATACTAAAAATGCCACAAACAGTAACTGACAATATATTGTTTAAATAGTTTCAAATTTTGCAATAAATAGTATCAATTTTCAAATTAAAGTTTATAATCCTAGATCGAAGCTAGGCTGAAATTTGAATAAAACTGGTAACAAATTTGCTACTTCGATTACTTTTTGTTTATGTAATATAAGCGTTAAACTAATTTGTGAAAATAGATGTGTAATTACTGCGGTAAAATAAATTTTATCCTGACTATATTTTTGAATTAAATTTTAATTATGAAGATTATAGACTTTTAACCTTTAAATTATTCGTAACAATACTCATCAATTTAAGTAAAAACATTTCTTTAACAAACATAATACGTACAAATGTTTAAATTAAAACTTCTATAAATTTAGCGTAATATTAAAAAAAATTTACAACACTTTGATAAACTTCCTAAAATTTATAAACTCAGATTAAATCTAAATGAATTACTTGTTTTTAATAAATTAACTATAATTAAATATAATAAATTAACTTAAGTTCAAATTTTTAGAAATATTTAAGAGCTATATTTTGTTGATTACCAATTAGTTAAGTTATTAGACGAATTCAATTTTAAACAATGTTCAAATGAAAGCAATGGTTAAATAAATTTTACGTCTAAGTAATATTTAAAACCTTCAAACAAAAAAAGTACCATAGGAAAAGTATACAAGGAGAACTCATAAAAGAGTTTTGAATTTGTTTTTATATAGACTTGTTTATATATATTAGTGCTATAGTTTTTTTTAAACTTATGATACATGATTAAATACATACAAAACACTTAAAAAAAAACTACATAAAACTTCAGCTAAGTTTTAAATGGTTTTGAATAATTAATGTTAATGAGAGTAGGTTATGTTTGTATGTTGAAGAGCAGAAACTTAAATGCTAAATAATTAGAACTATTAAAAGTATTTGTTTTTAAATGATATAAAAGTTAGTACTAATATTTGAAAAGACAGTATCTAAATATTAGCAATCAACTTCATAATATGTGTTTACACAGTAGTTTACATAGTAAATATTGTAAGTTTTTTTCAAAACAAAGAAATCTTAAAGATTAATGATAAAGTACAATTAAACCTAAAAAAACTTGTATTTTTTACCGCAACTAAACTTTTAAACTGGGTTATAAGACTGTTTTTGATTGCATGTTGCATAGTATTTTAAACAAAATTATTTTAAAATATTTATAAGACTATACTTAGTTTAGATAATGGTATTTAGGATTTATGTGTTTTTGTTGTGTTCAATCATAAAGTTTACTAATAAGCTTATTATCGATGGCGAAAAACATCTCAACTTTGTTTATTACTGCCGAAAAAAATACTTGATAAAGCTGATAAAAACAAGCGTAGAGACTAAAATATCTCATTAAGCTTACACTGTTTAGAACGTTGGGATGTGAACGATTTATTTTCAACTTAACCTTTTTGTACTTCGTACTTAAGCCCACTTGGTTAGATCTCAACAACGGTTTCTAGCATCTATGCCTACCCAATAAGTCCTAATTAGGACGAAACCGGTCGTGAGTTGTTGTTCTTGGTCGTGCTGTGTAGTTCTTTGTTTATAAGAATTTGCTAAGTATTTTTATATCAATAAAATCTTTTATTACATCAGTTTACCTATTCGATGTTAATTCCATTATCTTTAATGGTTTTACCTATTCTTAATAATTAATTTGTTAATTCTTGCACTATATATATTTATTAATTTTAAGAATTTCTTTTTGTTAAACCTAAAAGTATTTACATTTAAAATAATATTTATAAAGTATAATACTAAAATAAAAATTACTTTACGTTTAGATTATTTGTAGTAATTTATCAATATAGACCAGGGTTTCCCAAACTCATTCACTAAATCGCTCTGTTTTCAGAAATTTGAAACAAAAGTTTCCCCAATGATTTTGTAAAGTAACTTTTCTCTTGAGTACGCACTTTTGCACCAACAAATGAAATGTGTTAAAAGTAAGTTATAGGGCTTGAGAAAATAGTTTACAGGTATTTAATTATAAGCCCAGTAAAATGTATTAAAAAACTTAATTGTTAAAGAGCTATGTGATCTGTTTACAGGTATTTAATTATAAGCCCAGTAAAATGTATTAAAAAACTTAATTGTTAAAGAGCTATGTGATCTGTTTTTGCTTTATTAACACTTAGTTTAGTAGTAGACTTTATTTAAGTTAAACTTAAGAAAATATAAATTTGCACTTTTTTTTAGGACAAAAAGTGCGAACTCAGGAGGAAGTCTAATGTAATTAATATTCTTAGGCATTAAGCAACCTATAGTAGATTTAATAACTTAATAAAGTTTTTATTATAAAAAGGTTATTTAAATACAATTGAAATCAGGTAAAATAAGAAATATTTAAAACTGTTATTTTTATTTTAATAAAAAAAAAATATATAAAAGGTTATGTCTGCTATTGAAGTCTAATTTTATGTGAAGAATGAGTTTTCTGACTGCTGGCAATTTTTCTACAACTGGCTCATTTTTATATTTTTATAACACTTAAACAACTCTAAAAATATACTTGTATACATTTTTTCAAACTATTACAACAGTTAAAAATTAACAATATCAGTTTTATTCACAAAGTTAAATTTTTTTTTACTTAAGTACGTGTGATTTAATTAAATTAAAATGTGATGATTAAGTTTTTATTTTCTTATTAAAAGCATTAAAACAAATAGTACATTAATTGTTTGATAATTAATGGTTGAATATTTACTTTGAATAGCAAGGTTAATACTTACTATAAGCAATAAAAGCATTGCTTAAGGTAAAACAGATATTATAAAATTTCTTTTAAAGCAGTTAAAGCTAATATTTAATGCATGATTTATAGTAAACTAGTAAAAATTTAATAAATAATCTGTAACTTTACAAACCCTACTTGCAACTATAAATAACTACTTTTTTAACATCAAAATCAAACAAGTGGTATTGAATAACTATTACTTTTATGATAAAGTTATAGTATTATCTTGCAAAGTAATTTGCAAATGAATTTTAACTATTTAAAAAAAAATTTAACTTGCTCTGTTAATAACAATGCTTTACAATACTTAAACTTAGCTGTTATTAAAGGTTTGATGAGACTGTTAAATTATTTAAACTAAGGGCACTTATAAAACTATTTCAATAAAACTTACAATTATACAAAAAAAAAGTTCACATATTTAGCTGTAGTAGTTAGAAGATATACAAAAATCTAACTTCAATTAGTAAATTGCTTTAAAGTCAAAAAGCATCAATTGAATGTTTTCCAAAGGGTAATTAAACTAAACTTTTATGTTTTTTAAACTGTAATATTTTTGTTAATTAAAACTTTAAATTAAAAGTGTTTTATATACAATTTGGACTTAAGTTAGTTTTAGTTTAGATATGCTAGTTTTAAACAAAAATGTTTTTGTATAATTCTTTAATGTACATAACAACCAATTTCTTATAGCTCATGTTGACAACGAAAAACTAAAATAGTTGTTTTAAATATAAAGTATGTCTTTTGTGAAATTTATCAAAAAAAAAAAACAAAAAGAACGTTGAGTACTACAAAGTGCTAGCCATAACAAAAGACGACTTGAAACGACAGACCATCATTTATTAATTATATTTAATGTTATAATGATTTCAATTGTGTATATAATGAAAACAACTTTTGTTTATGTTTTTTAAACAAAAAGACATTTATTAACATCCATTTTTTTAATCATAGTTTACGAAAGAAAGAATCGTCGTGTTTCAAATAAAAACTCAACTTGAACAATTACATGTTACCCTATATTTAAAGTTAAATATAATTCTAATTTATAAAAACTAGATCTTTTAAATTGAAAGAGAGATAACTTTATTTCAGTACTTTTACTTTAAGTTTAAAATATTGTTCAACCTCAAAATGATTGTAAATAAAGAAAAGTTTTACACAATAAACATAGTTTAAGTATTAATAACAAACATAAGAACACCGTAACAACAGGAAAAATTGAAATTGAAAAAAAAAACTGTGCAAACATATACCAACAATTCGTAATAACTTTAAAAAACAATTATAAAACTTATACTGTATTGTTCACAGTATATGTTAGTTAAAAAAATGAATAAAGCATTGTGCGATTATAATATTCATAGTAAATTTGTCTTCTTAGCTTAAACTTATAAAATAATTTTAATTTGTGAAAAGTTTTTAGTTTATACGATTAACCATGGATTTCCGAACTTTTTCGTAAAGTTCTCCTTTAAGTAACATCTATACTTATTGTATTTGTTTTAGATATAACAAATTAAGTCTTAATTGTTTAATCGGGTGATGATACAATAGACTTTTAATTTGTCATTTTTAAAAGAACTCTAAAAATAAAGCGTCTAAAGTTACATTTTTTTGATTAAACATATACTTTAGTATAACTTAAAACATTTATCTAGCTAAACTTTATAACTTTCCTCAAAAAAACAGTTAAAACTCAATGTTAAATCCCTGGTGACGTAATTCAAAGAAAAACATTTAAATTTCAAACAAATACTTAATAGAGTTTTTTTTATTAGTTGCATATTTTAACCTGACAGAACGAGAAAAATCGTAAAATCATATTCATATAACAGTTTTTGTAGTAAACTGATCAAAAAACTAAACAAATGACTTAATTTGAAAATAATATCGCTTCAATTAGTAAGATTTTACTAAGAGCTGTCTTGTATTTCTTAAACATGTATTAAACCTGTAAAAGTAAATTCTTAATTAAAAATAAAATTTTTCTATTGAAAATGAATTGCACAAAAAAACACTAAACATCTAAAAAATAATTGCATAAAAGAATCAATGACCGTTGTGTCTGCATTGAAAACAAAGGTTGCTTAAATAAAAGTAATGGAGTGAGTTTATATCTTCTTGTCAACATATGAAAAAGATCCTCTTAAAAAACAAAATATTTTAAAAGACTTCATAGTCACTAAATTGTAGTTTTTTGAATTTAAGTTGTTTTTCAGATGGTTTTTTTTAATTTAGTATTTCTACTGCATAATATTTATTAATTAAATCATAGTATAATTTTTTTGTATAACTTTTGTATTATTGTTTAGCAAAGTGGTAGTTCTTTCAAACTGTACTAGCTGATGATTAAAGTATTTAGCTTTATAAACATATGTTCTAGTTTGACTTTTAGTTTTATGTATATAAATTATAAAGTTAGATTGCAAACAAAAAAATCCATGTTATGATTAAAAAAAGGTTTGTTTATAGTAACACTTCAGTCATTTATGAATTAAAAAATTGTTTTATTTGGTAAATAATCTCAAAATTGTAAATATGTATAATATATAGCAAAAATGTAATAATAATAGTAATTAGTAATTAAATTATGAAATTTTTTCAAAAAAGATTGTTTACTTTAATAAATGTTTACATACGAAAATAAACTTTCAAAAAGTAAAAGAATATATATATATATATATATAAGATCAGTGTGTTGTTTAGAAGTATCTCTGCTTTTTGTTTTCAAATAATTGAGTTTAAAAAACTTAGTTAGATATTTAGAGTTTTAAATAAATTATTTTATTTTATCATTATTATATCTTAGTTAGTTTAAAGAAAAATTTCAAATCAGTTAGATATTTTTTTGTGGACAACTACTTTTTTAGAAATTTAAGCTGACAGCTTAGAAATTACTTCATAAGCACGAAACTCAGATCAAATACTTGGTGTTTAAAGTAATTAGACAAATCATTTTACGGTTTTTATTTATATTTTGTAGGTTTTACTAATTTTGTTTATATGTCAAAAGAAGCTTACGTTAGTTATTAAAAAATTGTAAAAGTTTTTATGAAGAGTTTTATTAACAAAAAAAGATAAATTTCCTTTCGTTTTACTTTTTAGATTAAACTCAATATAATTAAACATTGGTTTTTAGCTAAAAAATTTAATATGTTTACAGTTTAGTGGTAACTTATTATTTATTATGTTACAATATTTTACGAGCTTAATGCTCGGTTCAAAATTTTTCTCATTAAAAAATTATAAAAAAAAATTATCATTTAAGCATAAATACTTTTAAATATATATTTAAACTTAAAACTTTGATTTGTTTTTTTAATGCGCATGACGTGAATAGAAGCTCAAATGAAGCCCGCATTTTAGTCGCACTTTAGTTGCATTTTAGTCGCATTATTTATTAAACACACACTTAGATGACACTGGTTTACTTTTAGTTATAAGGTTTTATTGCATTATTCAATATTTCTTTTAAAGTATTGCTTTCAAATTAGGGATTAAACAATTTACAAGTTAATAAGGTTTATTGATTAAAACATTAAAACAATGAAAACTTTTAACTTTAAAAAACTTCAAAACTAATTTTTAAGCATAATATTATGTTTCTCAAAACTCGTTAAATTGTTATTTTTTTGTTAATTTTTGAAACATTAATCATTTTATTGAATTAAAATTAATTTGTAAAGCTAACAGTAAAATAATACAATTAAAATGAATTTAAATAAAAAACTAAGTTTTATCACTGTGAAATTTAAAAAAAAAAATTTTTTATGCCAATTTATAGTTCTTAAAATGTTTTTAATTAATGTTTTTAATAAATTATTGTTTCTTAAAATTAATAATCAAACAATATTAGTTTCAAAACTAATTTCAAATCTAAATGTAAGTCAATCTATATGTACTGTAGTTAACGTTATTCTCATAAAAGTTTTCAATCATTTGCTATTTACAATTCTTAGGTTTAAAAAACTTCAAGCTATTCATACAAAAATGTCTAAACCAAAATAAACGAATTGAGGTATAATAAGATTTAATTTTTGAGTTTAACAATGAAGTTTCAAAAGAACAATAAGACAAACTCCAATTTATACTAAATATAAAAATTTTTCATTCTTAAAGTTAGTGGTGACACTTTTCCTAGTTAATGAAATTAAATCTATAAATCTTCTAATAACTTTACTAAGTGGTAATCAACAAAATGTAGCTTTAAATATTTTTAAAATTTAAATTTAAGTTGATTAATTACATTAAATTAAAGTTATTTTATTTAAAACAAGTAACTCATTCCGATTTAATCTGAGTTTACAAGTTTTAGAAAGTTTATCACAGTGTATTTAATTTAGTTAATATTATGTTCAGTTTATAGAATTTTTAATTTAAACATTTGTACGTATTATGTTTATTAAAGAGAGTTTTTTACTTGAATTGATAAGTATTGTTACGAATAATTTGAAGGTTAAAAGTTTATAATCTTCATAATAAAAAACTAAACAAAAAATATAGTTAAGATAACAATTTTTTTACCGCAGTAATTACGCATGTTTTTTCACAAATTAGTTTAAACACTTATTTTACGTAAATAAAAATTACTCGAAGTAGCAAATTTATTATAAGTTTTATTCAAATTTTCGCCTAGCTTCGATCTAAGATTATATATTTCAGTTTATAAATTAATACTATTTATTGCAACATTTTAAACTATTTAAACAACATGTTGTAAGTTACTGTTTGTGGATTTTTTAGTATTATTTATAGCAGGTATTAAAATATAGATAATATATGTTTTAGCTAAACCTTAAAAATTAGTCAGTTTTTGAATGTACATAGCTTTTTGTGGTTTATATCCTTATTGAATGAGAGAAATTTCATATGTTTATTTTTTTTTTTTCACAAACTTTAAGCTTAAAATCACTTTAACTCCTTAATATCATATATATTCAAAATTTACTAAAAAACAAGCTTCATTAGTATTAAAACTGAACTAAAAAAAAAGTTGCTTTTTTTCAACTTAAGTGTTACAATTTTAATTTTAGTTGAAGCACTTTTCATTTTTAATGAACATAAAAATAAGAAAAAACTTGCGTGAACTGTGTTAAAAGACTTACAACAAAAACTTTGCTCTTCAGCCTTATAAAACACTTGTATAATTATTTATTTTAACCTACATTATTTTTAGGTTTACAAATCTTACCTAATATTACTAAGCATTGTTTAAAAACTGTAGTTGGATCAAACACATACTATTGTAGGTTATAGCTTGTGATTTTAAAAACTCTTTAGATGTGATATATACAAGAAATTTATCATAAATTTCTTATAGTTTAAAATTTCAAAAAAACTTTAAAGTAAAAGGTTTTAATTTAAAATTTTCCAAATGTGCAAAATGTTTATCAATTTAAAATGTCTTAGATAATTAACTGAAGAAACAAAAATTATACATATAGTTTAATTAAATAGATTTAAACAATGTTAATAATTTTTAAGAATAAAAATAATATATTGAACGACAATAATAAATTAACTCAAAACATTTAGTTCTAGGACTTTATGCACAGAAAAGTCTTTCTAATATCGAGTCGCACGCTACTTTTAGACCTTTTAAAGTCTTTTCCAGGACAATGTATATTTAGTAATATAATAGGATACTTATAGTAAATTAAATTGTTTTTTGATAATAGATACTCATACGCAAAAAAAAAATGAACTGCTCAAAGTTAAAAAGCAAAATTGATAATTCTGACGATGTATTAAGTTATTTGTTACAAGTAAATTAACAAATCATTTTACCATTTTTTATATTGTAGATCTACTAGTTTTGTTTATATGTCAAAAGAAGCTTACAATAATTATTGAAAAGTTGTAAAAGTTTTTATGAAGAGTTTTATTAACAAAAAAAGATACATTTCCTTTCGTTTTACTTTTTAGATTCAACTCAATATTATTAAACTTGGGTATTTAGGTAAAAAATTTAATATGTTTACAATTTAGTGGTAACTGACCATTTAGTATTCTAAAATATATTTTACGAGCTTAATGCTCGGTTCTAAAGTTTTATCATTAGAAAATTAAAAGAAGAATTATAATGTAAGCATGAATACTTTTAAATATATATTTAAACTTAAAACTTTGATTTGTTTTTTTATGCGCATGGCGTAAAGAGAACTTTTCGAACAACTTGTCTCTGTCATTTTTTTTTCAACAGAACGTATAACTAATAAACAAAGTTCGGAAAATTAAATGTTGTTTAAGTTACCTTGAAAATATGAATATTAAGGATAAAAATAAATATTTTATTGATAGTTTTGTTTTAAATCTTCAGATACTTATTTTTTAATATAAAACAAAGTGATTTCTTATAAATTTGCGTTATAATTTAATTAATCGACAGATTTATTAACAAAATTAATTATCACTTCTTCCAGAAACATTTTAAAACGTATTAAGTAGAAAATATTTTTAATTTTGAAGATCTATGGTTCACATCTTTAAAAATTTAATCACATATCAATTTTTAATTTTTCATTTTAGTTTCATCTAATGTAGTTTGTAGTAAACAACTAAAATTTTACCACAATTGAGTTTATAATTTAGATATGTAAACAAAACAGCATAATGTTGATAGTTTGTCTAATTTAAACTTGAATACAAAACTTATACACTTAAAATTTAAAACTTACTTTAAATACTGGCTAAAATTAGAAAAAATGCACTATTAATCTTAACCGTGAAACATGCACAAGTTAAAAACTGTACTTATTTAATTTCAATCATTTAGTATATTTATAAGTTAAAAGGCGAGCCAATATATAGAAACTAAAAGGTGTTTAAAATTGAGTGGAACTAAAACAATGATATTCGTTTATAATAAAAAATGTTAATTTTTTCAATTATGTTTTACGTTTCTGTCTGCTGTTCTACAAATATAAAAAAATATTTCTAGTAAAAAATAAATGCAATTAAATTAAATTGTCTTATTTAATAACAAAAAACGAATAAAGAGGCTGTTGAAGTATTGAAAAAAAAACAACTAAAGTTAACTAAACTGCTTTTAATGTATTTACTGGTGTCATACAAAATTGAAAAGTTATTTAAGCCGCTCCTTTTGAAATATAATTAAATTAACTTTTAATTAATTAGTTTGGTTTATGCTGTATCATGTTTGATGTTATAAAGCGAATTTCAAATTCGTAAAGAAAATGTTTTCTTATCATAATAGATGAACAGCCCTTGAGTCTGTTTACTATATGATATAGATTTTATTTTATACTAAATAAGTTCAAATATTATGCTAGATGTTTAAACAGCATTTAAACCTGTTTACATTATAGCGATAACTTATTAATTATATTTTTTTAGTCAATAATATATTTTACGAGCTTAATGCTCGTTTCAAAATTGTCACCGTCGGTGAAATAATAAATAGTTTTGTTTAAAGAACAAAATTATTATAAAAAATATATTTTAATATAAAGCTTTTATTTTTTATATAATGCACATGACGTAGCTATGAGTTTAAATGAAAACTTAAATACGCATTTTAGTCGCATAATTAACCGTACAGTTTCTATGACACTGGTTTTACTTTAAGTTTTAAGTTTTTATTGCATAACAGTAACCTCTCGCTTATTTACGCACATCATGTCCATAGAAAAATGTGTAAGTACGAGAGATTGTATATTTACGATATGTACTAAATATACTTACTGTAATAGCTGTTTTTTGACATTACTTTTAGTTAACGGCAGACTGGGGACTTTCCCACTTTTAACAACTTGTTTACTTTATTTATAAATATGAAAACAAAAGATAAAACTATACATATATTAAAAATAAAGGACTTAAATTTATATAAAATAATAATACCTGTAGAAAAATTTAACTAATTTTGATAATAAGTAGATTTTGTCTTTACTTATATGTGACTTAATTGATACTAAAAATTTATATTCTATTCTATTTAGCAAACTCAGTTTATAATTAAGCATTTTTTTTACAATTAAGAAATGGTGTGATGTCTATATTAAATTTTGTTTAATAAGCTTTTTACAAAAATGTCCAGTTGGTACTGTAATGAATTTTTCTTTTTAACAAAAAATATAAAGTATAAGAAAAATGTTTTATAAAAACAGCTTTTTTTAGTACAACTTTTTTTAATTTGACCTTTGCCCACATAAGGATAAACTTGTCTTGCATTGTATTAAAGATATATTAATGAGTTTTTTGGGTAGAAATAAAATTTCATGCCATAAGAATTTGAGGAATTGATCTTATTTATTTATTTGAAAGTATAAAAGGAGGGGTATAAAAAGACACCTAAACTATAAAGGTTAAAGCCGTAGAGTACAATAGGCACCTAATGGAAGGCACAAACTAAAAAAGCATTTAAAAACATATTTTTAATTAGGTATTTGCAAAAAAACCTAATTTGTGCAATTTTAAAAAAATACAAAATGTTTATTTTAAATAATTTAGAATTCCAAAATGCGTAACGTCACGAATGCGTAAAGATGCGAGAGGTTACTGTAAACTTAAACTATTTCAAACAAGCTCAGGCACGTTTATTAATATTTTAAGTTTAGATCTGATAATATTCGGTGTTTTTAAATTTATCAAACCTCAGTTTTTAAATAAATATTCATATTTAAATAAGCAGAAACTTAAACTCATGATTAATGTCGGTCACTTTAAAAAATCTTAACAATATTTAAAATACGTTATCGTTCAAATATGGAAAAAAAAATTAGTTTGAAAAAATAAATACATTAAATTTTATTATTTCATGATAAAATACAAATTTAATTTTTTTTTTTTGCAACTAATTTAATAAAACATTTACGTACGTAAATTTTTTTTATAGTCAGTTACGTTAGGAAATATGATTTTTTTAGTTTTAGATTTTATTAGTCTAAAAAAATAAAAGTAAACTTATAGTATACAATTCAAATAATTCTAAGTCTTTCTTTGTTTATTAGGCTCAGTGTTTCTACAAATTCAAACATACTGAAATAATTAAAAATTTTTAATTAAAATAAATGGAAATAAATTTCAACTACATTACACCGATAAGATCAAATAAATTCTTAGCGGTCAAAAAAAACACTCATTGGTCACATTCTAAACTATGCTTCAAAATTTTTCATGTTAAACTTAATTGTGAAAGCATGTTTTTTATCTTGCAAAAATTATTTCTTTTGAAACTGCCAATCAGGTATTAATAAAATAATAAATTTATGCTAAATGCTTTTTTTAAACCAATATTTTTTTTATAATTTGCTTTTAATACAATTTTTACCTGAATCTGTAACCCTTTTAGTTATTTAAAATGTCGAATAGAATAACGGTTAGTAGATAAGGCCAGTAGATTCAATAATCCAAAGAACTTCAGTATTATAGCTTACTTACAAATTTAAATAAACCAAGTCGACTTAAATAACACTAAAAATCGCAAATATTCGATAACAAAAACTTGTATTTAACTAAACCATTCTTAAAATTTGACAAAATCATTTTGGAATACTAGTTTGTAAACCTAGTCAAAACCTAGGTTTGTAATATTTAAAATAATATTAAAAATGTTGGGTAATCATGTTTTGCGTTACAAGGAACGTTTTAAACTTATAAAAAAAGTAAAGTAGGGACTAAATATTCTTTTTTGGATAACAAAACGCGGCATACTTAATTCTAAAAATTTAATAAACTAACTATAATATTTTACACATTCTTTTTACAATGTCTACACTCATAATTATTTAAGATTTATAGTTAGTAAATAAATTTGAAGCCAAAGTGTTATATATTGTGGTTAAAGTTATAAAAATGGTTTGTAGTATTATTGTATTGTATTGTAGCAAGTGATGATTTCTAACAAGAAGTCGGCAAACTTCAAATCAAAAACCGGTTGTCTGTGATGTATTTTTAGCAGAAAACTATAATATTTTATAACAATAAAAATGATTATGTGTTAAAAACTCACGCTTATTTGTAAAATAACAATCTGCAAAAAAAATCTTTGAAAACGAAGCTGAAAAGTTTAAAACTCTTTTGTTTATTTACTTGATATTTAAAAACCCACAAACAGTAATAAGAAGAACTTTGTATAATTTTTTTACTATTAAGCATAAATATAAGCGATCCTCAGCCGTTTATTTGTGAACCTAGATCAAACCTAGGTTAAAGTTTTTATCAAACAGTTGATGAAACTTAAACTAATTAATTTAAATCACTAAAACAAATATACGTTTGAATAAACGATTTCAAGCAAATTTTAAATTAATTTCTACTTTTACCAAAAATTTTAATAAAGCTGTTTAAACTTCTTAAATTTATACTCCAAGGGCTAATATTTTTATTTCCTAAATAAAAAAATTTAATCAATAAGTTTTTACTTAATTTGATAACAAAATTTTTGAAATAATACTTATCTTATTAAAATCCAATTAATTATTTTAACTTATTCTAACAATTTTTATCATTAATGTTTTTCTACAATCAATCCAACACTTAATCAACATAATCTAAGTGACTTAGTTTTGTGTTCCTAAAATAAGTTTAAATCTTTTAATTTTTTTTTGTAAATTATAAAACAATATTTTTATTTAAACTTAATTAACGTTTACTATTTTTAAAGACTTATTACATAAAAAGTAAATTAAAAGTTTTACATACCGTTGTCTAAGTTTTATACAAAAATTAGTTTTTTAAATGTGTTTTACTAAAAAAAGGGTTACATTGAATTTATCATTTTCTCGAAGTCTGTTACCCAAAAAAAAAGTTAAATTCTATGGCTAAAAAAACACATAATTTTTTAGGTCTGGCTTAATTGTTTTCTTTATTATCAATAATAAACATTTTATGAAAATTGATAAGACTGGTTTTGAAACTATCTTATTTTTATTGTTTATTAATTTAAACAAAAAGTAATTTTTAATACTAAGTACTAACTACTGCTTAAAAACTGATGGTCATTGTTGTAATAAACACAAATACTTATTAAATAATAAAACTAAATAAAACCATTTAAATTAAAATCAACATCTTATTATTTTTTTTTTTAATCTAAATAAGTCTTGGTTAATACAATTTAAGATTTTAAGTGAAATCAAGCGTTTTCATTAAAAGTCAAACTTCATTTTAACATTTTAGACATATATACTTTAATTAGTTAAGTTTTTAATGATAAATTTTTGTGTAACTGTTCAAAATCTTCAAAAGTATTATAAAAAATACTAATTTTGTAACATTTATATTTCATTTTGTTTTAAATTAAATAACTTTATATTAATTTATTATAAAACAAGCGTAAATATTTATTTTGTATAATGAAATGTGTTTTTACTTAAACTGTTTTGAAAGTTTAGAAGTAATTAACTTTTTAAGACTGAAGTTTTAGTGAATACTTTCTCTACATTCTTTAATGTTATCCTAAAGAATATTTTTGAAAGTCCTACTTATTTTACGTTCGAAATATGGTTGATACCAAAAGTCTAATAAAATGAAATTTTGCTGATTATATTTTTCTAAATAAAATATAACCGATTAAGTATTAACAAAAATATTATTTAAGGTTTTATAATAAGCCATAAACTATTAAAGCTTTAAAGGCTTTTAAGATTTATATGAGTTTATTGCAACACTAATAATAAAATCAAAGTAGAATAAAGTTTCGTTTGAAAAACTTCTTATATAACATTATTGTTTTTTATGCATTAGTTTTAGAGGTTAGCCACTACTTTAAATAAAAACAAATTCTAGTTTTTTTTTCTTGAAAGTTTTACTGCCTGCTCTACAATAAGTTATGTTTAACAATTCAAACATTCAATTACAAAACTACTAAATCAGTTTGAATAGTAAAAATAAAGTACAAATGTTTGTACGAGTGAAATAAATACAAACATTTGATAACACTAACTTGTATATAAAAATAGCTAATTTCTAGAAAAATTTCATTAATTTAAAATAATTCAATTGTAAATATATCTTAAACTTCAACTTAAAAAAAATTTAATGATTTTTATAAAAACTTACAAATCGTCTATTATGTTAATTGAAATGAATTAATTAAGCAAATTATATCTGAATCTTGTTAGAATGTTTCTGTTTTTGCGAAATCTTCAACATTTTTATACAAACTTTTTTTATGAGTTTAAAAGTATATTAAGAATTATCACATTTAAAAAATATTTTAAATACAACAAACAGTAACTTACAACGGAATTTTCTTATTTGGATTATAGTTACCTTTATCATTTGAGTGAAACTATTTGTATTTATAACCTAGCTTAGGTTTAAGTGAATATTTTATTTATTAATACCGCTGAGTTTTTTTACCTTAATTCTAACCAAACTCACATGTTTGTGTTATAAATACAGCCCTTATTATTCAATTCAAAACTTTTAAATATGGCTGTTTTCAGCTCAAGCCACTTTATACTGCATAATACAATTTAAAACCATAACAATTTAGTTTCTTACCATTATAAATTATTTTTGGCTTCAATTATACAGTTTTTAACTATTCTTACTCTACTAGTTTTTATATTTTCAGTTTCTTACAACAAACTTATTAGTCATACTTAGCATTTCAAATTTTCACAACATGTTTTCTAAAACTTAAGTATATTTTTTCCAAATACTTATCAACTTTTAGTTTAATTAGTGTTTAATGCAGAATTGCAGGTTGAAATTCTTTTTTGCGTTTTAGTAACTACCTAATTCTTTATTAAATATACATTTCAAAATATGTATTTTCACTTTAATTTTTGATAAATGTTTTTAATTATACAATTATTTAAACAACATAAACTTGATTTACGATTTTTTTTTGTTTACTATATAACTAGAACATTTATTTTGTTATAAAATGTATTATAAAATTTTAATTTATTTGCTTTTTTAATTTACTTCGATTCGCATGCGATAGTTTAAACTATTTTCTGACCACGTACTTAAACTTTTTAGATAATTTTTTAATGAGTTATTTATGTTCAAAAAAAGTCAAAAGAACCAAAAACTTAACTTTCCTAAGTCGTACTGTAAACTTTTTTGTGAACAATATATGCCATGTAGTAAAGCTACAAACTAAAATGTTTCACGCAATGTGTTTATTAATTTTGTTTATTTTCAACCAAATTTTAATTTTCAGCAGTCCCAATTAAAAACAAGAATGATGATTTTTTTACACAGCAATGGTTTAGTTAAATGTTTAGTCTGTTTTTAGTTAACGATAATATAAATGTAAGTCCCAAATTTATACTGAATGATAATGAGTGCAATGCCCTGATGTAATTTTCGGCATAAAACAATGTAAATGTGAATTTTCGGAATCATAAAACCTGTAGAGAATTTTTTATGAGGAATCATTTTTCGATGAAAATAAATTTGTTTTTAGTGCTTAACCTGTTTAAAATACTAAAATATTAAAGTTTAAACATAGAATGAAGTTCCGCTATAATTAGTTGACTGTGTTAAATGTAGGTATACTAGAAATAACTATACCTTTATAAATAAACGTTTAAAAATCTAAACTTGATCATAATAGTTATATATAACATCATATTAATTTTAAAATTTTTATAAGCATTAATATTTTGTAAATATTACAAATTTTAATTGAAATTTAAAATATTAAACAGTCAAACATAGTTCTTAGTTGTTACTATTTTTATTTAATTTTATCAATTGTTAGCAAGTAGCTACCACGTTTTAAAAAAGTTATAAAACGCCTTTATCCTTATTTATAAAATTTTATAGATATTTATTTTTTTAGAAAAGTATTTAATGTTGTAAAGTTTAATTTTTCTCAGAGAATTTTTCGTTTTAAAGTTTAAATTTTTCTTCTTTTTCATTTTTAGCTCATTATAATTTTGATTAAGTTTGGGTATGCAACTCGATGACCGAGAGGTCTTTTTGCTATCCAGGTCATTGAACCAATAAATTTTTGAGCAATTTTTTTTTTTTGTTTTTGTTCAATTAATTACTACTAATTACTACTAATAAGATAAATGTATAAATTTGTAAAGTTTGGCAACTAAAATTGTTTATTTATTTATAACATTTATAAAGGTTTATTTGCGGTATACTATTAAAACCACCCTCGTTTAAAATCCAACCGATCAAAATCCACCCGATTATTTTTATACTTTCTTTATTTACTATTTTGTTCTATATACTTTTTTGCTTTTTATATTTACTTTTTATTTAATTTTCACTATCACTATTACCCCTAACCCTTACCCGCGATCGGTAAGCGGTACTCGATTTTGACTTAGTAGATTTTGATCGGGTGGATTTTGAACGCGGGGTGGATTTTGATTGCAGGTGGATTTTGAGCTTGTCCCTATTTTATATATCAAAATTTCAGGTTTATTTAAAAATGTCTAGGGTAAAATTTCTAATAATACTTTATAAGCATTGTTTTGATAAAACTCTGACTAGTTCTCTTATTAATATTTCGAAATTTCAATAGAAAGCTTATACTTTTAAAAGTAACACAAACAGTTAAATACAAGAACTTGAATATATCACTAACGATATTACAGCAAATCTTCCTTTTTTTTGAACATTTTTTGTAGATCTAGCTAAATTATAGGTCAAAATCTAAACCTTATTTTATTAAGATCGTCATAACATATAAGATTATTAGACTTTATTAAGCTAATTAAAAATATTGAAGTTTTTGTTATTTTTTATTAATAGTGGTATGATTTTAAAAAAACTTATTTTTTTTATTTCCATGAAAACTACAAAACTTAGTACAAATTAATTATTAAAAAAATCACAATAATATAATTACACCAACTAATATTAATTCCTAATAAGTAAGTTATTTAACTGTTACTACTGCTAGTAAACATCTTCAGATTTTTAATTTTAAGCTAGTTTTACATATATTATTTTTTTAAGCTATAATTAAGTATACTTTTGACAAAATTACAAAACCATACCATATACCGTCATGTTACACAGATATTTGATTGTTTAAAAAATTTTAATAATGAATTCAAGCTGATCTCGTATGTGCTTTTTATTAAACTGTTTAAAATACCATGGTGATCACGTGTCATTAAAAATGTTAATTGTTTATAAAAACTTGAAGTTGTTTTTACTACTGTATATTCACTTTTTTTTTATTTTGTGTTTTTAAATTAACCTTTTGCGTAAAAACAAAATTACTCACAAAGTTTAAAATAGGTAACTATTTTTTTTACTATTTACTCTAGAACTTTTTTTTTTATTAAGTCTAAAACTTATATTATTATATTTTTAATGTATTAAAAGAAATACATATTTCAAATATACAAAAGTGTATTTACATATTTTTTTAAGCAATATTATATAGTTACTATGAAATTACAGTTACTTTAAATTTTATTCTTACAGTTATACTGTAAGGTTTCTCAACTATCAAACTTGCATTTGATAATGATTAATGTTAAGATTTAACTATCATAAATTAATAAGATTTTTTAAAACTTTTCATTGTAGCAAGATAAGGTAACAAAATATAAATATCTTATAAAATTTTTAAAAAGTCGTAAACTCATAAATTATATAAGTTTTCAAGTGTTCTATTTTTGGTTTATTGTATTAGCTAATTTTAATTCGTTAAAAATTTTAAAGACTCACTTAATCTACAGTATACTGATTTTTTTTATTTAAGTATTAATTTTTTAGTATTTTCTGACTCGAAACTCTACCTAAGTATTTAAGAAAAGTTAAAATTTCATACTCGCGTTGAAACAAACTTTAAGTTACAAAAATTTTATTTGAAGTAGCGTTTATCTTTTCATTCTTTGAAATACTTTAGTCAATTTAAATACCTAGATCTAACCTAGGTTTATAAAACTTAGTTTACTATATTCGATAATTTACTCTTCTAGCAGTATAAGATTAAATTAGGTAAGTTTAGTACTTTCCAAAAGTTCACCTTATTTAATGTCTAGCTATATTTAGTTTGAATGCTAGCTGAAAAACTTTTATTTAGGTCAAATTACGGTGTTAAACTTATACAGAAAAAAAATTGAGTTTTAGTTAGTTTAGTTTATAAATATTTACAAAACTTACAATAATGTATGAGTATTTGGTAGTTAAAGCATTTTATTCAGTCAAGTTTTGTCCACCATGAAGATTTGTACATTGATAGCCATTTTTTATTTTTTAAATTAGTTATTTTAAATTGTTTTATTTTAAAAAATAAAAATTTTAACTGGTTAAAAATAATTTACACCACTGTTTGTTAATTATAATGATTTAATTTAAATTAAAAATGCTGTTATATATTAAATAGTTATTCAGGAAAAAACTTCATTAAGAAACCAATTGTAATAAACAAAAAAAAAGTAAACTAATCTAAGTATAATAACGTTTTTATAAAAATAATAAAACACTTTTTAATTAGTAAAAATAAAACAATGGTAAAAGTCACATAAGTTTCTAGAAACTAATTTTGTGAACGTATAACGAATCAAAAATGTATCTAGTTTTAAAAGATTCTATCTTGATATGTTCGGTTTTCTTTAAATTTAATGTTTAACAAATAGATATGTAATAAAAAAACTTTGTATAACTTAAATAACACTAAAAACCATAAACGTTTGATTAAAACAAATTTATATTTTAGTAGATTAGTGTTGTCAAAATGCGACGGAATTAATAGAGTTATTTGTAAACCTAGTATCTACCTAGGTTAGGAACTTCTGAGATTTATACAAACTGAATGTTTATTTATTTCCTTAAATTAATTTACGTTTATCGTAAAAGATTAATTAAATATTAAACTAATCAAACATTTGAAAATTATTAAAATAGCTTTGTTCATTTTATGTTTAAAAAAAAAGTTGTTTGCCTCTAAAAGTTGTTTCGGTCCAAACATTTTACTTTTGTAAAATCTATATTTTTATTCATAAGTTGTTTTAAAAATATTTGTTATTTATAAAAGTTTTGATCTACTCAATTAAACTTAACAGATTTTTTACAGTATTTAGCAAACAATGTACAAAAGATCAATAATTTGTGATAAAATATATTTGTAAGTACTTTGAATTTAAGTTAAATATTTTGATCTACTACTTTAAGTTTTTCATTGAATATTTTTGTATTTAATTAAAACATGTGGCAAATTAAAAGTTATTTTTTATGCTTACTTTGTAAACTTGAAATCAAATCTAGAAAATATATTTTGAAAAACTAAAGAGTTTTAAACACAATATGTTGTCAAAAAATTATTTAAATGAAAAATTGTACGAAAACATAGATGAGTCACTTGAGTCACATCCATATCAAAAAAATTTGCACGTACATTGTACATTAGTCGATAAGATAATGTCAATTTTATTTAAGAAATAATACTTTAAATAATGGAATGATTTTGTCGTTTCATAATAAGAAAACTAACAAGATGGTTATTTCATAAATCTTTACAAAGTTCTTACTAAACGTTATAGTAATATGAGCTTTGATTTAGAAATACCAAAGTTATAATGTATTAATAAGTTACTAATTATACAAATATTTTTGTTTAACAATATTTTTGCTAGGCAGTTAAAGTAGCGTCACTTACTGCTTTAATTCTAAACTTTGTAATCTAAATATTAGACAATTAATTAAATATATTCTCAGAATTGTTTTCCACTATTATTGTTTAAAATATATAAAGATATTTCACTCTATTATCAATATTAACCTATTTTTATCTAGGCTTACAAAACTTGAACATTAGGAGTATAATTAATTTAAACATTCTATAGTAAGTTTGTGTTTATTTCAGTATTACTGAAACAGATGATGTTTGAAACAATTAAAATATGTTTAGTTAAACTGTGTTTGTATGCTGAAAACTTTTACGAAGCAAAAAATTAGCAACAAGCTAAATAACTAATAACTACAACAATTTAAATATTATCATAGTGTAATAATATTTTTTCTATTGAAAATTAATCAACAATCCAAATTAAATATATTTAAAAGTTTTATTTTGAGCCACCTTTCAATAAAAACATTAAAAAAAAACTGTAATGCTATTAACATTTTTGATACTTTATTGAGTATAATCAAAGCAGGAATTTTTGAAAGAACCTAAATAAGTAACTACATATTTCAATTACATAAAAATAATTTAAACTCTCTAAAGTACACTAAATAAAGATTTAAAGTAGTTAAATGTACAAATGATTAAGTACATAAAAAAATTAAACTAAAAATTGTTACAAAAAATGTTATAAAAGAGATTGTTACAAAGAAAAAAGTCTAATACTTCTACTATACATAAAAATAAAAACAACCGATCCAAATAACAACTATCATAATTTTAAATTGTATCATCGACTTATATTGTTTAATAACACTATAAGAATAACCAAAAGTCCAACTTAAATATTTTTAAAAGTTGTATTTTGAGCAACCCTTGAACAAAAAAGATGAAATCAATCTGTAAAGCTTTATACGTAGGCAAAAAATAATGTTTTGTTTTTTAACACATGTAAGTAACAGATAATTAATTTATTTTGTTATTGAATGTTGATAAAAACTAATTTTGGATATTTTATCCTAGGTTTGATATAGGTTTACAAAGTTAGACAATCAAACCTAAGTAAAGGTTACACCATTGAAAAAAAAATATTTTTTTCTGCATAACTTTATTAAGTAATGAAGTTTAATACACATAGATCAAAATCATTAAAAAATATAACTTTATTTTTAAAAAATCGTAAATATAAAGCGTTAATTTGTTATATAAAACGAAATCACGCTTATAATTTTAATTTGCTGCGTTTTCATATATAATAAAAATACAGTACGGAAAAACAATTTTTTTAAACTTAACTGTTTATTATCATGTCTAAAACTAGTGTTTGTTAGTAAAGTTTATTACGTAGCTACAAATTTATTTAAATTTAACTATGAAACTGTTTGTTGACAAGATAAATAGAAACATAAAGCAACAAAATGGTATTTTACAGACATAACCTTAATAAACTATAAACAATTGAAGTTAAGATTATAATTTAATTTAGATCAATTATAAAATTTTTAGTACAATTTTATTTTAAAACTTTTTTCATCTATCGTTAGATAAAACAAGCGCCGTTTTAATCTTTAAATCTAAAGAAAATAATTTACTTTTATGAACAGCTTTCTAGTAAAGAAATTATTATCTTGTTTTAATGCGAGTTAATAAGTTTTATAGTGTCTATTAGAATGAAGTTTTAGTATTTTGTTTATATACATACAAAAATTACATACAACCATTTTCGGGTGTTGTGGTTATTAAAACTTTGCTAAAATTATCTAGAATAAAAAATGCATTTTTTTTAATGCTTTTCAAATGATAATGCTGAAAAAATTAATTATGTAAAAAGAAAAGTAAAGATGAGACTTTAATCAAAAATATTATTTAAGCTTATGTTTTCACAAACTTCGTTAAAAACTTATACTTAATGAATAAATATAATAAAATATTCAATTTTTTTAATATTAATTTTGACCCATTTTTTATTTAGGCTCACAAAATTTTAAATTAGAACTACAACTAATAAGTGAAAATTCTAAACAACTTAAAAAATCTGTTGTAAGTCACTGTTTGTGTTGATTTCTGTATTACTGTAGTACAATGCAAATAAAAAATAACTAACACATACGTAACAACTTATAGATATTTAAAAAAGTTGATTTTTTTTACTATCACTTCTACCACTAACTCTTTCACTCGGTCGGTAACACTTTTTCTTCTTGATTTTTTTGTTTATTTATATTTTATTTCATTTTTTCTGTTTTTTGTTTCTTATCCAAAATTGATCACCCGTCTAAAACTTTCACTCGTGCACAATTGACCCTCCGCGCAAAATTAACTTCGTGCAGTTTTGACTTGTTCCAATTTGCAAGAAAAATACAAATATAATTTTTTTTTCTTAGCTCAATTAAAAAATGTATTACTTATTTTTATGTAACACATAATATTAACATTATGTTTAGCTATAAGAAAATATTAATAATATTCAAAGATTACGAACAGCATCTAACATCAACTTTTATCTAAATAAAATAGTTTTTTAATGTTATAAAACTTTAAAAACTTTTATTTTGAAAATTTAGATTAGAACTAGAATGTAATATCTTCTAAATACTGTCTTAGATAGTAATAGTTTTTCACCAATCAAACACAAAACTACATTTTTTTTGCATTTAAATTGAGTTCATAAACCTAAAACATATTTCATAGAACTTCCTTTTTAGCACTTTATTTTTTGGGTTTAAAAAACTTTCAAAACTTTATCAGTAACAGTAATTATTAAAAACGCATTCGTTTTTTTATAAAAATGCATTTAAACCCCACAAACACTTTACTACAATCATTTATACAAATAAACAGCAAACTAGAATATTTGCATTTTAGATCATGACTCTCAACTTTTGAACATAACTAAAAATAGGTTAATGGTACTTGAAGTTCATATAAAAGCTTAATATTCGAGAAATAAAAATAGTTTCTTATTAAAAAGCATTTTTTAAGTCATATAATTTAAACTTTATAGTTTTTTAAACATTTTTTGTTGAGTTTAATGGGATTTATATTATAATTATTGTCTTATAGTTTTAATCTATAGATGCTATTGTAAATTGTTCATTGAAAGACAAAAAAGCGCTCAAAATATTTGGTCTTAAGTCCTGGTGTACGAAAAATATTTTTGATTTTCAAATTGAACACCACGGATACCATTTCACATCTTTAAACTAAAAATTTAAAACTGTGACTTTAAAAATTAATAAGATTTATTCAATTAAATATATTATTATTTTCATTTTTTAAAATCTCGGTTTTAGTATGTTAGCTTTCAGTCCTAATGTGTTTAAGAGATTATACTTTTCTTAAACATCTACAAGATTATAACATATTCAAAAAGTTTAAATATTGGTTAAAGTTTATGTTTTAACTAAAATTTGAACAGTCTGTTTTAAAATAAACTTTACTGGTTTCGTTGTATATAGTACCATATAATCAACAAATTTTTAGTATCTGCAGTTTTTGGTAAGTAAAAAAATACTTCAAATGTACTTAAGCAAATTAAATTTTTGAAAGTGTTTTATTTTCACATCAAGTTTATGTATGAACGATTATGAAAACATGTTTCAGTTATAAAAATATTAAAACTGTTAGCTTTTATTAATTTAAAAGCATTATAAATAATTTCAATTTTAATAAATTATCTTTTTTTATGAAACGGTTTATGTACAGCATTCTTGTTCTTGAATACGAAAGTTTAATTTTGTGCTTCAAAGTGCTCAACAGGACCAGTCTTGAAATATGCATTTTAAAGAATAAGACTTTGTCTTCTAATGTTTGTAAATGTGTAAAAAACACCTGTAAATTTTTATTATAACTTTTGTATGCTAATAAAAGTCTATTTTTTAAGATCTTATGTTGAAAAGAAATTAAAAATCACAAATATTGGGTTGCAACAATTTGTATAAATAAAAACAATTCATGCTAGGATTAACAATTGTTTCTTATTTAAATTTTGTAAACTCAGATAAAATCGGAGTTTGAATTGAAATAGCAAATTTAACAAAAACAAATTTCAGTTTAAACTTTAAAGTGTTCTTCAAAGATATCTATATAGAACCGTATAAGTAAATTGTTTAATTTTTTTAATAACTTATGTATTTTGAAAATTCTTGGAAGTTTAATAAGAACAAGTTTTTTAACTGTTTTACAAAAAGGTTCAATTTTAAATTCAATACTAAATTTGGCTGCAAACTTTGCAACTAAGGAAAAATTGAAATTTATAAATAAAATTAGATTAAAGCAATATACAAGAAAAGCGAAAGACAAAGTTTATGCAATTCGATATCAAAAAAACTTTCTTAGCGAAACTTAAATTAACTAAATACTAAATCAAAGTAAAATTAAGTTGCAAACACGATTAGTTTTAAAAATAGATTTTCTGATATAGTTTATAACTTATTTTACAGAACAGTTTAATTACGTTTGGGAGGTGTTATCTGTCAAGGATATATTTTAAAAAAAAATGATAAATATAAATTTAGAAAACCTTTTATAAATTAATATTCACAATAAATGCTTATTGAAGATTCTTCTTTACGAAACTTTAAAAATACCAGAATCACTAACTTAAAAAAAATTGTCCAAGTTTATTATTCAATTACCATTATTGGATCTGATTTAGTTTGTATATTAGGAAACCTAGAACAAGCCTTTATAGTTTATTAGTTTTTTAATTTTATCAGTTAATATAAAGGTTTAGTATTATGTTAAAAAAATAATTGTATAAAAACACTACGCTTGTTGTTATAGTTTTAGTCTATCCAGGTAATAATTTGTAAACTTAGACCAGGCTCAAAAACGAAAATCTAGGTCTCAAGATATACATTTGCTGACGCATAGACAAGAAGCCGGCAAATTGCGACTAAATGCAAACATTTTTAAAACTTTCTAAAAAAAAAACACTTACAATTAAACACTTAAAATCTTAATACTGGAAACTAATGTTTTAACATTACTTGTTTAATCACATTATATAAAAAGTACTTATTTAAGTATGAACATACTTTAAAAGAAAATAAATATATTTTGTGATAAAAACTTAATGTAAACATTTTATATATATAAGTAATAACAAAAAAACATTATAGATAAACAACATTGTTATGAGTAGCTTACTAATTTGTTTTACTTGAAAAAGTCGCATTTTTGTCACTTAAACCTAGTTGTAAATAAAATGTTTTTAACTTGCACATATTTATTTAAATGTATGCCAACTAAAACTCTACTATGCTTAGTAACTCATATTTTAGTAATAATAGTACTATTTTTTGTTTCATTACAATTCATTTAACTGCTTTTAGTGCGGAACTTTGTCTTGGTTACTTTTTAATTATTAAAATGAATAACTTGAGTTGTGCAATTTCTTTTTAATTTAGATTAAAAAGAATGTTGTTTTTAAAGTTTAGTAGTTAGTCGTACTAAATGTAAACTTGCTAAATATAAAAGTTACTTTTTTTGACTGAGTTTTCTTCAAATTTGTTTTAAATATCGTTTTACGTGTTTGATTTTCTTGAGCATTTTAACTTTCTTATTATTTTATATATTTAGTTTGAATCACTATATGCGCAATTTAAAACGATTGTTTAAATTAAAATACTAAGTAAAATTTAATGTTAAAGTTTTTATTTTATTGAAAGCTTTTAGAAAATTTTCAATTAGTTTTTCATTAGGAAAAATTGATAAATATTAAAAAAAAAAAGTTTTAGCATTATTCAAAAAGTTGTTATGAATTTTTACCTTACGCTATCTGTTAAGTTAATTTTGATTTCATTTACCTATTTGGTTTTAAAATTAATGTGTATATAATTTTTTACAAATTGTTTCTATTTGTTAAAACTCATTAAATCGTTACAAAATCGACGAAACGCTCTATCAACTATAGTTAATATATATAAATATTTTTTAGATAAATAAAAACTATTTCTAAGAAATTTGAAATATAAAAAAGAGTAGAGTTTGAGTATTTAAAACTTTTTGCCCTAAAGTTTCTTGTACAACTTTAAGCTAATTTAAAGATTTTTTATAAAATTTTATAAATAACGTTTTAATGAATTTAAAAAAAAATTAAAAAACTATCATACTTCAAACTCTTTATTGCTTTACAACTCAAAACAATTTAAAGCTTATATTAAGTTAAGTAGTAACGTTTTCTTAAACAATTCTATTACGTTTGAACGATTTAATCCATTTAATATAATTTTAAAATTAAAATAACAAAAATTCAATTTAAATAGTGTTTCCAATTAAAATTCTCACTAACCATTAAACTAAAAATGTAGTAAAAAATCATTAAAAATACTATCATTTCATAACAATAAAATTACCACAATCGGTAATTTACCAGAATATGTTCAAATGTGTTACAATATTAGCATTATTGTTTCCTTTTTTTGGTTCTATTTGGAAACCTAGATCAAACCTAGGTTAATAACTGTTTCATTTTAAATTAAGCAGTGTTTTCAGAAAACAAAATATATAAATATATTTCGCTATTGTTACTTTTTTTATAATTAATAGACGTCATAAACTTAGAACAGGCAACTGTAGCCCAGTAAGTGAAAGTTTACGTATTTGGATATTGCTAACGCTATTTTATCAAACAAAACGTCTGCAAGTGTGACTAGAAATCTGCAGTACAATATTTTAGTTAAAAACGTATTTTTTGGAAACATTTCTCTTGTAATAAAAAAAGACTTAAGATAAAAACCGTAAAATTTTAGTTACCGAAAAATTATGCCTTATTATTGCTTGTTATGTCAAACTATATAACAAAGTACTTATTTAAGTTTAAACATTGTTTAAAAAAAACATTTAGTTTGTGATAAAAAAGCTTACTGTTACACTTTAAATTTATAAGTAGTGACAACTAAAACTCTACTAATACTTAAGTAAAAAATATGAAAATAAAAATGTTTTTCCATATGATCAAAAAGAACAAATGTTATGAATAAATTTAGTAATATTTTAGAAGTAACTTTTTCTTTTTATTATTTAATTAAATTTAAGTTTGTAATATTAATAAAACTTGTTCATTTTATTTTAAGAACAGAATTAATGTAATCAGTTTTAGTTAATACATCGTGTGCAAAGATTTATTATTTTTTATTATAGGAATCTACTAAAAAGTAAAAAAATAGTTCGTTTAGTGTATTAGTTGAAATATTTAACAAAAAATACTATGGAGTTAAAGCAATAGTTATATTAGTAGAAAAATTTTACAAAATTTTATTTAAAGTCTTAATTTGCTAGATTTAAGTTTAATCTACCTTTGTTTTCATTATATAGTTTTGTTTTGTCGTTTGATTTTTGTTATGATTGTATTTACGTTAATTATAATTTATCTTGCTAAATATTACTAAAATTTAATTAGTTAACCAATCACCTAATCAACTAATTACTTATCTAAAACTATATAAAATGTTTGTCCGTTGCAACTTATTAGTTTGTTTACTTTTACTTGTGATCATCGCACTAGCGTGAAACAATTGTTGAGTAATAAACTTCTTAACAATTTAACTTTTGTCATAATTGTATTAGTAGAAAAATCGCAAATTCTTAAACTTTTTTATTACCAAAGCTTTATACATATACAGTAGTTTGTAATTGCAATACAAATAAGATATGAAAATACTCATAATTTTTAAAGGTCTTAATTTAAAATATATAAGTTTCTTATAAGTAATAAATACGATATTCACTTATAAGAATATATTCATAGTATTTAGAAATCACAAACAGTGTCTTACAACAATTTGTATATAGTTATAATAGTTTTTCTGTTGTTGTATTATTTTAGTAAGGTTTTAGTTTGTAAACTTAGACTTTAGCTAGGTTGAATAATTTTTTGAATGATTCGTTCAAAAATATTAAAACTTTTACTCACTAAATACAGCACTAAAACTTTTTTTTTAAATTAACATACTATGTTTGGGATAAACATTATATGTTTTTTCTATGTTTGGGATAAAACCTTGTTTATACATAAGTTAGCAAACTTTAATACACAATATACTTGATCAATTTAAGACCTTCGCTTTAGAACCATAAAACTTATATACCGAAATTTATAACCATATATTTTAATCACGAGAGTTAACAGTTAATTTCTAAAAGGCATAGTTTAAGTTGAGTTTTTATCATCTGTCTATACAAATTTAGTAAATTATTAAGCATGTAACTACTTTAGTGAACTTTAAAAAAAATATATAGTAGATTAATTCTAATAGTTTAGCCCTTATTATATTATATTTTTTGGAGCAGTTTAAACAATGTAACATAAATTTTGTTTAACAAAAAGCTTGAGAACATTTTAATTTTGAAATTTTATTTTAAAATAAATACTGACTAAATATCATATTTACTACTACTTACCTTATCTAAAATTCATCTATTTACAGAGTTTACCCACAAATAAATACTCATAATATTTTCAACAAATTTTTGACAAACCTATCATATTTGATAACTAATCGAAAATTTAGTTTGCAAACCTAGATTAAAACACTTAATTTAAAAAGATATATTGCTCAATATTAAATTAATCATTTTAAAAGTAGATCTTAGTATACACAAAACAAATGTATGTTTTAGCAAATAGTATAAAAAAAAATTTAGTTTCTTCTTATTATTTTCTTAAATATAACTTCTTAAAATTGAGTCTAAGCTTTATTTATTAAACTAATTAAGTGTTGAAAAATACAAAACTAGTACTTTTTTCTATACAGTATTAAAACCAAATTATTAGTTAAGTTTTTCGTTGTTGTTGTCACTGTTCAATATTGTATTTTAGTGTTTGAGTAAGCTGTAATATTTCAAGCTGTAAAGTCAAAAGGTTTATTTAGTTAACATGTGAAACATTTTTTTTCTTTATTAAGATCATACACTAGGTTGTAAAAGCACATATGCAAATTTTTACATTAAACAAAGTAATTTAAAGAACATTCAAAATTTATTTTACATAGAAATGTTTTAATAGAAAGTAAAAAGTATTATAACTAAACTTCAAATATAGAAGCATTGTTTCAATAAAATACTGAAAAATTTTTGGTAGTATTACATAATGTTTTATAATGTAACTTTTTTGTTGTTTTACGAGATAACAAAAATAATTATGTACAATCAGTTGCTTAAATTTATTACGATAATATGATAAATCAACAATAACAACGATAAATATCGGCAAACCAAAGTTTGTTTTTTTAGATACAACACAGACCAAAAACGAAAATACATTGTCATGATCACTTTAAGAATTGTGGGTTTTTTTAAGTTTTTCTTTTTTTGCGATAATTTTATATACTTTGCGAACTTAATATATTGATATGTTATATTATTACACCCTAAACTTATTAAGAGACCGGTATAAAAATTTATTTAAAATGAAATTATTTTGAGTATTTTTATTTATGTTTAAAAACTTGGTTTAAGTTTAGATTTTTACTTGTAAAAACTTCGAATTAATTTGTTTAAAAACAGTTTATTAGCTTAGAATTCAAAATACACAAAAATTCAATTACAACATACAGTTCTTAGACAGAACAATTTTCAAATAATGTGGACATCTTTCAATGTGATTTTGTGAACCTAGTTCTAACCTAGGTTAATATAACTTGAAAGATATTTTACACATACTGAGTATTTATTTTTTTAAATATAAAGTAGCCTACTTTAAGGTACAACTAAAACATTTAATAAACTTTTAATACTCTAACTATTTATATAACAAGAATATGGTTTGCAAGCTTATTTCAGTGTTTAACAGTCTAAAAAGTTTAAATACTTTATAATCAATCAAATACTTGCTATTAGATAATGTTTTACTTGTGATTTAAGCAAATTATTTGTAAAAACAAATAGCTAAAAAGTATATTAAATCAAATCAATTAATCTTTATACATGTACATATACAGCTATTTGTGTTCACCTGTATAACTTTGTCAAAATTAATCTTTTTTTAAATCATTATTTTGTAAACTTAGATTAAACTAGGTTGAAATATCTTCTATATAGTTTGTTAAAAAAAAATAAAATATTCACTAACACAGAACTGCAGCTTTTTAATACTAATTTACTATAAACTTTTCAATTTTTTTATCTTTTGTAAAAATATTCGTAGAAATGGATTAGCAAACTTCTATACAGAATAAATTGTTTTAATTTAAAATATTGTGTTAGAGCTTTAAAACTTTAGTACATAATTTTAATAAAACATTAAAGTATATTTTCAAGAAGACTTCAATCATTTAAAATTTTATTAAATAGTTTAAGTATTAGTATCCACTGTATACTATACATATCAAAAACTAATATGAGATAAAACTTTTATCTAAAAATTAAATTTGTTTTATCATCTTTTTTTTTATAACTGTTAGTAGAAAGCTTGAATACTTGACAGTTTGGTAAGTAAAATACTAAGTAAACCTTTTGAACTTGAAACAAGTCAAAACAATCTTGAAACAGAAAAGTAAACAAACTTTCAGACATTTTACTTAGCAAATTTAAACTAAGAACTTATATTAACAAACTAACAGCGTTATAAAATTAGAAGAGTGTTTTTTAAATGTTGATTTAGTTAAAAGTGCGAAGTCATGCGGAAGTCTAATATATTTATTAAGTTGTTTGTGTTTTTATTTACTAATAGTTTTGTTTTGACTTAATCTATCTTGTAGATTATGTTGGTCGTTTTACATTACGGTAAAAGTTTTTATAGCATAATAGTTAAAATATTTGTTTGAAAGATATTTATTTGAAAAATTATTGTTATTATTTTTTAAATCTGTATAAATAAATAAATCTTGATAATAATTAAAGCTTTTATTTCAAGAAAGCTTTTTTTGACTTGAAAATAGTATAGATTTATAGTCTATATTTAAAATGACTTCAATTTTTTTACACTACAAATATCCTAAAATTTTTTTTTTTCTAACTTGATTTAATATTGTTAAAAATTTATGTATTAAGGAGTTTCAAAATATAAGTACAACAGTTTTTTGTTTTGTCTTTATTCAAAATTTTTCCACAACTATAATGTGTTGTTTGCTTTAAAAGTTCAACTCTAGCTTTTAAGTTTTCATATTTTCCTTTGTTAAGTTAATATAGGCTGATAGCCTAAAAAAACATTTTTGAACAGAATTAAATAAGCTATCAAAAAGACTGCTTTAGTTTCAAAACAAAATTCAAGTAATCGCTGACAGTAGATGATGCTATTTTTTTATTCTAAGCATTTTATCCTCAACAAAAGATTGACCAATCTGTAGAGGGGATGGTATCAACATATTTAATTGTATTCAGTTACTAGGACAAATATCTCTCATTTTAGCAGACCGATATTTGTTAACTTTTTTTGTAAGATCATTATTTTCTTAAAACTCTAAAAACTTTTAAAAGCAGTTTCAGAAAATTAAATTGGTATAACATTGGTTTGGTAAATACTTTTCTGTTTTACCTCGTTGAAAAAAGTACTTGATTTACTAATTTAAGTATTTTAGTATTAAACTGGTATAAAAAATATTTTAGTATTGTTAAAATTAGTGTAAACACATAACTTAGCTAATCTTCGTTCTTTTAAATCATTTTGTTTATTGTTATATCTCTTAAGGTTTGAAAGTTTAGATTAAAAAAACTTACATTTTCTAGCTCGTAAAAAATTTTAAAAGCACGACTTGATAACCGAAAAACTTTCCCGTACATCAGGTCCTTAGACTAAACATTTTATTTTCTTTTTTTATTTTTAAATAACAATAATACAAGCACATAGTTTTATTGATTTTATACAAACGCTACATCACACAGGAAAATCTACTTAATTTTTTGAGTGGTTTGTAAAAAGCTACTTGAATAAATACTCTACCAATAAACATGTACCCCGCTTAAAAAGCTGAGACTCCCACGTGGTATGTAGTGTAGTTTGTGTTTCAGTTGGTTTCCTATTTTGAAGGTCTAAACTAGGCAAAAAGCTAAGAAAATGCTAAAATTCCTTCATTTATTTTTTAATCGAAATAAAATATTAATTACTATTAACTATACAAAGTAAAAAATAAATACATCATCTAAGAGGTATATGCTTAAGTTATCTTTCTTGATAGTTTTTTTCTATTGAATTTCTTTTTTAGACAAGACTCTTCATGTTTAACTTCTAAAATTATAGATATATTCATTTAACTTTCATATTAAATGTTTCTAAAAGCTTTAAATTATTTAAAATAGTCCTACTTCGGTACTTTCTGTAATCTAAAGTAGTATAAAATGATAAAATAAGTGTATTATTATTAATTAGGTTAGCCTAATCTGAATTAATAATTTCTTTTTATTAGGCTGATGTTTTTTTGGTTTGACATTAGTCGTTAATGTTAGAAATTTGAAACAAAATATCGTAGAAAATTTTGACTAAACCATATTATAAAAATTGCTGTAGACTTTTCTGATGTTTTAAAATAGAATTTGCAAACGTTTTGTAGATATTTTGATTGAAAAAAATAAATAAATATGAGATATAATAAAAAATTCAATTAAGAACATTAGTCTGTTATTTTACTTAAAAAAACAAACAAGGTCTTTTATTCTGCATGATTATATTTCAAAAAAATTTCATCAGTGTTATAAAACTGTAAAAAATTAGAAAAAAAAATATTCAGCCATATAACTGCATCAAAGAATAGTTAATCAAGCAAAAATGTAACAAAATAGTAGTTAAATTAAAAAGAAAAAAACTTAAACATAACACGATCGTGGAAAAAGTTATTGTAGAAACGAAATTGAAATATTAAGAAGTTGTAACAATATTTTTGACCTGATCATAACTCAAGCCATATACATTAATTCAATTTAACCAAAGTTATGTAAGCAGAAAAGTTTTGATTATTTATAATGCTTGTTTATTTAATTAATGCTCTTATTTTAAATTTAATTATGCTTGTTTTGTATTTTAGTTACTTTTTTGCTTTGTGTTTTGCTTGGTTAACTAATTTCTGTAGCAATTATAAGGCTATATAAGTTTCAAAATTTTTCATGTTTTTACAGTTTTGTCAGAATGAAGAAAGTTTGTTGAAATATAGTTGTGTTAAATAAAAAACCTCTTTTATAGTTTTTTTTTTAACAATCTTTAATAGTATTAAAATATTAAAGGTAGAATGTATATGATATTTAACATAAATTAAAACTAATTCAAATTTGTTGCACTGACTTTTAGCAATTTTTACATAATCTATAATATATAAAGCTGTAACTAGGAAAAATAGTTAACACTTCAATAACTTTCAGTAATGCTAAAACATAACATTCAGAATTCGTGAAAATAATTAAAGATAAAAATTAAAAATGTCTTTTCAAAGTATCCACAGCCAAAGTGGTGCTAAAAAAGCAAAACTAGAAAACATGAGTAAAGGCCATAAAATTTTAGATGATGAGACTACAAATGGTACGGGTAGTGCACTAATCAGCTTTTGTAAACAAAACGCTTTAAAAGATGACAAAATATCAGGAATGGACAGTGACGGTCCCGTTAGAGGTTTGTTAAATTAAATTGGTAATAAAATTTATGTTCTTTAATTCTCAAGACACTTCATCATACATATTAGTTTTTCATTACAATAGAATTACTAATCTTTGTTCAGCATAGAATAAAAAAGACTTTGGAATGTATTAGCAATTTTATTTTTATGTAACGTACTAAGCTCTTGATAGTAATTTTATTATTTTTTCAGAACTTTAACCCTAAACAATATTAGGTAGGTTTTAAAAAATCTTTAAAATATAAAACTGTTTATTTAGTTTGAATTTATTTTCAGGAAATAAGAAGATGTTACCATCTCAATTTGCCAAAATTTTGAAATTGAACAATTTTTTATTGCAAAAGAACCTAGAGGTAACAAACTTTAGACTATTTTCTGAAAAAATCAATATTGAAAATGTGACAACTTATTATCAAATAGCCAACATTTTTAACTTTTCCGAACTTGATAAGCAATATTTATCTTACATTAAACGTTTGTTCAATATAGTTTACGAAACTAAGAACTTTTTAGGGCTAGATTTTAATCTAGTTTTGAAAGTTATTTCAAGTTGTGAACTCAATATTGATTCAGGATTAGAAGTGTTACTTGCAGTTGAAACTTGGGTGGATCATGATAAAGAACAGAGAAAGAAGTTTGCAAAAGTTCTTTTATCAAAAGTTCATTTTATTTTGTTACCAAAAGAGTCTCCATTAATCGACAGTATTTTGATTAAAATATCACCCATATTACATGTGGAAATTGCAGAAAAAATGAGAAAAGCTCATCATAAAAAACATGAAAGTACTGTTTTGTACAGACGTTGTACTAAAAATGTGTTTGATGTTATGTTAACTGGCGGTATTATTCAGGCACGGAACAGAGTACGGAACCGTGTGATAAAAATTAACGGTAAAAATTTTAAAGACGTAAAAGTTCTAGCTCGCATGAAAACAAAACGATACCGACATCAAGCAGTTTACTGTAAAGGTGAAGTGTATGTTATTGGTGGCATTCGCAAAAATAAAGAACAAATTTTGTCAGTAGAAAAATATTCGATGACCGAAAAACAGTGGAAATCAATTACTAATGTTTCAGGTGACCAAAAAAGATTTAGTGTTTGTGCTTTCATGAGTGGAATATATTTACTTGGAGGTCGTAACGAAGAAGACGAAATAATAGATACTTGCATGTGTTTTAACACAAAAACAAATAACTGGACAAAAGTTGCTGAAATGAATAATGCTAGAGTAAATGCAGCTTGTACTGTTTTTGAAGAAAAAATTGTAATAACTGGCGGTTCAAATCGATATGGTATAAGATTAAACAAAGTTGAGTCTTATGACTAATTTTCTAATACATGGTCATCTATGCCAAATATGATTAAAGGTAAAAGTTTTCCTCACAGCTTAGTTACAGTCAAAAACAAAATGTTTGTGTGTGGATTATGGTGAAGTACTTGAAGTTTTTGATTCTACTAGCAAAAAATTTGTTAATTTGAATTTTAGATACACGGATTTAGCTCTTACTGCGCGAATGCGATTTTTTTCTATGGAGAGTAAGGTTTATTTGTTTAGTTATGAGAAACTTACATGTTATGATGTAGAAAAGAATGAATTATCTGAAGAACTAATTGAAACAATGAAAAATATATATAACTTTTCTTGCACAGCCGTACCTCAACTTGAGTTTTCAGACAAAATATAAGAAAAACTATGCTAGCTAATCTTCTTAAATTTCATATTAACTTTAAAGCTCTTATTTTGTCAGTTTAAGTATCTTTATAATTTTTATAATATATACATAAATATATTAATTGTGCAACCAAAAGTAGCAAAATTTCAACATAATTAATGCTGATTTTATTTTCTTCGCAAATAGATTTATAAGGTACATTTAGATTTTAATTACCAGGGTATCATTTATGTTGTGAATTTTATATCCACTAATAACTGAGTTAACCTACATATTGTTTTAAAAAGATTTTTATTTTGTAATAAAAGTCTCAAAGAAATTTTCAGCTTGTTTTTTATGCATAAAGTACATATGCGACAATTAGTAATAAATGTTTTATTATTAAATAAAAATTTTTGTAGTTTTCTTTTCTTCTTTTTATCAAACTTTACTTCCACATTATAAATGTTAATAAGATGCATTTAACTACTAACCTTAAAATGTTGGGATTTTAGTTAAATTTGTGACAGGTATTGAAAATAAGTATGATATTAAAAAAGCTATTTTTAAATTAAAAACATTAACATAAAAACTGTTGTAACTTAATTAAAATGATAATTATACTAATTTTATTTTCCTAACAGTAAAATATTGAGTAAAATGTGAAAAAGCGTTCTTCACGTTTACTGAACATTTTTTATACACACTATACTCATTACACAATACTTTTCAAAAATTCAAAAAAAAATTAAATATAAATAAATAAAGAAAGTTCAATCTCAGCTAGCTGTGAAAAACATTTTCATCTAAACTATTATTTCGTCATAAATATATTTTGAAATTAATATGGTTTTAGAATTCAATAGCTTCATTTATAAAAATAAACGTTGATAACCAGCTTGAGTTTAAAAACTCAATCTGTTAAACATGTGAAAACCGTTGTTTTTTTAGAACTAATAAATCTTCAATAAATACATATTTAAATGTATACTTCGAAAACCATAATTACACTTTATAGAAACCTAAACTCTTTAACTATTTTATAAATTGAAATAACGTTGCATTATACTATACATATATTTTTTTAGTTTTCTTTTTGTTTTATGTTCTACTTACACTGTTACCTTTGAGCGGTTCCAATTTTACATAGAATAAGTTTAAATACCACCTTGAAAACTATCTAAATAACTATAAAATATTTGTTACATTTTTTCACCGCTTTTATTTTGAAAAATATAAATGTTATAAACTTGCATGTGCATGCTAAATCTTATTTTTAATTCATGTTTAAAATATGTTTTGTTAATTTCAGTTAAACTGCTTAGCTTTAAATTTTGATAAAGTTAGTGAAAGTTTTGAGACGTGTATGGTACCTAAAACCGAAAATTTGGCAATTTTCGGAGGTGAATGAAAAGTATTTAGATTGTATTCTTTCGAATTATCAGATAAGGAATTGCTCTCAGAGTTTGCATTTATGCTAGATGTGCTTGGACATATGAACGAACTGAACATCAAACTAAAAGCGAAGAGTACTTTTGCATTGAAACGTACTCTTTAGTCAAGGCATACATGTTAAAATTAAAACTATTTCCTTGCCATCTCAATAATAAAAACTTGACGCATTTTGTAACACTTGCATTTGTTGTTAATTTTTTGTGAACAATCATAATTAGTGTAAAGTAGTAACAAAATAGTTTTAGAATTCTTAACCATATATGTTCTAGTAAAAATAGTAATAAAAAAGTGGAAGTATTTTATTTTAGTTGTTTTAACTAAAAGTTTTCTTTTTTATAGTTTACCTAGAACTAATTATTTAACTTTAAACAATAATTGTTACTTACCTATGATAATTTCTAGACATTACTTTATTTATGCTTTTTTATTTATAATCTTTAAATTAAAAACACTCTTACCTGTAGATATATATAATAAACAAAAATAGTTAGTTTTAGTTTAGTTACTTAAAGTTAAAATGTAACTATGAAAAGTTTTAATAATCTTATTCCTAAACTAAGATAATGCATAGATATACAGTAAAAACCGATTTTATGTATATGCTAAGTACAAAAATATGCTTTTAATTTATTATATTATTTTTGTAATTAGGTAAATGATATAACAGTGTACTACAAGAACAAAAGCTTGATGTAAGATTTTCATAATGTTTCTTTAAAACTCGTGCCGAAAACTGTTTAAGTATAACCCGGTTTTGAAATATTGCATTTGAAAAATAAATAAAATACCTTTTTTCAAGCAAATAAGTATAACTCAACACTAGTAGCTTAGTATTTAACAAATATAATGTTAAATTTTAGTAAACAATTTAGAATCAACGCATTATTATAAATCTTATGCAAATAAGTGCATAATTTATTATTAATAGGCTATGAGTTTACAAAAAAACTATAAGTTAAAAAATATAATTAATTAAATATTTTGGAACATACTTTGATAAAAATAACTATATATTAAGGCATGTGAGTAATACTAGGTAATACTAGGTTTAGGGTGCTTATTTACGAAGTTAAACTAAACATCTAAATGCTTCAAATTGACTCATTATAATTAGATAAATTAAAATAAAATCAAGTTGAAATTTATAAATGCAGGTTACTGAATTTTAAAACCAGATAGATTTAAAATTGTTTTATGACAAAGTAATAGTTTAGAAAAAAAATATTTATAGGTAGCTGAGAATAAACAAAACTTTTTCATATTAAAAAAATATTTAAATAAAAACAAAACATATGTACTTAATGTTTTTTTAATTTTGGATAAGTTATGTTTAAGTTTTTTTAATAATTAAAATATTTTAATAATATTGAACTAAATTTAGTAAAATTATATTTTTAAAATTACGAAAATTAAAATGTGAATGCTTGTAACCTTAAATAATCTATTTTAATTTCACAACTTTATTCATGATATCTGGTAAAAATGCAACTACTAACAAAACAATAATAAGTTCAGATAATTAGTATTTTTAACGTAATAATTTGTAATGTAATATTAATGTAAACAAAAAATAAAATTTTAAATCACAAAAAAATTATTACTTATTGTTGCATGTGTACTTAAAAATCAAGCTGGAAATATTCTCTTAGACTTTTATTAAGAATTAAAAAACTTACAAAAAAATTTATAAATAAAATTAATAAAAAAAGGATGTAAAAACCACACAAACATAATATTCAAAAATTGAAACTTAAATATACCTTATAAATTTATTTGCGAAAAAAATGTAAATCACTATTTAAGATTTTGTTGTGTAGTATTATATTTCGGTTTTACAATATATATATAAATATGTATGTATGTATTAAAAAAGTTATATAAATACTTAAACTGACAAGACATGAGCTTTGAAGTTGAAATACAAGCTAAGAAATAAGGCGAGCAAAAAGGATTGTTCTTATACTTTGTCTGAAAACTCAAGTTGAGGTATGGCTGTGCAAGAAAACCAATAAATATCTTTCATACTTTCGAATATTTCTTCGGATAATTCTTTCTTTTCTACATCATAAGATGAAAGTTTCTTCTGACTTAACGAGTACACCTTATTCCCCATAGAAAACAATCCTGATACCGCAAAACCTTCTGTGTCCATGTAACTCAAATTCAATTTATCAAATTTATTATTAGTAGAGTCAAAAACTTCAAGTACCTCACCATATCCACACACAAACATTTTGTTTTTATTTGTAACTAAGCAGTGAGAATGTCTACCTTCAACCATATTTGGCATAGATGACCATGTATTAGCAAAATAGTCATAAGACTAAACTGTGTTAGAACGTCTACGATCTTGATTTAAACCGCCAGATATAACAATTTTTCCTTCAAAAACAGTACAAGCTGCTTTTACTCTAGCATTGTTCATTTCAGTAATGGTCGTCCAGTAATTATTCTTTGTATTAAAACACATGCAAGAGTCTATAACTTGGCTTACTTCGTTAAGACCTCCAAGTAAATATATTCCACTCATAAAAGCACAAACACTAAAACCTTTTTGGGCATCTTCAACATAAGTAATTTTCTGCCACTTATTCTTGGTCAAAGAATATTTTTCTACAAGCAAAGTTTTTTGACGATTTTTGTCACGGCCACCAATAACATACACTTCACCTTGACAGTAAATCATTTGATGAAAGTATCGTTCTGTTTGCATGCGAGCTAGAACTTTTACGTCTTTAAGATTTTTACCGTTAATTTTTATCACACGGTTCTGTACTTTGAAAGTTCTGTTGAAATCATCAAGAATACCGCCACTTAGCATAACATCAAACAAATTTTGAGCACAACGTCTGTATGAACAAGTACTTTTAGGTTTTTTTGATGAGCTTTTCTCATTTTTTCTGCAATTTCCACTTGTAATTTGGGTGATATTTGAATCAGAATACTGTTGATTATTTGAGACCCACTTGGTAACGAAAAAAAATTAACTTTTGATAAAAGAACTTTTGCAAACTTCTTTCTCTGTTCTTTATCATGACCCACCCAACTTTTAACTGCAAGCAACACTTCTAGTTCTGAAATGCAATTAAATGCAATTTAATTTAAATGCAATTAAAAAAAAACAAATAAAACATACGTAACAACTTATAAAACAATTTAAAAAAACAACACAACTGTTGCGTTGAACTTTAATAAGTTCCAATACATTATAAGACTATTTTGTCTTTAAAAAAATCTGGTAAGTTAAAGACTTGTTTTAAAATAAATTAAAAATAATTATGTAGTTCTTAACAGCATTATATTATATAACAAAATAAAGCATATACAAACTATAAGTGTACAAAATAAGCTTAAATATGCGAATTAAAATAAACTTTAAGCAATTTACCGATAAACTGTTTTTTTTTTAAATAACGTAAGTTTAATTTGTTGTTAACGTTGATTAAACATCTTAGTGATTTTTTTTAATTTTAAATTGCTGTTTTCATTTATTAAACGTATTAGTGTTTTTTTATTTAAATTTTAAATTGTTCTTTACATTAATTAAACATCTTTGTGTTTTTCTTTAATTTTTAACTTGTTGTTTACATTGATTAAACATCTTAGTGTTTTTCTTTAAATTTTAACTTGTTGTTTACATTGATTAAACGTATTAGTTTTTTTATTTAAACTTTAAATTGTTCTTTACATTGATTAAACATCTTAGTGTTTTTCTTTAAATTTTAACTTGTTGTTTACATTGATTAAACTTTTTTTTTTCTTTAAGTTTTAAATAGTTGTTTACATTGATTAAACTTATTTGATTTTTTTCTTTACAATTTAAATTGTTGTTTACATTGATTAAACGTATTAGTTCTTTTCATTAAATTTTAAATTGTTGTTTACATTGATTAAACGTATTTGTTTTTTTTCTTTACATTACAAATTGTTGTTTACCATGATTAAGAGTATTAGTTTTTTTCTTTAATTTTAAATAAAAGTTTTATAGTTTACCAATAATGAGTTACGCCCTGGTCATAATAAACCCTGATAGTAAAAAAAATTATGGTAAACCACTAAGGTTGGTAAACAGCCAAATTGTAGAAACTTAAACTATACATATCATAGTTGTATAGTTTCTCCTTTGACAAACAACATGATCCGATAAATATTGTTATAATATCACAATCTATAATTTTAAAGTAACAATTTCCAAGTCAGCACTAGTTTGGAGAAGATGGACACTTCTACTACCCACCAAAGTTTGTAAAATTTGTATATTTTGTTATTTTTAGATTACAAGTAATATTTAAAGATACACATTTCTAACTATGGTTGGGATCAATTCTTTATATATGTAAATGAAGTGTACAGGGTTGAATAAACAACACTGTTTAAACAATCCCCAAAACATATCTAAACCAGTAACAAATATATAAATGCTCCTTCTTGTATTTGTGACTTAAACTTCAACCTAATACTTAGTAGTCTGGTTAAACAACATAATATCTAACCCTATTTTCAAAACTAAATTGTTGGTCTACATGAATATATTTTTTTTAATTGGTGGAAAAACATAATGTAAAGTTTAGGTAAATGTTATTGAATTATAATTTGTGTTGTTCATCAAGTTGTACTATATTGTATTGCAGATGTTTGCCCACCAAACAAGTGTGAAGTGGTTCAATTCATGGTTCAATCCTAGGAGCTATAATAAAGTTAAGGTAAATTTTGTTTTTATTGCAATTTAATATATCAAAAGCTCCTATACAACACATATGTTCCTTAATATAATCTTGTTTTTCATTTAAGTTGTGCTGTTCTAAATATCATGACAATATAAATATTTCCTCAAAAGTTTTAAAGCAAAATTAAGGATTATTTACTATTATATAACTACACTATTTGTGTGCAAAGTTTGATTGGGTATAATAAATAATTGTTTGACTTAAAAGTCAGATGGTAAATAAAAATTTATTTTGAAATAGAGTTCCATTGTGGCAAATTTTAAAATGCAAAAATGAAATTAAATAAAGTCAAACTTGACAAGCCTAATGAAATGCAGTAAATTTAATATAGTTTGTTAGTCTATATCAGTTTTATATTAGAACAGTACATCATATGTTTTTCTGTAAATACTCTTCCAATTATTTGTCACCATATTTAAACAAACATTCATTAATAGTGGGTGGAATGTACTTAGTATTTTTTTTTCATCATATTATATTTTGATTGTTTCCTTTTGAGACTAGCTCTGACTTGGTAAGTATTCTACCAATTATTGCATGAGTTGGCTTTTTTTAGTTCTCACAGCTAGTTTTTATTTGTTAAAAGTTTGCAAGTGTTTCTAATAAAAAGTTTTTTGAAGAGTGAAACAACTTTTTGTTTTAATAAGATAGTGTAAGATAATAAAGTCCCCCTTATTATTTATGATTGGTTTATGTAAACTACATTATCTATTTAAATTTTCAAGTATGTGACATCCAAAAACAAAAGTTTTTTTTTTCACAAGTAATTAATATAATTTGTATAAATAATCATTATGTTTTGGAAATTTAAATTATGCGGTTGCATTAGAAATATTTTTAGAAATATCCAGACTGGTATTAATACCATGTTAATACATTTGGTAATTTTTTTTTGTGTACTTTGTTATAACAAGTCTTTATTTTTCTTAAGTAATTAAATATTACTACTTGATTAACATAATTTTTTCACTATTTATTGTTTTTAATTTAACATGAGGCTAATTGATAAGTTTTTAGTCACTCAGATTAGGTTGGCTTCAATGCTACAAAAGCCTGTCATAGATAAGCCGTGGTATTAAAAAAAACAAAATTGTTTGTCTCTTTTATTGCTTTAACATATTTTATGTTTATATAAGTAATTTAAAAATTAAAGTTTTAAGGTTACAAGTGTTGATTATAACTTGTTACATTTTCTACATCTTATATGTGTTGACAGGTTTTGACAACTTTAGAATGTGCAAGGATCTTGAGGAAATTTTGAGCAATGATGCACATGAATCATCTGTAATCACACAACAACTGGACCTCAACCCAGGAAGGTCTCTAACTGCTCACTTAGGGCAGTAACAAGGTTAATGTGTTATAGTTCTTGCTTTTGTACTAATAGCTACAATAAATCATAAATAGTTAAATTTAAAGAAAGTAAAGGTGACAATATTATCTAAATTGAATTAAACTCATTCAATGATGTTTATAAGTGATGTAGTTTATAATCAATGTTCATTTTTGACCTAATAACTGGAATAGAATCTAGTAATGCTTTTAACTCAACAGAATGTTTAAAATATTGCTGGTAAAAATTATCATTATTGTTAATTTTAAAAAAATATATCATTATAATTTTTCATTTAACATAAAAATTAGTGTGGTCATTACAAGTAAAAAGTAAAATTTAACAAAAAAACTTTAAACTTGGTTTAAAGACTAATGAACATAAGCTAAGAATGTTTTTTAGGATGTGATATAGTTTATTACATAATTAATTAAATATTTAAAATATTGTTACAACAAAATTAAATTTACTCACTTTGTTAGTACATCACTATGAGTATTGTGATGGTTTTAAATGTTAAAGTTTGGCCAAAAGATATTTTATTTGTATTCCAATGTTTTTCTTAAACTCAAGGTTTTTTAGTTTATCTAAAAATAATAGAAATAAACAAAAGGCTATGATTAAATTAAATAGTAGAACACACTTGATTATTTTTGCCCATCCACAATTTTATACAAAATATTATAAAAAAGCTTGATGACAACTTACCACTAAAAAATTATTGTTTCCTAAAATATTAGCAAGTTTCCCACTAAAATTAAAAAGAATAAGGAATTTTTTTTAAATCTAGCATACTCATATCAAAATAACAACGAATTTAAATTAAACAAACATGTTTTCAAGGTACGTATAGTAAAATATGTCATCAACCGTTTATAAGCACAACCTTAATAAGAAATTTACGAAAGTTCGAAGGTTTTGAGCTTAATTTTAGTTAAACTAGCAAAATTTTAAATAAATTGTATTTAACATGAAAAAGAAAAAATCCGCTAGGTGGCGCAATGGAGTCAAAGTTTTTTACCCAAATATTAAGATTTAAAAAATAGTTTAAACTACACTTGTGCGTTTTTCTGTCACTGTTTTGGCTTTTGAACCTTAATAATTAACCAGAAAAACTTTTACTACAGGAATTTTCTTATATTTTTCGATTTTTTCTAGGGGTTTTCAGAATATTGCAAACTTTTAAAGATTTGTAGGGAAGTGGGAGCCTTGTATTGGTTTTAGCTAAATGTGCTGATTAATGTGAATGTTAAAGATTTTTGAAGAGTAAAACACTATGAACAAATGAAAATACAAAAGCAGATGTTATTCAACCCATTATAATTTCACAGAGCTGTCTTCATGTATTAATAGTTAACATCATTTTTTGTAGATTATAATACAAAGTTTGTATGTTGATGAATTGTATTTCAATGCAAGACCCACAATTTTAACTCAAATGTCTTGAGACTGGAAAATATTTAGCAGTTTAGATTATATTTTTTAGCTTGAATACATATACCTTATTTATGTAAAAATTTTAAGTTGTCATGGTGTAAAATGGGTTTTAACACATACAAAAACTTACAAAGTCTGGTGTCCCTGAAAAGGAATTTAATAGTAATTCAACACTTCGCACCTAATGACTTAACCCTGTAATCATCATGAGTTAAATCTTACCCTATATACAATAAAAGCTCCTTGACAGTAATAATAACCTTTAAGCACAATGTTCTAGTACACATGAGTCTAATGTTAATTTGTGAATAAATGGAAGTTTGGACTCTATAAACGAAAGCTATAAGAGCTTTCAACTCACTAACTTAAAGACTATGTAAGCTGAAAGGGCAAAGTCAGCAGTTCTAAACATACTGTTAACACTTGTGTTGTAAAACTGCTTGTTATGTTTATGTCATAACCAATATTATATTTTGATTTGATAGCAGATATTTATTTATTAGTAGCTATTCTTTATTAGTGAAATTATTCAAACCAAAACAAACCAGTTTGTTGCAGTTAAAAATCATACCTATTATCCCAAATTAGACTTATTACTACGAATTTATAACAATTTTTTTCCTATTTTTTTTTGTATTAATTAAAGCCCCGAAAGTAATAAAAATGTTAATCACCAGATAAAAGTAAATGATAGGTTTATGTATTAGGGCTTACACCTGATAGTAAGAATATTTTTAAATTGAATCTTTTAAACAGGATTTCCGTGAAGCTCTCTCTTTGAGTGAAGGTCAGTAGACAGATCCCCAGAGTGATTGGTCTTTACGAGTCAATTCCTCTTCCCACTCTGAATGCATCATCCGCAAGGTAATTTCTACATAGTATGTTTGAAAATCATTCGTTTGTACTTGTGATTGTTTTTAAACTTATAGTGAATAAGTTTAACAAACAAGAAGCCATGTTGTAATAACAAATAGTTTTTTAAGCACCTTAACACAAATTTAAAAACATAAATTTCTAGTTTTACAAGTTCTGAGGAGAATAAATTGTCCTATTTAGTTAACTAATGCTAGTCAATAATAAAATACAAAAAGTTGATCGATTTAATAAAAGTAATACAAACATGATGATATATTAAACTAAATAAAGTGGTCATCTTGCTTGTGAATTGTTTTTTGAAATGTTGTTTTAAAATCGTGTAATAATACATTTTGTAACAACTTAAACTTCCTTGATTATTTTTTGAACATATGTATTTTAGGAAGCGTTTTTAAAGTTTACCCTAAATATATATCATTAATGACCTACTATTTAGTAACTAATTTAAGAAACTTTGAACATTTTTATTGTATTTTATTACTGTAAAGTAACCATTTTGTACCAGTTTCTTAGGTAATTTGTTGCCAAACCATAAACAGAACCAAATAAAGTCCATAATTTTTTGGTGCTCAATTATATGCTTATTTTAAAGAGCTCGGTTTTATTATTTTGAATTAAACAAATAATCAATTTTGATCAATTAACTATTGCGAAACACATCTATCAGGGTTAGCTAAAAACCATCTGGAAATTGAACAAAAATTACTGGAGTTTTATCATCAATTCTTACGAAAAAACAATGAATTTCTGAAGTCCATGTTATACAATAATGTTTATTAGACATCATAAACTTAAATTTTTATAAACCACATTCAAGTAGCATTACAGTATCTCTTCATTATCGTTAAAAAATTTAACGATTTCTTTACCTTGAAATTTATGTCATACTCAAGGTGGAAAAAATAACTTGTATTTTCAAAACCTGAAAAAAACCTTTGACAACCCTGAGATATGCTCAAATGATAAATAGGTTAAAGGCAATTTTTAAATAGTTAATGATAAACTGCTTGATAAAAATGTGAATGAAGTGTAGCTTTAGTAGATAAGTTTGTTAGTAAAAGCTAATTATTTTTTTTCAAACAGAACGACATCACAGCCGGAGACGGAACGATGAAGGAAGGAGAGATTCAGAATCAGTGCGGATCGGATAACTTATTTATATACATTTGAATAAACTTTTTGCATTTAAATTGTGTTTACTTTGTCATAATTAAATAGATTAAGACAGAAAATTAATACTTGGGTGTAGTGAAATAAGCTTTATTATTCGGCATTTTCTGTTATTTAGTAATTTCATTTATTTACATGGTATAATGTCTTAAGTTTAAGCCCAATAACAGCTTTTTTTTAATGAAAACATAAAGCCCATAAAATAATTGGTTTTATATAACCGTTCATATCGTACACCAGTTAGATACAGTTTAGTCCAGCACAAGTTTATATAAGGACAGTTTAATTCAACTTGACGACTATGAGTATGTCTTTAAAAAATTGTTTTAAATCCCCCTCTGAATATTGATAGAAACTAAAAATGTATTATCACCGTCATGATCATAAAATGCTTATCACTTAGTAAAGCTGTTAATTGAAAGTTTCAAAATTTTTTATTTGTAAAAAAATTAATATATTTTCATACTAGTTGCCTTGTTACAAGTATAATATTTGGCAACTTATTATCACTGTTATTCGATTTTAGATCTATATATAAATTTATATGTTGCACAAATACTATTTTTCTCGATAGCCGGGTGTGTGGTTATCGTGTAAAATACACTTCTTGTAACATATATAATAATCTTCTCATCTAGTTGAACTTAAAAACCACTAAGCTAAACCCTTTTTCCTTAAAATAAATATAAGATAATTTTACTGATTTAAAACAAAAATTTTGGTTTATTATAAATGTGATTATTTAGAGTTCCTGTATCAAACAGAAAACTTAATTCAACCGGCGTAAGCATTACGACGACGCCCTAAGAACCAATTTCAAAATATCGACAAAGTCCGGAGCCAGGACACCGAAGGTGTCCGCCAGCGTAGGACTTCCTCGATATTTTGAAATTGGTTCGCTACCCTTTATAATATTTTATACTTTCACTTTAGGGAATTTCCCAAAAATTTAGATAAATGTACACCCCAAAAATAAATTTCAAAGTTAACAAAAAATAAACATTTTCAACATTTTTTTAATCGAGTCTTTTAGCCATCATGTTATAAATAGTCAAATCAGATAGAACACCGGTTTTTAGTCAGTTAGTTCCTAAAAGTGTAGTAATAAATAAATTGCGAAAGAATAGCAAACTCGTTGACTTAATTTGATTAAACAGAATTTTTTTTAATACATATGCCTACCACCACATGTAAAATTGTGAAAATATTATTATAATAAACAATTTTTTAAATTTCACTCTAACTGACTAAAACCAATCTCTTATCTAACATGAATAGCAAGTAACAATATAAATTGAACAAAAGTACAATTGATCAAGTCATACTTATGTTTAATTTATACTATTAAATGCTTTAAACAGCCTAAACTAGAATATAAAGAATTCATAAGAGAGATCATTTAGAATTAAAGCAAAAAGACAGTGGATTTTAAAATAGCTACCTAGGCATAAAGCAATCATCTAAAAATATGCAAATACAATCTCAAAATCAGAAACAATTGTAAGTTCAAAAGAGTAACAGTTGGAAAATATCTATATATAACAGTTATCTAAGGTGGAAACAAAGAACTCAAATAGTTCAACTTGTAGTTGCTTGAAATTTTAATGCTTGAAACTTTGATATTATTTCAAGTATTTTTAACACTATTGTTTTACATGTTTAAATAGAAATATTGATAGTATTAAATAATAATTAAAAGCTTAAAATAAGTTTGTACCTTTGTAGTTGCAGTTACAATAGAATAACACAACTTGTAACTGTTTAAATTTTCATCACACAAAAGTAAACATTTATTTGTCCAAAGATGTTAATTTATTAAAGTTAGAAAGTATTTTGTAAGATGGAAACAAAGAATTCAAACTTTACAACTTTTAAATAGCTTGAATCTGTGAAAATAATTTAACTGTTTTTCAACACTAATGTTTCATATGTTTGAATAGAAATATTGATGCTAAGAAGACATAATTCCGAACTTAGAAATAAGTTTCTTCCTAAACAGTTACAGTTATAACAAGAAGAAAAAAGCATGTAACTGATTGAAATTTCAACAGACAAAAGTAAAGAGTTGTTTGTCAAAAGATGTTGATAAAACACATATGTTCAACAGACAAAAGTAAAGAGTTGTTTGTCAAAAGATGTTGATAAAACACATATGTTCAACAGACAAAACTATTTGTTTAAAGAAGTTGATCGTATATCATCTAAAGCTTGCAACATGTACTAGCTCATTGATGTTTTCATATTAATTCATAATAACTTATTTTGTTTTTATAATTCATGCATTGTAAAAAAAGAACAAGAAAAATTGACAACAAAAAAATTATACCGTAAACTAGATGTGCTTACAACACAAGGTTTTCTAGAGAAATGATTCAAATGAAAAATTAATATTCTTCCAAAATCTTATTTGATTGTTTACGTCACAAATAAAAACATAGTTTAGTTTATGCGCGGTCATATAAGCCCGCCTAATATTTATGCAAATTTTCCCTTTGTTAGAAATTTCAAAACGTATACCTTTTAATAGCTGAATTTTTTTTGATCTTTTATGTAAATTTTATTTTTTTAGTCTAAGCATTGTTTTTAAATTTACAGTGTTTTATTTTAAAAACAAATAATGCCACCATAAAACTTTCTTTAAAAACACTAACATAAAAACTGTTGTAACTTATTTAAAATGATATTTATACTAAGTTTATTTTCCTAACAGTCAAAATCTTAGATATGGTAAGTAAGTATAAATAAAATATTGAGTAAAACGTGAAAAAGCGTTCTTCACGTTTACTGAACATTTTTTATACCCACTATACTCATTACACAACACTTTTCAAAAATTAAAAAAAAATTAAATACAAATAAATAAAGATAGTTTAATCTCAGCAAACTGTAAAAAACATTTTCATCTAAACTGTTATTTCGTAATAAAAGTATTTTGAAATTAATATGGTTTTAAAATTCAATAGCTTGCATTTATAAAAATAAACGTTGATAACCAGCTTGAGTTCAAAAACTCAATCTGTTAAACATGTGAAAACCGTTGTTTTTTTAGAACTAATAAGCCTTCAATAAATACATATTTAAATTTATACTTCGAAAAATATAATTACACTTTATAGAAACACAAACTCTTAAACTATTTTATAAATTGAAATAACGTTGCATTATACTATATATATTTTTTTAGTTTTCTTTTTGTTTTATATTCTACTTACACTGTTACCTTTGAGCGATTCTCCGATTTGGTCAGATGGGAAATTTACAGTCAGGTGGTAATTGTGCGCGGATTGGAATTGAGCGGTTCCAATTTTACATAGAATAAGTTTAACTACCACCTTGAAAACTATCTAAATAACTATAAAATATTTGTTACATTTTTTCACCGATTTTATTTTGAAAAATATAAATGTTATAAACTTGCATCTGCATGCTAAATCTTATTTTTAATTCATGTTTAAAATAGGTTTTGTTAATTTCAGTTAAACTGCTTAGTAAATTCTAATAAAGTTAGTGAAAGCTTTGAGACGTGTTTGGTAACTAAAACCGAAAATTTGGAAATTTTCGGAGGTGAATGAAAAGTATTTAGATTGTATTTTTTCGAATTATCAGATAAGTAATTGCTCTCAGAGTTTGCATTAATGCTAGATGTGCTTGGACATATGAACGAACTGAACATCCAACTAAAGGCGAAGAGTACTTTTGCATTGAAACGTACTCTTTAGTCAAGGCATACAAGTTAAAATTAAAACTATTTCCTTGCCATTTAATAATAAAAACTTGACGCATTTTGTAACACTTGCATTTGTTGTTAATTTTTTGTGAACAATCATAATTAGTGTAAAGTAGTACTGTAATTAGTGTTAAGTTGAAGTTTATAAATGCAAGTTACTGAATTTTAAAACCAGATAGATTTGATAATAAGTTGTCACTTTTTCGATATTAATTTTTTCAGATAATAGTCTAAAGTTTGTTATCTCAAGGTTCTCTTGCAACAAAAATTTGTTTGATTTCAGAATCTTGACAAACTGAGTTGGTAACATCTTCTTATTTCCTGAAAATAAATTGCAACTAGATCAACAGTTTTGTACATTTTAAAGCTATTTTTTCCAACCCATCTAACACTGTTCAACGTTAAAATTACTATTAAGAGATTAATAAATTAATAAACATTAAATTGCTAATGCAATACCAAGTCTGAGTTTGTTTAATTCGAATTGATTAATTGAATAACCATTTGTAATTAAAATGAAGAACTATCATACATGATAAAGAGTTTTAAGAATTAAAGTACTTAAATGTGATTAACAATTTAACATAACAAACCTTCAACAGGACCATCGTTGTCCATTCTTGATATTTTGTCATTTTTTAAAGCGTTTTGTTTACAAAAGCTGATATAGGTACTACCCGTACCATTCGTAGTCTTTGCATCAAAAGTTTTATTGCCTTGACTAATAGTTTCTAGTTCTGTTTCTTTTGCATCATTTTGGCTTTGGATAATTTCAAAAGACATGTTTAATTTGTAACTTTAAGTATTTTTACGAACGCCTGATGATTATGTTTTAACATTATTAAAAGTTACTGAAATATTAACTACTTTTCTTTGTTAAAGCCTCATATATTATAAATATGGTAAAAACTGAAATAGTTTTTGAATATCTTAAAAAATCATACAAATGTTGTCTTTATCTAACTTAGTTCAAAATATAACTGTCAAAACAAAAAAAAAATCATAAATAAGGTCTTTCATTTAACACAAATACATTTCAACAAATTTTATTAGTCTGATACAATTGTAACAGAACTGATAAATCTTAAACTTATATAACCTTATGATTGCGTCAGAAATTATTTAATCAAGCAAAACACAAAACAAAAAGTAATTAAAAATCTAAATAAACATAATTAAATATAACATGAGAGAACTAACTAACTTAATGACGATAATGAATAATCAAAATACTTCTGCTTTGATAATTTTGATTTATTTAAATGAATGTATATGGCTTCAATTTTAACCAGGTCACAAATTTTGTTACATCTTCTTAATATTTTTAACAACTTTTAATTATAAATTTTTCCACGGACTGTATTTTTAACTAAATGTTTTGATATTGAAGATCTATTATTGGATTTATACATCACTATGCATACTTATATATTGCTTGTAATACACTTCTAAATAATGGCAACCATGTTTTTGTGACTTGGAGCTGACACCCAGCTTTTTAAACATTTGCAAAATCTTGCTACCTTGTGAATATTTTAATGTACAGTTTTAGTGTAAAAAGACTTTGCTAAAAAAAGTGTGCATACAAAATCATGAAATGCTCATTTAAAGTTCTAAGAATTAAAATCGTGACTAAAACTAGCAAAACACGAATTAGCAAGAATGTATTAGAAAGTATAAAAGGAAATACGTTTTTTGTTGCTCAACAGAAAAACATAGTTAATATTTTTTAAAGAGATTATACTCAAAACCTTTTTTGTGACTAGATAAAGAAGGGAAGTGCAAGCTACGGAACGCGGGCAGGCCAACCGAGTATTTCTGGCACTTTATCCAGAATTACCATATTTTAACTTGTAAACAACTAATGCGAACCAAGAAACTTCAGTATGCGCAGTTTAAGTAAATATTTTTAGATACTCTAGAGACACCTCTATAGCAACATTAGTTAAAAAAAACTAGCTTTTTTCATGATTCAACATATAGTTCAATTACTAAATATGACAATAATAATAATAGTTGAAAAGAGTTTAACCTAAAACTTTAAGTTTTAATAAATTTATATGGACTTTAGATAAGTTGAGTTTTAATAAAATTTCAAATAGAAATTGATATAAATTCTAAAGACATTACGTAAGTCGTAAGGCTAGGTAAACTAATAAAACAAAAAATAATTATTTAGTTTGAATTCAACAAATGTAGCTAAACAACCAATTTTATTAAAATGCTGAGCATAAAAGTATGCTTTTATTTCATTATATTATTTTTGTAAATAAGTAAATAAATTAAAAGTGTACTACAAGAATAAAAGCTTGACGTAAGATTTACATAATGTTTCTTTAAAACTCGTGCCAAACAATTTAAAAAATAAATGAGTTCTTCGAAGTTAAAGTTTAGTTAAAATTTTTCATAAGCTTTTCCCATGATTTTTTCTTCATGTTTTAATTAGTCTTTAAAAAAATATATAATAATAATAACAAATAATTAACTAGCTGTGCAAAGTAAATTATGAAATAAATCTATACAGTTTGTATACAAAATAACTCCAAAACAAACTGGTGCACAATAGTGTACACGAATTTTTTTTTTGGTGCAAGAAACTTTTAGGGTTCATGAACCTCATTTAGAAAACGAAATTTTTAGCTTTTATTATTTTGGCCATTTTACTCTCATAATCTATTTTGTAATTAAACCACATACATAAATTATTGTATAATTATAATTGTAACTATAATTACAATGCAATTAAAAAAAAAACAAATAAAACATACGTAACAACTTATAAAACAATTTAAAAAAACAACACAACTGTTGCGTTGAACTTTAATAAGTTCCAATACATTATAAGACTATTTTGTCTTTAAAAAAATCTGGTAAGTTAAAGACTTGTTTTAAAATAAATTAAAAATAATTATGTAGTTCTTAAAAGCATTATATTATATAACAAAATAAAGCATATACAAACTATAAGTGTACAAAATAAGCTAAAATATGCGAATTAAAATAAACTTTAAGCAATTTACCGATAAACTGTTTTTTTTAAAATAACGTAAGTTTAATTTGTTGTTAACGTTGATTAAACATCTTAGTGATTTTTTTTAAATTTTAAATTGCTGTTTTCATTTATTAAACGTATTAGTGTTTTTTTATTTAAATTTTAAATTGTTCTTTACATTAATTAAACATCTTAGTGATTTTCTTTAATTTTTAACTTGTCGTTTACATTGATTAAACATCTTAGTATTTTTCTTTAAATTTTAACTTGTTGTTTACATTGATTAAACGTTTTTTTTCTTCTTTAAGTTTTAAATAGTTGTTTACATTGATTAAACTTATTTGATTTTTTTCTTTACAATTTAAATTGTTGTTTACATTGATTAAACGTATTAGTTCTTTTCATTAAATTTTAAATTGTTGTTTACATTGATTAAACGTATTTGTTTTTTTTTTCACATTACAAATTGTTGTTTACCATGATTAAGAGTATTAGTTTTTTTCTTTAATTTTAAATAAAAGTTTTATAGTTTACTAATAATGAGTTACGCCCTGGTCATAATAAACCCTGATAGTAAAAAAAATTATGGTAAACCACTAAGGTTGGTAAACGGCCAAATTGTAGAAACTTAAACTATACATATCATATTTGTATAGTTTCTCCTTTGACAAACAACATGATCCGATAAATATTGTTATAATATCACAATCTCAAATTTTAAAGTAACAATTTCCAAGTCAGCACTAGTTTGGAGAAGATGGACACTTCTACTACCCACCAATGTTTGTAAAATTTGTATATTTTGTTATTTTTAGATTACAAGTAATATTTAAAGATACACATTTCTAACTATGGTTGGGATCAATTCTTTATATATGTAAATGAAGTGTACAGGGTTGAATAAACAACACTGTTTAAACAATCCCCAAAACATATCTAAATCAGTAAAAGATATATAAATGCACCTTCTTGTATTTGTGACTTAAACTTCAACCTAATACTTAATAGTCTGGTTAAACAACATAATATTTAATCCTATTTTCAAAACTAAATTGTTGGTCTACATGAATATATTTTTTTTAATTGGTGGAAAAACACAATGTAAAGTTTAGGTAAATGTTATTAAATTATAGTTTATGTTGTTCATCAAGTTATACTATGTTGTATTGCAGATGTTTGCCCACCAAACAAGTGTGAAGTGTTTCAACCCATGGTTCAATCCTAGGAGCTATAATAAAGTTAAGGTAAATTTTGTTTTTATTGTAATTTAATTTATCAAAAGCTCCTATACAACACATATGTTCCTTAATATAATCTTGTTTTTCATTTAAGTTGTGCTGTTCTAAATATCATGACAATATAAATATTTCCTCAAAAGTTTTAAAGCAAAATTAAGGATTATTTACTATTATATAGCTACACTATTTGTGTGCAAAGTTTGATTGGGTATAATAAATAATTGATTGACTTAAAAGTCAGATGGTAAAAAAAAATTTGTTTTAAAATAGAGTTCCATTGTGGCAAATTTTGAAATGCAAAAATGAAATTAAATAAAGTCAAAGTTGACAAGCCTAATGATATGCAGTAAATTTAATATAGTTTGTTAGTTCATATCAGTTTTATATTAGAACAGTACATCATATGTTTTTCTGTAAATACTCTTCCAATTATTTGTCACCATATTTAAACAAACATCCATTAATAGTGGGTGGAATGTACTTAGTATTTTATTTTTTCTCACCATATTATATTTTGATTGTTTCCTTTTGAGACTAGCTCTGACTTGGTAAGTATTCTACCAATTATTGCATGAGTTGGCTTTTTTTAGTTCTCAGAGCTAGTTTTTATTTGTTAAAAGTTTGCAAGTGTTTCTAATAAAAAGTTTTTTGAAGAGTGAAACAACTTTTTGTTTTAATAAGATAGTGTAAGATAATAAAGTCCCCCTTATTATTTATGATTGGTTTATGTAAACTACATTATCTATTTAAATTTTCAAGTATGTGACATCCAAAAACAAAAGTTTTTTTTTCACAAGTAATTAATATAATTTGTATAAATAATCATTATGTTTTGGAAATTTAAATTATGTGGTTGCATTAAAAATATTTTTAGAAATATCCAGACTGGTATTAATACCATGTTAATACATTTGTTTTTTTTTTGCCTACTTCAGTATAACAAGTCTTTATTTTTCTTAAGTAATTAAGTACTACTACTTGATTAACATAATTTTTTCACTATTTGTTGTTTTTAATTTAATATGAGGCTAATTGATAAGTTTTTAGTCACTCAGATTAGGTTGGCTTCAATGCTTCAAAAGCCTGTCATAGATAAGCCGTAGTATTAAAAAAAACAAAACTGTTTGTCTCTTTTATTGCTTTAACATATTTTATGTTTATATAGGTAATTTAAAGATTAAAGTTTTAAGGGTACAAGTGTTGATTATAACTTGTTATATTTTCTACATCTTATATGTGTTGACAGGTTTTGACAACTTTAGAATGTGCAAGGATCTTGAGGAAATTTTGAGCAATGATGCACATGAATCATCTGTAATCACACAACAACTGGACCTCAACCCAGGAAAGTCTCTAACTGCTCACTTAGGGCAGTAAAAAGGTTAATGTGTTATAGTTCTTGCTTTTGTACTAATAGCTACAATAAATCATATATAGTTAAATTTAAAGAAAGTAAAGGTGACAACGATATCTAAATTTAATTAAACTCATTCAGTGATGTTTATAAGTGATGCAGTTTATATTTAATGTTCATTTTTGACCTAATAACTGGAATAGAATCTAGTAATGCTTTTAACTCAACAGAATGTTTAAAATATTGCTGGTAAAAATTATCATTATTGTTAATTTTAAATAAATTTATCATTATAATTTTTCATTTAACATAAAAATTAGTGTGGTCATTACAAGTAAAAAGTAAAATTTAACAAAAAAACTTTAAACTTGGTATAAAGAATAATGAACATAAGCTAAGAATGTTTTTTTAGGATGTGATATAGTTTATTAAATAATTAATTAAATATTTAAAATATTGTTACAACAAAATTAGATTTACTCACTTTGTTAGTACATCACTTTGAGTATCATGATGGTTTTAAATGTTAAAGTTTGGCCAAAAGAAAATTTATTTGTATTCCAATGTTTTTCTTAAACTCAAGGTTTTTTAGTTTATCTAAAAATAATAGAAATAAACAAAAGGCTATGATTAAATTAAATAGTAGAACATACTTGATTATTTTTGCCCATTCACAATTTTATACAAAATATTATAAAAAAGCTTGATGACAACTTACCACTAAAAAATTATTGTTTCCTAAGATATTAGCAAGTTTCCCACTAAAATTAAAAAGAAAAAGGAATTTTTTTAAAATCTAGCATACTCATATCAAAATAACAACAAATTTAAATTAAACAAACATGTTTTCAAGGTATGTATAGTAAAATATGTCATCAACCGTTTATAAGCACAACCTTAATAAGAAATTTACGAAAGTTCGAAGGTTTTGAGCTTAATTTTAGTTAAACTAACAAAATTTTAAATAAATTGTATTTAACATGAAAAATAAAAAAATCCGCTAGGTGGCGCCACGGAGTTTTTTAAACCCAAATATTAAGATTTAAAAAATAGTTTAAACTACATTTGTGCGTTTTTCTGTCACTGTTTTGACTTTTAAACCTTAATAATCAACCAGAAAAACTTTTACAACAGAAATTTTCTTATATTTTTCGATTTTTTCTAGGGGTTTTCAGAATATTGCAAACTTTTAAAGATTTGTAGGGAAGTTGGAACCCTGTATTGGTTTTAGCTAAATGTGGTGATTAATGTCAATGTTAAAGATTTTTAAAGAATCAAACACTATAAACAAATGAAAATACAAAAGCAGATGTTATTCAACCCATTATAATTTCACAGAGCTGTCTTCATGTATTAATAGTTAACATCTTTTTTTGTAGACTATAATACAAAGTTTGTATGTTGATAAATTGTGATTCAATGCAAGACCCACAATTTAAACTCAAATGTCTTGAGACTGGAAAATATTTAGCAGTTTAGATTATATTTTTTAGCTTGAATACATATACCTTATTTATGTAAAAATTTTAAGTTGTCATGGTGTAAAATTGGTTGTAACACATACAAAAACTTACAAAGTCTGGTGTCCCTGAAAAGGAATTTAATAGTAATTCAACACTTCGCACCTAATGACTTAACCCTGTAATCACCATGAGTTGAATCTTACCCTATATACAATAAAAGCTCCTTGACAGTAATAATAACCTTTAAGCACAATGTTCTAGTACACATGAGTCTAATGTTAATTTCTGAATAAATGGAGGTTTGGACTCTATAAACGAAAGCTATAAGAGCTTTCAACTCCACTAACTGAAAGACTATGTAAGCTGAAAGGGCAAAGGTTTTACTTGTCAGCAGTAGTGATACAGATATAATATAACATACTGTTAACACTTGTGTTGTAAAACTGCTTGTTATATTTATGTCATAAACAATATTATATTTTGAGTTGATAGCAGATATTTATTTATTAGTAGCTATTCTATTTTAGTGAAATTATTCAAACCAAAAAAAACTTACTACAGTTAAAAATTACACCTATTACCCCAAATTAGACTTATTACTACGAATTTATAACACATTTTTTCCTATTTGTTTTTTATATTAATTAAAGCCCCAAAAGTAATAAAAGTATTAATCATCAAATAAAAGTAAATGATAGGTTTATGTATTAGGGCTTACACCTGATAGTAAGAATGTTTTTAAATTGAATCTTTTAAACAGGATTTCCGTGAAGCTCTCTCTTTGAGTGAAGGTCAGTAGACAGATCTCCAGAGTGATTGGTCTTTACGAGTCAATTCCTCTTCCCACTCTGAATGCATCATCCGCAAGGTAATTTCTACATAGTATGTTTGAAAATCATTCGTTTGTACTTGTGATTGTTTTTAAACTTATAGTGAATAAGTTTAACAAACAAGAAGCCATGTTGTAATAACAAATAGTTTTTTAAACGCCTTAACACAAATTTAAAAACATAAATCTCTAGTTTTACGAGTTCTGAGGAGAATAAATTGTCCTATTTAGTTAACTAATGCTAGTCAATAATAAAATACAAAAAGTTGATCGATTTAATAAAAGTAATACAAACATGATGATATATTAAACTAAATAAAGTGGTCATCTTGCTTGTGAGTTTTTTTCTGAAACATTATATTAACAGTCGTGTTATAATACAATTTGTAACAATTTAAACTTCGTTGATTAGTTTTTGAGCATAAACATTTTAGGAAGCGTTTTTGAAGTTTACCTCAAATATATATCATTATTGACCTACTATTTAGTAACTAATTTGACAAACTTTGAACGTTTTTATTGTAATTTATGTAAAGTAACCATTTTTTACCAGTTTCTTATGTATTTTTTGCAAAACCATAAACAGAACAAAATAAAGTCCATAAATGTTTGATGCTCAATTTTATTCTTATTTTAAAGAGCTCGGTTTTATTATTTTGAAATAAACAAATAATCAACTTTGATCAATTAACTATTGCGAAACACATCTATCAGGGTTAGCTAAAAAACATCTGGAAATTGAACAGAAATTACTGGAATTTTTATCATCAATTTTTACGAAAAAACAATGAACTTCTGAAGTCTTTGTTATACAGTAATGTTTATATAATATCATCAACTTAAATTTTTATAAACCACATTCTAAGTAGCATTACAGTATCTCTTCATTAACGTTATTAAATTTAACGAATTCCTTACCTTGAAATTTATGTCATACTCAAGGTGGAAAAAAAACTTGTATTTTCAAAACCTGAAAAAACCTTTGACAACCCTGAGATATGCTCAAATGATTAATAGGTTAAAGGCAATTTTTAAATAGTTAACGATAAACTGATTGATTAAAATGTGAAAGAAGTGTAGCGTTAGTAGATAAGTTTGTTAGTAAAAGCTAATTATTTTTTTTCAAACAGAACGAGATCACAGCCGGAGACGGAACGATGAAGGAAGGAGAGATTCAGAATCAGTGCGGATCGGATAACTTATTTATATACATTTGAATAAACTTTTTGCATTTAAATCGTGTTTACTTTGTCATAATTAAATAGATTAAGACAGAAAATTAATACTTGGGTGTAGTGAAATAAGCTTTATTATTCGGCATTTTCTGTTATTTAGTAATTTCATTTATTTACATGGTATAATGTCTTAAGTTTAAGCCCAATAACAGCTTTTTTTTTAATGAAAACATAAAGCCCATAAAATAATTGGATTCATATAACCGTTCAATTCGTACACCTGTTAGATACAGTTTAGTCCTGTCCAGTACAAGTTTATATAAGGACAGTTTAATTCAACTTGACGACTATGAGTATGTCTTTAAAAAATTGTTTTAAACCCCCACCTGAATATTAATTGAAACTAAATGTATTATCACCGTCATAATCATAGAATGCTTATCACTTAGTAAAGCTGTTAATTGAAAGTTTCAAAATTTTTTATTTGTAAAAAAATTAATATATTTTCATACTAGTTGCCTTGTTACAAGTATAATATTTGGCAACTTATTATCACTGTTATTCGATTTTAGATCTATATATAAATTTATATGTTGCACAAATACTATTTTTCTCGATAGCCAGGTGTGTGGTTATCGTGTAAAATACACTTCTTGTAACATATATAATAATCTTCTGATCTAGTTGCACTTAAAAACCACTAAGCTAAACCCTTTTTCCTTATAAATATAAGATAATTTTACTGATTTAAAACAAAAATTTTGGTTTATTATAATTTTGGTTTGTTATAAATGTGATTATTTAGAGTTTCTGTATCAAACAGAAAACTTAATTCAACCGGCGTAAGCATTACGACGACGCCCTAAGAACCAATTTCAAAATATCGACAAAGTCCGGAGCCAGGACACCGAAGGTGTCCGCCAGCGTAGGACTTCGTCGATATTTTGAAATTGGTTCGCTACCCTTTATTACATTTTATACTTTCACTTTAGGGAATTTCTCAAAAATTTAGATAAATGTACACCCCAAAAATAAATTTCAAAGTTAACAAAAAATGAACAATTTCAACAGTTTTTAATCGAGTCTTTTAGCCATCATGTTATAAATAGTCAAATCAGATAGAACACCGGTTTTTAGTCAGTTAGTTCCTAAAAGTGTAGTAATAAATAAATTGCGAAAGAATAGCAAACTCGTTGACTTAATTTGATTAAACAGAGTTTTTTTAAATTGTTTTTTTACACATATGCCTACCACCACATGTAAAGTTGTGAAAATATTATTATAATAAACAACTTTTTAAATTTCACTCTAACTGACTAAAACAAATCTCTTATCTAACATGAGTAGCAAGTAACAATATAAATTGAACAAAAGTACAATTGATCAAGTCATGCTTATGTTTAATTTATACTATTAAATGCTTAAAACAGCCTAAACCAGCTATACTTGAATATAAAGTATTCATAAGAGAAATCATATAGAATTAAAGCAAAAAGACAGTGGATTTTAAAATAGCTGCCTAGGCATAAAGCAATCATTTAAAAATATGCAAATACAATATCAAAATTAGAAACAATTGTAAGTTCAAAAGAGTAACAGTTGGAAAATATCTATATATAACAGTTATCTAAGGTGGAAACAGAGAACTCAAATAGTTCAACTTGTAGTTGCTTGAAATTTTAATGCTTGAAACTTTGATATTATTTCAAGTATTTTTAACACTATTGTTTTACATGTTTAAATAGAAATATTGATAGTATTAAATAATAATTAAAAGCTTAAAATAAGTTTGTACCTTTGTAGTTGCAGTTACAATAGAATAACACAACTTGTAACTGTTTAAATTTTCATCACAGAAAAGTAAACATTTATTTGTCCAAAGATGTTAATTTATTAAAGTTAGAAAGTATTTTGTAAGATGGAAACAAAGAATTCAAACTTTACAACTTTTAAATAGCTTGAAACTGTAAAGATAATTTAACTGTTTTTCAACACTAATGTTTCATATGTTTGAATAGAAATATTGATGCTAAGAAGACATAATTCCGAACTTAGAAATAAGTTTCTTCCTAAACAGTTACAGTTATAACAAGAAGAAAAAAGCATGTAACTGATTGAAATTTCAACAGACAAAAGTAAAGAGTTGTTTGTCAAAAGATGTTGATAAAACACATATGTTCAACAGACAAAAGTAAAGAGTTGTTTGTCAAAAGATGTTGATAAAACACATATGTTCAACAGACAAAATTATTTGTTTAAAGAAGTTGATCGTATATCATCTAAAGCTTGCAACATGTACTAGCTCATTGATGTTTTCATATTAACTCATAATAACTTATTTTGTTTTTATAATTCATGCATTGTAAAAAAAGAACAAGAAAAATTGACAACAAAAAAATTATACCGTAAACTAGATGTGCTTACAACACAAGGTTTTCTAGAGAAATGATTCATATGAAAAATTAATATTCTTCCAAAATCTTATTTGATTGTTTACGTCACAAATAAAAACATAGTTTAGTTTATGCGCGGCCATATAAGCCCGCCTAATATTTATGCAAATTTTCCCTTTGTTAGAAATTTCAAAACGTATACCTTTTGATAGCTGAATTTTTTTTGATCTTTTATGTAAATTTTATTTTTTTAGTCTAAGCATTGTTTTTAAATTTACAGTGTTTTATTTTAAAAACAAATAATGCCACCATAAAACTTTCTTTAAAAACACTAACATAAAAACTGTTGTAACTTATTTAAAATGATAATTATACTAAGTTTATTTTCTAACAGTCAAAATGTTAGATATGGTAGGTGAGGATAAATAAAATATTGAAAAATTAAAATAAAGTGTGAAAAAGCGTTCTTAACGTTTACTGAACATTTTTTATACCCACTATACTCATTACACAATACTTTTCAAAAATTCAAAAATAATTAAATACAAATAAATAAAGATAGTTTAATCTCAGCTAACTGTAAAAAACATTTTCATCTAAACTGTTATTTCGTAATAAAAGTATTTTGAAATTAATATGGTTTTAAAATTCAATAGCTTGCATTTATAAAAATAAACGTTGATAACCAGCTTGAGTTCAAAAACTCAATCCGTTAAACATGTGAAAACCGTTGTTTTTTTAGAACTAATAAGCCTTCAATAAATACATATTTAAATTTATACTTCGAAAAATATAATTACACTTTATAGAAACACAAACTCTTAAACTATTTTATAAATTGTAATAACGTTGCATTATACTATATATATTTTTTTAGTTTTCTTTTTGTTTTATAATCTACTTACACTGTTACCTTTGAGCGATTCTTCGATTTGGTCAGATGGGAAATTTACAGCCAGGTGGTAATTGTGCGCGGATTGGAATTGAGCGGTTCCAATTTTACATAGAATAAGTTTAACTACTACCTTGAAAACTATCTAAATAACTATAAAATATTTGTTACATTTTTTCACCGCTTTTATTTCGAAAAATATAAATGTTATAAACTTGCATCTGCATGCTGAATCTTATTTTTTATTCATGTTTAAAATATGTTTTGTTAATTTCAGTTAAACTGCTTAGCTTTAAATTTTGATAAAGTTAGTGAAAGTTTTGAGACGTGTTTGGAACCTAAAACCAAAAATTTGGCAGTTTTCGGAGGTGAATGGAAAGTATTTAGATTGTATTCTTTCGAATTATCAGATAAGTAATTGCTCTCAGAATTTTCATTTATGCTAGATGTGCTTGGACATATGAACGAACTGAACATCAAACTAAAGGCGAAGAGTACTTTTGCATTGAAACGTACTCTTTAGTCAAGACATACATGTTAAAATTAAAGCTATTTCCTTGCCATCTCAATAATAAAAACTTGACGCATTTTGTAACACTTGCATTTGTTGTTAATTTTTTGTGAACAATCATAATTAGTGTAAAGTAGTAGTGTAATTAGTGTTAAGTTGAAGTTTATAAATGCAAGTTACTGAGTTTTAAAACCAGATAGATTTAAAATTGTTTTATGACAAAGTAATAGTTTAGAAAAAAAATATTTATAGGTAGCTAAGAATAAACAAAACTTTTTCATATTAAAAAAATATTTAAATAAAAACAAAACACATATACTTAATGTTTTTTTAATATTGGAAAAGTTATGTTTAAATTTCTTTAATAATTAAAATATTTTAATAATATTGAACTAAATTTAGTAAAATTACATTTTTAAAATTACGAAAATTAAAATGTGAATGCTTGTAACCTTAAATTATCTATTTTAATTTCACAACTTTTTTCATGATATCTGGTAAAAATGCAACTAGTAACAAAACAGTAAAAAGTTCAGATAATTAGTATTTTTAACGTAAAAATTTGTAATGTAATATTAATGTAAACAAAAAAGAAAATTTTAAATCACAAAAAAATTATTACTTATTGTTGCATGAGTACTTAAAAATAAAGCTGGAAATATTCTCTTAGACTTTTATTAGGAATTAGAAAACTTACAAAAAAATTTATAAATAGAATTAATAAAAAAAGGATGTAATAACCACACAAACATAATATTCAAAAATTGAAACCTAAATATACCTTATATATTTATTTGCGAAAAAAATGTAAATCACTATTTAAGATTTTGTTGTGTAGCATTATATTTCGGTTTTACAATATATATATAAATATGTATGTATGTATTAAAAAAGTTATATAAATACTTAAACTAACAAGACATGAGCTTTGAAGTCGAAATAAAAGCTAAGAAATAAGGCGAGCAGAAAAAGGATTTTTCTTATACTTTGTCTGAAAACTCAAGTTGTGGTATGGCTGTGCAAGAAAACTAATAAATATCTTTCATACTTTCGAATATTTCTTCGGATAATTCTTTCTTTTCTACATCATAAGATGAAAGTTTCTTCTGACTTAACGAGTACACCTTATTCCCCATAGAAAACAATCCTGATACCGCAAAACCTTCTGTGTCAATGTAATTCAAATTCAATTTATCAAATTTATTATTAGTAGAGTCAAAAACTTCAAGTACCTCACCATATCCACACACAAACATTTTGTTTTTATTTGTAACTAAGCAGTGAGAATTTCTACCTTTAACCATATTTGGCATAGATGACCATGTATTAGCAAAATAGTCATAAGACTCAACTGTGTTAGAACGTCTACGATCTTGATTTAAACCGCCAGATATAACAATTTTTCCTTCAAAAACAGTACAAGCTGCTTTTACTCTAGCATTGTTCATTTCAGTAATGGTCGTCCAGTAATTATTCTTTGTATTAAAACACATGCAAGAGTCTATAACTTCGCTTACTTCGTTAAGACCTCCAAGTAAATATATTCCACTCATAAAAGCACAAACACTAAAACCTTTTTGGGCATCTTCAACATAAGTAATTTTCTGCCACTTATTCTTGGTCAAAGAATATTTTTCTACAAGCAAAGTTTTTTGACGAGTTTTGTCACGGCCACCAATAACATACACTTCACCTTGACAGTAAACTGTTTTATGTCGTATCGTTCTGTTTGCATGCGAGCTAGAACTTTTACGTCTTTAAGATTTTTACCGTTAATTTTTATCACACGGTTCTGTACTTTGAAAGTTCTGTTAAAATCATCAAGAATACCGCCACTTAGCATAACATCAAACAAATTTTGAGCACAACGTCTGTATAAAACAGTACTTTTAGGTTTTTTTTGATGAGCTTTTCTCATTTTTTCTGCAATTTCCACTTGTAATTTGGGTGATATTTGAATCAGAATACTGTTGATTATTTGAGACCCACTTGGTAACGAAAAAAAAATTAACTTTTGATAATAGAACTTTTGCAAACTTCTTTATCATGACCCACCCAACTTTTAACTGCAAGCAACACTTCTAGTTCTGAATCAATATTTAGTTCAAAACTTGAAATAACTTTCGCAACTAGATTAAAATCTAGTTCTAAAAAGTTTTTAGTTTCAAAAACTATATTGAACAAACGTCTAATGTAAGATAAAGTTTGCTTATCAAGTTCGGAAAAGTTAAAAATGTTGGCTATTTGATAATAAGTTGTCACATTTTCGATATTAATTTTTTCAGATAATAGCCTAAAGTTTGTTATCTCAAGGTTCTCTTGCAATAAAAATTTGTTTGATTTCAATTTCTTGACAAACTGAGTTGGTAACATCTTCTTATTTCCTGAAAATAAATTGCAACTAGATCAACAGTTTTATACATTTTAAAGCTATTTTTTCTAACCCATCTAACACTGTTCAACGTTAAAATTACTATTAAGATATTAATAAATTAATAAACATTAAATTGCTAATGCAATACCAAGTCTGAGTTTGTTTAATTCGAATTGATTAATTGAATAACCATTTGTAATTAAAATGAAGAACTATCATACATGATAAAGAGTTTTAAGAATTAAAGTACTTAAATGTGATTAACAATTTAACATAACAAACTTCCAACGGGACCTTCGTTGTCCATTCCTGATGTTTTGCCATCTTTTAAAGCGTTTTGTTTACACAAGCTGATATAGGTGCTACCCGTACCATTCGTAGTCTCATCAAAAATTTTATGGCCTTGACTAATAGTTTCTAGTTCTGTTTCTTTTGCATCATTTTGGCTTTGGATAATTTCAAAAGACATGTTTAATTTGTAACTTTAAGTATTTTTACGAACGCCTGATGATTATGTTTTAACATTATTAAAAGTTACTGAAGTATTAACTACTTTTCTTTGCTAAAGCCTCATATATTATAAATAAGGTAAAAACTGAAATAGTTTTTGAATATCTTAAAAAATCATACAAATGTTGTCTTTATCTAACTTAGTTCAAAATATAACTGTCAAAACAAAAAAAAACATAAATAAGGTCTTTTATTTAACACAAATACATTTCAACAAATTTTATTAGTCTGATACAATTGTAACAGAACTGATAAATCTTAAACTTATATAACCTTATGATTGCATCAGAAATTAGTTAATCAAGCAAAACACAAAACAAAAAGTAATTAAAAATCTAAATAAACATAATTAAATATAACATGAGAGAACTAACTAACTTAATGACGATAATGAATAATCAAAATACTTCTGCTTTGATAATTTTGATTTATTTAAATGAATGTATATGGCTTCAATTTTAACCAGGTCACAAATTTTGTTACATCTTCTTAATATTTTAAACAACTTTTAATTATAAATTTTTCCACGGACTGTATTTTTAACTAAATGTTTTGATATTGAAGATCTATTATTGGATTTATACATCACTATGCATACTTATATATTGCTTTTAATACACTTCTAAATAATGGCAACCATGTTTTTGTGACTTGGAGCTGACACCCAGCTTTTTAAACATTTGCAAAATCTTACTAACTTGTGAATATTTTAATGTACAGTTTTAGTGTAAAAAGACTTTGCTAAAAAAAGTGTGCATACAAAATCATGAAATGCTCACTTAAAGTTCCAAGAATTAAAATCGTGACTAAAACTAGCAAAACACGAATTAGCAAGAATGTATTAGAAAGTATAAAAGGAAATACGTTTTTTGTTGCTCAACAGAAAAACATAGTTAATATTTTTTAAAGAGATCATACTCAAAACCTTTTTTGTGACTAGATAAAGAAAGGATGTGCAAGCTACGGAATGCGGGCAAGCCAACCGAGTATTTCTGGCACTTTATCCAGAATTACCATATTTTAACTTGTAAACAACTAATGCGAACCAAGAAACTTCAGTATGCGCAGTTTAAGTAAATATTTTTAGATACTCTAGAGACACCTCTATAGCAACATTAATTAAAAAAAAACTAGCTTTTTTCATGATTCAACATATAGTTCAATTACTAAATATGACAATAATAATAATAGTTGAAAAGAGTTTAACCTAAAACTTTAAGTTTTAATAAATTTATATGGACTTTAGATAAGTTGAGTTTTAATAAATTTTCAAATAGAAATTGATATAAATTCTAAAGACATTACGTAAGTCGTAAGGCTAGGTAAACTAATAAAACAAAAAATAATTATTTAGTTTGAATTCAACAAATGTAGCTAAACAACCAATTTTATTAAAATGCTGAGCATAAAAGTATGCTTTTATTTCATTATATTATTTTTGTAAATAAGTAAATAAATTAAAAGTGTACTACAAGAATAAAAGCTTGACGTAAGATTTACATAATGTTTCTTTAAAACTCGTGCCAAACAATTTAAAAAATAAATGAGTTCTTCGAAGTTAAAGTTTAGTTAAAATTTTTCATAAGCTTTTCCCATGATTTTTTCTTCATGTTTTAATTAGTCTTTAAAAAAATATATAATAATAATAACAAATAATTAACTAGCTGTGCAAAGTAAATTATGAAATAAATCTATACAGTTTGTATACAAAATAACTCCAAAACAAACTGGTGCACAATAGTGTACACGAATTTTTTTTTTGGTGCAAGAAACTTTTAGGGTTCATGAACCTCATTTAGAAAACGAAATTTTTAGCTTTTATTATTTTGGCCATTTTACTCTCATAATCTATTTTGTAATTAAACCACATACATAAATTATTGTATAATTATAATTGTAACTATAATTACAATGCAATTAAAAAAAAAATTATAAGACTACATTATAAGCAATACATTATAAGACTATTTTGTCTTTAAAAAAATCTGGTAAGTTAAAGACTTGTTTTAAAATAAATTAAAAATAATTATGTAGTTCTTAAAAGCATTATATTATATAACAAAATAAAGCATATACAAACTATAAATGTACAAAATAAGCTAAAATATGCGAATTAAAATAAACTTTAAGCAATTTACCGATAAACTGTTTTTTTAAAAATAACGTAAGTTTAATTTGTTGTTAACGTTGATTAAACATCTTAGTGATTTTTTTTAAATTTTAAATTGCTGTTTTCATTTATTAAACGTATTAGTGTTTTTTTATTTAAACTTTAAATTGTTCTTTACATTAATTAAACATCTTAGTGTTTTTCTTTAATTTTTAACTTGTCGTTTACATTGATTAAACATCTTAGTATTTTTCTTTAAATTTTAACTTGTTGTTTACATTGATTAAACGTTTTTTTTCTTCTTTAAGTTTTAAATAGTTGTTTACATTGATTAAACTTATTTGATTTTTTTCTTTACAGTTTAAATTGTTGTTTACATTGATTAAACGTATTAGTTCTTTTCATTAAATTTTAAATTGTTGTTTACATTGATTAAACGTATTTGTTTTTTTTTTTACATTACAAATTGTTGTTTACCATGATTAAGAGTATTAGTTTTTTTCTTTAATTTTAAATAAAAGTTTTATAGTTTACTAATAATGAGTTACGCCCTGGTCATAATAAACCCTGATAGTAAAAAAAATTATGGTAAACCACTAAGGTTGGTAAACGGCCAAATTGTAGAAACTTAAACTATACATATCAAAATTGTATAGTTTCTCCTTTGACAAACAACATGATCCGATAAATATTGTTATAATATCACAATCTCAAATTTTAAAGTAACAATTTCCAAGTCAGCACTAGTTTGGAGAAGATGGACACTTCTACTACCCACCAATGTTTGTAAAATTTGTATATTTTGTTATTTTTAGATTACAAGTAATATTTAAAGATACACATTTCTAACTATGGTTGGGATCAATTCTTTATATATGTAAATGAAGTGTACAGGGTTGAATAAACAACACTGTTTAAACAATCCCCAAAACATATCTAAACCAGTAACAAATATATAAATGCTCCTTCTTGTATTTGTGACTTAAACTTCAACCTAATACTTAATAGTCTGGTTAAACAACATAATATCTAACCCTATTTTCAAAACTAAATTGTTGGTCTACATGAATATATTTTTTTTTAATTGGTGGAAAAACATAATGTAAAGTTTAGGTAAATGTTATTGAATTATAATTGATGTTGTTCATCAAGTTATACTATATTGTATTGCAGATGTTTGCCCACTAAACAAGTGTGAAGTGGTTCAATTCATGGTTCAATCCTAGGAGCTATAATAAAGTTAAGGTAAATTTTGTTTTTATTGTAATTTAATATATCAAAAGCTCCTATACAACACATATGTTCCTTAATATAATCTTGTTTTTAGTTTAGTTGTGCTGTTCTAAATATTATGACAATATAAATATTTCCTCAAAAGTTTTAAAGCAAAATTAAGGATTATTTACTATTATATAACTACACTATTTGTGTGCAAAGTTTGATTGGGTATAATAAATAATTGATTGACTTAAAAGTCAGATGGTAAAAAAAAATTTATTTTGAAATAGAGTTCCATTGTGGCAAATTTTAAAATGCAAAAATGAAATTAAATAAAGTCAAAGTTGACAAGCCTAATGAAATGCAGTAAATTTAATATAGTTTGTTAGTTTATATCAGTTTTATATTAGAACAGTACATCATATGTTTTTCTGTAAATACTCTTCCAATTATTTGTCACCATATTTAAACAAACATCCATTAATAGTGGGTGGAATGTACTTAGTATTTTATTTTTTCTCACCATATTATATTTTGATTGTTTCCTTTTGAGACTAGCTCTGACTTGGTAAGTATTCTACCAATTATTGCATGAGTTGGCTTTTTTTAGTTCTCAGAGCTAGTTTTTATTTGTTAAAAGTTTGCAAGTGTTTCTAATAAAAAGTTTTTTGAAGAGTGAAACAACTTTTTGTTTTAATAAGATAGTGTAAGATAATAAAGTCCCCCTTATTATTTATGATTGGTTTATGTAAACTACATTATCTATTTAAATTTTCAAGTATGTGACATCCAAAAACAAAAGTTTTTTTTTCACAAGTAATTAATATAATTTGTATAAATAATCATTATGTTTTGGAAATTTAAATTATGTGGTTGCATTAAAAATATTTTTAGAAATATCCAGACTGGTATTAATACCATGTTAATACATTTGTTTTTTTTTTGCCTACTTCAGTATAACAAGTCTTTATTTTTCTTAAGTAATTAAGTACTACTACTTGATTAACATAATTTTTTCACTATTTGTTGTTTTTAATTTAACATGAGGCTAATTGATAAGTTTTTAGTCACTCAGATTAGGTTGGCTTCAATGCTTCAAAAGCCTGTCATAGATAAGCCGTAGTATTAACAAAACTGTTTGTCTCTTTTATTGCTTTAACATATTTTATGTTTATATAGGTAATTTAAAGATTAAAGTTTTAAGGGTACAAGTGTTGATTATAACTTGTTATATTTTCTACATCTTATATGTGTTGACAGGTTTTGACAACTTTAGAATGTGCAAGGATCTTGATGAAATTTTGAGCAATGATGCACATGAATCATCTGTAATCACACAACAACTGGACCTCAACCCAGGAAAGTCTCTAACTGCTCACTTAGGGCAGTAACAAGGTTAATGTGTTATAGTTCTTGCTTTTGTACTAATAGCTACAATAAATCATAAATAGTTAAATTTAAAGAAAGTAAAGGTGACAACGATATCTAAATTTAATTAAACTCATTCAGTGATGTTTATAAGTGATGCAGTTTATATTTAATGTTCATTTTTGACCTAATAACTGGAATAGAATCTAGTAATGCTTTTAACTCAACAGAATGTTTAAAATATTGCTGGTAAAAATTATCATTATTGTTAATTTTAAATAAATTTATCATTATAATTTTTCATTTAACATAAAAATTAGTGTGGTCATTACAAGTAAAAAGTAAAATTTAACAAAAAAACTTTAAACTTGGTATAAAGAATAATGAACATAAGCTAAGAATGTTTTTTTAGGATGTGATATAGTTTATTAAATAATTAATTAAATATTTAAAATATTGTTACAACAAAATTAGATTTACTCACTTTGTTAGTACATCACTTTGAGTATTATGATGGTTTTAAATGTTAAAGTTTGGCCAAAAGAAAATTTATTTGTATTCCAATGTTTTTCTTAAACTCAAGGTTTTTTAGTTTATCTAAAAATAATAGAAATAAACAAAAGGCTATGATTAAATTAAATAGTAGAACATACTTGATTATTTTTGCCCATTCACAATTTTATACAAAATATTATAAAAAAGCTTGATGACAACTTACCACTAAAAAATTATTGTTTCCTAAGATATTAGCAAGTTTCCCACTAAAATTAAAAAGAAAAAGGAATTTTTTTAAAATCTAGCATACTCATATCAAAATAACAACAAATTTATATTAAACAAACATGTTTTCAAGGTATGTATAGTAAAATATGTCATCAACCGTTTATAAGCACAACCTTAATAAGAAATTTACGAAAGTTCGAAGGTTTTGAGCTTAATTTTAGTTAAACTAACAAAATTTTAAATAAATTGTATTTAACATGAAAAATAAAAAAATCCGCTAGGTGGCGCCACGGAGTTTTTTAAACCCAAATATTAAGATTTAAAAAATAGTTTAAACTACATTTGTGCGTTTTTCTGTCACTGTTTTGGCTTTTAAACCTTAATAATCAACCAGAAAAACTTTTACAACAGAAATTTTCTTATATTTTTCGATTTTTTCTAGGGGTTTTCAGAATATTGCAAACTTTTAAAGATTTGTAGGGAAGTTGGAACCCTGTATTGGTTTTAGCTAAATGTGTTGATTAATGTCAATGTTAAAGATTTTTAAAGAATCAAACACTATGAACAAATGAAAATACAAAAGCAGATGTTATTCAACCCATTATAATTTCACAGAGCTGTCTTCATGTATTAATAGTTAACATCTTTTTTTGTAGACTATAATACAAAGTTTGTATGTTGATAAATTGTGATTCAATGCAAGACCCACAATTTAAACTCAAATGTCTTGAGACTGGAAAATATTTAGCAGTTTAGATTATATTTTTTAGCTTGAATACATATACCTTGTTTATGTAAAAATTTTAAGTTGTAATGGTGTAAAATGGGTTATAACACATACAAAAACTTACAAAGTCTGGTGTCCCTGAAAAGGAATTTAATAGTAATTCAACACTTCGCACCTAATGACTTAACCCTGTAATCATCATGAGTTAAATCTTACCCTATATACAATAAAAGCTCTTTGACAGTAATAATAACCTTTAAGCACAGTGTTCTAGTACACATGAGTCTAATGTTAATTTGTGAATAAATGGAGGTTTGGACTCTATAAACGAAAGCTATAAGAGCTTTCAACTCCACTAACTGAAAGACTATGTAAGCTGAAAGGGCAAAGGTTTTACTTGTCAGCAGTGGTGATACAGATATAATATAACATACTGTTAACACTGTGTTGTAAAACTGCTTGTTATGTATGTATTTATTAGTAGCTATTCTTTATTAGTGAAATTATTCAACCAAAACAAACCAGTTTGTTGCAGTTAAAAATCATACCTATTACCCCAAATTAGACTTATTACTACGAATTTATAACACATTTTTTCCTATTTGTTTTTTATATTAATTAAAGCCCAAAAAGTAATAAAAGTATTAATCATCAAATAAAATTAAATGATAGGTTTATGTATTAGGGCTTACACCTGATAGTAAGAATATTTTTAAATGGAATCTTTTAAACAGGATTTCCGTGAAGCTCTCACTTTGAGTGAAGGTCAGTAGACGGATCCCCAGAGTGATTGGTCTTTACGAGTCAATTCCTCTTCCCACTCTGAATGCATCATCCGCAAGGTAATTTCTACATAGTATGTTTGAAAATCATTCGTTTGTACTTGTGATTGTTTTTAAACTTATAGTGAATAAGTTTAACAAACAAGAAGTCATGTTGTAATAACAAATAGTTTTTTAAACGCCTTAACACAAATTTAAAAACATAAATCTCTAGTTTTACAAGTTCTGAGGAAAATAAATTGTCCTATTTAGTTAACTAATGCTAGTCAATAATAAAATACAAAAAGTTGATCGATTTAATAAAAGTAATACAAACATGATGATATATTAAACTAAATAAAGTGGTCATCTTGCTTGTGAATTGTTTTTTGAAATGTTGTTCTAAAGTCTTGTAATAATACATTTTGTAACATTTTAAACTTCCTTGATTATTTTTTGAACGTATGTATTTTAGGAAGCGTTTTTAAAGTTTACCTTAAGTATATATCATTGTTGACTTACTATTTAGTAACTAATTTAACACACTTTGAACATTTTTATTGTATTCTATTACTGTAAAGTAACCATTTTTTACCAGTTTCTTATGTATTTTTTAGCCAAACCATAAACAGAACAAAATAAAGTCCATAATTGTTTGATGCTCAAATATATGCTTGTTTTAAAGAGCTCGGTTTTATTATTTTGAATTAAAAAAATAATCAATTTTGATCAATTAACTATTGCGAAACACATCTATCAGGGTTAGCTAAAAACATCTGGAAATTGAATAAAAGTTACTGGAATTTTATCATCAATTCTTACAAATAAACAATGAATTTCTGAAGTCTTTGTTATACAACAATGTTTATTTAACATCATAAACTTAAATTTTTAAAAACCACATTCAAAGTAGCACTACAGTATCTCTTCATAAACGTTATTAAATTTAATGCATTCCTTACCTTGAAATTTATGTCATACTCAAGGTGGAAAAAAAACTTGTATTTTCAAAACCTGAAAAAAACCTTTGACCACCCTGAGATATTCTCAAATGATTAATAGGTTAAAGGCAATTTTGAAATAGTTAATGATAAACTGCTTGATAAAAATGTGAATGAAGTGTAGCGTTAGTAGATAAGTTTGTTAGTAAAAGCTAATTATTTTTTTCAAACAGAATGACATCACAGCCGGAGACGGAACGATGAAGGAAGGGGAGATTCGGAAATAGTGCGGATCGGATAACTTATTTATAAACATTTGAATAAACTTTTTGCATTTAAATTGTGTTTACTTTGTCATAATTAAATAGATTGAGACAAAAAATTAATACTTGGGTGTAGTGAAATTTTTTTTATTATTCTGCATTTTCTGTTATTTAGTAATTTCCTTTATTTACATGCTATAATGTCTTAAGTTTAAGCCCAATAACAGCTTTTTTTTTAATGAAAACATAAAGCCCATAAAATAATTGGATTTATATAACCGTTCAATTCGTACACCAGTTAGATACAGTTTAGTCCTGTCCAGTACAAGTTTATATAAGGACAGTTTAATTCAACTTGACGACTATGAGTATGTCTTTAAAAATTTTTTTTAAATCCCCACCTGAATATAAATAGAAACTAAATGTATTATCACCGTCATAATCATAGAATGCTTATCACTTAGTAAAGTTGTTAATTGAAAGTTTCAAATTTTTTTTGTAAGAAAGTTAATATATTTTCATACTAGTTGCCTTGTTACAAGTATAATATTTGGCAACTTATTATCACTGTTGTTCGATTTTAGATCTATATATAATTTATATGTTGCACAAATACTATTTTTCTCGATAGCCGGGTGTGTGGTTATCGTGTAAAATACACTTCTTGTAACATATATAATAATCTTCTGATCTAGTTGCACTTAAAAACCACTAAGCTAAACCCTTTTTCCTTATAATAAATATAAGCTAATTTTACTGATTTAAAACAAAAATTTTGAGTTTATTATAAATGTGATTATTTAGAGTTCCTGTATCAAACAGAAAACTTAGTTCAACCGGCGTAAGCATTACGACGACGCCCTAAGAACCAATTTCAAAATATCGACAAAGTCCGGAGCCAGGACACCGAAGGTGTCCGCCAGCGTATACTTTCACTTTAGGGAATTTCCCAAAAATTTAGATAAATGTACACCCCAAAAATAAATTTCAAAGTTAACAAAAAATGAACATTTTCAACAGTTTTTAATCGAGTCTTTTAGCCATCATGTTATAAATAGTCAAATCAGATAGAACACCGGTTTTTAGTCAGTTAGTTCCTAAAAGTGTAGTAATAAATTGCGAAAGAATAGCAAACTCGTTGACTTAATTTGATTAAACAGAATTTTTTTAAATTGTTTTTTTACACATATGCCTACCACCACATGTAAAGTTGTGAAAATATTATTATAATAAACAATTTTTTAAATTTCACTCTAACTGACTAAAACAAATCTCTTATCTAACATGAGTAGCAAGTAACAATATAAATTGAACAAAAGTACAATTGATCAAGTCATACTTATGTTTAATTTATATTTTATTAAATGCTTAGAACAGCCTAAACCAGCTATACTTGAATATAAAGTATTCATAAGAGAAATCATATAGAATTAAAGCAAAAAGACAGTGGATTTTAAAATAGCTGCCTAGGCATAAAGCAATCATTTAAAAATATGCAAATACAATATCAAAATTAGAAACAATTGTTAGTTCAAAAGAGTAACAGTTGGAAAATATCTATATATAACAGTTATCTAAGGTGGAAACAAAGAACTCAAATAGTTCAACTTGTAGTTGCTTGAAATTTTAATGCTTGGAACTTTGATATTATTTCAAGTATTTTTAACACTATTGTTTTACATGTTTAAATAGAAATATTGATAGTATTAAATAATAATTAAAAGCTTAAAATAAGTTTGTACCTTTGTAGTTGCAGTTACAATAGAATAACACAACTTGTAACTAATTAAATTTTCATCACACAAAAGTAAACATTTATTTGTCCAAAGATGTTAATTTATTAAAGTTAGAAAGTATTTTGTAAGATGGAAACAAAGAATTCAAACTTTACAACTTTTAAATAGCTTGAATCTGTGAAAATAATTTAACTGTTTTTCAACACTAATGTTTCATATGTTTGAATAGAAATATTGATGTTAAGAAGACATAATTCCGAACTTAGAAATAAGTTTCTTCCTAAACAGTTACAGTTATAACAAGAAGAAAAAAGCATGTAACTGATTGAAATTTCAACAGACAAAAGTAAAGAGTTGTTTGTTAAAAGATGTTGATAAAACACATATGTTCAACAGACAAAAGTAAAGAGTTGTTTGTCAAAAGATGTTGATAAAACACATATGTTCAACAGACAAAATTATTTGTTTAAAGAAGTTGATCATATAACATCTAAAGCTTGCAACATGTACTAGCTCATTGATGTTTTCATATTAATTCATAATAAATTATTTTGTTTTTATAATTCATGCATTGTAAAAAAAGAACAAGAAAAATTGACAACAAAAAAAATTATACCGTAAACTAGATGTGCTTACAACACAAGGTTTTCTAGAGAAGTGATTCAAATGTAAAATTAATATTCTTCCAAAATCTTATTTGATTGTTTACGTCACAAATAAAAACATAGTTTAGTTTATGCGCGGTCATATAAGCCCGCCTAATATTTATGCAAATTTTCCCTTTGTTAGAAATTTCAAAACGTATACCTTTTGATAGCTGAATTTTTTTTTGATCTTTTATGTAAATTTTATTTTTTTAGTCTAAGCATTGTTTTTAAATTTACAGTGTTTTATTTTAAAAACAAATAATGCCACCATAAAACTTTCTTTAAAAACACTAACATAAAAACTGTTGTAACTTGTTTAAAATGATATTTATACTAAGTTTATTTTCCTAAGAGTCAAAATCTTAGATATGGTAAGTAAGTATAAATAAAATATTGAGTAAAATGTGAAAAAGCGTTCTTCACGTTTACTGAACATTTTTTATACCCACTATACTCATTACACAATACTTTTCAAAAGTTCAAAAAAAAAATATATATAAATAAATAAAGAAAGCTCAATCTCAGCTAACTGTAAAAAACATTTTCATCTAAACTGTTATTTCGTAATAAAAATATTTTGAAATTAATATGGTTTTAAAATTCAATAGCTTGCATTTATAAAAATAAACGTTGATAACCAGCTTGAGTTCAAAAACTCAATCTGTTAAACATGTGAAAACCGTTGTTTTTTTAGAACTAATAAGCCTTCAATAAATACATATTTAAATTTATACTTCGAAAAATATAATTACACTTTATAGAAACTCTTAAACTATTTTATAAATTGAAATAACGTTGCATTATACTATATATATTTTTTTAGTTTTCTTTTTGTTTTATATTCTACTTACACTGTTACCTTTGAGCGATTCTCCGATTTGGTCAGATGGGAAATTTACAGTCAGGTGGTAATTGTGCGCGGATTGGAATTGAGCGGTTCCAATTTTACATAGAATAAGTTTAACTACCACCTTGAAAACTATCTAAATAACTATAAAATATTTGTTACATTTTTTCACCGCTTTTATTTTGAAAAATATAAATGTTATAAACTTGCATCTGCATGCTAAATCTTATTTTTAATTCATGTTTAAAATAGGTTTTGTTAATTTCAGTTAAACTGCTTAGTTAATTCTAATAAAGTTAGTGAAAGCTTTGAGACGTGTTTGGTAACTAAAACCGAAAATTTGGAAATTTTCGGAGGTGAATGAAAAGTATTTAGATTGTATTTTTTCGAATTATCAGATAAGTAATTGCTCTCAGAGTTTGCATTTATGCTAGATGTGCTTGGACATATGAACGAACTGAACATCAAACTAAAAGCGAAGAGTACTTTTGCATTGAAACGTACTCTTTAGTCAAGGCATACATGTTAAAATTAAAACTATTTCCTTGCCATCTCAATAATAAAAACTTGACGCATTTTGTAACACTTGCATTTGTTGTTAATTTTTTGTGAACAATCATAATTAGTGTAAAGTAGTAGTGTAATTAGTGTTAAGTTGAAGTTTATAAATGCAAGTTACTAAATTTTAAAACCAGATAGATTTAAAATTGTTTTATGACAAAGTAATAGTTTAGAAAAAAAATATTTATAGGTAGCTAAGAATAAACAAAACTTTTTCATATTAAAAAAATATTTAAATAAAGACAAAACACATATACTTAATGTTTTTTTAATATTGGAAAAGTTATGTTTAAATTTCTTTAATAATTAAAATATTTTAATAATATTGAACTAAATTTAGTAAAATTACATTTTTAAAATTACGAAAATTAAAATGTGAATGCTTGTAACCTTAAATAATCTATTTTAATTTCACAACTTTATTCATGATATCTGGTAAAAATGCAACTAGTAACAAAACAATAAAAAGTTCAGATAATTAGTATTTTTAACGTAATAATTTGTAATGTAATATTAATGTAAACAAAAAATAAAATTTTAAATCACAAAAAAATTATTACTTATTGTTGCATGTGTACTTAAAAATCAAGCTGGAAATATTCTCTAAGACATTTATTAGGAATTAGAAAACTTACAAAAAAAGTTATAAATAAAATTAATAAAAAAGGATGTAAACACCACACAAACATATTATTCAAAAATTGAAACCTAAATATATCTTATAAATTTATTTGCAAAGAAAATGTAAATCACTATTTAAGAAATTTGTTGTATATTCATATATTTAGTTTTACAATATATATATATATATATATATGTATTATTAAAGTTGTATAAATAATTAAACTGGCAAGACATGAGCTTTGAAGTCGAAATAAAAGCTAAGAAATAAGGCGAGCAGAAAAAGATTGTTCTTATACTTAGTCTGAAAACTCAAGTTGTGGTACGGCTGTGCAAGAAAACCAATAAATATTTTTCGAAGTTTTGAATAATTCTTCTGATAATTCTTTCTTTTCTACATCATAACATGAAAGTTTCTTCTGACTTAAAGAGTACACCTTATTCCCTATAGAAAACAATCCTGATGGTGCAAAACCTTCTGTATCCATGTAACTAAAATTCAATTTATCAAATTTATTATTAGTAGAGTCAAAAACTTCAAGTACCTCACCATATCCACACACAAACATTTTGTTTTTATTTGTAACTAAGCAGTGAGAATGTCTACCTTTAACCATATTTGGCATAGATGACCATGTATTAGCAAAATAGTCATAAGACTCAACTGTGTTAGAACGTCTACGATCTTGATTTAAACCGCCAGATATAACAATTTTTCCTTCAAAAAAAGTACAAGCTGCTTTTACTCTAGCATTGTTCATTTCAGTAATGGTCGTCCAGTAATTATTCTTTGTATTAAAACACATGCAAGAGTCTATAACTTCGCTTACTTCGTTAAGACCTCCAAGTAAATATATTCCACTCATAAAAGCACAAACACTAAAACCTTTTTGGGCATCTTCAACATAAGTAATTTTCTGCCACTTATTCTTGGTCAAAGAATATTTTTCTACAAGCAAAGTTTTTTGACGAGTTTTGTCACGGCCACCAATAACATACACTTCACCTTGACAGTAAACTGTTTTATGCCAGTATCGTTCTGTTTGCATGCGAGCTAGAACTTTTACGTCTTTAAGATTTTTACCGTTAATTTTTATCACACAGTTCTGTACTTTGAAAGTTCTGTTGAAATCATCAAGAATACCGCCACTTAGCATAACATCAAACAAATTTTGAGCACAACGTCTGTATGAAACAGTACTTTTAGGTTTTTTTTGATGAGCTTTTCTCATTTTTTCTGCAATTTCCACTTGTAATTTGGGTGATATTTGAATCAGAATACTGTTGATTATTTGAGACCCACTTGGTAACGAAAAAAAATTAACTTTTGATAAAAGAACTTTTGCAAACTTCTTTCTCTGTTCTTTATCATGACCCACCCAACTTTCAACTGCAAGCAGTACTTCTATTTCTGAATCCAATATTTAGTTTAGAACTTGAAATAACTTTCGCAACTAGATTAAAATCTAGTTCTAAAAAGCTTTTAGTTTCAAAAACTATATTGAACAAACGTCTAATGTAAGATAAAGTTTGCTTATCAAGTTCGGAAAAGTTAAAAATGTTGGCTACTTGATAATAAGTTGTCACATTTTCGATATTAATTTTTTCAGATAATAGTCTAAAGTTTGTTATCTCAAGGTTCTCTTGCAATAAAAATTTGTTTGATTTCAGAATCTTGACAAACTGAGTTGGTAACATCTTTTCTTATTTCCTGAAAATAAATTGCAACTAGATCAACAGTTTTAATCATTTTAAAGCTATTTTTTCTAATCCATCTAACACTGTTCAACGTTAAAATTACTATTAAGAGATTAATAAATTAATAAACATTAAATTGCTAATACAATACCAAGTCTGAGTTTGTTTAATTCGAATTGATTAATTGAATAACCGTTTGTAATTAAAATGAAGAACTATTATACATGATAAAGAGTTTTAAGAATTAAAGAACATAAATTTTATTAACAATTCAATTTAACAAACTTCCAACGGGACCTTCGTTGTCCATTCCTGATGTTTTGCCATCTTTTAAAGCGTTTTGTTTACACAAGCTGATATAGGTGCTACCCGTACCATTCGTAGTCTCATCAAAAGTTTCATGGCTTTGACTAATAGTTTCTAGTTCTGTTTCTTTTGCATCATTTTGGCTTTTGATAATTTCAAAAGACATGTTTAATTTGTAACTTTAAATATTTTTACGAACGCCTGATGATTATGTTTTAACATTATTAAAAGTTACTGAAGTATTAACTACTTTTCTTTGTTAAAGCCTCATATATTATAAATATGGTAAAAACTGAAATAGTTTTTGAATATCTTAAAAAATCATACAAATGTTGTCTTTATCTAACTTAGTTCAAAATATAACTGTCAAAACAAAAAAAAAATCATAAATAAGGTCTTTCATTTAACACAAATACATTTCAACAAATTTTATTAGTCTGATACAATTGTAACAGAACTGATAAATCTTAAACTTATATAACCTTATGATTGCGTCAAAATTAGTTAACCAAGCAAAACACAAAACAAAAAGTTATTAAAAATCTAAATAAACATAACTAAATATAACATGAGAGAACTAACTAACTTAATGACGATAATGAATAATCAAAATACTTCTGCTTTGATAATTTTGATTTATTTAAATGAATGTATATGGCTTCAATTTTAACCAGGTCACAAATTTTGTTACATCTTCTTAATATTTTAAACAACTTTTAATTATAAATTTTTCCACGGACTGTATTTTTAACTAGATGTTTTGATATTGAAGATCTATTATTGGATTTATACATCACTATGCATACTTATATATTGCTTGTAATACACTTCTAAATAATGGCAACCATGTTTTTGTGACTTGGAGCTGACACCCAGCTTTTTTAAACCTTTGCAAAATCTTGCTACCTTGTGAATATTTTAATGTACAATTTTAGTGTAAAAAGACTTTGCTAAAAAAAGTGTGCATGCAAAATCATGAAGTGCTCACTTAAAGTTCTAAGAATTGAAATCGTGACTAAAACTAGCAAAACACGAATTAGCAAGAATGTATTAGAAAGTATAAAAGGAAATACGGTTTTTGTTGCTCAACAGAAAAACATAGTTAATATTTTTTAAAGAGATTATACTCAAAATCTTTTTTGTGACTAGATAAAGAAGGGATGTGCAAGCTACGGAATGCGGGCAGGCCAACCGAGTATTTCTGGCACTTTATCCAGAATTACCATATTTTAACTTGTAAACAACTAATGCGAACCAAGAAACTTCAGTATGCGCAATTTAGGTAAATATTTTTAGATACTCTAGAGACACCTCTATAGCAACATTAATTAAAAAAAAAACAAGCTTTTTTCATGATTCAACATATAGTTCAATTACTAAATATGACAATAATAATAATAGTTGAAAAGAGTTTAACCTAAAACTTTAAGTTTTAATAAATTTATATGGACTTTAGATAAGTTGAGTTTTAATAAATTTTCAAATAGAAATTGATATAAATTCTAAAGACATTACGTAAGTCGTAAGGCTAGGTAAACTAATAAAACAAAAAATAATTATTTAGTTTGAATTCAACAAATGTAGCTAAACAACCAATTTTATTAAAATGCTGAGCATAAAAGTATGCTTTTATTTCATTATATTATTTTTGTAAATAAGTAAATAAATTAAAAGTGTACTACAAGAATAAAAGCTTGACGTAAGATTTACATAATGTTTCTTTAAAACTCGTGCCAAACAATTTAAAAAATAAATGAGTTCTTCGAAGTTAAAGTTTAGTTAAAATTTTTCATAAGCTTTTCCCATGATTTTTTCTTCATGTTTTAATTAGTCTTTAAAAAAATATATAATAATAATAACAAATAATTAACTAGCTGTGCAAAGTAAATTATGAAATAAATCTATACAGTTTGTATACAAAATAACTCCAAAACAAACTGGTGCACAATAGTGTACACGAATTTTTTTTTTTGGTGCAAGAAACTTTTAGGGTTCATGAACCTCATTTAGAAAACGAAATTTTTAGCTTTTATTATTTTGGCCATTTTACTCTCATAATCTATTTTGTAATTAAACCACATACATAAATTATTGTATAATTATAATTGTAACTATAATTACAATGCAATTAAAAAAAAAACAAATAAAACATACGTAACAACTTATAAAACAATTTAAAAAAACAACACAACTGTTGCGTTGAACTTTAATAAGTTCCAATACATTATAAGACTATTTTGTCTTTAAAAAAATCTGGTAAGTTAAAGACTTGTTTTAAAATAAATTAAAAATAATTATGTAGTTCTTAAAAGCATTATATTATATAACAAAACAAAGCATATACAAACTATAAGTGTACAAAATAAGCTAAAATATGCGAATTAAAATAAACTTTAAGCAATTTACCGATAAACTGTTTTTTTAAAAATAACGTAAGTTTAATTTGTTGTTAACGTTGATTAAACATCTTAGTGATTTTTTTTTAATTTTAAATTGCTGTTTTCATTTATTAAACGTATTAGTGTTTTTTTATTTAAATTTTAAATTGTTCTTTACATTAATTAAACATCTTAGTGTTTTTCTTTAATTTTTAACTTGTCGTTTACATTGATTAAACATCTTAGTATTTTTCTTTAAATTTTAACTTGTTGTTTACATTGATTAAACGTTTTTTTTTCTTCTTTAAGTTTTAAATAGTTGTTTACATTGATTAAACTTATTTGATTTTTTTCTTTACAATTTAAATTGTTGTTTACATTGATTAAACGTATTAGTTCTTTTCATTAAATTTTAAATTGTTGTTTACATTGATTAAACGTATTTGTTTTTTTTTTACATTACAAATTGTTGTTTACCATGATTAAGAGTATTAGTTTTTTTCTTTAATTTTAAATAAAAGTTTTATAGTTTACTAATAATGAGTTACGCCCTGGTCATAATAAACCCTGATAGTAAAAAAAATTATGGTAAACCACTAAGGTTGGTAAACGGCCAAATTGTAGAAACTTAAACTATACATATCAAAATTGTATAGTTTCTCCTTTGACAAACAACATGATCCGATAAATATTGTTATAATATCACAATCTCAAATTTTAAAGTAACAATTTCCAAGTCAGCACTAGTTTGGAGAAGATGGACACTTCTACTACCCACCAATGTTTGTAAAATTTGTATATTTTGTTATTTTTAGATTACAAGTAATATTTAAAGATACACATTTCTAACTATGGTTGGGATCAATTCTTTATATATGTAAATGAAGTGTACAGGGTTGAATAAACAACACTGTTTAAACAATCCCCAAAACATATCTAAACCAGTAACAAATATATAAATGCTCCTTCTTGTATTTGTGACTTAAACTTCAACATAATACTTAATAGTCTGGTTAAACAACATAATATCTAACCCTATTTTCAAAACTAAATTGTTGGTCTACATGAATATATTTTTTTTAATTGGTGGAAAAACATAATGTAAAGTTTAGGTAAATGTTATTGAATTATAATTGATGTTGTTCATCAAGTTATACTATATTGTATTGCAGATGTTTGCCCACCAAACAAGTGTGAAGTGGTTCAATTCATGGTTCAATCCTAGGAGCTATAATAAAGTTAAGGTAAATTTTGTTTTTATTGTAATTTAATTTATCAAAAGCTCCTATACAACACATATGTTCCTTAATATAATCTTGTTTTTCATTTAAGTTGTGCTGTTCTAAATATCATCACAATATAAATATTTCATCAAAAGTTTTAAAGCAAAATTAAGGATTATTTACTATTATATAACTACACTATTTGTGTGCAAAGTTTGATTGGGTATAATAAATAATTGATTGACTTAAAAGTCAGATGGTAAAAAAAAAATTATTTTGAAATAGAGTTCCATTGTGGCAAATTTTAAAATGCAAAAATGAAATTAAATAAAGTCAAAGTTGACAAGCCTAATGAAATGCAGTAAATTTAATATAGTTTGTTAGTTTATATCAGTTTTATATTAGAACAGTACATCATATGTTTTTCTGTAAATACTCTTCCAATTATTTGTCACCATATTTAAACAAACATCCATTAATAGTGGGTGGAATGTACTTAGTATTTTATTTTTTCTCACCATATTATATTTTGATTGTTTCCTTTTGAGACTAGCTCTGACTTGGTAAGTATTCTACCAATTATTGCATGAGTTGGCTTTTTTTAGTTCTCACTTCTAGTTTTTATTTGTTAAAAGTTTGAAAGTGTTTCTAATAAAAAGTTTTTTGAAGAGTGAAACAACTTTTTGTTTTAATAAGATAGTGTAAAATAATAAAGTCCCCCTTATTATTTATGATTGGTTTATGTAAACTACATTATCTATTTAAATTTTCAAGTATGTGACATCCAAAAACAAAAGTTTTTTTTTCACAAGTAATTAATATAATTTGTATAAATAATCATTATGTTTTGGAAATTTAAATTATGTGGTTGCATTAAAAATATTTTTAGAAATATCCAGACTGGTATTAATACCATGTTAATACATTTGTTTTTTTTTTTTGCCTACTTCAGTATAACAAGTCTTTATTTTTCTTAAGTAATTAAGTACTACTACTTGATTAACATAATTTTTTCACTATTTGTTGTTTTTAATTTAATATGAGGCTAATTGATAAGTTTTTAGTCACTCAGATTAGGTTGGCTTCAATGCTTCAAAAGCCTGTCATAGATAAGTTATTGCTTTAATATATTTGATGTTTATATAGGTAATTTAAAGATTAAAGTTTTAAGGGTACAAGTGTTGATTATAACTTGTTATATTTTCTACATTTTATATGTGTTGACAGGTTTTGACAACTTTAGAATGTGCAAGGATCTTAAGGAAATTTTGAGCAATGATGCACATGAATCATCTGTAATCACACAACAACTGGACCTCAACCCAGGAAAGTCTCTAACTGCTCACTTAGGGCAGTAACAAGGTTAATGTGTTATAGTTCTTGCTTTTGTACTAATAGCTACAATAAATCATATATAGTTAAATTTAAAGAAAGTAAAGGTGACAACGATATCTAAATTTAATTAAACTCATTCAGTGATGTTTATAAGTGATGCAGTTTATATTTAATGTTCATTTTTGACCTAATAACTGGAATAGAATCTAGTAATGCTTTTAACTCAACAGAATGTTTAAAATATTGCTGGTAAAAATTATCATTATTGTTAATTTTAAATAAATTTATCATTATAACTTTTCATTTAACATAAAAATTAGTGTGGTCATTACAAGTAAAAAGTAAAATTTAACAAAAAAACTTTAAACTTGGTATAAAGAATAATGAACATAAGCTAAGAATGTTTTTTTAGGATGTGATATAGTTTATTAAATAATTAATTAAATATTTAAAATATTGTTACAACAAAATTAGATTTACTCTTTTTGTTAGTACATCACTTTGAGTATTATGATGGTTTTAAATGTTAAAGTTTGGCCAAAAGAAAATTTTTTTGTATTCCAATGTTTTTCTTAAACTCAAGGTTTTTTAGTTTATCTAAAAATAATAGAAATAAACAAAAGGCTATGATTAAATTAAATAGTAGAACATACTCGATTATTTTTGCCCATTCACAATTTTATACAAAATATTATAAAAAAGCTTGATGACAACTTACCTTAAAAAATTATTGTTTCCTAAGATATTAGCAAGTTTCCCACTAAAATTAAAAATAAAAAGGAATTTTTTTTAAAATCTAGCATACTCATATCAAAATAACAACAAATTTATATTAAACAAACATGTTTTCAAGGTATGTATAGTAAAATATGTCATCAACCGTTTATAAGCACAACCTTAATAAGAAATTTACGAAAGTTCGAAGGTTTTGAGCTTAATTTTAGTTAAACTAACAAAATTTTAAATAAATTGTATTTAACATGAAAAATTAAAAAATCCGCTAGGTGGCGCCACGGAGTTTTTTAAACCCAAATATTAAGATTTAAAAAATAGTTTAAACTACATTTGTGCGTTTTTCTGTCACTGTTTTGGCTTTTAAACCTTAATAATCAACCAGAAAAACTTTTACAACAAAAATTTTCTTATATTTTTCGATTTTTTCTAGGGGTTTTCAGAATATTGCAAACTTTTAAAGATTTGTAGGGAAGTTGGAACCCTGTATTGGTTTTAGCTAAATGTGGTGATTAATGTCAATGTTAAAGATTTTTAAAGAATCAAACACTATAAACAAATGAAAATACAAAAGCAGATGTTATTCAACCCATTATAATTTCACAGAGCTGTCTTCATGTATTAATAGTTAACACCTTTTTTTGTAGACTATAATACAAAGTTTGTATGTTGATAAATTGTGATTCAATGCAAGACCCACAATTTAAACTCAAATGTCTTGAGACTGGAAAATATTTAGCAGTTTAGATTATATTTTTTAGCTTGAATACATATACCTTGTTTATGTAAAAATTTTAAGTTGTAATGGTGTAAAATGGGTTATAACACATACAAAAACTTACAAAGTCTGGTGTCCCTGAAAAGGAATTTAATAGTAATTCAACACTTCGCACCTAATGACTTAACCCTGTAATCATCGTGAGTTAAATCTTACCCTATATACAATAAAAGCTCTTTGACAGTAATAATAACCTTTAAGCACAATGTTCTAGTACACATGAGTCTAATGTTAATTTCTGAATAAATGGAGGTTTGGACTCTATAAACGGAAGCTATAAGAGCTTTCAACTCCACTAACTGAAAGACTATGTAAGCTGAAAGGGCAAAGGTTTTACTTGTCAGCAGTGGTGATACAGATATAATATAACATACTGTTAATATGTGTTGTAAAACTGCTTGTTATGTATTTATTTATTAGTAGCTATTCTTTATTAGTGAAATTATTCAAACCAAAAACAAACCAGTTTGTTGCAGTTAAAAATCATACCTATTACCCCAAATTAGACTTATTACTACGAATTTATAACACATTTTTTCCTATTTGTTTTTTATATTAATTAAAGCCCAAAAAGTAATAAAAGTATTAATCATCAAATAAAATTAAATGATAGGTTTATGTATTAGGGCTTACACCTGATAGTAAGAATATTTTTAAATTGAATCTTTTAAACAGGATATCCGTGAAGCTCTCACTTTGAGTGAAGGTCAGTAGACGGATCCCCAGAGTGATTGGTCTTTACGAGTCAATTCCTCTTCCCACTCTGAATGCATCATCCGCAAGGTAATTTCTACATAGTATGTTTGAAAATCATTCGTTTGTACTTGTGATTGTTTTTAAACTTATAGTGAATAAGTTTAACAAACAAGAAGCCATGTTGTAATAACAAATAGTTTTTTTAACGCCTTAACACAAATTTAAAAACATAAATCTCTAGTTTTACAAGTTCTGAGGAAAATAAATTGTCCTATTTAGTTAACTAATGCTATTCAATAATAAAATACAAAAAGTTGATCGATTTAATAAAAGTAATACAAACATATTGATATATTAAACTAAACAAAGTGGTCATCTTGCTTGTGAATTGTTTTTTGAAATGTTGTTCTAAAGTCTTGTAATAATACATTTTGTAACATTTTAAACTTCCTTGATTATTTTTTGAACGTATGTATTTTAGGAAGCGTTTTTAAAGTTTACCTTAAGTATATATCATTGTTGACTTACTATTTAGTAACTAATTTAACAAACTTTGAACATTTTTTTTGTATTTTATTACTGTAAAGTAACCATTTTTTACCAGTTTCTTATGTATTTTCTAGCCAAACCATAAACAGAACAAAATAAAGTCCATAATTGTTTGATGCTCAAATATATGCTTGTTTTAAAGAGCTCGGTTTTATTATTTTGAATTAAACAAATAATCAATTTTGATCAATTAACTATTGCGAAACACATCTATCAGGGTTAGCTAAAAACATCTGGAAATTGAACAAAAGTTACTGGAATTTTATCATCAATTCTTACAAATAAACAATGAATTTCTGAAGTCTTTGTTATACAACAATGTTTATTTAACATCATAAACTTAAATTTTTAAAAACCACATTCAAAGTAGCACTACAGTATCTCTTCATTAACGTTATTAAATTTAATGCATTCCTTACCTTGAAATTTATGTCATACTCAAGGTGGAAAAAAAACTTGTATTTTCAAAACCTGAAAAAACCTTTGACAACCCTGAGATATGCTCAAATGATTAATAGGTTAAAGGCAATTTTGAAATAGTTAATGATAAACTGCTTGATAAAAATGTGAATGAAGTGTAGCGTTAGTAGATAAGTTTGTTAGTAAAAGCTAATTATTTTTTTCAAACAGAATGACATCACAGCCGGAGACGGAACGATGAAGGAAGGGGAGATTCGGAAATAGTGCGGATCGGATAACTTATTTATAAACATTTGAATAAACTTTTTGCATTTAAATTGTGTTTACTTTGTCATAATTAAATAGATTAAGACAAAAAATTAATACTTGGGTGTAGTGAAATTTTTTTTATTATTCTGCATTTTCTGTTATTTAGTAATTTCCTTTATTTACATGGTATAATGTCTTAAGTTTAAGCCCAATAACAGCTTTTTTTTTAATGAAAACATAAAGCGCATAAAATAATTGGATTTATATAACCGTTCAATTCGTACACCAGTTAGATACAGTTTAGTCTTGTCCAGTACAAGTTTATATAAGGACAGTTTAATTCAACTTGACGACTATGAGTATGTCTTTAAAAATTTTTTTTAAATCCCCACCTGAATATTAATAGAAACTAAATGTATTATCACCGTCATAATCATAGAATGCTTATCACTTAGTAAAGTTGTTAATTGAAAGTTTCAAATTTTTTTTTGTAAGAAAGTTAATATATTTTCATACTAGTTGCCTTGTTACAAGTATAATATTTGGCAACTTATTATCACTGTTGTTCGATTTTAGATCTATATATAATTTATATGTTGCACAAATACTATTTTTCTCGATAGCCGGGTGTGTGGTTATCGTGTAAAATACACTTCTTGTAACATATATAATAATCTTCTGATCTAGTTGCACTTAAAAACCACTAAGCTAAACCCTTTTTCCTTATAATAAATATAAGCTAATTTTACTGATTTAAAACAAAAATTTTAAGTTTATTATAAATGTGATTATTTAGAGTTTCTGTATCAAACAGAAAACTTAATTCAACCGGCGTAAGCATTACGACGACGCCCTAAGAACCAATTTCAAAATATCGACAAAGTCCGGAGCCAGGACACCGAAGGTGTCCGCCAGCGTAGGACTTCGTCGATATTTTGAAATTGGTTCGCTACCCTCTATAATATTTTATACTTTCACATTAGGGAATTTCCCAAAAATTTAGATAAATGTACGCTCCAAAAATAAATTTCAAAGTTAACAAAAAATGAACATTTTCAACAGTTTTTAATCGAGTCTTTTAGCCATCATGTTATAAATAGTCAAATCAGATAGAACACCGGTTTTTAGTCAGTTAGTTCCTAAAAGTGTAGTAATAAATAAATTGCGAAAGAATAGCAAACTCGTTGACTTAATTTGATTAAACAGAATTTTTTTAAATTGTTTTTTTACACATATGCCTACCACCACATGTAAAGTTGTGAAAATGTTATTATAATAAACAATTTTTTAAATTTCACTCTAACTGACTAAAACAAATCTCTTATCTAACATGAGTAGCAAGTAACAATATAAATTGAACAAAAGTACAATTGATCAAGTCATACTTATGTTTAATTTATATTTTATTAAATGCTTAAAACAGCCTAAACCAGCTATACTTGAATATAAAGTATTCATAAGAGAAATCATATAGAATTAAAGCAAAAAGACAGTGGATTTTAAAATAGCTGCCTAGGCATAAAGCAATCATTTAAAAATATGCAAATACAATATCAAAATTAGAAACAATTGTAAGTTCAAAAGAGTAACAGTTGGAAAATATCTATAAATAACAGTTATCTAAGGTGGAAACAAAGAACTCAAGTAGTTCAACTTGTAGTTGCTTGAAATTTTAATGCTTGAAACTTTGATATTATTTCAAGTATTTTTAACACTATTGTTTTACATGTTTAAATAGAAATATTGATAGTATTAAATAATAATTAAAAGCTTAAAATAAGTTTGTACCTTTGTAGTTGCAGTTACAATAGAATAACACAACTTGTAACTGTTTAAATTTTCATCACACAAAAGTAAACATTTATTTGTCCAAAGATGTTAATTTATTAAAGTTAGAAAGTATTTTGTAAGATGGAAACAAAGAATTCAAACTTTACAACTTTTAAATAGCTTGAAACTGTAAAAATAATTTAACTGTTTTTCAACACTAATGTTTCATATGTTTGAATAGAAATATTGATGCTAAGAAGACATAATTCCGAACTTAGAAATAAGTTTCTTCCTAAACAGTTACAGTTATAACAAGAAGAAAAAAGCATGTAACTGATTGAAATTTCAACAGACAAAAGTAAAGAGTTGTTTGTCAAAAGATGTTGATAAAACACATATGTTCAACAGACAAAATTATTTGTTTAAAGAAGTTGATCGTATATCATCTAAAGCTTGCAACATGTACTAGCTCATTGATGTTTTCATATTAATTCATAATAACTTATTTTGTTTTTATAATTCATGCATTGTAAAAAAAGAACAAGAAAAATTGACAACAAAAAAATTATACCGTAAACTAGATGTGCTTACAACACAAGGTTTTCTAGAGAAATGATTCATATGAAAAATTAATATTCTTCCAAAATCTTATTTAATTGTTTACGTCACAAATAAAAACATAGTTTAGTTTATGCGCGGTCATATAAGCCCGCCTAATATTTATGCAAATTTTCCCTTTGTTAGAAATTTAAAAACGTATACCTTTTGATAGCTGAATTTTTTTTGATCTTTTATGTAAATTTTATTTTTTTAGTCTAAGCATTGTTTTTAAATTTACAGTGTTTTATTTTAAAAACAAATAATGCCACCATAAAACTTTCTTTAAAAACACTAACATAAAAACTGTTGTAACTTATTTAAACTTGAAAACTATCAAATAACTATAAAATATTTGTTACATTTTTTCACCGCTTTTATTTTGAAAAATATAAATGTTATAAACTTGCATCTGCATGCTAAATCTTATTTTTAATTCATGTTTAAAATAGGTTTTGTTAATTTCAGTTAAACTGCTTAGTAAATTTTAATAAAGTTAGTGAAAGCTTTGAGACGTGTTTGGTACCTAAAACCGAAAATTTGGCAGTTTTCGGAGGTGAATAAAAAGTATTTAGATTGAATTTTTTCGAATTATCAGATAAGTAATTGCTCTCAGAGTTTGCATTTATGCTAGATGTGCTTGGACATATGAACGAACTGAACATCAAACTAAAGGCGAAGAGTACTTTTACATTGAAATGTACTCTTTAGTCAAGACATACATGTTAAAATCAAAACTATTTCCTTGCCATCTCAATAATAAAAACTTGACGCATTTTGTAACACTTGCATTTGTTGTTAATTTTTTGTGAACAATCATAATTAGTGTAAAGTAGTAGTGTAATTAGTGTTAAGTTGAAGTTTATAAATGCAAGTTACTGAATTTTAAAACCAGATAGATTTAAAATTGTTTTTTGACAAAGTTATAGTTTAGAAAAAAAATATTTATAGGTAGCTAAGAATAAACAAAACTTTTTCATATTAAAAAAATATTTAAATAAAAACAAAACACATATACTTAATGTTTTTTTAATTTTGGAAAAGTTACGTTTAAATTTTTTTAATAATTAAAATATTTTAATAATATTGAACTAAATTTAGTAAAATTATATTTTTAAAATTACGAAAATTAAAATGTGAATGCTTGTAACCTTAAATTATCTATTTTAATTTCACAACTTTATTCATGATATCTGGTAAAAATGCAACTAGTAACAAAACAATAAAAAGTTCAGATAATTAGTATTTTTAACGTAATAATTTGTAATGTAATATTAATGTAAACAAAAAATAAAATTTTAAATCACAAAAAAATTATTACTTATTGTTGCATGTGTACTTAAAAATCAAGCTGGAAATATTCTCTTAGACTTTTATTAGGAATTAGAAAACTTACAAAAAAATTTATAAATAAAATTAATAAAAAAAGGATGTAAAAACCACACAAACATAATATTCAAAAATTGAAACCTAAATATACCTTATAAATTTATTTGCGAAAAAAATGTAAATCACTATTTAAGATTTTGTTGTGTAGCATTATATTTTGGTTTTACAATATATATATAAATATGCATGTATGTATTAAAAAAGTTATATAAATACTTAAACTAACAAGACATGAGCTTTGAAGTCGAAATAAAAGCTAAGAAATAAGGCGAGCAGAAAAAGATTGTTCTTATACTTTGTCTGAAAACTCAAGCTGTGGTATGGCTGTGCAAGAAAACCAATAAATATCTTTCATACTTTCGAATATTTCTTCGGATAATTCTTTCTTTTCTACATCATAAGATGAAAGTTTCTTCTGACTTAACGAGTACACCTTATTCCCCATAGAAAACAATCCTGATACCGCAAAACCTTCTGTGTCCATGTAACTCAAATTCAATTTATCAAATTTATTATTAGTAGAGTCAAAAACTTCAAGTACCTCACCATATCCACACACAAACATTTTGTTTTTATTTGTAACTAAGCAGTGAGAATGTCTACCTTTAACCATATTTGGCATAGATGACCATGTATTAGCAAAATAGTCATAAGACTCAACTGTGTTAGAACGTCTACGATCTTGATTTAAACCGCCAGATATAACAATTTTTCCTTCAAAAACAGTACAAGCTGCTTTTACTCTAGCATTGTTCATTTCAGTAATGGTCGTCCAGTAATTATTCTTTGTATTAAAACACATGCAAGAGTCTATAACTTCGCTTACTTCGTTAAGACCTCCAAGTAAATATATTCCACTCATAAAAGCACAAACACTAAAACTTTTTTGGGCATCTTCAACATAAGTAATTTTCTGCCACTTATTCTTGGTCAAAGAATATTTTTCTACAAGCAAAGTTTTTTGACGAGTTTTGTCACGGCCACCAATAACATACACTTCACCTTGACAGTAAATCATTTGATGAAAGTATCGTTCTGTTTGCATGCGAGCTAGAACTTTTACGTCTTTAAGATTTTTACCGTTAATTTTTATCACACGGTTCTGTACTTTGAAAGTTCTGTTGAAATCATCAAGAATACCGCCACTTAGCATAACATCAAACAAATTTTGAGCACAACGTCTGTATGAAACAGTACTTTTAGGTTTTTTTTGATGAGCTTTTCTCATTTTTTCTGCAATTTCCACTTGTAATTTGGGTGATATTTGAATCAGAATACTGTTGATTATTTGAGACCCACTTGGTAACGAAAAAAAATTAACTTTTGATAAAAGAACTTTTGCAAACTTCTTTCTCTGTTCTTTATCATGACCCACCCAACTTTTAACTGCAAGCAACACTTCTAGTTCTGAAATGCAATTAAATGCAATTTAATTTAAATGCAATTAAAAAAAAACAAATAAAACATACGTAACAACTTATAAAACAATTTAAAAAAACAACACAACTGTTGCGTTGAACTTTAATAAGTTCCAATACATTATAAGACTATTTTGTCTTTAAAAAAATCTAGTAAGTTAAAGACTTGTTTTAAAATAAATTAAAAATAATTATGTAGTTCTTAACAGCATTATATTATATAACAAAATAAAGCATATACAAACTATAAGTGTACAAAATAAGCTTAAATATGCGAATTAAAATAAACTTTAAGCAATTTACCGATAAACTGTTTTTTTTTTAAATAACGTAAGTTTAATTTGTTGTTAACGTTGATTAAACATCTTAGTGATTTTTTTTAATTTTAAATTGCTGTTTTCATTTATTAAACGTATTAGTGTTTTTTTATTTAAATTTTAAATTGTTCTTTACATTAATTAAACATCTTTGTGTTTTTCTTTAATTTTTAACTTGTTGTTTACATTGATTAAACATCTTAGTGTTTTTCTTTAAATTTTAACTTGTTGTTTACATTGATTAAACGTATTAGTTTTTTTATTTAAACTTTAAATTGTTCTTTACATTGATTAAACATCTTAGTGTTTTTCTTTAAATTTTAACTTGTTGTTTACATTGATTAAACTTTTTTTTTTCTTTAAGTTTTAAATAGTTGTTTACATTGATTAAACTTATTTGATTTTTTTCTTTACAATTTAAATTGTTGTTTACATTGATTAAACGTATTAGTTCTTATCATTAAATTTTAAATTGTTGTTTACATTGATTAAACGTATTTGTTTTTTTTCTTTACATTACAAATTGTTGTTTACCATGATTAAGAGTATTAGTTTTTTTCTTTAATTTTAAATAAAAGTTTTATAGTTTACCAATAATGAGTTACGCCCTGGTCATAATAAACCCTGATAGTAAAAAAAATTATGGTAAACCACTAAGGTTGGTAAACAGCCAAATTGTAGAAACTTAAACTATACATATCATAGTTGTATAGTTTCTCCTTTGACAAACAACATGATCCGATAAATATTGTTATAATATCACAATCTATAATTTTAAAGTAACAATTTCCAAGTCAGCACTAGTTTGGAGAAGATGGACACTTCTACTACCCACCAAAGTTTGTAAAATTTGTATATTTTGTTATTTTTAGATTACAAGTAATATTTAAAGATACACATTTCTAACTATGGTTGGGATCAATTCTTTATATATGTAAATGAAGTGTACAGGGTTGAATAAACAACACTGTTTAAACAATCCCCAAAACATATCTAAACCAGTAACAAATATATAAATGCTCCTTCTTGTATTTGTGACTTAAACTTCAACCTAATACTTAGTAGTCTGGTTAAACAACATAATATCTAACCCTATTTTCAAAACTAAATTGTTGGTCTACATGAATATATTTTTTTTAATTGGTGGAAAAACATAATGTAAAGTTTAGGTAAATGTTATTGAATTATAATTTGTGTTGTTCATCAAGTTGTACTATATTGTATTGCAGATGTTTGCCCACCAAACAAGTGTGAAGTGGTTCAATTCATGGTTCAATCCTAGGAGCTATAATAAAGTTAAGGTAAATTTTGTTTTTATTGTAATTTAATATGTCAAAAGCTCCTATACAACACATATGTTCCTTAATATAATCTTGTTTTTCATTTAAGTTGTGCTGTTCTAAATATCATGACAATATAAATATTTCCTCAAAAGTTTTAAAGCAAAATTAAGGATTATTTACTATTATATAACTAAACTATTTGTGTGCAAAGTTTGATTGGGTATAATAAATAATTGTTTGACTTAAAAGTCAGATGGTAAATAAAAATTTATTTTGAAATAGAGTTCCATTGTGGCAAATTTTAAAATGCAAAAATGAAATTAAATAAAGTCAAACTTGACAAGCCTAATGAAATGCAGTAAATTTAATATAGTTTGTTAGTCTATATCAGTTTTATATTAGAACAGTACATCATATGTTTTTCTGTAAATACTCTTCCAATTATTTGTCACCATATTTAAACAAACATTCATTAATAGTGGGTGGAATGTACTTAGTATTTTTTTTTTTCATCATATTATATTTTGATTGTTTCCTTTTGAGACTAGCTCTGACTTGGTAAGTATTCTACCAATTATTGCATGAGTTGGCTTTTTTTAGTTCTCACAGCTAGTTTTTATTTGTTAAAAGTTTGCAAGTGTTTCTAATAAAAAGTTTTTTGAAGAGTGAAACAACTTTTTGTTTTAATAAGATAGTGTAAGATAATAAAGTCCCCCTTATTATTTATGATTGGTTTATGTAAACTACATTATCTATTTAAATTTTCAAGTATGTGACATCCAAAAACAAAAGTTTTTTTTTTCACAAGTAATTAATATAACTTGTATAAATAATCATTATGTTTAGGAAATTTAAATTATGTGGTTGCATTAGAAATATTTTTAGAAATATCCAGACTGGTATTAATACCATGTTAATACATTTGGTAATTTTTTTTTGTGTACTTTGTTATAACAAGTCTTTATTTTTCTTAAGTAATTAAATATTACTACTTGATTAACATAATTTTTTCACTATTTATTGTTTTTAATTTAACATGAGGCTAATTGATAAGTTTTTAGTCACTCAGATTAGGTTGGCTTCAATGCTACAAAAGCCTGTCATAGATAAGCCGTGGTATTAAAAAAAACAAAATTGTTTGTCTCTTTTATTGCTTTAACATATTTTATGTTTATATAAGTAATTTAAAAAATAAAGTTTTAAGGTTACAAGTGTTGATTATAACTTGTTACATTTTCTACATCTTATATGTGTTGACAGGTTTTGACAACTTTAGAATGTGCAAGGATCTTGAGGAAATTTTGAGCAATGATGCACATGAATCATCTGTAATCACACAACAACTGGACCTCAACCCAGGAAGGTCTCTAACTGCTCACTTAGGGCAGTAACAAGGTAAATATGTTATAGTTCTGACAATATTATCTAAATTGAATTAAACTCATTCAGTGATGTTTATAAGTGATGTAGTTTATAATTCATGTTCATTTTTGACCTAATAACTGGAATAGAATCTAGTAATGCTTTTAACTCAACAGAATGTTTAAAATATTGCTGGTAAAAATTATCATTATTGTTAATTTTAAATAAATATATCATTATAATTTTTCATTTAACATAAAAATTAGTGTGGTCTTTACAAGTAAAAAGTAAAATTTAACAAAAAAATTTTAAACTTGGTTTAAAGACTAATGAACATAAGCTAAGAATGTTTTTTAGGATGTGATATAGTTTATTACATAATTAATTAAATATTTAAAATATTGATACAACAAAATTAAATTTACTCACTTTGTTAGTACATCACTATGAGTATTGTGATGGTTTTAAATGTTAAAGTTTGGCCAAAAGAAAATTTATTTGTATTCCAATGTTTTTCTTAAACTCAAGGTTTTTTAGTTTATCTAAAAATAATAGAAATAAACAAAAGGCTATGATTAAATTAAATAGTAGAACACACTTGATTATTTTTGCCCATCCACAATTTTATACAAAATATTATAAAAAAGCTTGATGACAACTTACCACTAAAAAATTATTGTTTCCTAAAATATTAGCAAGTTTCCCACTAAAATTAAAAAGAATAAGGAATTTTTTTTAAATCTAGCATACTCATATCAAAATAACAACGAATTTAAATAAAACAAACATGTTTTCAAGGTACGTATAGTAAAATATGTCATCAACCGTTTATAAGCACAACCTTAATAAGAAATTTACGAAAGTTCGAAGGTTTTGAGCTTAATTTTAGTTAAATTAGCAAAATTTTAAATAAATTGTATTTAACATGAAAAAGAAAAAAATCCGCTAGGTGGCGCAATGGAGTCAAAGTTTTTTACCCAAATATTAAGATTTAAAAAATAGTTTAAACTACATTTGTGCGTTTTTCTGTCACTGTTTTGGCTTTTGAACCTTAATAATTAACCAGAAAAACTTTTACTACAGGAATTTTCTTATATTTTTCGATTTTTTCTAGGGGTTTTCAGAATATTGCAAACTTTTAAAGATTTGTAGGGAAGTGGGAGCCTTGTATTGGTTTTAGCTAAATGTGCTGATTAATGTGAATGTTAAAGATTTTTGAAGAGTAAAACACTATGAACAAATGAAAATACAAAAGCAGATGTTATTCAACCCATTATAATTTCACAGAGCTGTCTTCATGTATTAATAGTTAACATCATTTTTTGTAGATTATAATACAAAGTTTGTATGTTGATAAATTGTATTTCAATGCAAGACCCACAATTTTAACTCAAATGTCTTGAGACTGGAAAATATTTAGCAGTTTAGATTATATTTTTTAGCTTGAATGAATACATATACCTTATTTATGTAAAAATTTTAAGTTGTCATGGTGTAAAATGGGTTTTAACACATACAAAAACTTACAAAGTCTGGTGTCCCTGAAAAGGAATTTAATAGTAATTCAACACTTCGCACCTAATGACTTAACCCTGTAATCATCATGAGTTAAATCTTACCCTATATACAATAAAAGCTCCTTGACAGTAATAATAACCTTTAAGCACAATGTTCTAGTACACATGAGTCTAATGTTAATTTGTGAATAAATGGAAGTTTGGACTCTATAAACGAAAGCTATAAGAGCTTTCAACTCACTAACTTAAAGACTATGTAAGCTGAAAGGGCAAAGTCAGCAGTTCTAAACATACTGTTAACACTTGTGTTGTAAAACTGCTTGTTATGTTTATGTCATAACCAATATTATATTTTGATTTGATAGCAGATATTTATGTATTAGTAGCTATTCTTTATTAGTGAAATTATTCAAACCAAAACAAACCAGTTTGTTGCAGTTAAAAATCATACCTATTATCCCAAATTAGACTTATTACTACGAATTTATAACAATTTTTTTCCTATTTTTTTTTGTATTAATTAAAGCCCCGAAAGTAATAAAAATGTTAATCACCAGATAAAAGTAAATGATAGGTTTATGTATTAGGGCTTACACCTGATAGTAAGAATATTTTTAAATTGAATCTTTTAAACAGGATTTCCGTGAAGCTCTCTCTTTGAGTGAAGGTCAGTAGACAGATCCCCAGAGTGATTGGTCTTTACGAGTCAATTCCTCTTCCCACTCTGAATGCATCATCCGCAAGGTAATTTCTACATAGTATGTTTAAAAATCATTCGTTTGTACTTGTGATTGTTTTTAAACTTATAGTGAATAAGTTTAACAAACAAGAAGCCATGTTGTAATAACAAATAGTTTTTTAAACACCTTAACACAAATTTAAAAACATAAATTTCTAGTTTTACAAGTTCTGAGGAGAATAAATTGTCCTATTTAGTTAACTAATGCTAGTCAATAATAAAATACAAAAAGTTGATCGATTTAATAAAAGTAATACAAACATGATGATATATTAAACTAAATAAAGTGGTCATCTTGCTTGTGAATTGTTTTTTGAAATGTTGTTTTAAAATCGTGTAATAATACATTTTGTAACAACTTAAACTTCCTTGATTATTTTTTGAACATATGTATTTTAGGAAGCGTTTTTAAAGTTTACCCTAAATATATATCATTAATGACCTACTATTTAGTAACTAATTTAACAAACTTTGAACATTTTTATTGTATTTTATTACTGTAAAGTAACCATTTTGTACCAGTTTCTTAGGTAATTTGTTGCCAAACCATAAACAGAACCAAATAAAGTCCATAATTTTTTGGTGCTCAATTATATGCTTATTTTAAAGAGCTCGGTTTTATTATTTTGAATTAAACAAATAATCAATTTTGATCAATTAACTATTGCGAAACACATCTATCAGGGTTAGCTAAAAACCATCTGGAAATTGAACAAAAATTACTGGAGTTTTATCATCAATTCTTACGAAAAAACAATGAATTTCTGAAGTCCATGTTATACAATAATGTTTATTAGACATCATAAACTTAAATTTTTATAAACCACATTCAAGTAGCATTACAGTATCTCTTCATTATCGTTAAAAAATTTAACGATTTCTTTACCTTGAAATTTATGTCATACTCAAGGTGGAAAAAATAACTTGTATTTTCAAAACCTGAAAAAAACCTTTGACAACCCTGAGATATGCTCAAATGATAAATAGGTTAAAGGCAATTTTTAAATAGTTAATGATAAACTGCTTGATAAAAATGTGAATGAAGTGTAGCTTTAGTAGATAAGTTTGTTAGTAAAAGCTAATTATTTTTTATCAAACAGAACGACATCACAGCCGGAGACGGAACGATGAAGGAAGGAGAGATTCAGAATCAGTGCGGATCGGATAACTTATTTATATACATTTGAATAAACTTTTTGCATTTAAATTGTGTTTACTTTGTCATAATTAAATAGATTAAGACAGAAAATTAATACTTGGGTGTAGTGAAATAAGCTTTATTATTCGGCATTTTCTGTTATTTAGTAATTTCATTTATTTACATGGTATAATGTCTTAAGTTTAAGCCCAATAACAGCTTTTTTTTAATGAAAACATAAAGCCCATAAAATAATTGGATTTATATAACCGTTCAATTCGTACACCAGTTAGATACAGTTTAGTCCTGTCCAGTACAAGTTTATATAAGGACAGTTTAATTCAACTTGACGACTATGAGTATGTCTTTAAAAATTTTTTTTAAATCCCCACCTGAATATTAATAGAAACTAAATGTATTATCACCGTCATAATCATAGAATGCTTATCACTTAGTAAAGTTGTTAATTGAAAGATTCAAATTTTTTTTTTTGTAAGAAAGTTAATATATTTTCATACTAGTTGCCTTGTTACAAGTATAATATTTGGCAACTTATTATCACTGTTGTTCGATTTTAGATCTATATAATTTATATGTTGCACAAATACTATTTTTCTCGATAGCCGGGTGTGTGGTTATCGTGTAAAATACACTTCTTGTAACATATATAATAATCTTCTGATCTAGTTGCACTTAAAAACCACTAAGCTAAACCCTTTTTCCTTATAATAAATATAAGCTAATTTTACTGATTTAAAACAAAAATTTTGAGTTTATTATAAATGTGATTATTTAGAGTTTCTGTATCAAACAGAAAACTTAATTCAACCGGCGTAAGCATTACGACGACGCCCTAAGAACCAATTTCAAAATATCGACAAAGTCCGGAGCCAGGACACCGAAGGTGTCCGCCAGCGTAGGACTTCGTCGATATTTTGAAATTGGTTCGCTACCCTCTATAATATTTTATACTTTCACATTAGGGAATTTCCCAAAAATTTAGATAAATGTACGCTCCAAAAATAAATTTCAAAGTTAACAAAAAATGAACATTTTCAACAGTTTTTAATCGAGTCTTTTAGCCATCATGTTATAAATAGTCAAATCAGATAGAACACCGGTTTTTAGTCAGTTAGTTCCTAAAAGTGTAGTAATAAATAAATTGCGAAAGAATAGCAAACTCGTTGACTTAATTTGATTAAACAGAATTTTTTTAAATTGTTTTTTTACACATATGCCTACCACCACATGTAAAGTTGTGAAAATATTATTATAATAAACAATTTTTTAAATTTCACTCTAACTGACTAAAACAAATCTCTTATCTAACATGAGTAGCAAGTAACAATATAAATTGAACAAAAGTACAATTGATCAAGTCATACTTATGTTTAATTTATATTTTATTAAATGCTTAAAACAGCCTAAACCAGCTATACTTGAATATAAAGTATTCATAAGAGAAATCATATAGAATTAAAGCAAAAAGACAGTGGATTTTAAAATAGCTGCCTAGGCATAAAGCAATCATTTAAAAATATGCAAATACAATATCAAAATTAGAAACAATTGTAAGTTCAAAAGAGTAACAGTTGGAAAATATCTATATATAACAGTTATCTAAGGTGGAAACAAAGAACTCAAATAGTTCAACTTGTAGTTGCTTGAAATTTTAATGCTTGAAACTTTGATATTATTTCAAGTATTTTTAACACTATTGTTTTACATGTTTAAATAGAAATATTGATAGTATTAAATAATAATTAAAAGCTTAAAATAAGTTTGTACCTTTGTAGTTGCAGTTACAATAGAATAACACAACTTGTAACTAATTAAATTTTCATCACACAAAAGTAAACATTTATTTGTCCAAAGATGTTAATTTATTAAAGTTAGAAAGTATTTTGTAAGATGGAAACAAAGAATTCAAACTTTACAACTTTTAAATAGCTTGAATCTGTGAAAATAATTTAACTGTTTTTCAACACTAATGTTTCATATGTTTGAATAGAAATATTGATGCTAAGAAGACATAATTCCGAACTTAGAAATAAGTTTCTTCCTAAACAGTTACAGTTATAACAAGAAGAAAAAAGCATGTAACTGATTGAAATTTCAACAGACAAAAGTAAAGAGTTGTTTGTCAAAAGATGTTGATAAAACACATAAGTTCAACAGACAAAAGTAAAGAGTTGTTTGTCAAAAGATGTTGATAAAACACATATGTTCAACAGACAAAATTATTTGTTTAAAGAAGTTGATCATATAACATCTAAAGCTTGCAACATGTACTAGCTCATTGATGTTTTCATATTAATTCATAATAAATTATTTTGTTTTTATAATTCATGCATTGTAAAAAAAGAACAAGAAAAATTGACAACAAAAAAAATTATACCGTAAACTAGATGTGCTTACAACACAAGGTTTTCTAGAGAAGTGATTCAAATGTAAAATTAATATTCTTCCAAAATCTTATTTGATTGTTTACGTCACAAATAAAAACATAGTTTAGTTTATGCGCGGTCATATAAGCCCGCCTAATATTTATGCAAATTTTCCCTTTGTTAGAAATTTCAAAACGTATACCTTTTGATAGCTGAATTTTTTTTTGATCTTTTATGTAAATTTTATTTTTTTAGTCTAAGCATTGTTTTTAAATTTACAGTGTTTAATTTTAAAAACAAATAATGCCACCATAAAACTTTCTTTAAAAACACTAACATAAAAACTGTTGTAACTTATTTAAAATGATAATTATACTAATTTTATTTTCCTAACAGTCAAAATCTTAGATATGGTAAGTAAGTATGAATAAAATATTAAGTAAAATGTGAAAAAGCATTCTTCACGTTTACTGAACATTTTTTATACCCACTATACTCATTACACAATACTTTTCAAAAATTAAAAAAAAATTAAATACAAATAAATAAAGATAGTTTAATCTCAGCAAACTGTAAAAAACATTTTCATCTAAACTGTTATTTCGTAATAAAAGTATTTTGAAATTAATATGGTTTTAAAATTCAATAGCTTGCATTTATAAAAATAAACGTTGATAACCAGCTTGAGTTCAAAAACTCAATCTGTTAAACATGTGAAAACCGTTGTTTTTTTAGAACTAATAAGCCTTCAATAAATACATATTTAAATTTATACTTCGAAAAATATAATTACACTTTATAGAAACACAAACTCTTAAACTATTTTATAAATTGAAATAACGTTGCATTATACTATATATATATTTTTTTAGTTTTCTTTTTGTTTTATATTCTACTTACACTGTTACCTTTGAGCGATTCTCCGATTTGGTCAGATGGGAAATTTACAGTCAGGTGGTAATTGTGCGCGGATTGGAATTGAGCGGTTCTAATTTTACATAGAATAAGTTTAACTACCACCTTGAAAACTATCTAAATAACTATAAAATATTTGTTACATTTTTTCACCGCTTTTATTTTGAAAAATATAAATGTTATAAACTTGCATCTGCATGCTAAATCTTATTTTTAATTCAAGTTTAAAATAGGTTTTGTTAATTTCAGTTAAACTGCTTAGTTAATTCTAATAAAGTTAGTGAAAGCTTTGAGACGTGTTTGGTAACTAAAACCGAAAATTTGGAAATTTTCGGAGGTGAATGAAAAGTATTTAGATTGTATTTTTTCGAATTATCAGATAAGTAATTGCTCTCAGAGTTTGCATTTATGCTAGATGTGCTTGGACATATGAACGAACTGAACATCAAACTAAAAGCGAAGAGTACTTTTGCATTGAAACGTACTCTTTAGTCAAGGCATACATGTTAAAATTAAAACTATTTCCTTGCCATCTCAATAATAAAAACTTGACGCATTTTGTAACACTTGCATTTGTTGTTAATTTTTTGTGAACAATCATAATTAGTGTAAAGTAGTAGTGTAATTAGTGTTAAGTTGAAGTTTATAAATGCAAGTTACTGAATTTCAAAACCAGATAGATTTAAAATTGTTTTATGACAAAGTAATAGTTTAGAAAAAAAATATTTATAGGTAGCTAAGAATAAACAAAACTTTTTCATATTAAAAAAATATTTAAATAAAAACAAAACACATATACTTAATGTTTTTTTAATATTGGAAATGTTATGTTTAAATTTCTTTAATAATTAAAATATTTTAATAATATTGAACTAAATTTAGTAAAATTACATTTTTAAAATTACGAAAATTAAAATGTGAATGCTTGTAACCTTAAATAATCTATTTTAATATCACAACTTTATTCATGATATCTGGTCAAAATGCAACTAGTAACAAAACAATAAAAAGTTCAGATAATTAGTATTTTTAACGTAATAATTTGTAATGTAATATTAATGTAAACAAAAAATAAAATTTTAAATCACAAAAAAATTATTACTTATTGTTGCATGTGTACTTAAAAATCAAGCTGGAAATATTCTCTTACTTTTATTAGGAATTAGAAAACTTACAAAAAAAATTATAAATAAAATTAATAAAAAAAGGATGTAAAAAACACACAAACATAATATTCAAAAATTGAAACCTAAATATACCTTATAAATTTATTTGCGAAAAAAATGTAAATCACTATTTAAGATTTTGTTGTGTAGTATTATATTTCGGTTTTACAATATATATATATGTATGTATGTATTAAAAAAGTTATATAAATACTTAAACTGACAAGACATGAGATTTGAAGTCGAAATAAAAGCTAAGAAATAAGGCGAGCAGAAAAAGATTGTTCTTATACTTTGTCTGAAAACTCAAGTTGTGGTACGGCTGTGCAAGAAAACCAATAAATATCTTTCTTACTTTCGAGTATTTCTTCGGATAATTCTTTCTTTTCTACATCATAACATGAAAGTTTCTTCTGACTAAACGAGTACACCTTATTCCCCATAGAAAACAATCCTGATACCGCAAAACCTTCTGTGTCCATGTAACTCAAATTCAATTTATCAAATTTATTATTAGTAGAGTCAAAAACTTCAAATACCTCACCATATCCACACACAAACATTTTGTTTTTATTTGTAACTAAGCAGTGAGAATGTCTACCTTTAAGCATATTTGGCATAGATGACCATGTATTAGCAAAATAGTCATAAGACTCAACTGTGTTAGAACGTCTACGATCTCGATTTAAACCGCCAGATATAACAATTTTTCCTTCAAAAACAGTACAAGCTGCTTTTACTCTAGCATTGTTCATTTCAGTAATGGTCGTCCAGTAATTATTCTTTGTATTAAAACACATGCAAGAGTCTATAACTTCGCTTACTTCGTTAAGACCTCCAAGTAAATATATTCCACTCATAAAAGCACAAACACTAAAACCTTTTTGGGCATCTTCAACATAAGCAATTTTCTGCCACTTATTCTTGGTCAAAGAATATTTTTCTACAAGCAAAGTTTTTTGACGAGTTTTGTCACGGCCACCAATAACATACACTTCACCTTGACAGTAAATCATTTGATGAAAGTATCGTTCTGTTTGCATGCGAGCTAGAACTTTTACGTATTTAAGATTTTTACCGTTAATTTTTATCACTTGGTTCTGTACTTTGAAAGTTCTGTTGAAATCATCAAGAATACCGCCACTTAGCATAACATCAAACAAATTTTGAGCACAACGTCTGTATGAAACAGTACTTTTAGGTTTTTTTTGATGAGCTTTTCTCATTTTTTCTGCAATTTCCACTTGTAATTTGGGTGATATTTGAATCAGAATACTGTTGATTATTTGAGACCCACTTGGTAACGAAAAAAAATTAACTTTTGATAAAAGAACTTTTGCAAACTTCTTTCTCTGTTCTTTATCATGACCCACCCAACTTTTAACTGCAAGCAACACTTCTAGTTCTGAAATGCAATTAAATGCAATTTAATTTAAATGCAATTAAAAAAAAACAAATAAAACATACGTAACAACTTATAAAACAATTTAAAAAAACAACACAACTGTTGCGTTGAACTTTAATAAGTTCCAATACATTATAAGACTATTTTGTCTTTAAAAAAATCTGGTAAGTTAAAGACTTGTTTTAAAATAAATTAAAAATAATTATGTAGTTCTTAACAGCATTATATTATATAACAAAATAAAGCATATACAAACTATAAGTGTACAAAATAAGCTTAAATATGCGAATTAAAATAAACTTTAAGCAATTTACCGATAAACTGTTTTTTTTTTAAATAACGTAAGTTTAATTTGTTGTTAACGTTGATTAAACATCTTAGTGATTTTTTTTAATTTTAAATTGCTGTTTTCATTTATTAAACGTATTAGTGTTTTTTTATTTAAATTTTAAATTGTTCTTTACATTAATTAAACATCTTTGTGTTTTTCTTTAATTTTTAACTTGTTGTTTACATTGATTAAACATCTTAGTGTTTTTCTTTAAATTTTAACTTGTTGTTTACATTGATTAAACGTATTAGTTTTTTTATTTAAACTTTAAATTGTTCTTTACATTGATTAAACATCTTAGTGTTTTTCTTTAAATTTTAACTTGTTGTTTACATTGATTAAACTTTTTTTTTTCTTTAAGTTTTAAATAGTTGTTTACATTGATTAAACTTATTTGATTTTTTTCTTTACAATTTAAATTGTTGTTTACATTGATTAAACGTATTATTTCTTTTCATTAAATTTTAAATTGTTGTTTACATTGATTAAACGTATTTGTTTTTTTTCTTTACATTACAAATTGTTGTTTACCATGATTAAGAGTATTAGTTTTTTTCTTTAATTTTAAATAAAAGTTTTATAGTTTACCAATAATGAGTTACGCCCTGGTCATAATAAACCCTGATAGTAAAAAAAATTATGGTAAACCACTAAGGTTGGTAAACAGCCAAATTGTAGAAACTTAAACTATACATATCATAGTTGTATAGTTTCTCCTTTGACAAACAACATGATCCGATAAATATTGTTATAATATCACAATCTCAAATTTTAAAGTAACAATTTCCAAGTCAGCACTAGTTTGGAGAAGATGGACACTTCTACTACCCACCAAAGTTTGTAAAATTTGTATATTTTGTTATTTTTAGATTACAAGTAATATTTAAAGATACACATTTCTAACTATGGTTGGGATCAATTCTTTATATATGTAAATGAAGTGTACAGGGTTGAATAAACAACACTGTTTAAACAATCCCCAAAACATATCTAAACCAGTAACAAATATATAAATGCTCCTTCTTGTATTTGTGACTTAAACTTCAACCTAATACTTAGTAGTCTGGTTAAACAACATAATATCTAACCCTATTTTCAAAACTAAATTGTTGGTCTACATGAATATATTTTTTTTAATTGGTGGAAAAACATAATGTAAAGTTTAGGTAAATGTTATTGAATTATAATTTGTGTTGTTCATCAAGTTGTACTATATTGTATTGCAGATGTTTGCCCACCAAACAAGTGTGAAGTGGTTCAATTCATGGTTCAATCCTAGGAGCTATAATAAAGTTAAGGTAAATTTTGTTTTTATTGTAATTTAATATGTCAAAAGCTCCTATACAACACATATGTTCCTTAATATAATCTTGTTTTTCATTTAAGTTGTGCTGTTCTAAATATCATGACAATATAAATATTTCCTCAAAAGTTTTAAAGCAAAATTAAGGATTATTTACTATTATATAACTACACTATTTGTGTGCAAAGTTTGATTGGGTATAATAAATAATTGTTTGACTTAAAAGTCAGATGGTAAATAAAAATTTATTTTGAAATAGAGTTCCATTGTGGCAAATTTTAAAATGCAAAAATGAAATTAAATAAAGTCAAACTTGACAAGCCTAATGAAATGCAGTAAATTTAATATAGTTTGTTAGTCTATATCAGTTTTATATTAGAACAGTACATCATATGTTTTTCTGTAAATACTCTTCCAATTATTTGTCACCATATTTAAACAAACATTCATTAATAGTGGGTGGAATGTACTTAGTATTTTTTTTTTTCATCATATTATATTTTGATTGTTTCCTTTTGAGACTAGCTCTGACTTGGTAAGTATTCTACCAATTATTGCATGAGTTGGCTTTTTTTTAGTTCTCACAGCTAGTTTTTATTTGTTAAAAGTTTGCAAGTGTTTCTAATAAAAAGTTTTTTGAAGAGTGAAACAACTTTTTGTTTTAATAAGATAGTGTAAGATAATAAAGTCCCCCTTATTATTTATGATTGGTTTATGTAAACTACATTATCTATTTAAATTTTCAAGTATGTGACATCCAAAAACAAAAGTTTTTTTTTTCACAAGTAATTAATATAACTTGTATAAATAATCATTATGTTTAGGAAATTTAAATTATGTGGTTGCATTAGAAATATTTTTAGAAATATCCAGACTGGTATTAATACCATGTTAATACATTTGGTAATTTTTTTTTGTGTACTTTGTTATAACAAGTCTTTATTTTTCTTAAGTAATTAAATATTACTACTTGATTAACATAATTTTTTCACTATTTATTGTTTTTAATTTAACATGAGGCTAATTGATAAGTTTTTAGTCACTCAGATTAGGTTGGCTTCAATGCTACAAAAGCCTGTCATAGATAAGCCGTGGTATTAAAAAAAACAAAATTGTTTGTCTCTTTTATTGCTTTAACATATTTTATGTTTATATAAGTAATTTAAAAATTAAAGTTTTAAGGTTACAAGTGTTGATTATAACTTGTTACATTTTCTACATCTTATATGTGTTGACAGGTTTTGACAACTTTAGAATGTGCAAGGATCTTGAGGAAATTTTGAGCAATGATGCACATGAATCATCTGTAATCACACAACAACTGGACCTCAACCCAGGAAGGTCTCTAACTGCTCACTTAGGGCAGTAACAAGGTAAATATGTTATAGTTCTGACAATATTATCTAAATTGAATTAAACTCATTCAGTGATGTTTATAAGTGATGTAGTTTATAATTCATGTTCATTTTTGACCTAATAACTGGAATAGAATCTAGTAATGCTTTTAACTCAACAGAATGTTTAAAATATTGCTGGTAAAAATTATCATTATTGTTAATTTTAAATAAATATATCATTATAATTTTTCATTTAACATAAAAATTAGTGTGGTCATTACAAGTAAAAAGTAAAATTTAACAAAAAAACTTTAAACATTGTTTAAAGACTAATGAACATAAGCTAAGAATGTTTTTTAGGATGTGATATAGTTTATTACATAATTAATTAAATATTTAAAATATTGTTACAACAAAATTAAATTTACTCACTTTGTTAGTACATCACTATGAGTATTGTGATGGTTTTAAATGTTAAAGTTTGGCCAAAAGAAAATTTATTTGTATTCCAATGTTTTTCTTAAACTCAAGGTTTTTTAGTTTATCTAAAAATAATAGAAATAAACAAAAGGCTATGATTAAATTAAATAGTAGAACACACTTGATTATTTTTGCCCATCCACAATTTTATACAAAATATTATAAAAAAGCTTGATGACAACTTACCACTATAAAATTATTGTTTCCTAAAATATTAGCAAGTTTCCCACTAAAATTAAAAAGAATAAGGAATTTTTTTTAAATCTAGCATACTCATATCAAAATAACAACGAATTTAAATTAAACAAACATGTTTTCAAGGTACGTATAGTAAAATATGTCATCAACCGTTTATAAGCACAACCTTAATAAGAAATTTACGAAAGTTCGAAGGTTTTGAGCTTAATTTTAGTTAAATTAGCAAAATTTTAAATAAATTGTATTTAACATGAAAAATAAAAAATCCGCTAGGTGGCGCAATGGAGTCAAAGTTTTTTACCCAAATATTAAGATTTAAAAAATAGTTTAAACTACATTTGTGCGTTTTTCTGTCACTGTTTTGGCTTTTGAACCTTAATAATTAACCAGAAAAACTTTTACTACAGGAATTTTCTTATATTTTTCGATTTTTTCTAGGGGTTTTCAGAATATTGCAAACTTTTAAAGATTTGTAGGGAAGTGGGAGCCTTGTATTGGTTTTAGCTAAATGTGCTGATTAATGTGAATGTTAAAGATTTTTGAAGAGTAAAACACTATGAACAAATGAAAATACAAAAGCAGATGTTATTCAACCCATTATAATTTCACAGAGCTGTCTTCATGTATTAATAGTTAACATCATTTTTTGTAGATTATAATACAAAGTTTGTATGTTGATAAATTGTATTTCAATGCAAGACCCACAATTTTAACTCAAATGTCTTGAGACTGGAAAATATTTAGCAGTTTAGATTATATTTTTTAGCTTGAATGAATACATATACCTTATTTATGTAAAAATTTTAAGTTGTCATGGTGTAAAATGGGTTTTAACACATACAAAAACTTACAAAGTCTGGTGTCCCTGAAAAGGAATTTAATAGTAATTCAACACTTCGCACCTAATGACTTAACCCTGTAATCACCATAAGTTGAATCTTACCCTATATACAATAAAAGCTCTTTGACAGTAATAATAACCTTTAAGCACAATGTTCTAGTACACATGAGTCTAATGTTAATTTGTGAATAAATGGAAGTTTGGACTCTATAAACGAAAGCTATAAGAGCTTTCAACTCACTAACTTAAAGACTATGTAAGCTGAAAGGGCAAAGTCAGCAGTTCTAAACATACTGTTAACACTTGTGTTGTAAAACTGCTTGTTATGTTTATGTCATAACCAATATTATATTTTGATTTGATAGCAGATATTTATTTATTAGTAGCTATTCTTTATTAGTGAAATTATTCAAACCAAAACAAACCAGTTTGTTGCAGTTAAAAATCATACCTATTATCCCAAATTAGACTTATTACTACGAATTTACAACAATTTTTTTCCTATTTTTTTTTGTATTAATTAAAGCCCCGAAAGTAATAAAAATGTTAATCACCAGATAAAAGTAAATGATAGGTTTATGTATTAGGGCTTACACCTGATAGTAAGAATATCTTTAAATTGAATCTTTTAAACAGGATTTCCGTGAAGCTCTCTCTTTGAGTGAAGGTCAGTAGACAGATCCCCAGAGTGATTGGTCTTTACGAGTCAATTCCTCTTCCCACTCTGAATGCATCATCCGCAAGGTAATTTCTACATAGTATGTTTGAAAATCATTCGTTTGTACTTGTGATTGTTTTTAAACTTATAGTGAATAAGTTTAACAAACAAGAAGCCATGTTGTAATAACAAATAGTTTTTTAAACACCTTAACACAAATTTAAAAACATAAATTTCTAGTTTTACAAGTTCTGAGGAGAATAAATTGTCCTATTTAGTTAACTAATGCTAGTCAATAATAAAATACAAAAAGTTGATCGATTTAATAAAAGTAATACAAACATGATGATATATTAAACTAAATAAAGTGGTCATCTTGCTTGTGAATTGTTTTTTGAAATGTTGTTTTAAAATCGTGTAATAATACATTTTGTAACAACTTAAACTTCCTTGATTATTTTTTGAACATATGTATTTTAGGAAGCGTTTTTAAAGTTTACCCTAAATATATATCATTAATGACCTACTATTTAGTAACTAATTTAACAAACTTTGAACATTTTTATTGTATTTTATTACTGTAAAGTAACCATTTTGTACCAGTTTCTTAGGTAATTTGTTGCCAAACCATAAACAGAACCAAATAAAGTCCATAATTTTTTGGTGCTCAATTATATGCTTATTTTAAAGAGCTCGGTTTTATTATTTTGAATTAAACAAATAATCAATTTTGATCAATTAACTATTGCGAAACACATCTATCAGGGTTAGCTAAAAACCATCTGGAAATTGAACAAAAATTACTGGAGTTTTATCATCAATTCTTACGAAAAAACAATGAATTTCTGAAGTCCATGTTATACAATAATGTTTATTAGACATCATAAACTTAAATTTTTGTAAACCACATTCAAGTAGCATTACAGTATCTCTTCATTATCGTTAAAAAATTTAACGATTTCTTTACCTTGAAATTTATGTCATACTCAAGGTGGAAAAAAAAACTTGTATTTTCAAAACCTGAAAAAAACCTTTGACAACCCTGAGATATGCTCAAATGATAAATAGGTTAAAGGCAATTTTTAAATAGTTAATGATAAACTGCTTGATAAAAATGTGAATGAAGTGTAGCTTTAGTAGATAAGTTTGTTTGTAAAAGCTAATTATTTTTTTTCAAACAGAACGACATCACAGCCGGAGACGGAACGATAAAGGAAGGAGAGATTCAGAATCAGTGCGGATCGGATAACTTATTTATATACATTTGAATAAACTTTTTGCATTTAAATTGTGTTTACTTTGTCATAATTAAATAGATTAAGACAGAAAATTAATACTTGGGTGTAGTGAAATAAGCTTTATTATTCTGCATTTTCTGTTATTTAGTAATTTCATTTATTTACATGGTATAATGTCTTAAGTTTAAGCCCAATAACAGCTTTTTTTTAATGAAAACATAAAGCCCATAAAATAATTGGTTTTATATAACCGTTCATATCGTACACCAGTTAGATACAGTTTAGTCCAGCACAAGTTTATATAAGGACAGTTTAATTCAACTTGACGACTATGAGTATGTCTTTAAAAAATTGTTTTAAATCCCCCTCTGAAAATTGATAGAAACTAAAAATGTATTATCACCGTCATGATCATAAAATGCTTATCACTTAGTAAAGCTGTTAATTGAAAGTTTCAAAATTTTTTATTTGTAAAAAAATTAATATATTTTCATACTAGTTGCCTTGTTACAAGTATAATATTTGGCAACTTATTATCACTGTTATTCGATTTTAGATCTATATATAAATTTATATGTTGCACAAATACTATTTTTCTCGATAGCCAGGTGTGTGGTTATCGTGTAAAATACACTTCTTGTAACATATATAATAATCTTCTGATCTAGTTGCACTTAAAAACCACCAAGCTAAACCCTTTTTCCTTATAATAAATATAAGATAATTTTACTGATTTAAAACAAAAATTTTGGTTTATTATAAATGTGATTATTTAGAGTTCCTGTATCAAACAGAAAACTTAATTCAACCGGCGTAAGCATTACGACGACGCCCTAAGAACCAATTTCAAAATATCGACAAAGTCCGGAGCCAGGACACCGAAGGTGTCCGCCAGCGTAGATATTTTGAAATTGGTTCGCTACCCTTTATTATATTTTATACTTTCACTTTAGGGAATTTCCCAAAAATTTAGATAAATGTACACCCCAAAAATAAATTTCAAAGTTAACAAAAAATAAACATTTTCAACAGTTTTTAATCGAGTCTTTTAGCCATCATGTTATAAATAGTCAAATCAGATAGAACACCGGTTTTTAGTCAGTTAGTTCCTGAAAGTGTAGTAATAAATAAATTGCGAAAGAATAGCAAACTCGTTGACTTAATTTGATTAAACAGAATTTTTTTAAATTGTTTTTTAATACATATGCCTACCACCACATGTAAAATTGTGAAAATATTATTATAATAAACAATTTTTTAAATTTCACTCTAACTGACTAAAACCAATCTCTTATCTAACATGAATAGCAAGTAACAATATAAATTGAACAAAAGTACAATTGATCAAGTCATACTTATGTTTAATTTATACTATTAAATGCTTAAAACAGCCTAAACTAGAATATAAAAAATTCATAAGAGAGATCATTTAGAATTAAAGCAAAAAGACAGTGGATTTTAAAATAGCTACCTAAGCATAAAGCAATCATCTAAAAATATGCAAATACAATCTCAAAATCAGAAACAATTGTAAGTTCAAAAGAGTAACAGTTGGAAAATATCTATAAATAACAGTTATCTAAGGTGGAAACAAAGAACTCAAATAGTTCAACTTGTAGTTGCTTGAAATTTTAATGCTTGAAACTTTGATATTATTTAAAGTATTTTTAACACTATTGTTTTACATGTTTAAATAGAAATATTGATAGTATTAAATAATAATTAAAAGCTTAAAATAAGTTTGTACCTTTGTAGTTGCAGTTACAATAGAATAACACAACTTGTAACTGTTTAAATTTTCATCACAGAAAAGTAAACATTTATTTGTCCAAAGATGTTAGTTTATTAAAGTTAGAAAGTATTTTGTAAGATGGAAACAAAGAATTCAAACTTTACAACTTTTAAATAGCTTGAAACTGTAAAAATAATTTAACTGTTTTTCAACACTAATGTTTCATATGTTTGAATAGAAATATTGATGCTAAGAAGACATAATTCCGAACTTAGAAATAAGTTTCTTCCTAAACAGTTACAGTTATAACAAGAAGAAAAAAGCATGTAACTGATTGAAATTTCAACAGACAAAAGTAAAGAGTTGTTTGTCAAAAGATGTTGATAAAACACATATGTTCAACAGACAAAAGTAAAGAGTTGTTTGTCAAAAGATGTTGATAAAACACATATGTTCAACAGACAAAATTATTTGTTTAAAGAAGTTGATCGTATATCATCTAAAGCTTGCAACATGTACTAGCTCATTGATGTTTTCATATTAATTCATAATAACTTATTTTGTTTTTATAATTCATGCATTGTAAAAAAAGAACAAGAAAAATTGACAACAAAAAAATTATACCGTAAACTAGATGTGCTTACAACACAAGGTTTTCTAGAGAAATGATTCATATGAAAAATTAATATTCTTCCAAAATCTTATTTGATTGTTTACGTCACAAATAAAAACATAGTTTAGTTTATGCGCGGTCATATAAGCCCGCCTAATATTTATGCAAATTTTCCCTTTGTTAGAAATTTCAAAACGTATACCTTTTGATAGCTGATTTTTTTTTGATCTTTTATGTAAATTTTATTTTTTTAGTCTAAGCATTGTTTTTAAATTCACAGTGTTTTATTTTAAAAACAAATAATGCCACCATAAAACTTTCTTTAAAAACACTAACATAAAAACTGTTGTAACTTATTTAAACTTGAAAACTATCAAATAACTATAAAATATTTGTTACATTTTTTCACCGCTTTTATTTTGAAAAATATAAATGTTATAAACTTGCATCTGCATGCTAAATCTTATTTTTAATTCATGTTTAAAATAGGTTTTGTTAATTTCAGTTAAACTGCTTAGTAAATTTTAATAAAGTTAGTGAAAGCTTTGAGATGTGTTTGGTACCTAAAACCGAAAATTTGGCAGTTTTCGGAGGTGAATAAAAAGTATTTAGATTGAATTTTTTCGAATTATCAGATAAGTAATTGCTCTCAGAGTTTGCATTTATGCTAGATGTGCTTGGACATATGAACGAACTGAACATCAAACTAAAGGCGAAGAGTACTTTTACATTGAAATGTACTCTTTAGTCAAGACATACATGTTAAAATCAAAACTATTTCCTTGCCATCTCAATAATAAAAACTTGACGCATTTTGTAACACTTGCATTTGTTGTTAATTTTTTGTGAACAATCATAATTAGTGTAAAGTAGTAGTGTAATTAGTGTTAAGTTGAAGTTTATAAATGCAAGTTACTGAATTTTAAAACCAGATAGATTTAAAATTGTTTTTTGACAAAGTTATAGTTTAGAAAAAAAATATTTATAGGTAGCTAAGAATAAACAAAACTTTTTCATATTAAAAAAATATTTAAATAAAAACAAAACACATATACTTAATGTTTTTTTAATTTTGGAAAAGTTATGTTTAAATTTTTTTAATAATTAAAATATTTTAATAATATTGAACTAAATTTAGTAAAATTATATTTTTAAAATTACGAAAATTAAAATGTGAATGCTTGTAACCTTAAATTATCTATTTTAATTTCACAACTTTATTCATGATATCTGGTAAAAATGCAACTAGTAACAAAACAATAAAAAGTTCAGATAATTAGTATTTTTAACGTAATAATTTGTAATGTAATATTAATGTAAACAAAAAATAAAATTTTAAATCACAAAAAAAATATTACTTATTGTTGCATGTGTACTTAAAAATCAAGCTGGAAATATTCTCTTAGACTTTTATTAGGAATTAGAAAACTTACAAAAAAAATTATTAACAAAATTAATAAAAAAAGGATGTAAAAACCACACAAACATAATATTCAAAAATTGAAACCTAAATATACCTTATAAATTTATTTGCGAAAAAAATGTAAATCACTATTAAAGATTTTGTTGTGTATTCTTATATTTTGGTTTTACAATATATTTATATATATATGTATTAAAAAATTATATAAATACTTAAACTGACAAGACATGAGCTTTGAAGTCGAAATAAAAGCTAAGAAATAAGGCGAGCAGAAAAAGATTGTTCTTATACTTAGCCTGAAAACTCAAGTTGTGGTATGGCTGTGCAAGAAAACCAATAAATATCTTTCATACTTTCGAATATTTCTTCGGATAATTCTTTCTTTTCTACATCATAAGATGAAAGTTTCTTTTGACTTAACGAGTACACCTTATTCCCCATAGAAAACAATCCTGATACCGCAAAACCTTCTGTGTCCATGTAACTCAAATTCAATTTATCAAATTTATTATTAGTAGAGTCAAAAACTTCAAATACCTCACCATATCCACACACAAACATTTTGTTTTTATTTGTAACTAAGCAGTGAGAATGTCTACCTTTAAGCATATTTGGCATAGATGACCATGTATTAGCAAAATAGTCATAAGACTCAACTGTGTTAGAACGTCTACGATCTTGATTTAAACCGCCAGATATAACAATTTTTCCTTCAAAAACAGTACAAGCTGCTTTTACTCTAGCATTGTTCATTTCAGTAATGGTCGTCCAGTAATTATTCTTTGTATTAAAACACATGCAAGAGTCTATAACTTCGCTTACTTCGTTAAGACCTCCAAGTAAATATATTCCACTCATAAAAGCACAAACACTAAAACCTTTTTGGGCATCTTCAACATAAGTAATTTTCTGCCACTTATTCTTGGTCAAAGAATATTTTTCTACAAGCAAAGTTTTTTGACGATTTTTGTCACGGCCACCAATAACATACACTTCACCTTGACAGTAAATCATTTGATGAAAGTATCGTTCTGTTTGCATGCGAGCTAGAACTTTTACGTCTTTAAATTTTTACCGTTAATTTTTATCACATGGTTCTGTACTTTGAAAGTTCTGTTGAAATCATCAAGAATACCGCCACTTAGCATAACATCAAACAAATTTTGAGCACAACGTCTGTACGAAACAGTACTTTTAGGTTTTTTTTGATGAGCTTTTCTCATTTTTTCTGCAATTTCCACTTGTAATTTGGGTGATATTTGAATCAGAATACTGTTGATTATTTGAGACCCACTTGGTAACGAAAAAAAATTAACTTTTGATAAAAGAACTTTTGCAAACTTCTTTCTCTGTTCTTTATCATGACCCACCCAACTTTTAACTGCAAGCAACACTTCTAGTTCTGAAATGCAATTAAATGCAATTTAATTTAAATGCAATTAAAAAAAAACAAATAAAACATACGTAACAACTTATAAAACAATTTAAAAAAACAACACAATTGTTGCGTTGAACTTTAATAAGTTCCAATACATTATAAGACTATTTTGTCTTTAAAAAAATCTGGTAAGTTAAAGACTTGTTTTAAAATAAATTAAAAATAATTATGTAGTTCTTAACAGCATTATATTATATAACAAAATAAAGCATATACAAACTATAAGTGTACAAAATAAGCTTAAATATGCGAATTAAAATAAACTTTAAGCAATTTACCGATAAACTGTTTTTTTTTTTAAATAACGTAAGTTTAATTTGTTGTTAACGTTGATTAAACATCTTAGTGATTTTTTTTAATTTTAAATTGCTGTTTTCATTTATTAAACGAATTAGTGTTTTTTTATTTAAATTTTAAATTGTTCTTTACATTAATTAAACATCTTTGTGTTTTTCTTTAATTTTTAACTTGTTGTTTACATTGATTAAACATCTTAGTGTTTTTCTTTAAATTTTAACTTGTTGTTTACATTGATTAAACGTATTAGTTTTTTTATTTAAACTTTAAATTGTTCTTTACATTGATTAAACATCTTAGTGTTTTTCTTTAAATTTTAACTTGTTGTTTACATTGATTAAACTTTTTTTTTTCTTTAAGTTTTAAATAGTTGTTTACATTGATTAAACTTATTTGATTTTTTTCTTTACAATTTAAATTGTTGTTTACATTGATTAAACGTATTAGTTCTTTTCATTAAATTTTAAATTGTTGTTTACATTGATTAAACGTATTTGTTTTTTTTCTTTACATTACAAATTGTTGTTTACCATGATTAAGAGTATTAGTTTTTTTCTTTAATTTTAAATAAAAGTTTTATAGTTTACCAATAATGAGTTACGCCCTGGTCATAATAAACCCTGATAGTAAAAAAAATTATGGTAAACCACTAAGGTTGGTAAACAGCCAAACTGTAGAAACTTAAACTATACATATCATAGTTGTATAGTTTCTCCTTTGACAAACAACATGATCCGATAAATATTGTTATAATATCACAATCTATAATTTTAAAGTAACAATTTCCAAGTCAGCACTAGTTTGGAGAAGATGGACACTTCTACTACCCACCAAAGTTTGTAAAATTTGTATATTTTGTTATTTTTAGATTACAAGTAATATTTAAAGATACACATTTCTAACTATGGTTGGGATCAATTCTTTATATATGTAAATGAAGTGTACAGGGTTGAATAAACAACACTGTTTAAACAATCCCCAAAACATATCTAAACCAGTAACAAATATATAAATGCTCCTTCTTGTATTTGTGACTTAAACTTCAACCTAATACTTAGTAGTCTGGTTAAACAACATAATATCTAACCCTATTTTCAAAACTAAGTTGTTGGTCTACATGAATATATTTTTTTTAATTGGTGGAAAAACATAATGTAAAGTTTAGGTAAATGTTATTGAATTATAATTTGTGTTGTTCATCAAGTTGTACTATATTGTATTGCAGATGTTTGCCCACCAAACAAGTGTGAAGTGGTTCAATTCATGGTTCAATCCTAGGAGCTATAATAAAGTTAAGGTAAATTTTGTTTTTATTGTAATTTAATATGTCAAAAGCTCCTATACAACACATATGTTCCTTAATATAATCTTGTTTTTCATTTAAGTTTTGCTGTTCTAAATATCATGACAATATAAATATTTCCTCAAAAGTTTTAAAGCAAAATTAAGGATTATTTACTATTATATAACTAAACTATTTGTGTGCAAAGTTTGATTGGGTATAATAAATAATTGTTTGACTTAAAAGTCAGATGGTAAATAAAAATTTAATTTGAAATAGAGTTCCATTGTGGCAAATTTTAAAATGCAAAAATGAAATTAAATAAAGTCAAACTTGACAAGCCTAATGAAATGCAGTAAATTTAATATAGTTTGTTAGTCTATATCAGTTTTATATTAGAACAGTACATCATATGTTTTTCTGTAAATACTCTTCCAATTATTTGTCACCATATTTAAACAAACATTCATTAATAGTGGGTGGAATGTACTTAGTATTTTTTTTTTCATCATATTATATTTTGATTGTTTCCTTTTGAGACTAGCTCTGACTTGGTAAGTATTCTACCAATTATTGCATGAGTTGGCTTTTTTTAGTTCTCACAGCTAGTTTTTATTTGTTAAAAGTTTGCAAGTGTTTCTAATAAAAAGTTTTTTGAAGAGTGAAACAACTTTTTGTTTTAATAAGATAGTGTAAGATAATAAAGTCCCCCTTATTATTTATGATTGGTTTATGTAAACTACATTATCTATTTAAATTTTCAAGTATGTGACATCCAAAAACAAAAGTTTTTTTTTTCACAAGTAATTAATATAACTTGTATAAATAATCATTATGTTTAGGAAATTTAAATTATGTGGTTGCATTAGAAATATTTTTAGAAATATCCAGACTGGTATTAATACCATGTTAATACATTTGGTAATTTTTTTTTGTGTACTTTGTTATAACAAGTCTTTATTTTTCTTAAGTAATTAAATATTACTACTTGATTAACATAATTTTTTCACTATTTATTGTTTTTAATTTAACATGAGGCTAATTGATAAGTTTTTAGTCACTCAGATTAGGTTGGCTTCAATGCTACAAAAGCCTGTCATAGATAAGCCGTGGTATTAAAAAAAACAAAATTGTTTGTCTCTTTTATTGCTTTAACATATTTTATGTTTATATAAGTAATTTAAAAATTAAAGTTTTAAGGTTACAAGTGTTGATTATAACTTGTTACATTTTCTACATCTTATATGTGTTGACAGGTTTTGACAACTTTAGAATGTGCAAGGATCTTGAGGAAATTTTGAGCAATGATGCACATGAATCATCTGTAATCACACAACAACTGGACCTCAACCCAGGAAAGTCTCTAACTGCTCATTTAGGGCAGTAACAAGGTAAATATGTTATAGTTCTGACAATATTATCTAAATTGAATTAAACTCATTCAGTGATGTTTATAAGTGATGTAGTTTATAATTCATGTTCATTTTTGACCTAATAACTGGAATAGAATCTAGTAATGCTTTTAACTCAACAGAATGTTTAAAATATTGCTGGTAAAAATTATCATTATTGTTAATTTTAAATAAATATATCATTATAATTTTTCATTTAACATAAAAATTAGTGTGGTCATTACAAGTAAAAAGTAAAATTTAACAAAAAAACTTTAAACTTGGTTTAAAGACTAATGAACATAAGCTAAGAATGTTTTTTAGGATGTGATATAGTTTATTACATAATTAATTAAATATTTAAAATATTGTTACAACAAAATTAAATTTACTCACTTTGTTAGTACATCACTATGAGTATTGTGATGGTTTTAAATGTTAAAGTTTGGCCAAAAGAAAATTTATTTGTATTCCAATGTTTTTCTTAAACTCAAGGTTTTTTAGTTTATCTAAAAATAATAGAAATAAACAAAAGGCTATGATTAAATTAAATAGTAGAACACACTTGATTATTTTTGCCCATCCACAATTTTATACAAAATATTATAAAAAAGCTTGATGACAACTTACCACTAAAAAATTATTGTTTCCTAAAATATTAGCAAGTTTCCCACTAAAATTAAAAAGAATAAGGATTTTTTTTTAAATCTAGCATACTCATATCAAAATAACAACGAATTTAAATTAAACAAACATGTTTTCAAGGTACGTATAGTAAAATATGTCATCAACCGTTTATAAGCACAACCTTAATAAGAAATTTACGAAAGTTCGAAGGTTTTGAGCTTAATTTTAGTTAAATTAGCAAAATTTTAAATAAATTGTATTTAACATGAAAAAGAAAAAAATCCGCTAGGTGGCGCAATGGAGTCAAAGTTTTTTACCCAAATATTAAGATTTAAAAAATAGTTTAAACTACATTTGTGCGTTTTTCTGTCACTGTTTTGGCTTTTGAACCTTAATAATTAACCAGAAAAACTTTTACTACATGAATTTTCTTATATTTTTCGATTTTTTCTAGGGGTTTTCAGAATATTGCAAACTTTTAAAGATTTGTAGGGAAGTGGGAGCCTTGTATTGGTTTTAGCTAAATGTGCTGATTAATGTGAATGTTAAAGATTTTTGAAGAGTAAAACACTATGAACAAATGAAAATACAAAAGCAGATGTTATTCAACCCATTATAATTTCACAGAGCTGTCTTCATGTATTAATAGTTAACATCATTTTTTGTAGATTATAATACAAAGTTTGTATGTTGATAAATTGTATTTCAATGCAAGACCCACAATTTTAACTCAAATGTCTTGAGACTGGAAAATATTTAGCAGTTTAGATTATATTTTTTAGCTTTAATGAATACATATACCTTATTTATGTAAAAATTTTAAGTTGTCATGGTGTAAAATGGGTTTTAACACATACAAAAACTTACAAAGTCTGGTGTCCCTGAAAAGGAATTTAATAGTAATTCAACACTTCGCACCTAATGACTTAACCCTGTAATCATCATGAGTTAAATCTTACCCTATATACAATAAAAGCTCCTTGACAGTAATAATAACCTTTAAGCACAATGTTCTAGTACACATGAGTCTAATGTTAATTTGTGAATAAATAGAAGTTTGGACTCTATAAACGAAAGCTATAAGAGCTTTCAACTCACTAACTTAAAGACTATGTAAGCTGAAAGGGCAAAGTCAGCAGTTCTAAACATACTGTTAACACTTGTGTTGTAAAACTGCTTGTTATGTTTATGTCATAACCAATATTATATTTTGATTTGATAGCAGATATTTATTTATTAGTAGCTATTCTTTATTAGTGAAATTATTCAAACCAAAACAAACCAGTTTGTTGCAGTTAAAAATCATACCTATTATCCCAAATTAGACTTATTACTACGAATTTATAACAATTTTTTTCCTATTTTTTTTGTATTAATTAAAGCCCCGAAAGTAATAAAAATGTTAATCACCAGATAAAAGTAAATGATAGGTTTATGTATTAGGGCTTACACCTGATAGTAAGAATATTTTTAAATTGAATCTTTTAAACAGGATTTCCGTGAAGCTCTCTCTTTGAGTGAAGGTCAGTAGACAGATCCCCAGAGTGATTGGTCTTTACGAGTCAATTCCTCTTCCCACTCTGAATGCATCATCCGCAAGGTAATTTCTACATAGTATGTTTGAAAATCATTCGTTTGTACTTGTGATTGTTTTTAAACTTATAGTGAATAAGTTTAACAAACAAGAAGCCATGTTGTAATAACAAATAGTTTTTTAAACACCTTAACACAAATTTAAAAACATAAATTTCTAGTTTTACAAGTTCTGAGGAGAATAAATTGTCCTATTTAGTTAACTAATGCTAGTCAATAATAAAATACAAAAAGTTGATCGATTTAATAAAAGTAATACAAACATGATGATATATTAAACTAAATAAAGTGGTCATCTTGCTTGTGAATTGTTTTTTGAAATGTTGTTTTAAAATCGTGTAATAATACATTTTGTAACAACTTAAACTTCCTTGATTATTTTTTGAACATATGTATTTTAGGAAGCGTTTTTAAAGTTTACCCTAAATATATATCATTAATGACCTACTATTTAGTAACTAATTTAACAAACTTTGAACATTTTTATTGTATTTTATTACTGTAAAGTAACCATTTTGTACCAGTTTCTTAGGTAATTTGTTGCCAAACCATAAACAGAACCAAATAAAGTCCATAATTTTTTGGTGCTCAATTATATGCTTATTTTAAAGAGCTCGGTTTTATTATTTTGAATTAAACAAATAATCAATTTTGATCAATTAACTATTGCGAAACACATCTATCAGGGTTAGCTAAAAACCATCTGGAAATTGAACAAAAATTACTGGAGTTTTATCATCAATTCTTACGAAAAAACAATGAATTTCTGAAGTCCATGTTATACAATAATGTTTATTAGACATCATAAACTTAAATTTTTATAAACCACATTCAAGTAGCATTACAGTATCTCTTCATTATCGTTAAAAAATTTAACGATTTCTTTACCTTGAAATTTATGTCATACTCAAGGTGGAAAAAAAAACTTGTATTTTCAAAACCTGAAAAAAACCTTTGACAACCCTGAGATATGCTCAAATGATAAATAGGTTAAAGGCAATTTTTAAATAGTTAATGATAAACTGCTTGATAAAAATGTGAATGAAGTGTAGCTTTAGTAGATAAGTTTGTTAGTAAAAGCTAATTATTTTTTTTCAAACAGAACGACATCACAGCCGGAGACGGAACGATGAAGGAAGGAGAGATTCAGAATCAGTGCGGATCGGATAACTTATTTATATACATTTGAATAAACTTTTTGCATTTAAATTGTGTTTACTTTGTCATAATTAAATAGATTAAGACAGAAAATTAATACTTGGGTGTAGTGAAATAAGCTTTATTATTCGGCATTTTCTGTTATTTAGTAATTTCATTTATTTACATGGTATAATGTCTTAAGTTTAAGCCCAATAACAGCTTTTTTTTAATGAAAACATAAAGCCCATAAAATAATTGGTTTTATATAACCGTTCATATCGTACACCAGTTAGATACAGTTTAGTCCAGCACAAGTTTATATAAGGACAGTTTAATTCAACTTGACGACTATGAGTATGTCTTTAAAAAATTGTTTTAAATCCCCCTCTGAATATTGATAGAAACTAAAAATGTATTATCACCGTCATGATCATAAAATGCTTATCACTTAGTAAAGCTGTTAATTGAAAGTTTCAAAATTTTTTATTTGTAAAAAAATTAATATATTTTCATACTAGTTGCCTTGTTACAAGTATAATATTTGACAACTTATTATCACTGTTATTCGATTTTAGATCTATATATAAATTTATATGTTGCACAAATACTATTTTTCTCGATAGCCAGGTGTGTGGTTATCGTGTAAAATACACTTCTTGTAACATATATAATAATCTTCTGATCTAGTTGCACTTAAAAACCACCAAGCTAAACCCCTTTTTCCTTATAATAAATATAAGATAATTTTACTGATTTAAAACAAAAATTTTGGTTTATTATAATTTTGGTTTATTATAAATGTGATTATTTAGAGTTCCTGTATCAAACAGAAAACTTAATTCAACCGGCGTAAGCATTACGACGACGCCCTAAGAACCAATTTCAAAATATCGACAAAGTCCGGAGCCAGGACACCGAAGGTGTCCGCCAGCGTAGGACTTCGTCGATATTTTGAAATTGGTTCGCTACCCTTTATTATATTTTATACTTTCACTTTAGGGAATTTCCCAAAAATTTAGATAAATGTACACCCCAAAAATAAATTTCAAAGTTAACAAAAAATAAACATTTTCAAATCGAGTCTTTTAGCCATCATGTTATAAATAGTCAAATCAGATAGAACACCGGTTTTTAGTCAGTTAGTTCCTAAAAGTGTAGTAATAAATAAATTGCGAAAGAATAGCAAACTCGTTGACTTAATTTGATTAAACAGAATTTTTTTTAATTGTTTTTTAATACATATGCCTACCACCACATGTAAAATTGTGAAAATATTATTATAATAAACAATTTTTTAAATTTCACTCTAACTGACTAAAACCAATCTCTTATCTAACATGAATAGCAAGTAACAATATAAATTGAACAAAAGTACAATTGATCAAGTCATACTTATGTTTAATTTATACTATTAAATGCTTAAAACAGCCTAAACTAGAATATAAAGAATTCATAAGAGAGATCATTTAGAATTAAAGCAAAAAGACAGTGGATTTTAAAATAGCTACCTAGGAATAAAGCAATCATCTAAAAATATGCAAATACAATCTCAAAATCAGAAACAATTGTAAGTTCAAAAGAGTAACAGTTGGAAAATATCTATAAATAACAGTTATCTAAGGTGGAAACAAAGAACTCAAATAGTTCAACTTGTAGTTGCTTGAAATTTTAATGCTTGAAACTTTGATATTATTTAAAGTATTTTTAACACTATTGTTTTACATGTTTAAATAGAAATATTGATAGTATTAAATAATAATTAAAAGCTTAAAATAAGTTTGTACCTTTGTAGTTGCAGTTACAATAGAATAACACAACTTGTAACTGTTTAAATTTTCATCACAGAAAAGTAAACATTTATTTGTCCAAAGATGTTAATTTATTAAAGTTAGAAAGTATTTTGTAAGATGGAAACAAAGAATTCAAACTTTACAACTTTTAAATAGCTTGAAACTGTAAAAATAATTTAACTGTTTTTCAACACTAATGTTTCATATGTTTGAATAGAAATATTGATGCTAAGAAGACATAATTCCGAACTTAGAAATAAGTTTCTTCCTAAACAGTTACAGTTATAACAAGAAGAAAAAAGCATGTAACTGATTGAAATTTCAACAGACAAAAGTAAAGAGTTGTTTGTCAAAAGATGTTGATAAAACACATATGTTCAACAGACAAAAGTAAAGAGTTGTTTGTCAAAAGATGTTGATAAAACACATATGTTCAACAGACAAAATTATTTGTTTAAAGAAGTTGATCGTATATCATCTAAAGCTTGCAACATGTACTAGCTCATTGATGTTTTCATATTAATTCATAATAACTTATTTTGTTTTTATAATTCATGCATTGTAAAAAAAGAACAAGAAAAATTGACAACAAAAAAATTATACCGTAAACTAGATGTGCTTACAACACAAGGTTTTCTAGAGAAATGATTCATATGAAAAATTAATATTCTTCCAAAATCTTATTTGATTGTTTACGTCACAAATAAAAACATAGTTTAGTTTATGCGCGGTCATATAAGCCCGCCTAATATTTATGCAAATTTTCCCTTTGTTAGAAATTTCAAAACGTATACCTTTTGATAGCTGAATTTTTTTTGATCTTTTATGTAAATTTTATTTTTTTAGTCTAAGCATTGTTTTTAAATTTACAGTGTTTTATTTTAAAAACAAATAATGCCACCATAAAACTTTCTTTAAAAACACTAACATAAAAACTGTTGTAACTTATTTAAAATGATAATTATACTAAGTTTATTTTCTAACAGTCAAAATGTTAGATATGGTAGGTGAGGATAAATAAAATATTGAAAAATTAAAATAAAGTGTGAAAAAGCGTTCTTAACGTTTACTGAACATTTTTTATACCCACTATACTCATTACACAATACTTTTCAAAAATTCAAAAATAATTAAATACAAATAAATAAAGATAGTTTAATCTCAGCTAACTGTAAAAAACATTTTCATCTAAACTGTTATTTCGTAATAAAAGTATTTTGAAATTAATATGGTTTTAAAATTCAATAGCTTGCATTTATAAAAATAAACGTTGATAACCAGCTTGAGTTCAAAAACTCAATCTGTTAAACATGTAAAAACCGTTGTTTTTTTAGAACTAATAAGCCTTCAATAAATACATATTTAAATTTATACTTCGAAAAATGTAATTACACTTTATAGAAACACAAACTCTTAAACTATTTTATAAATTGAAATAACGTTGCATTATACTATATATATTTTTTTAGTTTTCTTTTTGTTTTATAATCTACTTACACTGTTACCTTTGAGCGATTCTCCGATTTGGTCAGATGGGAAATTTACAGCCAGGTGGTAATTGTGTGCGGATTGGAATTGAGCGGTTCCAATTTTACATAGAATAAGTTTAACTACCACCTTGAAAACTATCTAAATAACTATAAAATATTTGTTACATTTTTTCACCGCTTTTATTTCGAAAAATATAAATGTTATAAACTTGCATCTGCATGCTGAATCTTATTTTTTATTCATTTTTAAAATATGTTTTGTTAATTTCAGTTAAACTGCTTAGCTTTAAATTTTGATAAAGTTAGTGAAAGTTTTGAGACGTGTTTGGAACCTAAAACCAAAAATTTGGCAGTTTTCGGAGGTGAATGGAAAGTATTTAGATTGTATTCTTTCGAATTATCAGATAAGTAATTGCTCTCAGAATTTTCATTTATGCTAGATGTGCTTGGACATATGAACGAACTAAACATCAAACTAAAGGCGAAGAGTACTTTTGCATTGAAACGTACTCTTTAGTCAAGACATACATGTTAAAATTAAAGCTATTTCCTTGCCATCTCAATAATAAAAACTTGACGCATTTTGTAACCCTTGCTGTTAATTTTTTGTGAACAATCATAATTAGTGTAAAGTAGTAGTGTAATTAGTGTTAAGTTGAAGTTTATAAATGCAAGTTACTGAATTTTAAAACCAGATAGATTTAAAATTGTTTTTTGACAAAGTAATAGTTTAGAAAAAAAATATTTATAGGTAGCTAAGAATAAACAAAACTTTTTCATATTAAAAAAAATTTAAATAAAAACAAAACACATATACTTAATGTTTTTTTAATTTTGGAAAAGTTATGTTTAAATTTTTTTAATAATTAAAATATTTTAATAATATTGAACTAAATTTAGTAAAATTATATTTTTAAAATTACGAAAATTAAAATGTGAATGCTTGTAACCTTAAATTATCTATTTTAATTTCACAACTTTATTCATGATATCTGGTAAAAATGCAACTAGTAACAAAACAATAAAAAGTTCAGATAATTAGTATTTTTAACGTAATAATTTGTAATGTAATATTAATGTAAACAAAAAATAAAATTTTAAATCACAAAAAAATTATTACTTATTGTTGCATGTGTACTTAAAAATCAAGCTTGAAATATTCTCTTAGACTTTTATTAGGAATTAGAAAACTTAAAAAAAAATTTATAAATAAAATTAATAAAAAAAGGATGTAAAAACCACACAAACATAATATTCAAAAATTGAAACCTAAATATACCTTATAAATTTATTTGCGAAAAAAATATAAATCACTATTTAAGATTTTGTTATGTAGTATTATATTTCGGTTTTACAATATATATATAAATATGTATGTATGTATTAAAAAAGTTATATAAATACTTAAACTGACAAGACATGAGCTTTGAAGTCGAAATAAAAGCTAAGAAATAGGCGAGCAGAAAAAGATTGTTCTTATACTTAGTCTGAAAACTCAAGTTGAGGTATGGCTGTGCAAGAAAACCAATAAATATCTTTCATACTTTCGAATATTTCTTCGGATAATTCTTTCTTTTCTACATCATAAGATGAAAGTTTCTTCTGACTTAACGAGTACACCTTATTCCCCATAGAAAACAATCCTGATACCGCAAAACCTTCAGTGTCCATGTAACTCAAATTCAATTTATCAAATTTATTATTAGTTGAGTCAAAAACTTCAAATACCTCACCATATCCACACACAAACATTTTGTTTTTATTTGTAACTAAGCAGTGAGAATGTCTACCTTTAACCATATTTGGCATAGATGACCATGTATTAGCAAAATAGTCATAAAACTCAACTGTGTTAGAACGTCTACGATCTTGATTTAAACCGCCAGATATAACAATTTTTCCTTCAAAAACAGTACAAGCTGCTTTTACTCTAGCATTGTTCATTTCAGTAATGGTCGTCCAGTAATTATTCTTTGTATTAAAACACATGCAAGAGTCTATAACTTCGCTTACTTCGTTAAGACCTCCAAGTAAATATATTCCACTCATAAAAGCACAAACACTAAAACCTTTTTGGGCATCTTCAACATAAGTAATTTTCTGCCACTTATTCTTGGTCAAAGAATATTTTTCTACAAGCAAAGTTTTTTGACGAGTTTTGTCACGACCACCAATAACATACACTTCACCTTGACAGTAAACTGTTTTATGCCAGTATCGTTCTGTTTGCATGCGAGCTAGAACTTTTACGTCTTTAAGATTTTTACCGTTAATTTTTATCACACGGTTCTGTACTTTGAAAGTTCTGTTGAAATCATCAAGAATACCGCCACTTAGCATAACATCAAACAAATTTTGAGCACAACGTCTGTATGAAACAGTACTTTTAGGTTTTTTTTGATGAGCTTTTCTCATTTTTTCTGCAATTTCCACATGTAATTTGGGTGATATTTGAATCAGAATACTGTTGATTATTTGAGACCCACTTGGTAACAAAAAAAAATTAACTTTTGATAAAAGAACTTTTGCAAACTTCTTTCTCTGTTCTTTATCATGACCCACCCAACTTTCAACTGCAAGCAACACTTCTAGTTCTGAATCAATATTTAGTTCAAAACTTGAAATAGCTTTCGCAACTAGATTAAAATCTAGTTCTAAAAAGTTTTTAGTTTCAAAAACTATATTGGACAAACGTCTAATGTAAGATAAAGTTTGCTTATCAAGTTCGGAAAAGTTAAAAATGTTGGCTATTTGATAATAAGTTGTCACATTTTCGATATTAATTTTTTCAGATAATAGTCTAAAGTTTGTTATCTCAAGGTTCTTTTGCAATAAAAATTTGTTTGATTTCAATTTCTTGACAAACTGAGTTGGTAACATCTTCTGAAAATTATTTCCTGAAAATAAATTGCAACTAGATCAACAGTTTTATACATTTTAAAGCTATTTTTTCTAACCCATCTAACACTGTTCAACGTTAAAATTACTATTAAGAGATTAATAAATTAATAAGCATTAAATTGCTAATGCAATACCAAGTCTGAGTTTGTTTTATTCGAATTGATTAATTGAATAACCATTTGTAATTAAAATGAAGAACTATCATACATGATAAAGAGTTTTAAGAATTAAAGTACTTAAATGTGATTAACAATTTAACATAACAAACCTTCAACAGGACCATCGTTGTCCATTCTTGATATTTTGTCATTTTTTAAAGCGTTTTGTTTACACAAGCTCATATAGGTACTACCCGTACCATTCGTAGTCTTTGCAGCAAAAGTTTTATTGCCTTGACTAATAGTTTCTAGTTCTGTTTCTTTTGCATCATTTTGGCTTTGGATAATTTCAAAAGACATGTTTAATTTGTAACTTTAAGTATTTTTACAAACGCCTAATGATTATGTTTTAACATTATTAAAAGTTACTGAAATATTAACTACTTTTCTTTGTTAAAGCCTCGTATATTATAAATAAGGTAAAAATTGAAATGGTTTTAGAATATCTTAAAAAATCATACAAATGTTGTCTTTATCTAACTTAGTTCTAAATATAACTGTCAAAACAAAAAAAAACATAAATAAGGTCTTTCATTTAACACAAATACATTTCAACAAATTTTATTAGTCTGATACAATTGTAACAAAACTGATAAATCTTAAACTTATTTAACCTTATGATTGCATCAGAAATTAGTTAATCAAGCAAAACACAAAACAAAAAGTAATTAAAAACCTAAATAAACATAATTAAATATAACATGAGAGAACTAACTAACTTAATGACGATAATGAATAATCAAAATACTTCTGCTTTGATAATTTTGATTTATTTAAATGAATGCATATGGCTTCAATTTTAACCAGATCACAAATTTTGTTACAACTTCTTATATTTTAAAAAATTTTTAATTATAAATTTTTCCACGGACTGTATTTTTAACTAAATGTTTTGATATTGAAGATATATTATTTAATTTATACATCACTATGCATACTTATATATTGCTTGTAATACACTTTTAAATAATGGCAACCATGTTTTTGTGACTTGGAGCTGCTTTCTAAAACCTTTGCAAAATCTTGCTACCTTGTGAATATTTTAATGTACAATTTTAGTGTAAAAAGACTTTGCTAAAAAAAGTGTGCATACAAAATCATGAAATGCTCATTTAAAGTTCTAAGAATTAAAATCGTGACTAAAACTAGCAAAACCAAACTAGCTCGAATTAGCAAGAGTGTATTAGAAAGTATAAAACGAAATAAGTTTTTTGTTGCTCAACAGAAAAACATAGTTAATTTTATTTAAAGAGATTATACTCAAAACCTTTTTTGTGACTAGATAAAGAAGGGATGTGCAAGCTACGAAATTCGGGCAAGCCACCCGAAGATTTCTTGCACTTTATCCAGAATTACCATATTTTAACTTGTACAAAACTAATGCAAACCAAGAAACTTCAGTATGCGCAATTTAAGTAAATATTTTTAGATACTCTAGAGACACCTCTATAGCAACATTATTTAACAAAAAACTAGCTTTTTTCATGATTCAACAAACATTTCGATAACTAAATATGACAATCATAATAATAGTTAAAAAGAGTTTAATCTAAAACTTTAAGTTTAAATAAATTTATATGAATTTTAGACAAGTTGAGTTTTAATAAGTTTTCAAATAGAAATTTGTTTACAATCTAGAGATATTAGGTAAGTCGTAAAGCAACGTAAACTCATAAAGCAAAAAATGTTTTTTTTAGTCTAAGTTAAACAAAAAGCTATTTATTAATTTTTTGTGCACGTAATAATTATTCGATTAATTAATTTTGAAGGTAAATAATTTTTCTCAATGATTGATATTCTCACAATTTTATGAAATTATAAAAGTACAATTATGTATGTTTTCTTTCAATAGACTATTTTAATCAAAGCGTTAAAACCATTTCATTTATTGATATGAATATTAAATCGACGTATTTTTATTTAGTTTTTGGTACATCAATTTTAAATTACAACAGCCTACTAATGTTAATTCAAGTAAATCCTGCTTGATATTAAAAAAAATTAAATATCCTTCAAGCAGAGGCGTATACATGGGGAGGGACACTGGCCATAGGCATGCCACCTATGAAACGAAAAGAAGAATATAAAATGTATAACCTTTATACTTTATTATTTACTTTCTCTGCTTAATTTGCTTTTTATTAAACTATGTTTATCTAGTATTCGAAAAGCTAAACAAATTTTTGAACAGCAACTGATTCGGTGCGTAAGCAGAAGTGTGTACCGACTTTGATGAAACTTTCAATAAGAAAAAAAGAAAAAGTTGATAAACTTCATAAGAGTTTAGACTCAAAATGGACGCAATTAACGTAGTGCACCGTAGAAGTACAACACCTATGACAGATTTATCTACGAGGACAAATGCTAACATTTTGTTAACAAGCTATGAAGCTAAACCTATCGTATAGTGATAATGATTCAAGAATAGACACACTGTAATAATGATAGCAATAAATAACTACATTAAGTAAATATATATTAATATTCTATACAAACTATTACTTGACCTATTGTTAAATATCAAATATAGTTAATTGAAAACAAAGAACGTTTCTATTTTATGTTTTAATACAGTACAAAAGATAAACTAGAATGGCTTAATTTGATCAAGCTTTAAAAAACTAAAACGTATTTTTACCACAGTATCAAAAAATAAACATTTTAGTAAGATCAAATAATGTTCAAAGTTAAAAAAAAAGTAACAAAAAATATATCTGACTGATAAAACAAAAAAGAATTGTTTTGACATAAACTAGTTTTAAAGATGAACATGTTTTATAGTACATAAATTAATTTGAAAGCATATAATTTTTGTTTAAATTTAGACATTTTAGCCTACTTACTTAATCAAAGCAACAAAGCGTTAATTTTGTAACAACTGTAAAAGTTTATTAACCTTAATAGGTACAAGGTTTACAAATTAATCTAATATATTCATTACGTTTAAATAGGATTGGTCGACTAATATATAAAAATTTTGGAATCAAGTGTTTGTGGGTTTGTGGTTTTTTTGTTTTCTGTAAGTAATTCAGTGTTATCGCATTAGTGATTTATTATAGATTAAAATTAAAAAAAAAGACAACTTAAAAAAAAAACTAAGTAAATTTAACAGACATTGTGCGTTTAAAACAATTGTTTGTAGAATTTCTAGTTACTTATGCAATCATTATATATATATATATATATATACATATAAGAGTTAAAGTATTTAAGAAAAGTGTAATGATATTTAAATTTTAGTTATATTTTTCAGATTATTTATAATTAAACATTGATTTTTTCTTCGTAGTTGTGTTTTTTTAAAATTAATTATAATTTTAAAGAACTAAAGTTAGTTACAGCGTGTGGGGTTTTAATTAATCAAGTACAGGGTTCTTATTTTAAAATAATTAAAATATCTGTTAGCTTCGGTTTGTTTTTTTATTAACTGTTTTAACTTCCTATTATTTCACAATAAAATGTATAATTATAACAAACACTTAATATATATCTATACTTTTAGCCTGGTTTTACTTGTTTAATAAACTCTCAATTAACAACTAAGTAAATATTTAGTTCTATAAATGATTAAAAAAATTGTTGAATAAAATAATTAATTATTAATTGAGATTTATTTTTCACTTATCTTCGTTTAAGTATAAAAATTTAAGATTATATAATAAATATAATATAAAATTAAATTGAATTAACTTTTGAGCAAACATGGTTTTAAAAGTATCGTTAAATACATATTTACTTTAAGGTCATCATTATTCATCAAAGAAATAGCTTTGTATTAATTTCTTACGTTGAAACTTTGAAAAACTTATATTGAACTTGAGTTAATACTGAAGGACTCGAAAATATGTTTTTTTGCAGTATAGTTGCTTAACGATTGTTTTGGTTGTAATTATCATATGATATAAACGCAATCGATGTTCTTTATTATTTAGTTTCTAATAAAATTGATTGCCAACCAAAATATTTTAAACAGTATTTAAGGTTTTGATATTTTACTCAAAAACATTTATTGCACAAAAATAAAAAACACTTGCAACGACTAAAAAATATTAACTTTCAACAGAAGTAGAATATACTTGTAACTTTCAGTAAAACTATAAAATTCGATAATATTTGTTAAGCAACGGTAGTATAACTTTCTTTTAAATATAAATTTCGTTTGTTAAATGTGAGATAAAGGTTTTGTAAAACAAAAACGTAACTTAAACAAAGTCATTAAACTGTTGTTGCAAATATTTACCTAATATAGGTCATAAGTTGTAAATCTTCATTAAAATTAAACAAAAAAAAGTATTATGTAGAATAATTAAATTATTCAGTAGCTTTCAATAAAATAATTACATACTAAGCTGAAAATACCTATAAATGTCATTTTTGAAACATTGTATTCTAAAAGATTGTAAATTAATATTTATTTTAATAGTAAATTTTATATTTTAAATTTGTTTTAAATGGTATTTTGTTGAATAGTAAAGAAACCAAAGTATACAAAGGTGTTTCAGGTTTTATGTAAAATGGTATCTGAAAACACTTTGTTTTAAGTAGGAAATGTGTTTATATTCTTTAAAGGTGTGTAAATTAAAAGTTTTTAAGTAAAAAATTAATTTAAGCGCTATTTCTAAACTGCTACATAAACTGCTCTTCACTTAAAGATAAATGTTGTTATAAATTTTTATTACAACTATTCTATGTTTATTTTAATGTTTTTTTAGAATTTTTCTTTTTTAATATTTTTTCTGGATTTTAGGCCGTAAGTTTTCAACTATGAAAATATTTTAAAACTATTATCTAAACTAATTAGAGAAAGGTCACAAACGTTTGAGTATAACAACCTTTATTTAAATATACAGTATTCAAAGTCATAATAATTTTTATACAGTATTTAGCTTGTAAACATAGTATAATTCTAGGTTATTAAAAACTTTAAGTACACTAATGAAAATTGAGTGATAAACTAAATAACGCATTTATATTAATATAAAATCAGCATAAATTTAGTAATATATATATAGTTATATATCAAATTTAACTTAATAGTTTTTTATGACAACCTTTTTTTTTTACTGGCTAAGCCATTTTTAAATACTGAAGTAAAAAAAAATGTTTTGTTTACAATTCTTTTAGAAAAATTTGAAATAATTTCGATGTCAAATGTTTACATTTTGTATTTGCTAATTCAACTCTTTCAATAAAAAATCTGTCAAAAATATTATCAAATAAAAAACAAATTAAAAGATTACTAAAAGTTTAATTAAACAGACTAATTATTGATTCATTCTGCTACTTGGTCGTCAAACTGAATTGTAACTAAAAGCTGGTTAATCATACTAAAGTATAAGTAATGTTTTATTTACCTCAAACCGTTTATTTAATACTTTTAAAATCTTGTCAAGGGTTTAAAACTGTGAACCTGTGACTTCAACTATGAGTAAAATAGTTTCTGTTAAAATTTATTACTACGAGTTATACAAAATAATGAATTTAGAATGACAAAGTAAGTTTTAAATTGTAAAACAGATTATATATATATTTAATCGATCATTTTAATATACAACTTTAAAACATGTTTAAATAAATTAAAATCCAACTAAAGAGTATGTACCAAAAGAATTCAAATAAATTCTTCTAACAGAAAATTTACCAGTGTAGGTAGTTTAAAAACCATTATAGTTAATTTTTTGTGGATTATCTGCAATATTCAAAATAAAAGCCAATATAAAAAAGTAAGTAAGTTATTGCATATTCAGCATTTAGGGTTTATTCGACATAATTTTTTATTCAAATTCGATTGATATATGAACATTAAACTAAATTTGTTTCAGATGTAAATTATTATGACTTTTAGTTGTAATTTTTACAAAAAAAACATTATAAAAAGTTTCAACTTAAATATTTTAATAGTTTTATATGATCATTTTAAGTACAATCTTCAAAATCTTTTAAATACTTTAATTCGTAATAAAAAACCATAACCAAGTTAAATAAAAAAACTACACAAAATGTCTCGTACAAACATTCACCAAATATAAAAACAAAAGTACATACATTTAAGTTTTAATTGTGAAAGTATAATTAATCTAAAATTTTAACGCTAGATAAAAGTGTTTTTGTTTGAGTAACAGTTAACAATTAGTGCAGAACTAGTTCAAATAGGATTAGTTATAAATATCTTAACTGTAAAATACTTTATAAACAACAAACAGTGACTTAAAAAAGTCTGTACTTATTTAGAATACTTTCCATATTACCTATAAATACGAATTTAACTATTTCTACTTAATGATTACAAAAAGTTGTTTTTTTTTTTCAAATCAATCTTAATAAATTCATTAATTTAAAAAATTACTCAATTGTTGTACTAAGTAGTATTTTTATAAATAAATTTAAAAAATCAAAAGTTACACTATGACTTGGTAACATATTTCGCATTTTCTTGCAGTTTTTCAAAATAGTTGATTAAGCCCCTGTTTTAGGTTATATACTTATTAATTATAATAAAAATAAAATAAGCCCTCAAGGAGTATTGTCTTAGGGCTTAATATACAAAAAAGTTTCAGTCATGAAGTCGTACATTTAATCTATTGTTCTAAATATTAAAAAAAATATTGTTTTAATTTTATATTGAAACTTTTAAGACATACAATTGTATATCACTAATGAATTAGTAAAAATTATTCAAAGTCAAAAATTATCAGAAATGTAAACAACAATTTTCTATAAAAACTGTTTATAAAAACAAAACAACATAACCACAAATACTTATTTACAGAGATTCTTATTTATTCAACGCCGATTAAGTACATAATTCTGTTACTGTCTGTCTTAATTTGCAAACCTAGTTTCAAACTAGAATAACAAAAGTTAAACTTGTTTTCCTGGTTAATGAATTATAAGCAGATTTACTTTGTGTTTAACTTTATTTAAATATTTTAAAAGTTTAAATGCTTTTTACTGCTTGCTGCGGATAGCTTGTTGTTTTTTCTTTAATAAATGTTAATTTTATAGCTTCAATTCAAAAATTTTTGTTTTTTTTTATTTTGAAACTTATAACTACTACAACTAGGTTTTAAATGTTCAAAATAAAGCAGAAAAAGAAGTTTACGATTTACTTAGTAATATTATATCTAATGATTTTCTGTTAGATTATTTTTCTTTGTTTACATAAAACTTACATATTTGACTTTTTGAACTAAGACGGATTATACAATAATAGTTAAAACTAAATTAACTGAAATGTAATTTAGTGAACATTTTTCATTTCAAGTGGATTAACATTAAAAAAATAAAGTCAATTTTTTATTTATTTAACACTAGTAATAAAATATGCTGTAAATTAATATTCAAAGTTTTTATTATATTTACAAGTAGAGCACATTTGAAATATAACTCAAAAATAAATTTTGACTAAATATGATCTTTACTATATTTTAGCTTATTTTTAAATAAACACTCACACACTAGGCAAATAACCTATTAATACTAGTTACAATAGAATAAATTAGATTCGACAATACTTGTCAGTATAATATTTAAGTTTTAAATAAGGGTTCAAACACAAAAAACAAATGTTTGCCCAAATGAATAGTTCGACAGATTGAGTTTAGTTTTTCATTACTGTTTTTTCAAAATACAATTTTTTTTAAAATTTAATGTAAGTTGTACTTATTAATATATTGAAAAACTACTCAAGACTCAGTGATAAAATTAAAAAAATCATATAACTAAATTTTTATTTGCATATTTAAATTAGTTTATTTTTTCTTAGTTCAATAAATAAATAACTTTAGCGGTATAAATTTTGGACTTCGGTGCTTAAACTTTAGCTTAAGTAAATGATATAATTAAGTAAGCTTGCTGAACAGTAAAAAAAAAAGTTTATATCTTAAACAGTATAAAGACATTTAAGAAAAAAACTATTAGAATACTGACTAAATATTTATTTAGTAATTAATTTTTGGTTAAATGAATATATTCTTCAAAAATAATACATAAGACTCAAATTTTCAGACCAATATATATTTCATGCTTATTTTATCAGTTGTATACTAAGTAAAAAAAAAATAAAATTTCAATGCTAGTTTATATAGTGAAAATGTAATCAACGTCAAAGCAATAAAAGTAATGAATATATATTATTTGTTTAGAATAAATCAGTTTTTATTAATTAAGTTTATTAAAAAAGTTTTTGAAAAATTTAGTGTACTTTTTAGTTGTAAGGAAGAGTAGTTTAGTTTCAAAAAAAAAACAGTTAAAGACTTTTTTTTTTTAAATAAACTACAAAATTTATTTAAAACATTTAAGGTTTTAATAAAATAATTAAATTCAAATGTCGTTTACTTTTGAAGAATTATTTATAAAAAACATGTTTTTTGATGATTTAGTATATACAAATAGACGTGAAAAACATTTTTCTACAAGAAAAATGTCAAAGTAACAAATAGAAAACTTACCATTTTTTATCAAATTATTTTTTAATATTATTTAAACCAAAAACATTAATAAAAATTAGCTTGTATAAATGTATAAAAATTTTATGAAATTTGTAGCGTAAGTAAAGTTGATATTTGTGAACCAAGGTTTGAACTAGTTTAAGAATTTTATATTTTTTTAATAAAATAACTTGTGTTTTAATTTCTCAATAATATTTACAAACTATGATTTTATTTTATTATAATATAAACGTTTATTAATAATTACCAAAAATTTATTTAACTCAAAATTCAATTCGAATACCTTAATTAAAATTTAGTTATTAAAATCTTATCTACAGAAAAAATCTTATGAATTAATCAATATTGTAAACATTACAGATATTGAATTATTTTAAAATATTTTAAACCTTAATAATACTTTTTTCGCTATTTTTTTAAACCTTGAGTTAAGGGCAGTTAAAAATATATTTGATTGAAAACTGTAACTTTTAAACTAAAGTTTAATAAACTTTTTAAGATTTGAAAAAACTATATTTTTTAGTTTTTTTATATAAATTTTACATAAAATTTTACTGACATCGCTATTTTTTGATAAGTTTTTATGCTTTTTTAGTAAACAAGATCTTTTAATGTTTATCGTTGTTGTGTTTTTGAATATAATATTTTATGTTTTTTTGTTTTCAATAAAACTATTGAAAACCATAGAAACATCACGTGTTAAATTATTTTTTTATGTAAAAATGGTTATTTTATATATTTAATAAACATATAACTCTTTTTATTTAAGTTAATTTTTTACTTTCATTGAAATAACAAAATAGAGCACATGCTGAGTAATTAAAGTTCCCACAAACACTTGTATACAGCAACTTAAATTTAATATTACAAAACTTTACAAATATAAGTTCAGCCTTTTTTAGTCTAATTTGCTAACCTAGTATAAACTTAGGTTAATAAAGTTTAAATTTTCTTTTAATCTAAATTCTTCTTTGCTGTTTTAACTACTATAAAAAACTTAAGACTAAAATTATAAGCTGTTTGTCAATTAACTACTGAAGTAATTTTTTTTTAACATTATATATTATGTGTTTTGAAAATAAACTCCACGCAGATCTTATTTGTACCCTCATACTTAAATTCGTTTAAACTTAAAAGTTTTTGTTATATCTTAGTCATTAAGAACACTATTTGGTTAAATCAATTTAAAATCAAACAGCAACAATGAACTATGTTTAGAAAATGTAGTGACGCATCAAAATAATAAAAATATACTAGTATCAATTGATGAAATTAAAACCAATTATTAATCATACTTTACGATGATTGGTCTGAAGAATGTTTGTATCTTGATAATTGGAAGTATTATTCATAAGTGATACTAGTGCAAGTTGAACTTTTAGACCTAAGAGTACATGTCAATCTGTTGTAAAACAAAAGAACTTCAGATACCAATTGGCTTTATCTTTTTGTCTTAAAAACGTTTTGTAAACTTACTTTTAACTATATGTATTTTTAGTATTAATTATTAAATTGAATATTTGTACTAGCTCATTATAAGTTTTAAATGTTAACTTAATGAGACAGTTTGTAGTTAGTTATTTTTTTATTTATTTTTCTGACTTTTTTTTTCTAAACACTTGTTGTTATTACACTTGAAAAATTAAAAACTTTTTAGTTAGATTAATTTTTTGTTCTTTTCATTTTTGTTCTAGTTAAAAAAAAAACTATAATTAAGTTACTAATTTAAAACAATTTAAAAACGTTCTATTAATTGCTCATTTTATCTGAATTTATTTGAAAATTTAGTTTGTTGTTTGATTATTAAAAGTAATTTAAAACAATTGCGGCTTACGGAAGACTTTTGTAATATAAAATGAAAACAAAACATTTTTTCGGAAAAATTCTCCCTTAACTTATACAATCACTTGAAAAAATAAATATTTAATGTTCTACACAATGCTCTGTTTATAAATTTCTAATCATACTCATATAAATACTCTACTATAGCATGATAGAAATATCAATACAAAGACAATATAAGCTGGATCATTAATTATTATTAGTTCTTGTTAAGTTGCAACTAAGTGTGTAAACATGTTTTTTAATATATTCCTTAGATTATTTTGACGTCATTTTTTTCGAAACTTTAGCTCTTCTTATTATTTTGTCGATCTACCGTTAATTTTTATTTGAAGCGAATTGTTTTCAAATTTTTATAAAAATGTGTATTTAACAACAATTAGATACTTCTGTAACTAAAAACATCATATTGGTTAATGTTTAACAAAATACTTAATTTAGGCTGATTATAAATTAATTTTTATATTACTTATTTGTTTTACATCAGTCGAAAAAAACTTAGTATTAATCTTAAGTTTTTATATTAATAATAATATAACCTGCTTTAAACTGTAATAGCTTTGAAAGCAGTATTGTAACACTAAATACAATTAAAATACAAGAAGGTATTTGTTAGTCTTGTAGTTGTATAAAATAAAGGTTTAATTAACAATTAGATCAGATTAAAGTTTTACTTATTTAAACTAAACATAATTTCACACATTTACGTGTTTTTTTTCGTTATACATGATTTGAAAAGGCTCAAATAGATTCCGTGCAATTTAATCTTTTTGGTTAAATAAATATAAAACAAATTTAACGTTGAAGTTAAAAATATTTTTAAGTTCACCATTTAATATTGTTATACAATATTAAATTAAAAATATATTATATGTTTTGGTTTTAAGAAAACAAATAGAAAGATCTTGTTTAGTTTCTTAAGTAAAAATTTTCATTAATAATTTGGTTTCGTTTTAATTTAATTTTTTAAATGCTATTTTTCATGACTGTCACATATCTTTTTTAGATTTATTTAAGCACTGACGAGGTCTTTGACCGAAACTTAGTTTGTAAAATAAATTTTTGAAAGTATAAATATATTAAAAATATATTTAATAATATAAAAACAATATTAAAACAAATTACAAACAGTCATATCATAACGTTGATAAATGCAGTTTAACATTTATAATAAAAAATTACTAAAAAAAGGTTTTAACTACCTAATAGTTAAAATTGAGAAAGTATTTTATACTAAATTTTAGTTTTTATGATTACTTTAATAGTTAACAAGTACAAAACAACTATTTAAATTTTCTTCGTAGTTTTACCTACTTTTGTTCATAATTTAAATATAATCAAGATAAAAAGATAATATTTTTTTATAGATTCTTCATGTTTTAGGTTTAAAAATTATTTTTCCATATGAATATTTTAAAACAATCTATATATCTTAAATTATAAGCAAATAAATTTAACGTTTTTTGAATAAATTTTTATCATTTTATTTAAATATAAATAAAATTTAAGACTTAAATTTTATAATTTTTTTTAAATGTTTATTTATATTTTATTAACAAGCAGCAATAATGACAATTTTTATTTTTACACAAGTTTATTTCACTTAAAAAACTTGAAATAAAAAGAAATACAAACATTCAATCAAAATGACTTAGAATTCTTGTTATTTTGAAAGCCTATTAATTAAGTTAATTAAATTTAGCTTCACTGCATTAAAAGTTTGATATAAAAAAATTATTAAATTTAAATACCAGCTTTTGTTACTTCTACTCATAGCTTATGTTTAAAAACATTAATTTCTTTTAGCTAGTTTAAACTATTTTTTTATCTCACTTGTTTTTACTAGTTCTAATTTTAAGCTTTTTACCTACTTATTTAAAATCTAAAAAGGTATCTTGAAACGTTTAAGTTTTAAAGTATAAACTTTGATATACTATGATATTTTTAAAAATGTGACAGTTAGACATGAAAACTTTGTATCAATCCTGCACTTAACATTACAATAATCTTTGATATTTTTATATTAGATCATACTAGAAGAAATTACATTAAAAAATTGCATAAATGTATTTATTTACCTTTAACCTTGATTGATTATAAGTAAAAAACTTATGCGTTTATTGAGCTATCAAGAAAAAAAATCGTTTTTTATGGCAAACTAAACACTTAAGTTACAATCGTTAATAAGTTTGAAAACCTGGTTTTGGATTTACGTTAATTAAAATCTTTAAATTAAAAAAAAAAACTACTTAGAAAAGTTCAAAAAAACCGCAAACAAAATATAGGTGAAAAATTTTATTCTTAAACTAACATACAAACTGATTTTTGTTCATTTTATTATAAGCAGATCACTCATGGACACTTTTAGACAAACTAATTTTAAGCTCGTTGGAATTTTTGTTGTAAAATTGAAAACGACGTTTAAAAATATTTTGCGAGACCGTATATAATTATTTTCTTTTAAAAGATTTATGTTATAAGCTAAATATTTACTTTAAAGGCTGTAAAAAAAGCGCTAGCGTTTTACAGAACCAATACATGTCAGTTAGCTAACTTTTTTCTTATCGTTATTTACTACTGACAAAAAACTTTTTAGCAAACTGTAGAATTTAGTACCAGTATGTAAAAAATTAGTCAGTTTAAAAAACCTACAAACTTTTAATTAGATCCAGACTAACTCAGGATATTTTAATAATATAAAACAGTAGTTTAAATATTTTTAAGAAAATTGCGTATACAATGATTATAACCTTATTTTCTTTTACAAGTTTATAATTTTTAAAGTACAATGCAGGAGTCAAGAAAAAAAAGAAATTAAACAATTCATTAGCAATCATATACAATGTGCCTTTACATAATAATATCAAACTATATCTATAACTACTAAAATTTAATTAAAAAATAGTTAATTGTTTTTTTGCTAAAACCAAAGTATTATATCGAACTATCAACATTAAAAATAAATTATTGTATGCTTATTTATAACTAAAAATTATATTATTAACTACTTAAGTGCATCTTTGAAAACTACAAAAAAAAAAAACACATCTATAAGAAAAAAATAAAATGAAAGTAAGTTTCAGGTACTTGTTTAATTTAAATTTTGGTCAGTTTGTTGTTAAAAATTAATTTCTCACAAGATGTTTTAATAAACAAGCTCATTTAAACATATAGTTTAATCTTTTTTTGATCTATGTGACTTAATTTTAAACTTAATTACTTAATGAATTTATGCAGAAAATAAAATAAGGTTTTAATAAAGTACTGACTTTAAGTATAATTTCTTAAATTCAAAAAGCTTATAAAAATTTTTTTTTACTTATGTTATGCAGAAAAACCACAAACAGTAACTTTAAATAGATACAATAAATGTTTTTCAATAGTGTAACAATTACTCAGACTTGAATGTCTTACTTTGTAAACCTAGATCAAACCTAGGATAAAATATCAAGATTAGTTTTGATCAACATTCAGTAACGAAATGAATTAATTAGTTGCTACTTACATGTGTTAAAAAACAAAAAAAAATTGCCTACGTTTAAAGCTTTATAGATTGATTTCATGTTTTGTGTTGAAGGGTTGCTCAAAGTACAAATTTTAAAAATATTTAAGTTGGATTTTTGGTTATTCTTATAGTGTTATTAAACATTATAAGTCCATTATACAATTTAAAATGATGATAGTTGTTGTTTGGATTGGTTGTTTTTATTTTTATGTATTTTAAAAGTATTAGACTTTTTTTCTTTATATTAATCTCTGTTATAACATTGTTTATACTAATTTTTAAGTTTAATTTTTGTAAGTACTTAAACATTTGTACCTTTAACTACTTTAAATCTAAATTTAGTGTATTTTAGAGAGTTAAAACTATATTGTTGTAATTAAAATATGTAGTTACTTATTTAGGTTCTTTTAAAAAGTCCTGCTTTGATAGTAATCAATAAAATATCAAAAATTTTAATAGCATTACATATTTATTTTTATGTTTTTATTTAAGGGTGGCTAAAATAAAACTTTAAATATATTTAAGTTGGGTTGTTGATTATTTTTCAATATTATAAAATGTTATTACACCATGATAAAAATTAAATTGTTGTAGTTGTTAGCAGTAGCGTAGCGTGGTATTTTGGTCAGGGGGTGCGCAAATTTTTTTCTCAAAAAATCCTCTAAATTAAAACTTTTGTAATAAGCTATAAAAAATTTTGTAAGTAATATAATTGAAATAAATTTATTAAGTAAAATCAGTTTGTTAAGTGTTTTATAAAATATTTATATATTACAAAATTAAACAATTAATTAAAAAAAAAAAAAATGATGTTTGTAAAAATGAAAAAATAACTGCTAATAATTTTGGAATTTTGAAAGAATGTAGAAATAAATTTGAGACCCTAATAAGTGAAGCTCTACTAATTAAACGCTATAATCCAATTTTAAATAAACAATTAATTAAACCGGGTATTACCCATACATTAAGAATTTTTGATTAGTTTGATATATATTAGTGTAACAATTTGTTAGTACTTATGTAAAATGTTTTTTTGTATTAGAGTTTATAATCTTAATTTATAAAATTTTTATATAATGTATCACTTAGAAATTTTTTTTTTGTATACTTAGTTGTTTATCACTAATTTTATTTATTTTTGCACAGTAATTTGTTGATAATGACTTATTGAAAGTCGAAACGTCGTTATGCGAATAAATTTTAAACGTAGAATGTGTTTCTTACTGAATTGGTATTTAATTAATTAAAAGTATAAATTTCATTAGAATTACTTATACTTTTAAAAATGTAAACTTACTAAATAAAGTTTGTTTTTATTACTTACAGTAAGCTTTAGATCTTTAAAAATTAATATATTCAATAAATCGAAAGTATCTGTTTTATTTACGAAAAAAATATCAATCTCTTTAATATACAATACAACAGTGATAACAACCATTGCACATAATTTTAATAAAATTACACAGAAGTTAAAATAGACCAACTTTATAACTGTTATTACAGCTTATTACAACTTTGTAAAATCGTTAAAAGTATACTTTTTAAATTTAATTTATTTGATTGTATTTGTTTAAAATAAAAATCACAAACAAAGTTTATTTCTCATAGGCCGACACGCTTTTAATTGTACGTTTAAAAAAATAAAATTCAGAAAACTAGCAGTAGTCTTAACAATGTAGCATAAAAAAAAATAGTAAAATTGTTTAATTTTTCTTTAAGCGTGACGTATTTTTGTAAACTTTTTGTAGAAAAATAATCTGCCATAAGGTTATACTACAGCGGTGTGCTATATTAATTATGTGCTTTTTGAGTCTAAATTCTTTTGAAGTTAATGAAGTTATAAAATTTTTCCTTATGGAGTTTTTCATCAACATCGGTGCACATTTTCAATTACGCACCGAATTTGAGTATATTGAGTAATAACATATACTTTCCTAACTTGTCACTAAATGGTATTCAAAATTTCGTTTAACTCTTTGAATACTAGATAAACATAGTTGAAAAAAGGCAAATTAAGCAGAAAAAATAAACTATAAAGTATAAAGATACTACATTCTTTTTTTTTTACATTTTTCTTTTTTTGGGTGGCACGCATGCGCCAGTGTCCCTCCCCACGCTACGCCCCTGGTTGTTAGTTATTTAGCTTGTTGTTAATTTTTTGCTTAGTAAAAGTTTTCAGCTTACAAACACAGTTTAAGTAAACATTTTTTTATTGTTTCATACATCTTTTGTTTCAGTAATACTGAAATAAACACAAACAATGGCTTACTATAGAATGTTTAAAATATTTAGAACTTTTGTTAACTAGTTATACTGTTCAAAATTTGTAAGCCTAGATAAAAATAGGTTAATATTGATAATAAAAAGTTAAATATTTTTATTATTTTTTTTATTAAGTTTAAGTTTTCAACGAAGTTTATAAAAACACATGTTTAAATAAAATTTTTGATTAAAGTTTTCTCTTCACTTTACTTACCAAATACGCTATTTTTTTTCTGAATTTTAAATCTAAAAGCATAAAATATATACTAATTATATTCAACAAAAACTTAACAAAGTTTAATACATAACAACTAAAAATGGTTAAATGTAAATTTTGTATGTATCTAAACCAGGGTTTCCCAAAGTGGGCGATATCGCCCCCCTGGGGGCGATTTTAGTAGGTCGGAGGGCGATAATTAGTAAGGGGGCAAAAGGGTGGGCGATAACTAGTAAGGGGGCGAAAAGGGGGCGATTTTAAACTTTTAATGTGTCATAATATTTTTACTTTTTGTATTACTATTTACTATAATATATATATAATATTTGACCCTGAGGTAAAACTTAAACAAAAAAAGTTTATTTTGTTTATGTAAAATATAAAGAAAAAAATCAAGTACTTATGACTCCTACTTTCCAGTAAATTACATATTTTCATTCATATATTTTCTTTTTAACAATTACACAGACGATTGGAATCCCTCTCACCATTTTTTAACCTGACGTATATGTTATATCACCTCATGATATTTCCTATTATTTTTTGAAAAGACACAAAGTTAGACTAAGAAATAAAACTATACAGGGTTGCCAATTTACCTAGAAAACAGGAAAAACCCCTGGAATTTAACGAATTTTTAACGAATTCAGCATATTAAGTAGTAAAATTTCGATTTGACACAAAAAAACTATTATATAGATAAAAATATGGATCCCTTCGAGGCAGATCTTTTTTAAGTAAAAGACTTACAGGAAACCTTCTCAGACTTGCAAACTGACCTTGAACTTAAAGTATATTTTTCCAAAGAACGATATGAAAGATTTTTGACTCAACAAAAACTAAGGCAAAAGTATCCAATTTTTTGAGAGGAATTTAGATTGTTGTTTATAGTTTTTCCTTCTAGCTTGTTGTTGAGAAAGCTTTCAGTTCAGTTATCAACATCTTGAGCAAAAAATCTAATCTAGATATTTGTAAAGGAGGCTTTATTTTACTGATTAAGAATCAGATTAGAAAAACTTGCAAGCAGTCATGAACCTCATCCCTCACATTATATTAGACTTCAGTAGCAGACATTATTTTATGAAAGTTTTTTTGTTTTATTTGATCTTTTAAAATACTTCTTATTTAACCTAGTTTATATTGTATTTGAGTAGTCTTTTTATATTAAAAACTTTATTAAGTTATTTATTCTACAACAGGTTTGCATAATGCCTAATAAATATTAATTATGATAGACTTACTCTTGGGTTCGCACTTTTTACCGAAAAAAAAAGTGCAAATTTATATTTTCTAAAATCTGACTTAAATAAGTCTATTACTAACTTAGTATTAATAAAATAAAAAATACATAATATTTAATAGCTTATATAGGTCTATTTTTTTAATGAATGTTTGTTTTATGTTTTAGTTGATTTCATTTTATATGCATAACGTTATTTCATATAACATATTTAAATTTATCATTTTGTAAGAAAAAATGATAATAATTTTTGAGTTTGCACTTTTAGATTTTGTTCAAATGGTTTATGTTTTAAATCTGTTAATGGTTTTATTTTGACCTGGTTAATTTTGTAGTTTATATTTGTCGTTTTACATTACACTAAAAGTTTTTATAGCATAGAGATCATAGTATTTGTTTGAAAGAAATTTATTTGACATATTTTTGTTATTACTTGTTTTACCTGTATAAATAATAAATTTTAATAACCATTTAAGTTTTTATTTCAAATTTTTTTTGGTTTTAAAAGATAATAGATTTGAGGTCTCTATTTGAAATGACTTCAAATTTTTCATTTAAAAGACTCTTAAACTCAATTTTGTTTTCTAACTTGATTTATTATTGTAAAAAAATCTATATATTTTGGAATTTTAAACTATTAATACAACTGTTTTTTGTTTTATACGAATTTTAAATATATTAACAATTAGAATGAGTTGTTTATTTTAATAGTTTAACACTAGCTTTTAGGTTTTCACTAATTTCTTCTGGTAAATTATTATAGGCTAATAATTAGAGAAAAAATAAACTTAAACAGTATATTAAATAAGCCATCAAAAAGACTGCTGCAGTTACAAAACAAAATTTTAACCTAATTAAAATAAATTTTCAATCGGTTACTTTCTGTTCACTGAATTAATTGTAAAACTTTATTTAACTTTTCAAATTTAAATTAAAAAACAAAGAAAATTTTAAAATTAAGGTTTAGTTTCCTAAAGGTTATTCCAAATCAAATACTATTTAAGGTTATTCTACTACAAATCATATAGTTTAAAAATAAGTTTTAAACTATACAACTAACTTGCTTATAATATATCTTAGCATTGAAATTAATAATTTTACTGCATTAACTGCAGGTGCTGATGAAACCCTTTTTCATGTGAGATAATCAACCAGTCGGTCAAACTTCCTCAAACTAGATCAGAAATTACGTTATAATACTTATTTTATTATGTGTAAACTAAAGTGTTCACTTTTTTATAGTTTTTTAATCTCTGGTATAGTAATTTTAGAATGTGCCTATTTATAAAATAATTGAAGTACTTTGTGCGGCTTAAATAAGTTATATAGTATTAACTTCTAAATGTCCGAAATTCGTTATATGAGAGATTATTATAATGTCAGGTTTAGATTAAGATTTCAGATCAGATTTTAGATCAGTAACGTACGGTTAAGATCCAGTCAAATTTCGACCCGCTTAGTAACTTGAAAACTATTTATGCAAAATAAACAAAATTTAGTTTTTTGATACTTAATATTTTGAAATACACTTTCGATTTTGGTTTTCAGTGCACAATAGTTTTTCCTAGATCACAATAATACTAAATCATTTTATTACAATTTAGTTCGAGTTTTTTAATTTTCATATATGTTATTTTTTAAATTATGCAGCCCGCAATTACATTTTTTTAACGAGTTGAAACTAAAAAAGATTTTTTTAATAAACATAAATTTCTGATTACAAAAGTTGTCCACCACTACCCTAAAACTTTCATTAGTTTCAAAACAATTCATATCTAAACAGGATTGATTACAGATTACACAAGGCTTTTTAATAATTAAGTATTTTAATACACTTTACTGGGCTTAAAAGAAAACAAATGTAACTTATATTTTCAAGCCCTGTAAACTACTTTGAACACAGCCCAAAAGTGCGTGCATAAAAAGCACCAGACTAAATTACATTTCGAACACAACTTTTTCGACTCAAAAATTTGTACTCAAGAGATAAAATCGTGGGGGGCGATTATTTTTCAAATTTCTGATAAGGGGGCGATTTAAAAAATGAGTTTGGGAAACCTTGATCTAAACAAAATACATGAAACTACATTCTGTTGGACACTTTAAAACTTATTAACTCAGGTTAAGTCAGGGTATTATGATTTTTTATTAGATAGCTGTTTATTTAATTATATTAATCTTTTTAGATTTAAAGTTTAAAACGGTGCTTGTTTTTATCAACGATTGATAAACAACGTTTTAAATTAAAATTGTACTATTATGAAACAAAATCTATTTGAAACAAATTTTTTTTAGTATAAATAAAAAAAAAACCAAAGTTTGAGTAGATGAAAATTAATTTTATTTTCTAAGTTTTCCTCACAGTTTTAGTTTTGTATCACAATTGTTTATTATACTTTGAAATATAAGTATTTAATATTTAATGTTTTTTTATTATTAGTCATGAATCTTCAACTTTTGAAAATTAAAAACCAATTAAATTTTCTTAGAATTATTTAGTGATATAATATTTAAAAACATTAAAAACACTCGGTTATTAGAAAATTTAAAAATATGAGCTCCATATACAACAAATAAAAGTGAAAGAATATTTTTAGTTTGTTAACCTAGTTTAAAAATAGGTTAGTATATTTTTTTATAGTACATGATAATAAATTTACTATTTAGTTAAAGTTTGAGTTCGTTGAAAATAAAGGTTAAAAAAAATTATTAAACAAAGCTATTTTAAATTATTATTAAACATAATTAATTCAAGTATATAGATTTAAGTAAATCATGCACTCAACACACTATTAGGTTATATAGGTATAGTGCTTATTGAACTTATACTACTGTTTACTGAAAGTAGGTTTAGTGTTTATTGAAATGATACTACTGTTTGCTGAAAGTAGGTTTAGTGTTTATTGAACTGATACTACTGTTTGCTGAAAATAGGTATAGTGTTTATTGAACTGATACAATTGTTTACTGAAAGTAGGTATAGTGTTTATTCTAAACTAATTTTGGGTCACCATCTACGAAACATAGAAATTAAAAAAGGATAAGTTACGGATTAAATAAAGGTGCGTGTTAGACAACTAGGATTCACCGTTTAACAATTCCGAATTACTATTATTTTTACTTGTTTACGCGATTCTGGTTATTATCTGAATCTGTGCGTTGTAACACTATCGGTGATGTTATTTAAATGTTTAGAAATGACTTAGCTTAGCTATCTAGCTAAGTCAACTTAATGTATTGCGAACTACACTTGACTATCTTTTAAGCTTAGCCTAATTAAACAGTTATATTGTTATAATCTTTAACTAATGGTATATAAAAAATCGAGTCTAGAAACACAAAGCTGTATTACAATGAATAGAAAATGCGATTACACATAACAACAAAATATACAAATAAACTACTTCAATTTACAAGTTCATATAGAAGACAGTCGCCTTCGTACAAAAAGTACGAGGCGAACACAACACTTATCAATAACGTTCACTAGCGCTCTCAAAAACTAACTCATCATAAAATTACGCTTTACTAAATTTAAGCGTTTTTAACTTTGATAGAAAAGAAAGAAAAGAATAGTGCTAACTGTTACAAGGTATATACAATAATGGTTATTGCATTTTTAAATTAAAATACTATTAAAATTTAGTTTAATATCTAATGCTTTAAGTTTTGATTTGACTAAAACTTTAGATAGAAAGCATTTTTAACCAGTATTTATAATGGCCTTCATCAACAAATATTTTGAGATGCTTCGCACCATCATGCAAATAATCAATTTTGCAACAAAAAATACTTGTTGATTTAACTTAAAGTAAAAAGTTAACTTAAAGGTTATATAAATTATTAAGCGATAATTGAAACTTTGAAAAACTTGTAAAATTTTAAGTTCTAACTGTTTACGGATGTCATTTAAATGTTAGTTCATTATAAAATGGTTTTAGTTACTTCAATGTTGTTTAGAACAGTTTGATACAAGTTTATTAGTTAGCACTATCTACAAAGGAAGCAAAAACAAACCTAACTTATTTGTCTTTACTTAGTCTTAAACTAATATGTTTATAGTAAAATATGTTAATAACTATTAATATTACTAAACTGTTTTTTTTATTCTTTTCAATTGTTGTTTTAAGTATATAACATGCTTAAAAAACAATTGACTAAACAGCAACAACCAACAGCGTTTAATAAATGGTGTTACGTAGAAAAACAAAAGTAAGGAAAAAATTTTATTGAATAAATAAAAAGACTCAAGTTTTTTCTTTTAAAACATATTTCATCAATTTTCGTCAGGGAAACTATAATTGAAACAATAAATTAAGATTAAACACAAACAATATATGTTACAAAAACATACCATTTAATCAATTAACTGAATTAAAGCGTAACCAACATAAATAAGTTGAAAATTAAACAAAATGGCTTTTAACTAAATAAGGCTAAAATTTTATCAAATTCTTTCTTTCTGTATAGATTAAGTTTTTTTAAATGTTTTTTTTTTATTTCAACATTTAAGTTTATAAGTTTTTAATTTTTCAGTAAAACTAAAAACAAGTCTAATGTTTAAATTGTTGAAAAACATTATAACTACTTAAGTAAATTTTAACTATAAGTTGTGTTTTACGGTGAACGGTCTGAAGAATATTATTTACTATCTAAATAGAAGTAATAAACAGAAATATTACTGATAGAAAATTTTCGTTTTTAACCATAGTTAAAGGTTTATGGTATAAAAAACATTTTTTAGTTTATGTTTTATGACAAGCTTAAAACACATACAATTAATAAATGTTTAAAAGTTTCCGTTAAACAAACCTTCCTTCAAACTCAAAATTTATCAAATATCCAGTAAGTATTTTAACATTAATTGATTTCTGTAAAACTGTTTACATCAACATAGTATAAATTATCACAAACATTCGATTACAAACACTTTGACTTATAAAAAGTTATTAATATCAATTTATTTTTTGAGGGCAGCTGTAATTTGCGAGGTTATAAAAACTTTTATTACGTTTTATCAAATTTGCATAAACTATTTATACATAGACTTTGTTCTGCAAAGTAAAACCAAACTTAAATAAAAGAAACTGTTGAAATTAGTATGCAAACATTTTTTTTTTAATGATAAACAATTATCTTAATTTGTATATTGAATTTTTATTATTGAGCATTGATTTTTAAGGTGTTAATAATATTCATAATATAATTTCATCTAGTGTTCTATTATAAAACTTAAAAACAAAAAAATTGTAAAATTTTTAATACTTTCAATCTCTGAAATACTTTTTTAAACAAATCTTCAATATGTAGAGTTAAATACGCAGGTATAAATTTGTTTCTTTGTACTTAAAAATCCTATTGAGTATTTTCAGTGTTTGAGTAGCGTTTCAATTACATTTTAACTTAAGTTTAATTAAGGTTTATAAACTAACTTTTCAAACTTGTGATTAATTGAGATAATAGCATAATAATTTATAAAAACTATATTGAGTTATTGTTTGTGTTTTTCAATATTACGTGAAAAAGTTATACTCATTATAATAAATATAAAACTTTATAGCAAATTAGTATCGGAATGATTTTTATTAGATTTTTATTAAATGTTAAGTTAATAAAAACTTATTTAAAACTTTTTTTCTTAATTATAAGAAAAAATTATTTAAACTTAATTCATTATACAAAAACTTTAATTTCTAATATTTAAAAAAATATCTCAACAACTGATAAGAATTTTTAGAAACAATTTTTTTCGGTTTGAATACTCAATCAATATTTAGGTAAAAGTATTAAGTTGTATATATTATTAATTAAAACTAATAAGGACGAATTTAATTTGAAATAACAGTACTAAATGTAATAGAAAAAAATTGTTTTCAATAAAAAACTAGTACTATATGAAATAAAATATTTAAGCTAGACCTAAAAATATTTAAGTTTGTTTTTTTTGCATTATTATTATTACAAATGGGTGTTATTAAAATAAATTGAGCATTTAAACTTTCTTGTTTATAAGATATAAATTAATTAAATTTTTAGTTTTTTAAACAGTTTGATATTAGCTTTAATAAAATCAAACTTTTTAGACTACTTCTCAAAGTTAAGTACAAAATATTAAAATAGGTAATTCTAAAATTTGAATTTAGTTATTGTACATATCTTAACAACACGATAGTTATTTAGAGAGTAGAAAATTAAGAAAATAGTATTATTATTGACTAACAATTAATAAACGAACATTTTTTTATAATCAAAATAATATGAAAAAGGTAACAGTCAAAATGCATATTTTGGTAAACAACTAAAATATTTTTTAAGCAAGGTGTTTATTGTTGATAGCTTATTTCAAATATAACTTTTTATAAAACTTGAAACATTCAAGGTTTCCAACATTAATAACAAAAATTAAATTTGTTAACTTAAAATTCGACTTTGTAAAAACAGACAATAATGGCAGAGAACAAGATTGTATTTAATTTAATTTTTGTTATTTAGGTAATTTATTTAATAATTAAACTTGTCACATGTAACTAAACTTAATTAAATATTGCTTTGTATGGAATGTTTTCTCAACTATATAAAACTAGTCAGCAGGTCTTTAAAAAAGGCTAATGGTGTTTTTACACTCTTTTCTAAATTCTAAATTGAAACAAAAGGAATTGTTATGTTTCTAAATCTAATTATTTCAAATAGTTAGTTCTAGAACATATTCTTACAAGCTGATTTTCTGCTGTTTGTATAAACTAAAATTAAAAAACAATCAACTAAACAAGATGCTCTCTCTTATATTGACAAGATAAACAATTATAAAACTGTAAATATGAGTTTTCTTTTTTTTAAGTGAATAAAAGACAAATAACGCCGTCCAGTGGCAGAAGTGAATATTAAAATACAAACTATCAAAAGTAAAAAAATAGTGCATATTCGATTAAAAAAAAACATTTTTAAAAATATTAACAATGCAAGCAATTTAACTTCTAAAGTTTTAACCAAGACCTTGTATTTTAAACTTATATGGTCTAATCTCCAAATACAAACTTGTTGCTTGAAAAGAGAATACTTGGTTTAAGTTTGTTTTCTTAACTAAAATTAATCTTATTTCGTTTTTAGATATTCTACTTGGACGTCTTTGGCTAAACTGTAGTAGCCGTAAATTTTAATTAAAATTTAATTAGTTGTAGAAACTTCTTTTTCAAGCTGCTTGTTTGGTGGTTGTATAAACTGAACATAAATGTACTAATTCAAAAATATATTTTTATCAACTAAACTAGAGTCGCTCTTTTTTTAATGGTTAACAGTTTTGATATGTAAAGTTGAATTTTCTCTCACATTCAGGTAAAAAGCGCAAAAAATCAACAAAAAAAAAGTCTAGTGACAAAAAGTTGCTCAGAGACCTTTTCAAATGTTGAAAGCGTATCACTTTACGAAATATCAAAACCAAGCGTAAATTCAATTATAAGTAAGTTAGAATTTTTATGACTATGACAGAAAAAAACATCAACTACTAATTTTGTAAATCTTTAATTAAAGTTTTAAAAGGTTGTTTATTTTTCTTATTAGTTATTGTACAATTTATATAAAGTACTTAAAAAATGTTTAGAATGTTTACTGGTGTTGCATTTTATAACTAAATAAAAAAAAAGTTTAAATGTTGTTAATTTAGTTAAACATTTCTAATACCTTAAAATCAAATTTTTCAAAATCTGTAAAGAAAACATGTGCATTATAGTATGTGGATATGAAAATTAAGAAGAAACAGTTTTTTATTTTCATGTATTTTACTTATACTTTTCTTAAGACCTTTAAAATCAACATAATTTTATGACGAATTAAACATACAAAAAAATCAAGAATTATCTTTTCTTTTGCAGTAGTTTTATTCTTTCAGTGCTCACACATAACACAATATTGATTATTTTTTTAATTTTTAACTAAGTTTAAAAACAAACTGCTTTTTAACTTATAAAGTGTTAAATGCCATGAAAAAACAAAAAACCTAAACAAATGACTCAAATTTACATTTTTTGTATAATATTCAAAGAAACCCTTATAAAACGTCTACAAAACTATTTGTGCATTAATGAACTGATTTAAAGTTTTTACTTTAAATAAATTTTAAACTTATCCCTATGCATATACTTGCCTCAACGAAACGAGCATATCAAAAATATTGCTTATTTATTGAACAATTTGTCTAAATATGCATTGCAAATAAACAAATCTGATGCCTTTATCATGCAAGCAAACAATAGCTTTACTAAAAAAAAATCAAATTACCTTTAGAATAAAAATAAAAAACTACTTAAAGTAATTTTAATAGTATTGGCTTAATTTTGTTTTAAGTTTTGTTTGCCAACAATTTATAATTAAGTTTGTTATTAAATAATTTAATTCGGATCATGTTTTATACTTTGGTATTAATAAAACACTACTTATATGGCTTATTTTTATAGATTAATCTTTAAAACCTTTTAAATACTTCAATTCGTAAACAAAAAATTTGACCAAATTTATTAAAAAAACTATACAAAAAGTCTCGTACAAACATTAATCGATGATAAAAACAAAAAAAGATACATATAAGTTTTTATTGTGAAAGTATAATTACGTTAAAAAATTTAGGCATAAATTAAAGTGTTTTTGTTTAAGTAACAGTTAACAGTTAGTGAAAAACTAATAGAAATAGAATTAATTATAATTTGATTACTTGTAGAATACTTTATAAACGACAAACAGTGACTTAAAACAGACTCTACTTGTTTAGAATACTTTCAACATACCTATACATACGAATTTAACTACTTCTACTTAATTACTATGAAAAAGAATTGGTATTTTTTCATAAAAATTTCCTTATAAATTCATTGAATAAACAAATAACTCAAATGTCGTACTAAGTAGTAAACTTATAAAAAAAATTAAAAATCAAAATTACACTATCACTTGGTAACATATTTCATATTTTGTTGAAGTTTTTCAAAATAGTTGATAAAGCCCTTGTTTTAGGTTATGTACTTATAAATCAAAATAAAAGTAAAACAAGCCCTCAAGGAGTGTTGTCTTAGGACTTAATATACCAACAAAGTTTTAGTCATGAACTTATACATTTAATCTATTGTTCTGACTATTAAAAAAACCTTATCGTTTTAATTTTATATTGAAACTTTTAACAAGATAAAATTGTATGTTATTAATGTATTAGTAAAAGTTAGTCTAAGTTCAAAAGTTATCAGAAACGTAAACAAAATTTTTCTATAAAAACTGTTTAAATAAACAAAAAAAAGCTTAACCGGAAATACTTAATTACAGAGATTCTTACTTATTCAATGCCGTATCTAATACATAATTCTTATACTTTTTTCTATCTTAATTTGAAAGCCTAGTTTCAAACTAGGATAACCAAAATTAAGCATGTTGTTCAAGTTATTGAACTGTAAGCAGATTGACTCAGTGTTTAATTTTATAAAAAAATAGATATTTTATTTATTATAAAAACTTGTAAATTCGTTTTTTTAAAGCTCGGTATAAGAATTTGATAAATAAATTTAATATGACTATTAAACTTTACATCAAACTTAAAAATAAATATCCGTATAAATTTAACTATTCGAACTACGAAGTGTTTTAAAAAATAGCGGTAAAGTTTTATATTTGCATTTTATTTTGTTTCAAACATACTGTACTTTCTAATAAGTGACGCCTTAAACATATTTTCAAGAGTTTGAAATGTCGGAACTTAATTTGTATGGTAACAATAAAAATAATATGTTGAGTGAAAGCAATTAGTATCATTTAAATCGAATTAAAAGAAAAAGCTTACAAGTGCTAAATTTTTCGGCTTACCTTAAAAAAATTATAAGTTAACACAAACTTGTAAACTTAAACTTGAGCTAGGCTTATAAACAAAAAGCTTCATGTTAGACAAAAAATCTGGCATTTAATATATAAACTATAGTAATCAAATGTTTGTGAAGTTTTATACTTATTATAATAAAGATATTAAATGTTAAATTCTAAAAGTTATTAACTTTTTACTTATTAAAAAAAAATTTTCAGAATATTTTGGCTAAATCTGGGCTAACAGAATTAAGAAAACATTTATAATCTGACAAGTAAAACGTTTAAAAAAAGTATCAGATATTTGAAAGACTAGTCTTGTCAAAAAAAACTAGGTTAAACTAGCTTATTTTTGTTTTTCTAATAAAAATCAGAAACATTACTACGTATACTACTTTATATAAGACCTAGTTATATTTTGCTACAAAATCTGAAAAACCACAAACAGTAAAATAATAAATTGTTATGCGAATAATTGTTAAAAAATTGCAAATGTATTTTTATTTTTCAGGAATCCATTTTAATACACACCACATAAATATTTGTCGTAATTTGCAAACCTGATCTAGCGCCAATGCTAAATTTCAATTTATTTGTTTTTCCAAAGTGATTCATTAATAAAATATGAAATAAATTCGTTTGTACTGTTTTTACATTTCTATAAAGCAATAAGCAAGTTTTTAATTTAAAAATAATATTTTGTATCAATTATCTCATTTTAAAATTTTTTCATATTGTATTTTAAGTTAAATATAACTAAAATTTATATCAGCAGTTTTAGCTAGCTATTTAATTGTGCATGTATTAATTTAATCTGATAAAAATAAATTAAGTAAATAAAGTTAAAAAAATAACATCAATGTGTAAACAGTATTTTTATGAAAAAGAATGGAATTTATTGACAAAAAACAATAATGTACATTACTTTAAATATACTACGTCTATATTTAATATAATCTTTTTTTTTTGTAAGGAAAACAACAACTCATTATTTTTTACTTTTTTTGTAAATAAAAATTAATCAACAAACAAATAGTACGACAAAACTTTAACAGAATAACAAGTTATAAAAATCAATTATTTGAATAAACCATTTAAAACAACCTTCAATCAAATGCATATAATTCTTTAAATTTCTCTAATCTTTCTAAGCCAAACTGTAAAGTTTCTTAACAAATACAAGTATTAAATTGATTGATACATGTGTGGTTACATTTTTGTTATATAACATTGTTTGTTGTAACTCAACTTTAGAGATTCGATTTTATCAAAATTTTGTTGTTTTACTACAAATTACAAGTAGATTCTACTTCTAGTATTTATTTCGTTACTGAAACTTTTAATTTTTTTCGGTGTTGTATACAAATCTTTTTTTAATCATAAAAGATTACTGGAAAAACTTCAAATTTTAGATTTTAAATAAGTGTTTAAAAATTTATGTCATACTATTTATTATATTATTATATATATCATATATTATTTAAAACAGTCATACTATAAAAAAAACTTGTACTATTTTCGTTTTAATATGTTTATAATATTAAATGAAAATATTAAATTAAATTTTATCCTTAATACTTAAACCAAATCATCATACTTCCTTATATTTAAATAACTGTGTCATGAATACAAAAATCGTAAAAGTAAATAAACTTTTACTGAGCATATGCTATATTCTGGTATTTAAAAATATCTATACATAACATTTGTAAATGTTTGTAATTTTTTATCGGATTTATTAGGGTAGTTTTAGTTATACAGATTTATTAGTACTTTTTAAAGTTTAAGAACCGCTTTGTTATTTTTAAAAAATAATACATCAAAACTTTTAAGAACCAAATAAAGATCAAAAGATTTAATCCTAGCACGTATTTTGTTTAAAATAATAGTAGTTTTTTATAATCAAAGTTTAGTCTATACTAAATATTAGTAAATATATATATATATAGAGCTCTGCAAAGTATTCATTATAATTTAATAATATTTATTAAAAACGAAACTGAAGTAAAATAAATAGCTAAAACTATTAAACTATTAAAGCCAAATGAAAAAGTCTTAAGCTATTTTAGTGAGATAAGTAAAAAATCATCAACTTATAAAAGTGTAGAAAATAATAATACTTAAACTCAGATTTAATCTAAGTTTACAAATTAATCTATAGATAAAAAACTTGAATTTGTTAAACTAGCTTGAAATACGTACAAACTGCTGTAATCGAGTATTTGTGGTTTTTAAAATTAATCAAGTTTTTTTTTTCATAAATTGTTTTTTTTTTGTTTATTAAATTTTCATTTTTTAATTATTTCTTATTTTAAAACTTTTTTATGTTAAAATTTAATTATTCAAGTTTTAGACATAAGTCATTTCACGTTAGTTTACTTAAAATAAAATAAAATAAAAGCTTAGTTTTCTTAATATTTTTATTAGAGTTTTACCTATTTTAAGCTGACCTAAAATTTTATAGTTACAGATAAGTATTTATAAAATAGAACTTTTCTAAATCATTCAAAACTATTGTAACTGATTTTTATTGGTTTTTATGATATTGAAGTAAACTATTTTCGTACATAGTTTATTAATAAAAATACAACTCTCAAATATCAGTTTTTTTCACTAAAAATTGAAGCTAGAATACAATAAGATATTGTACTAGTTTATAAGTTATAAACTTATAAAAAAGTGTTACTACTTTAAAAAATCATAATTTGTTGACCTATGAAATACAATTATCTTGCACAAAGTCAATAAAGTTAAAAGTTCCGCAAATTTTTTTACTTATGAACAAATCTCAATTAACTATTTGTAATTTAAAAACTCAGTTAAATTCTTCATAGTTTTAGTTTTAAGTTTGACACAACAATTTTGATTGTTTAAAGTTTTCATGTATGTAGTTCATAAATAATTTTTATTTTGTATTACTTAAGTTATTAAACACAAAAGTTGATTACTTTTATAAAGTAACGTAAATTGATTTCACGAAAGTTACAAAGTAACTATGTAGTATCTAAAGATTTGTTGGTGTTACAAAAATCATTATGCTGTTAATTGACACAGAAAGCTTGACAAAAACATGAGTTGAAATTTGTTTGCGGTCGCCATATAATCTAATTTATGTAAAAACATGTTTTTTTTGTTAGATATAATAGATCTTAAGTTTTTTTTTAATACTTTTAACAAAAAGTTTTTAATTATATTTATAATATTTTTAAAATTTAAATATCAAAAACATGTTTAAAACGTGGTTTATAATAAAATTATAGTTATAATAACTTTTTAGTAACTAGCATATTTATTTACTAACTTATTTGATCTTTTTTAATAAATAGTTAATAAAAATGTTTATAATTTAAAATGATTTATTTTAATTTTAAACTTAGGTCTGATCTATGTTTATAAATAAAAGAAACGAATTACGTTTTTTTTTATGTAGTTCTGGTGATATTATACAAAGTGATGTAAGTTACTGTTTGTTGCTTTTCAATATTATTACGCAGTAATTTGAAAAAAAAGACATTTATCAAATAACTTAACGGACTTAACTGAATTCAAAGAGTACTTAATAGTGTTTATATTTTTATTTTTGACTTAAAAAACATTTGATGAAAAATAAAACTTTTATAAAATAAAAAAAGAACTAGATTTAGAAAATGCTTTGTATTTTATAAACTGAAATAAAAAGCTGAGACAAGTTTTAAAAAGGTATAACTAAATTATAAGTAAAATATAACTTTAAGTTTGTACTAAAATACTTTTTCTTTTTTAATGTAGATTTTTTTTTTACTTTAAAAGAAGAAAATTTGACTCAATACAAGAAAAAGTTAATTTGCTTTATAATTAAACTAAAATCAAAGTTAAAATTTTAATTTAAGCAAATCTTTAGTCAAAATTTTAAATAAAGCTTTTCTATTTTACATTAATATTGTAAAAACTAAATAGTCTAAAAGCTTTATAATAATTGATTTGTTGTTTCTATTTGACTTTTATAGATTTACTATTGAAAATATTTAGTATAAATGACTAAATCTAAACAGTACAACGTAGGGTAATTAAAGTTTGATTTTTTATAACTATAAATTGAAACCATTATATTATTTTCTCGGGCTTAAAAAAATGCGTTTATGAATAATTTAAAAGAATGGTAATAAGTATACTAATATGTTCATATAATATAAATTTATTTTTATCTAAATGACCAGTTAATTTAAACTTAGTTACAAGTTAAAAAACACTTTCAGTTTAAAATTTGTTTTTTAAATATAGAACATTAAATATAAAACTTTTCTAACTTTTAACATTTATTCTTTTAATAACAAAAAAAAAGAGCCAGAAAAAGAACATAATATTTTGCATTAGGTTAAAATAGTATATGAAAATTTATTTAAACAATAGCAAACAAACAAGTTTTAATCATTTTAATCAATTCAAAATATCACAATCAAACTTATTCATCCATAGATTTTAATAATGTAACATAAGTTTAAAGTTTTGCACTTAGAATTGCACTAGGCTTAAAAATTTCTAAGTACAGGCATAAGACTATGTCTGTATACTAATGAAATTTTTTAATATACGTTTCTGATTTTTCTCTTATTGATTCAAACTAGGAGTTTAAATATAAATTGTAAGTTAAAATTTTACTTGTAAGTTTAACAAGAAAACATTTAGATTAATAAATATTTAGACCTGAACTTTAGACCAAGCTATAAATGTTTTAAAATGTTAAAATAAACTTTTAGGTACGTTTTACGTGATTAGTTGCAGTGCATTTGTTGACTTATCTGCATTACAAAATAAACTGTTTATGAAATTTTAATATAATTGAACTTTTTGTTCTTTTATGTTTCCAACTTACTAAATAAGTTTATTAAAGAAATTGTGCAGAAACAATTTGAAAAGTTTTAAAAAATAGATTTATTAGTGACGTTATATATTCAAGGATATAAAAAGTATATAAAAATTATAACTTTTCCAAACAGAAATTTTATTAAACGTACGTTGAAAAGTTTAATTTTGATATTTGAGGTTATTTTAGATCTCTACTACTTAATGCGAAATATCTTTTAAATAGTTTTTTTAAGAAATTAGCGTACTTAATAGCCTTTTTAGAAAATTAAATACATTACCTCAAGTTTTTTTTTAATAAAGTCTTCCATATTTTAAATTAGTTTTTAAAATGCTTTTGTATATCAGAAGTAAGTAAAATAAAATAACCGAAATAGAATAAAAGCATTTAAGCTATATCTTTAAACTACATATGACTATCATTACATAATAGAAAAATTACATTTAATTTGTTCAATTTATTAAAATTGTTAAATTAAGTTGTATCCTATTTGTGTGCATATTTAAGTTAGTTAAAATGTTGAAAACTTTTCAGTTACACTAATATGTTAAATTATTTTAACTTAATATCTTACCATTATGAATATAAGTTTAAACTTAATCTTTATTTGTTTTTAGCAAAGTCTTTTATAGTTTAGTTTTACTTAAAAAAATAATTTGTTAAAGTTAAAAACGTAATAATTTTAAAATAAATCATAATTTATGAAATTGTTAAAAAAACAGTAGTAATTTTTGATTTAATATAAAATGTTTTAGAATTGTTTAATAAAAAATTTTATGATTCTAATTCAGTTTTGATGTGTTTTGAAACATTATTTAATTCTGATATATAATTAGCGCAATGTACTTTGTGTATCGTTTGATTATTAAAAAATAATCTACTAATAATTTCCTTGAATAGCTTTTAAAATATAAGCATACACTCATTTACAACAACTTGCATTTGTTCAAGGACATTTTTATTTTCGTACAGCGAGCTAGGAAAGAAATTTATAAACCTGGTTCGTACCAAGGTTAACAAGTACATGTTTATATTTTACAAAACTTAGGTTTTAGTCAACTTAAATATTTTTACTGTTTTGTATAGTTTAGCTATTTTTATACTTAGTGCCTTTATTTATTACTGCTTAAACATATTTTAAATAATCTTTTAACTTTTTAATTCTTGTCGTTATTTAACTGTGTATGTTTAGCCTAAGTAGTGAATATTTAGTTTCAAAATAAGTATTATCGTATTAATAATAATACATATTGTCTTTTTATTTATTTACGATAATATTGTATGTTGAAGCCTATAATCTGAAAAACTTATTGTCGATTTTTATTAGTTTATAACAAGTTTTAAAATTAAACTCTACTAAAATGTAGCATTAAACTAAAAACTTTTTAACTTAAGCACCTATAAATAACACAAACTACAAAGTTAATAGAATTAATAATAAAAAACTAAAGAAAAAATAAATAAAACAATGCCTTTGCTGTTTTCAAACTAGATTTTAGCATAACTGTTTATTTAAAGTTTATTAAAAGGTAGTTTAGTGCATGAAAAATAAGCTTTATATTTTGTTGCTTCACAAGTTTCCTTTGACCACTCATCGTTTTCAAGGTCGTAAATAAAGACATAGCTTGAGTGGCAGAAGACAAAATTCTTGCTACCAATTGTGATCATTTCGTTAGGTTGCCTAAAACGGTCTTCAAAGCCTTGTTGAAGTACATTTAAGCATGTAAACTTATCAGTAAACAAATCGAAAACCTCATAATCGTAACTTCCACCACCAAGTACAAAAAGTTTGTTTTTCACTGCAACTGATTTGTGACGACTTCTTCTCTCAATCATGTTTGGCATAACTGACCACGAATCAGCAACATGGTCGTATGCTTCAACAGTGTTTAGTACACCATTGTTGTTAAACCCGCCAGATACGACAATCCTTCCTTCAAATACGGTGGCTGATGAGTAACTTCTTGGTTCGCCCATTTCACAAATTTCTTTCCATTGAAGGTTTGCTGTGCAAAATTTTATGCAAGCTGCTGTATCTGATGTCATGATAGAACCTCCTATAACATAAGCACTATTCAAAAATGAGCAAGAAGAAAAAATGCGATCATCATACATATCACAAACATTTTTCCAAGTATTAGTAAAAGGAGAATACTTTTCAACCGACATTACTGCTCTTCGGTCAACGATGCCACCAAATATATAAATTTCACCTTTAATACAAACTGATCCAAAATTGCTTCGGTCTTCTTTCATTTGTGGCAGATTGCTTGGTTCTCTAAGATTGTTTGCATGAAAATATTTCACTTCATTTAGAGCATAGTAGTCATTGAACCCTCCACAAACTATTATACCAAAATTAGTTTGCTTGCAGTACCTTCTTTTAATGATGTAGTTTGTTGCGTTTAAGCAACTTCTATTTATTGTGTTTGCTTCAATACTACTAAAATATTCTTCATTAATTCTAAATGACAAAACTTTTTCTAAAACTAGTTTTAGTGCCGAAGCTGATAATAGCGGAAGTCGGACTTTAGAAAAAATGTATTCAGCATTTTTTCTACGTTCATTTATGTTATGACACAACCAGCTATGCGCGGTATCAAATACTTGCAGTTCTGAATCAATGTTCAATCCACTGCTAGAAGGTATTTTGCTGACTAAAAAAAATTCCAGGTTTAAGAAATTGCTAGATGCTGCAACAGTTGAAAAGCAGCGCTCAATAGGAACAGCAACTCTTTTGACAAACTTGAAAGTTTAAAAATGTTTGATAAACAAAAATTCACTAAGCAGTTATTAATACCGATTTTTGTTTTTGCAAAACTGTATATTTTATTTTCTTCGATTTCATCTAATAAAACCTTGTTAGTTTTCATTGATAATACAACTTTATCCTCTTCTACAAGCAGCTTTTCTGTAAAGTTTAAACATTTTATTACTTTAAAATACATTATCTCATATTACTGTAGTAAACTTAACTACTACATTTTAAGCTGCTTTGCTTAAGAAATTTATACTTAATAAGGAAAAAGATTTGGTTTATTACATTTTAATGATAAATTATGACAAAAACATCTCGGATTGTAGCTTTTTTTTCCAAGTTTATAGTATATTTTTTATAATTTCTACAACATTACTTAAAGATTTCAATAACATTTTTTTGGTAGTTTATATTACTGCTTTAAAGTTTTTTATAGCAATTAACTATTCAGAAATATTTATTTAAAATACCCCTATACAGTATTATATAAAGATAAGATATTTTCTTTAATTTACGTAATGAAACACCAACTCTAAATGGTTTTTGAAACTTTTGATATGTGTTAAAATATTTATAGTGTACGAAAAAAGTCTTAATAAACTGTTAAAAGACTTTTATATAATTACAAAAACCATAAAAGTATTGTATTGCAATATATATACATATATATATTTTTAATTTATTCAAATGGCAATTTTAAAATTTCTGGAACATATGTTTCACAAAGCTTTTATTTTTCATAAAGCTTTGATCATCAGCCAGTTAAATTCAAAATACAAAGCACTGTACTAAACAAAGATACAAAAGTTATGCAAAAAAACAAAAAACAGTATGACGTAATATTGTACATTACAAATATTCAGTACAAAAATCGATCTACCTTCTAACTAATTAAACAACTAAAACTAACGAAAACAACAGTTAATTGACTATAAAATGCTTTAAAATTTGTTGTGTTTGTGTTGAAAATTTTAGCTTTATGGTAATTGCAAGGAAAATACAACAAAACTGTACGTTATATTTTACTAAACATAATTACTACATTTTCAAAATCAAAGTGAATTTAATAGATACAGGGTTGCAATGGTTATTTCAAATATTTATCTAGGTGTTAAAATTTCCTCCAGGTTTTTTAAACTACACATGTTTAAGTCTTCCTACAGTTTTAAATTAAGTTTAAGGCAAGAAAATGTGTTAAATAATATAACATCATTGAAAAAATACTGTAAAGCAACTTTAAAAATGTTGTTGAATAAAAAAATATCTGATGATAAACAAAAAATATTAATATGTTAAATTATAATTTCTACTTATCATGTAAAATTTGTTTAAAATTCCAGGTTTTTTATTGTTTTTTGTTCAAAGCTCCAAGTTTTTTTCAAAATTTCTAAAGTTCCAGGTTTTTTTTTTTGCCTAAATTGTCAAATTCCAAACTTTTCAAGGTTTATCCAGGTTACCAGGTAAAGTGGCAACCGATGTTTAACTACAAACACACTGATAAAAAATACTCAAGCATGACATTTTGACTTTGAACAAAAGTATATTTAGTATTTAAGTTTATTCGATACTAAAACAATGATAAACCCACATCAGGGTTACCAAAATACTAATTTTCACAAATAACTGATCACTGAATGATTACTAAACGTTTGTTTGTTTGAAGTTATAATATCAAGTATGAATAGTTTTTCTTAAAGTTTTAAATATAAAGGAAAGATTTCTCCTGAAATGTAACTGAATTGAGTTAATAATTATGAAAACATTAATTTTACATAAAACTTAATTTAACCTCAACATAATAATATAACACAAATAGCTTATCACAGCTATTTTTAAAGATTTTATGAGTAAATTAACAAAAAATTTTTTTTTTTTTTAATTATAAAAAATACATACTTATCATACTTTACTTTTATATTAACTGATGTAACTATATGAATATCTGAATGCTTTTTTTTTTTTTTTGTAATTTAAAAAACTTTATTAAAAAAAATTATAAAAAATAAAAGATCAATTTATATGTCAACATTTGTGTTAATTGTCTATTTTTAATCAAATTCAAATTATTATAGAATTATCAATTTAAATACAAACATAGTTTCTTAGACTTAAAAATAATAAAATCTAAAAATTCAATACTTAACATAACTACACCATAGTTAATTTTTTTTTTACTAGGTAGATCTAAATACAACAGTATAAAATTAAGCAAAATTTGTCTTTTGTTACACTAAATACTACTATAAGATATAATTAAATGTTCTGTTTTTTAAATTTTTTTTAAACAACCTTACAGTTTTAAAACCTCTTACAGCCTTTCTTTAAATATCAATAAAATATATTATTAAAAAGTAACTTAAACAATTAATCTAAAATTTAAACATTTTATTATCAATATATATTTAGTTAGTTTAACGGTAAGATCTTATTATTTATTTAAATACTAAGTAATTTAACTAAGCTTTTAAAAAGCTAATTGCCAAAAATTAACTTTACAACTTACAGCATTTGATTATCTTTTGAACTTAACATAATAACAACAATCTAAAATAATTTAATAACAGCTGTAATTTTAATATTTTCACAGGTGGGTAGCAACTAGCAACACTGGCTTTTTGTTTTTGTTCAACCAGGGATTTTTTCCAACCACTGGTTAAATATTTAACAACTTTTAACTCTTTAATAAAAACCTTGTTCACATTTACAAGTTTTAATTTAATCAAAAACAATTTAAAGTTTCCTATAAAATTTTCATACTTAAATAGGTATAAAAAAAATGAAAGCTTTTAATATTAACATTTTTTATTTTTACAAAACCATATCCAATTAGTAGCTCTTGCTGAACAGCTGGAATAAAATTTTAGCTAAATCCTGCGTGTATAAAATTATCCATAATGATATCTTGCTATTTTGCTCTGCTAATACTACAGAAATTAAATTTTTTTTTTCTTAAACATTACTTTGGAAAAATTATTCACATTTTACCATTTTTAACAGTAAAACATCTGAAATAAAAGTATCTGTTCAGTTGTTATTAACTCTAGGTTATGTTACTTCAAAAGGTATTAATACCCCATTTAGATACATTAAGGACACTGAAATAGCTATGAATAAAAATAACTAGGTATACTTAAAGTACACATAAAGCAAATGTATACCTGCCTATCTAAACAAATGTATTTTCATACATTTTAAGTTTTAAATCATTTTATTCATTTTAATTTTAAATATTTTCTACTTAATTGAAGTCTAATCAAAAATTTGGTAAAGTATAATCTAAAAACGTACAGAAGAGGATGAAAACATTTAAAGTTAATTTGTAATACCTGTACTTTTTTATGTTTTCAGTACCAAATTTAATTTATGTGTAAATTAAAATGGCATGTAATTACATGTAATCTAAAAGTTAATGCTATATTTTTGAAAATTATTTTAAGATAACTTAAAATTAAAAAAGAAAATAAAACAACCATTCTTTTATTAGTTAAATATTTTACCTAATAATTTTTACCCAGGTTTATCTGGATTTACAAACAGTCTTGTTAAAATAAAGTAAAAATTGTTATACTGCCAAGTTAAAGTTCAAACCAGACTTGTTATAAATGATGATGTCATTAATTCAAGCTGTTTTTATATATTTTTAATTCTCAAGGGAGATTAAAAAAAGAATTTTAAATATTACATTCAAAAACAGAAACTACATAACTTCATAACATATACTAATAAACATATGAAAATGAGTTAAGAAAACATAAAAAAAAACATGTTAGTAATTATATTTTGTTATTTAAAGCTTATTTTACAAAATCCTAACTAATTTAGTTTTACAAAATAATTATTTTATAGTCCTTTTTTCATTAAAAGATCAGAAAAAATTCTCTAATACTTACAGTTATTTTAACAAAAAGTATTCAAGTTTGCAGAAATGTTGTTAAAGTATAGTTACTTATCCATTTATTTTTATTATTTTATCTAATGTATTAACATTTTTATTAACATCTGAACTTTTCTAAACTTACATTGTTTTGTTTTATCAAAATATAAGCCACTGCCTAAAGCACTCTAACACAAACACTTATATAATAATAGTGTTCAAATTTTACAGACATGTTGTTAAATGTACATTTATTTACTTTTTTCTTTTTAAGTGTACTACATAGTATACTACAAAGGTTAAAACCAGTTGTACTTTTCTATTAAAAATTGTTTTTTTTTTAAATTACATTTAAATGTATTTAAAGTATGGTTTTAATGCCTTCACACTATTTCACACGGTTTTCTCACATTAAACTTGACTTTAATTTAAATTAGACACTAAAACGTGTGATTTTTGAATACTGAAAAAACTTTTAAAAACCTGGAGAAAAGTTGCCAAAAACATTTGAGTTCATGACTGTATCAAATTAAATGATTAATAAAAAGACCATATAGATGAGAAAAAGTTTTCTTATAAGAAAAATGTTATCAGTAGTTTAAATCATTTGTCCATGATAGTTGTTCTTAAAACTAATATTTGAAATGTTGAAAGGTTAACATCTTAAATATTTTTTTCAACTTCTAGTCATTATGAAGAAGCCAGCTTCAAGATAACATATAAGAAAATATTTAATAAGTATATCTGTAATCAGTATATAATAATTTCTATCTATTATATTATTTACATTAGTATATTTACATTTATTCTTTTCAAAAATTGAAGTGAAATAAATTTAAAACTAAGTATTATAGTTTTTTATCTTTTAGTAATTGTGGTAAAAAAAACATGTAAAATGTAAATTAGTATTACTATATAGTGGTCTTAGACACAAAAAATCTATTGTACAAATTGAAAAAAAATTCTGACGTGAAGATTGTTTTTTTTTGAATTACATGAAATAGATTTAAAGTATAGTTTCAATGCCTTCACGCTATTTCACACAGTTTTTTTTACATTAAACTTGATTTAAATTAAAATTAGATACTAGACCGTGTGATTTTTAAATACTGGAAGAACTTTTAAAAACCTGGTGAAAAATTGCCTGAAACATTTGACTACATAATTGTATCAAATTAAATGATTAATAAAAAGACCATATAGATGAGAAAAAGTTTTGTTATAAGAAAAATGTTATCAGTAGTTTAAATCATTTGTCCCTGATAGTTGTTTTTAAAACTAATATTTGAAATGTTGAAAGGTTAACATCTTTGATATTCTTTTTTAACTTTTAGTCATTATGAAGAAGCCAGCTTCAAGATAACATCTAGGAAACTGTTTAATAAGTATATCTGTAATAAGTATATAATAATTTGCATCTATTATATTATTTACATTTGTAAATTTATATTTATTCTTTTCACAAATTGAAGTGAAATAATTCTAAAACTAAGTATAATAGTTTTTAAGCATTTAGCAATTGTGGTAAAAAAAAACATGTAAAATATAAATTAGTATTACTATATTGGTCTTAGACACAAAAATTTATTGTACAAATTGCAAAAAAAATCTGAACATGAATTTTATTTTTAAATCACATTTAAATAGATTTAAAGTATAGTTTCAATGCATTTACACTATTTTACAAAGTTTTTTTACATTAAACGTGATTTTAAAATAAAATTAGACACTAAAACGTGTAATTTTTGAATACTCAAAGAACTTTTGAAAACCTGGAGAAACGTTGCCAAAAATATTTTGAAACCTGATTGTATCAAATTAAATGTACAATAAAAAAAACCATATAAATAAGATATTAGTTTTGTAATAAAAAAATATTATCTTTTGTTCAAAACATTTTTCCCTGATGATTGTCCTTATATCTAATTTTTGAAATGTTCAAAGGTTGTTATGTTTAATGAATGTCTCAATTTTCTAGTCATTTTGAAGAAGCTAGCTTTAAGATAACATCTAAAAAGTTTATACTAAATATATCTTAAATTAGTATATCTTAATTTGCATCTGTTTTATTATTTACATTAATATGTTCATCTTTATTCTTTTCAAAAATCAAAATGTTGATTTTACCTGAAATTAATTTTAACTTGAAAGAATCTAAGTTTTTGGCTTCTAAAAGTCTGGAAAAAACAAAAAAACCTGGTAGAAATTTATATTAAACTAATGTTTAACCTCAGTACTATCTAATGCAGAGATCTTCAGGCATTTGGTATTTGCATCAATACTTTGAAACTAATACTTTTTGCAAACAGCAATTTTAAACTTCAGATGACATTTGTTGTGTAATCCGAATTAAATTATTCTAACTAAAAATAATGTTATATTTTAGCTAATCATTATATTCATTAAAAACGAAAACTTATTTTAGTTTATCCTAGTGTTAAAAAAAATATTTTATATATAGAACTAAAAAGAATAACTGATTTTTCATATTTTTAGTGTGCTAATGTTTTAAAAACTTTTATAGTTACTGATTAAGCTCAAATTTTGCGAAGTTTGCATCCCAATAAAATTAAAAACTTGCTCTCGGGCAAAAGTGTGCTGACTACTGGTCTAGTGCTTGTCCATATTTGTGTACTTCTCTATTGGTATTAAAGGTTTTGTTTTTAAGCAATTTTAAACTAAAAGATTTATCATAAAAAAAGTTAATAACATAAAAACTACTATTTTTTGTAAATTTAGTGAATGTTAAATACAAAAGCATACGTATACAACCTTCTTTAAATTATTAAGAAAAGAGGAGGACATGAAGTATAAGTAATATATGCTGGGAGTTACATAAAAATGCATATCTTAATTAGTTAAACTTAGATATTTTTGAAGTGAAAACCTATTCTTTTTTTAATTTGAAATATCAATTTAGACTTGAATTTTAAGATTAAATTTTGATTTTATATAACAACAAGTTTTATATACATTATAATTTTACAGAAAATAAAATAAACCACATTACGAAAAAAAAATGACCAAAGACCTGTTCAAAATTGTAACTAAGTATAGAAAGAGATTGGAATCTTGTAACAAACATAAAATTGTTAGAAGGACTTTGCTCAAGCTTTCAAAACTACCTATGACTTACAAAATTCTAACTGAAACCCGCATTGGTTGGACTGTAGGTATGCTACACAAAAAATACGCAGAGTATAAGGTGCTTACTAAACCAATTATTAAAAAATGGAAAATTTTAGTTAAAGAAAATAATGATTATATTACAACAACTGCTTCAAAACAATTAAAATATACAATGAAAGCTACAAACCAAACATTCAAAAAAGAAGTTAAAATTACCACTGAAAAGTTAAAAACTTGTAAACAAATGAGTTTTGGAGAGGCGTTGAATAATAATCAACCGAAAAGCGATAAAATCAAAACGCCCCCAACAGTTATAAATGATAGCCTTGGTATTCAGGAAAGGCTTTATCAACTAGTCGAATATGTTAAAGAAAAGAAATCAGTTGTTATATCACAACCATCACAGCATAACTTCTTGGTAAGTGATGATGAATTAATGAACCTTTCTACTTCTAGAAAACGAGGTAGAACTGCATTGTTACATTCTGAATCAGAAGTTAGCACAAATAATTCAGGTATTCTCAAGAATCCAGTAGACTGCATTAGATTTTTAACAACGAACATTGACGTCATTGTAAACTCGAAGTTGTGTCTACCGTTCGAGACTGTAAGACCGATATTAGAAAATTGTAATGCCGGTCAGTTGAACAAACTAGAAGCTGGCAACAAAGCATATTTGAAACAGACAAATTATATTTGGAAGCTCCTTTGCAAAACAGACTTTAAAAAAGAAACGACTAAAAAAAACGAAAGTCTCGCGTCGAAATCAGTTTACGAAGAGCTCAGACAAAACCGAGAAGATAAACTGCAAGCAGTTAAAAACAAAATCCTAAACAAAAAAAGGAGGTGCGATCTCGCTAAAAACAAAACCGTTCTTATTGAAGCCGGATGGACTAAGAGGAAACATTTTAAGGAAAACGAAACTAGCTCATTTAGTTCTACCATCAGGCCTGCTGTTATTGAACCAATGTCGTATAGAAGACCTTTCCGACCCGAAGAGATTAAAAAGAAAACAGCCGGTCAAAGCAAGAAAACAGTTGAAAAATAGATTTCAATAGATAGATGATGTAGAAAGACATCCATGCAAAATTTTATTAACGTGAATTTTATATTTTGTGTTTTATAGTCTCATGTTTTAAATAAACTAATAAAAAAATTATTTTCTTAAATATATAACTAATTAAATGTAGATATAAAAGATAATTATCTGTTAGTGTAAAATTTTTGTTTTAGTTATGACATATTTTAAAAATTAACTAAGTATTTTAGCAATTGTTATTATTAAATTCAGTCGATGGCTAAATGTAACAGCTTGCTATCAAGCTGCACAGCTAAGTTGACAATACTCATTACTGGCGGTTATGAGTTAAAGGTATAAATAAAAAATTTAAAGTATTTTGGGTAAGATGGGTTAGGGTTAAGGGTATAAATGTTGATAAAAAAATTCTAATTGATGATTCAGCATAAAATTTAGGGTCACACATTTGCTTTAAAATCGGACCATTTGAGATGAAAACTGAAATGGCCAATGAATAGATTTATCTAAAAATTTAATTGCAAATAAAGCATCAGGGCTGAAAACTACTTTAATTTTGAACTATATCATATGAATTAGATACTAAAAACTAAATAATTTAATCAGTAGGCTAAGGGTATCAAAAATTAAAGTTTATATTGTATATTTTATATTGTCAGACTTAAAGAAATTCGGAGTTGTTAATAATCTTTGTTTTTTTAAATAAAAAATTCCATGCTTGACTAGTTGCGTGGCAATTTACTTGATTAATCTGACAATTATGTCAATTATCTCTACGAATTATAAAAACATTCATTTCTCCAAACTTGTATTGAAAAATCTAGCTAAAAATATAAAATTAAAAAAGCAAGTTTTGTAGACTATGAAGGTTTTAATAAGCATTATTTTAAATTTTTCTCTGTTAAAGGTTTTAAGGGATTAAAGTTTCAAATGAACTAAGCTACACTTGGTATATAATTTGTTTTTAGTTCAAAACCTTATAATTTATATACTGTTTTTCCTGTATCAGACTGTAAAAAGTCAAGTAAAAATACACAGAGTTTTAAGTATTTGAAATTGTGTGTTGAAACTATAGGTTTAGTTTTTGTTTTTATAAAAGTTTAGATCTTTATATTTAGGTTAGCTCCTAATGTTAAGTTTCAAGTTTAAATAACTTTTATCTTAAAATAGTTTTTAAAAACAATTTTTAAATTGAAGTTTTTCACTGTTCAAAATCACAATAAAATTTCTAAATAAAAGTATGTACTTACAATTAAAGTAATAACACTAACAAATAGTTTTAATTTTCATTATAACTTAATTTTAACAAAACTTAAGATTCAGTGCGTGAGTTTTAGCTACAACATGTAACACTCTGGATGCCATTAAACTTGGAAAATCTTCAATTTTATAGTCTATTAAAAAAATACCTGGAAAAACCTAAAACCTCAAATAAATTTTCATGTTAAATAATGAATTGTATATCGTATAAAAAAACAAAAACTAATGTTAAATTAGTTATAAAACACATTCAAGGTAGCATTTTGGTAGTTTTTAAACTGTTAAACAAATATTTTGGATACTTTAATCGAATTTTTACTTAAATAAAAGAAAATTTTTGACTTTATGATTCTTGAAGAAACTTGCAGTTTTTACTCTGAATACTAAATATTGCAGATATAGGCAGGCAATTATTATTTGCAGCCACGTTTTGAAAACAAAAGTTTTAATTAAGGCCTTCTAATATCAAAAACCTAAAACAATATAAAAGACTTCTAAATTAAGTGTGAATACAAAGGACTTTTACAGCATTACCTTTCCTTAATTATTAACATCAAATATTTAACAATTTTTCAGTCATAAATGAATTTTTTAAAAGTAGTTAATTGTTTAGAAGAAAAGTAGCTTTCAACTTTTACAACTTGCATTAATTGACTAATAGTAGTTCAAAATTGCTAATGAATTATTATACGTAGGATTCTTATTTTTTAATTTAACTTTCAAGTTTTTTTTGTTGCTACGTAATGCAGGGGTCGGCAAATTGCGGCCCACGTGCCAAATACGGCCCTTCAAGTCAAAATCTGCTGCCCGTGAGCTCCTTTTCAGCAAAAATTAACATTTTAAAAACAATTAAAATTATATTTTTTGTGATAAAAACTTACATTTATGCTCTTAGTTCAATATTACTTAATTTGTTATATTTTAAATCTTAAATAATATTTTTCTACTGATAACTATAATTTTTTAAGATAAATGCGGCCCTCAAAAGGTTTTTTTTTAAATAGTGCTTAATTACCCGTGAGCAAATTTTTTTAAGAAAACTGGCCAGCGAGTCACACGAAGCTGCCGACCCCGGACATAATGTATTCTAGTTTTGTTGGTATCTTTACTTAATTAATATAATTTTAAAAGTTTTGCAAACAAGGCTTTAAAAATTTTGTTTTACCTTTAAATTAGGTTTAATTATTATAAAAAAACTTTTTTTTCTTAATACTTTCTTAAAATAAATTGAACATAAACATTCCAATAAAAATAAACTATTTGATTGAAATATTAGAACTAAATTTTATTGTCGATAATTTTAATAAGTACCTTTTTTTATACTGTGAGCAGTTTAATATTTTGTTCTTCATTTAAAAATTAAATAAGCTAAGGTTTGAACAAGGTTTACAAATTTGGTTTACCGTTATTAAGGTATGTTTAATAATTTTTCCAATCAATGTGTAACAATTGTAGTTTTGGCTTAAACTCTGTTTGTTAGAACAATATAAAATCTGTTTGCTTAAACTTAAAACGAAAAAAGAAACTAAAATGACTTTATCTTATTTTGCAATATAGGATTGCTATAAAGCTCAAAACTATAAAAAGATATTGCTAAATAACAGGGATTTTTTATAGGTATACATGTTTTAAGCTTTCAAAAATGTCTTCGATAAATACAAAGTTCCAGATTGATGTAACTAATAGTTTATTTAACTTATTATATAGTTATTAGTTAGGTATAGTTATTATACTAAAAATTATTCTTTTAATATTGATTCTTTTAATATAATTTGTTTTTGATTTTTTCAGTATAGTTAGAAAAAAAGTTAGAATATATTTCTAGTTAGTTGAAATATTTCTAAAATACAAAAACATGACTACAATTGTAAAAAGTGTACATATTATATTGTTCTATATACTCTATCGGTAAAAATAATATTACCAAAGCAAGTTATAAACCAATCGATTCTATTAAGAAAATTTTACATAACTGGTTTAGTACCAGGTTCAAAAAATTCGAACTGTACATATAAAGTAACTTACTCAATTTATCTTGTAGGTAAATCTTTTTTATTACAAGTTTTTTATTACATTTTTATTATTAGTAAAGTAAAAGATTTTCATAAAATTTTATTCTACATCATTAAAATTTAAACCTCTTTATTTTAAATACTATTCATTTACTTTTTTAACTACATAACAAATTTAGTTCTAGTTGCTAATTATTATACCAGTTTAAAGTACAACGAAACCAAAATATTAATTTGTTAAACATATTTTGGAATCTTAAAGAATTTTGCTGTAAATAAATATAAATGAAAATCACTTGTCAAACTTGTAAACTATTATGATTATATTTTAGAGCGAAATTGATTAATTAATTACGTAAACTATTCAAACTATGTTTTAAACTAGTATTTTAAATGAATAATTTTTGTTAGCTTTTAATCTTAAATTTTTTGTCTTCATTTAACAGTTTATCGTGAGAACAAAGTATACTTAGGATTGAAATACTTCAGAGCCTTCGATTTTAAACAAAAGTTATTGAAGAATCTTTCTATTGTGTTTTTTGAAAGAATAAGATCTGTAAATTTACTAATATTTTAACAATACTATCAATTGTAATATAATGATGTGCTTCTTACATATTTATAAAAATAAATGAAAATGATACGTTTACTTGATAGAAAAAATAAAATTTACACAAGTAGCCAAGTTTGTTAGTGAATATATATGTACAGCTGAATAAGTTCAGCTGTATATACAATATTGTATAAAACACGTTTAATGAAATAGGTTTTGAGCCACAAAACGAAAAATAAATATAAAATTACATATATTCTTGTTTTTTTAATTAATTCATGAATTCAAAGAATAGTTTTTTACTGATACACGTCTATAAAATTAACTCGATCTCTTATGAAGGCTTAAACGATAGTTTGAATTTTTACACTAACTTTAATATTAAGACTAAGTAAAAAAAAAATTTTATAATTTAATTACCTTATGAAAAAACAGCACTACTGTTTTAAGTTTTTAACTCAAGCAAAAACTAAAAGAAGTACTAATTGAAATTTTATAATTGAAAATATGTACTAAAATATATAATTTAAAATATAAAGTATATATTAGAAAAATTCTATTGTATAGATTAAAAATATTGTGAATATAACGAATACCTTGATTTTTACAAGTTGATCTTACTTTATAGAGTTTAATCTCAGCTAGCAGATACTTTTTACAGCTTAACAAAATTCAAATTAGTTTTCGAGATACAAGGGGTCAAAGCCGGCCAGCTCAATAGCTCCCTTATAGAAGGTCCAAACTAAAAAGGCGAAAAAATAACCATTTTATTAAAAATCTATCTCCTCCTACAGTTTTTAAACAATCATATTCAAATTTTCACAGTTTACTCGTTACTAAATTTAAACCATTTAAGAGTAAGAACTTTCTTTTATTTTTAGAAAGGTGTTTTTTTATGAATTTTAGACCTTAAATTTGTAAATTTCAATTATTTGAAATTTCCAACACTCAAAAGCTTTTAAACTGTGTAAGGAATATTTTTTTGAAAACTTGAGACACCTAGCTTAAAAAACTTAGGAGGAAATATATTTTTAGTGAAATAGATGTTTCCGCGTTTATTGCTTGCGCCTTCCATTAGGTCCCTATGGAACTCTCCGGCTTTGACCGCTTATATCTCAAAAGCTACTTTGAATTTTGTAAAGCTATAAAAAGCATCTGGTAGCTAAGATAGTATTCTATTAAATAAGATCAACTTGTAAAAAAAGTGTTTAACCCCCCTATAGCCTTAATTGTAAACATTACTTAAAATGTTAAACCTTGTGGCTAGCTGTTCTACTGATTTTTAGCTTAAAGTAATTACTTTTTTGGTTTTCCAAAACCTCATTCTGACTAAGGAAAGTTTATAATCACTAAGGTTAGTTTTTTTGAATCAAAGAGTGGCAACCCTGATATTAGCTAAAATTAGATGATGTTCTAGTTGCCAAAACTCATGGAAAGTTTATAAGTTTAGAAAAAAAAGATATTTTAGTGTTTTTTATTGTTCTTTCAATTTGAAGTTTTTTTTACTGTTCTCAATTTCAAGTTTCTCTTTTGTTCTTTCAATTTTAATAAAATATTTAAGTAAATATTGTTTAGAAAAATAACAAAACTACCAGATACTATTTTTAACTGTTAATCTTAACTAGACCTTAATAACATATCATGAACTTTCTTATCATTTAATTATTTTAGCAGTACATTAATACTCTTAGTCTAAATTTTTTATTAATTACAGTTTTTCAAAATTTAAAAGTATATAGTTAGATATAACACATAAAAGATAAACTTCACACAATTATACTTAGTTAGTAGTTAGTTATATAAAATTGCATTATCGTACATAGTAGTTTTTATTATACTTACATTACAAATAAATTAGAGTATTAAGAATCCGTTTACGGATCCGGCCGGATTTTAATTTGAAAAAAATATACAGGTCCGGTTCCGGCCGGATCTTAATTTAAAAAAAAATTCCGGATCCGGGTCTGGCCAGATTCTAAATTGTTGGTCCGGTACACCACTACTTTTTAATACATAGCAAAAAATTTAGTAAAGTAATTTTTAATCTAGGGTAAATTCCCTTTGTTTTAGGGGATAAACTTTCTTGATCACAAAGTATGTAGATTAATTGTTAACAACTGTCTTTTGCCTTTAAAGTTAGTATTCAGCTATGGAAATTTTCAGCTAAGTAAGCTTTTAACTTTTTATATTTTTTAATCAGTTTTGAAATAAACTAAAGAAAAAAATGTTTAGATTGTTTTTGATTAAAATTAATTAAAGTATGTATGTTGGGTGTACACTTAGTGATTACCTTTCATAAAAAGAAAAATATGAAAAAAGGTTAAGAATCGCTGTTTTAGTCCATTTAGTTGTTAATTTACAGCTACAATATTTAAGCCAAAGACGTCCATGTAGAATATCTAAAAAAGAAATAAAATCACTTTTTGTTAACAAAACAAAAGAAAACACTTTTCAAACTTCTGGTGATTCGACAATATGAATTAGAAATATAAGGTCTTAGTTAAAACTATTTAAGTTAAATTGCTTGTATGTTAAAATTTTTGAAGAATAATTTTTTTTAACGACTGTGCGATGTTTTTTTTTTTTTTGATATATTGTAATTTAATATGCACTTTTGCCACTATTTGGCGTTATTTTTTTTTATAGTTGCGCTTTTTGTCACTTAAAAAAGAGAATGCTCAAATTTACATTTTTATAACTCTTAACCGTCTCAATCTAATGAGAGCAACTCTAGTTAAGTTGATAATCATTTTTTGTTTAATAATTTCAATAATCTTTGATATTTTTCAAAGTTTATAGTTAGTTGTTGTAGATAGTTTTGTTTTTTCTTTAAATTGTATATTAGCATCTAATATTTTTTTTAAGTTCATTAAAATTTTGTACTCTTTTATTATAGTTAAAATTCAAATAGTTCTATTTTAAGTGAGTTAATTTTTTTTTTATTTGAAGCCCTTAACTTTCAAATTTTAGGAAAATTTCGTTTAAAATAAGTACTGGACAATGAAAACCTTACTTAAACATCTTTAAGCTGTTTAAAAAAGTATTTATTTTAAGAGCCACCATTTTCAGCTTATTCAAATTGTAAACATTTAATTATCTTTTAATTGTTAGTTAATAATAATGTTATCTTCTTAGTTTTCTACTTTTTAAATAACTACTGAGTTGTTAAGTTATGTACAGTTATCATATATACATCGTATGCAGTGTGCACTGTTTAAATATTACTTGTTTATGTACTACTTAATTTAAAATTATAAATAATTGGTAGAAAGAAAGTTATTTAAGATACATATTTTATATACATTCTACTTTGTTACATACATTTAAAAGTTTTAACTTATAGTTTTTAACTATGTTTACTAAACTGTTTTCCAAGCAAGTAATATTTTAAGTGTGTTTTTTTGTTTTTTCCATAAGGGGAGGCTAAAGATTTTTTAAAAAGAACAATTCATATGTGCTTGGATTTCTTGAAATTTTTTAAAGTAAAATACAGTTTACATTTTTCCACTTATTTTAATTTCGTACCATAAAAATTATTTAGTAGGTAAATTTTTAATGGTAGTTTTCCTTAGTTTTAATAGCGAAACATTAGAAGTATGACCTAAATCAAGAGTTTAAGATTTTAAAAGAAATAAAAGGGCTAGTATTTATTTACATGAAAAAGTAACTAGGTAGTTGCTTACTTTTTATGCTATACTGAGCATAAAAAGAAACTTTTTTATCATTTGATATTAAAAGAATCACATTATTACTAACAGTTTATTTTAAAATTTAATTTGAACAAAATAATTATTTAATTTTTTAATGAGTATCCGTTATTTTTCAAAACTTTGTTTGTTTCTGAAAAAAAAATATTGATATAAAAACATTCTAAATAGGCTATTTTAGTACTAAAAACAAGAAAATTATTTTATCTTCAAAAGTAAATGATGCTTTTAAATAATAAATGGTGAAAAACAATCAATAAGTTTAAGTTACTGTAAACTTTTTTTGTATCTTCTTTTATTTAACCTATTAAAACCGTATAATAAAAATCCAACAATCATTCAGATCTAGTGGCGACACGTATAACTTTTGTTAGGGTGCGCGGGAAGTTTACCAGTATCTTTTTTATTGGATGATAAAAACCGGAGAATAAGTTTTGTTATAAGAAAAATGTTATCAGTATTTTAAATCATTTGTCCCTGATAGTTGTTCTTAAAACTAATATTTAAAATGTTGAAAGGTTAACATCTTTGATATTTATTTCAATATTTAGTCATTATGAAGAAGTCAGCTTCAAGATAACATCTAAAAAACTGTTTAATAAGTATATATTTAATTGGTATATTATAATTTGCATCTATTATATTATTTACCTTAGCATATTTATGTTTATTATTTTCAAACATTGAAGTGAAATAATTCTAAAACTAAGTATGATAGTTTTTTATCTTTTACTAATTGTGGTAAAAAAAACATGTAAACTATAAATTAGTATTACTATATAGTGGTTTTAGACACAAAAAATCTAATGTAAAAACTAAAAAAAAATCTGAACATGACGATTGATTTTTTTTTAAATTACATTTAAATTCATTAAAAGTATAGTTTCAATGCCTTCACACTATTTTACACGGTTTTCTTACATTAAACTTGATTGTAAATTAAAATTAGACACTAAAACGTGTAATTTTAGAATACCAAAAATATTTTTAAAAACCTGGTGAAAAGTTGCCAAAAAAATTGACTTCATGATTTTATCAAATTAAATGATTAATAAAAAGACCATATAGATGAGAAATAGTTTTGTTATAAGAAAAATGTTATTAGTTGTTTAATATATTTTTCCCTGATAGTTGTTCTTAAAACTAATATTTGAAATGTTTAAAGGTTAACATCTTTAATATTTTTTTCAACTTTTAGTCATTATGAAGAAGCCAGCTTCAAGATGACACCTAAGAAACTTTTTAAAACGTATATCTGTAATCAGTATATAATAATTTGCATCTATTATATTATTTACATTAGTATATTTATATTAATTATTTTCAAAAATTGAAGTGAAAAATTTCTAAAACTAAGTATTATAGTTTTTTAGCACTCTGTAATTGTGGTAAAAAAAGCATGTAAAATATAAATTAGTTTTACTATATAGTGGTCTTAGACACAAAAATTTATTGTACAAATTGCAAAAAAATTCTGAACACGATTTTTTTTTTAAATCACATTTAAATAGATTTAAAGTATAGTTTCAATGGTTTTATACTATTTCACACAGTTGTTTTACATTAAACGTGATTTTAAAATAAAATTAGACACTAAAACGTGTAATTTTTGAATACTCAAAGAACTTTTGAAAACCTGGAGAAACATTGCCAAAATATTTTGAAACCTGATTGTATCAAATTAAATGTTCAAAAAAAAAACCATATAAATAAGATAAAAGTTTTGTAATAAAAAAATATTATCATTTATACTAAACATTTTTCCCTGATAATTGTCCTTATATCTAATTTTTGAAATGTTCAAAGGTTGTTATGTATAATGAATGTCTCAATTTTCTAGTCATTTTGAAGAAGCCAGCTTTAAGATAACATCTAAAAAGTTTATACTAAATATATCTTAAATTAGTATATCTTAATTTGCATCTGTTTTATTATTTACATTATCATCTTTATTCTTTTCAAAAATTAAAATGCTGATTTTACCTGAAATTAATTTCAACTTAAAAGAATCTAAATTTTTAGCTTCTAAAAGTCTGGAATAAAACAACAAAACCTGGTAGAAAATTATATTAAACCAATGTTTAACCTCAGTACTATCTAATGCAGAGATCTTCAGGCATTTGGTATCTGCATCTATACTTTGAAACTAATACTTTTTGCAAACAGCAATTTTAAACTTCAGATGACATTTGTTGTGTAATTCGAATTTAATTAGTCTAACTAAAAATAATGTTATATTTTAGCTAATCATTATAAAATTATAAAAGAAAACTTATTTTGGTTTATCCTTGTGTTTTAAAAAAATATAATATATAGAACTAAAAAGAATAACTAATTTTTCGTATTTTTAGTGTGCTAATGTTTTAAAAACTTTTATAGTTACTGATTAAGCTTAAATGTTTGCTGAAGTTTGCATCCCAATAAAATTAAAAACTTGCTCTCGAGCAAAAGTGTGCTGACTACTGGTCTAGTGCTTGTCCATATTTGTGTACTTCTCTATTGGTATTAAAGGTTTTGTTTTTAAGCAAGTTTAAACTAAAAGATTTTTCATACAAAAAAGTTAATAACAAAAATACTACTATTTTTTGTAAGTTTAGTGAATGTTAAATACAAAAGCATACGTATACAACCTTCTTTAAATTATTAAGAAAAGAGGAGGACATGAAGTATAAGTAATATGTGCTAGGAGTTACATAAAAATGCATATCTTAATTAGTTAAACTTAGATATTTTTGAAGTGAAAACCTATTCTTTTTTTAATTGAAAATATCAATTCAGACTTGAATTTTAAGATTAAATTTTGATTTTATATAACAACAAGTTTTATATACATTATAATTTTACAGAAAATTAAATAAACCACATTACGAAAAAAAATGACCAAAGACCTGTTCAAAATTGTAACTAAGTATAGAAAAAGATTGGAATCTTGTAACAAACATAAAATTGTTAGAAGGACTTTGCTCAAGCTTTCAAAACTACCTATGACTTACAAAATTCTAACTGAAACCCGCATTGGTTGGACTGTAGGTATGCTACACAAAAAATACGCAGAGTATAAGGTGCTTACTAAACCAATTATTAGAAAATGGAAAATTTTAGTTAAAGAAAATAATGATTATATTACAACAACTGCTTCAAAACAATTAAAATATACAATGAAAGCTACAAACCAAACATTCAAAAAAGAAGTTAAAATTACCACTGAAAAGTTAAAAACTTCTAAAAAAATGAGTTTTGGAGAGGCGTTGAATAATAATCAACCGAAAAGCGAGAAAATAAAAACGCCCCCAACAGTTATAAATGACACCCTTGGTATTCAGGAAAGGCTTTATCAACTAGTCGAATATGTTAAAGAAAAGAAATCAGTTGTTATATCACAACCATCACAGCATAACTTCTTGGTAAGTGATGATGAATTTATGAACCTTTCTACTTCTAGAAAACGAGGTAGAACTGCATTGTTACATTCTGAATCAGAAGTTAGCACAGATAATTCAGGTATTCTCAAGAATCCAGTAGACTGCATTAAATTTTTAACAACGAACATTGACGTCATTGTAAACTCGAAGTTGTGTCTTCCTTTCGAGACTGCAAGACCGATATTGGAAAATTGTAATGCCGGTCAGTTGAACAAACTAGAAGCTGGCAACAAAGCATATTTGAAACAGACAAATTATATTTGGAAGCACCTTTGCAAAAAAGACTTTAAAAAAGAAACGACTAATAAAAACGAAAGTCTCATGTGGAAATCAGTTTACGAAGAGCTCAGACAAAACCGAGAAGATAAACTGCAAGCAGTGAAAAACAAAATCCTGAACAAAAAAAGGAGGTGCGATCTCGCTAAAAACAAAACCGTTCTTATTGAAGCCAGATGGACTAAGAGGAAACATTTTAAGGAAAACGAAACTAGCTCATTTAGTTCTACCATCAGGCCTGCTGTTATTGAACCAATGTCGTATAGAAGACCTTTCCGACCCGAAGAGATTAAAAAGAAAACAGCCGGTCCGCTGATGGCTAAAGCAAGAAAACAGTTGAAAAATAGATTTCAATAGATCAGGGGTCGGCAGGCAGTTGGTGGTCGCGGGCCAAATTTCAAGTTTACAAAGTTTTCGCGGGCCGCAGTTTTAGTTTTAGTGACGATAGAATAATCTTTTGGTTTTAGTTTTAGTCACACTAGAGAAAAGTTTTAGCTATACATAATTTGACTATTTAAATTAAATTAAATAAAATTAGAATAAAATTTACATTGACTAATATACTTATGTGTTAATAAACTATGTACTTTCATAAGCACTTACTAAGTTAAATTTAATACTTTTGTAATTTTACATACAATTTAACTCTCTATAAAAACCAAACTTGAAAGACAATTTATTAGTTACTTTTATATATTTGTTATATTACCAACCCCTTTTTTCATACTTCTTAAAATATTAACTTCAAAAAAATGTTTTTGCGTGTTAAATAGTTTACATTCATTAAAAATTTTAGTAATTAGTTATTTAATAAAATTAATACCTGTTTGTATTAAAGAAAGCTAGAACAAATTCTTTAACATAATTAATTCAGAATACTTAAATAAAATATCTTATTAGTAACTAGTCTTTTACATGGTTGTCACTTAAAAAGAAAAAATGTCTGAGTTGTATCAAACCAGCCTAAGTTCATTAAAAGTTTAAAAAGCTAGTAAATCGTTGTAAATCAAGCTTAAGTACCTAGTAAAAATATCATCATCATCATTAAAAAGTACATAAAGTGTAAAAAACAAGAAAAAACTACAATTAGTAAACTACACTACAGTCATAAAAACTATTCTGGGAATTCTAAGATTTATTTAAAGTGTTTGAAATAAAAGTTTCACACACATCTGAGTTTTCAAGCTTTAAAATAGCCTGTTTGTGTAGCAACCCAGTTAAAACAAAGTTCACAACATAAAGAAATAACAAAACTTATTAACAGTAAACAAATTACATGCCAAAAAAATATAAGTCAGCTGGAATGGACAATTAACTTTCTTAAACATTTTTAACAAAAGTATAAAACTTAATTGAGTCATTAGCGAAGGGAAAAACCTCTTTTTTATTAAGCATTACAGCAATTCTTTATCTGCAATAATAAATTAAAAATATTAGTTGTAAAATAAAAGACGAGCAACAAAAAAAAACGTTAGTTAGGAGTTATTGCGAGAAACGATAAAAAAACAAATTACCAAAGTCAGTTCCAACAAAGCACATGATTATCTTCAGTAACTACAGAATTATCAAAAAAAAGTTGTTAAGGCAAGTTATAAAATAGCAAAATTTATTATTAATAATAAGATACCGTTTATAATTTAAAACTTTTTTAAAGAATTTTTGTTGGCAGTAATGAAAAACTTTTGTTTATTTTTTCAATGACAACAAAAAGCCCTATTTAGGAAATGCATTGAGGTTATAAATTCGCATAAATCAAATTATGACTTTAATCAATATGTTAAGATGAGAGCACTGATAGAAAAACTATTGCTCATCTGAGAATTTTTATTAGAGATATTTTTTTAACTTAGACACTTTAGTATAATTTCTTCATTTAGAGCAAACACGAAGCACAACAATCGGTAAAATTTTACAAGTAAAGGTGCAATGCACCAAAAGTTTTTAGAAGTACAATTCCTTCTTTTATTTTTAGTATAAAGTTTAATTAAAGTTTAAAAAGTGTCTTAAAAAGTATATCAATATTAAAAGAACACTGTTAAGCTACTTTAGTATATTTTTTAATAAAGAAATGTTCATTTGCTAAATTTTATGTGTCAAATCGAAATTTCACTACTTTACATGTAAAAATTGTTTGAAACTCCAGACTTTTTCAAAAATTCTCAAATTCAAGTTATTTTTCAAAATTTTTTAGCATAAATTTTTAAGTTCAAAGCTTGAACTTGATATATTATAACATATATTATAACTGAAACTAACACTTTGGGTTGAGCAAAACTTACATCATTAGTTTAATTTGCAACTCTTTTAAGCAAAAAAGCCAGCCTGAATTAACAAAAACATGCCTGATATTTTGTATACAAAAAACAATTCTAGCCAAAAACTTATAAAATGATATAGTTGGCCTGAGATTTGAAGTCTTCAAATAGTGATAGTCTGAGAGTGTGTCAATGATTATAAACTATCCCTAAGTCTAGTTTATATTAAATAGGTAGCTAAAACGGCAAATATGTGTATTGATATGCAAAGCATAAATGTTAACTTAGTTTGACAAAATTAATGTTTGAAAAATGAAAATGTATACCTAACAAAAACTATATTAGTTTATGTCATATATATTGTTTTAATTGTGTCTGTACAAATTTAGATATTACATGTAGAAAAAACAAACTTAGAAAATTATGCATAAACTAAACTTAAACTAACTAAAGTATTTTATAAAAAGTGGTTTAAAATATGAGCATTTTTTTAAGTTGGTGTGCATATAAGTTAGTTTAAGTGCAAAGAAAACTTCTAAAAAATTAAAATGTGTCAAAACAAAACTTAAATAAACCTTTTTTTTCTTATTACTATGTTATTTTAAATGTTTTTACACTAAAAAATAACATTTACAAATAAAAAATATATAAAAGAAACTTAGGTAAATAAAATATTGGAAAGAATATCTAAGCTTTAAAGAAATGACACTTTATTTAATTACTGTGCATTGCTTTTATACAAAATGGAAAACATTTGCATTTAGTTTATTTGATAAATAGGTATAATATAACTAACTTATTAAATTCAAGCACTCTTTTTTCAGATAATTACTCGCTGTTGTAAAATAGAAGTATTATGAAACTCAGAAAAATATCCTGTTAGAATGCTAATCTGTCTTTTTCACATTTTTAAATTAAAGTAGTAACTTCTTTTAATTATTTTTAAATGTTCTACAGAGACTTAAAACCGAACTAAACAAATTAAATCGAATTACCGAAAAAAAATTTACTTGAAATATATTTTTGCTCAGCGGGCCACTTTTACATGCTCGCGGGCCACAAAATTTTCTTTCGCGGGCCGCATTCCATTCAAAAAAATAACGTGCTCGCGGGCCGCAGATTTACCCTTCGCGGGCCGCAATTGGCCCGCGGGCCGCAGTTTGCCGACCCCTGCAATAGATAGATGATGTAGAAAGACATCCATGCAAAATTTTATTAACGTGATTTTTATATTTTGTGTTTTATAGTCTCATGTTTTAAATAAACTAATAAAAAAATTATTTTCTTAAATATATAACTAATTAAATGTAGATATAAAAAATAATTATATTAGTGTAAAATTTTTGTTTTAGTTATGACATAGTTAAAAAATTAACTAAGTATTTTAGCAATTGTTATTATTAAATTCAGTCGATGGCTAAATGTAACAGCTTGCTATCAAGCTGCACAGCTAAGTTGACAATACTCATTACTGGCGGTTATGGGTTAAAGGTATAAATAAAAAAATTTAAAGTATTTTGGGTAAGATGGGTTAGGGTTAAGGGTATAAATGTTGATAAAAAATTCTAATTGATGATTCATCATAAAATTTAGGGTCACACCTTTGCTTTAAAATCGGACCATTTGAGATGAAAACTGAAATGGCCAATGAATAGATTTATCTAAAAATTTAATTGCAAATAAAGCATCAGGGCTGAAAACTACTTTAATTTTGAACTATATCATATGAATTAGATACTAAAAACTAAATAATTTAATCAGTAGGCTAAGGGTATTAAAAATTAAAGTTTATATTGTATATTTTATATTGTCAGACTTAAAGAAATTCGGAGTTGTTAATAATCTTTGTTTTTTTAAATAGAAAATTCCATGCTTGACTAGTTGCGTGGCAATTTACTTAATTAATCTGACAATTATGTCAATTATCTCTACGAATTATAAAAACATTCATTTCTCCAAACTTGTATTGAAAAATCTAGCTAAAAATATAAAATTAAAAAAGCAAGTTTTGTAGACTATGAAGGTTTTAATAAGCATTATTTTAAATTTTTCTCTGTTAAAGGTTTTAAGGGGTTAAAGTTTCAAATGAACTAAGCTACACTTGGTATATGATTTGTTTTTAGTTCAAAACCTTATAATTTATATACTGTTTTTCCTGTATCAGACTGTAAAAAGTCAAGTAAAAATACACAGAGTTTTAAGTATTTGAAATTGTGTGTTGAAACTATAGGTTTAGTTTTTATTTTTATAAAAGTTTAGATCTTTATATTTAGGTTAGCTCCTAATGTTAAGTTTCAAGTTTTAATAACTTTTATCTTAAAATAGTTTTTTAAAACTATTTTTAAATTGAAGTTTTTCACTGTTCAAAATCACAATTAAATTTCTAAATAAAAGTATGTACTTACAATTAAAGTAATAACACTAACAAATAGTTTTAATTTTCATTATAACTTAATTTTAACAAAACTTAAGATTCAGTGCGTGAGTTTTAGCTACAAGCTGTAACACTCTAGATGCCATTAAATTTGGAAAATCTTCAATTTTATAGTCTATTAAAAAAATACCTGGAAAAACCTAAAACCTCAAATAAATTTTCATGTTAAATAATGAATTGTATATCGTATAAAAAAACAAAAACTAATGTTAAATTAGTTATAAAACACATTCAAGGTAGCATTTTGGTAGTTTTTAAACTGTTAAACAAATATTTTGGATACTTTAATCGAATTTTTACTTAAATAAAACAAGAGAATTTTGATTTTATGATTCTTGAAGAAACTTGCAGTTTTTACTCTGAATACTATCTATTGCAGATATAGGCAGGCAATTATTATTTGCAGCCACGTTTTGAAAACAAAAGTTTTAATTAAGGCCTTCTAATATCAAAAACCTAAAACAATATAAAAGACTTCTAAATTAAGTGTGAATACAAAGGACTTTTACAGCATTACCTTTCCTTAATAATTAACATCAAATATTTAACAATTTTTCAGTCGTAAATGAATTTTTTAAAAGTAGTTAATTGTTTAGAAGAAAAGTAGCTTTCAACTTTTACAACTTGCATTAATTGACTAATAGTAGTTCAAAATTTCTAATGAATTATTATATGTAGGATTCTTATTTTTTAATTTAACTTTCAAGTTTTTTTGTTGCTACGTAATGCAGGGGTCGGCAAATTGCGGCCCGCGTACCAAATACGGCCCTTCAAGTCAAAATCTGCTGCCCGCGAGCTCCTTTTCAGCATAAATTAACATTTTAAAAACAATTAAAATTATATTTTTTGGGATAAAAACTTACATTTATGCTCTTAGTTCAATAAATACTCTTTATTAATGGTCTAATGTTACTTAATTTGTTATATTTTAAATCTTAAATAATATTTTTCTACTGATAACTATAATTTTTTAAGATAAATGCGGCCCTTAAAAGGTTTTTTTTTAAATAGTGCTTAATTACCCGTGAGCAAATTTTTTTAAGAAAACTGGCCAGCGAGTCACACGAAGCTGCCGACCCCGGACATAATGTATTCTAGTTTTGTTGGTATCTTTACTTAATTAATATAATTTTAAAAGTTTTGCAAACAAGGCTTTAAAAACTTTGTTTTACCTTTAAATTAGGTTTAATTATTATAAAAAAACTTTTTTTTCTTAATACTTTCTTAAAATAAATTAAACATAAACATTCCAATAAAAATAAACTATTTGATTGAAATATTAGAATTAAATTTTATTGTCGATAATTTTAATAAGTACCTTTTCTTATACTATGAGCAGTTTAATATTTTGTTCTTCATTTAAAAATTAAATAAGCTAAGGTTTGAACAAGGTTTACAAATTTGGTTTACCGTTAATAAGGTATGTTTAATAATTTTTCCAATCATTGTGTAACAATTGTAGTTTTGGCTTAAACTCTGTTTGTTAGAACAATATAAAATCTGTTTGCTTAAACTTAAAACGAAAAAAGAAACTAAAATGACCTTATCTTATTTTGCAATATAGGATTGCTATAAAGCTCAAAACTATAAATAGATATTGCTAAATAATAAGGATTTTTTATAGGTATACATGTTTTAAGCTTTCAAAAATGTCTTCGATAAATACAAAATTCCAGATTGATGTAACTAATAGTTTATTTAACTTATTATATAGTTATTAGTTAGGTATAGTTATTAAACTAAAAATTATTCTTTTAATATTGATTCTTTTTTTATATTTGTTTTTGTTTTTGATTTTTTCAGTATAGTTAGAAAAAAAGTTAGATAGTGAAATAGTTTTAAAATTCAAAAACATGACTACAATTGTAAAAAGTGTACATATTATATTGTTCTATATACTCTATCGGTAAAAATAATATTACCAAAGCAAGTTATAAACCCATCGATTCTATTAAGAAAATTTTACATAACTGGTTTAGTACCAGGTTCAAAAATTTCGAACTGTACATATAAAGTAACTTACTCAATATATCTTGTAGGTAAATCTTTTTTATTACAAGTTTTTTATTACATTTTTAATTTTAGTAAAGTAAAAGATTTTCACAAAATTTTATTCTACATCATTGAAATTTAAATCTCTTTATTTTAAATATTATTCATTTACTTTTTTAACTACATAACAAATTTAGTTCTACTTGCTAATTATTATACCAGTTAAAAGTACAACGAAACCAAAATATTAATTTGTCAAACATATTTTGGAATCTTAAAGAATTTTGCAGTAAATTAATATAAATGAAAATCACTTGTCAAACTTGTAAACTATTATGATTATATTTTAGAGCGAAATTGATTAATTAATTACGTAAACCATTCAAACTATGTTTTAAACTAGTATTTTAAATGAATAATTTTTGTTAGCTTTTAATCTTAAATTTTTTGTCTTCATTTAACAGTTTATCGTGAGAACAAAGTATACTTAGGATTGAAATACTTCAGAACCTTCGATTTTAAACAAAAGTTATTGAAGAATCTTTCTATTGTGTTTTTTGAAAGAATAAGATCTGTAAATTTACTAATATTTTAACAATACTATCAATTGTAATATAATGATGTGCTTTTTACATATTTATAAAAATAAATGAAAATGATACGTTTATTTGATAGAAAAAATAATATTTACACAAGTAGCCAAGTTTGTTAGTGAATATATATGTACAGCTGAATAAGTTCAGCTGTATATACAATATTGTATAAAACACGTTTAATGAAATAGGTTTTGAGCCACAAAAAGAGAAATAAATATAAAATTACATATATTCTTGTTTTTTTATTTAATTCATGAATTCAAAGAATAGTTTTTTACTGATACACGTCTATAAAATTAACTCGATCTCTTATGAAGGCTTGAACGATAGTTTGAATTTTTACACTTACTTTAATATTAAGACTAAGTAAAAAAATATTTTATAATTTAATTACCTCATGAAAAAACAGCACTACTGTTTTAAGTTTTTAACTCAAGCAAAAACTAAAAGAAGTACTAATTAAAATGTTATAATTGAAAATATGTACTAAAATATATAATTTAAAATATAAAGTATATATTAGAAAAATTCTATTGTATAGATTAAATATTGTGAATATAACGAATACCTTGATTTTTACAAGTTGATCTTATTTGATAAATTTTAATCTCAGCTACCAGATACTTTTTACAGCTTAACAAAATTCCAAGTAGTTTTCGAGATACAAGGGGTCAAAGCCGGCCAGCTCAATAGCTCCCTTTTAGAAGGTCCAAACTAAAACTTTTTTCTTAATACTTTCTTAAAATAAATTAAACATAAACATTCCAATAAAAATAAACTATTTGATTGAAATATTAGAATTAAATTTTATTGTCGATAATTTTAATAAGTACCTTTTCTTATACTATGAGCAGTTTAATATTTTGTTCTTCATTTAAAAATTAAATAAGCTAAGGTTTGAACAAGGTTTACAAATTTGGTTTACCGTTATTAAGGTATGTTTAATAATTTTTCCAATCATTGTGTAACAATTGTAGTTTTGGCTTAAACTCTGTTTGTTAGAACAATATAAAATCTGTTTGCTTAAACTTAAAACGAAAAAAGAAACTAAAATGACCTTATCTTATTTTGCAATATAGGATTGCTATAAAGCTCAAAACTATAAATAGATATTGCTAAATAATAAGGATTTTTTATAGGTATACATGTTTTAAGCTTTCAAAAATGTCTTCGATAAATACAAAATTCCAGATTGATGTAACTAATAGTTTATTTAACTTATTATATAGTTATTAGTTAGGTATAGTTATTAAACTAAAAATTATTCTTTTAATATTGATTCTTTTTTTATATTTGTTTTTGTTTTTGATTTTTTCAGTATAGTTAGAAAAAAAGTTAGATAGTGAAATAGTTTTAAAATTCAAAAACATGACTACAATTGTAAAAAGTGTACATATTATATTGTTCTATATACTCTATCGGTAAAAATAATATTACCAAAGCAAGTTATAAACCCATCGATTCTATTAAGAAAATTTTACATAACTGGTTTAGTACCAGGTTCAAAAATTTCGAACTGTACATATAAAGTAACTTACTCAATATATCTTGTAGGTAAATCTTTTTTATTACAAGTTTTTTATTACATTTTTAATATTAGTAAAGTAAAAGATTTTCATAAAATTTTATTCTACATCATTGAAATTTAAATCTCTTTATTTTAAATATTATTCATTTACTTTTTTAACTACATAACAAATTTAGTTCTACTTGCTAATTATTATACCAGTTAAAAGTACAACGAAACCAAAATATTAATTTGTCAAACATATTTTGGAATCTTAAAGAATTTTGCAGTAAATTAATATAAATGAAAATCACTTGTCAAACTTGTAAACTATTATGATTATATTTTAGAGCGAAATTGATTAATTAATTACGTAAACCATTCAAACTATGTTTTAAACTAGTATTTTAAATGAATAATTTTTGTTAGCTTTTAATCTTAAATTTTTTGTCTTCATTTAACAGTTTATCGTGAGAACAAAGTATACTTAGGATTGAAATACTTCAGAACCTTCGATTTTAAACAAAAGTTATTGAAGAATCTTTCTATTGTGTTTTTTGAAAGAATAAGATCTGTAAATTTACTAATATTTTAACAATACTATCAATTGTAATATAATGATGTGCTTTTTACATATTTATAAAAATAAATGAAAATGATACGTTTATTTGATAGAAAAAATAATATTTACACAAGTAGCCAAGTTTGTTAGTGAATATATATGTACAGCTGAATAAGTTCAGCTGTATATACAATATTGTATAAAACACGTTTAATGAAATAGGTTTTGAGCCACAAAAAGAGAAATAAATATAAAATTACATATATTCTTGTTTTTTTATTTAATTCATGAATTCAAAGAATAGTTTTTTACTGATACACGTCTATAAAATTAACTCGATCTCTTATGAAGGCTTGAACGATAGTTTGAATTTTTACACTTACTTTAATATTAAGACTAAGTAAAAAAATATTTTATAATTTAATTACCTCATGAAAAAACAGCACTACTGTTTTAAGTTTTTAACTCAAGCAAAAACTAAAAGAAGTACTAATTAAAATGTTATAATTGAAAATATGTACTAAAAAATATAATTTAAAATATAAAGTATATATTAGAAAAATTCTATTGTATAGATTAAATATTGTGAATATAACGAATACCTTGATTTTTACAAGTTGATCTTATTTGATAAATTTTAATCTCAGCTACCAGATACTTTTTACAGCTTAACAAAATTCCAAGTAGTTTTCGAGATACAAGGGGTCAAAGCCGGCCAGCTCAATAGCTCCCTTTTAGAAGGTCCAAACTAAAAAGGCGAAAAAATAACCATTTAATTAAAAATCTTTCTCATCCTACAGTTTTTTAACAATCATATTCAAATTTTCACAGTTAACTCGTTACTAAATTTTAAACCATTTAAAAGTAAGAACTTTCTTTTATTTTGAGAAAGGTGTTTTTTTATGAATTTCAGACCTAAATTTGTAAATTTCAATTATTTGAAATTTCCAACACTCAGAAGCTTTTAAACCAGGGTTTCCCAAAGTGGGCGATATCGCCCCCCTGGGGGCGATTTTAGTAAGTCGGGGGGCGATAATTAGTAATGGGGCGAAAGGGTGGGCGATAACTAGTAAGGAGGCGAAAAGGGGGCGATTTTTAAATTTTGGGCTGTAATAAAATTTTTACTTTTTATATTGCTATTTTACTAATTTTAGCTTGCTATTAAATATTTGACCCTGAGGTAAAACTTAAACAAAAAAATTTACTTTGTTTATGTAAAATATAAAGAAAAAAAATCAAGTGTTTTTGACTCCTACTTTCAAGTAAATTACATGTTTTCTAACATACATTTTCTTATTTAACAACTACATTGATCATAGACGATTGAAATCCCTCTCACCAATTTATAACCTGATATATATGTTATTTGGGATCATAAATGGTTTGTAAAAATATATGTTATACATTACTAAACTTCTAGGTAAACTGGCAACCCTGTATACTTTTATTTCCAATTGTCTTTTGAAAAGTCACTAATTTAGACTAAAAAATAAAACTATTCAGGGTTGCCAATTTACCTAGAAACCTGTAAAAACCTGGAATTTGACAATTTAGGCCAAAATTAAAACCTAATAAATCTATAATTTTTAACATCAACATATTAAGTAGTCAAGTTTTGATTCGACGCAAAAAAGCTTTCATATAGATAAAAATATGGATCCCTATAAAGCAGATCTTTTTGATGTAAACGACTTACAGGAAACCTACTCAGACTTACAAACTGACCTTGAACTTAAAGTAAATGTTTCCAAAGAACGATATGAAAGCTTTTGGACTCAACAAAAACTAAGGCAAAAGTATCCAATCATTTGAGAGGAATTTAGATTGTTGTTTATATTTTTTTTATAGCTATGTTGTTGAGAAAGCTTTCAGTTCAGTTATCAACATCTTGAGCAAAAGATCTAATCTATATATTTGTAAAGGAGGCTTTATTTTACTGATTAAGAATCAGATAAGAAAAACTTGCAAACAGTCATGAACCTCATCCTTCAGATTATATTAGACTTCAGTAGCAGACATTATTTTTTAAATTTATTTTATCTGATCTTTTAAAATACTTCTTATTTAACCTGGTTTGTATTGTATTTAAGTAGTCTTTTTATAATAAAAAAATTATTAAGTTATTTATTCTACAACATATTGCCTAATAAATATTAATTACGGTAGACTTCCTTTTGAGTTCGCACTTTTTACCCAAAATAAAGTGCAAATTTATATTTTCTAAAATTTAACTTAAATAAAGTCTATTACTATCTAAGTATTAATAAAACAAAAAATACTTAATATTTAATAGCTTATATAGGTCTCTTTCTTTAATGAACGTTCGTTTTATGTTTTAGTTGATTTCATGTTTATGCATAACGTTACTGCATATAACATATTTAAATTTATCATTTTGTAAAAAAAATGTTATTATTTTTTGAGTTTGCACTGTTTGATTTTGTTCAAAGATTGTATAGATTTGATGTCTCTGTTTGAGATGACTTCAAATTTTTCATTTAAAGTATTCTTAAACTCAATTTTTTTTTCTACCTGGATTTATTATTGTTAAAAAATCTATATATCAAGGAATTTTAAACTATTAATACAACTGTTTTTGTTTTATCTTAATTTTTAATATATTAGTTATTAGAATGTGTTGTTTTTTTTTAATAGTTCAACACTAGATTTTAGTTTTTCACTATTTTCTTCTGGTAAATTATTATAGGCTAATAACTATAGGAAAAAAAAAATTAAACAGTATTAAATAAGCCATCAAAAAGACTGCTATAGTTACAAAACAAATTTTTTAGCTAAAAAAGAGAATTTATAATCGATTACTTTCTGTTAACAGAATTAACTGTAAAACTTTTGTTTTTTTAATTTAGATTAAGAAAAAAGAAAATGTTTAAATTAAGGTTTAGTTTCCTAAAGGTTATTCCGAGTCAAATACTATTTAATGGTATTCTACTACAAAACATATAGTTTAAAAAGTTTAAAATTAAGTTTTTAACTTTACAACTAACTTGCTTATAATATATCTTAGCATTCAAATTAATATTTTTACTGCATTAACTGAAGCTGTTGATGAAACCACTTTTCATGTGGGTAAATCAACCAGTCGGTCAAACTTCCTCAAACTAGATCAGAAATTATATTTAATATTCGTTTTATTATGTGAAAATAAACTGTTCATTCTTTTGAAGTTTTTTAATCTCTAGTATAGTAATTTTCGAATTTGCCTATTTATAAAATAATTTAAGTATTTTCTACAGCTTAAATAAGTTACTTAGTATTAACTTCTAAATGTCCGAAATTCGTTATATGAGAGATTATTATAATGTCAGGTTTAAGTTAAGATTTCAAATGGGTAACGTACGGTTAAGATCCAGTCAAATTTCGGTCCGCTAAGTAACTTGAAAACAACTTGTGCAAAATAAACAAAATTTAGTTTTTTGATACTTAAAATTTTGAAATACGCTATCAACTTGGTTTTCCGTTCACAATAGTATTTCATAGATCACAATAATACTATATAATTTTAGTACAATTTTGCTCAAGTTTTTTAATTTTCATTTATGTTATTTTTTTAAATTATGCAGCCGGCAATTACATTTTTTAAACGAGTTGAAACTAGATTATATTTTTTAGTAAATATGAATTGCTGACTACAAAAATTGTCCACCACTACCCTAAAAGTTTCATTAGTTTCAAAACAATTCATATCTAAACAGGATTGATTACAGATTACACAAGGCTTTTTAATAACTAAGTGTTTTCATACACTTTACTGGGCTTATAAGAAAACAAGTGTAACTTAATTTCTCAAGCCCTGTAAACTACTTTGAACACAGCCCAAAAGTGCGTGCATAAGAAGTTCCAGACTAAATTCTGTTCTAATACAATTTTTTGGCTCAAAAGTGCGTACTTCTGAAGAGAAAAATACTTTATAAGTCATGGGGGGCGATTTTTTTCAAATTTCTGAAAAGGGGGCGATTTAGAAAATGAGTCTGGGAAACCCTGATCTACAACAACTAACTATAAACTTTGAAAATTATCAAAGATTATTGAAATTATTAAACAAAAAATGATTATCAACTTAACTAGAGTTGCTCTCATTAGATTGAGACGGTTAAGAGTTATAAAAATGTAAATTTGAGCATTCTCTTTTTTAAGTGACAAAAAGCGCAAATATAAAAAAAATAACGCCAAATAGTGGCAGAAGTGCATATTAAATAACAATATATCAAAAAAAAAAAAAACAGCGCACAGTCGTTTAAAAAAATTATTTTTGAAAATTTTAACATACAAGCAATTTAACTTAAATAGTTTTAACTAAGACCTTATATTTCTAATTCATATTGTCGAATCACCAGAAGTTTGAAAAGTGTTTTCTTTTGTTTTGTTAACAAAAAGTGATTTTAGTTCTTTTTTAGATATTCTACATGGACGTCTTTGGCTTAAATGTTGTAGCTGTAAATTTTAAAACAACTAAATGGACTAAAACAGCGATTCTTAACCTTTTTTCATATTTTTCTTTTTATGAAAGGTAATCACTAAGTGTACACCCAACATACATACTTTAATTAATTTTAATCAAAAACAATCTAAACATTTTTTTCTTTAGTTTATTTTAAAACTGATTAAAAACTATAAAAAGTTAAAAGCTTCCTTAGCTAAAAATTTTTATAGCTGAATACTAATTTTAAAGGCAAAAGACAGTTGTTAACAATTAATCTACATATTTTGTGATCAAGAAAATTTATCCCCTAAAACAAAGGGAATTTACCCTAGATTAAAAATTACTTTACTAAATTTTTCGCTATGTATTAAAAAGTAGTGATGTACCGGACCAACAATTTAGGATCTGGCCAGACCCGGATCCGGACTTTTTTTTTCAAATTAAGATCCGGCCGAAACCGGACCTGGATATTTTTTTCAAATTAAAATCCGGCCGGATCCGGAAACGGATTCTTAATAATCTAATTTATTTGTAATGTAAGTATAATAAAAACTACTATGTACGATAATGCAATTTTGTATAACTAACTAACTAAGTATAATTGTGTGAAGTTTATCTTTTTTGTGTTATATCTAACTATATGCTTTTAAATTTTGAAAAATTGTAAATTAAAAAAAATTTAGACTAAAAGTATTAATGTGCTGCTAAAATAATTAAATGATAAGAAAGTTCATGATATGTTATTAAGGTCTAGTTAAAATTAACAGTTAAAAATAGTATCTGGTAGTTTTGTTATTTTTCTAAACAATATTTACTTAAATATTTTATTAAAATTGAAAGCACAAAAGAGAAACTTGAAATTGAGAACAGTAAAAAAAAACTTCAAATTGAAAGAACAATAAAAAACACTAAAATATCTTTTTTGCTAAACTTATAAACTTTCCATGAGTTTTGGCAACTAGAACATCGTCTAATTTTAGCTAATATCAGGGTTGCCACTCTTTGATTCAAAAAAACTAACCTTAGTGATTATAAAATTTCCTTAGTCAGAATGAGGTTTTGGAAAACCAAAATGTAATTACTTTAAGCTAATAATCAGTAGAACAGCTAGCCACAAGGTTTAACATTTTAAGTAATGTTTACAATTAAGGCTATACGGGGGTTAAACACTTTTTTTACAAGTTGATCTTATTTAATAGAATGCTATCTTAGCTACCAGATGCTTTTCATAGCTTTACAAAATTCAAAGTAGTTTTTGAGATATAAGCGGTCAAAGCCGGAGAGTTCCATAGGGACCTAATGGAAGGCGCAAGCAATAAACGCGGAAACATCTATTTCACTAAAAATATATTTCCTCCTAAGTTTTTTAAGCTAGGTGTCTCAAGTTTTCAAAAAAATATTCCTTACACAGTTTAAAAGCTTTTGAGTGTTGGAAATTTCAAATAATTGAAATTTACAAATTTAAGGTCTAAAATTCATAAAAAAACACCTTTCTCAAAATAAAAGAAAGTTCTTACTCTTAAATGGTTTAAATTTAGTAACGAGTAAACTGTGAAAATTTGAATATGATTGCTTAAAAACTGTAGGATGAGAAAGATTTTTAATGAAATGGTTATTTTTTCGCCTTTTTAGTTTGGACCTTCTAAAAGGGAGCTATTGAGCTGGCCGGCTTTGACCCCTTGTATCTCGAAAACTACTTGGAATTTTGTTAAGCTGTAAAAAGTATCTGGTAGCTGAGATTAAACTCTATAAAGTAAGATCAACTTGTAAAAATCAAGGTATTCGTTATATTCACAATATTTTTAATCTATACAATAGAATTTTTCTAATATATACTTTATATTTTAAATTATATATTTTAGTACATATTTTCAATTATAACATTTTAATTAGTACTTCTTTTAGTTTTTGCTTGAGTTAAAAACTTAAAACAGTAGTGCTGTTTTTTCATGAGGTAATTAAATTATAAAATATTTTTTTTACTTAGTCTTAATATTAAAGTTAGTGTAAAAATTCAAACTATCGTTTAAGCCTTCATAAGACATCGAGTTAATTTTATAGACGTGTATCAGTAAAAAACTATTCTTTGAATTCATGAATTAAATAAAAAAACAAGAATATATGTAATTTTATATTTATTTCTCTTTTTGTGGCTCAAAACCTATTTCATTAAACGTGTTTTATACAATATTGTATATACAGCTGAACTTATTCAGCTGTACATAAATATTCACTAACAAATTTGGCTACTTGTGTAAATATTATTTTTCTATCAAATAAACGTATCATTTTCATTTATTTTTATAAATATGCAAAAAGCACATCATTATATTACAATTGATAGTATTGTTAAAATATTAGTAAATTTACAGATCTTATTCTTTCAAAAAACACAATAGAAAGATTCTTCAATAACTTTTGTTTAAAATCGAAGGTTCTGAAGTATTTCAATCCTAAGTATACTTTGTTCTCACGATAAACTGTTAAATGAAGACGAAAAATTTAAGATTAAAAGCTAACAACAATTATTCATTTAAAATACTAGTTTAAAACATAGTTTGAATGGTTTACGTAATTAATTAATCAATTTCGCTCTAAAATATAATCATAATAGTTTACAAGTTTGACAAGTGATTTTAATTTATATTAATTTACTGCAAAATTCTTTAACATTCCAAAATATGTTTAACAAATTAATATTTTGGTTTCGTTGCACTTTTAACTGGTATAATAATTAGCAAGTAGAACTAAATTTGTTATGTAGTTAAAAAAGTAAATGAATAATATTTAAAATAAATAGTTTTAAATTTCAATGATGTAGAATAAAATTTTATGAAAATCTTTTACTTTACTAATATTAAAAATGTAAGAAAAAACTTGTAATAAAAAAGATTTACCTACAAGATATATTGAGTAAGTTACTTTATATGTACAGTTCGAAATTTTTGAACCTGGTACTAAACCAGTTATGTAAAATTTTGTTAATAGAATCGATGGGTTTATAACTTGCTTTGGTAATATTATTTTTACCGATAGAGTATATAGAACAATATAATATGTACACTTTTTACAATTGTAGTCATGTTTTTGAATTTTATAAATATTTCACTATCTAACTTTTTTTCTAACTATACTGAAAAAATCAAAAACAAATATAATAAAAGAATCAATATTAAAAGAATAATTTTTAGTTTAATAACTATACCTAACTAATAACTATATAATAAGTTAAATAAACTATTAGTTACATCAATCTGGAACTTTGTATTTATCGAAGACATTTTTGAAAGCTTAAAATATGTATACCTATAAAAAATCCCTGTTATTTAGCAATATCTTTTTATAGTTTTGAGCTTTATAGCAATCCTATATTGCAAAATAAGATAAAGTCATTTTAGTTTCTTTTTTCGTTTTAAGTTTAAGCAAACAGATTTTATATTGTTCTAACAAACAGAGTTTAAGCCAAAACTACAATTGTTACACATTGATTGGAAAAATTATTAAACATACCTTAATAACGGTAAACCAAATTTGTAAACCTTTTTCAAACCTTAGCTTATTTAATTTTTAAATGAAGAACAAAATATTAAACTGCTCACAGTATAAGAAAAGGTACTTATTAAAATTATCGACAATAAAATTTAGTTCTAATATTTAAATCAAATAGTTTATTTTTATTGGAATGTTTATGTTCAATTTATTTTAAGAAAGTATTAAGAAAAAAAAGTTTTTTTATAATAATTAAACCTAATTTAAAGGTAAAACAAAGTTTTTAAAGCCTTGTTTGCAAAACTTTTAAAATTATATTAATTAAGTAAAGATACCAACAAAACTAGAATACATTATGTCCGGGGTCGGCAGCTTCGTGTGACTCGCTGGCCAGTTTTCTTAAAAAAATTTGCTCACGGGTAATTAAGCACTATTTAAAAAAAAACCTTTTGAGGGCCGCATTTATCTTAAAAAATTATAGTTATCAGTAGAAAAATATTATTTAAGATTTAAAATATAACAAATTAAGTAATATTGAACTAAGAGCATAAATGTAAGTTTTTATCACAAAAAATATAATTTTAATTGTTTTTAAAATGTTAATTTTTGCTGAAAAGGAGCTCACGGGCAGCAGATTTTGACTTGAAGGGCCGTATTTGGCACGCGGGCCGCAATTTGCCGACCCCTGCATTACGTAGCAACAAAAAAAACTTGAAAGTTTAATTTAAAAATAAGAATCCTACGTATAATAATTCATTAGCAATTTTAAACTACTATTAGTCAATTAATGCAAGTTGTAAAAGTTGAAAGCTACTTTTCTTCTAAACAATTAACTACTTTTAAAAAATTCATTTACGACTGAAAAATTGTTAAATATTTGATGTTAATTATTAAGGAAAGGTAATGCTGTAAAAGTCCTTTGTATTCACACTTAATTTAGAAGTCTTTTATATTGTTTTAGGTTTTTGATATTAGAAGGCCTTAATTAAAACTTTTGTTTTCAAAACGTGGCTGCAAATAATAATTGCCTGCCTATATCTGCAATAGATAGTATTCAGAGTAAAAACTGCAAGTTTCTTCAAGAATCATAAAATCAAAAGTTTTCTTGTTTTGTTTAAGTAAAAATTCGATTAAAGTATCCAAAATATTTGTTTAACAGTTTAAAAACTACCAAAATGCTACCTTGAATGTGTTTTATAACTAATTTAACATTAGTTTTTGTTTTTTTTATACGATATACAATTCATTATTTAACATGAAAATTTATTTGAGGTTTTAGGTTTTTCCAGGTATTTTTTTAATAGACTATAAAATTGAAGATTTTCCAAATTTAATGGCATCCAGAGTGTTACAGCTTGTAGCTAAAACTCACGCACTGAATCTTAAGTTTTGTTAAAAATAAGTTATAATGAAAATTAAAACTATTTGTTAGTGTTATTACTTTAATTGTAAGTACATACTTTTATTTATAAATTTAATTGTGATTTTGAACAGTGAAAAACTTCAATTTAAAAATTGTTTTAAAAAACTATTTTAAGATAAAAGTTATTTAAACTTGAAACTTAACATTAGGAGCTAACCTAAATATAAAGATCTAAACTTTTATAAAAATAAAAACTAAACCTATAGTTTCAACACACAATTTCAAATACTTAAAACTCTGTGTATTTTTACTTGACTTTTTACAGTCTGATACAGGAAAAACAGTATATAAATTATAAGGTTTTGAACTAAAAACAAATCATATACCAAGTGTAGCTTAGTTCATTTGAAACTTTAACCCCTTAAAACCTTTAACAGAGAAAAATTTAAAATAATGCTGATTAAAACCTTCATAGTCTACAAAACTTGCTTTTTTAATTTTTTATTTTTAGCTAGATTTTTCAATACAAGTTTGGAGAAATGAATGTTTTTATAATTCGTAGAGATAATTGACATAACTGTCAGATTGATTAAGTAAATTGCCACACAACTTCTAAAGCATGAAAATATAAAATATAAACTTTAATTTTTGATACCCTTAGCCTACTGATTTAATTATTTAGTTTCTAGTACTTAATTCATATGATATAGTTCAAAATTAAAGTACTTTTCAGCCCTGATGCTTTATTTGTAATTAAATTTTTAGATCAATCTATTCATTTGGTCCGATTTCAAAGCAAAGATGTGACCCTAAATATTATGCTGAATTATCAATTAGATTTTTTTTTTAACATTCATACCCTTAACCCTTACCCAAAATACTTTTTTTTTTTTTATTTATACCCTTAACCCCTAGTCGCCAGTAATGAGTATTGTCAACTTAGCTGTGCAGCTTGATAGCAAGCTAATACATTTAGCCATCGACTGAATTTTATAATAACAATTGCTAAAATACTCAGTTAATGCTTTAACTGTGTCATAACTAAAACAAAAATTTTACGCTAACAGATATTTATTTTTTATATCTACATTTAATTAGTTGTATATTTAAGAGAATAATTTTTCTATTAGTTTATTTAAAACATGATACTATAAAACACAAAATATAAAAATCATGTTAATTAAATTTTGCATGGATGTCTTTCTACATCATCTATCTATTGAAATCTATTTTTCAACTGTTTTCTTGCTTTAGCCATCAGCGGACCGGCTGTTTTCTTTTTAATCTCTTCGGGTCGGAAAGATCTTCTATACGACATTGGTTCAATAACAGCAGGCCTGATGGTAGAACTAAATGAGCTATTTTCTTTTTCCTTAAAATGTTTCCTCTTATTCCATCCGCCTTCAATAAGAACGGTTTTGTTTTTAGCGAGATCGCATCTCCTTTTTTTGTTTAGGATTTTGTTTTTCACTGCTTGCAGTTTATCTTCTCGGTTTTGTCTGAGCTCTTCGTAAACTGATTTCCACGCGAGACTTTCGTTTTTATTAGTCGTTTCTTTTTTAAAGTCTGTTTTGCAAAGGTGCTTCCAAATATAATTTGTCTGTTTCAAATATGCTTTGTTGCCAGCTTCTAGTTTGTTCAACTGACCGGCATTACAATTTTCTAATATCGGTCTTGCAGTCTCGAACGGTAGACACAACTTCGAGTTTACAATGACGTCAATGTTCGTTGTTAAAAATCTAATGCAGTCTACTGGATTCTTGAGAATATCTGAATTATCTGTGCTAACTTCTGATTCAGAATGTAACAATGCAGTTCTACCTCGTTTTCTAGAAGTAGAAAGGTTCATAAATTCATCATCACTTACCAAGAAGTTATGCTGTAATGGTTGTGATATAACAACTGATTTCTTTTCTTTAACATATTCGACTAGTTGATAAAGCCTTTCCTGAATACCAAGGCTGTCATTTATAACTGTTGGGGGCGTTTTTATTTTCTCGCTTTTCGGTTGACTATTATTCAACGCCTCTCCAAAACTCATTTGTTTAGAAGTTTTTAACTTTTCAGTGGTAATTTTAACTTCTTTTTTGAATGTTTGGTTTGTAGCTTTCATTGTATATTTTAATTGTTTTGAAGCAGTTGTTGTAATATAATCATTATTTTCTTTAACTAAAATTTTCCATTTTCTAATAATTGGTTAGTAAGCACCTTATACTCTGCGTATTTTTTGTGTAGCATACCTACAGTCCAACCAATGCGGGTTTCAGTTAGAATTTTGTAAGTCATAGGTAGTTTTGAAAGCTTGAGCAAAGTCCTTCTAACAATTTTATGTTTGTTACAAGATTCCAATCTCTTTCTATACTTAGTTACAATTTTGAACAGGTCTTTGGTCATTTTTTTTTCGTAATGTGGTTTATTTAATTTTCTGTAAAATTATAATGTATATAAAACTTGTTGTTATATAAAATCAAAATTTAATCTTAAAATTCAAGTCTGAATTGATATTTTCAATTAAAAACAGAATAGGTTTTCACTTCAAAAATATCTAAGTTTAACTAATTAAGATATGCATTTTTATGTAACTCCTAGCACATATTACTTATACTTCATGTCCTCCTCTTTTCTTAATAATTTAAAGAAGGTTGTATACGTATGCTTTTGTATTTAACATTCACTAAATTTACAAAAAATAGTAGTTTTTTTGTTATTAACTTTTTTTTATGAAAAATCTTTTAGTTTAAACTTGCTTAAAAACAAAACCTTTAATACCAATAGAGAAGTACACAAATATGGACAAGCACTAGACCAGTAGTCAGCACACTTTTGCCCGAGAGCAAGTTTTTAATTTTATTGGGATGCAAACTTCGCAAAATTTGAGCTTAATCAGTAACTATAAAAGTTTTTAAAACATTAGCACACTAAAAATATGAAAAATCAGTTATTCTTTTTAGTTCTATATATTATATTTTTTTAAAACACAAGGATAAACTAAAATAAGTTTTCTTTTATAATTTTATAATGATTAGCTAAAATATAACATTATTTTTAGTTAGACTAATTAAATTCGGATTACACAACAAATGTCATCTGAAGTTTAAAATTGCTGTTTGCAAAAAGTATTAGTTTCAAAGTATAGATGCAAATACCAAATGCCTGAAGATCTCTGCATTAGATAGTACTGAGGTTAAACATTGGTTTAATATAATTTTCTACCAGGTTTTGTTGTTTTGTCCAGACTTTTAGAAGCTTAAATTTAGATTCTTTTAAGTTGAAATTAATTTTAGGTAAAATTAACATTTTAATTTTTGAAAAGAATAAAGATGATAATGTAAATAATAAAACATATGCAAATTAAGATATACTAATTTAAGAGATATTTAGTATAAACTTTTTAGATGTTATCTTAAAGCTGGCTTCTACAAAATGACTAGAAAATTGAGACATTCATTATACATAACAACCTTTGAACATTTCAAAAATTAGATATAAGGACAATTATCAGGGAAAAATGTTTAGTATAAATGATAATATTTTTTTATTACAAAACTTTTATCTTATTTATATGGTTTTTTTTTTGAACATTTAATTTGATACAATCAGGTTTCAAAATATTTTTGGCAACGTTTCTCCAGGTTTTCAAAAGTTTTTTGAGTATTCAAAAATTACACGTTTTAGTGTCTAATTTTATTTTAAAATCACGTTTAATGTAAAACAACTGTGTGAAATAGTATAAAACCATTGAAACTATACTTTAAATCTATTTAAATGAAATTTAAAAAAATATCGTGTTCAGAATTTTTTTGCAATTTGTACAATAAATTTTTGTGTCTAAGACCACTATATAGTAATACTAATTTATATTTTACATGCTTTTTTTACCACAATTACTAAGTGCTAAAAAACTATAATACTTAGTTTTAGAATTTTTTCACTTCAATTTTTGAAAATAATTAATATAAATATACTAATGTAAATAATATAATAGATGCAAATTATTATATACTGATTACAGATATACGTTTTAAAAAGTTTCTTAGGTGTCATCTTGAAGCTGGCTTCTTCATAATGACAAAAAGTTGAAAAAAATATTAAAGATGTTAACCTTTCAACATTTCAAATATAAGTTTTAAGAACAACTATCAGGGAAAAATATATTAAACAACTGATAACATTTTTCTTATAACAAAACTATTTCTCATCTATCAATCATTTAATTTGATAAAATCATGAAGTCAATTTTTTTAGCAACTTTTCACCAGGTTTTTGAAATGGTTTTCAGTATTCAAAAATTACAGGTTTTAGTGTCTAATTTTAATTTACAATCAAGTTTAATGTGAGAAAACCGTGTAAAATAGTGTGAATCCATTGAAACTATACTTTAAATGTAATTAAATGTAATTTAAAAAAAAATCAATCGTCATGTTCAGATTTTTTTTTTAGTTTTTACATTAGATTTTTTGTGTCTAAAACCACTATATAGTAATACTAATTTATATTTTACATGTTTTTTTTACCACAATTAGTAAAAGATAAAAAACTATCATACTTAGTTTTAGAATTATTTCACTTCAATGTTTGAAAATAATAAACATAAATATGCTAATGTAAATAATATAATAGATGCAATTTATAATATACCAATTACATATATACTTATTAAACAGTTTCTTAGATGTTATCTTGAAGCTGACTTCTTCATAATGACTAAATATTGAAATAAATATCAAAGATGTTAACCTTTCAATATTTTAAATATTAGTTTTAAGAACAACTATCAGGGACAAATGATTTAAACTACTGATAACATTTTTCTTATAACAAAACTTATTCTCATCTATTAGGTCTTTTTATTAATCTTTTAATTTGATAAATCCATGAAGTCAATTTTTTTTGGCAACTTTTCACCAGGTTTTTAAAATGGTTTTCAGTATTCAAAAATTACACGTTTTAGTGTCTAATTTTAATTTAAAATTAAGTTTAATGTAGAAAAACTGTGTGAAATAGTGTAAAGGCATTGAAACTATACTTTAAATCTACCTAAATGTAATTTCAAAAAAAATCAATCGTTATGTTCCGATTTTTTTTTTTTTACAGTAGATTTTTTGTGTCTAAGACCACTATATAGTAATACTAATTTATATTTTACATGTTTTTTTTACCAAAATTACTAAGTGATAATAACTATTATACTTAGTTTTAAAATTATTTCACTTCAATTTTTGAAAAGAATAAATATAAATATGCTAATGTAAATAATATAAAACATGCAGATTTTATTATACTGATTACAGATATACTTATTAAAAAGTTTCTTAGATGTAATCTTGAAGCTGGCTTCTTTTCACTGATAAGAAGTTGAAGAAATATTAAGAACGTTAACCTTTCAACATTTCAAATATTAGTTTCAAGAACAACTATCATGGACAAATGATTTAAACTACTAATTACATTTTTCTTATAACAAAACTTTTTCTCATCTATATGGTATTTTTATTAATCATTTAATTTGATACAATCATGAAGTCAAATATTTTTGGCAACTTTTCACCAGGTTTTTAAAAATGTTTTCAGTATTCCAAAATTACACGTTTTAATGTTTAATTTTAATTTAAAATCAAGTGTCATGTGAGGAAACCGTGTGAAATAGTGTAAAGGCATTAAAACTATATTTTAAATCTACCTAAAAGTATTTAAAAAATAATAATCTTCATGTTCAGAATTTTTTTCAATTTGTACAATAGATTTTTTTGTATAAGACCACTATATAGTAATACTAATTTATATTTTACATGTTTTTTTTTTACCACAATTCCTAAGTGATAAAAAACTATTATACTAAGTTTTAAAATTATTTCACTTCAATTGTTGTAAAGAATAAATATACTAAAGTGAATAATATAATAGATGCAAATTATAATATACTAATTACAGATATACTTATTAAACAGTTTCTTAGATGTTATTTTGAAGCTGGCTTCTTCATAATGGCAAAAAATTGAAAAAAATGTTAAAGATGTTAACCTTTCAACATTTCAAAAATTAGTTTTAAAACAACTATCAGGGACAAATGATTTAAACTACTGATAACAGTTTTCTTTTAACAAAAATTTTTCTGATCTATATGGTCTTTTTACTGATCATTTTATTTAATACTATCATGAAGTCAAATGTTTTTGGCAACTTTTCTTCAGGTTTTTAAAAATGTTTTCAGTATTTAAAAATTCTATGTTTTAGTTTCTAATTTTAATTAAAAATCAAGTTTAATGTAGAAAAACTTTGTGAAATAGTGTGACGACATTGAAACTATTGTTTAAATCAACTTAAATGTGATTAAAAAAAAAAAACTTCATGTTTAGAACTTTTTTCAAATTTTACAATAGATCCTTTAGTCTAAGACCACTATATAGTAATACTAATTAATATTTTACATGTTTTTTTTACCAAAATTACTAAGTGATAAAAACTATTATACTTAGTTTTAAAATTATTTCACTTTAATTTTTAAAAAGAATAAATATAAATATACTAATGTAAATAATATAATAGATGCAAATTATAATATACTAATTACAGATATACTTATTAAACACTATATTATACGTTATCTTTAAGCTGGCCTTTGAATAATGACTAAAAGTTTAAAAAAATATTAAAGATGTTAACCTTTCAACATTTCAAATATTAGTTTTAAGAACAATTATCAGGAACAAAAGATTTAAACTACTAATTACATTTTTCTTATAACAAAACTTTTTCTCATCTATATGGTCTTTTTATTCATCATTTAATTTGATAAAATCACGAAGTCAATTTTTTTGGCAAATATTCACCAGGTTTTTAAAAATGTCTTCAGTATTCAAAAATTACACGTTTTAGTGTCTATTTTTAATTTTAAATCAAGTTTAATGTAAAAAACTTTGTTAAATGAAGTGAAAGCATTGAAAAAATATTTTAATACCATTTAATAAAAGAAAATCGTTATGTTAACAATACTTTTAATCTATAGAATAATTTTTTTCTATTATATACTTTATATTTTAAATTGTATATTATAGTACACATTTTCAATCATAACATTTTAATTAGTACTTCTTTTAGTTTTTGCTTGAGTTAAAAACTTAAAACAGTAGTGCTGTTTTTTCTTGAGGTAATTAAGTTATAAATGATTTTTTTACTTAGTCGTAACGTTAAAATTAGTGTAACAAATCAAAATATTTTTTAGTTTTCATAAGAGATCAGTTAGTTTTATAGACGTGTATCATTGAAAATCTATTCTTTGAATTCATGAATTAAAGAAAATTACGAGAATATATGTAATTTTATGTTTTTTTCTTGTTTTGTGGCTCAAAACCTATTTCGTTAAACGTGTTTCATACAATATTGTATATACAGCTGTCATATTAAAATCCACTGTCTTTTTGCTTTAATTCTAAATGATATCTCTTATGAATTCTTTATATTCAAGTATGGCTAGTTTAGGCTGTTTTAAGCATTTAATAGTATAAATTAAACATAAGTATGACTTGATCAATTGTACTTTTGTTCAATTTATATTGTTACTTGCTATTCATGTTAGGTAAGAGATTGGTTTTAGTCAGTTAGAGTGAAATTTAAAAAATTGTTTATTGTAATAATATTTTCACAATTTTACATGTGGTGGTAGGCATATGTATTAAAAAACAATTAAAAAAAATTCTGTTTAATCAAATTAAGTCAACGAGTTTGCTCTTCTTTGGCAATTTACTTATCACTACACTTTTAGGAATTAACTGACTAAAAACCGGTGTTCTATCTGATTTGACTATTTATAACATGATGGCTAATAAAAAAGACTCGATTAAAAACTGTTGAAAATGTTCATTTTTAGTTAACTTTGAAATTTATTTTTTGAGTGTACATTTATCTAAATTTTTGGGAAATTCCCTAATGTGAAAGTATAAAATATTATAAAGGGTAGTGAACCAATTTCAAAATATCGACAAAATCCGGAGCCAGGACACCGAAGGACCCTTCTAATAGTTCGCTATTAAAACTAAGGAAAACTACTATTAAAAATTTACCTACTAAATAATTTTTATGGTACGAAATTAAAATAAGTGGAAAAATGTAAACTGTATTTTACTTTAAAAAATTTCAAGAAATCCAAGCACATATGAATTGTTCTTTTTAAAAAATCTTTAGCATCCCCTTATGGAAAAAACAAAAAAACACACTTAAAATATTACTTGCTTTGAAAACAGTTTAGTAAACATAGTTAAAAACTATAACTTAAAACTTTTAAATGTATGTAACAAAGTAGAATGTATATAAAATATGTATCTTAAATAACTTTCTTTCTACCAATTATTTATGATTCTAAATTAAGTAATACTTAAACAAGTAATATCTAAACAGTGCACACTGCATACGATGTATATATGATAACTGTACATAACTTAACAACACAGTAGTTAGTTAAAAAGTAGAAAACTAAGAAGATAACATTATCATTAACTAACAATTAAAAGATAATTAAATGTTTACAATTTAAATAAGCTGAAAATGGTGGCTCTCAAATAAATACTTTTTTAAACAGCTTAAAGATGTTTAAGTAAGGTTTTCATTGTCCAGTACTTATTTTAAACGAAATTTTCCTAAAATTTGAAAGTTAAGGGCTTCCAATAAAAAACATTAACTCACTTAAAATAGAACTATTTGAATTTTAAATATAATGACAGAGTACAAAATTTTAATGAACTTAAAAAAAATATTAGATGCTAATATACAATTTAAAGAAAAAACAAAACTATCTACAACAACTAACTATAAACTTTAAAAAATATCAAAGATTATTGAAATTATTAAACAAAAAATGATTATCAACTTAACTAGAGTTGCTCTCATTAGATTGAGACGGTTAAGAGTTATAAAAATGTAAATTTGAGCATTCTCTTTTTTAAGTGACAAAAAGCGCAACTATAAAAAAAATAACGCCAAATAGTGGCAAAAGTGCATATTAAATTACAATATATCAAAAAAAAAACATCGCACAGTCGTTTAAATTTACGACGGTTTAAATCTACGCTGGCGGACACCTTTGGTGTCCTGGCTCCGGACTTTGTCGATATTTTGAAATTGGTTCTTAGGGCGTCGTCGTAATGCTTACGCCGGTTGAATTAAGTTTTCTGTTTGATACAGAAACTCTAAATAATCACATTTATAATAAACTCAAAATTTTTGTTTTAAATCAGTAAAATTAGCTTATATTTATTATAAGGAAAAAGGGTTTAGCTTAGTGGTTTTCAAGTTCAACTAGATCAGAAGATTATTATATATGTTACAAGAAGTGTATTTTACACGATAACCACACACCCGGCTATCGAGAATTAGTATTTGTGCAACATATAAATTTATATATACATCTAAAATCGAATAACAGTGATAATAAGTTGCCAAATATTATACTTGTAACAAGGCAACTAGTATGAAAATATGTTAATTTTTTTACAAATAAAAAAATTTGATACTTTCAATTAACAACTTTACTAAGTGATAAGCATTCTATGATTATGACGGTGATAATACATTTAGTTTCTATTAATATTCAGGTGGGGGTTTAAAACAATTTTTTAAAGACATACTCATAGTCGTCAAGTTGAATTAAACTGTCCTTATATAAAATGGTACTGGACAGGACTAAACTGTATCTAACTGGTGTACGAATTGAACAGTTATATAAAACCAATTATTTTATGCGTTTATGTTTTCTTTAAAAAAAACTGTTATTGGGCTTAAACTTAAGACATTATACCATGTAAATAAAGGAAATTACTAAATAACAGAAAATGCCGAATAATAAAACTTTTTTCACTACACCCAAGCATTAATTTTCTGTCTTAATCTATTTAATTATGACAAAGTAAACACAATGTAAATGCAAAAAGTTTATTCAAATGTTTATAAATAAGTTATCCGATCCGCACTGATTCTGAATCTCTCCTTCCTTCATCGTTCCGGCTGTGATGTCGTTCTGTTTGAAAAAAAATAATTAGCTTTTACTAACAAACTTATCTACTAACGCTACACTTCATTCACATTTTAATCAATCAGTTTATCATTAACTATTTAAAAATTGCCTTTAACCTATTAATCATTTGAGCATATCTCAGGGTGGTCAAAGGTTTTTTCAGGTTTTGAAAATACAAGTTTTTTTTCCACCTTGAGTATGACATAAATTTCAAGGTAAGGAATTCGTTAAATTTAATAACGTTAATGAAGAGAAACTGTAATGCTACTTAGAATGTGGTTTATAAAAAATTAAGTTGATGACACTATTGTATAACAAAGACTTCAAAAATTCATTGTTTTTTCGTAAGAATTGATGATAAAAATTCCAGTAACTTTTGTTCAATTTCCAGATGTTTTTAGCTAACCCTGATATATATGTTTCGCAATAGTTAATTGATCAAAATTGATTATTTGTTCAATTCAAAATAATAAAACCGAGCTCTTTAAAATAAGAATAAAATTGAGCATCTAACATTTATGGACTTTATTTTGTTCTGTTCATGGTTTTGCAAAAAAATACTTAAGAAACTGGTAAAAAATGGTTACTTTACAGTAATAAAATACAATAAAAATGTTCAAAGTTTGTTAAATTAGTTACTAAATAGTAAGTCAATAATGATATATACTTAAGGTAAACTTTAAAAACGCTTCCTAAAATACATATGTTCAAAAAATAATCAAGGAAGTTTAAAATGTTACAAAATGTATTATTACACGACTTTAGAACAACATTTTAAAAAACAATTCACAAGCAAGATGACCACTTTATTTAGTTTAATATATCATCATGTTTGTATTACTTTTATTAAATCGATCAACTTTTTGTATTTTATTATTGACTAGCATTAGTTAACTAAATAGGACAATTTATTCTCCTCAGAACTTGTAAAACTAGAGATTTATATTTTTAAATTTGTGTTAAGGTGTTTAAAAAACTATTTGTTATTACAACATGGCTTCTTGTTTGTTAAACTTATTCACTATAAGTTTAAAAACAATCACAAGTACAAACGAATGATTTTCAAACATACTATGTAGAAATTACCTTGCGGATGATGCATTCAGAGTGGGAAGAGGAATTGACTCGTAAAGACCAATCACTCTGGGGGTCTGTCTACAGACCTTTACTCAAAGAGAGAGCTTCAAAGAAATCCTGTTTAAAAGATTCAATTTAAAAATATTCTTACTATCAGGTGTAAGTCCTAATACATAAACCTATCATTTACTTTTATTTGATGATTAATACTTTTATTACTTTTTGGGCTTTAATTAATATAAAAAACAAATAGGAAAAAATGTGTTATAAATTCGTAGTAATAAGTCTAATTTGGGGTAATAGGTGTAATTTTTAACTGTAGTAAGTTTTTTTTGGTTTGAATAATTTAACTAATAAAGAATAGCTACTAATAAATAAATATCTGCTATCAACTTAAAATATAATATTGGTTATGATATAAAAATAACAAGCAGTTTTACAACACAAGTGTTAACAGTATGTTATATTATATCTGTATCACCACTGCTGACAAGTAAAACCTTTGCCCTTTCAGCTTACATAGTCTTTCAGTTAGTGGAGTTGAAAGCTCTTATAGCTTTCGTTTATAGAGTCCAAACCTCCATTTATTCAGAAATTAACATTAGACTCATGTGTACTAGAACATTGTGCTTAAAGGTTATTATTACTGTCAAGGAGCTTTTATTGTATATAGGGTAAGATTCAACTCATGGTGATTACAGGGTTAAGTCATTAGGTGCGAAGTGTTGAATTACTATTAAATTCCTTTTCAGGAACACCAGACTTTGTAAGTTTTTTTATGTGTTACAACCCATTTTACACCATGACAGCTTAAAATTTTTACATAAATAAGGTATATGTATTCAAGCTTAAAAATATAATCTAAACTGCTAAATATTTTCCATCTCAAGACATTTGAGTTTAAATTGTGGTTGTTGCATTAATCACAATTTATCAACATACAAACTTTGTTTTATAGTCTACAAAAAATGATGTTAACTATTAATACATGAAGACAGCTCTGTGAAATTAAAATGGGTTGAATAACATCTGCTTTTGTATTTTCATTTGTTCATAGTGTTTGATTCTTTAAAAATCTTTAACATTGACATTAATCAACACATTTAGCTAAAACCAATACAGAGTTCCCACTTCCCTACAAATCTTTAAAAGTTTGCAATATTCTGAAAACCCCTAGAAAAATCGACAAATATAAGAAAATTCCTGTTGTAAAAGTTTTTCTAGTTGATTATTAAGGTTTGAAAGCCAAAACAGTGACAGAAAAACGCACAAATGTAGTTTAAACTATTTTTTAAATCTATATATTTGGGTAAAAACTTTGACTCCGTGGCGCCACCTAGCGGATTTTTTTCTTTTCATGTTAAGTACAATTTATTTAAAATTTTTTTAGTTTAACAAAAGTTAAGCTCAAAACCTTCGAACTTTCGTAAATTTCTTATCAAGGTTGTGCTTATTAACGGTTGATGACATATTTTACTATACGTACCTTGAAAACATGTTTGTTTAATTTAAACTCGTTGTTATTTTGATATGAGTAAGCTAGATTTAAAAAAAAATCCTTTTTCTTTTTAATTTTAGTGGGAAACTTGCTAATATCTTAGGAAACAGTAATTTTTTAGTTGTAAGTTGTTATCAAGCTTTTTTATAATATTTTGTACAAAATTGTGGATGGGCAAAAATAATCAAGTATGGTCTACTATTTAATTTAACCATAGCCTTTTGTTTATTTCTATTATTTTTAGATAAACTAAAAAACCTTGAGTTTAAGAAAAAAATTGGAACACAAATAAATTTTCTTTTGGCCAAACTTTAACATTTAAAACCAACATTTAATACTCAAAGTGATGTACTAACAAAGTGAGTAAATCTAATTTTGTTGTAACATTATTTTAAATATTTAATTATTTAATAAACTATATCACATCCTAATAAAACATTCTTAGCTTATGTTTACTGGTCTTTAAACCAAGTTTAAAGTTTTTTTTGTTAAATTTTACTTTTTACTTGTAATGACCACACTAATTTTCATGTTAAATGAAAAATGATAATGATAAATTTATTTAATATTAACAATAATGATAATTTTTACCAGCAACATTTTGAACATTCTGTTGAGTTAAAAGCAATACTAGATTCTATTCCAGTTATTAGGTCAAAAATGAACATTAAATATAAACTACATCACTTATAAACATCACTGAATGAGTTTAATTCAATTTAGATAATATTGTCACCTTTACTTTCTTTAAATTTAACTATTTATGATTTATTGTAGCTATTAGTACAAAAGCAAGAACTATAACACATTAACCTTGTTACTGCCCTAAGTGAGCAGTTAGAGACCTTCCTGGGTTGAGGTCCAGTTGTTGTGTGATTACAGATGATTCATGTGCATCATTGCTCAAAATTTCCTCAAGATCCTTGCACATTCTAAAGTTTTCAAAACCTGTCAACACATATAAGATGTAGAAAATATAACAAGTTATAATCAACACTTGTAACTTTAAAACTTCAATCTTTAAATTACTTATATAAACATAAAATATGTTAAAGCAATAAAAGAGACAAACAATTTTGTTTTTTTTAATACTAAGGCTTATCTATGACAGGCTTTTAAAGCATTGAAGCCAATCTAATCTGAGCGACTAAAAACTGATCAATTACCCTGATATTAAATTAAAAACAATAAATAGTGAAAAAATATGTTAATCAAGTAGTAAATTTTAATTACTTAAGAAAAATAAAGACTTGTTATAATAAAGTACACAAAAAAAAATTACCAAATGTATTAACATGGTATTAATACCAGTCTGGATATTTCTAAAAATATTTCTAATCTAATGATAATTTAAATTTCCTAAACATAATGATTATTTATACAAGTTATATTAATTACTTAAAAAAAGCCAACTCATGCAATAATTGGTAGAATACTTACCAAGTCAGAGCTAGTCTCAAAAGGAAACAATCAAAATATAATATGATGAAAAAAAATAAAATACTAAGTACATTCCACCCATTATTAATGGATGATTGTTTAAATATTGTGACAAGTATTTAGAAGGATATTTACAGAAAAACATATGATGTACTTTTCTATTATAAAACTGATATGAACTAACAAACTATATTAAATTTACTGCATTTCATTAGGCTTGTCAACTTTGACTTTATTTAATTTTATTTTTGCACTTTGCCACAATGGAACTCTATTTTAAAATAAATTTTTATTTACCATCTGACTTTTAAGTCAAACAATTATTCATTATACCCAATCAAACTTTGCACACAAATAGTTTAGTTATTTAATAGTAAATAATACTTAATTTTGCTTTAAAACTTTGTATGAAATATTTATATTGTCATGATATTTAGAACAGCACAACTAAACTAAAAAACAAGATTATATTAAGGATTATATGTGTTGTATAGGAGCTTTTGATATATTAAATTGCAATAAAAACAAAATTTACCTTAACTTTATTATAGCTCCTAGGATTGAACCACTTCAGACTTTTTTGGTGGGCAAACATCTGCAATACAGTATAGTACAACTTGATGAACAGCATAAATTATAATTCAATTACATTTAGCTAAACTTTACATTATGTTATGCCATCAATTAAAAAAAATATTCATGTAAACCAACAATATAGTTTGGAAATTAGGGTTAAATATTATGTTGTTTAAACAGACTATTAAATATTAGGTTGAAGTTTAATTCACCAGTACAAGGAGTAGCATTTATATATCTTTTACTGATTTAGATATGTTCTGGGGGTTGTTTAAACAGTGTTGTTTATTCAACCCTGTACACTTCAACTACCTATATATAGAAATGTTCCCAATCATAGTTAGAAATGTGTGTCTTTCAATATTACTTTTAATCTAAAAAAAAACAATATATACAACTTTTACAAACTTTGGTTAGTGGTAGAAGTGTCCATCTTCTCCAAACTAGTGCTGACTTGGAAACTGTTACTTTAAAATTATGGAGTGTGATATAATAACAATATTTATCAGATCATGTTGTTTGTCAAAGGAGAAACTATACAAATATGATATGTATAGTTTAAGTTTCTACAATTTGGCTGTTTACCAACCTTAGTGGTTTACCATATTTTTTTTTACTATCAGTGTTTATTATGACCAGGGCATAACTTATTATTGGTAAACTATAAAACTATTAATTAAAATTAAAAGAAAAGACTAAAACGCTTAATCGATGTAATAAACAATTTAAAATTTAACGAGAAAAACTAATACGTTTAATCAATGCACACAAAAATTTTAACTTAAAGAAAAAACTAACATGTTTAATTATGACGTGTTATTATATCTGACACAAATGAAACTATAGCACAACAACATAAAGTTAATTAGAAATATAACTAAATGCACAAACTTAGTACTTCTAATATGGTAAGCCTATTTGATAAAAAGAAAGAAAAGTTGACTAGAATAAGGTTTTTTGAAATCACAAAATGTTTATTACTTTTTGTCGCATGTGTACTTAGTGCTTAAAAAAAAGCTAAAACATTTTTGTGATACTTTTATTAGGAAACTAAAAACTTGAAAAAATTAAAAATATAAGTTAAAGCAATAAAAAGTGGATGTAAAAACCACAACAAACATAATATCCAAATAAGAAAACCAATATATACCTTATAAATTTATTTGCGAAGAAAATGAATTTAGCATTAAAGGTGTTGTAATTTTGCTATTTTTTGCACTACAATATATATATGTATATATATATATATAAATATATTAGAAACATTTTATAAGTAAAAAAAAAGACAAGACAAGAGCTTTAAAGTCAATAAAATAATAAGAAAAAAGGCGAACCTGGTTATTCTTATATTTTTTCTGAAAAATCAATTTGAGGTACGGCTGTGAACGAAATACAATAAATATTTTTCAAAGCTTCGAATATTTCTTCACATTATTCAGATCCATCGAAGATTCGATCATAGGCCACGCCATGGATGGCATTAAGATAAACTTTCAGAAGTCTGATGTCTGGTGAGAGATTTATCTTAACGTTCAGACAGCGATTGATAGACAAAATTTGTACAGTATGCAACATGACGTATTTAAATATATAATTCTGAAATTAATAAAGTTTAAAATTATTTGGATTTAAAAATTTTTAGGGTTTTAACAACTTAAACATTTGAACTTGATTTCAGAGTTTTTAAACTCGATAAGCAAAAGCGTCGTTAGTACACAAGATCTTTAGAAAAGATTATTTTGAGCCCGTTTTTATCATCCAATAAAAAAGATACTGGTAAACTTCCCGCGCACCCTAACAAAAGTTATACGTGTCGCCACTAGATCTGAATGATTGTTGGATTTTTATTATACGGTTATAATAGATTAAATAAAAGAAGATACCAAAAAAAGTTGACAGTAACTTAAACTTATTGATTGTTTTTCACCATTAATTATTTAAAAGTATCATTTACTTTTGAAGATAAAATAATTTTCTTGTTTTTAGTACTAAAATAGCTTATTTTGAATGTTTTTATATCAATATTTTTTTTCAGAAACAAACAAAGTTTTGAAAAATAACGGATACTCATTAAAAAATTAAATAATTATTTTATTCAAATTAAATCTTAAAATAAACTGTTAGTAATAATGTGATTCTTTTAATATCAAATGATAAAAAAGTTTCTTTTTATGCTCAGTATAGCATAAAAAGTAAGCAACTACCTAGTTACTTTTTCATGTAATTAAATACTAGCCCTTTTATTTCTTTTAAAATCTTAAACTCTTGATTTAGGTCATACTTCTAATGTTTCGCTATTAAAACTAAGGAAAACTACTATTAAAAATTTACCTACTAAATAGTTTTTATGGTACAAAATTAAAATAAGTGGAAAATGTAAACTGTATTTTACTTTAAAAAATTTCAAGAAATCCAAGCACATATAAATTGTTCTTTTTAAAAAATCTTTAGCCTCCCCTTATGGAAAAAACAAAAAAACACACTTAAAATATTACTTGCTTTGAAAACAGTTTAGTAAACATATTTAAAAACTGTTAGGTTAAAACTTTTAAATGTATGTATCAAAGTAGGATATATATAAAAGATGTATCTTAAAATACTTTTTTACCAACTATTTATTAGTCTAAACTTAGTTGTGTTTAAACAAATAATATCTAAAAAGTGCACACTGCATACTATGTGTATTAAATAATTGAACAAACCTTAGCAATACAATAGTTACTTAAACAGTAAAAAGTTAAGAAGACTTCATTATTATTAATTAAAGATTAAAAGAAAATACTTGTTTATAATTAAAATAAGCTCAAAAGGTGGTTTACAAAGTGAATATTTTATTAAACAACTTGAAAACTTTTAAGCAAGGTTTTTTTTTGTACAGTACTTATTTAATATGTGATTTTTTATAAAACTTGAAATTTATAAGGTTAACAAAAAAATTGGGCCACTAAACATTAACTTTTTTAAATTAGATTATATCAACAGAGAACAAGTTTGTAATTAATTTAAAACAAATACTATAACAAATAAATAATGCTATTTTACAATTTAAAGATATAAAACTTCCTCATGATGTTTGTACAACTAGACTTACAAATTTCAAAAAAAATTATCAACTAAACTATAGTCGCTTTTTTTAGATTGATACGGTTAACAGTTATAAAAATATAAGTTTGAATTTTTTCTTTTTTAACGTGACAAAAAGCGCAAAAAAAGAACAAATAACGCCACATAGTGGAGGAGGGCATATTAAGTTACAATTTATCAAAAATAAATGGCGCACAATGATATCTTAAATAACTTTAATTGACTAGTTATAATTTTGAACTAAGTAGTATCTAAATAAGTAATATTTAAACAGTACACAGTCTTTTATACTTATATGTTGCGTTTAATCTCTTTAATAAACAAAAGCATTTAATTTTTAATTCTTTATAAGCTTGAGTATATCAACAGAACCATTCGAATATTTTATTCTTAGATTTAAAAATCTATGTAAAAAATTTATACTTTGTATACTATCATAAACAAACTGTTAAAGTTATTTTTCTTAAATAATGACTGTAGTGTATCATTTTATAGATAATGACTTTTGAACTTTATCAAAAACAAGTACTATTTTAATGCCTTTATTAAACTAATTAATCTTCTTAACTATTATAAATTTATTCTAAATCAAATCTGATAATTAAACTGTATGGCAATCATAAACTTAAAACTATACTACTTTAAAATGTAGACATTAATTTAAAAGTTGTTTTTTTAAACTTTAATGTAAACCAACTATTAGATTAAACTTAAAAAATAAAAATCAAAGACACTTTCAAAAGTTTTCAAGTTAGTTTATTCTTCACAAAACTATGACCAATATTCATTAAAAGAATATTAGAACACAAAGTTTTCACAAAATTTCGGCTATAACAAAAAGAACAATAGAAACTTGAACACAATTTATTTATTACCAGCAACTCAAACGGACGTTTTTATCTTGACAACATACAAATATACATATATATATATATATATATATATATATATGTATATAAAATAAGGTTAATGTTTAAACGTAAACACTTTCAACTGAGCCCACTTGAAGGGCTTTTAAATAATTTATTCAAATGGCGATTTTAAAAATTCTGGAACATATGTTTCACAAAGCTTTAATTTTTCATAAAGCCTTGATCATCAGCCAGTTAAATTCAAAATACAAAGCACTGTACTAAACAAAGATACAAAAGTTATGCAAAAAAACAAAAAACAGTATGACGTAATATTGTACATTACGAATACAAGCGAATTTATATCGTCTTGTAGACATATAAAAAAGCTTCTTTTAAAACACAACAAATTTTGAAGCATTTTATAGTCAGTTAACTGTTGTTTTCGTTAATTTTAGTTGTTTAATTAGTTAGAAGGTAGATCGATTTTTGTACTGAATATTTGTAATGTACAATATTACGTCATACTGTTTTTTGTTTTTTTGCATAACTTTTGTATCTTTGTTTAGTACAGTGCTTTGTATTTTGAATTTAACTGGCTGATGATCAAGGCTTTATGAAAAATTAAAGCTTTGTGAAACATATGTTCCAGAATTTTTAAAATCGCCATTTGAATAAATTATATATATATATATATATATGTATATACAGTATACTTGTGATATACACGAGCTTCTTCAAAGCAGACAACGACCTCCTGGGTAGACTTAGCAAAAAGCATTGTGTTCATTGTGTTTAGTGTTAAATAATCTCAAGTAAGAGAATTTGAATTAACTAAAACAGTAGTTTAAACCCCACTGAAGGGAATACACCAGACACAGTGATTTTCGACAAGTCTGCTCCTGGGTTTCGTTCTTGTTGTGAGCTCGTCAGGCAGCCATAGCTAGAAAGAACACCGCGCATAAATCGGTCAAAACAAAAAATGTCCGTGTAAAAGCTGAGTGCGGCTCGAGGTCCTCAGTTTGCGAGTATACCTGAAACTTAAAAACTAAGCTAAGTGCTTGTTGAGAACCTTGAGCCAGTATATTTTCCACTCTCGTTTAAAAAAATTAATGAGAGCGGAAAACATGACTTATAAAATGTGAAAAAACACAACCGAATTGTTTCTGACGGTTGTGTCGTAGAGAGCTTGTTCGTCTTCAAGGACTTTCTGGTCGTGGATCATTACAACGGGTCCGAATCTCACAGGGTTGCCGAAAATTCTGGAGAGAATTTGTCTTTTGACACTGTCAATTTTTTCATGGCGGTAAAAAGACAGGAATCCGACTTCTGACAAAGTCACCCTTCTGTTGGCCTTCACTTTAACCTGTATGGTGACCTGAAAAAACATTGTAAATTGCTTTATACGAAAATATTTCTATAATATTTTTAACAATAGATAAAATATTGTTTATAATTCTACTACATTATCCTTAATCAATAAAAATGTTCTTAAAAAATTAATAGAAGTGAATATTTAATAATTAGGAATTAGGAAAGATTCTATACCATCACTTAAAATGGTATAAATTTAGTATACCAAACTATTTAAAAGTTTTATACGAATTCACTCAATTACAGAGGGCAACTACATTCTTTATGACAGCTAGTTAAAAAGAAATATTTGAAATTGATAAAATGCATTTTTTGTACATACAAAAATTGAAAAAAAAAAACACAATAAAAAAAAAAAATTATTGTAAATATACAAAATAAAAACTAACCAAACTATCTTTTGGAGGGTTCAATCGAAGTCTCAGGTTTCCTCCCCACCCAGCTTCTACCTGCAACCTTCTCAGGACAACTTCATCACTGAGATCATTGCCTGAACCGACGATCCTCAGGGTGTTACTGTAAGATACGTTGTATATGACGTTGAGGTAAACTCTCAGCAGTCTGATGTCCGATGATAAGTCAATTTTAGCGGTGAGACAACGATTGTTGTCAGTCAAGACTTGTACAGAGTGCATCACGACGTGTTAAGATATTAATTCCTGAAAAAAAGTGGAATCTTTCTTTATTAGAAGTTTGAAAATATCAGGTTTTTAATAACTTGACAAAATAAACATTTTGTACTTGATTTTAAAGTTATCAAAATTTATGTTACTACTCAATAACCGAAAGCCTATTTAGTACATTAGGTCCTTAGAAAAGATTATTTTGAGCCCGTTTTTATCATTCAATAAAAAAGATACTGGTAAACTTTCCGCACACTATCAAAAATTACATGTGTCGCCACTAGATCTGAACAATTATTGGATACTTATTGTACGATTATAAATAGATTAAAGTAAAGAAGATACTAAAAAAAAGCTGACAGTAACTTAAGTTTGTTGATTGTTATTTACAATTTATTAGTTATAAGTATTATTTACTTTTGAAGATAAAATACTTTTGTTGTTTTTTGCATCAAAATAGCTCGTTTAGAATGTTTCAAAGAAGTATTTTTGTTAGATAACAAACAAAGTTAAAAAATTAAATTTTATTCAAATTAAATGTTAAATAAACTTGTTAGTTATGGGGGTTTTTTTAATATCTATTAATAAAACAAGGTTTCATTTTATGCTCAGTAGAGCATAAAATGTGAGCAGCTACCGAGTTAATTTTTCATGTAACTAAATACTAGCCCTTTTATTTCTTAATATTTTTTAAACTCTTGACTTAGGTCATACTTCTAATGTTTCGCTATTAAGACTGAGAAAAACTGATATTAAAAATTTACATACTGAATAATTTTTATGGTAAATAATTAAAATAAGTGAAAAAAATATAAACTGTATATTAGTTTAGAAAATTTTAAGAAATCCAAGCTTATATGAATTGTTCTTTTTTAAAATTCTTTAGCCTCACCTTATGGAAAAAGCAAAACATTATACTTTAAATCTGACTTGCTTTCAAAACAGTTTAGTAAACATAGTTGTAAACTGTAAGTTAAAACTTTTAAATGTTTGTAACTATTGTTACCCAGACTAGGAGCCTCACTGATTTCCTTCGAAATTGCCTCGGTCTCAGGCTCGACAATCTCATCAGATTCCAGGTTAGCAGTAGTCTCGGAACAACTCATTTCGGTGCACGTTTGTGTGCGTGGCACTTTCAAGACTAATGCCTTTTTTTCGGGTTTTAAGGACATAACTATATAATTTATATAACTAAATATAATAAAACTAAGTAATGTTGTATTATTATGTACAAATAAACGCAATGACAGCTCACAATAAGTCTAAACACTTAAAGTTAACAATTAGAAGGAAAACGTGCTCTGGATTCCCTCCTTGACGTGTCACTCGTCTCCGGTCACTCAGTTTCTGGCACTCGACGTTGGTCCGTCTCGTTTACAGAATCTTGATGAACGTGGCTTGATCTTCTTTCGTTTCCTTTCCGTAATCGGAGCGTGGCGATAAAATACAATATAAATAGGCACGATGATATAAATATGTATAAATATTACAATACAAGTACAATAGTAAGTAGATACGATAATATAAATATGTGTAAATATTACGACAGAATTATTTAAAAGTACGAAAACAACTTGTTTGTAGAAGTGTAGCTAAGGTTGACGCCACAGTCTGTGTGGGCTTGCTCGATAAGATAAATTTTCAAGTTTGTTTCCTTGAACGCTGAGGACTCAATCGTGGAATTCTGTGTTCAAATTGATCCAAAGAAGTTGTCTGCTACAGTATGCGTAGGCTTATTAGTATGGCACGTTAACAACTCAAATCGAGTTGTTCGCCCCGTCGACGTTGTTGAATAAGAAGGTTTTCTCGGGTGTCATCTAGCTTTTCAAAGATGGCGACTTGTGTTCAGAGCGCCAAGAGAAGGTTTTTCCAAAAATTAGCTAGTTTCTCAAGATGGCGGCTAACGCTCAAATTTGCGAGCAGCAGAGTGTCGCTTCGTGCTTGTTTCGAGGTAAATGACCTGCTTCACGCTCTGATTCGGCGTATTTATAGTTTTTCGATTCTTTTTCTAGAATTTTCAATAATCACGCGATCTCTCATTTGATTCTCTCATTTTCCTGGACTTTGGACTGTAGATCACTTGATCTATCATTTGATTCTCTCATTTTCCCTTAGCCACACCCATAAACAAGCTATTTACAGTTCAATCAAGAAATCAAAGACAAAAATCATTTTAACTAGCACTTATTTTGTTTGTGAAAAATAGTTTTTTTGGGAATTAGTTTTACTATATTTATTTGTTGTTTTTTTTAAAGGAAAAATATAATTTCAAGTGATTAACATTAATTTCTTTAAGTTATCAAAATTTGGACACAAGGCAAAATAAGATTTTGCATAAGTGTCCTACATCGACTATTGTCTATTTTATTTTTCTTTTTTTACCAAAAATTTTTTTTTTTGTTTTTAAATTGTAGAAAAATAAAAAATGAATGGATAAGAAAAAAATTATTAGGTAGACGAATATTAACTTATAAATTCCAAGTTTGAAACAGCTTGTGAAATAAAAAAAAAATAAAGCGATATCATGTTTAGAAGAAAAAAATAAATCGGAAGTTTTAACCAATCCAAAAATTAATTATACATAAATTCATCGACACATAAAAATGAAAATTACAGTTTAGTATAGAGTGTAAATAAAAAGTCTAACGATATTTCTAATTTTTAGAGTTCAAAAAAAAAAATTAATAGTTAATGAAAAACCAATAATTAGAAAATTCAAACACTTAAATATCAAGATCCAAGACATCGCGTAAGAATAAAGCAAGAAAAAAAATACAGGTTTACAACGACAATAGTAAAAACAATGTCAAAAGAAAACTAGAATTTGTTTTTAACTCTTACCTAATTATCCGTATACAAGACATGTACTTATCCAAAGAAAAAAATTAAAAAAAGTTAATTCTAATTAGTATGAAACGTTATCATATCAAAGTTATAATATTTTTTATGAATGAATTAGTTAAATTTAAAAAAAAATAAAAACATCTGAAGTAAGAATTCGAAAAAGTCTAAATTGATAATTGGTTTGATTTTTTAAATTTTTAAGGTTAGAAGAGAAAAAAATCGACTTTTACTTAATTGATATAAGATATTAATAAAAGTTTATGAAGTTCAAAGAAAGCAAGAGAAAAACAATATATATATAGATAAATAAATTAATAGAATGTTTTTTTTTTTTTGTTTTATAATTTTGTTTTTATTTTAGTTTTAATTTTTTTCGAAAAATATACATATTTTTGAAAAACTAACATGCTATAAACTCACTTCCACACTGTCAGTGAATAACTTGAAATTAGAGATAGGTGGAAAAGCGACATTTCAAACTATTTAGATTAAGCAATTTGATTGAAGGAACATTTTAATAAGTTTGTTTAGTGGCAAAAAAAGTTAGCTTAACAGCTGGAAGTTATTTATACTTCAAATTTTTTGTGAACTGCAAAAGTGATAAAACAAAAATACGGGAAATTAATTTGATTGTCAGAAGCTTTTTATAAAGTTATTTAAGTTAGCTTAGCGCAATAGTTAAACTCTTGGGAGTTAATTTTGACTGCGCATATTTCGAACTTTAATAACACGTGTGTCGTAAAAAATTGAGGGTTGAAAACAAAATATCACCTGTTATATACGAACTTCATTGCTGCAAACTTCACGTGCAACTGTACGAGAGTGACTAACAATTAAAGTTGTAAAAAGGCAAACCATTATCATCTTAGAGTTCAGTAAGTTTGCTGCATTCAGTTTAGTTGATTGTACTAGTCGGCAAAAAAATCATTTGAAAGGGAGAAGATTTGAGCAGTTTAATTTTTTTTGAATAGATGTTCAAGAAAAACAATGTTTTCTTTTCAAAAATTTTTACTTTAAAATAGACCAGCTTGTAATATAAAAAATACTTTTTTTTTGCTTCCAACATATAAGTTCAATAAGTATATAATTATTAATTTTTGGTTTCAGGTTAGTGAGTTTACGCACTCTTTTTAGAGCACGATTTAAATAATTAAATTCTTAAAGTTATAAAGAGAAAAAGACCAAGTGCTTATTTGGAATTGAATTCTTATTAATCTGGGGTCAAATTCATACCGGAAAAAAATGTCAATGATTTAGAAAAATTATAATTTGAACGCTTCCGGAATTTAATTTAAAACAAACAGAAGAATCATTTATTCTCTTTTTTTTATCGTACAGCTGCGCGAGAAAAAAAAAATTGTAAAACTGCAAGAACAGATAATTTAATAATTAAATTGTAAACTTGCAGTATTTAGTTTGGTTATTGTGTAAGCGAAAAAAAAATTCTTAGAAAGAGGGAAAAAAAGTGTGTTTTGTTTTAAGTCTCATGTTAAGAAAAGAATAAAATTAGTATATACACATGTATACATTACATATATAAATATATAAAATATACAAAGATAAATAGAATGAGTTTATAGCTCGTTATTCACTGATAAAAGAAACTTGAAAAAATGAACGTAGATGTGACAGAATTAAGAAATTATTCCAGTTGACAGAACTTATGTTGTCTTAATATCGTTAAGTGACGAGATGCGTGTAGTCTTTAAGGTCATTTTTTTGTTGGAGATAAAAGTTGTCTCTTGTAATTTTCTTTGTTTCTATTAAACAACTAAGAGATCGATTACTATGTAAAGAAATTACTTTCTGAGTACTGTTCCACTTTTTAGAAAACAAAATTACAGCTTTAGTTAATTTAATTGTTTTGTTTACACACTTTTTGACGGTTGGTAAAAATGATATTGGGAGGTTGTTTTTATCATTATCAATTGTTTTTGGAATGCTTCCTTTTGACAACTTGTTGAAGATGTTTTCTTTTGTTTTTGATATTATTGCAATCGGTGCTATAGCTTTTTTATGACGAGGCAAGACTTCGTTTTTGAGTTTCATATCAAGAACATGGTTATGTTGTGGTTTTTCTCTGTTACTTGATTCTTTTGCGATTACGGGACAAGTTTCTAAATAACTTTTTACTTCTTTTCTAATGGTTTTTTTACGAGAAGGATCTGACAGTTCGAGTTTAAGTTTAACTCCTGTTTCTGTTTGTGTTATCGTTTTTTCCTTTGCATTGATTGTTAAATTTCTCTTTACTATAAAATTTGAGCCAAGAATAGCAAAAGGGTTGTTTGATTCTATTACATAAAACTTGTGAGGAAAACTTTGTTGTAAACCAATGTTGACCTTTAGAGTTGTATATCCTAGAGCTTTCATATCATTTCCCCAGACGTTCCAAATTTCAGGTACTAAATCATCTTCTTCATATGAACTAATTAATCCCTTAGAAATAATCGAATGTTGTGCATTGATATCAAACAAATAAGGTATTTTATTATATTTATCTGTAATAACTAGTAGTTTGGTACTTATATTTGACTTTGTTTCACAGAGTACTCTATTTTCTCGAAATTTGCTATATTTTCTTTTTGGTTTAGTTGACTTTTGTTTAAGTTTTTCGTTAAGTGTTTTATAGGTTGAGCACGAACTTGCTTCTTTGTTTCTTATTGATTTATCTTCACATATGCACTTCAATTTTTCTCTTTCCAACCTTTCTTCGATAAATAGTTCTTTTTTTACCATTGTTGATTTTTGCTTAAAATATTTTACTTTATTTTCTACAAATTTTTTGTACATTTTACATTGCGAGCCTTCACAATTTTTAGCTTTCTCACCAAAACGAACATGATAGCGACATCTGTTAAGTTTTTTATTACTAAAATTACTTTGATGTTGTTTATAGTCTTTTGAGTAGTTGTTTATGTTTGAATTAGGTTGCGAATAATTTTCATTTCGGTTTTGATGAAATGTCTTTTTAAATTTATTATTCAACTTATATTGGTTATTTGATTTCTTACTATTATAACTCATTTTCAAATCAGTTGGGCCTTGTTCGAGAATCCACATAAGACGGTTCTTAAACTTCTTGATAGGAAGTTCAAGGTCTTTTATTAGAATTTTACTCGCCCATTTGGGACAATAATTAATAGTAAGATGTTTGTAGAGGTCATCTGGAGAGCAAGTAAGACTTTTCGATACCAACTGATGAATGTCTTTAAAAGTTGGGGTATGACTCCAAATAGGTGGAGGTTTGTGTATATCCGGTAAGCATGGTGTCAAGCTTAAGATTTCTTGTTTGAAACAGACATAGCTAGATGGTTTACCAATTTTTACATAGTAAAGTATATCATCAATTGGCCATATTCTGATTATAATTTCGAACTGAGTTGTATCATCAAAAATGCCCTGGCTTTCACACTGAAGCTCAAACAATTTGAACTCCTCTCTCGGATTTTTTCCTTTAATTTTCCTAAACATTCGCTCGGGAAAACGCCTTGAATTTGTTGCTTTGTGGAAGTTTTGATTCTCGGGCGAAGATTCTTGATTGAAAGAGATATGATTGCCATTAGTCTGATTCGAATCTGTATAACAATTAAGAATTTTGTTCACTTTATTTTGTAGAATGTCGAACTGTCGTTTAAGCTGCTCGATATTTGAATTACTGCCGTAAAAGTGACTTAAATTTTTCTCATTTGATTGATCAAACTTTAGGTTAGAATTTAGTTTTTCTAGATGGGAATATGTTCGTGAAAAACTGTCTAACGAATTTGTTGCACTCATGGATGTAGTAGGGAGTGTTTGTGTTACAGCTGTGACTTGGTAACTGGATATTTGTGATGTTCTTGTGTTTAGGGAGTCTTGAAGGAACGTAGGATTGTTGGCAGCCGTTGTTTTGGTCATCATATATTTACTGGCTGAGGGCAAGTCTGTCAAGTTTATATGTGAATTAAAACAACTAACTGAACTTACCACACTTCTTGCAGGGGTGTTGATTGATTGAGAATTCTGTAAAGAAATTGTTTTTAAAATAGTACTAAATCTATTTTCTATTAGTTTGTTATTATTTTCTACTAATTTAGTTAATTCGTTTATTTTTTTAGTGTTGTCTTCAGTGGTTGGCAGATGGTTGCTGCGGAGGACGCCATTATTGTTACCCAGACTAGGAGCCTCACTGATTTCCTTCGAAATTGCCTCGGTCTCAGGCTCGACAATCTCATCAGATTCCAGGTTAGCAGTAGTCTCGGAACAACTCATTTTGGTGCACGTTTGTGTGCGTGGCACTTTCAAGACTAATGCCTTTTTTTCGGGTTTTAAGGACATAACTATATAATTTATATAACTAAATATAATAAAACTAAGTAATGTTGTTTTATTATGTACAAATAAACGCAATGACAGCTCACAATAAGTCTAAACACTTAAAGTTAACAATTAGAAGGAAAACGTGCTCTGGATTCCCTCCTTGACGTGTCACTCGTCTCCGGTCACTCAGTTTCTGGCACTCGACGTTGGTCCGTCTCGTTTACAGAATCTTGATGAACGTGGCTTGATCTTCTTTCGTTTCCTTTCCGTAATCGGAGCGTGGCGATAAAATACAATATAAATAGGCACGATGATATAAATATGTATAAATATTACAATACAAGTACAATAGTAAGTAGATACCATAATATAAATATTACGACAGAATTATTTAAAAGTACGAAAACAACTTGTTTGTAGAAGTGTAGCTAAGGTTGACGCCACAGTCTGTGTGGGCTTGCTCGATAAGATAAATTTTCAAGTTTGTTTCCTTGAACGCTGAGGACTCAATCGTGGAATTCTGTGTTCAAATTGATCCAAAGAAGTTGTCTGCTACAGTATGCGTAGGCTTATTAGTATGGCACGTTAACAACTCAAATCGAGTTGTTCGCCCCGTCGACGTTGTTGAATAAGAAGGTTTTCTCGGGTGTCATCTAGCTTTTCAAAGATGGCGACTTGTGTTCAGAGCGCCAAGAGAAGGTTTTTCCAAAAATTAGCTAGTTTCTCAAGATGGCGGCTAACGCTCAAATTTGCGAGCAGCAGAGTGTCGCTTCGTGCTTGTTTCGAGGTAAATGACCTGCTTCACGCTCTGATTCGGCGTATTTATAGTTTTTCGATTCTTTTTCTAGAATTTTCAATAATCACGCGATCTCTCATTTGATTCTCTCATTTTCCTGGACTTTGGACTGTAGATCACTTGATCTATCATTTGATTCTCTCATTTTTCCTTAGCCACACCCATAAACAAGCTATTTACAGTTCAATCAAGAAATCAAAGACAAAAATCATTTTAACTAGCACTTATTTTGTTTGTGAAAAATAGTTTTTTTGGGAATTAGTTTTACTATACTTATTTGTTGTTTTTTTTAAAGGAAAAATATAATTTCAAGTGATTAACATTAATTTCTTTAAGTTATCAAAATTTGGACACAAGGCAAAATAAGATTTTGCATAAGTGTCCTACATAACGAAGTAGGATCTATATTAAAGATGTATTTTAAATAGCTTTTTTTTACCAATTATTTATAAGTTTAAATTAAATAGTACCTAAATAAGTAATATCTAAACAGTGAACACAACATACTATGTATATTTAATAACTGTACATAACTTAACAGCTCAGTAGTTATTTAAAAAGTAGAAAACTAAGAAAATTACATTATTATTAACTAAATATTAAAAGATAATTATTTGTTTAAAATTTAAACAAGCGGAAAATGGTGGCACTCATAATAAATACTTTATTATCAGCTTAAAGATTTTGAAGCAAGGTTTTTATTGTTCATTACATATTTTAAATGTAATTTTCCTAAAATTTGAAAATTCGGTGCTTCCAATAAAAAAAATGAACCACTTAAAATATAACTATGTAATTTTCAACTAAAATGACAGAGTACAAGTTTGTAACAAACTTAAAAAATATATTAGATGCTAATATACAATTTAAAGAGAAAACACAGCTATCTACAACAACTAAGTATAAACTTTGAAAGTTATCAAAGATTATGAAATTATTAAACAAAAAATGATTATCAACTTAACTAGAGTTGCTCTCATTAGATTGAGACGGTTAAGAGTTATAAAAATGTAAATTTGAGCATTCTCTTTTTTAAGTGACAAAAAGCGCAAAAATAGAAAAAAATAACGCCAAATAGTGGCAGAAAAGCGTATTAAATTACAATATATCGAAAAATTAAAAAACAGCTCACAATCGTTTAAAAAAAAATTCCTAAAATTGTTAACAAAGCAAGCAATTTAACTTGAATAGTTTTAACAAAGACCTTATATTTTAAACTTATATGGTCGAATCACCAGAAGTATACTTGTTGTTTGAAAAGTGAATACTTGGTTTTCGTTTGTTTTCTAAACAAAAAATTATTTTGTTTCTTTTTTAGGTATTATATTCTACTTAGATGTCTTTGGCTTAACTCGTGTAGCCGTAAATTTAAAATTACAACATGGACTAATTCAGCGATTCTTATTTTTTTTCATATTTTTTTTTATGGAAGGTAATCACAAAATTTACACCCAATGTACAGACTTTAATTGGTTTTAGATTTTTCATTCTTTAGTTTATGCTAAGACTTACTAAAAAATAAAAAAAGTTAAAAGCTTATTTAGCTAAAAACTTTTATAGCTGAATACTATCTTTTAAATACAAAAGACAGTTACTAATAATTAATCTACATACTTTGTGCTCAAGAAAATTTAGCCCCTAAAACAAAGGAAATTTACCCCAGATTAAAAATCACTGGACTAAAATTTCTGCTATGTATTTAAAAGTAAGATACCAACTAAAGTTATAATTAACAAAAAATTAGTTGAAATTAATTAAGGCTCTTGATATTTAATTATAATATTTTTAACCTTCTAAATTGAATAAAAAGAATTAGTTAGTTGTAGAAACTTCTTCTTATAATATGGTTATCTGATGTTTGTATAAACTAAACGTAAATGTACTAATTTATAATAAAGTTAATTTGTTAACTAAACTAGAGTCGTTCACTTTAGAATGACACGGTAAAAAGTTGTGGTCATGTAATTTTGAGTTATCTCTTTTTTTAAGAGAAAAAATTGCAAAATAAGTAACACCACCTTGTGGCAGAAAGTGGCGCATAAACTTTTTTAAGTGTTAAAAGCGTATCAAATTACGAACTATCAAAAAACAGCACAAGTTGAATAAAAAGGGAGTTAGAATTTTTATAACAGAAAAAAAGTTACAAATACTATTTTGTAAATATTTAACTTAAATTTTTACAGCTTATTTATTCACAAAGTAAAAATTTAAGTTTCTAATTTTAATTTAGGTTAAGCTGGTTTTTTTATTTACTTAATATTTTCTGATTGAATACTTAATCTTAAATTTTAATTTGTTTGATGCACAATATTTTTTTATTAGTTATTATGTCAACAACTCTTAAAGTTCATAAGACTTTGTGAATTCAAGTTTCAATTTTGCAATTGTCAAAGTGCATGAAACGTAAAGTTTATTTACAGAAAGGTGAAAATTTTCCATTTAAATAGCTTTTACAGCTCTAAAAACTTTAAAATTTTTAGAATATTATTTATACTATTCGTCAAATTTACATAAAATCACAAAATATATTACATTACAATAAGATACACGAGTTAAGGTGGTGTTTTGTTTTTAGGTTATTTTAAAAATCTTTATCTAGCTTACAAATAAATTTTACTGACTTTTTAAGATCTAATTAACCTTTTAGATAAGGCCAGTCAAAATAGGATATTCTCGTTGAAAGGATAAACAATACAATAAATTTTAAAAATGATATATTCTTTCCTTCTTTTATTAACAATGCTAGTAACCTAAGAACTTCAGGAAGTGTTCCAAGCTTGATTTGAAACAAAATTTCTAGACATAATTTCAAAATTAAAAAAAATATGATGGTAAAACTTTTTTCTTTTGTTATAGTATGAAAAGTTAATTTGTTAAGAAACTTAAAAATTTAAAAAGTTTTGAAAAGACTTTTTGTAAACTAAAAAACTAATAATAAATATAAAAGTGTATTCCTCAAAATTGAAAGAAATCTTTTTTACTTTTCTGAATAACTTTGTGTAAACATTTGCTAAAAAATGATGGAAAAGAAAGGAAATTGGTTAAATAAGTCTTCCTTTGCTTTTAAAAACCTTAAATAAAGAACCGGTTGTTACCTTAGTTTTATTTTAAGTATATTTTTAATGTTACCAAAACAACTATTAGTTTAATTTATAACGAATTTTGGTTCTATTAGAAATTCATGATTTATGTATAAATTGAGTTGAAATTTAAATTGATATCAAAGCATTAATAAAAAAGATTTTAAAGCTAGATCTTAATTTGTAGATTTTTAAACAACCTATAAGTTATTTTTTGAACTGCTTTTTAGAATTTGATTTTACATATAATGATAAACTTGGAGAACACAAGTATTTCATTTTATGAGGTAAGTACAAAATGACTAAAAAATTAAAATCCTAATACTTATCTCTAATATATATTTTTTTTAATTCGCGCTTTTTATATATAATTTTTGTTTTTAGATATAATTATCTGCAGGCTGCAGATATATAACTATTAACTTAAATTATTTATGTACTTAAATTTTAGCTTCTATTTTGTTATCTATATAAAAGTATATAGACATTTGATAAGTATTTTTTATACTAGATTTAAATGTCCTCATTATTGATTATCAAATTAGTTGACAAAGATTTTTTTATTAATAGTTAACTAAGTCTTAAACTTAAGTTAGTAAATTTATGATTTAGCAAACACAGAAAATCCTATGGATTTTAAATTGGACAAAAAGCGATAGTTGTTAAGGTGGAGTCATAATATAAAAATGTACAAGATATGCTTTTTTGTTGAAATTTTTAATTGTTTTTTCTTAAGATTTATTTCAACAAAAATTTTGTATTTATTTTCGTGGAATATTAGCATATTTTTTTATGATTTAATTATATGTTTTATATTAGTGAATGTTATTATTTGAAAACTTTCAATCTGCAGTATATCCCAACAAAAAGACCACGTGACGCCACTGATGTTTGCTTTGATCGCGTTTTAGGGCGCAAAGAGTTTTAACAGCAACAGTATTGTGCTTATAATATAATAAAAAAAAAAGTAGTAACCATTCAACTTACTTTACTTTTTTTATGTAATAAGATATGAATGCATAAAAATTCTATCATTTAAAGATAAGTCTTATTTTTTTTATACTATGTAAGTTTCTCTAATTTTATAGTGAATATAAAAGTATAAAAATCATAACTTATAAAGAATAAGTATAACCAAATCTTCAATTAAGTGATTATTATATTTTTAGTTTGATCATCAGCGTTAAAAATCAATTTGTTAAAAGGTTTCTAAAATCTGAATAAGTTTTAGTTTAGGCACAATCTTTACGTTTTACATAATCAAACAAGTTTAAACATTTAGATAGTTTTGTATTTATTATAGGTTCGTTTTTTTTTTTGTTCTAGACTAATGTATATTTTTTGTTGAAATATGCTTATAAATTTTCCGAAAAATAATGAGAATAATTATCACCCATACTTCAACATTCAATTTATTCTAGTATCAACATAGCTGCATATTTTCATATTAAATTCAATAACATTAGAGGTAGTTTAATTTTCTGTGATCCCGCTAGGATGTTATCACGCGTCATTTAAGATGACTTTTTTGAGCTAGCTATATCCCTGATTATTAGCAATCTTTATTACATCTATTATTTTTAAAAGTTATTGAAACCTATCAAGTTATTTGTTTTTTTTACCTGCCAACTATTAAAGTTTTAATTGTACTAAAAATTGGATTATTTGCTTTTGATATTATAAATAATTATTCTCTAATGCATCATTGTAATTATCAAACAAAATTCATAAGTAAATATTAGATAGAAGTTTAATATCTACTTTTTAAATAGCTGTAGTTTTTAGATACTTCTTGTCAAAGTTTATATTTTTTTAGATTCGTTATTAAACTAAACTAAATTATATAGTTTACTGTTCTAGTTAACAAAAGTTCAAATTAAACATGAAGTAAAAACAAAAACTTAATATTTGATTAAAAAATGATAAATAAAACACTAATTATAATTCAAATGTTTTAGTTTAAGTATTAAAAACATATCTCTATATAATAGATTTAATTTATACGCAACTAAGTATTTATTCGTAAAAAGAAAAATTTGAAATAAGTAAATTAAAAACATACAACTAGTAGTACAATGCTTATCAAAGTTTAAAAAGTTATTTTAAGTTTAAAAGGTATAAAATGTTTTGAGTTATTGTTTTAAATTGGTTTAAGATTTAGATTTAAAAAATAAAAAATTACGTCTCATATTTCATAATAGGCATACAACGTTAGAAAAAGGTTGTCGATTGTGTTTAAAATCAGAAAAAAACCAAATAACCAAATTATTTTATGAAAATTTTAAGGTGTTTTTGTATAACATAATAAAGGATGTTATATTTTTATAATTACAATTAAAAAACGGCTTGCTGTGTTTGAAAATAAAAGTTCGGGTATAGGTCACTTTTGCAGAACCGTCACTTTAGCAGGAGAGGAAACTTTTGCACGAAGGGTTATTTTTTCACGGAATTAAAAAAAAATTAATAAAAAGATAAATAAGTTGTAAAAAAGAGTGTATTTAATAAAAAAAAAAGAAAAAAAATCTGACCGAGGGTAAGGGTTAGTGGTTAAAGTTATAATAAAAATTACAAAAAAATCAAATCAAAAATTAAAAAAGTAAAAGTAAAATAAACTTACAAAACATAAAAAAAGACTGGCCGAGGGTAATAGGTAACAGTTATAAAAAAAACTAACAAAAATTGTAAAAAATAATAAAAAACTAGAAAAAAAAAGAAATTAAATTTAAAGTTTACCGACCGAAGGTAAGGGTTAGGGGTAATAGTAATAGCAAAAAAAAACATTTTAAGTTAACAAAAAATATTAAAAAATTTTTTAGCCTGTGCAAAAGAGTCTTCGTGCAAAAGTGACGCCGTGCAAAAAATTCCTCGTGCAAAAGTACATCCACCTTAAAAGTGCGGATTAATTAAAGTTAGTATTCACAAACAAAGTAATATGAGTTATCAGGCCAGTTCCAAATGGTGTTTTTGTCTATGGTATTATAATAGTGCCAGTACACAAAATCATAACCATCCTTGCTATAAGGATATCCAGAATACCAATACTCTAAATTGACCTGTATTCCGTCACTATTTCTTCTGAAGATGTTTCTGTTTGTCTTATCTCTTCTGATTCCGGTGTGGTAGTAACTAGTCGTCATTCCTAAATCTTTGCCAAGCTGGCTAAAAATTTAATTAGATTATTGAAATAAAATCAATTTATTTAATGATAGTTATGATACGAAAGTAAATGCTTTTGCTCAAAGTTTGCTAAAAATTTTATTGATATCAAAATATGTTTAATTTGCATTATTAACTTTTGAGTAAAATATTTTTCTTTACATTAGACTAGATCTTAAGAATAATAACTAATTCACGACTATTCAAACATCGACAATTGAAATTCATAATTTTTTTAAAGAGACACAACTGTAATGGAAATGTTTTTTTATAATTTAAAAAGTATATATAATTTGTGGTAGAGTTAAGTCTGGTATTTTCAGCATTTAAAGAGGCTTACATTAAGTTAAATTAGATGACTTTCATAAAATAAATTTATATAATGATACTTATTATTTTAATTTAATTCTTGCTAAGGTTTCTTTAAATAATTTCGCATATCAAAACATAATATTTTTTATTAATTAACTTTTAAATACACAAAATACATTATTTTCTTTAATTGAAGACTTAGTTTAAAGAACTATATCAAATTTAGCACAATTAGAAAATTGAACGCCTAAAAACGCTCAGAATATTTTATCCGAGGACCTGGTGCACAAAGAACTTTTTGGTTATCAAGTCTTATACAACTCGAATACCTTTTAAAGTCTTGTCCAGGACATGATAGGTTATAATTGGGTCCTAAAAACTGGCAGTAAAAACAACCAGTATTTCAAGTAAAAGTTGAATGAGACAGAAACAACGAACTACTAAAACACATTGTACTAGCTTTAAAACGTCTTAATTTAAATGCAGAGTTTATCTCACACTGTTATGTTTTTCTCTTTTTTTTTCATAGTTCATTTTATCTAACAGTAGATAAAATAAATTTTTACATTAAAGCTTGTAATATACTTATAGAAGCAATGAGCACATTTATGTACCCCTTTTAACAGCCTTTGAAGTTTTTATCAAACCCAGAAATACATAAACGATTAAGACAACTATCAGGCAATATGGGGTCATGTTAATAAAAGTCCAACAGGATTGAATAATAAGCTGGTGACGATTTTTAAACTAAAGTAAGTAGAAATAAGCCAAAGTAAGCGTAAATGTGGCAAAGTAAGCAGAAAAAAGCCAAAGTAAGCAGATAAAAGTCTAATTAAGCTTAAAACTATCAACCAAAGTTATTACTTTTTTCCACCAAATATCCAAATTAGCCCTTTATAAACCCAAATTGTTCAGTTTAATTTAATATAAAATATTTTGTAGTAAATTTAAGCCTAAGTTATTCAGTTTAACATAGAATAAAGTATTTTGAACTAAATATAAGCCCAAATTATTCAAATTACCTTAGAATAAAATGTTTTGTAGTAGATATAAGCCCATTTTATTTAGTTAAACAAAGAATGAAACGTTTTGTAGTATGTAAATCTAAGCACAATTTATTTAGTTAAACAAAGAATTAAATGGTTTGTAGTAAATATAAGCCTTTTTTATTTAGTTAAACAAATAATAAAATGTTTTGTAATAAATTAATCTCTAATTATTCAGTGTATTATAGAATTTAATATTTGTATATTTATAAGTATCTTTCTTTATAAGCATATTAATGAGAATACTTGACTATTTAGCTACGCCCTTGGAGGTTACTTGTTTAATATGAATTATATAGTACTAAAAATTTTGAAATTAGCACAATATTATTTTGTTACGTTTAACCTAGATATTTATAAGTTTTAAACCGTTTTTAAACTTCTATAAAATTTTAAAAACCATTTAACTGCCGAAAAATAAATTAATTCTAGATTTAAGCAACTTACGTGCTTTCTTGTCAATTACATAGTCAAAACTTCCTAGTCAAAACTTCCTAAAAGATAACCACTAAATATAAAGCAACTAAAACTAGTCAATTACTAAAACAAAAGATTACCTATAAATATAAAAAAACTAACATTCTTCCACGATGAGTTAGCACTCTTTGGTCTTTTTGTATTAAGTCTCCACTTCTCTTCTGGCAGTAGCTTCTTGCTTGACCCCAGTACATTTTTTGATACACAACTTCGAATTTTTCTGTTGGTTATTTGTTATTAGATTAACAATTTATGCGCATTTAAAAAAGTATTAATTGTAACTTATTTTACAACTAGTTTTAGTCTCTCTTAAAAAAACAGTTAACTTTTATAGTTTTATAGTTTGCTCATTTTGAAAGCTAAAATCTTATATTTAGTTTAGACTTTCTATTGTAACGATCGTTATTAAAAAAAAAATACTACATCATTAAAACTACTTTTGATTAATTTAAACCTTAGTTTGGTAATTAACTTTAAATTTGGTAAGTTTTAGATATATTTAGTATGTATTTTGAAGAGTTTTTACCACATAACAAAGTAATAATATTTTTAATAAAGTTTAGTAATGTCTAACACTTTTTTTTTATTAACGTTAGAAAACTTCTTAAAAATTTTAAGCAAAATTCAAAAGACGTAAGCAATTTTTTATCTATTTCACTAAACAACCACTATTTCTTCAGCTTCAAACAAATATTTTTAACAGTTTAATAGTTTAATCATGTTGTAAAAGTTTATTTTTAATAACTGTTTGAAGTAAATGCAACTTATTATTTTTCAAAAACATATATACTATTATTAGGTTCTCATAAGGTTAGTTTCAAGTTTAAAGATTAAAAAAAAGTTTAAATATAGTAATGGTTAACTAATTGTATTAGTATTTTTGTCGGTGAGAAGTACTATTTTACTTTTAAAAATTTCAAAATATCTAAAATGTTGACAAACTTAAAGTCTTTTGAGTTGTTGCTGTTGTAGTAATTTCAGATTTTTCCGTAGTATTAGTTGTACTTTGCGCAGTATTAGTTGTACTTTGCGCAATAGTAGTTGTACTTTGCGCAGTAGTAGTTGTACTTTGCGCAGTAGTAGTTGTACTTTTCGCAGTTGTAGTTGTACTTTGCGCAGTTGTAGTTGATTTATCCACACTAGTAGTTGTATTTTGCGCAGTAGTAGTTGATTTGTCCATTGCTGTAGGTAATTTATCCGCTTCTGTGTAGAAATATGTCGAACCTTTAAAAAAAATCTCAATGCACAGTAAAAAACTTCACATGTGGCAAATATCACAAAACACTATGTGTAAAGTTTAAATATTTTAAAGAATTTTTAGGGTGACAAAATGGATTTTCTAAAAGCATCTTAAATTTAGAGAAAAATAATCAGTGTAAACTTAATTTTGTATTTAACAGAATAAATGTATTTACTTTTGTAGACAGATCTTTGTTTAAAGGTTTTTTTGAAAGCGTAAAAATTAACAATTTTTAATCTCATTCATTTACTTTTTTTGGCATTGTTTTGATAATAAATTCTGTTTAACAGTATTTGTAACATCATATAAGATAGTACTTTTATTCTTTAAATTTTTTTTAGCCTAAATACATACCTAAGTTTTAAAGTTGTTATTACACACCTTTTTATTATACAAAAACATTTAAAGGTTTTTTTTATATGATATTTGATTTAACAACAACATAGTTAATTCAACTTAAATTTAGTTTAATGTAAACGCCATTGGATTTAAACAAATATAATATTAAATCATCTAACTTAATTTTTGATATTATCTGATACAATGACGTCATAAATGCACTTAAAAAAAGAAAAAGTACATAAAAGAATATTCTCAATTTTTAAGCTAACAAAATGTATCAACTTTAAACATAGATCGGCCTATGAAAGTGTAAAATTACGTTTTTTTTTGGTTATTTTTACAGTAAAAGAGTATTTTTCAACTTTGATTGTTTTTAGAAAAATATACATCTTTATATTACTAAAAACTTTTCACTTAGTGTTTTAGTAATATCTGCCAACAGTAAAAAGTGTTTTCAATTTAAAACTCAAAGGAGACTTTTGTTTTATTTTCTTCTGCACAAATATATATCTTATAAAATAAAACAAAAAGTTTGCATTTACCTTAAATTTTTTTGTAAAATTAAATTACCGTACTTACCTTCATTACGTTGTAAGTTTAAAGTCTGTTTTTATAGTCATTTTTTTTTGTAAAAAAAAAATATTTACTTTCAAATGTTTTGTTAAGTGGCAATTGTTTTATCTCCTGCTGAATAATTTTCTCCTGCACGACCTTTACATAAAATTATAATTATATTTTTATTAACAATAACTTTAGAAAAAACAAACCTTTTGTGTTTTTACGGTGACAGAAAAAGTACCTACACTGATTAAAATTCCCAAAGTGAAAATTATCACAATTAGTATAAAATTTAACATCAAACTAGTTTTTAGTTTTATATCCATTTTCTAAAAACAAACTTTTCAACTTCCCTTTAATAATTTAAAGTTGTTTGAAACTGAATATTATTTCACATATTTGTTATAATTATAAATAAGGTAAAAACTCTTCAACTCTATTTTTTTACTTTTCGTTATTATTCTTTCAATACAAAGTTTAACAAAATCAGTGCAGCTAAATAATAAAAATAAAACAGAAAGTTTATTGATGATGCATTTGATACTTTTCATATACAACCTTATAATAAAATTATTTTAAACCTTAACACGAAGAACATCTATTGGTTTTTAAATGTTTTGTTACGTAAATTTTAAAAGTAGTTAGTTACTTTAGTTTTTTGTAGTTTAGAAGTGAAGTTTAGTGACTTTAAATTGATTAAAATATTTTCTTTAAAGAGAAGTTAGAGCTTTTTAGCTAAGTTAAGATTGAAATAAAAAGCTTTTCGACAAAATTTATATAAATATTTATTTTATGAAAACGCTAAAGTCTGTATTTTACTTGTTTCATAAATCTTTTATTTAAAGAGAAATGAAAGTTTTATGACTCGAGTTGGAACAACTTTCAAAAAATATTATAATAAAATATATTATAAACAATAAGTTTTTGTAAGTACTGCATCAACTAAAATAATCTAAAAACAAGGGCTAGTAACAAAATTTATATTTGTTTAATCTGCTACTGAACAAATAAAAGTTTAACTAAACTTATTGTCTTTTTATAAAGCGTAGATGGTGTTTACATAGCTAACACGAACACGGAAAATAAATGCACAGTTTTATTGTATAATTAAATTATTAAATTAAGCTCGAGACTTAAACGCATTTTAACACGGAAGTCAAACGTGCCAAAAACATGGAAGAGTTTTAATATGTGTTTTAATAACTTAATATAACTTTTGCTCAGTAAAAACATACAAAACCAATAACTTATAAACTGTAAGTCTAAAAAAGAAAGGATAACAATGTCTACAAATGTTTTATTGAAAAATAACAAGCTTCAATATTTATGTTTTAAAGTCAAATAATTACGGTTAAAACAGAACAACAAAGAAACTAATATTTGTTAAATGTTGTTACACTTAAAAAATTACACGATTTCAGATAGTTAATAAGCATCGACGCTAAGTTGATTATCAGACTGCAATTATTTTACAAAATAGCAATCAAAATGAAAAACTGTGTAAAAATAAAATAAAAACTTAATAAAATAAATAAACTTATGATATTATTTTGTTTATTAAATAAGTTTATGAATGTAAAACTAGAAAAGTTTTGCGTATTCAGTTTTTTTTTTTCTGTGAATAGTCAGGGAACCGAGGCATCAAAACCAAAAATAAAATAAGTTTAATCAAAGCTTAATGTATTAAGAATATAAAAGTTAAAATAAAAGGTTTATAAGATAACTTAGATTAGGAGTGTTTTAATTCTATAAAAAGTCTCTTTTTTTTCTATATTTAAAAAAAGTAAACTAAAAATATATTTGATAAAATGACAGAAGCTTCATTCGTATAATATAAGATTAAATATGAATCTGACACTTTTAGGTTTTATTTTCAAAACCTTAAAAAAAAAAGTTTCAAGTATAGTTGTAAAAGATCACGTTTAATTTTTTATACTAGAATTAAAAATATTAACTTGGCTGATTTCAATAGTACATCTTTAAAAAACACTGAAAGATTTAGAACAGTTTCCAAAAAAAAAAAAAAATTGCATTGATCATTTTTAAGAGAGTCGTGTTGTTTTAATTGTATAATAAATAACAATTTTGAAAATATTAATATTTATTTTAATCTGTTGTGACTCTTATTTTTTGTTTTGTCTAATAATTGTTAGTCTCATAAAAAATAATTTAAGCCATATTTTGTTCTAAATTATTATATTAAAACGATATTCAAAACCTGATTCTTATTTTAAAAAACGTTTTATAAGCTGTGTCAAGAGTCTGCTTAAATTAATTAATAAATTTAGATTAGGTAAATATTTTTTTTTTCTAAGTTATAATGGTTACAATTGGTAAAATAAATGATATATGTACTAGTACTTTTATAATCAAATTTAGTATTTAAAGAACATATTGTTATGACTATTAATAATAATTCTAAACTTTAGGTTCGTTAATTCAGGCTAGTTCAGGTCAAAGTTAGTTAAACTTATTATCTTTACAAAGTTAAATACTTAATTTGATGCAGTATAAATGTACTCAATTAGCCTTGCAAAAAACTCTTTTAAGCATAAACCTAGTAGTTATGTTTTTATTTAAAAACCTATGAAAACTTCAAATAAATAGTCTAGGTTTTATTTTATTTGATGTCAAAGTTATGCGTTTTGTTTTTCTCTTCATAATAAAGTATAATAATAACCAATAAGGCAACTAATAACCATCCTTATGCTAAGAAAATAATAATTTTTTAGCTACTTTAAAGATGTTTAAACCTCAGTGTGTTCATGTGCAGATTTCAATGAAAACTGCCTGTTGTCGCGTACAATAACGCATTGTAGTTTTTTTTTAGTATTTTCATTAATTTTGTAAAAAAAAACTAAAAAAGAAGTTTTTGAGTTTTTTCATAACTTTAAGTTATTATGTTAATAATTTTGAAGATGTTTTTTTGATTGAATGTTTTTAAACTTTTCAACTTACTTAAATATGCAGACATATAAGGTATAACATCCTTAACAAACTGAAAAACTAAAATAAATGTTTTCCATAATACAAATGATAGTCATATATAAGTTAATTATTTAGCTTTTATTCTTTACAGTGTGTAATAAAGCACTTGATATTCTAAAAAATTCATAAACAAATATCGGTTTGATTTAATTATTACGCTTTTAAGAGATTATAATCATTTAGACATAAATTTAAACAACATAAACATAAAAAAATATAGTTAGTTTCAAGTCAATTAATCTTAAACCATATCTACAGCAGTTCTACTTTTTGTATTAGAGTAGGTTAGTATTTATGACAATATATGTATACAATTGTTATACATGTATACATTTATTAATAACATGATTAAAGCTGGCTTAAAGCTATACTTTAAATAGTTGCTTTCTACTTTCTCTCGTATTAAATTTTTTTTTAGTTGATTTTTATTCTTGTTATACATAGAAAATACATGTGATTTATTGCACTTTCTCAAATACATCACTTAACTACCAGATTTTTCTTTATATGCAAAGTAAAACAACTATAACGACTAAGTTTAAATCCTCAACAAGTTAAAAGTTTTCGTTATTTGGAAAATATATACTTTATTCTTAAAAACCTTTTAGCTGGGTAGAATGGTTTAATGATAATTGTGTTTAAGCTGTAAAACTTGGGTTATAATAAATTTTTAAATTAGTCGAAGTTATCATTAATTCCAGAAAATTATTTATAAAAATATTTCCATTAAAAACTCATAAACATTCAATTACAGCAGATTTATATAATAAAATACGCGTCTCAATATCGATTGGTCTTCATTTTTGATTAATTTGTGAACCTAGTTCTAACCTAGGTTATAATTCTTAAGACGAAATAAAGATAAATTTACTTTATACCATAAAATATGGTGAGAGACTCAGAGTGGTTTAACCTCAATCTTAATTAAATTTAAGACTGTTTGATAAAAAAAGATAATGCATTTACTTGTGTAAAAACTTATTAAACACTTATTATTTGGTAACAAAAAAGTTATTTTTATACTACTATAATTAGTGCTTTAACTGCATAGTTTTTTTTTTGTTAAATACTACAACTAATACACTACACGAACTATTTTATTACTTTTTAACAGATTCCTATAATATAAAATAATAAACCTTTTGCATACGATGTATCAACTAAAACTTTATACATTCAATATATTTACATATTACAATGAACAAGCTTTATTAATAAGACAAACTTTAATTTTATTAAAAAATAAATTGAAAAACTAACTTCTAAAATACTAATTTGAGTTATAACATTTGTTCTTTTTGACCATATGCCAAAGCACTTTTATTTTGATATTTTTTAATTAAGCATTAGTAGAGTTTAAGTTGTCACTACTTATAAATTTAAAGCGTAACAGTAAGATTTTTTTCACAAGCTAAATGTGCGGTGCGTCACTTTGGCACAGAGGGTCACTTTGGCACGGCGACAAGATGACACGGTGCGTCACTTTGGCACAGCGACAAAATGACACGGTGCGTCACCTTGGCACGGTGCGTCACTTTGGCACAGAGGGTCACTTTGGCACGGCGACAAAATGACACGGTGCGTCACTTTGGCACAGAGGGTCACTTTGGCACGGCGACAAAATGACACGGTGCGTCACTTTGGCACAGAGGGTCACTTTGGCACGGCGACAAAATGACACGGTGCGTCACTTTGGCACGGAGGGTCACTTTGGCACAGCGACAAAACGACACGGTGCGTCACTTTGGCACGGAGGGTCACTTTGGCACAGCGACAAAATGACACGGTGCGTCACTTTGGCGCAGCGACAAAATAACACGATGCGTCACTTTAGCACAGCGACAAAATGACACGGTGGTTAATAAGGGAGGGAACGATTTGTTGTGAAACTTCAATCTTCATTGGTATGGACAACGATCTTATTTTTCTAGGAAACTTTTCAGTTTCCTGTCTTATAACTGGTTTTGTAGAATCAGCAACAATCACATTGATTAACTTTAAAAACAAAGACCGCAGGAATTTTTGATCGTGACTTTATAAAATAAAGTGAAACACGTAATGTTTATACCTTCTATTCTCATCGTCGTACTTATAAAAAACATGCTCGTTTTTAAGCAATAGCAAGGTGTTAGGTGTGCTTAAAAGCTGTGCTTAATAAACAACAACTAGTTGTTTATACCAAACAACGTTCACAAAGATGCAAAAGCAGCAATTTGTTTAACAATATACGACTGCCAAAATTAACAAAAAATTATTTTTGATTACTTTCGAATGGAAAATCTTAAACACAGTTTAGTACTAGAACTTGAAACGAGTTAAAAATTTGAAAATGACTTGCCATTTTACGACTAAAAAGATAAAAACTCATAGAAACTTATTATTTAAACTTCAGCAACATTCTGATTTAAAAAATACAATCTTCATTTTAGATCAATCATCTAGTACATCAAAACAATAAACTAGTAGATGTAATTACAGAGGAAAATTTGTTTTATAAACTAAAACTCAGACGTTATCGATAGCAACTTTTCTGCTGTTGTAATTCTAAATCTAATGCGGTTCTTATTTTACGTTTTTATGCTTAAAAAAGTTGATACTTGCGCTATTTTGGCAACTTAATAGGTTGCAAGATTAAAAATAGAAAATTGAATATTATTTTCATAACAGAGTTAAGACAAAACCGAGTTTTTTAAAACTTTGTAATAAAACTCAAGAATATAAAGTAGAAGATATGTTTTACACGCAAATTAAAATCTGCTTTTACTGTATCATTATGAAATTTATTTACTGAACATGTATTAAATATAAATGCAATTAAATCCTTATATGCAATAAAATACTATAATATCTGTTATACTCTAAGTTTATTTTTTTATATTTTAGACTAAAAAGTTTTGTAAAAATAAAAAAGACTTAAAATATTAACTTTAATAGAATGGCTGCAGCTTTAATTAGAAGGCTGCAGCAGCAATGTTGTATGTATAACCTCTTCTAGTGATTTTTTTTAAATTGATAAATATATAAATGCGCATGAATGGTTGCATCAGACTCTTAATTTTCTCTCAACTGTTCATAATACTATTTTTAACTTTTTCATAAATTTAGGCTCCAGGTCCGTTTATTTTAATTATTTGCTTTCAGACAAGTTTATTATACATTTCTTATACAGAGTTTTAAGTAAACATCCTAACTTATTAACTTTTGTTAAATATAAATATATATACATATTTAATATAAATGGCTAGTTACTACAAAAGCAGCTTAACTCTGTATTTTTAAAAACTACAGTTAAAACACGCATGACTTATCCTTACTACGAAATAACTCTGTATTAATTTAAATCTTAGTTATTTTTTACAACAATTCCTGATAATAATTAATTAAAATTAACAACAAAAAATACTAAATTTTATTCATTACATAAATATGAAAAGTTGTGAAACGTAAAAAACAAACTTAAGAAATTTATGTTTTTATACTATGACTTAAATTTTAAAGCAATGTAACATATAAAGTTTCAAATGTATCAAGCTACTATAGTTTGGAAAAGTATAATAAATCTTTTGTTTAACTAATTACTCTCAAAATTTTACAATTAAAAGTTATGTTACTGAAGAAGTTTAGTTTTGCACATAAGTTTGTTAATCCATGCTATCGTGACGCACCGTGTCATTTAGTCGCTGTGTCAAAGTGACGTAACGTGTCATTTTGACGCTGTGCCAAAGTGACGCACCGTGTCATTTTGTCGCTGTGCCAAAGCGACCCTCCGTGCCAAAGTGACGCACTGTGTCGTTTTGTCGCTATGCCAAAGTGACCCTCCGTGCCAAAGTGACGCACCGTGTCGTTTTGTCACTGTGCCAAAGTGACGCACCGTCTCATTTTGTCGCTGTGCCAAAATGACGCACCGTGCCTAAGTGACGCACCGTGTCATTTTGTCGCTGTGCCAAAGTGACCCTCCGTGCCAAAGTGACGCACCGTGTCGCTTTGTCGCTGTGCCAAAGTGCTCTCTGTGCCAAAGTGACGCACCATGTCATTTTGTTGCTGTGCCAAAGTGACGCACCATGTCATTTAGTCGCTGTGCCAAAGTGACGCACCGTGCCAGAGTGACGCACCGTGTCATTTTGTCGCTGTGCCAAAGTGACGCACCGTGCCAGAGTGACGCACCGTGTCATTTTGTCGCTGTTCCAAAGTGACCCTCCGTGTCGAAGTGACGCACCGTGCCAAGGTGACGCACCGTGTCATTTTGTCGCTGTGTCATTCTGACACCCACCCAATAATAAAGCATTGATATTCAGTAATTAAAATTTTACGGTTCTTATCTTAAGTTCAAAAGAAATGATTTCAAAAAGTACGTGTATAACTAAAATAGTGCACTGAGGATTTCTAGTCGCATTTGTCGACGTTTATTCTAATAAAATAGAGTTAGCAATATCATAAGACGTAGATTTTCACTTACTGGACTACAGTTGCCTTGTCTAAGTTTATGACCTCTATCAATTATAAAAATAGTGATATTAGCGTAACATTTTTATACATTTCTTTCTGAAAACAATGCTTAATTTAAAATGATACAGTTGTTAACCTAGGTTTGATCTAGGTTTCCAAATAGAAAAATAAACAAGGATACAATTATGCTAATATTGTAACACATTTGAACATCTTCTAGTAAATTACCGATTGTAGTATTTTTATTGTTATGACATGAAAATATTTTTAATGATTTATTTACTATTTTTTTTGTTTAATGGTTAGTGAGTATTTCAATTGGAAACATTATTTAAATTGAATATTTGTTTTTTTAATTTTAAAATTATATTAAATGGATTTAATCGTTCAAACATATTTGAAGTGTATAAGAAAAAGTTACTACTCAACTTAATATAAGCTTTAAATTGTTTTGAGTTGTAAAGCAATAAAGAGTTTGAAGTATGATAGCTTTTAAATTTTGTATAATTTTATTAAAACTTTATTATAAAATTTTATAAAAAATCTTTAAAATAGCTTAAAATTGTACAAAAAACTTTAGGGCAAAACGTTTTAAATATTCAAACTCTACTTTTTTTTATAATTCAAATTTTTTAAAAACAGTTTTACTTAAATCTAAAAAAAAATATATATATCAACTATAGTTAATAGAGCGTTTCGTCGATTTTGTAACGATTTAACGAGTTTTAACAAGTAGAAACAATTTGTAAAAAAATTATGTACACACAAATTTTAAAACCAAATGGGTATAAAAAATCAAAATTAAGTTAACAGATAGCGTAAGGTAGAACTTTTTGAATATTGCTATAACTATTTTTTAAAATATTTATCAATTTTTCGTAATGAAAAATTAATTGAAAATTTTTAAAAGTTTTATATAAAATAAAAACTTAACGATAAAATTTTACTTAATATTGTAATTAAAACAATGTTTTTAAATTGCGCATTTAGTGATTCAAACTAAATATAAAAAAACAATAAGAAAGTTGAACTGCTCAAAAAAATCAAACACGTAAATGATATTTAAAAGAAATTTGAAAAAAAACTTAGTCAAAAAAAATAACTTTTATATTTAGCAAATTTACATTTAGTACGACTAGCTACTAAACTTTAAAAACAACATTCTTTTTAATCTAAATTGAAAACAAATTGCACAACTTAAATTATTCGTTTTAATAACTAAAAAGTAACCTAGACAAAGTTGCCCACTGAGAGCAGTTAAATAAATTGTATTGAAACAAAAAAGAGTACTATTATTACTAAAACATGAGTTGATAAGCATAGTAGAGTTTTAGTTGTCATAAATTTAAATAAAGATGTGCAAGTTAAAAACATTTTATTTACAACTAGGTTTCGGTGACAAAAATGCGACTTTTTCAAGTAAAACAAAATAGTAAGCTGTTCATAATAATGTTGTTTATCTATAATGTTTTTTTTTGTTATTACTTATATATATATAATGTGTACATTAAGTTTTTATCACAAAATATATTTTTATTTTTTAAAATATGTTCATACTTAAATAAGTACTTTTAAAACATTAGATTCCAGTAATTAAGATTTTAAATGTCTAATTGTAAGTGTTTATTTTTTTAAAGAAAGTTTCAAAAATGTTAGCATTTTGCCGACTTCTAGTCTATGCGTAATCAAATGTATATCTTGAATACCTGGATTTTCGTTTTTGAGCCTGGTCTAAGTTTACCAATTATTACCTGGATAGACTACAACTACAACAACAAGCGTAGTGTTTTTATACAATTATTTTTTAATCATAAAATCAAACCTTTATATTAAATGATAAAATTGTAAACTAATAAACTATAAAGGTTTGTTCTAGGTTTCTTAATGTTTATACTAAAGTGGATCCAATAATGCTAATTCAATAATAATAAATTTAAACATTTTTTTTTTAATTAGTGATTGTGGTGTTTTTAATGTTTCGTAAAGAAGATATCTTCAATAAACATTTACTGTGAATATTAATTTAAGAAAACTTTTCTAAATTCACATTTATTATGTTAGTTTAAAATATATCCTAGATAGTTAACACCTCCCAAACGTAATTGAACTGTTCTGTAGAATAAGTTTCCAAACCATATCAGAAAATATATTTTTTAAACTAATCGTATTTGCAGCTTAATTTTACTATGATTTAGTATTAAGTTAATTTTAGTTTTGCTAAGAAAGTTTTTTTGATAATGAATGCATATATTTTGTATTTCGCTTTTATTGTATATTGCTATAATCTTGTTTTATTTATATATTTCCATTTTTTCTTAGTTGTAAAGTTGGCAGCTAAACTTAGTATTGAATTTAAAATTAAACCTTTTCGTAAAACAATTAAAAAAGTTTCTCTAATTAAACTTCCAAAAATTTTCAAAATAAATGAGTTATAAAAAAAATTAAACTATTTACTTATACTGTTCCTTTTTGATATTTTTGAAGAACACTTTAAAGTTTAAACTGAGATTTGTTTTTGTTAAATTCGCTGTTTCAATTTAAACTCAGATTTTGTCTGAGTTTACAAAATTTCAATAAGAAATAGTTGTTAATCCTAGGTTGAATTGTTTTTACTTATACAAGTTGTTGCAACCCAATATTTGTGATTATTAAATTATTTTCAATATAAAAATTAAAAAAAAAAGACTTTTTTTAGCATACAAAAGTTATAACAAAAATTATGAGAATTTTTTAACACATTTACAAACAATAGAAGACAAAGTCTTATTCTTTAAAATGCAATAGACTGGTCCTGTTGAGCACTTTGAATAAAACTTTCGTATTTAAGAACAAGAATGCTGTACATAAACCGTTTAATAAAAAAAAGATAATTTATTCAAATTGAAATTATTTATAATGCTTTTAAATTAATAGAAACTAACAGTTTTAATATTTTTATAACTAAAATATTTTTTCATAATCGTCAAGCTAAAGTTCATAGTCTTCTGAAGCTTTTGAATAGCAAAATGAGTTGTTGTGCTTAAACTTAAATTTAATAATCACCTATATTTTTAAATATAACTAGCTGTTTAAAACATCAATAAGTATCATTAGGTGAAAATTAGACGTTTTTTTATTAAGTATTTTATTAGTTTCAACTTCATTTGACTAAAACTTTAAATGTAAGATTGTATAAAGATATATAAGAGATATTTTAATTTAGATGTTAGTACTCCAGACTATGTAGTTAATTAAAAATCAAATAAAAGTGTGTTATTATTCATCACGTTTTAGTTAGGTAAACAATTAAGGCTTTTTGTGTCTGAAGGTGATCTTACTATTAAACATACATTATACATAAAAGTTGTTGTAATTTAATGTGTGTGATTTTAAATTAGCAAATATCAACAAAACATTATGAAAACTCAAAGTAACTGAAAATTTAAAAATCTAATTTTTATTAACTTAATGTAGCAGTCGAAGTTTTAACGAATTCAAGAAGTATTTTGAAAAATCTAAAAATGTGTCTAAGTTGAATTAAAAACTGTCAATAATTTTATGTAAATTAAAAACCATCAAAACTCAATGAAAAAGTCAAAAACCTGTTTTGTACTATTATTGTAATCTGATTTAAGTTTTGTCTGCTTTCCAGATATAAATGAACATTTGTTTCTGTGTCTGCATGAGTTATTTAACTTTGTTTTAGGTTGATTCAAATTGTACCAGATTTAGTATTAATAAAATAAACAAGCCAATAAAAATAGTAAACATTAAATTTAGTATAATTCAAAAATAGTTATTTAATTTACTAAAATTTAATAACTTTAACAATTTTAAAATTGTATTAGTAACACAAAATTAAGTCACTTAGATTATGTTTATTAAGTACTGTATTAAATTTGAAATGACATTAAACATAAAAGTTGTTAGAATAAGTTTAAAAAGTTGATTGTTTTTTAATAAGACAAGTATTCTTTTAAAAAATTTGTTAAAAATTAAATAAAAACTCGTTAATCACACAGTTTTAATAAAAAAACAGATAAGAAATTAGCTCATGTAGTATAACTAAAGGTAATTAAAACAGTATATCTAAAAAGTTAAAGCGAATCCTATATAAAAGAACTCGTAATTGCCAGCATTTAAGGATATAAATTCTAATATTGTTTAGAGTTAAAAAGTTAATTAAAATTGGTCTTCAATGCATGGAATCGTTAATAAATGCGTATATTTGTTTTAGTGCTTTTAATAAATTAGTTTAAGATTTATTAAATTTTGATTAAATTTTTAACTTAAGTTTAATCTAGGTTTACAAATAAGTTTCTCTGGACCTTAACATATTGAAATTAAGTAGTAATGAAATTATACAAGCTTCTGTTTGTTACTGTTTGTGGGTTTTTAAATATTAAGTAAGAAAATAAAAATAAAAAAATTTGTGAGCTTGGATTTCAAAAATGTTTTTGTAGAAAATTATGTTTTATATAAGTTCGGTTTAATTTATCAAAACAGATTTAACATATCTACATGTTATTAATTACAAAATAAGCAACTGCTACAAGTTCGTGATTTTCTTTGTAAGTAAATTAATGTTTAAAAAAGGATTTATAACCTGTCAATTTTAATATCAAAATATAAATCCTTATGAAATAGAGCTTTCTAAAAATAAAATAAAATAAAAAAACTAAATAAACTTTTGACAAAAAATATATTTAAAGTAACGAAAATTATATGTTTGGTTTAAATTTTTATACAAACTTATCTAAAAAACAAATAAGCTTAGATAACAAATTACTTTGGCTTAAAATTTTAATACTTTTAGTTTAAAAATATCAACCAGTTATGAACAACTTATGAAATTTAACGAACTTCTGTACTTTAAAAATAATATTATCAAACAATGCATTTAAAAGACTTTCAAAAAATTACTAATATAAAATAACGAAATACGGAATTAAAAAGAGTTTAATTAATATATTTAATATGATAAACATATCAATTTATTAGACTTTCATATTAAGATCAACTTCATTTACGTAAATATAATTAAACGAAAAAACAAAACTGTCACATTATATTTTAAATGTACAGTTTTAAGAGTTTAGCAAGAATACTTACACTAAAAAGAAGTCACTTGAAATATTTTACTGAAGTATAAAGTTGAGCAGTTAGACTTTAAAAAATTGTCAATATTAAAAAAGAAAAAAAAAAACATTAATATAAAAACAATTCACTACTAATCTGGGAAAAACTGCAATTTTTGACACGTCCATTTTTTATGAAAGTCATTATGGTAGGTAACACCATTAAAGTTAGTTCAGCAAGCAATTGCTTTTAGATAATTTGAGAAACGATTATTTTAACTGACTTGAAACAGAACGAGGTGCTATAACAAAAGAGTGTTTTTATCACTACAAAATAATAAGCCATTTAAAAAATGTTTTCAGGGTCAAAGTCTTACAGTTTTGTTTTGTGAAAACAATTCAAAAATAAATTTTGTAACATTTGCAGGACGGATTTCGTTTAATTTTTGAAAATGCTTAGCAGGCCGGATCATCCGCTCACGGGCCGGATCAACCGCTCGCGGGCCGGATTCAATTTAAATTCAAAAAAGGTTTGGGGGCCGGTTGTTTTCACTCAGCGAACCAGATCCGGCCCGCGGGCCGTACGTTGCCCGCCCCATTACTAACCCATACCCTAGGTCCGTAACTTATTCATTTTATCTTTATTTTCTATTACATAAGTCTTTATATCATATTTTCATATGTGTTATTATATTTTTTTTTTACTGTTACCTCAAACCTTTACGCTTGGTCGGTAGCTTTCTTTTTTTTCTTGTGGTTTTTTTATTAGAATATATACTAGGTTTTTTTTAATCGTTTTTTTTTTCTGTTTTTTTCTCACTCTCGTGAAAAAATGACCCTCCGAGTAAAACTTTCATTCGTGAAATATTGACCCTCGATGCAAAACTATCTTTGTGTAATTTTGTCTTCGTGCAATTTTGACCCGTTTCCATTTGCAACAATACAATTTTTTTTTAATTAAAATAGCTTGACTAAAATTACCTTATTTGTTTTTATCTCTAACCTAATATCAACACGTTATTTAGCTTTTAGAAGTTTATCTTAAATATTTATAAATTACAAAAAGGATCATACATCAATTTTTATCTAAATAAAATAGTTTTTCAGTGTTATACTCTTCTAAAAACTTTTATTTTTTAATCCTAGATTCTAACTAGGTTGAAACATTTCTTTATAAACAGTTTAAAAATTTTATTTTATTTTTTCAAGATCTAAACACAAAACCACAACTTTAGTTTTTTTAAGTTTAATTCATGAACATAAAACATAAATTATAAAATTTCATTTTTAGCACCTTATTCTTTGGATTAAAAAGTTTTTCAAAACCTTTTTAGTAACAGAAGTAATTAAAAATGCATTTGTTTATTTTAATTTAAAACATTAAAAACCCTCAAACACTTTACTACAATAATTTATACAAATAAATAGCCAATTTTTGATATTTAAGTTTACGATCATGACTCTTGACTTTTGAACCTAATAACAAATAGGTTAATGATTCTTTAAATTCATATACAAACTTTAAGCTTAATATTCAAAAAATCAAGAAAGTTTCTTATTAAAAAGCCCTTATTAGTTAGATAGTTTAAACATCGTAGTTTTTAAAATATTTTATGTTGAGATTTAAGAATTTTATATTAAAGGTTGTTTCAAAGTATTAAATTTTTAATTATATTGTAAATTGTTTATATAACGACAAAAACGTGCTGAAAGTATATGGACTCGGGACTTAGGTCTTAGGAAAATTATTTTTGATTATTAATTTGTACACCACTAACCGTTTCACATCTTGTCTTGGAACTAAAACATTAATCTGTGACTTTAAAAACTTATAGAATTTATTTGATCAAATTTTATTTTTACTAGTTGTTTTTAAAAATCTTGATACTAGTATGTAAGCTGCTAGTCCTAAATTATAAAATAGATTATACTTTTTTAAACATCTACAAGAATATAACATGTTCAAACAATTTATATATAGGTCAAAGTTTATGTTGCAATGAAAATTGCACAGCTCGTTCTTAAATAAACTTTACTGTTTTTTGTGTATAAAAAATTATATTATCAATAACTTTGTAGTATTTGTAATTTTTGAGATTATAGTCAAAAGAGAATAAAAAGTACACTAAATGTAGTTCAGAAATTTGAGTTTTTGAAAATGTTTAACTTTTTACATTAAATTTATGTATGCACGTTTAAAAAATTATGTTTCAGCTATAAAATTATTAAACCTTTTAGCTTTAATTTTTTTTAAAGCTTTATATTTTAGTTTAAATAAATTAATACTCTCTTATGAAACGTTTTATTTACAGCAATTTTGTTCTGGAATACGCATTTTTAACTTCTTGCCTCAAAGTGCGTACTCAACAGGAAATTCGTACCTAAAAAGCACCAGTATAAAAACATAAGAATAAGACTTTGTCTCAAAATGTTTGTACATGACTAAAAATCACCAGTAAGTTTTAATTAAAACTTGTGTATGCTAATAAAAGTCTAGTTTTTTAATTGTGGTGTTTAATCGGTTTAAAAAATCACAAATAATAGGTCGCAACAACCTGTATAAACTAAAACAATTTTAACTAGCATTATGAACTGTTTCTTATTATAGTTTCAATTCTCAGATATAATCTGAGTTTAAATCAAAAATCAAACTTTTTTAAAACCTTTATCAGTTCAAAGTGTTCTAATAGAATCTAAATAGAACCGTAAACATAAATTGTTTTAATTTTAAATAGATCAATTTAATAAATTTTGTAATACCCTGTGATTATAAAAATATCAAAACTTAACAAAATAATTTATGTTTAAATTTTTATATTGATTATTGTAACTTAAACTGTTGTAAACAATGGTTGTAGTGAATATGTCTACAACATTTTTAGTAAGTGTCATAAAATCCTTTATCATTAACATTGACTAAAGGTTTTATAAATATAAAAATTTTGTGGAGAAAAAAATTACTTGCACAATACCTAACTATAACACAATGCTGATAAATAAACTGTTAAGTTTCAATGTTTTATTGAGATTTAGGCTATAATACTGTTTTACAAGTTAAAAATGTCAGTTTTATATTGACCACTACTTAAAAAATGAGCTAGGAGTGTTAAAAATATATAATCGAAAATTTACTTTTATTAAATAATTTATATTAGGTATATTTTAGGACTAAACACATTTTTAATTAACCTTAAATTCTAATAAAACAATAAAATAATACGATATTTTTGCGTTCAGAAAATAATAAACCAGATGAACATTTTGATTGAGTTTAAAACTCATTTATTTAAAAGACAATAATTAGTTAAATATTCTATAACATAAAAAGCTGAGCTTATTAGTGCAAATTATTTACAATCTTAATTTTTAAACTTTCTTGAATCTGTTGTTTAGTATAATAAAACAGCGTAAAAACTAGTATAAGAATTTCAATAATTTATATACAAAGTTGTGAAACATAGTTATGACTAACGTTTGAAATATAAACATTACAAGTTATTACAAAAATATTGTAAACAAGTTTACAATGTTTAAACAAGTATTTGCAACTATGTATATAATTTTGAACACATGAAGAATAAAAATTAAATAATAATAATCTAAAGACTTATATTAATACAGCTAAGTAATCGCGACAAGCATACAAGTTTGTTTATGTAAATTTTATTTTTAGTTTCATTAACCTCAGTTAAAACTAGGTTCACAAATTCAAAGTGATGAATAGCAGGTTATTTTATGATCGTTTCTAAATAAGTACTAATTATTGTATTCAAAGTTTTATGGTTTAATCATTTTTACTGTGGTACAATTTCTTAAAACAATATTATTATCACTCAAATTTAGAATTTAACATAGTTGACAACACCACACTACTACACCATTAAAGCACTACTAAAAAAAAACAGTAAATTTTCTGAAAAAATTTTACAAACATTAAGATGATAATACAATTAATATTTGTTTATAACAAAACAATTTTAATACATGTGGACGTTACTTATTTTAAGTAAATCATAAAATATATATATATATATATATAATTAACCTAAAAAGAAATGAAACAATTAAGTAAATGATTCAATGATTCGAAAATACCTAATTTAAAATAAATTTATTAGAAATTTTTGATCAAAAGTATAAACGTTTCAAAATCTTTTTTTTTTGTTTGAAAGTATAGTTATAAAAAACTTTACTGACCATTCCAATGAAAATCTTTATGTAACATTTCTACTAATATCGAAGTGTTCGTTTATCGGCAACTATTAAAGTAATATAAAAAAGATAAATAGTAAGAAAACTTTTAAAATAAAGAGGTGAAATTTTTTAATTAATATTATTAAATTTCTGAGTTCACAATGTTCAAGTTGAGGTGCAAATATATAGATAAGTTATACATGAAAATAACTTAAAAATAAATTTTTATATTTTATAAATTTAAGATTGGTAATTAAGATTTTAGTGTTATTAAATGAATAAGTTGTTAAAAAATAAATTTAAGTACATAAAAATATTGACTTCACATACCAAACTTAAAAACTTAGCATCAACAAAAAACATTATTCTTAAATCTTTATATTATTTAAGACTCTTAAGTATTACTATTAGTAATATATACGTACAGCTAGAAAAAAAGCAAGCAAAGATCTCAATGCAGACACAAAATAATTTTTAGAGTAAAATGAAATTTTATCAACTGAAAGAAGTTTTTTATTCAGATTTAGTTTTATTTTACAAAGTATAAAGAAAGAAAGATGCAAGTGAAACAATATTTGCTTCTATATAAACAAGTTCTATATTCACATATTTGAGTTTTTTTTTTTTTCTATTAGATTAAGTTTTACTTAAAACACAAATTAATGTTTATAACAGTATGTTTTTAAGACTAACTTTTAAATAACTTTCCTTATGTGAGAATAATATTAAGGTAAAAACTTAAGTATTTTTAACTAAACTATCTTAAACTGAATAAATAAGAATTTCTAATAGCATTGAACTTAAATTTATTCTTATATCAAGGTTTTAAGCTATAATTGATCTAGGTTTTAAAATTGTAAAACGTAATCCTATTTATTATTTTAAACTCTGATGTATTTATTTTTATATAAATTTAAGAGCTAGTTTTAAGTATTTATTTATCAGATATTATTTGTATTTTTAAGGAAAGAAAGACTTTAATACAAAACTTTTAACAAAAGTGAACAAACATTAATGAATTTATTTGTAAATTATTATAAAATTATAATAACGAGGTTTTAAAACTTAAAGTTGTCCATTTTATTTTTGTTACGTTTTCACTAATATAATAACTAAGACAACCATGTAACATATTGTTTGTGATTTTATAATGCTTTTAATGAGCAATTGATTTATTTGATACATTAACAACTTCTTTGACAATTATTTAACAAAAAAAAATCATAGCAATTTTGCAAACTACAATGTAAAAACTTTTCTAACTATTAAGTATCAAACTTGTGAAATATAAAAAATAAAAGACTTGTCTTTTAAAGTTTAGAATAAATTTGAGAAACTTATGTTTATTAATAGTAGAGATAATAAACTTTTATTTAAAACGTTCTTGTTTTTATGTTACAAAATCAACTTCTTCGTTGATATCGTTGAAACTATTAATAACAAATAGTTAACCAGCAAAGTAAAGTTTAGATAGTTTAAAAACCTTTCAAACATAAGTATTAATTACAATAAAAGCAATATCTTTTTTAAGTTATAGATATTTGGTACACTTTTTAATTAATATTACATAAACTTAATTATATTAACGAAAACAAAATCGAATTGAATTGGTGTAAAATTAAATGATAACTATAGTACCGGTTTATATTTTGAAACAAAGATTTATAAAAATTCAATTTGTAAATACAAACTGATAAAAAACTTAAATAGATAAGTATTTAAAAGAAATTTATCAATAATTAGTTTTAATGTTTGACTTTAACTTTTTATTATAATTTTTTATTTTATTTATTTTCTAAAATTATCAAAGATGTAATAAAGTAGTTTTAGATTTAACTAAATTTTAACTTAATTTCTTACTTTTGGTTTAGAGTTTATACTTATAATTAATATATAATTAGGCATTTAACCTTTTTTATTTGTTCATGTTTTAATTTAAAAAAACTTGAAATTCCTGTTTGGTAAAAAATTCTATCAAATTAACACTAAATTTTAACAAACATAAATATTCGATTACAACAGCGTGTATAAAACAGAAGCCCTTCTGTAATCAAGTGAAATTAATGCATTAAGTGGAATATATTTTAAAAATTTAGCTGTAGTCTAGCATCATAAAGCTACAATCAAGATTTAATTACATTTCACTGTTTAATTTTGCTCTTTAAACTCTTTAAAGCAGACTTGTGATCTATCATTTTATATAGATAATTACTTAAAAAGATTTAAGCAAACTTTACACGAACTTATTTTGTTTCTTCCTTGTTGAGTCACATTTTTAGTCTTTGTTGAAAGTGTGAACTCAAGAATTAGATTGATGTACATAAAATGATCATATAAAACAAAAAAAAAAAATTCAGGTTGAAACTTTTTATAATGTTTTTTAAAAATTTTACATCTAAAATTCATGATAGTTTACAACTGAAACAACTTTAGTTTAACGTGCATATATCTATATAATTTGAAAAAAAAGTATGTTGAAAAAAGCTTAAATGCTGAATATGCAATAACTTATTTTCTTTTTTCTCCACCGACTTTTAGTTTAATTATTGCAGGTAATACACAATTAGTTAACTATAATGATTTTGATACTACAAAACTAGTCAACTGTCTGTTAAAACAATTTATTTGAGTTTTTTGTAAGATATTCTTTAGCCGGATTTAAAATCTTTTGAACATGTTTAATAAATATATGTTTAAAAAATAGATTAAACTCGTATGTAATCTGTTTAAGAATTCAAAACACTTATCATAATAGTTCATTGATATGTAAAACTCGTAGTAACAAAATTTTATTTATAGTTAAAGTCACAGGTTTAAAGTTTTAAATAGTAACGAGACGTTAAACTGTATCAAATAGACAGTAGAAAAAATAACAGTAAATAAGTTTGTTGATTCTTGCTAAAAATAAATTAAAATAAAATTAAAATTTATAGAATATGTTCTTTAATTTCATAAAAGTTTTAAACAAACCTGAGTAAGTCTGTTTACGGTTTGTGGTAATTAAAGTATTAGTTGTGATTATTAATAGTTAAGTATGGCAAACCAGCTTTTAGATACAAATTTAGTTCGATGGACCAAGTAGTAGGATCAACAATTAGTCTGATTAATAAGACCTGAAGTAATTTTATTTTTGTGTTTTGTTGTTTTGTTTTTTATTTGATAATGTTTTAGATAGATTTTTTTATTAATAGATATGAATTATCAAAAAAATTATGTAAACATTTGACATCGAAACGATTTTAAACTTTTTTATAAGTATTGTAGACAAGACAAAGTTTATTAACTTCAGTACTTAAAATAATTTATTTGTCATAAAAAGATTAACTAAATAAATTTATGTATAAGTATATGCATAATTTCATTTAGGATAACTTTATTTCGAAAATATATGACTGTTTAGCCAATTACTCAATTTTCAACTAGTGTACTTAAAGTTTTTTAATAACCTAGAATTTTACTAAGTTTACAAATTAGTTAATTTAAATAAGTAAGTATCATTTCGAATCGTGTGAATTTATTTATAAGTTTTTATAAGCAAACGGTTGTGATTTTTTTTAAATTATTTTAGTAGGCAATTTTGAATATTTACATATTTGAAAATTACTGCCTAAAATCTAGAAAAAAAAATTCTAAAGAGACATTAAAAAAACATAGAGTAGTTGTAATAAAGGATTCAAACAACAGTAATTTTCATATGAAAAGCAGTTTAGGTAGCAGTTTAGAAGTAATTTTTAAAAGAAGATTTTACTATTTGTTTTTAATTTACATATCTGTAGAAATATACACGTGCGTCTAATTTTAATAAAAAAATACCATCTAAAACAAGTTAAAGTTATAAAATTAACTATTAAAATAAATATAAACTTACAATCGTTTAGAATACAAGTTTATAAAAATGCAATTTATTTATATTTCAAGCTTAGTTTGTCGTTATTTCATTAAAAAGTATTTAATAATTTAATTAGTTTTAAATGATACTGAGTGTTTTTTTTTTAATTTTGAATAATTTTTATAATAATTTTTATGTAGATTTACAAGTGTTGACCTTTGATAGATAAATAGTTGCAACAACAGTCTAATGACTTTGGTTAAGCTATGCTTTCGTTTTTTACTTAACTTATTTAAAGTTGAATTTAATTTTTTTAACCTAGATTTGATACTAGGATTATAAATCACTAAGTAGATTTGCATTAAGTTAAGATATTATTGGAATAAATTTCAAGTTTTGTAAGTATATTTTTGTTGTTTTTTAGCATTTGTTGTATTTACTTATTTAATTTACCAAACAAAATTGATATTTATTAGCAAATTACACTACCATTAATTAACAAATATTATCAAACTTTGTAGTGTTACTAAAAGTTACAAGTAGATTCTTTTTTTAGCAGAACTAGGATTATTGAGGAGGTGTTTATAGATTAGTGATTGTTAACTTTGTGACTTAAGGTTTGTTGCATTTTTTTCTATAATGTAAAGAGTTTCATATTTTATTTTAATATTGGAAATATATAAAAAAACACCTAGTACAAGGTTTTTTTTTTTTAATTCTAAGATTGCCAACCAAAATTTTTAAAAAGTATTTAAAGTTATGATATTTTACTCAAAAACATTTATTGCACAAAAATAAAAAACCCTGCAACGACTAAAAAATATTAACTTTCATTAGAAGTAGAATCTACTTGTAACTTTCTGTAAAACTACAAAATTCGATAATATTTGTTAAGTAACGGTAGTATAATTTTCTTAAAGATAAAATTTTTGTTTGTTAAATGTGAGGTAAAGGTTTAGTAAGACAAAAACGTAGCTCAAACAGAGTCATTAAACTGTTGTTGCAAATATTTACCTAATAAAGGTCATAAGTTGTAAATTTTCATAAAAACTAATCAAAAAAAAAAGTATTATGTAGATTGTAGAAGTAAATAAATTATTCAGTAGTTTTTAATAAAATAACTACAAACTAATCTTAATTTACCTACAAATGTCAATTTTAAAACATTGTATTCTAAACGATTGTAAGTTAGTAATTATTTTAATAACTAATTTTATACTTTAAATTTGTTTAAAATGGTTTTTTGTTGATCAGCAAAGAAACCAAAGTATACAAACGTAGTTCAGGTTTTAAGTAGTATGGTATCTGAAAACACTTTGTTTAAATTGTGAAATGCGTTGATATTTTTTAAAGATCTGCAAATTAAAAGTTTTACAGTAAAAAATTAATTAAAGCGCTTTTTCTAAACTGCTACCTAATCTGCTCTTCACTTAAAGATAACTGTTGTTTTAAATTTTTATTACAACTATTTTATGTATATTTCAATGTCTTTTCAGATATTTTTTTTTATCAATTTATCTTCTTGATTTTATGCCGTAAACTTTCAAATATGGAAACATTTTAAAACTGCTTACTAAACTTATTTTGAAAAGGTCACAAACGTTTAATTATAACAACCTTTATTTAAATTTACACTGTTTGAAGTTTTAATATTTTTATACAGCATTTAGTTTGTAAACCTAATATAATTCTAGGTTATTAAAAACTTCAAGTACGCTAATAAAATTGAGTGATTAACTAAAAAGTGCATGTATATCAATATAAAATCAGCCTAAATTTCTGTATATATACTTATATACCAATTTTAAGTAAATCTTTTTTTTATGACAATATTTTTTTACTGGTTAAGCTGTTTTTTTTTAATACTGAAGTGGATAAAACGTGTTTTATTTACTTTATATTTAGAAAAATTTGAAATTATTTCGACGTCAAATGTTTACATTTTTTATTTGCTAGTTTAACTCTTTCCAAATAAATTTGTCTAAAATATTATCAAAAATAAAAACGAAACAAAAAAATTAGATTACTATAAGTTCAACTGATCAGATTAGTTATTGATTCTGCTTCTTGGTCCGTCAAACTGAATTTGTAACTAAAAGTTGGTCAAACATACTCAAATATAAGTAATGTTTTAAATACCTCAAACTGTTTATTTGATTGATTTTAACATCTTGTCAAGGATTTAAAACTTTAATCTTGTGACGTCAATTATGAGTAAAAGTTTTTCAATTAATATTAATTACTACGAGTGATACAAAATAATGGTTTTAGAATGACAAATTAAGTTTTAAATTGTTAAACAGATGATATACGAGTTTAATCTATCATTTTAATATACAACTATAAAACATGTTCAAATAATTTAAAATTCAACTAAAGAGTATGTAACAAAAGAATTCAAATAATTTCTTCTAACAGAAAATTTACCAGTGTTAGTAGTTTAAAAACCATTACAGTTAATTAATTGTGTATTATCTGGAATATTTAAAATAAAAGTCATTATAAAAAAGAAAATAAGTTATTGCATATTCAGCATTTAAGGGTTTTCGAGATACTTTTTTTATTTAAATTCGATTAATATATGCATATTAAACTAAAGTAAAGGTGTTTTAGTTGTGAACTTTTATGACTTTTAGCTGTAATTTATATAAAAAAAACATTATAAAAAGTTTCAACTAAATATTTTAATAGTTTTATATGATCACTTAAAGTACAATCTTTAAAATCTTTTTAATACTTTAGTTCGTAAACCAAAAACATGACCAAGTTTAATAAAAAAAACTATACAAAATGTCTCGTACAAACATTAACCGAACATAAAAACAAAAAACATATATTTAAGTTTTTATTGTGAAAGTATAATTACTCTAAAATTTTAATGCTAGATGAAAGTGTTTTTGTTTGAGTACTAGATAACAATTAGTGCAGAACTAATAAAAATAGGATTAATAATAAACTTCTTACTTATAGAATACTTTATAAACAACAAACAGTGACTTATAACAGACTCTAACTGTTTAGAATACTTTCCATATTATCTATAAATACGAATTTAACTATTTCTATGATTATAAAAAATTATTGTTTTTTTTTAAATTAATTTCTTTATAAATTCAATAGGTTAAAAAATTACTCAATCGTCGTACTATGTTGTATTTTTTTAAATAAATTAAAAAAAATCAAAAGTTGCACTATGACTTGGTAACATATTTCGAATTTTGTTGCAGTTTTTAAAAATAGTCGATAAAGTTTAAACACATAAAATTGTATGTTGTTAATGTATTAGTAAAAATTATTCTAAGTTTGAAAATTCTCAGAAAGGTAAACAACATTTTTCTATAAAGCCTCGTTAAATAAACAAAATAAAACATAACCACAAATACTTAATTACAGAGATTCTTACTTATTCAATTCCGTTTTTAATATATAATTCTTATACTTTTTTCTATCTTAATTTGTAAGCCTAGTTTCAAACTAGGATAACTAAAGTTAAGCTTGTTTTTCTGGTTATTGAACTATAAGCAGATTGGCTCAATGTTTAATTTTATATAAAAATTAAATATTTTGTTTGTTATAAAAACTTGTAAATTCTTTTTTTTTAAAGCTCGGTATAAGAATTTGATAAATAATTTGAATATGACTTTTAAACTTTACATCAAACTTAAAAATAAATATCCGTATAAATTTTAACTATTCGAACTACGAAGTGCTTTAAAAAATATTGATTAGCGGTAAAGTTTTATATGTGCAACATATTTTGTTTCGAACATACTACTATACTTTCTAATAAGTGACGCCTTAAACATATTTTCAAGAGTTGAAATGTCGGAACTTGATTTGTATGTTAACAATAAAAATAATATGTTGAGTGAAAGCAATTGGTATCATTTAAATCGAATAAAAAGAAAAAGCTTACAAGTGCTAAATTTTCCGGCTTACCTTAAAAAAATTATAAGTTAACACAAATTTGTAGACTTAAACTTGAGCTAGGCTTATAAACAAAAAATATCACATTATTCATGTTATACAAAAAATCTGGCATTTAATATATAAACTCTAGTAATTAAATGTTTGTGAAGTTTTATATTTTTTATAATAAAAAAATATAAAATTCTAAAAATTATCAACTTATTACTTATTAAAAAAAAAATCAAAATATTTTGGCTAAATCTGGGCTAATAGATTTAAGAAAAAGAGAACAAATATTTGTAATCTGACAAGTGAAACGTTTAAAAAAAAGGTTCAGATATTATGAAAGACTATACTTATCAAAAAAACTAGGTAGAACTAGTTTATTTTTGTTTTTCTAATAAATATCAGAAACATAAAGGTTTTACTATTTTATATAAAACCTAGTTATACTTTTCTTCAAAATCTGAAAAACCACAAACAGTAAAATAATAAAAATTTTTGAGAATAATTATTAAAAAAAACATAAATGATACAAAAATAAATACACAACTACAATATTTATAGGCAAAATTAAAGATATTCGATTATAAGTGATTTTTTTTTCATTTACTAATTGTAGCTGTGTGCTTTACTTGAGTTTCGTTTTTACTAAACATATAAAAGTATAATCAATCTTTAGTACAGAGCTATATTTGAAAATTTACAAATGTATTTACTATTTTTCCAGAGTCCATTTTAATACATATCACATAAATATTTGTCGTAATTTGCAAACCTGATCTAGCGCAAATGATAAATATCAATTTATTTTTTTTTTTTTCAAAGTAATATATTAATAAAATATGAAATAAATTCGTTTGTACTGGTTTTACATTTTTTTTAAAGCTATTAGCAGATTTTTAGTTTAAAATAATATTTTATATCAATTATCTCATTTTGAAAAGTTTTCCATTTTGTATTTTCAGTTATATATAACTAAACTTTATATCAGCAGTTATAGCTAGCTATTTAATTGTTCATGTACTAATTTAATCTGATAAAATTAAAGTAAGTAAATAAAGTAAAAAAATAACATCAATGTGTAAACAGTAATGAAAACAACAACTCATTACTTTTTTCATTTTATTTGTTAATAAAAATTAATCAGCAAACAAATTGTATGACAAAATTTGGTCAGAATAATAAGTTACAATAAATAATAATTTGATTGAACCATCTAAAACGACCTTCAATTAAATGCATACATTTTTTTTAATTTTTCTAATCTTTCTAAGCCAAATTGTAAAGTTTCTTTACGAATACAAGTATTAGATTGATTGATACATGTGTGATCAAATTTTTGTTATATAACATTGTTTGTTGTATCTCAACTTAAGAGGTTTCATTTTATCATAATTTTTGTAGTTTTACAACAAATTACAAGTAGATTCTACTTCTAGTATTTATTTCGTTACTGAAACTTTTAGTTTTTTTCGGTGTTGTATACAAATCTTTTTTTTGTATCATAAAATATTACTGGAAAAACTTAAAATTTTAAAATAGTGTTTAAAAATTTATGGTAAACAGTCATTTTAACTTTAACCAAATCATCATACATCTTTATATTTAAATAACTGTGCCATGAATACAAAAATCGTAAAAGTAAATAAACGTTTACTAAACATATGCTATATTCTGGTATTTAAAACTATCTATACATAACATTTGTAAATGGTTGTAATTTTTTATCGGATTTATTAGGGTATTTTTAGTTATACAGACTTATTAGTACTTCTTAAAGTTTAAGTACCGCTTTGTTATTTTTAAAAAATAGTACATCAAATTTTTTAAGAATTAAATAAAGATCAAAAGATTTAATCCTAGCACGTATTATGTTTAAAATAAAGGCAGTTTTTTTATAATCAAAGTTTAGTATATACTAAATATTAGTAAATATATATTTAGAGCTCTGCAAAGTAATCATTATAATTTTATAATATTTACTAAAAACGAAACTGAAGTAAAACAAACAGCTATAACTATTAAACTAGTAGAGCAAAATGAAAAAGTTTTAAGCTATTTTAGTAAGATAAGTAAAAAATCATCAACTTATAAGTGTGTAGAAAATAATAATACTTAAACTCAGATTTAATCTAAGTTTACAAATTAATCTATAGATAAAAAACTTGAATTTGTTAAACTAGCTTGAAATACGTACAAACTGCTGTAATCGAGTATTTGTGGTTTTTAAAATTAATCAAGTTTTGTTGTTCATAAATTGTTTTTTTTTGTTTATTAAATTTTCATTTTTAAATGTTTCTTATTTTAAAACTTTTTTATGTTTAAGTTTAATTTTTCAAGTTTTAGACATAAGTCATTTCACGTTAGTTTACTTAAAATAAAATAAAAGCTTAGTTTTCTTAATATTTCTATTAGAGTTTTACCTATTTTAAGCTGACCTAAAATTTTATAGTTACAGATAAGTATTTATAAAATAGAACTTTTCTAAATCATTCAAAACTATTGTAATTGATTTTTATTGGTTTTTATGATATTGAAGTAAACTATTTTCCTACATAGTTTATTAATAAAAATACAACTCTCAAATATCAGTTTTTTTCACTAAAAATTGAAGCTAGAATACAATAAGATATTGTACTAGTTTATAAGTTATAAACTCATAAAAAAGTGTTACTACTTTAAAAAACCATAACTTGTTGACCTATGAAATACAATTATCTTGCACAAAGTCAATAAAAATAAAAGTTCCGCAATTTTTTTTACTTATGAACAAATCTCAATTAACAATTTGTAATTTAAAAACTCAGTTAAATTCTTCATAGTTTTAGTTTTAAGTTTGTCACAACAATTTTGATTGTTTAAAGTTTTCATATATGTAGTTCATAAATAATTTTCATTTTGTATTACTTAAGTTAGTAAACACAAAAGTTGATTACTTTTATAAAGTAACGTAAATTGATTTCACGAAAGTTACAAAGTAACTATGTAGTATCTAAAGATTTGTTGGTGTTACAAAAATCATTATGCTGTTAATTGACACAGAAAGCTTGACAAAAACATGAGTTGAAATTTGTTTGCGGTCGCCATATAATCTAATTTATGTAAAAACATTTTTTTTTTGTTAGATATAATAGATCTTAAGTTTTTTTTTTGATACTTTTAACAAAACGTTTTTAATTATATTTATAATATTTTTAAATTTAAATATCAAAAACATGTTTAAAACGTGGTTTATAATAAAATTATAGTTTTAATAACTTTTTAGTAACTAGCATATTTTTTTACTAACTTATTTGATCTTTTTTTAATAAATAGTTAATAAAAATGTTTATAATTTAAAATTTATTTATTTTAATTTTAAACTTAGGTCTGATCTATGTTTATAAATTAAAGAAACGATTTACGATTTTTTTATTTAGTTCTGGTGATATTATACAAAGTGATGTAAGTTACTGTTTGTTGCTTTTCAATATTATTACGCAATAATTTGAAAAAAAAGACATTTATCAAATAACTTAACGGTACTTAACTGAATTCAAAAAGTACTTAATAGTGTTTATCAGGGGCGTCGCGTGGGGTGTTGCACTGCCGCAACTGCACCACCTTGAAATTTTCTAAGAAAAAAATAAGTATCTATAACGTTTTCGTTATTTTTTTGAACGAAATCTCTTTTAAAACTTCAATTTTGAAAACGACCATTTTGCCCACTTCACTGCCGCAAACTCTTAGCTGACTGCCGCAAATTAACTCAAAAAAGCAAAATTTCTTCAAGAATTACCGCAAAATCAATATCTTGCGGTAAGTAAGCTAAGTTGAAAATTCCCTAAAACAGGACTTGCTTAAGTATCATCTACAAGCTATTGTAAACATAAAATAAAAACAAAGCAAGCTACTGCAAAGGATTAAACTTGAGTTTATGTACCTACATGATTTTTTAAATTTAACAGATCACTTCTATTAAAAGATTTGTCAAAAATTGCATATTTTGAAAAAAAGATAAAAACCCTAGATCACCAAAGTCTTAAAAATTTGATTTTTTATTTTAATCTGCATACATAAACTTAACTATAACTGATTATTGTTATCATAAAGTTAATAAAATAAATAATAAAATTCAAGTTCTGAAAAAAAGAATTAAGAAGTTTATTATAAACTTCTAGTTCACTCTTACAGAAAAATATTTTAGATTTATTTTAATAAAAAATAGTATTATTGAAACAATCACATATTTAAATAAAGTAAATAGCCTTAATTTAGAAACTTTGATTACTTAATGTAGTTTAACATTTTAGGAAAATTTAGTCTACCTCTACTTTATATAACTTTTGGTTTAATTTTTTCATAAACAAAGCAAAAATTTTAGATAAAAGTGTTGAAACATGGTTGCCTTGCCTCATAATCAGGATAACTTAGAAATGTTAAAAACTCAATATGACCCAAGATAAATTAAAACAGACCAAAATATAAAAATATTCAGGCTGACTAAAGCAGTTTTAATTTTTACTCTGAAAATAACAAGGTTATTTAAATTTAAAAAATAAGTGTTTTACCCCTACGGCCACATGAAAACTAACTAACCAAACTTTTACTTCTATAATGGTTACATATTTATAAATTATCTTTAAAATTCTTGAAAAGTTCAACAGCCTCACAACTAAACTTAAAAAAGTTGAGCTCCTGAGAAAAATACTGTCATCAAAATAAAAAACAAATAAAAATCTGAAAAAATTTTTAAAATCTGTAAAAAGCATCTTGTAGCTTAGTAAAAACTACATAAAATAAGATCAAATTGTTTCATCCCCCCTATGCCCTTAAAAGCAAAGCTTATCTTCAGGTGTAGCAAAAGTTCAGTTGTTTTCAAACTTGACAGTTAAAACATATTTTTATTAAAATAATTGATATTTTTTAAAATTCTGCACCACCTAAAATAAATACCACGCGACGCCACTGGTGTTTATACTTTTATTTAGTGACTTAAAAAACCATTGATGAAAAATAAAATTGTATAAATAAAAAAAGAACTAGATTTAGAAAATGCTTTGTATTTTATAAACTGAAATAAAAAGCTGAGACAAGTTTGCAAAACGTATAGCTAAAATATAAGTAAAATATAACTTTCAGTTTGTTCTAATATACTTTTTCTTTTTTAATATAGATTTTTTTTTACTTTAAAAGATAAATATCTGACTCAATACAAGAAAAAGTTAAATTGCTTTATAATTAAACTAAAGTCAAAGTTAAAGTTTAAATTTAAGCAAATCTTTAAGTCAAAGTCAAAATTTTAAATAAAGCTTTCCTATTTTACATTAATAATGTAAAAACTAAATAGTCTAAAAGCTCTATAATAATTGATTTGTTGTTTCTATTTGACTTTTATAGATTTACTATTGAAAATATTTAGTATAAATGACTAAATCTAAACAGTACAACGTAGGGTAATTAAAGTTAGTTTTTTTATAACTATAAATTGAAACCATTATATTATTTTCTCGGGCTTAAAAAAATGCGTTTATGAATAACTTAAAAGAATGGTAATAAGTATACTAATATGTTCATATGAAATATAAATTTATTTTTATCTAAATGACCAGTTAATTTAAACTTAGTTACAAGTTAAAAAGCACTTTCAGTTTAAACATTGTTTTTTAAATATAGAACATTAAATATAAAACTTTTCTAACTTTTAACATTTATTCTTTTAATAACAAAAAAAGAGCCAGAAAAAGAACATATTATTTTGCATTAGGTTAAAATAGTATATGAAAATTTATTTAAACAATAGCAAACAAACAAGTTTTAATCATTTTAATTAATTCAAAATATCACAATCAAACTTATTCATCCATAGATTTTAATAATGTAACATAAGTTTAAAGTTTTGCACTTAGAATTGCACTAGGCTTAAAAATTTCTAAATACAGGCATAAGACTATGTCTGTATACTAATGAAATTTTTTAATATACGTTTCTGGTTTTACTCTTATTGATTCAAACTAGGAGTTAAAATATAAATTGTAAGTTAAACTTTTACTTGTAAGTTTAACAAGAAAACATTTAGATTAATAAATATTTAGACCTGAACTTTAGACCAAGCTATGAATGTTTTAATAAGTTTAGAAAAAACTTTTAGGTACGTTTTACGTGATTAGTTGCAGTGCATTTGTTGATTTATTTGCATTACAAAATAAACTGTTTATGAAATTTTAATATAATTGAATTTTTTGATCTTTTATGTTTCCAACTTACTAAATAAGTTTATTAAAGAAATTGTGCAGAAACAATTTGAAAAGTTTTAAAAAATAGATTTATTAGTGACGTTTCATATTCAAGGATATAAAAAGTATATAAAAAATATAACTATTTCAAACAGAAATTTTATTAAACGTACGTTGAAAAGTATTAATTTTGATATTTGAGTTTATTTTAGATCTCTACTACTTAATGCGAAATATCTTTTAAATAGTTTTTTTAAGAAATTAGCGTACTTAATAGCCTTTTTAGAAAATAAAATACATTACCTCAAGTTTTTTTTAATAAAGTCTTCTATATTTTAAATTAGTTTTTAAAATACTTTTGTATATCAGAAGTAAGTAAAATAAAATAACCGAAATAGAATAAAAGCATTTAAGCTGTATCTTTAAACTACATATGACTATCATTACATAATAGAAATATTACATTTTATTTCTTCAATTTATTAAATTAAGTTGTCTCCTATTTGTCTGCATATTTAAGTTAGTTAAAATGTTGAAAACTTTTCAGTTACACTAATATGTTAAATTATTTTAACTTAATATCTTAAAGTTATGAATATAAGTTTAAACTTAATCTTTATTTGTTTTTAGCAAAGTCTTTTATAGTTTAGTTTTACTTTAAAAAAAAATTGTTAAAGTTAAAAACGTAATAATTTTAATATAAATCATAATATATCAAATTGTTAAAAAAACAGTAGTAATTTTTGATTTAATATAAAATGTTTTAGAGTTGTTTAATAAAATAATTTTATGATACTAATTCAGTTTTGATGTGTTTTGAAACATTATTTAATTCTGATATATAATTAGTACAATGTACTTTGTGTATAGTAGTTAATCGTTCGATTATTAAAAAATAATCTACTAATAATTTACTTGAATAGCTTTTAAAATATAAGCATACACTCATTTACAACAACTTGCATTTGTTAAGAGACATTTTTATTTTCGTACGGCGAGCTTGGAAAGAAATTTATAAACCTGGTTCGTACCAAGGTTAACAAGTACATGTTTATATTTTACAAAACTTAGGTTTTAGTCAACTTAAATATTTTTACTGTTTTGTATAGTTTAGCTATTTTTATACTTAGTGCCTTTATTTGTTACTGCTTAAACATATTTTAAATAATCTTTTAACTTTTAAGTTCTTGTCGTATTTTTAACTGTGTATGTTTAGCCTAAGTAGTGAATATTTAGTTTCAAAATAAGTATTATCGTATTAATAATAATACATATTGTCTTTTCATTATTTACGATAATATTGTATGTTGAAGCCTATAATCTGAAAAATTTATTGTCGATTTTTTTTTAGTTTATAACGAGTTTTAAAATAAAACTCTACTAAAAAGTAGCATCAAACTAAAAACTTTTTAACTTTAGCACCTATAAATACCACAAACTACAAAGTTAATAGAAATAAAAATAGAACAACTTAAAAAAAAAAAAATAAAACAAAGCCTTTGCTGTTTTCAAACTATATTTTAGCATAACTGTTTATTTAAAGTTTATTAAAAGGTAGTTTAGTGCATGAAAAATGAGCTTTATATTTTTTTGCTTCACAAGTTTCCTTTGACCACTCATCGTTTTCAAGGTCGTAAACAAAGACATAACTTGAGTGGCAGAAGACAAAAATCTTGCTACCAATTGAGATCATTTCATTAGGTCGTCTGAAACGGTCTTCAAAGCCTTGTTGAAGTACATTTAAGCATGTAAACTTATTAGTAAACAAATTGAAAACCTCATAATCGTATATAAAATACGATAATATTGTATGTTGAAGCCTATAATCTGAAAAATTTATTGTCGATTTTTTTTTAGTTTATAACGAGTTTTAAAATAAAACTCTACTAAAATGTAGCATTAAACTAAAAACTTTTTAACTTCAGCACCTACAAATAACACAAAGTACAAAGTTAATAGAATTAAAATAAAAAAACTAGAGAAAAAATAAATAAAACAATGCCTTTGCTGTTTTCAAACTAGATTTTAGCATAACTGTTTATTTAAAGTTTAAAAAAAGGTAATTTAGTGCATGAAAAATAAGCTTTATATTTTGTTGCTTCACAAGTTTCCTTTGACCACTCATCGTTTTCAAGGTCGTAAATAAAGACGTAGCTTGAGTGACAAAAGGCAAAAATCTTGCTACCAATTGTGATCATTTCGTTAGGTTGCCTGAAACGGTCTTCAAAGCCTTGTTGAAGTACATTTAAGCAAGTAAACTTATCAGTAAACAAATCGAAAACCTCATAATCGTTTTCGTATCCGTCACCAAGTACAAAAAGTTTGTTTTTCACTGCAACTGACTTGTGACGACTTTTTCTCTCAATCATGTTTGGCATAACTAACCACGAATCAGCAATATGGTCGTATGCTTCAACAGTGTTCAGTACACCATTGTTATTAAACCCACCAGATACGACGATCCTTCCTTCAAATACAGTGGCTGATGAGTAACTCCTTGGTTCGCCCATTTCAGAAATTTCTTTCCATTGAAGTTTTGCTGTGCAAAATTTTACGCAAGCTGCTGTATCTGAAGTCATGATAGAACCTCCTATAACATAAGCACTATTCGAAATTGAGCAAGAAGAAAAACGTATACGATCATCATACATATCACAAACATTTTCCCAAGTATTAGTAAAAGGAGAATACTTTTCAACCGACATTACTGCTCTTCGGTCAACAAATCCACCAAATACATAAATTTCACCTTTAATACAAACTGATCCAAAACAGCTTCGCTCTTCTTTCATTTGTGGCAGATTGCTTGGTTCTCTAAGATTGTTTGCATGAAAATATTTCACTTTATTTAGAGCATAGTAGTCATTGAACCCTCCACAAACTACTATATCAAAATTAGTTTGCTCGCAGTACCTTCTTTTAATGATGTAGTTTGTTGCGTTTAAGCGATTTCTATTTTTTGTGTTTGCTTCAATACTCCTAAAATATTCTTCATTAATTCTAAAAGACAAAACTTTTTCTAAAACTAGTTTTAGTGCCGAAGCTGATAATAGCGGAAGTCGGACTTTAGAAAAAATGTGTTCAGCATTTTTTCTACGTTCATTTATGTTATGACACAACCAGCTATGCGCGGTATCAAATATTTGCATTTCTGAATCAATGTTCAATCCACTGCTAGAAAGTATTTTGCTGACTAAAAAAAAATCCAGGTTTAAGAAATTGCTAGATGCTGCAACAGTTGAAAAGCAGCGCTCAATAAGGCACAGCAAGTCTTTTGACAAACTAGAAAGTTTGAAAATGTTTGATTAACAAAAATTCACTAAACAGTTATTAATACCGATTTTTGTTTTCGCAAAACTGTATATTAAATTTTCTTCGATTTCATCTAATAAAACTTTGTTAGTTTTCATTGATAATACAATTTTATTCTCTTCAACAAGCAGCTTTTCTGTAAAGTTTAAACATTTTATTACTTTAAAATACATTTTCTTATACTACTGTAGTATACTTAAGTACTACATTTTAAGCTGCTTTGCTTAAGAAATATATTCTTAATTAGGAAAAAGATTTGGTTTATAACATTTTAATGATAAATTATTACGAAAACACCTCGAATTGTAGCTTTTTTTTCCAATTTTATAGTATAATTTTTCTATTTTTTACGACATTACTTAAAGATTTCAATAACAATTTTTTTTGGTAGTTTATATTACTGCTTTATAGTTTTTTATAGCAATTAACTATTCAAAAATATATACTTTAAATATCCCTAAACAGCATAAAATAAAGATAAGATATTTTCTTTAATTTACGTAATGCAACACTAACACTGAATGATTTTTGAGACTTTTGATATGTGTTATAATATTCTAGTGTTCGAAAAGAACCTTAATAAACTGTTAAAAAACTTTTTTTTTATTCCTACAAAAAACATAAAAGTATTGTATTGCAATATATACATATATATATATAAAGTTGCACAAAAATAAACTTCTCTTGGAACAACTGTTTCTGCGATCAACACGTGTCCTTAGCCAAGTATTTTATTTAATTAAAGGCAAACTTATGTGGACAGTAACAAATAATAAAAATAGATTTTGCAACATAATAAATTTTTAGTTGGTGAATTTTAAAAAAACACTAACAACATAGTATTTATATGTAAATGTATATATATACACTAAAAGTGTCCTACTCCTGCATGCCAAACATGAAACAACTTATAATGGCACACATTCGAAAGATGTTAGACACGCAGTACAAAGAGAGGCGAATGTGTGACTGCAAAAAACAAGAATGCCCGGTAAATGGAAGTTGCCTGATGGAAAATGTTATATATAAAGCGACAGTCATAACTGATAACCAGACCAAGTTTTATGTAGGCTCGACTGGACTATCGTTCAAGAATCGCTACACAAAACACAAGTACAGCTTCAAACACGAAAAACATAAAAATACGACAACTTTATCGCAGTACATTTGGAAACTAAAAAATAACGAAGTTATTTTTAAAATTAAGTGGGAAATATTAACAAGAACGAAAAACAAATACAGTTTAAAAAACGGATGTAAATTGTGCAATGCGGAAAAAATCGAAATTTTAAAAGTTAAGAAATCTGAATCTCTAAACAAAAGAAACGAATTACAAACTGGCTGCATACATTATAGAAAGCAATTTATCTAAAAACTCTGTTAATAATTTTGTCTAAAATCAACTATCTATAATTACGTAATACCTAATTTTGTATAATTTTATTGCTGTACTTACAAGTTTGCTTTTCATTGAATAAAACTTGGCTGAGGACGCGTATTAAACGCAGAAACAGCTGTCCCAAGCAAAAGTTTATTTTGTGTATGTTATTTCTATATATATATATATATATATATATATAGCAATAAAACTCATCTTTATACGTTACTGGTAGTTTTAGATACGTTTATAATGCAGTATGGATAGAATTTAACTAATTATATACTTTTAAGCTATAAAGAGTTTAGTAGCACTAATATAAAGTTGTTAGTTCAAACTTAATTTTATAAAGTAATATTTTAGTCTTTAACGATTACCACTAGATAAGTTATTATTTTAAACAAATCAATAGTTCCGATAAAAAATCAGTGTTAACCTGTTTTGTTAATATAATTATGAAACTTGATATTTTATTTGCATGATTTCACATAGCCAGGAATACAAGTTGTTATACAAGGTGAACCATTTTGAAATAAATTTTGTTTATTAACTTCAAGTACTCCTATCTTTGTTCTACACTTATTAGGTAGACTTTCAAGTGTTGAAACTTGATTGCCTACTAAATTATTTCTTCGCATGTTTTTATTTTTATCTGTAAACTAATATAAACGTTAGTTTTTATAGTAAAATCAAATATTAATTGTATAGTGTAAAATTTAAACAAATAATTACTTCAATCAAATTTTTAGTTTTGTTTAAAAAAGGTATATTTATATTATACAAAATTAGAAAAAGTATAAACTATGTAGTAAATTTATAAGCGTAATAAGACTTAAAATTATTTTACTTACAATGATAATTACAATTTAAAATAGAAAAAGTCTTGTTTTACTACCAAACAAGAGTAGTTATCTTTTTTGTTAACGCTTTTAATAATAAGTTTAAGTCTTTTTACTAACAGTCTCAAATTATGAAAAAATATTACCTGTTTTATGCTAATGAATTAATCTTTATTTACATATAATTTTAAAGTTTAAGATATTAATGGAAACTTTTTTGCACTAAACGACACTTAATACATTTAGCTATTGTTTATTTTACTCACGAGTAAGTGTTTTTCTTTAGTTTGTAAAAGATATATAAATTATTTTCTTTTAATTTTTTACTTTATACTCTAATAATAGTTTGATTTATAAATTATAGGTTTTTAGTATAATTAGAAATAACCAAAACAAAAAATGGCCTTAATAATTTTTTAAATATATTTTTTTAACTGTTTATATTTTCATTGTCAGTCGACTATTTTAATAAAATTTAAAGGTGCTTAAAATTGTTATTTTGTTTATATAAATATGATGTTAACTTAAAGTAGCCTAAAGTATTCCAGAAGTTTTATTTTAAATTGGTGGTTGCAGACATGCCAGTTCATCACTGAATTGGAGAAACCTTGTTAGTTTATAAAAAAATGTAACACTCTGTTAATAAATCATTCGTTTTTACAAGATTTTTTTAAGTATTTTCTCAATATTATCAAATTTAGTGTTTTGCTAAGGTTTTATGTTTTTTTTTTGTTTTTATTAACTTGTAAAATGAGTCATTAAAAATTACTTATTATCTACTATATATGAATGATAATGTAACTAAAAATTGTCTTTCTCTAACAGTAAACTTATAGTTATATCTTTTTTTTAACAAGCTCCTTCCCATGTAAAAGACATTAAAAACTTTTGACTAACTTTATCCATGCTAATTAGCATAAGTGTGTGGCAACCTTGTAAAAAAAACTAATTCAAGCAGAATACTTTTTTAAAAACATTTAAGTATTTCATCCTAAATTATTTATAAAACGTTGAAAAATTCAAACTCTTCTAAGTTTAAAAATAGTTGTTTCACAACAGACTGAATGACTTGATTAGTCTAAATATTTGACAAACTTAGACTATAAGATAGGTTTACTATTTACATTTTTTACCTTATTATAATGCCATACATCAATTTTTTTATAACTATAAATCCTGATTAACCAATTAAGTTGTATGGTTACATCAACAGCTTTGTTATATCAATTAATTTATGTTAAGGTGATAAAGAATATGAATTTTTTAATGATTAAAGACAAAAAAACTGTTTATCAAACAGTAGAGATCAAATAAATTCAAAATAAGCTTAAATATTAAATAAAATAAAGTAACAAAACAGACAGTCAAAAAAAAAATGCAAAGGTTAAAAAATTAAAATGGTCAAGTTTAAGGGTTGCCTTTGATTTTTTGAAAAATTCTTTCACGTTTTTTTCTTTAGGTCCATCTTTAATTAATAATTAAAGTTAAGGTTAAAAACTGTATTAAATAGTATAACATTAAAAAATTCTGTAAAGCAACTTACTTTAAACGTGTTGAAAAAAAAGTTTGATTATGTTAAATAAAATGTTATATATGTAATAGTTATTTTTGACTTCATCAATACTTGACTATGAAGCATGTAAAAGTGTTTAAAATTCAAAGTTTTTACAGGATTTTTAGTGAGCTATATTCAAAATTTAAAGTTTCTGACCAAAACTGTCAAATTCCCGGTTTGTCCAGGGTTCTAGGTTTTGTGGCCACTTAGGAGGATTTCTTTAACCTTGATTGCTAATCTTTAAATCAAAAACCTTCAATTTGTTTTCAAAGTTCAGCCTAAATGATAAAAAACTAGCCGCCTGAGTAAGCCTTAGTTTTTAAGAAAATAAAAATAAAATAATAAGAGAAAAATAATGTAAGGATACTGATAATCTAGCATAAATTATAAAAAAAAAATTTAACATCTAAAAATTTAAGTCATAAAAACTAGCCTAGTTAAACTATGTTAAATAAAAATATAATACTTTTTTCGAATAATAACACTTTAAAGAAAAACTATGTTTCCTAAAAAGATTAAATAATCTAAGCTTTATGGTAATTGCAAGGAAAATACAACAACACTGTACGTTATATTTTACCAAACATAATTACTACAATTTCAAAATCAATGTGAAATTAATAGATACAAGGTTGCAATGGTTATTTCAAAAATTTATCTAGGTTTTAAAATTTCCTCCAGGTTTTTTAAACTACACATGTTTAAGTCTTCCTACAGTTTCAAATTAATTTTAAGGCAAGAAAATGTGTTAAATAGTATAAAAACATTAAAAAATTACTGTAAAGCAACTTTAAACATGTTGTGAATCAAAAAATATCTGATGATGACCAAAAAATATTTATATGTTATTATAATTTCTACTTATCATGTAAAATTTGTTTAAAATTCCAGGATTTTATTTATTTTTGTTCAAAATTCCAAGTTTTTTTCAAAATTTCTAAAGTTCCAGGTTTTTTTTTGCCTAATTTGTCAAATTCTAGGCTTTTCAAGGTTTATCCAGGTTACCAGGTGAAGTGGCAACCTCTGTAGATAAGTGTTCAACTACGAACAAACTGATAAAAAATACTCAAGCATGACATTTTAACTTTGAACAAAAGTATATTTAATATTTAAGTTTATTCACTACTTAACTATAGTAGAGCCACATCAGGGTTACCAGAACACTAATGTTTACAAATAACTGATCACTGAATGATTACTAAACTTTTGTTTGTTTGAAATTGAACTATCAAGCATGAATAGCTTTTCATAAAGTTTTAAATATAAAGGCAACAATTATGGTTGCCACTGATCAAGCTGAGAAAAATTTCCTGACCTTTCCTGATTTTTTCCTGCCTTTTTACGAAAGTTTTCCTGACCTTTCTAAACCAGTTTTACTTATATAAATTATCCACTTAGTTTAATGAAATGCTACCTAAACTATTTAATATGAAATCCTTAAATTAAAAATCAATTTAAAAAAAAAATAACTAAGCTACTGTAAAAAAAGACATAAAAAAGTAAACTATATATCTGTTGTAAAAAATATTCCTCTTATCATTTAGTATAAAATTTGTAACAAATAACTTAAGTTACTCTACAAAAAATACAAACAATAAGTAAACTTAATCTTGGCATATACCTCTCTTATAACTTAATTTATAAATTTAAACAACTTTGAAAAAATTATAAAGAGGTAAAGTATACACATTAACTTGTTACATAAAATACTAAACTAACTGCTTAGTTTTAAAGAACTCAATTTTTTAAACAAAAAAAAACACTTTGATTCTAAAATCGTGCTAGATAAACTTTTGGGTACATATCACAGTTTCACTATGGAAGTGTCCTTGCTACAGATCATCAATACTAAAAAGCTTACAAAATCTGCTTGTTCAAGTAGGGTACTTGTTCAATATGTTAATAGAAAATTTTTGCAGTTTTATAAAGGATATTTTACTAATTTACACCAGGTGAAGGCATTGGAAATATAATTATATATTTTTGTAAATTTCTAGGAAAATTTTAGAATTTTTTTTTTACTTTAAAGGACTTTTAATTAGTTTTTACCATTTGAAGGCTTTGGAAAACAAGGAATTTTGTAAATTTAAACTGAAAAATCTGACTTTTTTTTTTATTTTATCAAATTTCCTGACTTTTACTGACATTTTTCAAAACCACCCACTTTTTCCTGACTTTTGTATTTTTTTAATTTTTCCTGACTTTTCCTAATTTCCTGACTTTTCCTGAACATGTGGCAACCCTGAAGATTTCTCCTGAAATGTAACTGATTTGAGTTAATAATTATGAAAACATTAATTTTACACAAAACTAAATTTAACATATACAACATAATAATATAACACAAATAGCTAACCACAGCTATTTTTAAAGATTTTATGAGTAAACAAACAAAAAAAAAACTTTGTTTTTCAAATTATTAAAAATATATTCATATCATAATATACTTTTATTTTAACTGATGTAACTATATTAATATTTAAATGCTATATTTTTTAAATTTAATTTTAAAAACTTTATTTGAAAAAATTATAAAAAATAAAAGATCAATTTGTATTGTAACATTTGTTTAATTGTCTGTTTTAATCATTTTTAATGTGTTATAGAATTATCAATTTAAATACAAACATATTTTCTTACACACAAAAATAATAACACCTAAAAAATCAATACTTAACACAACTACACCATAGTTTATTTTCTTACTAGGTAGATCTAAATACAATAGTATAAAATTAAGCAAAATTTGACTTTTATTATACTAGATATTACTAAAAAAAATAATTAAATGTTCTGTTTTTAAAATTTTTTTTAAACAACGTAACAGTTTTAAAATCACTTACAGTCTTTCTTTAAATATCAATAAAATGTATTATTGTATTTAGACCTTTCAACATTTGACTTCATGGTTATATCAAATTAAATGATTAATAAAAAGACCATATAGATGAGAAAAAGTTTTGTTATAAGTAAAATGTTATCAGTAGTATAATATATTTGTCCCTGATAGTTGTTCTTAAAACTAATATTTGAAATGTTGAAAGGTTAACATCTTTAATATTTTTTTAACTTCTAGTCATTATGAAGAAGCCAGCTTCAAGATAACATCTAAGAATTTTTTTAATAAGTGTATCTGTAATCAGTATATAATAATTTGCATCTAATATATTATTTACATTAGTATATTTATAATTATTCTTTTCAAAAATTGAAGTGAAATAATTTTAAAACTAAGTATTATAGTTTTTTATCTTTTAGTAGTTGTGGTATAAAAAACATGTAAAATATAAATTAGTATTACTATATAGTGGTCTTAGACACAAAAAATCTATTGTACTAATTGAAAAAAATTCTGACGTGAAGATTGTTTTTTTTTTTTCGAATTACATCTAAATAGATTTAAAGTATAGTTTAAATGGATTTACACTATTTCACACAGTTTTTTTACATTAAACTCGATTTAAATTAAAATTAAACACTAAAACGTGTGATTTTTAAATACTGGAAGAACGTTTAAAAACCTGGTGAAAAGTTGTCTAAAACATTTGACTTCATAATTGTATCAAATTAAATGATTAATAAAAAGACCATATAGATTAGAAAAAGTTTTGTTATAGGAAAAATGTTATCAGTAGTTTTAATCATTTGTCCCTGATAGTTGTTCTTAAAACTAATATTTGAAATGTTGAAAGGTTAACATCTTTAATATTTTTTTCAACTTTTAGTCATTATGAAGTAGCCAGCTTCAAGATAACATCTAAGAAGTTTTTTAATAAGTATATCTGTAATCAGTATATAATAATTTGCATCTATTATATTATTTACATTAGTATATTTATAATTATTCTTTTCAAAAATTGAAGTGAAATAATTTTAAAACTAAGTATTTTAGTTTTTTATCTTTTACTAATTGTGGTAAAAAAAACATGTAAAATATAAATTGGTATTACTATAAAGTGGTCTTAGACACAAAAAATCTATTGTACTAATTGAAAAAAATTCTGACGTGTAGATTGTTTTTATTTTTTTGAATTACATCTTAATAGATTTAAAGTATAGTTTAAATGCCTTCACACTATTTCACACAGTTTTTTTTACATTAAACTTGATTTTAAAATAAAATTAGACACTAAAACGTGTAATTTTTGAATACTCAAAGAACTTTTTAAAACCTGAAGAAACGTTGCCAAAAATATTTTGGTATCAAATTAAATGTTCAATAAAAAAAAACCATATAAATAAGATATAAGTTTTGTAATAAAAAAATATTATCATTTATTCAAAACATTTTTCCCTGATAATTGTCCTTATATCTAATTTTTGAAGTGTTCAAAGGTTGTTATGTTAAATGAATGTCTCAATTTTCTAGTCATTTTGAAGAAGCCAGCTTTAAGATAACATCTAAAAAGTTTATTCTAAATATATCTTAATTTGCATCTGTTTTATTATTTACATTAATATATTCATCTTTATTCTTTTCATAAATAAAAATGTTATTTTACCTGAAATTAATTTTAACTTAAAATAATCTAAATTTTTAGCTTCTAAAAGTCTGGAATAAAACAAAAAAACCTGGTAGAAATTTATATTAAACCAATGTTTAACCTCAGTACTATCTAATGCAGAGATCTTCAGGCATTTGGTATTGCATCTATACTTTGAAACTAATACTTTTTGCAAACAGCAATTTTAAACTTCAGATGACATTTGTTGTGTAATCCGAATTAAATTAATATAACTAAAAATAATGTTGTATTTTAGCTAATCATTATATTCATCAAAAACGAAATCTTATTTTACTTTATCCTTGTGTTTTAAAAAAGTATAATATATAGAACTAAAAAGAATAACTGATTTTTCATATTTTTATTACGCTAATGTTTTAAAAACTTTGATAGTTACTGATTAAGCTCAAATTTTGCGAAGTTTGCATTCCAATAAAATTAAAAACTTGCTCTAAGACAAAAGTGAGCTGACTACTGGTCTAGTACTTGTCCATATTTGTGTACTTCTCTATTGGTATTAAAGGTTTTGTTTTTAAGCAAGTTTAAACTAAAAGATATTGTATAAAAAAAAGTTAATAACAAAAAAAGTACTATTTTTTGTAAGTTTAGTGAATGTCTAATACAGAAGCATACGTATACAACCTTCTTTAAATTATTAAGAAAAGAGGAGGACATGAAGTATAAGTAATATGTGCTAGGAGTAACATAAAAATGCATATCTTAATTAGTTAAACTAAGATTTTTTTGAAGTGAAAACCTATTCTCATTTTAATTAAAAATATCAATTCAGACTTAAATTGTAAGATTAAATTTTGATTAAATATAACAACAAGTTTTATATAAATTATAATTTTACAGAAAATTAAATAAACCAAACATTAGGAAAAAAAATGGCCAAAGACCTGTTCAAAATTGTAACTAAGTATAGAAAGAGATTGGAATCTTGTAACAAACATAAAATTGTTAGAAGGACTTTGCTCAAGCTTTCAAAACTACCTATGACTTACAAAATTCTAACTGAAACCCGCATTGGTTGGACTGTAGGTATGCTACACAAAAAATACGCAGAGTATAAGAAGCTTACTAAACCAATTATTAGAAAATGGAAAATGTTAGTTAAAGAAAATAATGATTATATCACAACAACTGCTTCAAAACAATTAAAATATACAATGAAAGCTACAAACCAAACATTCAAAAAAGAAGTTAAAATTACAACTGAAAAGTTAAAAACTTCTAAACAAATGAGTTTTGGAGAGGCGTTGAATAATAATCAACCGAAAAGCGAGAAAATGAAAACGCCCCCAAAAGTTATAAATGACAGCCTTAGTATTCAGCAAAGGCTTTATCAACTAGTGGATTATGTTAAAGAAAAGAAATCAGTTGTTATATCACAACTATCACAGCATAACTTCTTGGTAAGTGATGATGAATTTATGAACCTTTCTACTTCTAGAAAACGAGGTAGAACTGCATTGTTACATTCTGAATCAGAAGTTAGCACAGATAATTCAGGTATTCTCAAGAATCCAGTAGACTGCATTAAATTTTTAACAACGAACATTGACGTCATTGTAAACTCGAAGTTGTGTCTTCCTTTCGAGACTGCAAGACCGATATTAGAAAATTGTAATGCCGGTCAGTTGAACAAACTAGAAGCTGGCAACAAAGCATATTTGAAACAGACAAATTATATTTGGAAACACCTTTGCAAAACAGACTTTAAAAAAGAAACGACTAATAAAAACGAAAGTCTCGCGTGGAAATCAGTTTACGAAGAGCTCAGACAAAACCGAGAAGATAAACTGCAAGCAGTTAAAAACAAAATCCTAAACAAAAAAAGGAGGTGCGATCTCGCTAAAAACAAAACCGTTCTTATTGAAGCCGGATGGACTAAGAGGAAACATTTTAAGGAAAACGAAACTAGCTCATTTAGTTCTACCATCAGGCCTGCTGTTATTGAACCAATGTCGTATAGAAGACCTTTCCGACCCGAAGAGATTAAAAATAAAACAGCCGGTCCGCTGATGGCTAAAGCAAGAAAACTATTGAAAAATAGATTTCAATAGATAGATGATGTAGAAAGACATCCATGCAAAATTTTATTAACGTGATTTTTATATTTTGTGTTTTATAGTCTCATGTTTTAAATAAACTAATAAAAAATTATTTTCTTAAATATATAACTAATTAAATGTAGATATAAAAAATAAATATCTGTTAGTGTAAAATTTTTGTTTTTGTTATGACATAGTTAAAAAATTAACTAAGTATTTTAGCAATTGTTATTATTAAATTCAGTCGATGGCTAAATGTAACAGCTTGCTATCAAGCTGCACAGCTAAGTTGACAATACTCATTACTGGCGGTTATGGGTTAAAGGTATAAATAAAAAAATTTAAAGTATTTTGGGTAAGATGGGTTAGGGTTAAGGGTATAAATGTTGATAAAAAATTCTAATTGATGATTCAGCATAAAATTTAGGGTCACACCTTTGCTTTAAAATCGGATCATTTGAGATGAAAACTGAAATGGCCAATGAATAGATTTATCTAAAAATTTAATTGCAAATAAAGCATCAGGGCTGAAAACTACTTTAATTTTGAACTATATCCTATGAATTAGATACTAAAAACTAAATAATTTAATCAGTAGGCTAAGGGTATCAAAAATTAAAGTTTATATTGTATATTTTATATTGTCAGACTTAAAGAAATTCGGAGTTGTTAATAATCTTTGTTTTTTTAAATAAAAAATTCCATGCTTGACTAGTTGCGTGGCAATTTACTTGATTAATCTGACAATTATGTCAATTATCTCTACGAATTATAAAAACATTCATTTCTCCAAACTTGTATTGAAAAATCTAGCTAAAAATATAAAATTAAAAAAGCAAGTTTTGTAGACTATGAAGGTTTTAATAAGCATTATTTTAAAATTTTCTCTGTTAAAGGTTTTAAAGGGTTAAAGTTTCAAATAAACTAAGCTACACTTGGTATATGATTTGTTTTTAGTTCAAAACCTTATAATTTATATACTGTTTTTCCTGTATCAGACTGTAAAAAGTCAAGTAAAAATACACAGAGTTTTAAGTATTTGAAATTGTGTGTTGAAACTATAGGTTTAGTTTTTATTTTTATAAAAGTTTAGATCTTTATATTTAGCTTAGCTCCTAATGTTAAGTTTCAAGTTTAAATAACTTTTATCTTAAAATAGTTTTTTAAAACAAATTTTAAATTGAAGTTTTTCACTGTTCAAAATCACAATTAAATTTATAAATAAAAGTATGTACTTACAATTAAAGTAATAACACTAACAAATAGTTTTAATTTTCATTATAACTTAATTTTAACAAAACTTAAGATTCAGTGCGTGAGTTTTAGCTACAAGCTGTAACACTCTGGATGTCATTAAATTTGGAAAATCTTCAATTTTATAGTCTATTAAAAAAATACCTGGAAAAACCTAAAACCTCAAATAAACTTTCATGTTAAATAATGAATTGTATATCGTATAAAAAAACAAAAACTAATGTTAAATTAGTTATAAAACACATTCAAGGTAGCATTTTGGTAGTTTTTAAACTGTTAAACAAATATTTTGGATACTTTAATCGAATTTTTACTTAAATAAAACAAGAAAATTTTTGATTTTATGATTCTTGAAGAAACTTGCAGTTTTTACTCTGAATACTATCTATTGCAGATATAGGCAGGCAATTATTATTTGCAGCCACGTTTTGAAAACAAAAGTTTTAATTAAGGCCTTCTAATATCAAAAACCTAAAACAATATAAAAGACTTCTAAATTAAGTGTGAATACAAAGGACTTTTACAGCATTACCTTTCCTTAATAATTAACATCAAATATTTAACAATTTTTCAGTCGTAAATGAATTTTTCAAAAGTAGTTAATTGTTTAGAAGAAAAGTAGCTTTCAACTTTTACAACTTGCATTAATTGACTAATAGTAGTTCAAAATTGCTAATGAATTATTATACGTAGGATTCTTATTTTTAAATTAAACTTTCAAGTTTTTTTTGTTGCTACGTAATGCAGGGGTCGGCAAATTGCGGCCCGCGTGCCAAATACGGCCCTTCAAGTCAAAATCTGCTGCCCGCGAGCTCCTTTTCAGCAAAAATTAACATTTTAAAAACAATTAAAATTATATTTTTTGTGATAAAAACTTACATTTATGCTCTTAGTTCAATATTACTTAATTTGTTATATTTTAAATCTTAAATAATATTTTTCTACTGATAACTATAATTTTTTAAGATAAATGCGGCCCTCAAAAGGTTTTTTTTTAAATAGTGCTTAATTACCCGTGAGCAAATTTTTTTAAGAAAACTGGCCAGCGAGTCACACGAAGTTGCCGACCCCGGACATAATGTATTCTAGTTTTGTTGGTATCTTTACTTAATTAATATAATTTTAAAATTTTTGCAAACAAGGCTTTAAAAACTTTGTTTTACCTTTAAATTAGGTTTAATTATTATAAAAAAACTTTTTTTTCTTAATACTTTCTTAAAATAAATTGAACATAAACATTCCAATAAAAATAAACTATTTGATTGAAATATTAGAACTAAATTTTATTGTCGATAATTTTAATAAGTACCTTTTCTTATACTGTGAGCAGTTTAATATTTTGTTCTTCATTTAAAAATTAAATAAGCTAAGGTTTGAACAAGGTTTACAAATTTGGTTTACCGTTATTAAGGTATGTTTAATAATTTTTCCAATCAATGTGTAACAATTGTAGTTTTGGCTTAAACTCTGTTTGTTAGAACAATATAAAATCTGTTTGCTTAAACTTAAAACGAAAAATAAAACTAAAATGACTTTATCTTATTTTGCAATATAGGATTGCTATAAAGCTCAAAACTATAAAAAGATATTGCTAAATAACAGGGATTTTTTATAGGTATACATGTTTTAAGCTTTCAAAAATGTCTTCGATAAATACAAAATTCCAGATTGATGTAACTAATAGTTTATTTAACTTATTATATAGTTATTAGTTAGGTATAGTTATTAAACTAAAAATTATTCTTTTAATATTGATTCTTTTATTATATTTGTTTTTGATTTTTTCAGTATAGTTAGAAAAAAAGTTAGATAGTGAAATATTTCTATAATACAAAAACATGACTACAATTGTAAAAAGTGTACATATTATATTGTTCTATATACTCTATCGGTAAAAATAATATTACCAAAGCAAGTTATAAACCCATCGATTCTATTAAGAAAATTTTACATAACTGGTTTAGTACCAGGTTCAAAAATTTCGAACTGTACATATAAAGTAACTTACTCAATATATCTTGTAGGTAAATCTTTTTTATTACAAGTTTTTTATTACATTTTTAATATTAGTAAAGTAAAAGATTTTCATAAAATTTTATTCTACATCATTGAAATTTAAACCTCTTTATTTTTAATATTATTTATTTACTTTTTTAACTACATAACAAATTTAGTTCTAGTTGCTAATTATTATACCAGTTTAAAGTACAACGAAACCAAAATATTAATTTGTTAAACATATTTTGGAATCTTAAAGAAATTTGCAGTAAATTAATATAAATGAAAATCACTTGTCAAACTTGTAAACTATTATGATTATATTTTAGAGCGAAATTGATTAATTAATTACGTAAACCATTCAAACTATGTTTTAAACTATTATTTTAAATGAATAATTTTTGTTAGCTTTTAATCTTAAATTTTTTGTCTTCATTTAACAGTTTATCGTGAGAACAAAGTATACTTAGGATTAAAATACCTCAGAACCTTCGATTTTAAACAAAAGTTACTGAAGAATCTTTCTATTGTGTTTTTTGAAAGAATAAGATCTGTAAATTTACTAATATTTTAATAATACTATCAATTGTAATATAATAATTTTTACATATCTATAAAAATAAATGAAAATGATACGTTTATTTGATAGAAAAAATAATATTTACACAAGTAGCCAAGTTTGTTAGTGAATATATATGTACAGCTGAATAAGTTCAGCTGTATATACAATATTGTATAAAACACGTTTAATGAAATAGGTTTTGAGCCACAAAACGAGAAATAAATATAAAATTACATATATTCTTGTTTTTTTATTTTATTCATGAATTCAAAGAATAGTTTTTTACTGATACACGTCTATAAAATTAACTCGATCTCTTATGAAAACTAAAAAATATTTTGAATTTTTACACTAATTTTAACATTACGACTAAGTAAAAAAATCTTTTATAACTTAATTACCTCATGAAAAAACAGCACTACTGTTTTAAGTTTTTAACTCAAGCAAAAACTAAAAGAAGTACTAATTAAACTGTTATAATTGAAAATATGTGCTAAAATATATAATTTAAAATATAAAGTATATATTAGAAAAATTCTATTGTATAGATTAAAAATATTGTGAATATAACGAATACCTTGATTTTTACAAGTTGATCTTACTTTATAGAGTTTAATCTCAGCTACCAGATACTTTTTACAGCTTAACAAAATTCAAAGTAGTTTTCGAGATACAAGGGGTCAAAGCCGGCCAGCTCAATAGCTCCCTTATAGAAGGTCCAAACTAAAAAGGCGAAAAAATAACCATTTCGTTAAAAATCTATCTCCTCCTACAGTTTTTAAGCAATCATATTCAAATTTTCACAGTTTACTCGTTAATGAATTTAAACCATTTAAGATTAAGAACTTTCTTTTATTTTGAGAAAGGTGTTTTTTTATGAATTTTAGACCTTAAATTTGTAAATTTCAATTATTTGAAATTTCCAACACTCAAAAGCTTTTAAACTGTGTAAGGAATATTTTTTTGAAAACTTGAGACACCTAGATTAAAAAACTTAGGAGGAAATATATTTTTAGTGAAATATATGTTTCCACGTTTATTGCTTGCGCCTTCCATTAGGTCCCTATGGAACTCTCCGGCTTTGACCGCTTATATCTCAAAAACTACTTTGAATTTTGTAAAGCTATAAAAAGCATCTGGTAGCTAAGATAGTATTCTATTAAATAAGATCAACTTGTAAAAAAAGTGTTTAACACCCCTATAGCCTTAATTGTAAACATTACTTAAAATGTTAAACCTTGTGGCTAGCTGTTCTATTGATTTTTAGCTTAAAGTAATTACTTTTTTGGTTTTCCAAAACCTCATTCTGACTAAGGAAAGTTTATAATCACTAAGGTTAGTTTTTTTGAATCAAAGAGTGGCAACCCTGATATTAGCTAAAATTAGATGATGTTCTAGTTGCCAAAACTCATGGAAAGTTTGTAAGTTTAGAAAAAAAGATATTTTAGTGTTTTTTATTGTTCTTTCAATTAACGGTTTTTTTTACTGTTCTCAATTTCAAGTTTCTCTTTTGTTCTTTCAATTTTAATAAAATATTTAAGTAAATATTGTTTAGAAAAATAACAAAACTACCAGATACTATTTTTAACTGTTAATCTTGCTAGACCTTAATAACATATCATGAACTTTCTTATCATTTAATTATTTTAGCAGTACATTAATACTCTTAGTCTAATTTTATTTTTTAATTACAGTTTTCCAAAATTTAAAAGTATATAGTTAGATATAACATATAAAAGATAAACTTCACACAATTATACTTAGTTAGTAGTTAGTTATATAAAATTACATTATCGTACATAGTAGTTTTTATTATACTTACATTACAAATAAATTAGAGTATTTAGAATCCGTTTACGGATCCGGCCGGATTTTAATTTGAAAAAAATATCCAGGTCCGGTTCCGGCCGGTATTAATTTAACAAAAAAATCCGTATCCAGGTCTGGCCATATCCTAAGTTGTTGGTCCGGTACATCACTACTTTTTAATACATAGCAAAATGTTTAGTAAAGTAATTTTTAATCTAGGGTAAATTCCCTTTGATTTAGGGGCTAAATTTTCTTGATCACAAAGTATGTAGATTAATTGTTAACAACTGTCTTTTGCCTTTAAAGTTAGTATTCAGCTATAAAAATTTTCAGCTAAGTAAGCTTTTAACTTTTTATATTTTTTAATCAGTTTTGAAATAAATTAAAGAAAAAATGTTTAGATTGTTTTTGATTAAAATTAATTAAAGTATGTATGTTGGGTGTACACTTAGTGATTACCTTTCATAAAAAGAAAAATATGAAAAAAGGTTAATAATCGCTGTTTTAGTCCATTTAGTTGTTAATTTACAGCTACAACATTGAAGCCAAAGACGTCCATGTAGAATATCTAAAAAAGAAATAAAATCACTTTTTGTTAACAAAACAAAAGAAAACACTTTTCAAACTTCTGGTGATTCGACAATATGAATTAGAAATATAAGGTTTTAGTTAAAACTATTTAATTTAAATTGCTTGTATGTTAAAATTTTCAAGAATAATTTTTTTAAACGACTGTGCGATGTTTTTTTTTGATATATTGTAATTTAATATGCACTTTTGCCACTATTTGGCGTTATTTTTTTTATAGTTGCGCTTTTTGTCACTTAAAAAAGAGAATGCTCAAATTTACATTTTTATAACTCTTAACCGTCTCAATCTAATGAGAGCAACTCTAGTTAAGTTGATAATAATTTTTTGTTTAATAATTTCAATAATCTTTGATATTTTTCAAAGTTTATAGCTAGTTGTTGTAGATAGTTTTGTTTTTTCTTTAAATTGTATATTAGCATCTAATATTTTTTTTAAGTTTATTAAAATTTTGTACTCTGTATTTATAGTTAAAATTCAAATAGTTCTAATTAAAGTAAGTTAATGTTTTTTATTGGAAGACCTTAACTTTCAAATTTTAGGAAAATTTCGTTTAAAATAAGTACTGGACAATGAAAACCTTGCTTAAAAATCTTTAAGCTGTTTAAAAAAGTATTTATTTTGAGAGCCACCATTTTCAGCTTATTCAAATTGTAAACATTTAATTATATTTTAATTGTTAGTTAATAATAATGTTATCTTCTCAGTTTTCTACTTTTTAAATAACTACTGTGTTGTTAAGTTATGTACAATTATCATATATACATCGTATGCAGTGTGCACTGTTTAGATATTACTTGTTTAATTACTTCTTAATTTAAAATTATAAATAATTGGTAGAAAGAAAGTTTTTTAAGATACATATTTTATATACATTCTACTTTGTTACATACATTAAAACTTTTTAACTTATATTTTTAACTATGTTTACTAAACTGTTTTGAAAGCAAGTAAGATTTTAAGTGTGTTTTTTTGTTTTTTCCATAAGGTGAGGCTAAAGATTTTTTAAAAAGAACAATTCATATGTGCTTGGACTTCTTGAATTTTTTTTAAATAAAATACAGTTTACATTTTTCCACTTATTTTAATTTCGTACCATATAAATTATTTAGTAGAAAATTTTTAATAGTAGTTTTCCATAGTTTTATTAGCAAAACATTAGAAGTATGACCTAAGTCAAGAGTTTAAAATTTTAAAAAGAAATAAAAGGGCTAGTATGCAATTACATGAAAAAGTAACTAGGTAGTTGCTTACTTTTTATGCTCTACTGAGCATAAAAAAAACTTTTTTATCATTTGATATTAAAAGAATCACATTATTACTAACAATTTATTTTAAAACTTAATTTGAATAAAATAATTATTTAATTTTCTAATGATTATCCGTTATTTTTCAAAACTTTGTTTGTTTCTCTAAAAAAATATTGATATAAAAACATTTTAGATAAGCTATTTTAGTACTAAAAACAAGAAAAATATTTTATCTTCAAAAGTAAATGATACTTATAAATAATAAATGGTGAAAAACAATAAACAAGTTTAAGTTACTGTCAACTTTTTTTGGTATCTTCTTTAATTTGGTCTGTTATAATCGTATAATAAGTATCCAACAATCATTCAGATCTTAACAACGACACGTATAAGTTTTGTTAATGTGCGTAAAGTTTACCAATATATTTTTTATTGGATGATAAAAACGGGCTCAAAATAATCTTTTCTAAAGACCTTGTGTACTAACGACGCTTTTGCTTATCGAGTTTAAAAACTCTGAAATTAAGTTCAAATGTTTATTTTGTTAAGTTGTTAAAACCCTAAAAATTTTTAAATCCAAATAATTTTAAACTTTATTAATTTTAGAATTATATATTTAAATACGTCATGTTGCATACTGTACAAATTTTGACTATCAATCGCTGTCTGAACGTTAAGATAAATCTCTCACCAGACATCAGACTTCTGAAAGTTTATCTTAATGCCATCCATGGGTTGGCCTATGATCATAACTTGAGACTGATCGAATCTTCAATGGATCTGAATGATTCGATTATCCAGAGAAGGTTGCAGGTAGAAGCCGGCTGGGGCGGAAAGCTAAACACAATGCTTTTTAATCAAGTCTACCCAGGAGGTCGTTGTCTGCTTTGAAGAAACTCGTGTATATCACAAGTATACTATATATATATGCATATATATGTATGCTTGTATATTGTCTAGTGAAAAAGTCCGTTTAAGTTGCTGGTAATGAATGAAATGTGTTCAAGTTTTTATTTTTCTTTTTGTAAAAGCAGATATATTGTGAAAACTTTGTGTTCTAAATATGTTTTATTGAATGAAACAATTGTCATAGTTTTGTGAAGAATAAACTAACTTGAATACTTTTGATTTTGTGTTTTTTTATTTTGTAAGGTGTATCTAAAAATTGGTTGTTTTTTAAGGTTTTTTTTAAAGGACAAAAATTTTAAAAAGTTTATAACTGCAATAAAGTTTTATTTACTAGATTTAGTTTAGATAGAATGTTTAATAGTTTAAAAAATTTAAAAGTTTAATATAGGTATCAAAATATTACTTATTTTTGATATAATTCAAAAGTCATTATTTATAAAATGAAACATTATAACTATCTATTTAATTAAAAATAACTTTAATAACTTATTTTTTAAGGAATTTTTTTTTATTTATAGAAGTATATAAAGTATAAATTTTTTTACACGGGATTTTAAATCAAAGAACAAAAATATTCAAATGACTCTTCTGATGTACCCAAGCTTAAAAAAAATTAAAGGTTTAATGTTTGTTGTTGCTATTAAAATAATTGTTTTGTTATAAACTTCGGCAACCTTTAGAAAACTCTTGTTAACGAAGGATGCGGATAATGTTTTTGTTTATTAAAGCGATTAAACGCAACATATAAGTATGAAAGATTTAATGTATTTAAGACAGTATAATTTGTCCCTATAAAGTCATCATATAACCCTATTGGGCTGTTTTAAGGAATTACTTTTATATATAGAGCTAAGTTACTTGTTATAGAATTAAATACAAGACCTACAGAGTTACAAACAGTTTAATTTTTTTAATGAATAAATAACAGACATAAGAAACAATAGTATATAGAAAATTTGTCCAAATACCAGCTTAAATACAACAAAAACTCAATGATATAAAAATATTAACCGCCAACACACAAAAAAGGCCGAAAACTAAAATACAATTTATCATCAAAGGGCGAACTTGTTACAATCATGCGTCGCTACGTTACTGTCATTACTAGAACTTTTTTCATTACATTTTAGTGTTCATTAAAGTTTATAAGCCGATTACAGACTAATACATTACTTATCTTATTATGTTAATGTCATAATTTATTTTCAGTGTTAATAAGATTGTCAATATAAAAAAATATAAAATAAAACAAGTGTGTTGCTGAACTTCAAATGGTGTAATCAGATTATTTAATGTATAATTTAAATCAATTAAAGTTGTCAAAGTTTTAATGCAGTTCTATGTAATCTAATACATTTTTTATATAAATAAAACCATGGCAACTTTAAACTGTAGCAACTTTATAGATAGTAAAATGTCAAAACTAAATAAATTATTTCCATTTACTGCTTCATTTAATTGTCGCCTATTATTAATTAGTATAAAACATAAATACCAAGTAATTCTTTAAAATATTCAGTGTTATTTGAATATAGTTTGAAGTTCTTTGAAACGACGTAGCCTGTATGAAAAATTATTTAAAATTCAGTACAAAAAAATTAAATGATTGTTATTGATAAATATAAAAGTTAAACATTATTTTATTTAAATAAAACAAAAAAAAAGTGTTATTACTAGGAAATAATTTAATATTTTAAAAAACTTAGAATATGTAGGAAACATACAATATGTTTCAGAACTCCTACTAAAAAATGAACAATTCTTAAGTTCTAAAATATTCTGTCAACTTAAAATAAGCACAAGAACCTTTAATTTTTTTAGTTCATATTTAATGTGCATTTTGTTTTTTGTATGAAATTTTCTCCAAAATTTTTCAGTTTAGTAAATATCCATCATTAAAGTTATCTGTTGAATATTTCTTTTGCGTTGATCTATAAATTTTTCAATTTATCCAACATTCTTTGTTTTTTCTTGTGAAATTTTTCTCGAGAGTTTTCCAGTTTAGTATCACAATGAATAAACTCAAAGTTTTTATACGTTTTTATTTAAAACTACAGTTATATTATAAAGAGTCTTTTTCGTCAAATATATTTAAACATTAACTAAACATATTTATGTACTATTTATGTTTTATAATTTAAATTAAAAAATGAGTAAAAAATTCATCAAGATATACGTTATTAATATTTTGAAGAAAATAAAACTTTTAATTATTTAAACATATTTAAATATTCGAAAAAAAGTCAAAAATTCTTGTAAATAAAAAACATATAATTTTTTAGAATGAAAACAAAAAGTGAATATAGTATTTCAGCTTAAACAACATAAACACACAACTTATATTTTATCACTGCAAAAAGTGAAATAAATCTTAAATCAACATACCTTTTTTAATTGTTCTGATATGTTTTCTTTTTTTTTTTACTAATACAAGGTTGCAATTTTCTGATGAAAAAAATCTTATTTTCTTAAAAATTTAGAACAAATATCTCTAAGCTTTAGAAAAAAACTTTATGAACAACTAAAACGGCCACTAAACTTTAAAACTTATTCGACAACCCTACTTATACCAACTAATACGTAGTCTACTCTTACACTCACTTTTTATTCTATTTACTTATACTTTTCAGTTTTATTATTCTAGAAAAAAATACTTACGGTTATTTCTGTTGCAGTAATAAAGCACAGTGCATTACTATTTATTTATAGTTTACTAATAGCTTTTAAATGTTTTAAATACAGCTAAATAGTTTTCAATTTCAAACTTAAATTTTGAAATGTTATTACTTAATCAACAAGTTTAAACTGTAAAACAGTATATTATTTTAATAATTAATAAATAAATTTCACAAGCTTATTGTCCTAGATAATAAATGGTAAAAACTTGTTTGAAATTTTGATTATAAATCAAAGTCATTCATCACTATGGTAAAGCTTCAGATTTTGAATTTGTCTGATTGAAAGTTATTGCGATAACCAAAGTTAAATATTCTCAAAAATTTACGATTTATTTTAACAGTATATAAAGCACCCTAATAAAAGGCCATCGACGCACAAGAGTAGCCAAAACTGTTGAAGGTACAGGGGAAAAAATCAACACTTCGACCTACGAAGTCTCTGACGTTAAATCGATTGGCAGCAAAGGATCACCATATCTGGTTATTTTATAAGTTCTTTTCAATAAGAACTTTTTAAAAACTAAACATATTGCCGGCCTTTTTTATTGACACACATTATAGAAGTTTTGTAGTATTAGTTTTTTTCTAAATCCAAGGTGTCTTGGGCTTTTGACTATTTTTTTACAAAGCTCGGTCTAGTTGGGATATTTGGCAAAACTTATGCTATGCTCAAATCAGTATGACTTTAAAGTTTGTCTTAGTATGTATTTTCTTCATATCTAATTTAAACTTGATAAACTTTTTACATTAAACGAAAAAATAAGCGCTCGAAGCTGTTGTTCCTTGAAAGAAATACTTTTTGGTTATTGGTTTCTTCTTAATTTTGTTACAGTTTAATATATTTTTTAAGACTAGAATTTAATTTATTTTTAATTTTTAGCTTTTATTTTTTTTTTCTAATACATTCTTGCTAATTCGTGTTAGTTTGGTTTTACTAGTTTCAATCACGATTTTTTGCTTCTTAGAACTTTAAGTGAGCATTTTATAGTTTGAATGTACACTTTTTTGATGAAGTCTCTTAACATTAAAGTTGTAAATTAAAGTACTCACAAGGCAGTAAGATTTGCAAAGGTTTTAGAATTCAGGGTGTCAGCTCCAAGTCACAAAAATATGGTTGCCATAATTTAAAAGTGTATTACAACAAATACACAAGTATACATAGTAATGTACAAATCCAATGAATAGATCTCCAACATCAGAACATTTAGTTAAAAATTTATTTTTGAAAAAAATTTTTTGAACTATAATAAAATTAAATTATTAAGAAGTTGTAACAATAATTTTGACCTGTTCGAAATTGGATAACTATCATTTATTTGAATAAACCAAGTTATGCAAGCAAAAAAATTTTGAAAATTCATTTAGTTTTGTTTAGTTGACTAGTGCTCTCATGTTATATTTAATTGTGTTTATTTAGAATTTTAATTACTTTTTTGTTTTGTGTTTTCCTTGATTTGCTAATTTCTGTTGCAGTCATAGGGCTATATAATTTAAAATTATCTATTTTAAAACAATTGTATCAGACTGATGGAAATTTGTTGAAATATATTAGTATTGAATAAAAGACCTGTTTATATTTTTTTGTTACAAACAGTTATAATTAGAACTAAATTAAATGAAGATTATTTTTTTACGATTTTAAAAGATAAATATAAACTATTTTAATGATTGCCAAATTTACAATATATGAAGCTTTAACCAGGAAAAACAGTTAAAATTTAAATAACTTTTAATATCGTTAAAACATAGTTTTTTAGGTGTTCGTAAAAATACTTAGTTACAAATAAAACATGTCTTTTCAAACTATCCAAAGCCAAAGTGATGCAAAACTAGAAAACATAAGTCAAAGCCATAAAATGTTTGATGAGACTACAAGTGGTACGGGTAGTGCACTAATCAGCTTTTGTAAACAAAACGCTTTAAAAAATGGCAAAATATCAAGAATGGACAACGATGGTCCCGTTGAAGGTTTGTTAATTTAAATTGTTAATAAAATTTAAATACTTTGAATTCTTATGATTCTTTATCATATATATTAGTTTTTCATTACAATTTATTTACAAATGGTTGTTTAACATAGATAAATAAATATATCAAACTTTGAAATGCATTAGTAATTTTATGTTTTTTTAACGTACTAAGCTTTTAAAAGTAGTTTTTTATATTTTTAGAACTCTAACGTTAAACGATATTATACAGATTAGAAAAAATAACTTTAAATTCAAAACCTGTTAGTCGAGTTGCAATTTATTTTCAGGAAATAAGAAGATGTTACCAATTCAGTTTGTCAAGATTTTGAAATCAAACAAATTTTTATTTCAAGAGAATCTCAAGATAACAAACTTTAGTCTATTTTCTGGAAAAATCAATGTTGTAAATGTGACAACTTTTTATCAAATAGCCAACATTTTTAACTTTTCCGAACTTGATAAGCAAACTTTATCTTACATTAGACGTTTGTTCAGCATAGTTTTCGAAACTAAACACTTTTTAGAATTAGATTTTAATCAAGTTGCAAAAGTTATTTCAAGTTTTGAACTAAATATTGATTCAGAATTAGAAGTATTGCTTGCAGTTGAAAGTTGGGTGGGTCATGATAAAGAACAGAGAAAGAAGTTTGCGAAAGATCTTTTATCAAAAGTTCGTTTTATTTTGTTGCCAAATGGGTCTTCTATAATCAACAGTATTCTGAATCAAATATCACCCAAATTACAAGTGGAAATTTCAGAAAAAAATTAGAAAAGCTCATCAAAGAAAACATGAAAGTGCTGTTTCGTACAGACGTTGTACTAAAAATGTGTTTGATGTTATGTTAACTGGTAGTATTATTCAGGCACGGAACAGAGTACGTAACCGTGTGATAAAAATTAACGGTAAACATCTCAAAGACGTAAAAGTTCTAGCTCGCATGAAAACAAAACGATACGGACATCAAGCAGTTTACTGTAAAGGTGAAGTGTATGTTATTGGTGGCCTTCGCAATTAACAAATTTTGTCTGTAGAAAAATATTTATTGACCAAAAAACAGTGGAAATCAATTACTAATGTTTCAGGTGACTAAAAAAGATTTAGTGTTTGTGCTTTTATGAGTGGAATATATTTACTTGGAGGTCGTAACAAAGAAGACGAAACAACAGATACTTGTATGTGTTTTAACACAAAAACAAATAACTGGACAAACGTTGCTGAAATGAATATTGCTAGAGTACATGCAGCTTGTACTGTTTTTGAAGAAAAAATTGTAATAACTGGCGGTTTAAATCAAGATCGTATGCATTTAAACACAGTAGAGTCTTATGACTATTTTTCTAATACGTGGTCATCTATGCCAAATATGACTAAAGGTAGACATTCTCACTGCTTAGTTACAAATAAAAACAAAATGTTTGTGTGTGGATATGGTAGGTACTTGAAGTTTTTGATTCTACTAGCAAAAAATTTGTTAATTTGAATTTTAGATACACGGATTTAGCTCTTATTGCGCGAATGCAATTTTTTCTATGGAGAATAAGGTTTATTTGTTTAGTTATGAGAAAATTTCAGATACAGAAAATAGTTAACACTTCAATAACTTTCAGTAATGCTAAAACATAACATTCAGGAGTTCGTGAAAATAATTAAAGTTACAAATTAAAAATGTCTTTTCAAAGTATCCATAGCCATAGTGATGCAAAAAAAGCAAAACTGAAAACATTCATCAAAGCCATAATATTTTTGATGCAAAGACTACGAATGGTACAGGTAGTACCTATATCAGCTTGTGTAAACAAAACGCTTTAAAAAAATGACAAAATATCAGGAATTGACAACGATGGTCCCGTTGGAAGTTTGTTAAATTAAATTGTTAATAAAATTTATGTTCTTTAATTCTTAAGACACTTCATCATACATATTAGTTTTTCATTACAATAGAATTAAATATGGTTGTTTAACATAAAGAAATAAATAAAACTATGAAATGCATTAGTAGTTTTTTTTTTAATGTACTGAGAACTTGAAAGTAGTTTTATTATATTTTTCGAATTCCAACGTTAAACAATATTAAATAGGTTAGAAAAAACAGCTTTAATTTATAAAACTGTTGATCTAGTTAAAATTTATTTTCAGGAAATAAGAAGATGTTACCAACTCAGTTAGTCAAGAAATTGAAATCAAACAAATTTTTATTGCAAGAGAACCTTGAGATAACAAACTTTAGTCTATTATCTGAAAAAATTAATATCGAAAATGTGACAACTTATTATCAAATAGCCAACATTTTTAACTTTTCCGAACTTGATAAGCAATCTTTATCTTACATTAGACGTTTGTTCAATATAGTTTACGAAACTAAAAACTTTTTAGAATTAGATTTTATTCTAGTTGCAAAAGTTATTTCAAGTTTTGAACTAAATATTGATTCAGAACTAGAAGTACTGCTTGCAGATGAAAGTTGGGTGGGTCATGATAAAGAACAGAGAAAGAAGTTTGCGAAAGATCTTTTATCAAAAGTTCGTTTTATTTTGTTGCCAGATGGGTCTTCTATAATCAACAGTATTCTGAATCAAATATCACCCAAATTACAAGTGGAAATTTCAGAAAAAATGAGAAAAGCTCATCAAAAAAAACATGAAAGTGCTGTTTTGTACAGACGTTGTACTAAAAATGTGTTTGATGTTATGTTAACTGGCGGTATTATTCAGGCACGGAACAGAGTACGGAACCGTGTGATAAAAATTAACGGTAAACATCTCAAAGACGTAATAGTTCTAGCTCGCATGAAAACAAAACGATACGGACATCAAGCAGTTTACTGTAAAGGTGAAGTGTATGTTATTGGTGGCCTTTGCCAAAATAGTGAACAAATTTTGTCTGTAGAAAAATATTCATTGACCAAAAAACAGTGGAAATCAATTACTAATGTTTCAGGTGACTAAAAAAGATTTAGTGTTTGTGCTTTTATGAGTGGAATATATTTACTTGGAGGTCGTAACAAAGAAGACGAAACAACAGATACTTGCATGTGTTTTAACACAAAAACAAATAACTGGACAAACGTTGCTGAAATGAATATTGCTAGAGTACATGCAGCTTGTACTGTTTTTGAAGAAAAAATTGTAATAACTTGCGGTTTAAATCAAGATCGTATGCATTTAAACACAGTAGAGTCTTATGACTATTTTGCTAATACATGGTCATCTATGCCAAATATGATTACAGGTAAAAGTTTTCCTCACGGCTTAGTTACAGTCAAAAACAAAATGTTTGTGTGTGGATATGGTATGGTACTTGAAGTTTTTGATTCTACTAGCAAAAAATTTGTTAATTTGAATTTTAGATACACGGATTTAGCTTTTACTGCGCGAATGCGATTTTTTTCTATGGAGAGTAAGGTTTATTTGTTTAGTTATGAGAAAATTTCATGTTATGATGTAGAAAAGAATGAATTATCTGAAGAACTAATTGAAATAATGAAAAGTATACATAACTATTCTTTCACAGCCGTACCTCAACTTGAGTTTTCAGACGAAGTATATGAAAAATTATGCTAGCTAATCATCTTAAATTTCTTATTAACTTTAAAGCTCTTATTTTGTCACTTTAAGTATCTTTATAATGTTTATAATATATACATATAAATATTAATTGTGCAACCAAAAGAAGCAAAACTAAAAATATTTTTAGCTGATTTTATTTTCTTCGCAAATAAATTTATAAGGTATATTTAGGTTTCAATTACCAGGGTATCATTTATGTTGTGAATTTTACATCCACTAATAACTGAGTTAACTTACTTTTTTTTTTTTCGGAAGAATTTTATTTCATAATAAAAGTCTCAAAGCAATTTTCAGCTTGATTTTTATGCATAAAGTACATATGCGACAATTATTAATAAATGTTTTATTATTTCAAAAAAATATTTTTTAGTTTTCTTTTCTTCTTTTTATTAAACTTGACTTCCACATTATAAATGTTAATAAGATGCATTCAACTACTAACCTTAAAATGTTGTGATTTTAGTTAAATTTGTGACAGATATTGAAAATAAGTATGATATTAAAAAAGCTATTTTTAAACTAATAAAAATTAACATAAAAACTGTTTTAACTTATTTATAATGATAATTATACTAATTTCATTTTCCTAACAGTAAAATATTGAGTAAAATGTGAAAAAGCGTTCTTCACATTTACTGAACATTTTTTATATCCACTATACTCATTACACAATACTTTTCAAAAATTCAAAAAAATTAAATATAAATAAATAAAGAAAGCTCAATCTCAGCTAGCTGTAAAAAAAATTTTAATCTAAACAATTACTTTGTCTAAAAATATTTTGAAATTAATATGGTTTTAAAATTCAATAGCTCGCATTTATAAAAATAAACGTTGATAACCAGCTTGAGTTTAAAAGCTCAATCTGTTAAACATGTGAAAACCATTGTTTTTTTAGAACTAATAAATCTTCAATAAATACATATTTAAATATATGCTTCGAAAAATATAATTACACTTTATAGAAACCCAAACTCTTAAACTATTTTAAAAATTAAAATAACGTTGCATTATACTATATATTTTTTTTTAGTTTTCTTTTTTGTTTTATATTCTACTTACACTGTTACGCTTGAGCGATTCTCCGATTTGGCCAGATGGGAAATTTAAAGTCAGGTGGGAGTTGTGCGCGGATTGGAATTGAGCGGTTCCAATTTTACATAGAATAAGTTTAAATACCGCCTTGAAAACTAATTAAATAACTATAAAATATTTGTTACATTTTTTCACCGCTTTTATTTTGAAAAATATAAATGTTGTAAATTTGCATCTGCATGCTAAATCTTATTTTTAATTCATGTTTAAAATATGTTTTATTAGTTTCAGTTAAACTGCTCAGCTATAAATTTTAATAAAGTTAGTGAAAGTTTTGAGACGTGTTTGGAACCTAAAACCGTAAATTTGGCAATTTTCGGAGGTGAATGGAAAGTATTTAGATTGTATTCTTTCGAATTATCAGATAAGGAATTGCTCTCAGAGTTTGCATTTATGCTAGATGTGCTTGGACATATGAACGAACTGAACATCAAACTAATGGCGAAGAGTACTTTTACATTAAAATGTTCTCTTTAGTCCAGGAATACACGTTAAAGTTAAAACTATTTCCTTGCCATCTCAATAATATAAAACTTGACGCATTTTGTAGCACTTGCATTTGTTGTTAATTTTTTGTGAACAATCATAATTAGTGTAAAGTAGTAATAAAATAATTTTTAAATCCTTAACCATACATGTTATAGCAAAAATTATAATAACAAAAAAGATGTAGTTTTATTCTAGTTATTTCAACTAAAAGTTTTCTTCTTTAAAGTTTACTTAGAACTAATTATTTAATTTTAAAAAATAATTGTTACTTACCTATGATAATTTCTAGACATTACTTTAGTTATGTTTTTTTTTTCCCCTATCTTTAAATGAAATATACTCTTACCTGTAGATATATATAATAAACAAAAGTTAAAAGTACTGTTTCATACAGATGTTGTACTCAAAATGTGTTTGATATTATGTTTACTGGGGGTGTTATTCCGGCCATCCCAACTTTTAAAGTACGGAACAGAGTGATAAAAATTAACGGTAAAAATTTTAAAGATGTAAAGGGTCTAGCTCCAATGAAAACTGAACGTCAAGAACATCAAGCTGTCTGCTGTAAATCTGATGTGTATGTTATCGGTGGCTTTCGCAAAAAAAAAGAATACAGTTTGTCTGTAGAAAAATATTCATTGACCGAAAAACAGTGGAAAACAGTTACTAATGTTTCAGGTGACCAAAAAAGGTTTAGTATTTGTGCTTTTATGAGTGAAATATAATTACTTGGAGGTCATAACGAAGGAAATGAAGTATTAAACACTTGCACGTGTTTTAATACAAAAACAAATAACTGGACAAATGTTGCCAAAATGAATAATGCCAGAGTACATGCAGCTTGTACAGTTTTTGAAGAAAAAATTGTTATATCCGGCGGTTTAAATCGAGATCGTACACATTTAAACACAGTTGAGTCTTATGACTATTTTTCTGACACATGGTCATTTATGCCAAATATGGCTATAGGTAGACATTCTTACTGCTTAGTTACAGTCAAAAACAAAATGTTTGTGTGTGGATATGGTGAAGTACTTTTAGTTTTTGATTCTAATAGTACTAAATTTGTTAAATTGAATTTGAGTTACATGGATACAGATAATTTTTCACCACTAGAGCTGTTTTCTATGGGGAATAAGGTGTATTCGTTAAGTAAGAAGAAACTTTCATGTTATGATGTAGAAAAAAAAGAGTTATGTGAAGAAATATTCGAAAATTTGAAAAATATTTATTGTATTTCGTGCACAGCCGTACCTCAAATTGATTTTTCAAAAAAATATAAGAATAACCAGGTTCGCCTTTTTTCTTATTATTTTATTGACTTTAAAGCTTTTGTCTTGTCAGTTTAGTTATCTATAAAATATTTATAATATATTTATATATATACATATATATATATTGTAGTGCAAAAAATAGCAAAATTACAACACCTTTAATGCTTAATTCATTTTCTTCGCAAATAAATTTATAAGGTATATATTGGTTTTCTTGTTAGGATATTATGTTTGTTTTTGTTTTCACATCCACTTTTTATTGCTTTAACTTATTTTTTTTTAATTTCTTCAAGTTTTTTATTTTCTAATAAAAGTATCACAAAAATTTTTCAGCTTTTTTTTTAAGCACTAAGTACACATGCGACAATAAGTAATAAACATTTTGTGATTTCAAAAAACCTTATTCTAGTCAACTTTTCTTTCTTTTTATCAAATAGGCTTACCATATTAGAAATACTAAATTTGTGTATTTAGTTATATTTCTAATTAACTTTATGTTGTTGTGCTATAGTTTCATTTGTGTCAGATATAATAACACGACATAATTAAACATGTTATTTTTTTCTTTAAGTTAAAATTTTTGTTTGCATTGATTAAACGTATTAGTTTTTCTCGTTAAATTTTAAGTTGTTTATTACATTGATTAAGCGTTTTAGTTTTTTCTTTTAATTTTAATTAATAGTTTTGTAGTTTACCAATAATAAGTTATGCCCTGGTCATAATAAACACTGATAGTAAAAAAAATTATGGTAAACCACTAAGGTTGGTAAACAGCCAAATTGTAGAAACTTAAACTATACATATCATATTTGTATAGTTTCTCCTTTGACAAACAACATGATCTGATAAATATTGTTATTATATCACAATCAGAGATGTTAAATCGGAGAGCACAAAATCCCCGCAGTAGAATAAAAAAATAAAATCCCCGGCAATAGAATTAAAATTTCTTATGAAAGAAAAGCTGTATTTTACAAGTTGAGAACATAAAAGTTTCATATATTCAATTACACCAACATATTTAAAACTATATTGTTTTTATAAATATGAATGCCTTAAATGTAAGTTTATGTTTTTTATTTTCATAAGGTTAATTTTAGTCACTTTATTGTTAATTTAATCATAACTACCTTTTAACCTTATAGTTGTAGGTAATGTTTGGTTAGAAAAATTAAAGAAAAGTATCTTCCACTTATTTAAATGGTTAATAAACTAAAAACATTGTAGCTTTGGAACTAATTGATGTTAAGTTAATTTATTATTTGATTTTTTTTTCCAAAAATTAGATGAAATAGACAAATTTTTTTTCTTATATCCTACTTTTATCAAATTATTTGAATTTTTAAACTTGAAAATAAAGTTTGATTATTATAATTTTTTAAGATTTATTATAAATTATTTTATTAAGACATAGATTTCACTTAAAAGTAATTTGAATATAATTTATTATTTTTGTTTACAAACTTGAAACTACTATTTGCTAAGTAGAAATCTATTTAAAGTTTTTAATTTTTAATGTGGCAAATTTATTGAGTCTTTTTTTATTATAATTAGGTAATTTATCTAAAAAAAATTATACCTGAAAGTTTTAGTGTACAACTCAAGGTTTTTACAACTAGTTTTGTAAATTAAGCAGAGTTGAAACAAGGTCAGGAAAAGTCAGAAAACTCAGGAAAAGCAGAAAAAAAAGACAAATAACAAGAATAGTAAGGTTTTTTTTTTTTAACAGTCAGGAAGTTTAACTAAATATTAAAAAATACCAGATTTTGTCAGTTTAAATTTACTGAATTCCTTATATTCAAAAACAAGTCTTTGAATGGTAAAGAATTAATTAAAATTCTTTAAAGTGTGATTAAAATTGAAAAAATTTCCAAGAATTTTACAAAATTACTTAATTATCAATGCCTTCATCTTGTAAAATTAAATGAATATCCTTTATAAAACTGCAAAATGTTTCTATTTAAATTTTGTTAAACTACCCTACTTGAACAGACAGTTTTTGTAGGCAGTATGATAATCTGTAGCATTTTTTAGTAAAACAATGATAATACACAAGAGTTTATCTAGCATACTTTAGAATTGAATTGTTTTTTGTTTAAGTAAATAAATAATTTCATTCTAATTAAACACTAGGTTTAGTGTTTTGGGTAATAAGTTTATGTTTATAATTTACCTCATTACAATTTTTTCAAAATTGTTTAAATTTTTTAAATAAATTATAAAAGAGGTGAATTTCATGGTAAAGTTTAATTATTTATAGTATATTGTAGAATAGCTGTCTTTTAATATTTTTACATAAATAAGGGTAAAATATTCACCTCAATATGTTACATGCAATGTTCAATCTTTTCTCTAATAAATAGAACTGTTCTAGATTTTAAAATGTAGTTTGAAAATAAATTAATTTAAATTTAAAATTAATAATTTGCCAAGTTTTATGTTGCACTAATAACAAGGATGAAAAATAGTTTCACCATTATATTGAAAATTTTGTTTATAAAAATAATATATATTATTAAATTTTAACTAAATTTAAAAATCTAAAAACAATTTTTCATTAACAATAAACTTGTTTTTAAAGCCTGGCGTTGGTTTAATTGTTCTATTTTTATAGATTGAATTTAACCAAAATTATTATGGCCCATTAAAAATTGTTGTTAATGAGAAATAAAAGAAAAAAAAATTGATTTTTAAGATCATAGGAGGATGAATATATTTTTTAACACTTTGATATTAATTTGTTTTTTTTATTAAGTATAACCATATCATTAATATTTCAAAGAACTTTTCCTGAAAATTTTTAAAATTTAAAATTTAAAAACTTTTATAAATATATTAAGATGTTGAAACATTTAAATTTGTGGTACCTTGAAGAAATTATGTATTTTTTTTAAACACATGATACAAAAAATTATAGTCAATAAACAAAAATGTTAATTAAAACTTAAAATCACAGAAAATTTTTTTTTGTACTTTATAAGTTTTTTTTTAAAAGCATTAAGCTAAAGAACTTTATTTTTGTTATAAAAGAAAGAGCTTATGTATAAAATTAATATGATATACTGTTTTAATTTTACAAACAAAATGTTATAATAATAAAGTACAATGTAAATTAAAAATTTTAAAAGTTAACTTTTTACTAATTTTATTAAAACAAAAGTAAAAAAAAAATAACTAATGAAATTTTAATATAAGGTAAAAAATGTGAAAAAGTTAGCTACAAATTGTTACTTTAGCATTTTAGTTGCTATAGTAAACAGCTGATATTAACAGCTGTAATTAACTGGCATCTTGATTATAACATGACTGATCACAATCTATAATTTTAAAGTAACAATTTCCAAGTCAGCACTAGTTTGGAGAAGATGGACACTTCTACTACTAACCAAAGTAAGTTGTATATATTGTTATTTTTAGGTTATAAGTAATATTTAAAGACACACATTTTCCTATTTGTTTTTTGTATTAATTAAAGCCCCGAAAGTAATAAAAATATTAATCATCAGATAAAAGTAAATGATAGGTTTATGTATTAGGGCTTACACCTGATAGTAAGAATATTTTTAAATTGAATCTTTTAAACAGGATTTCCGCGAAGCTCTCTCTTTGAGTGAAGGTCAGTAGACAGATCCCCAGAGTGATTGGTCTTTACGAGTCAATTCCTCTTCCCACTCTGAATGCATCATCCGCAAGGTAATTTCTACATAGTATAATTGAAAATCATTCGTAATCAAACTAAATAAAGTGGTCATCTTGCTTGTGAATTGTTTTTTGAAATGTTGTTCTAAAGTCGTGTAATAATACATTTTGTAATATTTTAAACTTCCTTGATTATTCTTTGAACATATGTATTTTAGGAAGCGTTTTTAAAGTTTACCTTAAGTATATATCATTATTGACTTACTATTTAGTAACTAATTTAACAAACTTTGAACATTTTTATTGTATTTTATTACTGTAAAGTAACCATTTTGTACCAGTTTCTTTAGTATTTTTTTGCAAAACCATAAACAGAACAAAATAAAGTCCATAAATGTTTGATGCTCAATTTTATTCTTATTTAAAGAGCTCGGTTTTATTATTTTGAATTAAACAAATAATCAATTTTGATCAATTAACTATTGCGAAACACATCTATCAGGGTTAGCTAAAAAACATCTGGAAATTGAACAGAAATTACTGGAATTTTTATCATCAATTCTTACGAAAAAACAATGAACTTCTGAAGTCTTTGTTATACAATAATGTTTATATAACATCATCAACTTAAATTTTTATAAACCACATTCTAAGTAGCATTACAGTATCTCTTCATTAACGTTATTAAATTTAACGAATTCCTTACCTTGAAATTTATGTCATACTCAAGGTGGAAAAATAACTTGTATTTTCAAAACCTGAAAAAACCTTTCACAACCCTGAGATATGCTCAAATGATTAATAGGTTAAAGGCAATTTTTAAATAGTTAATGATAAACTGCTTGATTAAAATGTGAATGAAGTGTAGCTTTAGTAGATAAGTTTGTTAGTAAAAGCTAATTATTTTTTTTCAAACAGAACGACATCACAGCCGGAGACGGAACGATGAAGGAAGGAGAGATTCAGAATCAGTGCGGATCGGATAACTTATTTATAAACATTTGAATAAACTTTTTGCATTTAAATTGTGTTTACTTTGTCATAATTAAATAGATTAAGACAGAAAATTAATACTTGGGTGTAGTGAAAATTTTTTTATTATTCGGCATTTTCTGTTATTTAGTAATTTCCTTTATTTACATGGTATAATGTCTTAAGTTTAAGCCCAATAACAGTTTTTTTTTAATGAAAGCATAAAGTGCATAAAATAATTGGTTTTATATAACCGTTCAATTCGTACACCTGTTAGATACAGTTTAGTCCTGCCCAGTACAAGTTTATATAAGGACAGTTTAATTCAACTTGACGACTATGAGTATGTCTTTAAAAAAATTTTTTAAATCCCCACCTGAATATTAATAGAAACTAAATGTATTATCACCGTCATAATCATAAAATGCTTATCACTTAGTAAAGTTGTTAATTGAAAGTTTCAAAATTTTTAATTTGTAAAACAAATTAATTTATTTTCATACTAGTTGCCTTGTTACAAGTATAATATTTGGCAACTTATTATCACTGTTGTTCGGTTTTAGATCTATATATATAAATTTATATGTTGCACAAATACTATTTTTCTCGATAGCCGGGTGTGTGGTTATCGTGTAAAATACACTTCTTGTAACATATATAATAATCTTCTGATCTAGTTGCACTTAAAAACCACTAAGCTAAACCCTTTTTCCATATAATAAATATAAGCTAATTTTACTGATTTAAAACAAAAATTTTGAGTTTATTAGAAATGTGATTATTTAGAGTTCCTGTATCAAACAGAAAACTTAATTCAACCGGCGTAAGCATTGCGACGACGCCCTAAGAACCAATTTCAAAATATCGACAAAGTCCGGAGCCAGCGCCACCGTTTCGCTACCCTTTATAATATTTTATACTTTCACATTAGGGAATTACCCAAAAATTTAGATAAATGTACACTCCAAAAATAAATTTCAAAGTTAACAAAAAATGAACATTTTCAACAGTTTTTAATCGAGTCTTTTAGCCATCATGTTATAAATAGTCAAATCAGATAGAACACCGGTTTTTAGTCAGTTTGTTCCTAAAAGTGTAGTAATAAATAAATTGCGAAAGAATAGCAAACTCGTTGACTTAATTTGATTAAACAGATTTTTTAAAGTTGTTTTTTATACATATGCCTACCACCACATGTAAAATTGTGAAAATATTATTACAATAAACAATTTTTTAAATTTCACTCTAACTGACTAAAACCGATCTCTTATCTAACATGAACAGCTAGTAACAATATAAATTGAACAAAAGTACAATTGATCAAGTCATGCTTATGTTTAATTTATACTATTAAATGCTTAAAACAGCCTAAACTAGCTATACTTGAATATAAAGAATTCATAAGAGAGATCATTTAGAATTAAAGAAAAAAGACAGTGGATTTTAATATGGCAGCTGTATATACAATATTGTATGAAACACGTTTAATGAAATAGGTTTTGAGCCACAAAACAAGAAAAAAACATAAAATTACATATATTCTCGTAATTTTCTTTAATTCATAAATTCAAAGAATAGATTTTTAATGATACACGTCTATAAACAAATAGATCTCTAACTTAACTAACTGATCTCTTATGAAAACTAAAAAATATTTTGATTTGTTACACTAATTTTAACATTACGACTAAGTAAAAAAATCATTTATAACTTAATTACCTCATGAAAAAACAGCACTACTGTTTTAAGTTTTTAACTCAAGCAAAAACTAAAAGCAGTACTAATTAAAATGTTATGATTGAAAATGTGTACTATAATATACAATTTAAAATATAAAGTATATAATAGAAAATAATTTTTCTATAGATTAAAAGTATTGTTAACATAACGATTTTCTTTTATTAAATGGTATTAAAATATTTTTTCAATGCTTTCACTTCATTTAACAAAGTTTTTTACATTAAACTTGATTTTAAATTAAAAACAGACAGTAATACGTGTAATTTTTAAATACTGAAGACATTTTTAAAAACCTGGTGAATATTTTCCAAAAAAATTGACTTCGTGATTTTATCAAATTAAATGATGAATAAAAAGACCATATAGATGAGAAAAAGTTTTGTTATAAGAAAAATGTAATTAGTAGTTTAAATCATTTGTTCCTGATAGTTGTTCTTAAAACTAATATTTGAAATGTAGAAAGGTTAACATCTTTGATATTTTTTTCAATATTTAGTCATTATAAAGAAGTCAGCTTCAAGATAACATCTAAGAAACTGTTTAATAAGTATATATGTAATTGGTATATTATAATTTGCATCTATTATATTATTTACATTAGCATATTTATGTTTATTATTTTCAAAAATTGAAGTGAAATAATTTTAAAACTAAGTATAATGATTTTTATCACTTAGCAATTTTGGTAAAAAAAACATGTAAAATATAAATTAGTATTACTCTATAGTGGTCTTAGACTAAAGGATCTATTGTAAAATTTGAAAAAAGTTCTAAACATGAAGTTTGTTTTTTTTAAATCACATTTAAGTTGATTTAAACAATAGTTTCAATGTCGTCACACTATTTCACACAGTTTTTCTACATTAAACTTGATTTTTAATTAAAATTAGAAACTAAAACATAGAATTTTTAAATACTGAAAACATTTTTTAAAACCTGGAGAAAAGTTGCCAAAAACATTTGACTTCATGATTGTATCAAATTAATTGATTAATAAAAAGACTATATAGATCAGAAAAAGTTTTGTTAAAAGAAAAATGTTATTAGTAGTTTAAATCATTTGTCCCTGATAGTTGTTCTTAAAACTAATATTTGAAATGTTGAAAGGTTAACATCTTTAATATTTTTTTCAATTTTTCGCCATTATGAAGAAGCCAGCTTCAAAATAACATCTAAGAAACTGTTTAATAAGTATATCTGTAATTAGTATATTATAATTTGCATCTATTATATTATTTACTTTAGTATATTTATTCTTTACAGAAATTGAAGTGAAATAATTTTAAAACTAAGTATAATAGTTTTTTATCACTTAGTAATTGTGGTAAAAAAAACATGTAAAATATAAATTAGTATTACTATATCGTAGTCTTAGACACAAAAATTCTAATGTAAAAATTTTAAAAAAAATCTGAAAATAACCTTTAATTTTTTTAAATTACTTTTAGGTAGATTTAAAATATAGTTTTAATGCCTTCACACTATTTCACACGGTTTCCTCACATGAAACTTTATTTTAAATTAAAATTAGACATTAAAACGTGTAATTTTGGAATACTGAAAACATTTTTAAAAACCTGTTGAAAAGTTGCCAAAAAAATTGACTTTCTGATTTTATCAAATTAAATGATTAATAAAAATACCATATAGATGAGAAAAAGTTTTTTATAAGAAAAATGTTATCAGTAGTTTGATATATTTGTCCCTGATAGTTGTTCTTAAAACTAATATTTGAAATGTTGAAAGGTTGACATCTTTAATATTTTTTTCAATATTTAATCATTATGAAGAAGACAGCTTCAAGATAACATCTAAGAAACTGTTTAATACGTATATCTGTAATCAGTATATAATAATTTGCATCTATTATATTATTTACATTAGTATATTTTTATTTATTCTTTTCATAAATTTAAGTGACATAATTTTAAAATTAAGTATAATAGTTTTTTATCACTTAGTAATTTTGGTAAAAAAAACATGTAAAATATAAATTAGTATTACTAAATAGTAGTCGTAGACAAAAAAAATCTATTGTACAAATTGAAAAAAATTCTGAATATGAAGATTGTTTTTTTTTTATTACATTTAAATAGATTTAAAGTATAGTTTCAATGCCTTCGCACTATTTCAAACAGTTTTTTTACATTAAACTGGATTTTAAATTAAAATTAGACACTAAAACGTGTAATTTTTGAATACTGAAAACATTCTTAAAAACCTGGAGAAAAGTTGCCAAAATATTTGACTTCATGATTGTATCAAATTAAATGATTAATAAAAATACCACATAGATGAGAAAAAGTTTTGTTATAAGAAATATGTAATTAGTAGTTTAAATCATTTGTCCATGATAGTTGTTCTTAAAACTAATATTTGAAATGTTGAAAGGTTAACATCTTTAATATTTCTTCAACTTCTTATCATTAAAAAGAAACCAGCTTCAAGATTACATCTAAGAAACTTTTTAATAAGTATATCTGTAATCAGTGTAATAAAATCTGCATGTATTATATTATTTACATTAGCATATTTATTCTTTTCAAAAATTGAAGTGAAATAATTTTGAAACTAAGTATAATAGTTATTATCACTTAGTAATTTTGGTAAAAAAAACATGTAAAATATAAATTAGTATTACTATATAGTGGTCTTAGACACAAAAATCTAATGTAAAAATTAAAAAAAAAATCGGAACATAACGATTGATTTTTTTTGAAATTACTTTTAGGTAGATTTAAAGTATAGTTTCAATGCCTTTACACTATTTCACACAGTTTTTCTACATTAAACTAAATTTTAAATTAATATTAGACTATAAAACCTGTAATTTTTGAATACTGAAAACCATTTTAAAAACCTGGTGAAAAGTTGCCAAAAAAAATTGACTTCATGGTTTTATCAAATTAAATGATTAATAAAAAGACCCAATAGATGAGAATAAGTTTTGTTATAAGAAAAATGTTATCAGTAGTTTAAATCATTTGTCCCTGATTGTTGTTCTTAAAACTAATATTTAAAATGTTGAAAGGTCAACATCTTTGATATTTATTTCAATATTTAGTCATTATGAAGAAGTCAGCTTCAAGATAACATCTAAGAAACTGTTTAATACGTATATCTGTAATCAGTATATTATAATTTGCATCTATTATATTATTTACATTAGTATACTTATATTAATTATTTTCAAAAATTGAAGTGAAAAAATGCTAAAACTAAGTATTATAGTTTTTTAGCACTTAGTAATTGTGGTAAAAAAAGCATGTAAACTTTAAATTAGTATTACTATATAGTGGTTTTAGACACAAAAAATCTAATGTAAAAACTAAAAAAAAATCTGAACATGACGATTGATTTTTTTTAAATTACATTTAAATACATTTAAAATATAATTTCAATGCCTTCACACTATTTTACACGGTTTTCTCACATTAAACTTGATTGTAAATTAAAATTAGACACTAAAACGTGTAATTTTAGAATACCAAAAATATTTTTAAAAACCTGGTGAAAAGTTGCCAAAAAAATTGACTTCATGATTTTATCAAATTAAATGATTAATAAAAAGACCATATAGATGAGAAATAGTTTTGTTATAAGAAAAAAGTTATTAGTTGTTTAATATATTTTTCCCTGATAGTTGTTCTTAAAACTAATATTTGAAATGTTGAAAGGTTAACATCTTTAATATTTTTTTCAACTTTTAGTCATTATGAAGAAGCCAGCTTCAAGATGACACCTAAGAAACTTTTTAAAACGTATATCTGTAATCAGTATATAATAATTTGCATCTATTATATTATTTACATTAATATATTTATATTAATTATTTTCAAAAATTGAAGTGAAAAAATTCTAAAAATAAGTATTATAGTTTTTTAGCACTCAGTAATTGTGGTAAAAAAAGCATGTAAAATATAAATTAGGTTTACTATATAGTTGTCTTAGACACAAAAATTTATTGTACAAATTGCAAAAAAATTCTGAACACGATTTTTTTTTAAATCACATTTAAATAGATTTAAAGTATAGTTTCAATGGTTTTATACTATTTCACACAGTTGTTTTACATTAAACGTGATTTTAAAATAAAATTAGACACTAAAACGTGTAATTTTTGAATACTCAAAGAACTTTTGAAAACCTGGAGAAACATTGCCAAAAATATTTTGAAACCTGATTGTATCAAATTAAATGTTCAAAAAAAAAACCATATAAATAAGATAAAAGTTTTGTAATAAAAAAATATTATCATTTATACTAAACATTTTTCCCTGACAAATGTCCTTATATCTAATTTTTGAAATGTTCAAAGGTTGTTATGTATAATGAATGTCTCAATTTTCTAGTCATTTTGAAGAAGCCAGCTTTAAGATAACATCTAAAAAGTTTATACTAAATATATCTTTAATTAGTATATCTTAATTTGCATCTGTTTTATTATTTACATTATCATCTTTATTCTTTTCAAAAATTAAAATGTTGATTTTACCAGAAAATAATTAATTAACATTAGTATATTTATATTAATTATTTTCAAAAATTGAAGTGAAAAAATTCTAAAACTAAGTATTATAGTTTTTTAGCACTCAGTAATTGTGGTAAAAAAAGCATGTAAAATATAAATTAGTTTTACTATATAGTTGTCTTAGACACAAAAATTTATTGTACAAATTGCAAAAAAATTCTGAACACGATTTTTTTTTTAAATCACATTTAAATAGATTTATAGTATAGTTTCAATGGTTTTATACTATTTCACACAGTTGTTTTACATTAAACGTGATTTTAAAATAAAATTAGACACTAAAACGTGTAATTTTTGAATACTCAAAGAACTTTTGAAAACCTGGAGAAACATTGCCAAAAATATTTTGAAACCTGATTGTATCAAATTAAATGTTCAAAAAAAAACCATATAAATAAGATAAAAGTTTTGTAATAAAAAAATATTATCATTTATACTAAACATTTTTCCCTGACAAATGTCCTTATATCTAATTTTTGAAATGTTCAAAGGTTGTTATGTATAATGAATGTCTCAATTTTCTAGTCATTTTGAAGAAGCCAGCTTTAAGATAACATCTAAAAAGTTTATACTAAATATATCTTTAATTAGTATATCTTAATTTGCATCTGTTTTATTATTTACATTATTATCTTTATTCTTTTCAAAAATTAAAATGTTGATTTTACCTGAAATTAATTTCAACTTAAAAGAATCTAAATTTTTAGCTTCTAAAAGTCTGGAATAAAACAACAAAACCTGGTAGAAAATTATATTAAACCAATGTTTAACCTCAGTACTATCTAATGCAGAGATCTTCAGGCATTTGGTATCTGCATCTATACTTTGAAACTAATACTTTTTGCAAACAGCAATTTTAAACTTCAGATGACATTTGTTGTGTAATTCGAATTTAATTAGTCTAACTAAAAATAATGTTATATTTTAGCTAATCATTATAAAATTATAAAAGAAAACTTATTTTGGTTTATCCTTGTGTTTTAAAAAAATATAATATATAGAACTAAAAAGAATAACTAATTTTTCGTATTTTTAGTGTGCTAATGTTTTAAAAACTTTTATAGTTACTGATTAAGCTCAAATGTTTGCTGAAGTTTACAACCCAATAAAATTAAAAACTTGCTCTCGGGCAAAAGTGTGCTGACTACTGGTCTAGTGCTTGTCCATATTTGTGTACTTCTCTATTGGTATTAAAGGTTTTGTTTTTAAGCAAGTTTAAACTAAAAGATTTTTCATAAAAAAAAGTTAATAACAAAAAAACTACTATTTTTTGTAAGTTTAGTGAATGTTAAATACAAAAGCATACGTATACAACCTTCTTTAAATTATTAAGAAAAGAGGAGGACATGAAGTATAAGTAATATGTGCTAGGAGTTACATAAAAATGCATATCTTTATTAGTTAAACTTAGATATTTTTGAAGTGAAAACCTATTCTTTTTTTAATTGAAAATATCAATTCAGACTTGAATTTTAAGATTAAATTTTTATTTTATATAACAACAAGTTTTATATACATTATAATTTTACAGAAAATTAAATAAACCACATTACGAAAAAAATGGCCAAAGACCTGTTCAAAATTGTAACTAAGTATAGAAAGAGATTGGAATCTTGTAACAAACATAAAATTGTTAGAAGGACTTTGCTCAAGCTTTCAAAACTACCTATGACTTACAAAATTCTAACTGAAACCCGCATTGGTTGGACTGTAGGTATGCTACACAAAAAATACGCAGAGTATAAGGTGCTTACTAAACCAATTATTAGAAAATGGAAAATTTTAGTTAAAGAAAATAATGATTATATTACAACAACTGCTTCAAAACAATTAAAATATACAATGAAAGCTACAAACCAAACATTCAAAAAAGAAGTTAAAATTACCACTGAACAGTTAAAAACTTCTAAACAAATGAGTTTTGAGAGGCGTTGAATAATAATCAACCGAAAAGCGAGAAAATAAAAACGCCCCCAAGAGTTATAAATGACACCCTTGGTATTCAGGAAAGGCTTTATCAACTAGTCGAATATGTTAAAGAAAAGAAATCAGTTGTTATATTACAACCATCACAGCATAACTTCTTGGTAAGTGATGATGAATTTATGAACCTTTCTACTTCTAGAAAACGAGGTAGAACTGCATTGTTACATTCTGAATCAGAAGCTAGCACAGATAATTCAGGTATTCTCAAGAATCCAGTAGACTGCATTAAATTTTTAACAACGAACATTGGCGTCATTGTAAACTCGAAGTTGTGTCTACCGTTCGAGACTGCAAGACCGATATTAGAAAATTGTAATGCCGGTCAGTTGAACAAACTAGAAGTTGGCAACAAAGCATATTTGAAACAGACAAATTATATTTGGAAGCACCTTTGCAAAACAGACTTTAAAAAAGAAACGACTGATAAAAACGAAAGTCTCGCGTGGAAATCAGTTTACGAAGAGCTCAGACAAAACCGAGAAGATAAACTGCAAGCAGTGAAAAACAAAATCCTAAACAAAAAAAGGAGATGCGATCTCGCTAAAAACAAAACCGTTCTTATTGAAGGCGGATGGAATAAGAGGAAACATTTTAAGGAAAAAGAAAATAGTTCATTTAGTTCTACCATCAGGCCTGCTGTTATTGAACCAATGTCGTATAGAAGACCTTTCCGACCCGAAGAGATTAAAAAGAAAACAGCCGGTCCGCTTATGGCTAAAGCAAGAAAACAGTTGAAAAATAGATTTTAATAGATAGATGATGTAGAAAGACATCCATGCAAAATTTAATTAACAAGATTTTTATATTTTGTGTTTTATAGTATCATGTTTTAAATAAACTAATAGAAAAATTATTCTCTTAAATATACAACTAATTAAATGTAGATATAAGAAATAATTATCTGTTAGTGTAAAATTTTTGTTTTAGTTATGACACAGTTAAAGCATTAACTGAGTATTTTAGCAATTGTTATTATAAAATTCAGTCGATGGCTAAATGTATTAGCTTGATATCAAGCTGCACAGCTAAGTTGCCAATACTCATTACTGGCGGCTAGGGGTTAAGGGTATAAATAAAAAAATTAAAAGTATTTTGGGTAAGGTGGGTAAGGGTTAAGGGTATGAATGTTAAAAAAAAAAAATCTAATTGATGATTCAGCATAATATTTAGGGTCACATCTTTGCTTTGAAATCGGACCAAATGAATAGATTGATCTAAAAATTTAATTACAAATAAAGCATCAGGGCTGAAAAGTACTTTAATTTTGAACTATATCATATGAATTAAGTACTAGAAACTAAATAATTAAATTAGTAGGCTAAGGGTATTAAAAATTAAAGTTTATATTTTATATTTTCATGCTTTAGAAGTTGTGTGGCAATTTACTTAATCAATCTGTCAGTTATGTCAATTATCTCTACGAATTATAGAAAAATTCATTTCTCAAAATTTGTATTGAAAAATATAACTAAAAATATAAAATTAAAAAAGCAAGTTTTGTAGACTATGAAGGTTTTAATCAGCATTATTTTAAATTTTACTTTTTTAAAGGTTTTAAGGGGATAAAGTTTCAAATGAACTAAGCTACACTTGGTATATAATTTGTTTTTAGTTCAAAACCTTATAATTTATATACTGTTTTTCCTGTATCAGACTGTAAAAAGTCAAGTAAAAATACACAGAAATTTAAGTATTTGAAATTGTGTGTTGAAACTATAGGTTTAGTTTTTATTTTTATAAAAGTTTAGATCTTTACATTTTGGTTAGCTCCTAATGTTAAGTTTCAAGTTTAAATAACTTTTATCTTAAAATAGTTTTTTAAAACAATTTTTAAATTGAAGTTTTTCACTGTTCAAAATCACAATTAAATTTCTAAATAAAAGTATTTTACTTACAATTAAAGTAATAACACTAACAAATCGTTTTAATTTTCATTATAACTTAATTTTAACAAAACTTAAGATTCAGTGCGTGAGTTTTAGCTACAAGCTGTAACACTCTGGATGCCATTAAATTTGGAAAATCTTCAATTTTATAGTCTATTAAAAAAATACCTGGAAAAACCTAAAACCTCAAATAAATTTTCATGTTAAATAATGAATTGTATATCGTATAAAAAAACAAAAACTAATGTTAAATTAGTTATAAAACACATTCAAGGTAGCATTTTGGTAGTTTTTAAACTTTTAAACAAATATTTTGGATACTTTAATCGAATTTTTACTTAAATAAAACAAGAAAATTTTTGATTTTATGATTCTTGAAGAAACTTGCAGTTTTTACTCTGAATACTATTTATTGCAGATATAGGCAGGCAATTATTATTTGCAGCCACGTTTTGAAAACAAAAGTTTTAATTAAGGCCTTCTAATATCAAAAACCTAAAACAATATAAAAGACTTCTAAATTAAGTGTGAATACAAAGAACTTTTACAGCATTACCTTTCCTTAATAATTAACATCAAATATTTAACAATTTTTCAGTCGTAAATGAATTTTTTAAAAGTAGTTAATTGTTTAGAAGAAAAGTAGCTTTCAACTTTTACAACTTGCATTAATTGACTAATAGTAGTTCAAAATTGCTAATGAATTATTATACGTAGGATTCTTATTTTTTAATTTAACTTTCAAGTTTTTTTTGTTGCTACGTAATGCAGGGGTCGGCAAATTGCGGCCCGCGTGCCAAATACGGCCCTTCAAGTCAAAATCTGCTGCCCGCGAGCTCCTTTTCAGCAAAAATTAACATTTTAAAAACAATTAAAATTGTATTTTTGTGATAAAAACTTACATTTATGCTCTTAGTTCAATATTACTTAATTTGTTATATTTTAAATCTTAAATAATATTTTTCTACTGATAACTATAATTTTTTAAGATAAATGCGGCCCTCAAAAGGTTTTTTTTAAATAGTGCTTAATTACCCGTGAGCAAATTTTTTTAAGAAAACTGGCCAGCGAGTCACACGAAGCTGCCGACCCCGGACATAATGTATTCTAGTTTTGTTGGTATATTTACTTAATTAATATAATTTTAAAAGTTTTTCAAACAAGGCTTTAAAAACTTTGTTTTACCTTTAAATTAGGTTTAATTATTATAAAAAAACTTTTTTTTCTTAATACTTTCTTAAAATAAATTGAACATAAACATTCCAATAAAAATTAACTATTTGATTGAAATATTAGAACTAAATTTTATTGTCGATAATTTTAATAAGTACCTTTTCTTATACTGTGAGCAGTTTAATATTTTGTTCTTCATTTAAAAATTAAATAAGCTAAGGTTTGAACAAGGTTTCCAAATTTGGTTTATCGTTATTAAGGTATGTTTAATAATTTTTCCAATCAATCTGTAACAATTGTAGTTTTGGGCTAAACTCTGTTTGTTAGAACAATATAAAATCTGTTTGCTTAAACTTAAAACGAAAAAAGAAACTAAAATGACTTTATTTTATTTTGCAATATAGGATTGCTATAAAGCTCAAAACTATAAAAAGATATTGCTAAATAACAGGGATTTTTTATAGGTATACATGTTTTAAGCTTTCAAAAATGTCTTCGATAAATACAAAATTCCAGATTGATGTAACTAATAGTTTATTTAACTTATTATATAGTTATTAGTTAGGTATAGTTATTTAAACTAAAAATTATTCTTTTAATATTGATTCTTTTATTATATTTGTTTTTGATTTTTTCAGTATAGTTAGAAAAAAAGTTAGATAGTGAAATATTTCTAAAATACAAAAACATGACTACAATTGTAAAAAGTGTACATATTATATTGTTCTATATACTCTATCGGTTAAAATAATATTACCAAAGCAAGTTATAAACCCATCGATTCTATGAAGAAAATTTTACATAACTGGTTTAGTACCAGGTTCAAAAATTTCGAACTGTACATATAAAGTAACTTACTCAATATATCTTGTAGGTAAATCTTTTTTATTACAAGTTTTTTATTACATTTTTAAAATTAGTAAAGTAAAAGATTTTCACAAAATTTTATTCTACATCATTGAAATTTAAACCTCTTTATTTTAAATATTATTCATTTACTTTTTTAACTACATAACAAATTTAGTTCTAGTTGCTTATTATTATACCAGTTTAAAGTACAACGAAACCAAAATATAATTTTTTAAACATATTTTGGAATCTTAAAGAATTTTGCTGTAAATTAATATAAATGAAAATCACTTGTCAAACTTGTAAACTATTATGATTATATTTTAGAGCGAAATTGATTAATTAATTACGTAAACCATTCAAACTATGTTTGAAACTAGTATTTTAAATGAATAATTTTTGTTAACTTTTAATCTTAAATTTTTTGTCTCCATTTAACAGTTTATCGTGAGAACAAAGTATACTTAGGATTGAAATACTTCAGAGCCTTCGATTTTAAACAAAAGTTATTGAAGAATCTTTCTATTGTGTTTTTTGAAAGAATAAGATCTGTAAATTTACTAATATTTTAACAATACTATCAATTGTAATATAATGATGTGCTTCTTACATATTTATAAAAATAAATGAAAATGATACGTTTATTTGATAGAAAAAATAATATTTACACAAGTAGCCAAGTTTGTTAGTGAATATATATGTACAGCTGAATAAGTTCAGCTGTATATACAATATTGTATAAAACACGTTTAATGAAATAGGTTTTGAGCCACAAAACGAGAAATAAATACAAAATTACATATATTCTTGTTTTTTTATTTAATTCATGAATTCAAAGAATAGTTTTTTACTGATACACGTCTATAAAATTAACTCGATCTCTTATGAAGGCTTAAACGATAGTTTGAATTCTTACACTAACTTTAATATTAAGACTAAGTAAAAAAAATATTTTATAATTTAATTACCTTATGAAAAAACAGCACTACTGTTTTAAGTTTTTAACTCAAGCAAAAACTAAAAGAAGTACTAATTAAAATGTTATAATTGAAAATATGTACTAAAATATATAATTTAAAATATAAAGTTTATATTAGAAAAATTCTATTGTATAGATTAAAAATATTGTGAATATAACGAATACCTTGATTTTTACAAGTTGATCTTACTTTATAGAGTTTAATCTCAGCTACCAGATACTTTTCACAGCTTAACAAAATTCAAAGTAGTTTTTGAGATACAAGGGGTCAAAGCCGGCCAGCTCAATAGCTCCCTTATAGAAGGTCCAAACTAAAAAGGCGAAAAAATAACCATTTCATTAAAAATCTATCTCCTCCTACAGTTTCTAAGCAATCATATTCAAATTTTCACAGTTTACTCGTTACTAAATTTAAACCATTTAAGAGTAAGAACTTTTTTTTATTTTGAGAAAGGTGTTTTTTTTATGAATTTTAGACCTTAAATTTGTAAATTTCAATTATTTGAAATTTCCAACACTCAAAAACTTTTAAACTGTGTAAGGAATATTTTTTTTGAAAGCTTGAGACACCTTGCTTAAAAAGCTTAGGAGGAAATATATTTTTAGTGAAATAGATGTTTCCGCGTTTATTGCTTGCGCCTTCCATTAGGTCCCTATGGAACTCTCCGGCTTTGACCGCTTATATCTCAAAAACTACTTTGAATTTTGTAAAGCTGTAAAAAGCAACTGGTAGCTAAGATAGTATTCTATTAAATAAGATCAACTTGTAAAAATAGTGTTTGACCCCCCTATAGCCTTAATTGTAAACATTGCTTAAAATGTTAAACCTTGTGGCTAGCTGTTCTACTGATTATTAGCTTAAAGTAATTACTTTTTTGGTTTTCCAAAACCTCATTCTGACTAAGGAAAGTTTATAATCACTAAGGTTAGTTTTTTTGAATCAAACAGTGGCAACCCTGATATTAGCTAAAATTAGATGATGTTCTAGTTGCCAAAACTCATGGAAAGTTTATAAGTTTAGAAAAAAAGATATTTTAGTGTTTTTTATTGTTCTTTCAATTTGAAGTTTTATTTACTGTTCTCAATTTCAAGTTTCTCTTTTGTTCTTTCAATTTTAATAAAATATTTAAGTAAATATTGTTTAGAAAAATAACAAAACTACCAGATACTATTATTAACCGTTAATCTTAACTAGACGTTAATAACATATCATGAACTTTCTTATCATTTATGTATTTTAGCAGTACATTAATACTCTTAGTCTAAATTTTTTTTTAATTACAGTTTTTCAAAATTTAAAAGTATATAGTTAGATATAACACATAAAAGATAAACTTCACACAATTATACTTAGTTAGTAGTTAGTTATATAAAATTGCATTATCGTACATAGTAGTTTTTATTATACTTACATTACAAATAAATTAGAGTATTAAGAATCCGTTTACGGATCCGGCCGGATTTTAATTTGAAAAAAATATCCAGGTCCGGTTCCGGCCGGATCTTAATTTAAAAAAAAATTCCGGATCCGGGTCTGGCCAGATCCTAAATTGTTGGTCCGGTACATCACTACTTTTTAATACATAGCAAAAAATTTAGTAAAGTAATTTTTAATCTAGGGTAAATTCCCTTTGTTTTAGGGGATAAATTTTCTTGATCACAAAATATGTAGATTAATTGTTAACAACTGTCTTTTGCCTTTAAAGTTAGTATTCAGCTATAAAAATTTTCAGCTAAGTAAGCTTTTAACTTTTTACATTTTTTAATCAGTTTTGAAATAAACTAAAGAAAAAAATGTTTAGATTGTTTTTGATTAAAATTAATTAAAGTATGTATGTTGGGTGTACACTTAGTGATTACCTTTCATAAAAAGAAAAATATGAAAAAAGGTTAAGAATCGCTGTTTTAGTCCATTTAGTTGTTAATTTACAGCTACAACATTTAAGCCAAAGACGTCCATGTAGAATATCTAAAAAAGAAATAAAATCACTTTTTGTTAACAAAACAAAAGAAAACACTTTTCAAACTTCTGGTGATTCGACAATATGAATTAGAAATATAAGGTCTTAGTTAAAACTATTTAAGTTAAATTGCTTGTATGTTAAAATTTTTGAAGAATAATTTTTTTAAACGACTGTGCGATGTTTTTTTTTTTTTTGATATATTGTAATTTAATATGCACTTTTGCCACTATTTGGCGTTATTTTTTTTATAGTTGCGCTTTTTATCACTTAAAAAAGAGAATGCTCAAACTTACATTTTTATAACTCTTAACCGTCTCAATCTAATGAGAGCAACTCTAGTTAAGTTGGTAATCATTTTTTGTTTAATAATTTCAATAATCTTTGATATTTTTCAAAGTTTATAGTTAGTTGTTGTAGATAGTTTTGTTTTTTCTTTAAATTGTATATTAGCATCTAGTATTTTTTTTAAGTTCATTAAAATTTTGTACTCTGTCATTATAGTTAAAATTCAAATAGTTCTATTTTAAGTGAGTTAATGTTTTTTATTGGAAGCCCTTAACTTTCAAATTTTAGGAAAATTTCGTTTAAAATAAGTACTGGACAATGAAAACCTTACTTAAACATCTTTAAGCTGTTTAAAAAAGTATTTATTTTGAGAGCCACCATTTTCAGCTTATTCAAATTGTAAACATTTAATTATCTTTTAATTGTTAGTTAATAATAATGTTATCTTCTTAGTTTTCTACTTTTTAAATAACTACTGTGTTGTTAAGTTATGTACAGTTATCATATATACATCGTATGCAGTGTGCACTGTTTAAATATTACTTGTTTAAGTACTACTTAATTTAAAATTATAAATAATTGGTAGAAAGAAAGTTATTTAAGATACATATTTTATATACATTCTACTTTGTTACATACATTTAAAAGTTTTAACTTATATTTTTTTACTATGTTTACTAAACTGTTTTCCAAGCAAGTAATATTTTAAGTGTGTTTTTTTGTTTTTTTCATAAGGGGAGGCTAAAGATTTTTTAAAAAGAACAATTCATATGTGCTTGGATTTCTTGAAATTTTTTAATGTAAAATACAGTTTACATTTTTCCACTTATTTTAATTTCGTACCATAAAAATTATTTAGTAGGTAAATTTTTAATAGTAGTTTTCCTTAGTTTTAATAGCGAAACATTAGAAGTATGACCTAAATCAAGAGTTTAAGATTTTAAAAGAAATAAAAGAGCTAGTATTTAATTACATGAAAAAGTAACTAGGTAGTTGCTTACTTTTTATGCTATACTGAGCATAAAAAGAAACTTTTTTATCATTTGATATTAAAAGAATCACATTATTACTAACAGTTTATTTTAAAATTTAATTTGAACAAAATAATTATTTAATTTTTTAATGAGTATCCGTTATTTTTCAAAACTTTGTTTGTTTCTGAAAAATATATTGATATAAAAACATTCTAAATAAGCTATTTTAGTACTAAAAACAAGAAAATTATTTCATCTTCAAAAGTAAATGATACTTTCAAATAATAAATGGTGAAAAACAATCAATAAGTTTAAGTTACTGTCAACTTTTTTTGGTATCTTCTTTTATTTAATCTATTACAACCGTATAATAAAAATCCAACAATCATTCAGATCTAGTGGCGACACGTATAACTTTTGTTAGGGTGCGCGGGAAGTTTACCAGTATCTTTTTTATTGGATGATAAAAACGGGAGAATAAGTTTTGTTATAAGAAAAATGTTATCAGTATTTTAAATCATTTGCCCCTGATAGTTGTTCTTAAAACTAATATTCAAAATGTTGAAAGGTTAACATCTTTGATATTTATTTCAATATTTAGTCATTATGAAGAAGTCAGCTTCAAGATAACATCTAAAAAACTGTTTAATAAGTATACATTTAATTGGTATATTATAATTTGCATCTATTATATTATTTACCTTAGCATATTTATGTTTATTATTTTCAAACATTGAAGTGAAATAATTCTAAAACTAAGTATGATAGTTTTTTATCTTTTACTAATTGTAGTAAAAAAAACATGTAAACTATAAATTAGTATTACTATATAGTGGTTTTAGACACAAAAAATATAATGTAAAAACTAAAAAAAAATCTGAACATGACGATTGATTTTTTTTTAAATACATTTAAAGTATAATTTCAATGCCTTCACACTATTTTACACGGTTTTCTCACATTAAACTTGATTGTAAATTAAAATTAGACACTAAAACGTGTAATTTTAGAATACCAAAAATATTTTTAAAAACCTGGTGAAAAGTTGCCAAAAAAATTGACTTCATGATTTTATCAAATTAAATAATTAATAAAAAGACCATATAGATGAGAAATAGTTTTGTTATAAGAAAAATGTTATTAGTTGTTTAATATATTTTTCCCTGATAGTTGTTCTTAAAACTAATATTTGAAATGTTGAAAGGTTAACATCTTTAATATTTTTTTCAACTTTTAGTCATTATGAAGAAGCCAGCTTCAAGATGACACCTAAGAAACTTTTTAAAACGTATAACTGTAATCAGTATATAATAATTTGCATCTATTATATTATTTACATTAGTATATTTATATTAATTATTTTCAAAAATTGAAGTGAAAAAATTATAAAACTAAGTATTATAGTTTTTTAGCACTCAGTAATTGTGGTAAAAAAAGCATGTAAAACATAAATTAGTTTTACTATATAGTGGTCTTAGACACAAAAATTTATTGTACAAATTGCAAAAAAATTCTGAACACGATTTTTTTTTTAAATCACATTTAAATAGATTTAAAGTATAGTTTCAATGGTTTTATACTATTTCACACAGTTGTTTTACATTAAACGTGATTTTAAAATAAAATTAGACACTAAAACGTGTAATTTTTGAATACTCAAAGAACTTTTGAAAACCTGGAGAAACATTGCCAAAAATATTTTGAAACCTGATTGTATCAAATTAAATGTTCAAAAAAAAACCATATAAATAAGATAAAAGTTTTGTAATAAAATAATATTATCATTTATACTAAACATTTTTCCCTGATAATTGTCCTTATATCTAATTTTTGAAATGTTCAAAGGTTGTTATGTATAATGAATGTCTCAATTTTCTAGTCATTTTGAAGAAGCCAGCTTTAAGATAACATCTAAAAAGTTTATACTAAATATATCTTAAATTAGTATATCTTAATTTGCATCTGTTTTATTATTTACATTATCATCTTTATTCTTTTCAAAAATTAAAATGTTGATTTTACCTGAAATTAATTTCAACTTAAAAGAGTCTAAATTTTTAGCTTCTAAAAGTCTGGAATAAAAAAACAAAACCTGGTAGAAAATTATATTAAACCAATGTTTAACCTCAGTACTATCTAATGCAGAGATCTTCAGGCATTTGGTATCTGCATCTATACTTTGAAACTAATACTTTTTGCAAACAGCAATTTTAAACTTCAGATGACATTTGTTGTGTAATCCGAATTTAATTAGTCTAACTAAAAATAATGTAAAATTTTGCTAATCATTATAAAATTTTAAAAGAAAACTTATTTTGGTTTATCCTTGTGTTTTAAAAATATATAATATATAGAACTAAAAAGAATAACTAATCTTTCGTATTTTTAGTGTGCTAATGTTTTAAAAACTTTTATAGTTACTGATTAAGCTCAAATTTTGCGAAGTTTGCATCCCAATAAAACTAAAAACTTTCTCTCGGGCAAAAGTGTGCTGACTACTGGTCTAGTGCTTGTCCATATTTGTGTACTTCTCTATTGGTATTAAAGGTTTTGTTTTTAAGCAAGTTTAAACTAAAAGATTTTTCATAAAAAAAAGTTAATAACAAAAAAACTACTATTTTTTGTAAGTTTAGTGAATGTTAAATACAAAAGCATACGTATACAACCTTCTTTAAATTATTAAGAAAAGAGGAGGACATGAAGTATAAGTAATATGTGCTAGGAGTTACATAAAAATGCATATCTTAATTAGTTAAACTTTGATATTTTTGAAGTGAAAACCTATTCTTTTTTTAATTGAAAATATCAATTCAGACTTGAATTTTAAGATTAAATTTTGATTATATATAACAACAAGTTTTATATACATTATAATTTTACAGAAAATTAAATAAACCACATTACGAAAAAAATGACCAAAGACCTGTTCAAAATTGTAACTAAGTATAGAAAGAGATTGGAATCTTGTAACAAACATAAAATTGTTAGAAGGACTTTGCTCAAGCTTTCAAAACTACCTATGACTTACAAAATTCTAACTGAAACCCGCATTGGTTGGACTGTAGGTATGCTACACAAAAAATACGCAGAGTATAAGGTGCTTACTAAACCAATTATTAGAAAATGGAAAATTTTAGTTAAAGAAAATAATGATTATATTACAACAACTGCTTCAAAACAATTAAAATATACAATGAAAGCTACAAACCAAACATTCAAAAAAGAAGTTAAAATTACCACTGAAAAGTTAAAAACTTCTAAACAAATGAGTTTTGGAGAGGCGTTGAATAATAATCAACCGAAAAGCGAGAAAATAAAAACGCCCCCAACAGTTATAAATGACACCCTTGGTATTCAGGAAAGGCTTTATCAACTAGTCGAATATGTTAAAGAAAAGAAATCAGTTGTTATATCACAACCATCACAGCATAACTTCTTGGTAAGTGATGATGAATTTATGAACCTTTCTACTTCTAGAAAACGAGGTAGAACTGCATTGTTACATTCTGAATCAGAAGTTAGCTCTGAAAATTCAGGTATTCTCAAGAATCCAGTAGACTGCATTAAATTTTTAACAACGAACATTGACGTCATTGTAAACTCGAAGTTGTGTCTTCCTTTCGAGACTGCAAGACCGATATTAGAAAATTGTAATGCCGGTCAGTTGAACAAACTAGAAGCTGGCAACAAAGCATATTTGAAACAGACAAATTATATTTGGAAGCACCTTTGCAAAACAGACTTTAAAAAAGAAACAACTAATAAAAACGAAAGTCTCGCCTGGAAATCAGTTTACGAAGAGCTCAGACAAAACCGAGAAGATAAACTGCAAGCAGTTAAAAACAAAATCCTAAACAAAAAAAGGAGGTGCGATCTCGCTAAAAACAAAACCGTTCTTATTGAAGCCGGATGGACTAAGAGGAAACATTTTAAGGAAAACGAAACTAGCTCATTTAGTTCTACCATCAGGCCTGCTGTTATTGAACCAATGTCGTATAGAAGACCTTTCCGACCCGAAGAGATTAAAAAGAAAACAGCCGGTCCGCTGATGGCTAAAGCAAGAAAACAGTTGAAAAATAGATTTCAATAGATAGATGATGTAGAAAGACATCCATGCAAAATTTTATTAACGTGATTTTTATATTTTATGTTTTATAGTCTCATGTTTTAAATAAACTAATAAAAAAATTATTTTCTTAAATATATAACTAATTAAATGTAGATATAAAAAATAATTATCTGTTAGTGTAAAATTTTTGTTTTAGTTATGACATAGTTAAAAAATTAACTAAGTATTTTAGCAATTGTTATTATTAAATTCAGTCGATGGCTAAATGTAACAGCTTGCTATCAAGCTGCACAGCTAAGTTGACAATACTCATTACTGGCGGTTATGGGTTAAAGGTATAAATAAAAAAATTAAAAGTATTTTGGGTAAGATGGGTTAGGGTTAAGGGTATAAATGTTGATAAAAAATTCTAATTGATGATTCAGCATAAAATTTAGGGTCACACCTTTGCTTTAAAATCGGACCATTTGAGATGAAAACTGAAATGGCCAATGAATAGATTTATCTAAAAATTTAATTGCAAATAAAGCATCAGGGCTGAAAACTACCTTAATTTTGAACTATATCATATGAATTAGATACTAAAAACTAAATAATTTAATCAGAAGGCTAAGGGTATCAAAAATTAAAGTTTATATTGTATATTTTATACTGTCAGACTTGAAGAAATTCGGAGTTGTTAATAATCTTTGTTTTTTTAAATAAAAATTTCCATGCTTGACTAGTTGCGTGGCAATTTACTTGATTAATCTGACAATTATGTCAATTATCTCTACGAATTATAAAAACATTCATTTCTCCAAACTTGTATTGAAAAATCTAGCTAAAAATATAAAATTAAAAAAGCAAGTTTTGTAGACTATAAAGGTTTTAATAAGCATTATTTTAAAATTTTTCTCTGTTAAAGGTTTTAAGGGGTTAAAGTTTCAAATAAACTAAGCTACACTTGGTATATAATTTGTTTTTAGTTCAAAACCTTATAATTTATATACTGTTTTTCCTGTATCAGACTGTAAAAAGTCAAGTAAAAATACACAGAGTTTTAAGTATTTGAAATTGTGTGTTGAAACTATAGGTTTAGTTTTCATTTTTATAAAAGTTTAGATCTTTATATTTAGGTTAGCTCCTAATGTTAAGTTTCAAGTTTAAATAACTTTTATCTTAAAATAGTTTTTAAAAACAATTTTTAAATTGAAGTTTTTCACTGTTCAAAATCACAATTAAATTTCTAAATAAAAGTATGTACTTACAATTAAAGTAATAACACTAACAAATAGTTTTAATTTTCATTATAACTTAATTTTAACAAAACTTAAGATTCAGTGCGTGAGTTTTAGCTACAAGATGTAACACTCTGGATGCCATTAAATTTGGAAAATCTTCAATTTTATAGTCTATTAAAAAAATACCTGGAAAAACCTAAAACCTCAAATAAATTTTCATGTTAAATAATGAATTGTATATCGTATAAAAAAACAAAAACTAATGTTAAATTAGTTATAAAACACATTCAAGGTAGCATTATGGTAGTTTTTAAACTGTTAAACAAATATTTTGGATACTTTAATCGAATTTTTACTTAAATAAAACAAGAAAATTTTTGACTTTATGATTCTTGAAGAAACTTGCAGTTTTTACTCTGAATACTATCTATTGCAGATATAGGCAGGCAATTATTATTTGCAGCCACGTTTTGAAAACAAAAGTTGTAATTAAGGCCTTCTAATATCAAAAACCTAAAACAATATAAAAGACTTCTAAATTAAGTGTGAATACAAAGGACTTTTACAGCATTACCTTTCCTTAATAATTAACATCAAATATTTAACAATTTTTCAGTCGTAAATGAATTTTTTAAAAGTAGTTAATTGTTTAGAAGAAAAGTAGCTTTCAACTTTTACAACTTGCATTAATTGACTAATAGTAGTTCAAAATTGCTAATGAATTATTATACGTAGGATTCTTATTTTTTAATTTAACTTTCAAGTTTTTTTTGTTGCTACGTAATGCAGGGGTCGGCAAATTGCGGCCCGCGTGCCAAATACGGCCCTTCAAGTCAAAATCTGCTGCCCGTGAGCTCCTTTTCAGCAAAAATTAACATTTTAAAAACAATTTAAATTATATTTTTTGTGATAAAAGCTTACATTTATGCTCTTAGTTCAATATTACTTAATTTGTTATATTTTAAATTTTAAATAATATTTTTCTACTGATAACTATAATTTTTTAAGATAAATGCGGCCCTCAAAAGTTTTTTTTTTAAATAGTGCTTAATTACCCGTGAGCAAATTTTTTTAAGAAAACTGGCCAGCGAGTCACACGAAGCTGCCGACCCCGGACATAATGTATTCTAGTTTTGTTGGTATCTTTACTTAATTAATATAATTTTAAAAGTTTTGCAAACAAGGCTTTAAAAACTTTGTTTTACCTTTAAATTAGGTTTAATTATTATAAAAAAACTTTTTTTTCTTAATACTTTCTTAAAATAAATTGAACATAAACATTCCAATAAAAATAAACTATTTGATTGAAATATTAGAACTAAATTTTATTGTCGATAATTTTAATAAGTACCTTTTCTTATACTGTTAGCAGTTTAATATTTTGTTCTTCATTTAAAAATTAAATAAGCTAAGGTTTGAACAAGGTTTACAAATTTGGTTTATCGTTATTAAGGTATGTTTAATAATTTTTCCAATCAATGTGTAACAATTGTAGTTTTGGCTTAAACTCTGTTTGTTAGAACAATATAAAATCTGTTTGCTTAAACTTAAAACGAAAAAAAACACTAAAATGACTTTATCTTATTTTGCAATATAGGATTGCTATAAAGCTCAAAACTATAAAAAGATATTGCTAAATAACAGGGATTTTTTATAGGTATACATGTTTTAAGCTTTCAAAAATGTCTTCAATAAATACAAAATTCCAGATTGATGTAACTAATAGTTTATTTAACTTATTATATAGTTATTAGTTAGGTATAGTTATTTAAACTAAAAATTATTCTTTTATTATTGATTCTTTTATTATATTTGTTTTTGATTTTTTCAGTATAGTTAGAAAAAAAGTTAGATAGTGAAATATTTCTAAAATACAAAAACATGACTACAATTGTAAAAAGTGTACATATTATATTGTTCTATATACTCTATCGGTAAAAATAATATTACCAAAGCAAGTTATAAACCCATCGATTCTATGAAGAAAATTTTACATAACTGGTTTAGTACCAGGTTCAAAAGTTTCGAACTGTACATATAAAGTAACTTACTCAATATTTCTTGTAGGTAAATCTTTTTTATTACAAGTTTTTTATTACATTTTTAATATTAGTAAAGTAAAAGATTTTCACAAAATTTTATTCTACATCATTGAAATTTAAACCTCTTTATTTTAAATATTATTCATTTACTTTTTTAACTACATAACAAATTTAGTTCTAGTTGCTAATTATTATACCAGTTTAAAGTACAACGAAACCAAAATATTAATTTGTTAAACATATTTTGGAATCTTAAAGAATTTTGCTGTAAATTAATATAAATGAAAATCACTTGTCAAACTTGTAAACTATTATGATTATATTTTAGAGCGAAATTGATTAATTAATTACGTAAACCATTCAAACTATGTTTTAAACTAGTATTTTAAATGAATAATTTTTGTTAGCTTTTAATCTTAAATTTTTTGTCTTTATTTAACAGTTTATCGTGAGAACAAAGTATACTTAGGATTGAAATACTTCAGAGCCTTCGATTTTAAACAAAAGTTATTGAAGAATCTTTCTATTGTGTTTTTTGAAAGAATAAGATCTGTAAATTTACTAATATTTTAACAATACTATCAATTGTAATATAATGATGTGCTTCTTACATATTTATAAAAATAAATGAAAATGATACGTTTATTTGATAGAAAAAATAATATTTACACAAGTAGCCAAGTTTGTTAGTGAATATATATGTACAGCTGAATAAGTTCAGCTGTATATACAATATTGTATAAAATACGTTTAATGAATTAGGTTTTGAGCCACAAAACGAGAAATAAATATAAAATTACATATATTCTTGTTTTTTTATTTAATTCATGAATTCAAAGAATAGTTTTTTTACTGATACACGTCTATAAAATTAACTCGATCTCTTATGAAGGCTTAAACGATAGTTTGAATTCTTACACTAACTTTAATATTAAGACTAAGTAAAAAAAATATTTTATAATTTAATTACCTTATGAAAAAACAGCACTACTGTTTTAAGTTTTTAACTCAAGCAAAAACTAAAAGAAGTACTAATTAAAATGTTATAATTGAAAATATGTACTAAAATATATAATTTAAAATATAAAGTATATATTAGAAAAATTCTATTGTATAGATTAAAAATATTGTGAATTAAACGAATACCTTGATTTTTACAAGTTGATCTTACTTTATAGAGTTTAATCTCAGCTACCAGATACTTTTTACAGCTTAACAAAATTCAAAGTAGTTTTTGAGATACAAGGGGTCAAAGCCGGCCAGCTCAATAGCTCACTTATAGAAGGTCCAAACTAAAAAGGCGAAAAAATAACCATTTCATTAAAAATCTATCTCCTCCTACAGTTTTTAAGCAATCATATTCAAATTTTCACAGTTTACTCGTTACTAAATTTAAACCATTTAAGAGTAAGAACTTTCTTTTATTTTAAGAAAGGTGTTTTTTATGAATTTTAGACCTTAAATTTGTAAATTTCAATTATTTGAAATTTCCAACACTCAAAAGCTTTTAAACTGTGTAGGAATATTTTTTGAAAACTTGAGACACCTAGCTTAAAAAACTTAGGAGGAAATATATTTTTAGTGAAATAGATGTTTCCGCGTTTATTGCTTGCGCCTTCCATTAGGTCCCTATGGAACTCTCCGGCTTTGACCGCTTATATCTCAAAAACTACTTTGAATTTTGTAAAGCTATAAAAGCATCTGGTAGCTAAGATAGTATTCTATTAAATAAGATCAACTTGTAAAAAAAGTGTTTAACCCCCCTATAGCCTTAATTGTAAACATTACTTAAAATGTTAAACCTTGTGGCTAGCTGTTCTACTGATTATTAGCTTAAAGTAATTACTTTTTTGGTTTTCCAAAACCTCATTCTGACTAAGGAAAGTTTATAATCACTAAGGTTAGTTTTTTTGAATCAAAGAGTGGCAACCCTGATATTAGCTAAAATTAGATGATGTTCTAGTTGCCAAAACTTATGGAAAGTTTATAAGTTTAGCAAAAAAGATATTTTAGTGTTTTTTATTGTTCTTTCAATTTGAAGTTTTTTTTTACTTTTCTCAATTTCAAGTTTTTCTTTTGTTCTTTCAATTTTAATAAAATATTTAAGTAAATATTGTTTAGAAAATTAACAAAACTACTAGCTACTATTTTTAACTGTTAATCTTAACTAGACCTTAATAACATATCATGAACTTTCATATTATTTAATTATTTTAGCAGCACATTAATACTTTTAGTCTAAATTTTTTTTAAACTACAATTTTTCAAAATTTAAAAGTATATAGTTAGATATAACACATAAAAGATAAACTTCAAACAATCAACTTAGTTAGTAGTTAGTTATATAGAATTGCATTATCGTATATAGTAGTTTTTATACTACTTACATTACAAATAAATTAGAGTATTAAGAATCCGTTTCCAGATCCGGCCGGATTTTAATTTGAAAAAAACATTCAGGTCCGGTTCAGGCCGGATCTTAATTTGAAAAAAAAGTCCGGATCCGGGTCTGGCCAGATCCTAAATTGTTGGTCCGGTACATCACTACTTTTTATTAATTAGCAAAAAATTTAGTAAAATAATTTTTAATTTAGGGTAAATTCCTTTGTTTTAGGGGCTAAATTTTCTTGATCACAAAATATGTAGATTAATTGTTAACAACTGTCTTTTGCCTTTAAAGTTAGTATTCAGCTATAAAAATTTTCAGCTAAGTAAGCTTTTAACTTTTTATATTTTCTAATTAGTTTTAAAATAAACTAAAGAAAAAATGTTTAGATTGTTTTTGATTAAAATTAGTTAAAGTATGTATGTTGGGTGTACACTTAGTGATTACCTTTCATAAAAAGAAAAATATGGAAAAAGGTTAAGAATCGCTGTTTTAGTCCATTTAGTTGTTTTAAAATTTACAGCTACAACATTTAAGCCAAAGACGTCCATGTAGAATATCTAAAAAAGAAATAAAATCACTTTTTGTTAACAAAACAAAAGAAAACACTTTTCAAACAACAAGCATACTTCTGGTGATTCGACCATATAAATTTAAAATATAAGGTCTTAGTTAAAACTATTTAAGTTAAATTGCTTGTATGTTAAAATTTTCAAGAATAATTTTTTTAAACGCTGTTCTTTTTTTTGATATATTGTTATTTAATATGAACTTCTGCCACTATTTGGCGTGATTCTTTTATATTTGAGCTTTTTGTCACTTAAAAAAGAGAATGCTCAAATTTACATTTTTATAACTCTTAACCGTCTCAATCTAATGAGAGCAACTCTAGTTAAGTTGATAATCATTTATTGTTTAATAATTTCAATAATCTTTGATATTTTTCAAAGTTTATAGTTAGTTGTTGTAGATAGTTTTGTTTTTTCTTTAAATTGTATATTAGCATCTAATATATTTTTTTAAGTTTATTAAAATTTTGTACTCTGTCATTATAGTTAAAATTCAAATAGTTCTATTTTAAGTGAGTTAATGTTTTTTATTGGAAGCCCTTAACTTTAAATTTTAGGAAAATTTTGTTTAAAATAAGTACTGGACAATGAAAACCTTGCTTAAAAATCTTTAAGCTGTTTAATAAAATATTTATTTTGAGAGCCACCATTTTCAGCTTATTCAAATTCAATATTTAATTATCTTTTAATTGTTAGTTAATAATAATGTAGTCTTCTTAGTTTTCTACTTTTTTAATAACTACTGTGTTGTTAAGTTATGTACAGTTATCATATATACATCGTATGCAGTGTGCACTGTTTAGATATTACTTGTTTAAGTACTACTTAATTTTAAATTATAAATAATTGATAGAAAGAAAGTTATTTAAGATACATATTTTATATAAATTCTACTTTGTTACATATTGCTAAAAGTTTTAACTTATAGTTTTTAACTATGTTTACTAAACTGTTTTGAAAGCAAGTAAGATTTTAGGTGTTTTTTTGTTTTTTCCATAAGTCGAGGCTAAAGATTTTCTAAAAAGAACAATTCATATGTGCTTGGATTTCTTGAAATTTTTTAAAATAAAATACAGTTTACATTTTTCCACTTATTTTAATTTCGTACCATAAAAACTATTTAGTAGGTAAATTTTTAATAGTAGTTTCCTTAGTTTTAATAGCGAAACATTAGAAGTATGACCTAAGTCAAGAGTTTAAAATTTTAAAAGGAAATAAAAGGGCTAGTATTTAATTACATGAAAAAGTAACTAGGTAGTTGCTTACTTTTAATGCTCTACTGAGCATAAAAAGAAACTTTTTTATCATTTGATATTAAAAGAATCACATTATTACTAAGAATTTATTTTAAAATTTAATTTGAATAAAATAATTATTTAATTTTTTAATGAGTATCTGTTATTTTTCAAAACTTTTTTTGTTTCTCTAAAAAAAATATTGGTATAAAAACATTCTAAATAAGCTATTTTAGTACTAAAAACAAGAAAGTTATTTTATCTTAAAAAGTAAATAATATTTATAACTAACAAATTGTAAAAAACAATCAATAAATTTAAGTTACTGTCAACTTTTTTTAGTATCTTCTTTATTTTAATCTATTTACAATCGTATAATAAGTATCTAACAATAGTTCAGATCTAGTGGCGACACGTGTAATTTTTGTTAGTGTGCAGAAAGTTTACCAGTATCCTTTTTATTGGATGATAAAAACGGGCTCAAAATAATCTTTTCTAAAGACCTTGTGTACTAACGACGCTTTTGCTTATCGAGTTTAAAAACTCTGAAATCAAGTTCAAATGTTTATTTTTTTAAGTTGTTAAAACCCTAAAAAATTTTAAATCCAAATAGTTTTAAACTTTATTAATTTCAGAATTATATACTTGAATACGTCATGTTGCATACTGTACAAGTTTTAACTATCAATCGCTGTCTGAACGTTAAGATAAATCTCTCATCAGTTATTGCTATTAAAATAATTGTTTTGTTAAAAACTTCGGCAACCTTTAGAAAACTCTTGTTAACGAAGGATGCGGATAATGTATTTGTTTATTAAAGAGATTAAACGCAACATATAAGTATGAAACATTTACTGTATTTAAGACAGTATAATTTGTCCCTATAAAGTCATCATATAACCCTATTGGGCTGTCTTAAGGAATTACTTTTATATTTAGCGCTAAGTTATTTTCTATAGAATTAAATACAAGACCTACAGAGTTACAAACAGTTTAATTTTTTTAATTAATAAATAACAGACATAAGAAACAATAGTATGTACACAATTTGTCCAAATACCAGCTTAAATACAACAAAAACTCAATGATAAAAAAAAATATTAACCGCCAACACACAAAAAAGGCCGAAAACTAAAATACAATTTATCATCAAAGGCGAACTTGTTACAATCATGCGTCGCTACGTTACTGTCATTACTAGAACTTTTTTCATTACATTTTAGTGTTCATTAAAGTTTATAAGCCAATTACAGACTAAATACATTACTTATCTTATTATGTTATTGTCATAATTTCTATTCAGTGTTAATAAAATTGTCAATATAAAAAAAAATTAAATAATTGTGTTGCTGAACTTCAAATGGTGTAATCAGGTTATTTAATGTATAATTTAAATCAATTAAAGTTGTCAAAGTTTTAAGGTGCAGTTCTATGTAATCTAAAACATTTTTTTACATATAAATAAAACCAAGGCAACTTTAAACTGTAGCAACTTTATAGATACTAAAATGTTAAAACTGAATATATTATTTCCATTTGCTGCTTATTTTTATTGTTGCCTATTATTAATTAATATAAAACATAAAGACCAATTAACACTATAAAATATTTATTGTTATTTGAATAGTTTGTTAATAGTTTGAAGTTCTTTGAAACGACGTAGCCTGTATGAGACTTTATTTAAAATTATGCATTAAGTGCAAAAAAAGTAAACGGGCATTATTGATAAATATAAAGTTAAATATTACTTTATTTAAAAAAAAATTAACTAGGAAAAAAACTAAGACTTTTTCAATGATTAAAAAATTTAGAACATGTAGGAAATATACAATATGTTCTCGAACTCGAACTAAAGAAATGATTAACTCCTAAGTTTCTCAAATAGTCTGGCAACTTAAAATAAGCACAAAAACCTTAAGTTTTTTAAATTTTTTTATAGTGTGATTTGTGTTTTTTGTAATAAGTTTTCTCCAAAATTTTCCAGTTTAGCAAGGGCCATCAAAAAGGTTGTTTTCAATCAAAAGAAGTTATTCGATTTTTTGCATAAAAACTATTTTATTGCGGAAAAAATGAGAAAAGCTCATCAAAAAAAACATGAAAGTGCTGTTTCGTACAGACGCTGTACTAAAAATGTGTTTGATATTATGTTAACTGGCGGTATTATTCAGGCACGGAACAGAGTACAGAACCGTGTGATAAAAATTAACGGTAAAAATTTTAAAGAGGTAAAAGTTCTAGCTCCAATGAAAACAAAACGATACCGACATCAAGCAGTTTACTGTAAAGGTGAAGTGTATGTTATTGGTGGCCTTCGCAAAAATAAAGAACAAATTTTGTCTGTAGAAAAATATTCATTGACCAAAAAACAATGGAAATCAATTACTAATGTTTCAGGTGACCAAAAAAGATTTAGTGTTTGTGCTTTTATGAGTGGAATATATTTACTTGGAGGTCGTAACAAAGAAAACGAAACAACAGATACTTGCATGTGTTTTAACACAAAAACAAATAACTGGACAAACGTTGCTGAAATGAATAATGCTAGAGTAAATGCAGCTTGTACTGTTTTTGAAGAAAAAATTGTAATAACTGGCGGTTTAAATCGAGATCGTATAAGTTTAAACACATTTGAGTCTTATGACTATTTTTCTAATACATGGTCATCTATGCCAAATATGATTAAAGGTAAAAGTTTTCCTCACAGCTTAGTTACAGTCAAAAACAAAATGTTTGTGTGTGGATATGGTAGGGTACTTGAAGTTTTTGATTCTACTAGCAAAAAATTTGTTAATTTGAATTTTAGATACACGGATTTAGCTCTTACTGCGCGAATGCGATTTTTTTCTATGGAGAGTAAGGTTTATTTGTTTAGTTATGAGAAACTTTCATGTTATGATGTAGAAAATAATGAATTATCTGAAGAACTAATTGAAACAATGAAAAATATATACTTTTTTTCTTGCACAGCCGTACCTCAACTTGAGTTTTCAGACAAAGTATAAGAAAAACTATGCTAGCTAATCTTCTTAAATTTCTTATTAACTTATTTTATATCTTATTATGTCAGTTTAAGTATCTTTATAATGTTTATAATATATACATATAAATATTAATTGTGCAACCAAAAGTAGCAAAACTAAAAACGCTTAATGCTGATGTTACCACGGTATCATTTATGTTGTGAATTTTACATCCACTAATAACTGAGTTAACTTACTTTTTTTTTCGGAAGATTTTTATTTCGTAATAAAAGTCTCAAAACAATTTTCAGCTTTTTTTTATGCATAAAGTACATATGCGACAATTAGTAATAAATGTTTTATCATTTCAAAAAAATATTGTTTAGTTTTCTTTTCTTCTTTTTATCAAACTTGACTTCCACATTATAAATTTTAATAAGATGCATTTAACTACTAACCTTAAAATGTTGTGATTTTAGTTAAGTTTGTGACATATATTGAAAATAAGTATAATATTAAAAAATAAATTTTTAAACTAAAAACACTCACATAAAAACTGTTTTAACTTATTTAAAATGATAGTTATACTAATTATATTTTCTAAACAGTCAAAATGTTAGATATGGTAAGTAAGTATGAATAAAATATTGAGTAAAATGTGAAAAAGCGTTATTCACGTTTACTGAACATTTTTTATACCCACTATACTCATTACACAATACTTTTCAAAAATTCAAAAAAAATTAAATATAAATAAATAAAGAAAGCTCAATCTCAGCTAACTGTAAAAAAAATTTTAATCTAAACTATTACTTCGTCATAAAAATATTTTGAAATTAATATGGTTTTAAAATTCAATAGCTTGCATTTATAAAAATAAACGTTGATAACCAGCTTGAGTTTGAAAACTCAATCTGTTAAACATGTGAAAACCGTTGTTTTTTTAGAACTAATAAATCTTCAATAAATACATATTTAAATGTATACTTCGAAAAACCTAATTACGCTTTATAGAAAACCAAACTCTTAAACTATTTTATAAATTGAAATAACGTTGCATTATACTATATATATATTTTTTAGTTTTCTTTTTGTTTTATATTCTACTTACACTGTTACCTTTGAACGATTCTCCGATTTGGTCAGATGGGAAATTTACAGTCAGGTGGGAATCGTGCGCGGATTGGAAATGAGGGGTTCCAATTTTACATAGTTTTTAAGGTGGTATTTAAACTTATTTGTTACATTTTTTCACCGCTTTTATTTTGAAAAATATAAATGTTATAAACTTGCATCTGCATGCTAAATCTTATTTAAAATTAATTTGTTTAAAGTATGTTTTGTTAATTTCAGTAACTGCTAGCTAATAATTTAAACTTAGTAATTACTTAATAATTTAATTAATAATAATTTAAACTTAATAATTTAAACTGCTTAGCTTTAAGTTTTTATAAAGTTAGTGAAAGTTTTGAGACGCGTTTGGTACCTAAAACCGAAAATTTGGCAATTTTCGGAGGTGAATGGAAAGTATTTAGATTGAATTCTTTCGAATTATCAGATAAGTAATTGCTCTCAGAGCTTGCATTTATGCTAGATGTGCTTGGACATATGAACGAACTGAACATCAAACTAAAGACGAAGAGTACTTTTGCATTGAAATGTACTCTTTAGTCAAGACATACATGTTAAAATTAAAACTATTTCCTTGCCATCTCAATAATAAAAACTTGACGCATTTTGTAACACTTGCATTTGTTGTAGACTTTCGTAAACAATCATAATTAGTGTAAAGTAGTAATAAAATAATTTTTAAATCTTTAACCATACATGTTCTAGTAAAAGTTATAATAACAAAAAAGTGGTAGTTTTTATTCTAATTATTTCAACTAAAAGTTTTCTTCTTTATAGTTTACTTAGAACTAATTATTTAATTTTAAAAAATTATTATTACTTACCTATGATAACTTCTAGACATTATTTTAGTTATGCTTTTTTTTCCCTATCTTTAAATTAAATATACTCTTACCTGTAGATATATATAATAAACAAAAATTGTTAGTTTTAGTTTAGTTAGTAAAAGTTAAAATATAACTATGAAAAGTTTTAATAATCTTATGCCTTAACTGAGATAATGCATAGAAATACAGGAACAACCGATTTTATCAAACCGGTTTTATTAAAATGCTAAGCATAAAAGTATATTTTTATTTCATAATATTATTTTTGTAAATTAGTAAATAAATTAACAGTGTACTACAAGAACAAAAGCTTGATGTAAGATTTACATAATGTTTCTTTAAAACTTGTGCCGATAACTGTTTAAGTGTAACCCAGTTTTAAAATATTGCATTTGAAAAGTAAATAAAATATCTTTTTTCAAGCAAATAAGTATAACTTAACACTAGTAGCTTAGTATTTAACAAATATAATGTTAAATTTTAATAAACATAGAGTCAACGCATTATTATAAATCTTATGCAAATAAGTGCATAATTTATTATTGTTAGGTTATTTATGAGTTTACAAAAAAAAACTAAAGGTTAAAAAAAAAATTGATTAAATATTTTGGAACATATTTTAAGAAAAATAACTATATATTAAGGCATGTGAGTATCACTAGGTTACTCTAAAAAATTTTCTTAAAATTTTAAGTTATAAGGCTGCTTATTTACGAAGTTAAATTAAACATCTAAATGCTTCAAATTGACTCATTATAATTAGATATATTAAAATAAAATCAAGTTGAAGTTTATAAATGCAAGTTACTGAATTTTAAAACCAGATAGATTTAAAATTGTTTTATGACAAAGTAATGATTTAGAAAAAAAATATTTATAGGTAGCTAAGACTAAACAAAACTTTTTCATATTAAAAAAATATTTAAAAAAAAATAAAATATATATATATTTAATGTTTTTTTAATTTTGGAAAAGTTATGTTAAATTACAATTAAAATTTTTAATAATATTGAACTAAATTTAGTAAAATTATATTTTTAAAATTGCGAAAATTACAATGTGAATGCTTATAACCTTAAATAATCTATTTTAATTTCACAACTTTATTCATGATATCTGGTAAAAATGCAACTAGTAACAAAACAATAAAAAGTTCAGAGAATTAATATTTTTTATGTACTAATCGAATGATAAAAAAAAATAACAAAAAAAAAGTATTTTAAGTTGCAAAAAAAATTATTACTTATTGTCGCATGTGTACTTAAAAATCAAGCTGGAAATATTCTCTAAGACTTTTATTAGGAATTAGAAAACTTACAAAAAAAATTATAAATAAAATTAATAAAAAAAGGATGTAAAAACCACACAAACATAATATTCAAAAATTGAAACCTAAATATACCTTATAAATTTATTTGCGAAAAAAATGTAAATCACTATTTAAGATTTTGTTGTGTATTATTATATTTCGGTTTTACAATATATATATATTTATATATGTATGTATGTATTAAAAAAGTTATATAAATACTTAAACTGACAAGACTTGAGCTTTGAAGTCGAAATAAAAGCTAAGAAATAAGGCGAGCAGAAAAAGATTGTTCTTATACTTTGCCTGAAAACTCAAGTTGTGGTACGGCTGTGTAAGAAAACCAATAAATATTTTTCATATATTCAAATATTTCTTCGTATAATTCTTTCTTTTCTACATCATAACATGAAAGTTTCTTCTTACTTAACGTGTACAACTTATTCCCCATAGAAAACCATCTATGTGATGTATTAATGTATCTAAAATTCAATTTAACAAATTTAGTACTATTAGAATCAAAAACTTCAAGTACTTCACCATATCCACACACAAACATTTTGTTTTTATTTGTAACTAAGCAGTGAGAATGTCTTCCTTCAGTCATATTTGGCATAGATGACCATGTATTAGAAAAATAGTCATAAGACTCAACTGTGTTTAAATGTATACGATCTCGATTTAAACCGCCAGTTATTACAATTTTTCCTTCAAAAACTGTACAAGCTGCTTTTACTCTAGCAATATTCATTTCAGTGATGTTAGTCCAATGATTTTCCTTTGTATTAAAACACATGCAAGTATTCATTACTTCTTCTTCTTCTACACGACCTCCAAGTAAATATATTCCACTTATAAAAGCACAAACACTAAACCTTTTTTGGTCACCTGAAATATTAGTAACTGTTTTCCACTGTTTTTTGGTCAATGAATATTTTTCTACAGACAAACTGTATTCATTTTTTTTGCGAAAGCCACCGATAACATACACTTCACCTTTACAGTAAACAGCTTGATGTTCTTCACGTTCAGTTTTCAATGGAGCTAGATCCTTTACGTCTTTAAAATTTTTACCGTTAATTTTTACCACACTTTTCTGCACTTTAAAATTTGGGGTGGCCGGAATAACACCCCCAGTTAACATAATATCAAACGTATTTTGAGTACAACATCTGTATGAACAAGTACTTTTAAGTTTTCTTTGATGAGCTTTTCTCATTTCTTCCGAAGTTTCCACTTGTACTTTGGATGATATTTGAATTAAAATACTTTCGATTAATGGAGACTCTTTTGGTAATAAAACAAATAGAATTTTTGATAAAAGAACTTTTGCAAACTTTTTTCTCTGTTCTTTATCATGACCTACCCAACTTTCAACTGCAAGCAATACTTCTAGTTCTGAATCAATATTTAGTTCAAAACTTGAAATAACTTTCGCAACTAGAATAAAATAAAAATAATAAAAAAAATTAAGAATAATAAATTCTAAAAAGTTATTAGTTTCATAAACTATATTAAACAAGCGTCTAATATAGGATAAAGTTTGTTTATCAAGTTCGGAAAAGTTAAAAATGTTTGCTATTTGATAATAAGTTGTCACATTTTCGATATTAATTTTTTCTATTAATAGTCTAAAGTTTGTTATCTCAAGGTTCTCTTGCAATAAAAATTTGTTGGTTTTCAAAATCTTGACAAACTGAGTTGGTAACATCTTCTTATTTCCTGAAAATAAATTCTAACTAGATTAACAGTTTTTGAATTTAAAGCTATTATTTCTAATGTGTATAATATCGTTTAACGTAAGAGTTCTGAAAATATAATAAAACTACTTTTAAAAGCTTACTACGTTAAAAAAACATATAATTACTAATGCACTTCAAAGTTTTATTTATATATTTATCTATGTTAAACAACCATTTGTAAATAAATTGTAATGAAAAACTAATATATATGATGAACTGTCTTGAGAGTTAAAGTACATAAATTTTATTAACAATTTTACCTAACAAACCTCCAGCGGGACCGTCCTTGTCCATTCTCGATATTTTGTCATTTTTTAAAGCGTTTTGTTTACAAAAGCTGATTAGTGCATTACCCGTACCACTTGTAGTCTTTGCATCATTAGTTTTATGGCCTTGATGAATGTTTTCTAGTTTTGCTTCTTTTGCATCACTTTGGCTTTGGATAGTTTGAAAAGACATTTTTAATTTGTAACTTTAAGTATTTTTACGAACACCTAAATGATTTTATTTTAAATATTTTTTAAAATTACTGAAACATTAACTATTTTTCTTTGTTAAAGCCTCATATATTATTAATTAGGTAAAGATTGAAATAGTTTTGTATTATCTTAAAAAATCATACAAATATAGTATTTATTTAACTAAGTTCTAAATATAACTGTCAAAAAAAAATATAGATAAGGTCTATTATTTAACACAAATACATTTCAACAAATTTTAATCAGTCTGAAACAATTGTAAGAGAAATGATAAATCTTTAACTTATATAGCCTTATGATTGCATCAGAAATTAGTTAATCATGCAAAACACAAAACAAAAAGTAATTAAAAATACAAATAAACATAATTAAATATAACATAAGAGAACTAACAAATTTATCAACGATAATGAATAATCGAAATCTTTTTGCTTAGATAATTTTGATTAGTTCAAATGAATGTATATTCATTCAATTTTGACCAGGTCAAAAATATTGTTACTTAATATTTTAATTTCATTCTAATTTATAATAAATTTTTCCACGAACTGATCTAAAAACTTAATGTTCTGATGTTAGAGATATATTCATTGGATTAATACATTACTGTACATACTTATGTATTGGTTGTAGTACACTTTCAAATAATGGCAACCATGATTTTGTGACTTGAAGATGACATCCAGCTTTCTAAAGCCTTTGCAAAATCTTACTGCCTAGTGATTTTAATTTTTGATTTTAATTTTAAATTCTAGTGTTAAGAGACTTTTCCAAAAAAGGTAGCATAGAAAATGTCAAATGCTCATTTAAAGTTATAAGAAGCAAAACCGTGTAACTAGCCTGAGTAAAATCAAACTAGCACGAATTAAAAAGAGTGTATTAGAAAGTATAAAACAAAATACGGTTTTCGCTGCTTATCAGAAAAACATAGATAATATTTTTTAAAGAGATCATAATCAAATACGTTTTTGTGATTAGATAAAGAAGGGATGTGCAAGCTACGAAACGCAGGCAGGCCATGCGAATATGTCTGGCACAACAAAATCGATGAAGTTCTATTCTAAGCTAAAAACAGATCTTTTTTTTTAGTGTATATTTTCAAATTAAGTCTTTTAATTTAATTATTAATAAGTAAATAACACGGAGCTAAACTAAAATTGATATACTGTAAATAATTAAGTTTTAGTACATTTTATTTTACAACTAAAAATGTAATGTTTAATTAATATATGGCTAATTGGTAAGGTGTAAGCTAAATCCCAAACTTCTTTGTTAATATAGTGTAAAACATATCTACAACAATACTTTTATACAAAACGTGAAATTTTAAAAACTAAATAAACTTTTTAAACGTTTTGTAAAGCTTATTTAAAAACAATTAGTAAATAATTGTTAAAAAAAAAGCTAGTATAAATAAAAATTTTTAGTGCAACAGTACTATTAGATATGTTGTGTTTAACCTAAAACTTATTTCTTTAAACAAGATGTTTTCAACTGCTAATAAATGTCATGATATATTTATTATAGAAAGGAAGAAAGAACTATAGTATAAAGTTATATTATAGTAGTAAAATATCTTAAAAACGTTTAAAACTGTTGCTGTCATACTAACAAAAATTATATTTTACTAATATTTGAACAATTAATTAACTGAAGAACTAGTTAAAACAATGAAAAATAAATATTATTTTTCTTGCTCAGCCGTACCTCAACTTGAGTTTTCAGACAAAATATAAGAAAATCTATGCTAGCTAATTTTCTTAAGTTTCTTATCAACTTTAAAGCTCTTATTTTGTCAGTTTAAGTATTTTTATAATGTTTATAATATATACATATATATAAATCGTAGCAAAACTTCAACATATGTAATGCTGATTTTATTTTTTACGCAAATAAATTTATTAAGTATATTTAAACTTTAATTACCAGGGTATCATGTTTGTTGTGGATTTTACATCCACTAATAACTGAATAAATTTATAATTTGGTTTTTAAGCATAAAGTACATATGTGACAATTAGTAATAAATGTTTATTATTTCAAAAAACAACTTATAGTTTGCTTTTCTTCATTTTATAAAACTTGACTACCACATTAAAAACATTAATCTGATGCATTTAATTACTTGCCTTAAATTGTTGTATTTTAGTTAAATTTGTGTCAGATATTGAAAATAAAGTTTTGATATTAAAAAAGCTGTTTTCAAATTACAAATAATAACTTTTAAACTGTCGTAACTTTTTTAATATGATAATTATTCCAAATTTAGTTTTTTAACAGTCAAAATTTTAGATATGGTAAGTAATAAGTATATATAAAATATTGAGTAAAATGTGAAAAATCATTCTTTTATTATTTTTTATACGTTATTAAAATTTTTTATACCCACTATACTCATTAAACCAACTATTCAAAAAATCAAAAACATTTAACTAAAAATAAATAAAGAATGTTCAATTATAGCTAACTGTACAAAACACTTTAATCTAAACTATTACTCCGTCATAAAATTATTTTGAAATAAATATGGTTTTGAAATTCGATAACTTGCATTTATAAAAATAAATTTTGAAAACAAACTTGAGTTTTAAAACTCAATCTGTTAAACATATGTAAAAACAATTATTTTTTTAGAAATAATACATATTTAAATCTATACTTTGCAAAATATAATAACACTTTATAGAAACCCAATCTCTTAAACTATTTTTTAAGTTGAATTAATGTTGCATTATACTATCATTTTACATAATATAATAACAATTCCAACTTGCGTTCATTTCCCACTCGCCTACTATTCCCATTCAAAGTTTTTATTTATTATATATACATTTTTTTTTTAACTTTCATTTTTGTTTTTTTATTTACTTACACTGTTACGCTTGAGCGATTCTCCGATTTGGTCAGATGGGAAACTTACAGTCAGGTGGTAATTGTGCGCGGATTGGAATTGAGCGGTTCCAATTTTACATAGAATAAGTTTAACTACCACCTTGAAAACTAGATATTCAAGATTAAAACTAATTTAACATTTCATAGGTATAAATTTTAACTCTAATGAGGTAGTCTACAGATTATTATGTAAACTAAATTTTATATAATGTATCTGAATGTTAATTAACCTAGGTTTGAACTAGGTTCACTAATTTTAAAAATAAGGGTTTATGGTTAAGAAAACGAGAATTTTTCTCTACTAAACTTATAAAATCGAAAGTTTTTGGATTTATAATGTTTTTAACACATTATTAACTCATAATATTTCTTTACTGTATTTATAATACTTTGCTGAATAATAAATTTACAACAAGCGAACTGTATAACAGCTTTCAACATTATAAATTGCATTATATTTTAAAAATAGTTTATAATGTTGAGCAAAAAAATTAACAATCCAACTTAAATGTTTTAAAAAGTTGTATTTTGAGCAACCCTTCAACAATAAAATTAAAATTTATAAAACTGTTTACGTTATTTATTTTAAAACTGTATAAGTTCATTCTGATACTGAATGGTGATCAAATTATTATTCAATAATTTAATCCAGGATTGATCTAGGTTTACAGACTAACACAATTAACTCTTTGTATTGAAGTATTATCGTCAAATATTTGTGTAATCCACTGAAAGCTACTGTTTGTGGCTTTTCTGAATTACAAAAGTAAAAAACTTTATAAGTTTTGTATAGTTTTGTTAAGTTTTTGTAAACAATCATAATTAGTGTAAAGTAGTAATAAAATAATTTTTGAATTTTTAACCATACATGTTCTATTAAAAATAGTTATAAAAAAAAGTGGAATTTTTTTTATCTTAGTTCTTTTAATTGAAAGCTTTCTTTTATAGTTTTTTTTAGAACTAGTTATTTAACTTTAAACAAAAATTGTTACTTACCTATGGTAATTTCTAGCCATTACTTTAGTTATGCTTTTTTTTCCAATCTTTAAATTAAATACACTTTTACCTGTAGATATATATAGTAAACAAAAATAGTTAGTTTTAGTTTAGTTAGTAAAAGTTAAAATGTTGTGTTAAAACAAATCATTGGACAAATGTTGCTGAAATGAATATCGCTAGAGTAAAAGCAGCTTGTACAGTTTTTGAAGGAAAAATTGTTATATCTGGCGGTTTAACAAGAGATCGTATGCATTCAAACACAGTTGAGTCTTATGACTATTTTTCTAATACGTGGTCATCTATGCCAAATATGACTAAAGGTAGACATTCTCACTGCTAAGTTACAAATAAAAACAAAATGTTTGTGTGTGGATATGGTGAAGTACTTAAAGTTTTTGACTCTTTGATTCTACTTGTAATAAATTTGTTAAATTGAATTTGAGTTACATGGATACAGATGGTTTTTCACCACTAGGATTGTTTTCTATGGGGAAAAAGGTGTACTCGTTAAATAAGAAGAAACTTTCATGTTACGATGTAGAAAACAACGAACTATGTAAAAAAATATTCGAAACTTTGAAAAATATTTATTGTATTTCGTGCACAGCCGTACATCAACTTGATTTTTCAGACAAAATATAAGAATAACCAGGTTCGCCTTTTTTCTTATTATTTTATTGACTTTAAAGCTCTTGTCTTGTCAGTTTATTTGTTTATAAAATGTTTATAATATATTTATATATATACATATATATATATTGTAGTGCAAAAAATAGCAAAATTACAACACCTTTAATGCTTAATTCATTTTTTTCGCAAATAAATTTATAAGGTTTATTTGATTTCTTATTAGGATATTATGTTTGCTGTGGTTTTTACATCCACTTTTTATTGCTTTAACTTAATTTTTTTATTTTTGAAAGTTTTTAATTTCGTAATAAAAGTATCACAAAAATTTTTCAGCTTTTCTTAAGCACAAATTACACATGCGACAATAAGTAATAAAAATTTTGTGATTTCAAAAAACCTTATTTTAGTCAACTTTTCTTTCTTTTTATCAAATAGGCTTACCATATTAGAAATACTAAGTTTGTGCATTTAAGTATATTTCTAATTAACTTTATGTTGTTGTGCTATAGTTTCATTTGTGTCAGATATAATAACACGTCATAATTAAACGTGTTAGTTTTTTCTTTAAGTTAAAAATTTTTGTTTATATTGATTAAACGTATTAGTTTTTCTCGTTAAATTTTAAGTTGTTTATTACATTGATTAAGCGTTTTAATTTTTTCTTTTAATTTTAAATAATAGTTTTATAGTTTACCAATAATGAGTTACGCCCTGGTCATAATAAACACTGATAATAAAAAAAATTATGGTAAACCACTAAAGTTGGTAAACAGCCAAATTGTAGAAACTTAAACTATACATATCATATTTGTATAGTTTCTCCTTTGACAAACAACATGATCTGATAAATATTATATCTGTTATTATTATCATTATTGTTATTATATCACAATCTATAATTTTAAAGTAACAATTTCCAAGTCAGCACTAGTTTGGAGAAGATGGACACTTCTACTAATAACCAAAGTTTGTAAAAGTAGTATATTTTGTTTTTTTAGATTAAAAGTAATATTTAAAGACACACATTTCTAACTATGATTGGGAACATTTCTATATATTATGTAAATGAAGTGTACAAGGTTGAATAAACAGCACTATTTAAACAACCCTCTGAACATATCTAAATCAGTGAAAGATATATAAATGCTACTCCTTGTACTGGTGAATTAAACTTTAACCTAATACTTAATAGTCTGGTTAAACAACATATTATTTGACCCTAATTTCCAAATTAAATTGTTGGTTTATATAAATATTTTTTTTTAATTGGTGGCATAACATAATGTAAAGTTACGTTTCTATAGTTAGCCTTATATTTGCATCCTTATATTCATATTTATATCCTAGGGCACCAAACCTTTAATTGAGGTTGTATAGTTTTAATACTTTATATATGTGTTTTTGTGAGTCGTCTAAACCTTAACTTGAAATTAAAAATAATAAAAAAACATTTCTGACGTCATAATCGACACTTGAAGACGAAAAACCCGTAAAAACCGTCTAGTTACGTATACCCTAGGTCACCAAACCTTAAATTAAGGTTGTATAGCTTTTCTACTTTATATATGTGTTCTTGTGAGTCGTCTGAACCTTAACTTGAAATTAAAAATAATAAAAAAACATTTCTGACGTCATAATCGACTCTTAAAGACTAAAAACCCGTAAAAACCGTCTAGTTACGTTTACCCTAGGGCACTAAACCTTAAATTAAGGTTGTATAGTTTTAATACTTTATATATGTGTTCTTGTGAGTCGTCTGAACCTTAACTTGAAATTAAAAATAATAAAAAAACATTTCAGGCGTCATAATCGACACTTAAAGACGAAAAACCCGTAAAAACCGTCTAGTTACGTATACCCTAGGTCACCAAACCTTAAATTAAGGTTGTATAGCTTTAATACTTTATATATGTGTTCTTGTGAGTCTTCTGAACCTTATCTTGAAATTAAAAATAATAAAAAAACATTTCTGACGTCATAATCGACACTTAAAGACGAAAAACCCGTATTAACCGTCTAGTTACGTATACCCTAGGGCACCAAACCTTAAATTAAGGTTGTATAGTTTTAATACTTTATATATGTGTTCTTGTGAGTCGTCTGAACCTTAACTTGAAATTAAAAATAATAAAAAAAACATTTCTGACGTCATAATCGACACTTAAAGACGAAAAACCCGTAAAAACCGTCTAGTTAGTATACCCTAGGGCACTAAACCTTAAATTAAGGTTGTATAGCTTTAATACTTTATATATGTGTTCTTGTGAGTCGTCTGAACCTTAACTTGAAATTAAAAATAATAAAAAAATATTTCTGACGTCATAATCAGCACTTAAAGACGAAAAACCCGTAAAAACCGTCTAGTTACGTATACCCTAGGGCACCAAACCTTAAATTAAGGTTGTATAGTTTTAATACTTTATATATGTGTTCTTGTAAGTCGTCTGAACATTAACTTGAAATTAAAATTAAAAAAAAACATTTTTGACGTCATTAAAATAGATTAAACTAATATTTTACTGTTCAAAAATAATAATACTAGTTTTTGTAGTAGAATAACAAAAGATACTAATGATGTTATAATTTATTTAACAATATAATATTTAACAATTTTTACAATATTTAACAATTTAATTTAATTGTTCATTGGTAGCTATATATTTGCAATAACGGCAATAGTATTTTTGAGATTTTAGAACATTGTAAGTCTTGTCCGTCATCTTCAGGCAGCTTTTATGGTACCATTTATTACAGTTGTCGCAACCTATATGTAATAAAGTGGTATACTGTTTAGTTCAAATATATTTAAAATCGTAACTACTTGAAAGTTTTTATTAAATTTACAAACATTTGATATAAATAAAAATCTAACCCATTTTATTTTTTCATTCTTATCTAGGTTCTGTCTTTGAAGCTTAATTGGTTGGTACCATTGGCAAATGTTACATGCATTCACGTTTACAACTGTAGAATATTTTATTTAAATATTTACTTAATAGTTTAAACATAATATCTTAATACTTTCCTAATTTATCTCTGTGTCAATAAATATTAGAAAACTTTGTAAAGTTCAGTTTTACCTCCATCCCTAATCAAACTCGTCGCTATATTTAATCTTTTCAAATGATTTTCCTGACGATCTGTTATTATCTTTATTTTTTTTGGGAAAACTGGATACTTCGATAGTATTTGCTCTGCAGCCTGAAAAGTAATACTAATATGAACAATTTAATGATATAGGATACCTATAGTTTTTATTATTTTTATACACTAAAATAAAATTTATTTTTTACCTCGATGACATGTAGTCCGCAGCTATTATGATCTTTTTGTCGGTTGTGGGTTATTCTTATATCTTTTAACTGTCTAACTTTTTTTAACAAATCACTATTTCTTTTTACCTGTTGCCTAAATTGTAAAAAAAGTGTTACTTATACTTAAAAAAAATATATATTAACGTAACGAAATGAAATTAAGTTTTGAAAAAAAAAAACCATTCTATAATTATGGCTAATAATGTACTAACTTAATGTTATCTACAAACTTTTTGCCTTCATCTTCTTCTTCATATTGGTTATGGAAGGCATCAAATATATACACATTCTTTTCGATAATAAACTAAAAATTTATTTAAGTTACGCTTATTCTAGAAATTTAACTATAACTTTTTTTTTTATATTGAAAACAATTAGATTATTAATATTATTACACAAAGCTTATATTTAAATATTATTCGAACTAACTACATCTCATAAAAACTTTCTTTAACTACTTAAAGCTACTGTAGGTAACTTTTACAGTTAAATGCACAATGACTTACTATCAATTAAAATGCAAAACTCTGTGGTTTAACGCACTTAAATACGAGTAACAATCATGATCTACATTTAAAATCTATTAATTCAGACTACAACTAAACTTCTTGACTTTTACAACAAAACATTGTATCAAAAATACTTAAAAAATTTTGATAAGTTTTATAAAACGCTTTGCACTACATGAACTAATTTTTTTTTAAATTTTAAGTTAAGGTTCAGACGACTTACAAGAACACATATATAAAGTATTAAAACTATACAACTTCAATTTAAGGTTTGGTGCCCTAGGGTATACGTAACTAGACGGTTTTTACGGGTTTGTCGTCTTCAAGTGACGATTATGACGCAGAAATGTTTTTTTATTATTTTTAATTTCAAGTTAAGGTTCAGACGACTCACAAGAACACATATATAAAGTATTAAAGCTATACAACCTTAATTTAAGGTTTGGTGCCCTAGGGTATACGTAACTAGACGGTTTTTACGGGTTTTTCGTCTTCAAGTGACGATTATGACGCAGAAATGTTTTTTTATTATTTTTAATTTCAAGTTAAGGTTCAGACGACTCACAAGAACACATATATAAAGTATTAAAGCTATACAACCTTAATTTAAGGTTTGGTGCCCTAGGGTATACGTAACTAGACGGTTTTTACGGGTTTTTCGTCTTTAAGTGTCGATTATGACGTCAGAAATGTTTTTTTATTATTTTTAATTTCAAGTTAAGGTTCAGACGACTCACAAGAACACATATATAAAGTATTAAAGCTATACAACCTTAATTTAAGGTTTGGTGACCTAGGGTATACGTAACTAGACGGTTAATACGGGTTTTTCGTCTTTAAGTGTCGATTATGACGTCAGAAATATTTTTTTATTATTTTTAATTTCAAGTTAAGGTTCAGAAGACTCACAAGAACACATATATAAAGTATTAAAGCTATACAACCTTATTTTAAGGTTTGGTGCCCTAGGGTATACGTAACTAGACGGTTTTTACGGGTTTTTCGTCTTTAAGTGTCGATTATGACGTCAGAAATGTTTTTTTATTATTTTTAACTCAAGTTAAGGTTCAGACGACTCACAAGAACACATATATAAAGTATAAAAGCTATACAACCTTAATTTAAGGTTTGGTGCCCTAGGGTATACGTAACTAGACGGTTTTTACGGGTTTTTCGTCTTTAAGTGTCGATTATGACGTCAGAACACAAGAACACATATATAAAGTATTAAAGCTATACAACCTTAATTTAAGGTTTGGTGCCCTAGGGTATACGTAACTAGTCGGTTTTTACGGGTTTTTCGTCTTTAAGTGTCGATTATGACGTCAGAAATGTTTTTTTATTACTTTTAATTTCAAGTTAAGGTTCAGACGACTCACAAGAACACATATATAAAGTATTAAAACTATACAACCTTAATTTAAGGTTTGGTGCCCTAGGGTATACGTAACTAGACGGTTTTTACGGATTTTTCGTCTTTAAGTGCCGATTATGACGTCAGAAATGTTTTTTTATTATATTTAATTTCAAGTTAAGGTTCAGACGACTCACAAGAACACATATATAAAGTATTAAAGCTATACAACCTTAATTTAAGGTTTGGTGCCCTAGGGTATACGTAACTAGACGGTTTTTACGGATTTTTCGTCTTTAAGTGCCGATTATGACGTCAGAAATGTTTTTTTATTATTTTTAATTTCAAGTTAAGGTTCAGACGACTCACAAGAACACATATATAAAGTATTAAAGCTATACAACCTTAATTTAAGGTTTGGTGCCCTAGGGTATACGTAACTAGTCCGTTTTTACGGGTTTTTCGTCTTTAAGTGTCGATTATGACGTCAGAAATGTCTTTTTTATTATTTTTAATTTCAAGTTAAGGTTCAGACGACTCACAAGAACACATATATAAAGTATTAAAACTATACAACCTTAATTTAAGGTTTGGTGCCCTAGGGTATACGTAACTAGACGGTTTTTACGGATTTTTAGTCTTTAAGTGTCGATTATGACGTCAGAAATGTTTTTTTATTATATTTAATTTCAAGTTAAGGTTCAGACGACTCACAAGAACACATATATAAAGTATTAAAGCTATACAACCTTAATTTAAGGTTTGGTGCCCTAGGATATAAATATGAATATAAGGATGCAAATATGAGGCTAACTATAGAAACGTTGTAAAGTTTAGCTAAATGTAATTGAATTATAATTTATGTTGTTCATCAAGTTATACTATATTGTATTGCAGATGTTTGCCCACCAAAAATGTGTGAAGTGGTTCAATCCTAGGGCTATAATAAAGTTAAGGTAAATTTTGTTTTTATTGCAATTTGATATATCAAAAGCTCCTATACAACACATATGTTCCTTAATATAATCTTGTTTTTTAGTTTAGTTGTGCTGTTCTAAATATCATGACAATATAAATATTTCCTACAAAGTTTTAAAGCAAAATTAAGTATTATTTACTATTATATAACTAAACTATTTATGTGCAAAGTTTGATTGGGTATAATAAATAATTGTTTGACTTAAAAGTCAGATGGTTAATAAAAATTTGTTTTAAAATAGAGTTCCATTGTGGCAAAGTGCAGAAATAAAATTAAACAAAGTCAAGATTGAATGAAATGCAGTAAATTTAATATAGTTTGTTAGTTCATATCAGTTTTAAAACAGAAAAGTACATCATATGTTTTTCTGTAAATATCCTTCCAAATATTTGTCACCATATTTAAACAATCATCCATTAATAATGGGTGTAATGTATTTAGTATTTTATTTTTTCTCATCATATTATATTTTGATTGTTTCCTTTTGAGACTAGCTCTGACTTGGTAAGTATTCTACCAATTATTGCATGAGTTGGTTTTTTTTAGTTCTCACAGCTAGTTTTTATTCGTTAAAAGTTTGCAAGTATTTCTAATAAAAAGTTTTTTAAAGAATGAAACAACTTTTTGTTTTAATTAGATAGTGTAAAATAATAAAGTCCCCATTATTATTGGTTTATGTAAACTATAATATTTATTTAAATTTTCAAGTATGTGACATCCAAAAACAAAAGTTTTTTTTTCACAAGTAATTAATATAACTTGTATAAATAATCATTATGTTTAGGAAATTTAAATTATGTGGTTGCAATTAGAAATATTTTTAGAAATATCCAGACTGGTATTAATACCATGTTAATACTAATTTTTTTTTGTGTACTTTATTATAACAAGTCTTTATTTTTCTTAAGTAATTAAATATTACTACTTGATTAACATAATTTTTTCACTATTTATTGTTTTTAATTTAATATGAGGCTAACTGATAAGTTTTTAGTCACTCAGATTAGATTGGCTTCAATGCTTCAAAAGCCTGTCATAGATAAGCCGTAGTATTAAAAAAACAAAATTGTTTGTCTCTTTTATTGCTTTAACATATTTTATGTTTATATAAGTAATTTAAAGATTAAAGTTTTAAGGTTACAAGTGTTGATTATAACTTGTTATATTTTCTACATCTTATATGTGTTGACAGGTTTTGACAACTTTAGAATGTGCAAGGATCTTGAGGAAATTTTGAGCAATGATGCACATGAATCATCTGTAATCACACAACAACTGGACCTCAACCCAGGAAGGTCTCTAACTGCTCACTTAGGGCAGTAACAAGGTTAATGTGTTATAGTTCTTGCTTTTGTACTAATAGCTACAATAAATCATAAATAGTTAAATTTAAAGAAAGTAAAGGTGACAATATTATCTAAATTGAATTAAACTCATTCAAAGATGTTTATAAGTGATGTAGTTTATAACTAATGTTCATTTTTGACCTAATAACTGGAATAGAATCTAGTATTGCTTTTAACTCAACAGAATGTTCAAAATATTGCTGGTAAAAATTATCATTATTGTTAATTTTAAATAAATTTATCATTATCATTTTTCATTTAACATAAAAATTAGTGTGGTCATTACAAGTAAAAAGTAAAATTTAACAAAAAAACTTTAAACTTGGTTTTTTTTAGGATGTGATATAATTTATTAAATAATTAATTAAATATTTAAAATATTGTTACAACAAAATTAGATTTACTCACTTTGTTAGTACATCACTTTGAGTATTATGATGGTTTTAAATGTTAAAGTTTGGCCAAAAGAAAATTTATTTGTATTCCAATGTTTTTCTTAAACTCAAGGTTTTTTAGTTTATCAAAAAATAATAGAAATAAACAAAAGGCTATGATTAAATTAAATAGTAGACCATACTTGATTATTTTTGCCAATCCACAATTTTATAAAAATATTATAAAAAAGCTTGATGACAACTTACCACTAAAATATTATTGTTTCCTAAGATATTAGCAAGTTTCCCACTAAAATTAAAAATAAAAAGGATTTTTTTTTAATCTAGCATACTCATATCAAAATAACAACGAATTAAAATTAAACAAACATGTTTTCAAGGTAGGTATAGTTAAATATATCATCAACCGTTTATAAGCACAACCTTAATAAGAAATTTACGAAAGTTCGAAGGTTTTGAGCTTAATTTTAGTTAAACTAACAAAATTTTAAATAAATTGTATTTAACATGAAAAAGAAAAAAATCCGCTAGGTGGCGCCACGGAGTCAAAGTTTTACCCAAATATTAAGATTAAAAAAATAGTTTAAACTACGTTTGTACGTTTTTGTGTCACTGTTTTGGCTTTAAAACCTTAATAATCAACCAGAAAAACTTTTAACAACAGGAATTTTCTTATATTTATCGATTTTTTCTAGGGGTTTTCAGAGTACTGCAAACTTTTAAAGATTTGTAGGGAAATGGGAACCCTGTATTGGTTTTAGCTAAATGTGTTGATTAATGTCAATGTTAAAGATTTTTAAAGAATCAAACACTATGAACAAATGAAAATACAAAAGCAGATGTTATTCAACCCATTATAATTTCACAGAGCTGTCTTAATGTATTAATAGTTAAAGTCATTTTTTGTAGACTATAATACAAAGTTTGTATGTTGATAAATTGTGATTCAATGCAAGACCCACAATTTAAACTCAAATGTCTTGAGACTGAAAAATATTTAGCAGTTTAGATCATATTTTTTAGCTTGAATACATATACCTTATTTATGTAAAAATTTTAATTTGTCATGGTGTAAAATGGGTTGTAACACATACAAAAACTTACAAATTCTGGTGTTCCTGAAAAGGAATTTAATAGTAATTCAACACTTCGCACCTAATGACCCTGTAATCACCATGAGTTGAATCTTACCCTATATACAATAAATGCTCCTTGACAGTAATAATAACCTTTAAGCACAATGTTCTAGTACACATGAGTCTAATGTTAATTTCTGAATAAATGGAGGTTTGGACTCTATAAACGAAAGCTATAAGAGCTTTTAACTCACTAACTGAAAGACTATGTAAGCTGAAATGGCAAAGTCAGCAGTGGTGATACAGATATAATATAACATACTGTTAACACTTGTGTTGTAAAACTGCTTGTTATTTTTATGTCATAACCAATATCATATTTTGAGTTGATAGAAAATATTTATTTATTAGTAGCTATTCTTTATTAGTGAAATTATTAAAACCAAAAAAAACTTACTACAGTTAAAAATTACACCTATTACCCCAAATTAGACTTATTACTAAGAATATATAACATATTTTTTCCTATTTGTCTTTTGTAAAAATTAAAGCCCCGAAAGTAATAAAAATATTAATTATCAGATAAAAGTAAATGATACGTTTATGTATTAGGGCTTACACCTGATAGTAAGAATATTTTTAAATTGAATCTTTTAAACAGGATTTCCGTGAAGCTCTCTCTTTGAGTGAAGGTCAGTAGACAGATCCCCAGAGTGATTGGTCTTTACGAGTCAATTCCTCTTCCCACTCTGAATGCATCATCCGCAAGGTAATTTCTACATAGTATGTTTGAAAATCATTCGTTTGTACTTGTGATTGTTTTAAACTTGTAGTGAATAAGTTTAACAACCAAGAAGCCATGTTGTGATAACAAATAGTTTTTTAAAAGCCTTAACACAAATTTAAAAACATAAATCTCTAGTTTTACAAGTTCTGAGGAGAATAAATTGTCCTATTTAGTTAACTAATGCTAGTCAATAATAAAATATAAAAAGTTGATCGATTTAATAAAAGTAATACAAACATGATGATATATTAAACTAAATAAAGTGGTCATCTTGCTTGTGAATTGTTTTCTAAAATGTTGTTTTAAAGTCGTGTAATAAAACATTTTGTAACATTTTAAACTTCCTTGATTATTTTTTGAACATATGTATTTTAGGAAGCGTTTTTAAAGTTTACCTTAAATATATATCATTATTGACCTACTATTTAGTAACTAATTTAACAAACTTTGAACATTTTTATTGTATTTAATACTGTAAAGTAACCATTTTTTACCAGTTTCTTAAGTATTTTTTTGCCAAATCATAAACAGAACAAAATAAAGTCCATAAATGTTTGATGCTCAATTTTTTGAACAGAAATTACTGGAATTTTTATCATCAATTCTTACGAAAAAACAATGAACTTCTGAAGTCTTTGTTATACAATAATGTTTATCTGACATCATAAACTTAAATTTTTATAAACCACATTCTAAGTAGCATTACAGTATCTCTTTATTATTGTTATTAAATTCAACGAATTCCTTACCTTGAAATTTATGTCATACTCAAGGTTGAAAAAAAAAACTTCTATTTTCAAAACCTGAAAAAACCTTTGACAACCCTGAGATATGCTCAAATGATTAATAGGTTAAAGCCAATGTTTAAATAGTTAATGATAAACTGATTGATAAAAATATGAATGAACTGTAGCATTAGTAGATAAGTTTGTTAGTAAAAGCTAAATATTTTTTCAAACAGAATGAGATCACAGCCGGAGACGGAACGATGAAGGAAGGAGAGATTCAGAAATAGTGCGGATCGGATAACTTATTTAAAAACATTTGAATAAACTTTTTGCATTTAAATGGTGTTTACTTTGTCATAATTAAATAGATTAAAACGAAAAATTAATACTTTGGTCAGTGAAAAAGTTTTATTATTCGGCATCTGTTATTTATTAATTTCCTTTATTTATAGTGATTTCCGTTAAAAAATTATAATGTCTTAAGTTTAAGCCCAATAACAGTTTTTTTTAATGAAAACATAAAGCGCATAAAATAATTGGTATTATATAACCGTTCATATCGTACACCAGTTAGATACAGTTTAGTCCAGCACAAGTTTATATAAGGACAGTTTAATTCAACTTGACGACTATGAGTATGTCTTTAAAAAAATGTTTTAAATCCCCACCTGAATATTAATAGAAACTAAATGTATTATCACCGTCATAATCATAGAATGTTTATCACTTAGTAAAGTTGTTAATTGAAAGTTTCAAATTTTTTTATTTGTAAAACAAAATAATATATTTTCATACTAGTTGTCTTGTTACAAGTATAATATTTGGCAACTTATTATCACTGTTGTTCGATTTTAGATCTATATATAAATTTATATGTTGCACAAATACTATTTTTCTCGATAGCCGGGTGTGTGGTTATCGTGTAAAATACACTTCTTGTAACATATATAATAATCTTCTGATCTAGTTGCACTTAAAAACCACTAAGCTAAAACCTTTTTCCATATAATAAATATAAGCTAATTTTACTGATACAAAAGAGAAAATTTGAGTCTATTGTAAATGTGATTATTTTAAGCTCCTGTATCGAAGAGAAAACTTAATTCAACCGGCGTAAGCATTACGACGACGCCCTAAGAACCAATTTCAAAATATCGACAAAGTCCGGAGCCAGGACACCGAAGGTGTCCGCCAGCGTAGATATTTTGAAATTGGTTCGCTACCAAATTATTATATTTTATACTTTCACATTAGGGAATTTCCCAAAAAGTTAGATAAATGTACGCTCCAAAAATAAATTTCAAAGTTAACAAAAAATGAACGTTTTCAGTTTTTAATCGAGTCTTTTTTATTAGCCATCATGTTATAAATAGTCAAATCAGATAGAACACCGGTTTTTAGTCAGTTAGTTCCTAAAAGTGTAGTAATAAATAAATTGCAAAAGAATAGCAAACTCGTTGACTTAATTTGATTAAACAGAATTTTTTTTAATTGTTTTTTAATACATATGCCTACCACCACATGTAAAATTGTGAAAATATTATTATAATAAACAATTTTTTAAATTTCACTCTAACTGACTAAAACCAATCTCTTATCTAACATGAATAGCAAGTAACAATATAAATTGAACAAAAGTACAATTGATCAAGTCATACTTATGTTTAATTTATACTATTAAATGCTTAAAACAGCCTAAACTAGAATATAAAGAATTCATAAGAGAGATCATTTAGAATTAAAGCAAAAAGACAGTGGATTTTAAAATAGCTACCTAGGCATAAAGCAATCATCTAAAAATATGCAAATACAATCTCAAAATCAGAAACAATTGTAAGTTCAAAAGAGTAACAGTTGGAAAATATCTATAAATAACAGTTATCTAAGGTGGAAACAAAGAACTCAAATAGTTCAACTTGTAGTTGCTTGAAATTTTAATGCTTGAAACTTTGATATTATTTCAAGTATTTTTAACACTATTGTTTTACATGTTTAAATAGAAATATTGATAGTATTAAATAATAATTAAAAGCTTAAAATAAGTTTGTACCTTTGTAGTTGCAGTTACAATAGAATAACACAACTTGTAACTGTTTAAATTTTCATCACACAAAAGTAAACATTTATTTGTCCAAAGATGTTAATTTATTAAAGTTAGAAAGTATTTTGTAAGATGGAAACAAAGAATTCAAACTTTACAACTTTTAAATAGCTTGAATCTGTGAAAATAATTTAACTGTTTTTCAACACTAATGTTTCATATGTTTGAATAGAAATATTGATGCTAAGAAGACATAATTCCGAACTTAGAAATAAGTTTCTTCCTAAACAGTTACAGTTATAACAAGAAGAAAAAAGCATGTAACTGATTGAAACTTCAACAGACAAAAGTAAAGAGTTGTTTGTCAAAAGATGTTGATAAAACACATATGTTCAACAGACAAAAGTAAAGAGTTGTTTGTCAAAAGATGTTGATAAAACACATATGTTCAACAGACAAAACTATTTGTTTAAAGAAGTTGATCGTATATCATCTAAAGCTTGCAACATGTACTAGCTCATTGATGTTTTCATATTAATTCATAATAACTTATTTTGTTTTTATAATTCATGCATTGTAAAAAAAGAACAAGAAAAATTGACAACAAAAAAATTATACCATAAACTAGATGTGCTTACAACACAAGGTTTTCTAGAGAAATGATTCAAATGAAAAATTAATATTCTTCCAAAATCTTATTTGATTGTTTACGTCACAAATAAAAACATAGTTTAGTTTATGCGCGGTCATATAAGCCCGCCTAATATTTATGCAAATTTTCCCTTTGTTAGAAAATTCAAAACGTATACCTTTTGATAGCTGAATTTTTTTTTGATCTTTTATGTAAATTTTATTTTTTTAGTCTAAGCATTGTTTTTAAATTTACAATGTTTTAATTTAAAAACAAATAAAGCCACCATAAAACTTTCTTTAAAAACACTATCATAAAAACTGTTGTAACTTATTTAAAATGATAATTATACTAAGTTTATTTTTCTAACAGTCAAAATGTTAGATATGGTAAGTAAGTATAAACAAAATATTGAGTAAAATGTGAAAAAGCGTTCTTCACGTTTACTGAACATTTTTTATACCCACTATACTAATTACACAACACTTTTCAAAAATTAAAAAAAAATTAAATACAAATAAATAAAGATAGTTTAATCTCAGCAAACTGTAAAAAACATTTTCATCTAAACTGTTATTTCGTAATAAAAGTATTTTGAAATTAATATGGTTTTAAAATTCAATAGCTTGCATTTATAAAAATAAACGTTGATAACCAGCTTGAGTTCAAAAACTCAATCTGTTAAACATGTGAAAACCGTTGTTTTTTTAGAACTAATAAGCCTTCAATAAATACATATTTAAATTTATACTTCGAAAAATATAACTACACTTTATAGAAACACAAACTCTTAAACTATTTTATAAATTGAAATAACGTTGCATTATACTATATATATTTTTTTAGTTTTCTTTTTGTTTTATATTCTACTTACACTGTTACCTTTGAGCGATTCTCCGATTTGGTCAGATGGGAAATTTACAGTCAGGTGGTAATTGTGCGCGGATTGGAATTGAGCGGTTCCAATTTTACATAGAATAAGTTTAACTACCACCTTGAAAACTATCTAAATAACTATAAAATATTTGTTACATTTTTTCACCGATTTTATTTTGAAAAATATAAATGTTATAAACTTGCATCTGCATGCTAAATCTTATTTTTAATTCATGTTTAAAATAGGTTTTGTTAATTTCAGTTAAACTGCTTAGTAAATTCTAATAAAGTTAGTGAAAGCTTTGAGACGTGTTTGGTAACTAAAACCGAAAATTTGGAAATTTTCGGAGGTGAATGAAAAGTATTTAGATTGTATTTTTTCGAATTATCAGATAAGTAATTGCTCTCAGAGTTTGCATTAATGCTAGATGTGCTTGGACATATGAACGAACTGAACATCAAACTAAAAGCGAAGAGTACTTTTGCATTGAAAAGTACTCTTTAGTCAAGGCATACATGTTAAAATTAAAACTATTTCCTTGCCATCTCAATAATAAAAACTTGACGCATTTTGTAACACTTGCATTTGTTGTTAATTTTTTGTGAACAATCATAATTAGTGTAAAGTAGTAGTGTAATTAGTGTTAAGTTGAAGTTTATAAATGCAAGTTACTGAATTTTAAAACCAGATAGATTTAAAATTGTTTTTTGACAAAGTAATAGTTTAGAAAAAAAATATTTATAGGTAGCTAAGAATAAACAAAACTTTTTCATATTAAAAAAATATTTAAATAAAAACAAAACACATATACTTAATGTTTTTTTAATATTGGAAAAGTTATGTTTAAATTTTTTTAATAATTAAAATATTTTAATAATATTGAACTAAATTTAGTAAAATTACATTTTTAAAATTGCGAAAATTAAAATGTGAATGCTTGTAACCTTAAATAATCTATTTTAATTTCACAACTTTATTCATGATATCTGGTAAAAATGCAACTAGTAACAAAACAATAGAAAGTTCAGATAATTAGTATTTTTAACGTAATAATTTGTAATGTAATATTAATGTAAACAAAAAATAAAATTTTAAATCACAAAAAAATTATTACTTATTGTTGCATGTGTACTTAAAAATCAAGCTGGAAATATTCTTTTAGACTTTTATTAGGAATTAGAAAACTTACAAAAAAATTTATAAATAAAGTTAATAAAAAAAGGATGTAAAAAATCACACAAACATAATATTCAAAAATTGAAACCTAAATATACCTTATAAATTTATTTGCGAAAAAAAATGTAAATCACTATTTAAGATTTTGTTGTGTAGCATTATATTTCGGTTTTACAATATATATATAAATATGTATGTATTAAAAAAGTTATATAAATACTTAAACTGACAAGACATGAGCTTTGAAGTCGAAATAAAAGCTAAGAAATAAGGCGAGCAGAAAAAGATTGTTGTTATACTTAGTCTGAAAACTCAAGTTGTGGTATGGCTGTGCAAGAAAACCAATAAATATCTTTCATACTTTCGAATATTTCTTCGGATAATTCTTTCTTTTCTACATCATAACATGAAAGTTTCTTCTGACTTAACGAGTACACCTTATTCCCCATAGAAAACAATCCTGATACCGCAAAACCTTCTGTGTCCATGTAACTCAAATTCAATTTATCAAATTTATTATTAGTAGAGTCAAAAACTTCAAGTACCTCACCATATCCACACACAAACATTTTGTTTTTATTTGTAACTAAGCAGTGAGAATGTCTACCTTTAACCATATTTGGCATAGATGACCATGTATTAGCAAAATAGTCATAAGACTCAACTGTGTTAGAACGTCTACGATCTTGATTTAAACCGCCAGATATAACAATTTTTCCTTCAAAAACAGTACAAGCTGCTTTTACTCTAGCATTGTTCATTTCAGTAATGGTCGTCCAGTAATTATTCTTTGTATTAAAACACATGCAAGAGTCTATAACTTCGCTTCTTTCGTTAAGACCTCCAAGTAAATATATTCCACTCATAAAAGCACAAACACTAAAACCTTTTTGGGCATCTTCAACATAAGTAATTTTCTGCCACTTATTCTTGGTCAAAGAATATTTTTCTACAAGCAAAGTTTTTTGACGATTTTTGTCACGGCCACCAATAACATACACTTCACCTTGACAGTAAACTGTTTTATGCCAGTATCGTTCTGTTTGCATGCGAGCTAGAACTTTTACGTCTTTAAGATTTTTACCGTTAATTTTTATCACACGGTTCTGTACTTTGAAAGTTCTGTTGAAATCATCAAGAATACCACCACTTAGCATAACATCAAACAAATTTTGAGCACAACGTCTGTATGAAACAGTACTTTTAGGTTTTTTTTGATGAGCTTTTCTCATTTTTTCTGCAATTTCCACTTGTAATTTGGGTGATATTTGAATCAGAATACTGTTGATTATTTGAGACCCACTTGGTAACGAAAAAAAATTAACTTTTGATAAAAGAACTTTTGCAAACTTCTTTCTCTGTTCTTTATCATGACCCACCCAACTTTTAACTGCAAGCAACACTTCTAGTTCTGAAATGCAATTAAATGCAATTTAATTTAAATGCAATTAAAAAAAAACAAATAAAACATACGTAACAACTTATAAAACAATTTAAAAAAACAACACAACTGTTGCGTTGAACTTTAATAAGTTCCAATACATTATAAGACTATTTTGTCTTTAAAAAAATCTGGTAAGTTAAAGACTTGTTTTAAAATAAATTAAAAATAATTATGTAGTTCTTAACAGCATTATATTATATAACAAAATAAAGCATATACAAACTATAAGTGTACAAAATAAGCTTAAATATGCGAATTAAAATAAACTTTAAGCAATTTACCGATAAACTGTTTTTTTTTTAAATAACGTAAGTTTAATTTGTTGTTAACGTTGATTAAACATCTTAGTGATTTTTTTTAATTTTAAATTGCTGTTTTCATTTATTAAACGTATTAGTGTTTTTTTATTTAAATTTTAAATTGTTCTTTACATTAATTAAACATCTTTGTGTTTTTCTTTAATTTTTAACTTGTTGTTTACATTGATTAAACATCTTAGTGTTTTTCTTTAAATTTTAACTTGTTGTTTACATTGATTAAACGTATTAGTTTTTTTATTTAAACTTTAAATTGTTCTTTACATTGATTAAACATCTTAGTGTTTTTCTTTAAATTTTAACTTGTTGTTTACATTGATTAAACTTTTTTTTTTTCTTTAAGTTTTAAATAGTTGTTTACATTGATTAAACTTATTTGATTTTTTTCTTTACAATTTAAATTGTTGTTTACATTGATTAAACGTATTAGTTCTTTTCATTAAATTTTAAATTGTTGTTTACATTGATTAAACGTATTTGTTTTTTTTCTTTACATTACAAATTGTTGTTTACCATGATTAAGAGTATTAGTTTTTTTCTTTAATTTTAAATAAAAGTTTTATAGTTTACCAATAATGAGTTACGCCCTGGTCATAATAAACCCTGATAGTAAAAAAAATTATGGTAAACCACTAAGGTTGGTAAACAGCCAAATTGTAGAAACTTAAACTATACATATCATAGTTGTATAGTTTCTCCTTTGACAAACAACATGATCCGATAAATATTGTTATAATATCACAATCTATATTTTTAAAGTAACAATTTCCAAGTCAGCACTAGTTTGGAGAAGATGGACACTTCTACTACCCACCAAAGTTTGTAAAATTTGTATATTTTGTTATTTTTAGATTACAAGTAATATTTAAAGATACACATTTCTAACTATGGTTGGGATCAATTCTTTATATATGTAAATGAAGTGTACAGGGTTGAATAAACAACACTGTTTAAACAATCCCCAAAACATATCTAAACCAGTAACAAATATATAAATGCTCCTTCTTGTATTTGTGACTTAAACTTCAACCTAATACTTAGTAGTCTGGTTAAACAACATAATATCTAACCCTATTTTCAAAACTAAATTGTTGGTCTACATGAATATTTTTTTTTTAATTGGTGGAAAAACATAATGTAAAGTTTAGGTAAATGTTATTGAATTATAATTTGTGTTGTTCATCAAGTTGTACTATATTGTATTGCAGATGTTTGCCCACCAAACAAGTGTGAAGTGGTTCAATTCATGGTTCAATCCTAGGAGCTATAATAAAGTTAAGGTAAATTTTGTTTTTATTGTAATTTAATATGTCAAAAGCTCCTATACAACACATATGTTCCTTAATATAATCTTGTTTTTCATTTAAGTTGTGCTGTTCTAAATATCATGACAATATAAATATTTCCTCAAAAGTTTTAAAGCAAAATTAAGGATTATTTACTATTATATAACTACACTATTTGTGTGCAAAGTTTGATTGGGTATAATAAATAATTGTTTGACTTAAAAGTCAGATGGTAAATAAAAATTTATTTTGAAATAGAGTTCCATTGTGGCAAATTTTAAAATGCAAAAATGAAATTAAATAAAGTCAAACTTGACAAGCCTAATGAAATGCAGTAAATTTAATATAGTTTGTTAGTCTATATCAGTTTTATATTAGAACAGTACATCATATGTTTTTCTGTAAATACTCTTCCAATTATTTGTCACCATATTTAAACAAACATTCATTAATAGTGGGTGGAATGTACTTAGTATTTTTTTTTTCATCATATTATATTTTGATTGTTTCCTTTTGAGACTAGCTCTGACTTGGTAAGTATTCTACCAATTATTGCATGAGTTGGCTTTTTTAGTTCTTACAGCTAGTTTTTATTTGTTAAAAGTTTGCAAGTGTTTCTAATAAAAAGTTTTTTGAAGAGTGAAACAACTTTTTGTTTTAATAAGATAGTGTAAGATAATAAAGTCCCCCTTATTATTTATGATTGGTTTATGTAAACTACATTATCTATTTAAATTTTCAAGTATGTGACATCCAAAAACAAAAGTTTTTTTTTTCACAAGTAATTAATATAACTTGTATAAATAATCATTATGTTTAGGAAATTTAAATTATGTGGTTGCATTAGAAATATTTTTAGAAATATCCAGACTGGTATTAATACCATGTTAATACATTTGGTAATTTTTTTTTGTGTACTTTGTTATAACAAGTCTTTATTTTTCTTAAGTAATTAAATATTACTACTTGATTAACATAATTTTTTCACTATTTATTGTTTTTAATTTAACATGAGGCTAATTGATAAGTTTTTAGTCACTCAGATTAGGTTGGCTTCAATGCTACAAAAGCCTGTCATAGATAAGCCGTGGTATTAAAAAAAACAAAATTGTTTGTCTCTTTTATTGCTTTAACATATTTTATGTTTATATAAGTAATTTAAAAATTAAAGTTTTAAGGTTACAAGTGTTGATTATAACTTGTTACATTTTCTACATCTTATATGTGTTGACAGGTTTTGACAACTTTAGAATGTGCAAGGATCTTGAGGAAATTTTGAGCAATGATGCACATGAATCATCTGTAATCACACAACAACTGGACCTCAACCCAGGAAGGTCTCTAACTGCTCACTTAGGGCAGTAACAAGGTAAATATGTTATAGTTCTGACAATATTATCTAAATTGAATTAAACTCATTCAGTGATGTTTATAAGTGATGTAGTTTATAATTCATGTTCATTTTTGACCTAATAACTGGAATAGAATCTAGTAATGCTTTTAACTCAACAGAATGTTTAAAATATTGCTGGTAAAAATTATCATTATTGTTAATTTTAAATAAATATATCATTATAATTTTTCATTTAACATAAAAATTAGTGTGGTCATTACAAGTAAAAAGTAAAATTTAACAAAAAAACTTTAAACTTGGTTTAAAGACTAATGAACATAAGCTAAGAATGTTTTTTAGGATGTGATATAGTTTATTACATAATTAATTAAATATTTAAAACATAGTTACAACAAAATTAAATTTACTCACTTTGTTAGTACATCACTATGAGTATTGTGATGGTTTTAAATGTTAAAGTTTGGCCAAAAGAAAATTTATTTGTATTCCAATGTTTTTCTTAAACTCAAGGTTTTTTAGTTTATCTAAAAATAATAGAAATAAACAAAAGGCTATGATTAAATTAAATAGTAGAACACACTTGATTATTTTTGCCCATCCACAATTTTATACAAAATATTATAAAAAAGCTTGATGACAACTTACCACTAAAAAATTATTGTTTCCTAAAATATTAGCAAGTTTCCCACTAAAATTAAAAAGAATAAGGAATTTTTTTTAAATCTAGCATACTCATATCAAAATAACAACGAATTCAAATTAAACAAACATGTTTTCAAGGTACGTATAGTAAAATATGTCATCAACCGTTTATAAGCACAACCTTAATAAGAAATTTACGAAAGTTCGAAGGTTTTGAGCTTAATTTTAGTTAAATTAGCAAAATTTTAAATAAATTGTATTTAACATGAAAAAGAAAAAAATCCGCTAGGTGGCGCAATGGAGTCAAAGTTTTTTACCCAAATATTAAGATTTAAAAAATAGTTTAAACTACATTTGTGCGTTTTTCTGTCACTGTTTTGGCTTTTGAACCTTAATAATTAACCAGAAAAACTTTTACTAGAGGAATTTTCTTATATTTTTCGATTTTTTCTAGGGGTTTTCAGAATATTGCAAACTTTTAAAGATTTGTAGGGAAGTGGGAGCCTTGTATTGGTTTTAGCTAAATGTGCTGATTAATGTGAATGTTAAAGATTTTTGAAGAGTAAAACACTATGAACAAATGAAAATACAAAAGCAGATGTTATTCAACCCATTATAATTTCACAGAGCTGTCTTCATGTATTAATAGTTAACATCATTTTTTGTAGATTATAATACAAAGTTTGTATGTTGATAAATTGTATTTCAATGCAAGACCCACAATTTTAACTCAAATGTCTTGAGACTGGAAAATATTTAGCAGTTTAGATTATATTTTTTAGCTTGAATGAATACATATACCTTATTTATGTAAAAATTTTAAGTTGTCATGGTGTAAAATGGGTTTTAACACATACAAAAACTTACAAAGTCTGGTGTCCCTGAAAAGGAATTTAATAGTAATTCAACACTTCGCACCTAATGACTTAACCCTGTAATCATCATGAGTTAAATCTTACCCTATATACAATAAAAGCTCCTTGACAGTAATAATAACCTTTAAGCACAATGTTCTAGTACACATGAGTCTAATGTTAATTTGTGAATAAATGGAAGTTTGGACTCTATAAACGAAAGCTATAAGAGCTTTCAACTCACTAACTAAAAGACTATGTAAGCTGAAAGGGCAAAGTCAGCAGTTCTAAACATACTGTTAACACTTGTGTTGTAAAACTGCTTGTTATGTTTATGTCATAACCAATATTATATTTTGATTTGATAGCAGATATTTATTTATTAGTAGCTATTCTTTATTAGTGAAATTATTCAAACCAAAACAAACCAGTTTGTTGCAGTTAAAAATCATACCTATTATCCCAAATTAGACTTATTACTACGAATTTATAACAATTTTTTTCCTATTTTTTTTTGTATTAATTAAAGCCCCGAAAGTAATAAAAATGTTAATCACCAGATAAAAGTAAATGATAGGTTTATGTATTAGGGCTTACACCTGATAGTAAGAATATTTTTAAATTGAATCTTTTAAACAGGATTTCCGTGAAGCTCTCTCTTTGAGTGAAGGTCAGTAGACAGATCCCCAGAGTGATTGGTCTTTACGAGTCAATTCCTCTTCCCACTCTGAATGCATCATCCGCAAGGTAATTTCTACATAGTATGTTTGAAAATCATTCGTTTGTACTTGTGATTGTTTTTAAACTTATAGTGAATAAGTTTAACAAACAAGAAGCCATGTTGTAATAACAAATAGTTTTTTAAACACCTTAACACAAATTTAAAAACATAAATTTCTAGTTTTACAAGTTCTGAGGAGAATAAATTGTCCTATTCAGTTAACTAATGCTAGTCAATAATAAAATACAAAAAGTTGATCGATTTAATAAAAGTAATACAAACATGATGATATATTAAACTAAATAAAGTGGTCATCTTGCTTGTGAATTGTTTTTTGAAATGTTGTTTTAAAATCGTGTAATAATACATTTTGTAACAACTTAAACTTCCTTGATTATTTTTTGAACATATGTATTTTAGGAAGCGTTTTTAAAGTTTACCCTAAATATATATCATTAATGACCTACTATTTAGTAACTAATTTAACAAACTTTGAACATTTTTATTGTATTTTATTACTGTAAAGTAACCATTTTGTACCAGTTTCTTAGGTAATTTGTTGCCAAACCATAAACAGAACCAAATAAAGTCCATAATTTTTTGGTGCTCAATTATATGCTTATTTTAAAGAGCTCGGTTTTATTATTTTGAATTAAACAAATAATCAATTTTGATCAATTAACTATTGCGAAACACATCTATCAGGGTTAGCTAAAAACCATCTGGAAATTGAACAAAAATTACTGGAGTTTTATCATCAATTCTTACGAAAAAACAATGAATTTCTGAAGTCCATGTTATACAATAATGTTTATTAGACATCATAAACTTAAATTTTTATAAACCACATTCAAGTAGCATTACAGTATCTCTTCATTATCGTTAAAAAATTTAACGATTTCTTTACCTTGAAATTTATGTCATACTCAAGGTGGAAAAAAAAACTTGTATTTTCAAAACCTGAAAAAAACCTTTGACAACCCTGAGATATGCTCAAATGATAAATAGGTTAAAGGCAATTTTTAAATAGTTAATGATAAACTGCTTGATTAAAATGTGAATGAAGTGTAGCGTTAGTAGATAAGTTTGTTAGTAAAAGCTAATTATTTTTTTTCAAACAGAACGACATCACAGCCGGAGACGGAACGATGAAGGAAGGAGAGATTCAGAATCAGTGCGGATCGGATAACTTATTTATATACATTTGAATAAACTTTTTGCATTTAAATTGTGTTTACTTTGTCATAATTAAATAGATTAAGACAGAAAATTAATACTTGGGTGTAGTGAAATAAGCTTTATTATTCGGCATTTTCTGTTATTTAGTAATTTCATTTATTTACATGGTATAATGTCTTAAGTTTAAGCCCAATAACAGCTTTTTTTTAATGAAAACATAAAGCCCATAAAATAATTGGTTTTATATAACCGTTCATATCGTACACCAGTTAGATACAGTTTAGTCCAGCACAAGTTTATATAAGGACAGTTTAATTCAACTTGACGACTATGAGTATGTCTTTAAAAAATTGTTTTAAATCCCCCTCTGAATATTGATAGAAACTAAAAATGTATTATCACCGTCATGATCATAAAATGCTTATCACTTAGTAAAGCTGTTAATTGAAAGTTTCAAAATTTTTTATTTGTAAAAAAATTAATATATTTTCATACTAGTTGCCTTGTTACAAGTATAATATTTGGCAACTTATTATCACTGTTATTCAATTTTAGATCTATATATAAATTTATATGTTGCACAAATACTATTTTTCTCGATAGCCAGGTGTGTGGTTATCGTGTAAAATACACTTCTTGTAACATATATAATAATCTTCTGATCTAGTTGCACTTAAAAACCACCAAGCTAAACCCTTTTTCCTTATAATAAATATAAGATAATTTAACTGATTTAAAACAAAAATTTTGGTTTATTATAATTATTATAATTTTGGTTTATTATAAATGTGATTATTTAGAGTTCCTGTATCAAACAGAAAACTTAATTCAACCGGCGTAAGCATTACGACGACGCCCTAAGAACCAATTTCAAAATATCGACAAAGTCCGGAGCCAGGACACCGAAGGTGACCGCCAGCGTAGATATTTTGAAATTGGTTCGCTACCAAATTATTATATTTTATACTTTCACATTAGGGAATTTCCCAAAAAGTTAGATAAATGTACGCTCCAAAAATAAATTTCAAAGTTAACAAAAAATGAACGTTTTCAGTTTTTAATCGAGTCTTTTTTATTAGCCATCATGTTATAAATAGTCAAATCAGATAGAACACCGGTTTTTAGTCAGTTAGTTCCTAAAAGTGTAGTAATAAATAAATTGCAAAAGAATAGCAAACTCGTTGACTTAATTTGATTAAACAGAATTTTTTTTAATTGTTTTTTAATACATATGCCTACCACCACATGTAAAATTGTGAAAATATTATTATAATAAACAATTTTTTAAATTTCACTCTAACTGACTAAAACCAATCTCTTATCTAACATGAATAGCAAGTAACAATATAAATTGAACAAAAGTACAATTGATCAAGTCATACTTATGTTTAATTTATACTATTAAATGCTTAAAACAGCCTAAACTAGAATATAAAGAATTCATAAGAGAGATCATTTAGAATTAAAGCAAAAAGACAGTGGATTTTAAAATAGCTACCTAGGCATAAAGCAATCATCTAAAAATATGCAAATACAATCTCAAAATCAGAAACAATTGTAAGTTCAAAAGAGTAACAGTTGGAAAATATCTATAAATAACAGTTATCTAAGGTGGAAACAAAGAACTCAAATAGTTCAACTTGTAGTTGCTTGAAATTTTAATGCTTGAAACTTTGATATTATTTCAAGTATTTTTAACACTATTGTTTTACATGTTTAAATAGAAATATTGATAGTATTAAATAATAATTAAAAGCTTAAAATAAGTTTGTACCTTTGTAGTTGCAGTTACAATAGAATAACACAACTTGTAACTGTTTAAATTTTCATCACACAAAAGTAAACATTTATTTGTCCAAAGATGTTAATTTATTAAAGTTAGAAAGTATTTTGTAAGATGGAAACAAAGAATTCAAACTTTACAACTTTTAAATAGCTTGAATCTGTGAAAATAATTTAACTGTTTTTCAACACTAATGTTTCATATGTTTGAATAGAAATATTGATGCTAAGAAGACATAATTCCGAACTTAGAAATAAGTTTCTTCCTAAACAGTTACAGTTATAACAAGAAGAAAAAAGCATGTAACTGATTGAAACTTCAACAGACAAAAGTAAAGAGTTGTTTGTCAAAAGATGTTGATAAAACACATATGTTCAACAGACAAAAGTAAAGAGTTGTTTGTCAAAAGATGTTGATAAAACACATATGTTCAACAGACAAAACTATTTGTTTAAAGAAGTTGATCGTATATCATCTAAAGCTTGCAACATGTACTAGCTCATTGATGTTTTCATATTAATTCATAATAACTTATTTTGTTTTTATAATTCATGCATTGTAAAAAAAGAACAAGAAAAATTGACAACAAAAAAATTATACCATAAACTAGATGTGCTTACAACACAAGGTTTTCTAGAGAAATGATTCAAATGAAAAATTAATATTCTTCCAAAATCTTATTTGATTGTTTACGTCACAAATAAAAACATAGTTTAGTTTATGCGCGGTCATATAAGCCCGCCTAATATTTATGCAAATTTTCCCTTTGTTAGAAAATTCAAAACGTATACCTTTTGATAGCTGAATTTTTTTTTGATCTTTTATGTAAATTTTATTTTTTTAGTCTAAGCATTGTTTTTAAATTTACAATGTTTTAATTTAAAAACAAATAAAGCCACCATAAAACTTTCTTTAAAAACACTATCATAAAAACTGTTGTAACTTATTTAAAATGATAATTATACTAAGTTTATTTTTCTAACAGTCAAAATGTTAGATATGGTAAGTAAGTATAAACAAAATATTGAGTAAAATGTGAAAAAGCGTTCTTCACGTTTACTGAACATTTTTTATACCCACTATACTAATTACACAACACTTTTCAAAAATTAAAAAAAAATTAAATACAAATAAATAAAGATAGTTTAATCTCAGCAAACTGTAAAAAACATTTTCATCTAAACTGTTATTTCGTAATAAAAGTATTTTGAAATTAATATGGTTTTAAAATTCAATAGCTTGCATTTATAAAAATAAACGTTGATAACCAGCTTGAGTTCAAAAACTCAATCTGTTAAACATGTGAAAACCGTTGTTTTTTTAGAACTAATAAGCCTTCAATAAATACATATTTAAATTTATACTTCGAAAAATATAACTACACTTTATAGAAACACAAACTCTTAAACTATTTTATAAATTGAAATAACGTTGCATTATACTATATATATTTTTTTAGTTTTCTTTTTGTTTTATATTCTACTTACACTGTTACCTTTGAGCGATTCTCCGATTTGGTCAGATGGGAAATTTACAGTCAGGTGGTAATTGTGCGCGGATTGGAATTGAGCGGTTCCAATTTTACATAGAATAAGTTTAACTACCACCTTGAAAACTATCTAAATAACTATAAAATATTTGTTACATTTTTTCACCGATTTTATTTTGAAAAATATAAATGTTATAAACTTGCATCTGCATGCTAAATCTTATTTTTAATTCATGTTTAAAATAGGTTTTGTTAATTTCAGTTAAACTGCTTAGTAAATTCTAATAAAGTTAGTGAAAGCTTTGAGACGTGTTTGGTAACTAAAACCGAAAATTTGGAAATTTTCGGAGGTGAATGAAAAGTATTTAGATTGTATTTTTTCGAATTATCAGATAAGTAATTGCTCTCAGAGTTTGCATTAATGCTAGATGTGCTTGGACATATGAACGAACTGAACATCAAACTAAAAGCGAAGAGTACTTTTGCATTGAAAAGTACTCTTTAGTCAAGGCATACATGTTAAAATTAAAACTATTTCCTTGCCATCTCAATAATAAAAACTTGACGCATTTTGTAACACTTGCATTTGTTGTTAATTTTTTGTGAACAATCATAATTAGTGTAAAGTAGTAGTGTAATTAGTGTTAAGTTGAAGTTTATAAATGCAAGTTACTGAATTTTAAAACCAGATAGATTTAAAATTGTTTTTTGACAAAGTAATAGTTTAGAAAAAAAATATTTATAGGTAGCTAAGAATAAACAAAACTTTTTCATATTAAAAAAATATTTAAATAAAAACAAAACACATATACTTAATGTTTTTTTAATATTGGAAAAGTTATGTTTAAATTTTTTTAATAATTAAAATATTTTAATAATATTGAACTAAATTTAGTAAAATTACATTTTTAAAATTGCGAAAATTAAAATGTGAATGCTTGTAACCTTAAATAATCTATTTTAATTTCACAACTTTATTCATGATATCTGGTAAAAATGCAACTAGTAACAAAACAATAGAAAGTTCAGATAATTAGTATTTTTAACGTAATAATTTGTAATGTAATATTAATGTAAACAAAAAATAAAATTTTAAATCACAAAAAAATTATTACTTATTGTTGCATGTGTACTTAAAAATCAAGCTGGAAATATTCTCTTAGACTTTTATTAGGAATTAGAAAACTTACAAAAAAATTTATAAAATTAATAAAAAAAGGATGTAAAAACCACACAAACATAATATTCAAAAATTGAAACCTAAATATACCTTATAAATTTATTTGCGAAAAAAATGTAAATCACTATTTAAGATTTTGTTGTGTAGTATTATATTTCGGTTTTACAATATATATATAAATATGTATGTATATATGTATTATTAAAGTTGTATAAATAATTAAACTGGCAAGACATGAGCTTTGAAGTCGAAATAAAAGCTAAGAAATAAGGCGAGCAGAAAAAGATTGTTCTTATACTTAGTCTGAAAACTCAAGTTGTGGTACGGCTGTGCAAGAAAACCAATAAATATCTTTCTTACTTTCGAGTATTTCTTCGGATAATTTTTTCTTTTCTACATCATAACATGAAAGTTTCTTCTGACTTAACGAGTACACCTTATTCCCCATAGAAAACAATCCTGATACTGCAAAACCTTCTGTGTCCATGTAACTCAAATTCAATTTATCAAATTTATTATTAGTAGAGTCAAAAACTTCAAGTACCTCACCATATCCACACACAAACATTTTGTTTTTATTTGTAACTAAGCAGTGAGAATGTCTACCTTTAGTCATATTTGGCATAGATGACCATGTATTAGCAAAATAGTCATAAGACTCAACTGTGTTAGAACGTCTACGATCTTGATTTAAACCGCCAGATATAACAATTTTTCCTTCAAAAACTGTACAAGCTGCTTTTACTCTAGCATTGTTCATTTCAGTAATGGTCGTCCAGTAATTATTCTTTGTATTAAAACACATGCAAGAGTCTATAACTTCGCTTCTTTCGTTAAGACCTCCAAGTAAATATATTCCACTCATAAAAGCACAAACACTAAAACCTTGTTGGGCATCTTCAACATAAGTAATTTTCTGCCACTTATTCTTGGTCAAAGAATATTTTTCTACAAGCAAAGTTTTTTGACGAGTTTTGTCACGGCCACCAATAACATACACTTCACCTTGACAGTAAACTGTTTTATGCCAGTATCGTTCTGTTTGCATGCGAGCTAGAACTTTTACGTCTTTAAGATTTTCACCGTTAATTTTTATCACACGGTTCTGTACTTTGAAAGTTCTGTTTAAATCATCAAGAATACCGCCACTTAGCATAACATCAAACAAATTTTGAGCACAACGTCTGTACGAAACAGTACTTTTAGGTTTTTTTTGATGAGCTTTTCTCATTTTTTCTGCAATTTCCACTTGTAATTTGGGTGATATTTGAATCAGAATACTGTTGATTATTTGAGACCCACTTGATAACGAAAAAAAAATAACTTTTGATAAAAGAACTTTTGCAAACTTCTTTCTCTGTTCTTTATCATGACCCACCCAACTTTTAACTGCAAGCAACACTTCTAGTTCTGAAATGCAATTAAATGCAATTTAATTTAAATGCAATTAAAAAAAAACAAATAAAACATACGTAACAACTTATAAAACAATTTAAAAAAACAACACAACTGTTGCGTTGAATTTTAATAAGTTCCAATACATTATAAGACTATTTTGTCTTTAAAAAAATCTGGTAAGTTAAAGACTTGTTTTAAAATAAATTAAAAATAATTATGTAGTTCTTAACAGCATTATATTATATAACAAAATAAAGCATATACAAACTATAAGTGTACAAAATAAGCTTAAATATGCGAATTAAAATAAACTTTAAGCAATTTACCGATAAACTGTTTTTTTTTTAAATAACGTAAGTTTAATTTGTTGTTAACGTTGATTAAACATCTTAGTGATTTTTTTTTAATTTTAAATTGCTGTTTTCATTTATTAAACGTATTAGTGTTTTTTTATTTAAATTTTAAATTGTTCTTTACATTAATTAAACATCTTTGTGTTTTTCTTTAATTTTTAACTTGTTGTTTACATTGATTAAACATCTTAGTGTTTTTCTTTAAATTTTAACTTGTTGTTTACATTGATTAAACGTATTAGTTTTTTTGTTTAAACTTTAAATTGTTCTTTACATTGATTAAACATCTTAGTGTTTTTCTTTAAATTTTAACTTGTTGTTTACATTGATTAAACTTTTTTTTTTTCTTTAAGTTTTAAATAGTTGTTTACATTGATTAAACTTATTTGATTTTTTTCTTTACAATTTAAATTGTTGTTTACATTGATTAAACGTATTAGTTCTTTTCATTAAATTTTAAATTGTTGTTTACATTGATTAAACGTATTTGTTTTTTTTCTTTACATTACAAATTGTTGTTTACCATGATTAAGAGTATTAGTTTTTTTCTTTAATTTTAAATAAAAGTTTTATAGTTTACCAATAATGAGTTACGCCCTGGTCATAATAAACCCTGATAGTAAAAAAAATTATGGTAAACCACTAAGGTTGGTAAACAGCCAAATTGTAGAAACTTAAACTATACATATCATAGTTGTATAGTTTCTCCTTTGACAAACAACATGATCTGATAAATATTGTTATTATATCACAAACTATAATTTTAAAGTAACAATTTCTAAGTCAGCACTAGTTTGGAGAAGATGGACACTTCTACTACCCACCAAAGTTTGTAAAATTTGTATATTTTGTTATTTTTAGATTACAAGTAATATTTAAAGACACACATTTCTAACTATGGTTGGGATCAATTCTTTATATATGTAAATGAAGTGTACAGGGTTGAATAAACAACACTGTTTAAACAATCCCCAAAACATATCTAAACCAGTAACAAATATATAAATGCTCCTTCTTGTATTTGTGACTTAAACTTCAACCTAATACTTAGTAGTCTGGTTAAACAACATAATATCTAACCCTATTTTCAAAACTAAATTGTTGGTCTACATGAATATATTTTTTTTAATTGGTGGAAAAACATAATGTAAAGTTTAGGTAAATGTTATTGAATTATAATTTGTGTTGTTCATCAAGTTGTACTATATTGTATTGCAGATGTTTGCCCACCAAACAAGTGTGAAGTGGTTCAATTCATGGTTCAATCCTAGGAGCTATAATAAAGTTAAGGTAAATTTTGTTTTTATTGTAATTTAATATGTCAAAAGCTCCTATACAACACATATGTTCCTTAATATAATCTTGTTTTTCATTTAAGTTGTGCTGTTCTAAATATCATGACAATATAAATATTTCCTCAAAAGTTTTAAAGCAAAATTAAGGATTATTTACTATTATATAACTAAACTATTTGTGTGCAAAGTTTGATTGGGTATAATAAATAATTGTTTGACTTAAAAGTCAGATGGTAAATAAAAATTTATTTTGAAATAGAGTTCCATTGTGGCAAATTTTAAAATGCAAAAATGAAATTAAATAAAGTCAAACTTGACAAGCCTAATGAAATGCAGTAAATTTAATATAGTTTGTTAGTCTATATCAGTTTTATATTAGAACAGTACATCATATGTTTTTCTGTAAATACTCTTCCAATTATTTGTCACCATATTTAAACAAACATTCATTAATAGTGGGTGGAATGTACTTAGTATTTTTTTTTTTCATCATATTATATTTTGATTGTTTCCTTTTGAGACTAGCTCTGACTAAGTATTCTACCAATTATTGCATGAGTTGGCTTTTTTTAGTTCTCACAGCTAGTTTTTATTTGTTAAAAGTTTGCAAGTGTTTCTAATAAAAAGTTTTTTGAAGAGTGAAACAACTTTTTGTTTTAATAAGATAGTGTAAGATAATAAAGTCCCCCTTATTATTTATGATTGGTTTATGTAAACTACATTATCTATTTAAATTTTCAAGTATGTGACATCAAAAAACAAAAGTTTTTTTTTTCACAAGTAATTAATATAACTTGTATAAATAATCATTATGTTTAGGAAATTTAAATTATGTGGTTGCATTAGAAATATTTTTAGAAATATCCAGACTGGTATTAATACCATGTTAATACATTTGGTAATTTTTTTTTGTGTACTTTGTTATAACAAGTCTTTATTTTTCTTAAGTAATTAAATATTACTACTTGATTAACATAATTTTTTCACTATTTATTGTTTTTAATTTAACATGAGGCTAATTGATAAGTTTTTAGTCACTCAGATTAGGTTGGCTTCAATGCTACAAAAGCCTGTCATAGATAAGCCGTGGTATTAAAAAAAACAAAATTGTTTGTCTCTTTTATTGCTTTAACATATTTTATGTTTATATAAGTAATTTAAAAAATAAAGTTTTAAGGTTACAAGTGTTGATTATAACTTGTTACATTTTCTACATCTTATATGTGTTGACAGGTTTTGACAACTTTAGAATGTGCAAGGATCTTGAGGAAATTTTGAGCAATGATGCACATGAATCATCTGTAATCACACAACAACTGGACCTCAACCCAGGAAGGTCTCTAACTGCTCACTTAGGGCAGTAACAAGGTTAATGTGTTATAGTTCTTGCTTTTGTACTAATAGCTACAATAAATCATAAATAGTTAAATTTAAAGAAAGTAAAGGTGACAATATTATCTGAATTGAATTAAACTCATTCAGTGATGTTTATAAGTGATGTAGTTTATAATTCATGTTCATTTTTGACCTAATAACTGGAATAGAATCTAGTAATGCTTTTAACTCAACAGAATGTTTAAAATATTGCTGGTAAAAATTATCATTATTGTTAATTTTAAATAAATATATCATTATAATTTTTCATTTAACATAAAAATTAGTGTGGTCATTACAAGTAAAAAGTAAAATTTAACAAAAAAACTTTAAACTTGGTTTAAAGACTAATGAACATAAGCTAAGAATGTTTTTTAGGATGTGATATAGTTTATTACATAATTAATTAAATATTTAAAATATTGTTACAACAAAATTAAATTTACTCACTTTGTTAGTACATCACTATGAGTATTGTGATGGTTTTAAATGTTAAAGTTTGGCCAAAAGAAAATTTATTTGTATTCCAATGTTTTTCTTAAACTCAAGGTTTTTTAGTTTATCTAAAAATAATAGAAATAAACAAAAGGCTATGATTAAATTAAATAGTAGAACACACTTGATTATTTTTGCCCATCCACAATTTTATACAAAATATTATAAAAAAGCTTGATGACAACTTACCACTAAAAAATTATTGTTTCCTAAAATATTAGCAAGTTTCCCACTAAAATTAAAAAGAATAAGGAATTTTTTTTAAATCTAGCATACTCATATCAAAATAACAACGAATTTAAATTAAACAAACATGTTTTCAAGGTACGTATAGTAAAATATGTCATCAACCGTTTATAAGCACAACCTTAATAAGAAATTTACGAAAGTTCGAAGGTTTTGAGCTTAATTTTAGTTAAATTAGCAAAATTTTAAATAAATTGTATTTAACATGAAAAATAAAAAAATCCGCTAGGTGGCGCAATGGAGTCAAAGTTTTTTACCCAAATATTAAGATTTAAAAAATAGTTTAAACTACATTTGTGCGTTTTTCTGTCACTGTTTTGGCTTTTGAACCTTAATAATTAACCAGAAAAACTTTTACAACAGGAATTTTCTTATATTTTTCGATTTTTTCTAGAGGTTTTCAGAATATTGCAAACTTTTAAAGATTTGTAGGGAAGTGGGAGCCTTGTATTGGTTTTAGCTAAATGTGCTGATTAATGTGAATGTTAAAGATTTTTGAAGAGTAAAACACTATGAACAAATGAAAATACAAAAGCAGATGTTATTCAACCCATTATAATTTCACAGAGCTGTCTTCATGTATTAATAGTTAACTTCATTTTTTGTAGATTATAATACAAAGTTTGTATGTTGATAAATTGTATTTCAATGCAAGACCCACAATTTTAACTCAAATGTCTTGAGACTGGAAAATATTTAGCAGTTTAGATTATATTTTTTAGCTTGAATGAATACATATACCTTATTTATGTAAAAATTTTAAGTTGTCATGGTGTAAAATGGGTTTTAACACATACAAAAACTTACAAAGTCTGGTGTCCCTGAAAAGGAATTTAATAGTAATTCAACACTTCGCACCTAATGACTTAACCCTGTAATCATCATGAGTTAAATCTTACCCTATATACAATAAAAGCTCCTTGACAGTAATAATAACCTTTAAGCACAATGTTCTAGTACACATGAGTCTAATGTTAATTTGTGAATAAATGGAAGTTTGGACTCTATAAACGAAAGCTATAAGAGCTTTCAACTCACTAACTTAAAGACTATGTAAGCTGAAAGGGCAAAGTCAGCAGTTCTAAACATACTGTTAACACTTGTGTTGTAAAACTGCTTGTTATGTTTATGTCATAACCAATATTATATTTTGATTTGATAGCAGATATTTATTTATTAGTAGCTATTCTTTATTAGTGAAATTATTCAAACCAAAACAAACCAGTTTGTTGCAGTTAAAAATCATACCTATTATCCCAAATTAGACTTATTACTACGAATTTATAACAATTTTTTTCCTATTTTTTTTTGTATTAATTAAAGCCCCGAAAGTAATAAAAATGTTAATCACCAGATAAAAGTAAATGATAGGTTTATGTATTAGGGCTTACACCTGATAGTAAGAATATTTTTAAATTGAATCTTTTAAACAGGATTTCCGTGAAGCTCTCTCTTTGAGTGAAGGTCAGTAGACAGATCCCCAGAGTGATTGGTCTTTACGAGTCAATTCCTTTTCCCACTCTGAATGCATCATCCGCAAGGTAATTTCTACATAGTATGTTTGAAAATCATTCGTTTGTACTTGTGATTGTTTTTAAACTTATAGTGAATAAGTTTAACAAACAAGAAGCCATGTTGTAATAACAAATAGTTTTTTAAACACCTTAACACAAATTTAAAAACATAAATTTCTAGTTTTACAAGTTCTGAGGAGAATAAATTGTCCTATTTAGTTAACTAATGCTAGTCAATAATAAAATACAAAAAGTTGATCGATTTAATAAAAGTAATACAAACATGATGATATATTAAACTAAATAAAGTGGTCATCTTGCTTGTGAATTGTTTTTTGAAATGTTGTTTTAAAATCGTGTAATAATACATTTTGTAACAACTTAAACTTCCTTGATTATTTTTTGAACATATGTATTTTAGGAAGCGTTTTTAAAGTTTACCCTAAATATATATCATTAATGACCTACTATTTAGTAACTAATTTAACAAACTTTGAACATTTTTATTGTATTTTATTACTGTAAAGTAACCATTTTGTACCAGTTTCTTAGGTAATTTGTTGCCAAACCATAAACAGAACCAAATAAAGTCCATAATTTTTTGGTGCTCAATTATATGCTTATTTTAAAGAGCTCGGTTTTATTATTTTGAATTAAACAAATAATCAATTTTGATCAATTAACTATTGCGAAACACATCTATCAGGGTTAGCTAAAAACCATCTGGAAATTGAACAAAAATTACTGGAGTTTTATCATCAATTCTTACGAAAAAACAATGAATTTCTGAAGTCCATGTTATACAATAATGTTTATTAGACATCATAAACTTAAATTTTTATAAACCACATTCAAGTAGCATTACAGTATCTCTTCATTATCGTTAAAAAATTTAACGATTTCTTTACCTTGAAATTTATGTCATACTCAAGGTGGAAAAAAAAACTTGTATTTTCAAAACCTGAAAAAAACCTTTGACAACCCTGAGATATGCTCAAATGATAAATAGGTTAAAGGCAATTTTTAAATAGTTAATGATAAACTGCTTGATAAAAATGTGAATGAAGTGTAGCTTTAGTAGATAAGTTTGTTAGTAAAAGCTAATTATTTTTTTTCAAACAGAACGACATCACAGCCGGAGACGGAACGATGAAGGAAGGAGAGATTCAGAATCAGTGCGGATCGGATAACTTATTTATAAACATTTGAATAAACTTTTTGCATTTAAATTGTGTTTACTTTGTCATAATTAAATAGATTAAGACAGAAAATTAATACTTGGGTGTAGTGAAATAAGCTTTATTATTCGGCATTTTCTGTTATTTAGTAATTTCATTTATTTACATGGTATAATGTCTTAAGTTTAAGCCCAATAACAGCTTTTTTTTAATGAAAACATAAAGCCCATAAAATAATTGGTTTTATATAACCGTTCATATCGTACACCAGTTAGATACAGTTTAGTCCAGCACAAGTTTATATAAGGACAGTTTAATTCAACTTGACGACTATGAGTATGTCTTTAAAAAATTGTTTTAAATCCCCCTCTGAATATTGATAGAAACTAAAAATGTATTATCACCGTCATGATCATAAAATGCTTATCACTTAGTAAAGCTGTTAATTGAAAGTTTCAAAATTTTTTATTTTAATATATTTTCATACTAGTTGCCTTGTTACAAGTATAATATTTGGCAACTTATTATCACTGTTATTCGATTTTAGATCTATATATAAATTTATATGTTGCACAAATACTATTTTTCTCGATAGCCAGGTGTGTGGTTATCGTGTAAAATACACTTCTTGTAACATATATAATAATCTTCTGATCTAGTTGCACTTAAAAACCACCAAGCTAAACCCTTTTTCCTTATAATAAATATAAGATAATTTTACTGATTTAAAACAAAAATTTTGGTTTATTATAATTATTATAATTTTGGTTTATTATAAATGTGATTATTTAGAGTTCCTGTATCAAACAGAAAACTTAATTCAACCGGCGTAAGCATTACGACGACGCCCTAAGAACCAATTTCAAAATATCGACAAAGTCCGGAGCCAGGACACCGAAGGTGTCCGCCAGCGTAGGACTTCCTCGATATTTTGAAATTGGTTCGCTACCCTTTATTATATTTTATACTTTCACTTTAGGGAATTTCCCAAAAATTTAGATAAATGTACACCCCAAAAATAAATTTCAAAGTTAACAAAAAATGAACATTTTCAACAGTTTTTAATCGAGTCTTTTAGCCATCATGTTATAAATAGTCAAATCAGATAGAACACCGGTTTTTAGTCAGTTAGTTCCTAAAAGTGTAGTAATAAATTGCGAAAGAATAGCAAACTTGTTGACTTAATTTGATTAAACAGAATTTTTTTTAATTGTTTTTTAATACATATGCCTACCACCACATGTAAAATTGTGAAAATATTATTATAATAAACAATTTTTTAAATTTCACTCTAACTGACTAAAACCAATCTCTTATCTAACATGAATAGCAAGTAACAATATAAATTGAACAAAAGTACAATTGATCAAGTCATACTTATGTTTAATTTATACTATTAAATGCTTTAAACAGCCTAAACTAGAATATAAAGAATTCATAAGAGAGATCATTTAGAATTAAAGCAAAAAGACAGTGGATTTTAAAATAGCTACCTAGGCATAAAGCAATCATCTAAAAATATGCAAATACAATCTCAAAATCAGAAACAATTGTAAGTTCAAAAGAGTAACAGTTGGAAAATATCTATAAATAACAGTTATCTAAGGTGAAAACAAAGAACTCAAATAGTTCAACTTGTAGTTGCTTGAAATTTTAATGCTTGTGATTGCTTGAAACTTTTAAATTATTTCAACTATTTTTAACACTATTGTTTTACATTTTTAAATAGAAATATTAATAGTAATAAATAATAATTAAAACATTTAAAATAAGTTTGTAACTGTTTAAATTTTCATCACACAAAAGTAAACATTTATTTGTCCAAAGATGTTAATTTATTACAGTTAGAAAGTATTTTGTAAGATGGAAACAAAGAAATCAAACTTTACAACTGTTAAATAGCTTGAAACTGTGAAAATAATTTAACTGTGTTAAAACACTATTGTTTCATAAGTTTGAATAGAAATATTGATACTAAGAAGTCATAACTCCGAACTTAGAAATAAGTTTCTACCTAAATAGTTACAGTTATAACAAGAAGAAAAAACATGTAACTGATTGAAATTTCAACAGACAAAAGTAAAGAGTTGTTTGTCAAAAGATGTTGATAAAACACATATGTTCAACAGACAAAGTTATTTGTTTAAAGAAGTTGATCGCATATCATCTAAAGCTTGCAACATGTACTAGCTCATTGATGTTTTCATATTAATTCATAATAACTTATTTTGTTTTTATAATTCATGCATTGTAAAAAAAGAACAAGAAAAATTGACAACAAAAAAAATTATACCGTAAACTAGATGTGCTTACAACACAAGGTTTTCTAGAGAAATGATTCAAATGAAAAATGAATATTCTTCCAAAATCTTATTTGATTGTTTACGTCACAAATAAAAACACAACTACTTAAACTTCCAATCATTTTGTAGTAAACGTAGAAAAATTGGTTTGATTAAGACTCTATACAGTAGAGCACAAAAAATCTGCTCACCAGAATACTTATCCGATGAAGTTAATAACATAAAGTCAATTCTTAAACTCAATGGTTATCCCGAAATGCTGGTAAACCGAGTAATTAAGTCACAATCTACCAATTCAAATATAGCCAAACCTTATGGACCGGATAAATGCCCAATTTTGTTAAAACTTCCATATATTGGTGTTGAATCGAAACTAATCGAGAAGAAAATAGTGGATATAACAACTAAAACATATCATGCGGTAAATCCTAGGGTTCTGTTCATGTCAAAACCAATACTTCAACGTTCGGGAAAAGACCTAATGACACCTCAAGAAAAGAGTCTTGTAGTTTACAAGTTTAAATGCTGCTGTGACAGCAGCTACATTGGTCAAACTTCTCGACACCTCACAACTAGAATAAAAGAACATGTTCCCAAGTGTATCACTTCATATATTAAAGACGAAAAAGATGAAAAGAGTATTGCAGTAAAAAAATGCAATAAAAAAATCTGCGATAGCAGAACACCTTGTGAATAATCCAAGTTGTGGAAAAAAGTTTGCATTATCTAATTTCAGTGTAATGAGACAATGTTCAAATACATTGGAACTAGTTAGACTTGAAGCCATTTTAATACACTTAAACAAACCAAACTTATGTAAAAAGAAAGAGTTTGATTACACCCTAGCCTTATTTAGTTAAGACCATTTTGTGTTGATTTTTAAAGCTTTGTTGATTACAATTTTGTTGATTACATTTATGTTTAATAAATTGATCAGTTTATTAGTTTGTAAAAAATATTATTTTGTATATATACTTGTTGTGTTTTATTTTATTGTTTCAATTGTAGTTTCCCTGAAGAGAATTTGACGAAATATATTGGAATGAAAAATTTGAGTGTTCTTTTATTCATTAAAAAAAAAAACATAGTTTAGTTTATGCGAGGTCATATAAGCCCGCCTAATATTTATGCAAATTTTCCCTTTGTTAGAAATTTCAAAACGTATACCTTTTGATAGCAGAATTTTTTTTGATCTTTTATGTAAATTTTATTTTTTTAGTCTAAGCATTGTTTTTAAATTTACAGTGTTTTATTTTAAAAACAAATAATGCACCATAAAACTTTCTTTAAATTGTGCACAACCTTTGTTTGTAATAATAAAAGTATCATTCTTGTTTAAACTTTTTGGTAACTTGTATAAAAGTACGTAGATATGTTTTACACTATATTAACAAAGAAGTTTGGGATTTAGCTTACACCTTACCAATTAGCCATATATTAATTAAACATTACATTTTTAGTTGTAAAATAAAATGTACTAAAACTTAATTATTTACAGTATATCAATTTTAGTTTAGCTCCGTTTTATTTTCTTAAAAATAATTAAATTAAAAGACTTAATTTGAAAATATACACTAAAATAAAACATTTGTTTTAAGCTTAGAATAGAACTTCATCGATTTTGTTGTGCCAGACATATTCGCATGGCCTGCCTGCGTTTCGTAGCTTGCACATCCCTTCTTTATCTAGTCACAAAAAAGGTTTTGAGTATGATCTCTTTAAAAAATATTAACTATGTTTTTCTGCTAAGCAACAAAAAACGTATTTTGTTTTATACTTTCTAATACACTCTTTTTAATTCGTGCTAGTTTGATTTTACTCAGGCTAGTTACACGGTTTTGCTTCTTATAACTTTAAATGAGCATTTGACATTTTTTATGCTACCTTTTTTGGAAAAGTCTCTTTACACTAAAATTTAAATTTAAAATTAATATCACTAGGCAGTAAGATTTTGCAAAGGCTTTAGAAAGCTGGGTGTCAGCTTCAAATCACAAATTCAAGGTTGCCATTATTTGAAAGTGTTCTACAACCAATACATAAGTATGTACAGTAATGTATTAATCCAATGAATATATCTCTAACATCAGAACATTTAGTTAAAAGATCAGTTCGTGGAAAAATTTATTATAAATTAGAATGAAATTAAAATATTAAGTAACAAAATTTTTGACCTGGTCAAATTGAATGAATATACATTCATTTGAACTAATCAAAATTATCTAAGCAAAAAGATTTCGATTAATCATTCTCGTTGATTAGTTTGTTAGTTCTCTCATGTTATATTTAATTATGTTTGTTTGTATTTTTAATTACTTTTTGTTTTGTGTTTTGCATGATTAACTAATTTCTGATGCAATCATAAGGCTATATAAGTTAAAGATTTATCATTTCTCTTACAATTGTATCAGACTGATTAAAATTTGTTGAAATGTATTTGTGTTAAATAAAAGACCTTATCTATATTTTTAATTGTTTTGACAGTTATATTTAGAACTTAGTTAAATAAAGACTATATTTGTATGATTTTTTAAGATAATACAAAACTATTTCAATCTTTACCTAATTTATAATATATGAGGCTTTAACAAAGAAAAATAGTTAATGTTTCAGTAAATTTTAATAATGTTTAAAATATAATCATTTAGGTGCTCGTAAAAATACTTAAAGTTACAAATTAGAAATGTCTTTTAAAATTATCCAAAGCCAAAGTGGTGATAAAAAAGCAAAACTAGAAAACATGAGTGAAGGCCATAAAATTTTAGATGCAGAGACTACAAATGGTACGGGTAATGCTCTAATCGGCTTTTGTAAACAAAACGCTTTGAAAGATGACAAAATATCAAGAATGGACAGTGATGGTCCCGTTGTAGGTTTGTTAAATTAAACTGTTAATGAAATTTATATACTTTAACTCTTCATACAATTCATCATATGTATTAGATTTTCATTACAATTTAATTACTAATCTTTGTTCAGCATAGAATAAAAAAGACTTTGGAATGTATTAGCAATTTTATGTTTTTGTAACGTACTAAGCTCTTGATAGTAATTTTATTATTTTTCATAACTTTAACCCTAAATAATATTAGGTAAGTTAAAAAAATTTTTTTAAAATAAAACTGTTTATTTAGCTGGAATTTATTTTCAGGAAATAAGAAGATGTTACCATCTCAGTTTGCCAAGATTTTGAAATCGAACAAATTTTTATTGCAAAAGAACCTAGAGGTAACAAACTTTAGACTATTTTCTGAAAAAATCAATATTGAAAATGTGACAACTTATTATCAAATAGCCAACATTTTTAACTTTTCCGAACTTGATAAGCAATATTTATCTTACATTAGACGTTTGTTCAATATAGTTTACGAAACTAAAAACTTTTTAGAATTAGATTTCAATCTAGTTGCAAAAGTTGTGTACTAAATATTGATTCAGAATTAGAAGCATTGCTTTCAGTTGAAAGTTGGGTGGGTCATGATAAAGAACAGAGAAAGAAGTTTGCAAAAGTTCTTTTATCAAAAGTTAATTTTATTTTGTTACCAAATGGGTCTCAAATAATCAAAAGTATTCTGATTCAAATATCACCCAAATTACAAGTGGACATTGCAGAAAAAATGAGAAAAGCTCATTAAAAAAAAATATGAAAGTGCTGTTTCGTACAGACGTTGTACTAAAAATGTGTTTGATGTTATGTTAACTGGCGGTATTATTCAGTCACGGAACAGGGTACGGAACCGTGTGATAAAAATTAACGGTAAAAATTTTAAAGACGTAAAAGTTCTAGCTCGCATGAAAACAAAACGATACCGACATCAAACAGTTTACTGTAAAGGTGAAGTGTATGTTATTGGTGGTCTTCGCAAAAATAAAGAACAAATTTTGTCTGTAGAAAAATATTCGATGACCGAAAAACAGTGGAAATCAATTACTAATATTACAGATGACCAAAAAAGATTTAGTGTTTGTGCTTTTATGAGTGGAATATATTTACTTGGAGGTCGTAACGAAGAAGACGAAATAATAGATACTTGCATGTGTTTTAACACAAAAACAAATAACTGGACAAATGTTGCTGAAATGAATAATGCTAGAGTAAATGCAGCTTGTACTGTTTTTGAAGAAAAATTGTAATAACTGGCGGTTTAAATCGAGATCGTATACATTTAAACACAGTTGAGTATTATGACTATTTTTCTAATACGTGGTCATCTATGCCAAATATGATTAAAGGTAAAAGTTTTCCTCACAGCTTAGTTACAGTCAAAAACAAAATGTTTGTGTGTGGATATGGTAGGGTACTTGAAGTTTTTGATTCTACTAGCAAAAAATTTGTTAATTTGAATTTTAGATACATGGATTTAGTTCTTATTGCGGGAATGCGATTTTTTTCTATGGAGAATAAGGTTTATCTGTTTAATTATGAGAAACTTTCATGTTATGATGTAGAAAAGAATGAATTATCTGAAGAACTAATTGAAACAATGAAAAATATATATGGTTTTCTTACACAGCTGTACCACAACTTAAGTTTTCAGGCTAAGTATAGGAACAATCCTTTTTCTGCTCGCCTTTTTTCTTAGCTTGTATTTCAACTTCAAAGCTCATGTCTTGTCAGTTTAAGTATTTATATAACTTTTCTAATACATATATGTATAAATATATTGTAAAGCCAAAATATAATAATACACAACAAAATCTTTAATAGTGATTTACATTTTCTTCGCAAATAAATTTTTAATGTATATTTAAGTTTTAATTATTGAACATTATGCTTGTGTGGTTTTACATCTACAATTAACTAATTTTATTAATTTTTTTTTGTAAGTTTTCTAATTCTTAATAAAAGTCTCAAAGAAACTTTTCAGCTTTATTTTTAAGCATAAAGTACACATGCGAAAATAAGTAATAAATTTCTTGTGAATATAAAAAACTTTTTTTGTTAATTTTTTTTTATCAAAGTTGAATGTTAGATTAAAATATTAATTATCTAAACTTTTTATTGATTTGTTATTAGTTGCATTTTTACCAGATTTCGTGAATAAAGCTGTAAAATTATTAAGATTATTTTAGGTCACAAGCATTAAAGTTTTAATTTTCGTGATTTATAAAATATAGTTATTATACTAAACTTGGTTCTTTATCAATTAAAATGTTAGATATATTTTAGTATTAAGTATAAAAAATTATTGAGTAAAATTTGAAAAAAAAGTTACTATTTTTTACATTTTACTAAACACTTATTATACTCTTTTTGTTCACTAAACTTTTCCAAAATTAACAACGTTAAATATATTTTCTATATTTTTTTTAAGTATTTTCTTAATATGAAAAAGTTTATTCAGTCTTAGCTACCTATAAATATTTTTTTTATCTTTACTAAATTTAGCTTTATCTAAACTATTACTTCGTCATATAAAAATTTTGAATCTATGTGGTTCTAAAAATTAGTAACTTGCATTTATAATTTTTTTTTCTGATGATTAACTTTATTTATATATATCTAATTATAATGAGTCAATGCGAAGCATTTGGCTGTTTAATTTAACTTCGTAAATAAGCACCCATATTACTTAAAATTGTAAAAAAATTTTAAGTAACCTAGTATTACTCTCATGCCTTAATATATATTTATTTTTATTAAAATATGTTCTAAAATATTTAATTAATTTCGATTTTTAACAAAATGCTTTTAAGTAAACTCATGACCTATTAAAAAAAAATTATGCACTTATTTGCATAAGATTTAAATTTAAATTGCTGGTATATGAAAATACATAAAATAATGCGTTATTTCTAAATTGTTTATTAAAGTTTAACATTATGTTTGTTAAATACTATGCTACTAGTGTTGAGTTATACTTATTTGCTTGAAAAAAGATACTTTTATTTATTTTTTTAAATGCAATATTTCAAAACTGGGTTATACTTAAACAGTGTTCGGCACGAGTTTTAAAGAAACATTATGTAAATCTTACGTCAAGTTTTTATTCTTGTAGTACAATTTTAACTTATTTACTAATTTAGAAAAATAATAAGATAAATTTAATAAGATAAAAAAATATTTATAGGTAGCTAAGACTAAACAAAACTTTTTCATATTAAAAAAATATTTAAATAAAAATAAAATATATATATTTAATGTTTTTTTAATTTTGGAAAAGTTTTGTTTAAATTATTTTAATAATTAAATTTTTTAATAATATTGAACTAAACTTAGTAAAATTATATTTTTAAAATTACGAAAATTAAAATGTGAATGCTTGTCTATTTTAATTTCACAACTTTATTCATGATATCTGGTAAAAATGCAACCAGTAACAAAACAATAAAAAGTTCAGATAATTAGTATTTTTAAAGTAATAATCTAATTTGAAAAAAAAAAAAAGTTTTTTAAATCACAAAAAAAATATTACTTATTGTCGCATGTGTAATCAAGCTGTTAATACTCTCTAAGACATTTATTAGGAATTAGAAAACTTACAAAAAAAGTTATAAATAAAATTAATAAAAAAGGATGTAAAAACCACACAAACATATTATTCAAAAATTGAAACCTAAATATATCTTATAAATTTATTTGCAAAGAAAATGTAAATCACTATTTAAGAAATTTGTTGTATATTCATATATTTAGTTTTACAATATATATATATATATATATATATGTATTATTAAAATTGTATAAATAATTAAACTGGCAAGACATGAGCTTTGAAGTCGAAATAAAAGCTAAGAAATAAGGCGAGCAGAAAAAGATTGTTCTTATACTTAGTCTGAAAACTCAAGTTGTGGTACGGCTGTGCAAGAAAACCAATAAATATTTTTCGAAGTTTTGAATAATTCTTCTGATAATTCTTTCTTTTCTACATCATAACATGAAAGTTTCTTCTGACTTAACGAATACACCTTATTCCCTATAGAAAACAATCCTGATACTGCAAAACCTTCTGTGTCCATGTAACTCAAATTCAATTTATCAAATTTATTACTAGTAGAGTCAAAAACTTCAAATACCTCACCATATCCACACACAAACATTTTGTTTTTATTTGTAACTAAGCAGTGAGAATGTCTACCTTTAATCATATTTGGCATAGATAACCATGTATTAGCAAAATAGTCATAAGACTCAACTGTATTAGAACGTCTACGATCTTGATTTAAACCGCCAGATATAACAATTTTTCCTTCAAAAACTGTACAAGCTGCTTTTACTCTAGCATTATTCATTTTAGCAACATTTGTCCAGTTATTTGTTTTCGTGTTAAAACACATGCAAGTGTCTATAATTTCGCTTACTTCGTTAAGACCTCCAAGTAAATATATTCCACTCATAAAAGCACAAACACTAAAATTTTTTTGGGCCTCTTCAACATAAGTAATTTTCTGCCACTTATTCTTGGTCAAAGAATATTTTTCTACAAGCAAAGTTTTTTGACGAGTTTTGTCACGGCCACCAATAACATACACTTCACCTTGACAGTAAACTGTTTTATGCCAGTATCGTTCTGTTTGCATGCGAGCTAGAACTTTTACGTCTTTAAGATTTTTACCGTTAATTTTTATCACACGGTTCTGTACTTTGAAAGTTCTGTTGAAATCATCAAGAATACCGCCACTTAGCATAACATCAAACAAATTTTGAGCACAACGTCTGTATGAAACAGTACTTTTAGGTTTTTTTTGATGAGCTTTTCTCATTTTTTCTGCAATTTCCACTTGTAATTTGGGTGATATTTGAATCAGAATACTGTTGATTATTTGAGACCCACTTGGTAACGAAAAAAAATTAACTTTTGATAAAAGAACTTTTGCAAACTTCTTTCTCTGTTCTTTATCATGACCCACCCAACTTTCAACTGCAAGCAGTACTTCTAGTTCTGAATCAATATTTAGTTTAGAACTTGAAATAACTTTCGCAACTAGATTAAAATCTAGTTCTAAAAAGTTTTTAGTTTCAAAAACTATATTGAACAAACGTCTAATGTAAGATAAAGTTTGCTTATCAAGTTCGGAAAAGTTAAAAATGTTGGCTATTTGATAATAAGTTGTCACATTTTCGATATTAATTTTTTCAGATACTAGTCTAAAGTTTGTTATCTCAAGGTTCTCTTGCAATAAAAATTTGTTTGATTTCAGAATCTTGACAAACTGAGTTGGTAACATCTTCTTATTTCCTGAAAATAAATTGCAACTAGATCAACAGTTTTATACATTTTAAAGCTATTTTTTCTAACCCATCTAACACTGTTCAACGTTAAAATTACTATTAAGAGATTAATAAATTAATAAACATTAAATTGCTAATGCAATACCAAGTCTGAGTTTGTTTTATTCGAATTGATTAATTGAATAACCATTTGTAATTAAAATGAAGAACTATCATACATGATAAAGAGTTATAAGAATTAAAGTACTTAAATGTGATTAACAATTAATCTTTACAAACCTTCAACAGGACCATCGTTGTCCATTCTTGATATTTTGTCATTTTTTAAAGCGTTTTGTTTACAAAAGCTGATATAGGTACTACCCGTACCATTCGTAGTCTTTGCAGCAAAAGTTTTATTGCCTTGACTAATAGTTTCTAGTTCTGTTTCTTTTGCATCATTTTGGCTTTGGATAATTTCAAAAGACATGTTTAATTTGTAACTTTATGTATTTTTACGAACGCCTGATGATTATGTTTTAACATTATTAAAAGTTACTGAAATATTAACTACTTTTCTTTGTTAAAGCCTCATATATTATAAATAAGGTAAAAATTGAAATAGTTTTTGAATATCTTAAAAAATCATACAAATGTTGTCTTTATCTAACTTAGTTCAAAATATAACTGTCAAAATAAAAAAAAAACATAAATAAGGTCTTTCACTTAACACAAATACATTTCAACAAATTTTATTAGTCTGATACAATTGTAACAAAACTGATAAATCTTAAACTTATATAACCTTATGATTGCATCAGAAATTAGTTAATCAAGCAAAACACAAAACAAAAAGTAATTAAAATTCTAAATAAACATAATTAAATATAACATGAGAGAACTAACTAACTTAATGACGATAATGAATAATCGAAATACTTTTGCTTTGATAATTTTGATTTATTTAAATGAATGTATATGGCTTCAATTTTAACCAGGTCACAAATTTTGTCACATCTTCTTAATATTTTAAACAACTTTTAGTTATAAACTTTTCCACAGACTGTATTTTTAACTAAATTTTTTGATATTGAAGATCTATTATTGGATTTATTCATCACTATGCATACTTATATATTGCTTGTAATACACTTCTAAATAACTTAGATAATGTTTTTGTGACTTGGAGCTGACACCCAGCTTTTTCAAACCTTTGCAAAATCTTGCTACCTTGTGAATATTTTAATGTACAATTTTAGTGTAAAAAGACTTTGCTAAAAAAAGTGTACATACAAAATCATGAAATGCTCACTTAAAGTTCTAAAAAGCAAAATCGTGACTAAAACTAGCAAAACACGAATTAGCAAGAATGTATTAGAAAGTATAAAAGGAAGTACGTTTTTTGTTGCTCATTAGAAAAACATAGTTAATATTTTTTAAAGAGATCATACTCAAAACCTTTTTTGTGACTAGATAAAGAAGGGATTTGCAAGCTACGGAACGCAGGCAAGCCAACCGAATATTTCTGGCACTTTATCTAGAATTACCATAGTTTAACTTGTAAACAACTAATGCGAACCAAGAAACTTCAGTATGCGCAGTTTAAGTAAATATTTTTAGATACTCTAGAGACACCTCTATAGCTACATTATTTAAAAAAAAAACTAGCTTTTTTCATGATTCAACAAATATTTAGATAACTAATTATGAAAATCATAATAATAGTTTAAAGGGTTTTACCTAAAACTTTAGGTTTTACTAAACTTATACAGGTTTTAGATAATTTGAGTTTTAATAAATTTTCAAATAGAAATTTATTTACAATCTAGAGATATTAGGTAAGTCGTAAGGCAACGTAAACTCATAGAACAAAAATTGTTTTTTAGTCTAAGTTAAACAAAAAGCTATTTATTAATTTTTTGTGCACGTAATAATAATTCGATTAATTAAATTTGAAGGTAATAATTTTTCTCAATGATTGATATTCTCACAATTTTATGAAATTATAAAAGTACAATTATGTTTGTTTTCTTTCAATAGACTATTTAATAGAAGCTTTAAAGCCATTTAATTTATTTATTTGAATATTAAATCGACGTATTTTTATTTAGTTTTTGGTACATCAGTTTTAAATTACAACAGCCTGCTAATGTTATTTTTAAGTATATCTTGCTTGATAATTGAAAAAATTAAACATCCCTCAAGCAGAGGCGTATCGTGGGGAGGGACACTGGCGCATGCATGTAACCTATGAGTCAAAAAGAAGAATATAAAATGTATATTATTTATACTCTATTATTTACTTTTTCTGCTTAATTTGCTTTTTATTCAACTATGTTTATCTAGTATTCGAAAAGTTAAACAAATTTTTGAACAGCAACTGATTCGGTGCGTAAGCAAAAGTGTGTACCGACTTTGATGAAACTTTCAGTAAGAAAAAAAAATTAGATACAATATGGACGCAAATAACGTAGTGCACCTTAGAAGTATAACACTTATGACAGATTTATCTACGAGGACAAATGCTAACATTTTGTTAACAAGCTATAAGGCTAAACTTATAGTATAATGATTAAGAGTAGACAAACTGTTATAATAATAGCAATAAATAACTTCTTTAGGTAATTATGTACTATTAGTTAAAAAAATAACAAATTAATAACACAATTATATATAATAAATAACAAAAATATTTGTGAAAAAGTAGTAAATAAAAAAAAACAAATTAGAAATAAACCGATCATTATTGCATTACAGTGTTTATCTTACTATACAAATAGTCTTGTTTAAATTTTAGTAAACTTTAAATTTTCAGTAAATGTATCTTTTTTTTTTTTAAGATTATAAACAAATCAAAGTATGTTACTCTATCAGCCATAGTGTTTAAAAACATAACAAGTTTTGTAGCAAGTTAATTTTAAAATTATTCAGTCACATCACGAATAGATTTAAAGCAACTTGTAAAAACAGATCTTTTACAATCGATACTTAATCTAAAAGACAAAATTGATTAATTTTAAATAACATTTTAAAATGGTGCTTTATAAATTTACTTTCCACCAACTGTTTGTAACACTTAAAATATGCTATTCCCTAAATAACTTAGATAAACTTAGATAAACAGAACTGATAAATCTTAAACTTATATAACCTTATGATTGCATCAGAAATTAATTAATCAAGAAAACACAAAACAAAAAGTAATTAAAAATACAAATAAACATAATTAAATATAACATGAGAGAACTAACTAACTTAATGACGATAATTAATAATCAAAATACTTCTGCTTTGATAATTTTGATTTATTTAAATGAATGTATATGGCTTCAATTTTAACCAGGTCACAAATTTTTTTACATCTTCTTAATATTTTAAATAACTTTTAGTTATAAACTTTTCCACGGACTGCATTTTTAACTAAATTTTTTGATATTGAAGATCTATTATTGGATTTATACATCACTATGCATACTTATATATTGCTTGTAATACACTCCTAATAATGGCAACCATGTTTTTGTGACTTGGAGCTGACACCCAGCTTTTTCAAACCTTTGCAAAATCTTGCTACCTTGTGAATATTTTAATGTACAATTTTAGTGTAAAAATACTTTGCTAAAAAAAGTGTGCATACAAAATCATGAAATGCTCACTTAAAGTTCTAAGAATTAAAATCGTGACTAAAACTAGCAAAACACGAATTAGCAAGAATGTATTAGAAAGTATATAAGGAAATACGTTTTTTGTTGCTCAACAGAAAAACATAGTTAATATTTTTTAAAGAGATTATACTCAAAACCTTTTTTGTGACTAGATAAAGAAGTAAAGTGCAAGCTACGGAACGCGGGCAAGCCAACCGAGTATTTCTGGCACTTTATCTAGAATTACCATATTTTAACTTGTAAACAACTAATGCGAACCAAGAAACTTCAGTATGCGCAATTTAAGTAAATATTTTTAGATACTCTAGAGACACCTCTATAGCAACATTAATTAAAAAAAAACTAGCTTTTTTCATGATTCAACATATAGTTCAATTACTAAATATGACAATAATAATAATAGTTGAAAAGAGTTTAACCTAAAACTTTAAGTTTTAATAAATTTATATGGACTTTAGATAAGTTGAGTTTTAATAAATTTTCAAATAGAAATTGATATAAATTCTAAAGACATTACGTAAGTCGTAAGGCTAGGTAAACTAATAAAACAAAAAATAATTATTTAGTTTGAATTCAACAAATGTAGCTAAACAACCAATTTTATTAAAATGCTGAGCATAAAAGTATGCTTTTATTTCATTATATTATTTTTGTAAATAAGTAAATAAATTAAAAGTGTACTACAAGAATAAAAGCTTGACGTAAGATTTACATAATGTTTCTTTAAAACTCGTGCCAAACAATTTAAAAAATAAATGAGTTCTTCGAAGTTAAAGTTTAGTTAAAATTTTTCATAAGCTTTTCCCATGATTTTTTCTTCATGTTTTAATTAGTCTTTAAAAAAATATATAATAATAATAACAAATAATTAACTAGCTGTGCAAAGTAAATTATGAAATAAATCTATACAGTTTGTATACAAAATAACTCCAAAACAAACTGGTGCACAATAGTGTACACGAATTTTTTTTTTTGTGCAAGAAACTTTTAGGGTTCATGAACCTCATTTAGAAAACGAAATTTTTAGCTTTTATTATTTTGGCCATTTTACTCTCATAATCTATTTTGTAATTAAACCACATACATAAATTATTGTATAATTATAATTGTAACTATAATTACAATGCAATTAAAAAAAAAAACAAATAAAACATACGTAACAACTTATAAAACAATTTAAAAAAACAACACAACTGTTGCGTTGAACTTTAATAAGTTCTAATACATTATAAGACTATTTTGTCTTTAAAAAAATCTGGTAAGTTAAAGACTTGTTTTAAAATAAATTAAAAATAATTATGTAGTTCTTAAAAGCATTATTTTATATAACAAAATAAAGCATATACAAACTATAAGTGTACAAAATAAGCTAAAATATGCGAATTAAAATAAACTTTAAGCAATTTACCGATAAACTGTTTTTTTAAAAATAACGTAAGTTTAATTTGTTGTTAACGTTGATTAAACATCTTAGTGATTTTTTTTAAATTTTAAATTGCTGTTTTCATTTATTAAACGTATTAGTGTTTTTTTATTTAAATTTTAAATTGTTCTTTACATTAATTAAACATCTTAGTGTTTTTCTTTAATTTTTAACTTGTCGTTTACATTGATTAAACATCTTAGTATTTTTCTTTAAATTTTAACTTGTTGTTTACATTGATTAAACGTTTTTTTTCTTCTTTAAGTTTTAAATAGTTGTTTACATTGATTAAACTTATTTGATTTTTTTCTTTACAATTTAAATTGTTGTTTACATTGATTAAACGTATTAGTTCTTTTCATTAAATTTTAAATTGTTGTTTACATTGATTAAACGTATTTGTTTTTTTTTTTTACATTACAAATTGTTGTTTACCATGATTAAGAGTATTAGTTTTTTTCTTTAATTTTAATTAAAAGTTTTATAGTTTACTAATAATGAGTTACGCCCTGGTCATAATAAACCCTGATAGTAAAAAAAATTATGGTAAACCACTAAGGTTGGTAAACAGCCAAATTGTAGAAACTTAAACTATACATATCAAAATTGTATAGTTTCTCCTTTGACAAACAACATGATCCGATAAATATTGTTATAATATCACAATCTCAAATTTTAAAGTAACAATTTCCAAGTCAGCACTAGTTTGGAGAAGATGGACACTTCTACTACCCACCAATGTTTGTAAAATTTGTATATTTTGTTATTTTTAGATTACAAGTAATATTTAAAGATACACATTTCTAACTATGGTTGGGATCAATCCTTTATATATGTAAATGAAGTGTACAGGGTTGAATAAACAACACTGTTTAAACAATCCCCAAAACATATCTAAACCAGTAACAAATATATAAATGCTCCTTCTTGTATTTGTGACTTAAACTTCAACCTAATACTTAATAGTCTGGTTAAACAACATAATATCTAACCCTATTTTCAAAACTAAATTGTTGGTCTACATGAATATATTTTTTTTAATTGGTGGAAAAACATAATGTAAAGTTTAGGTAAATGTTATTGAATTATAATTGATGTTGTTCATCAAGTTATACTATATTGTATTGCAGATGTTTGCCCACTAAACAAGTGTGAAGTGGTTCAATTCATGGTTCAATCCTAGGAGCTATAATAAAGTTAAGGTAAATTTTGTTTTTATTGTAATTTAATTTATCAAAAGCTCCTATACAACACATATGTTCCTTAATATAATCTTGTTTTTCATTTAAGTTGTGCTGTTCTAAATATCATGACAATATAAATATTTCCTCAAAAGTTTTAAAGCAAAATTAAGGATTATTTACTATTATATAACTACACTATTTGTGTGCAAAGTTTGATTGGGTATAATAAATAATTGATTGACTTAAAAGTCAGATGGAAAAAAAAAATTTATTTTGAAATAGAGTTCCATTGTGGCAAATTTTAAAATGCTAAAATAAAATTAAATAAAGTCAAAGTTGACAAGCCTAATGAAATGCAGTAAATTTAATATAGTTTGTTAGTTTATATCAGTTTTATATTAGAACAGTACATCATATGTTTTTCTGTAAATACTCTTCCAATTATTTGTCACCATATTTAAACAAACATCCATTAATAGTGGGTGGAATGTACTTAGTATTTTATTTTTTCTCACCATATTATATTTTGATTGTTTCCTTTTGAGACTAGCTCTGACTTGGTAAGTATTCTACCAATTATTGCATGAGTTGGCTTTTTTTAGTTCTCAGAGCTAGTTTTTATTTGTTAAAAGTTTGCAAGTGTTTCTAATAAAAAGTTTTTTGAAGAGTGAAACAACTTTTTGTTTTAATAAGATAGTGTAAGATAATAAAGTCCCCCTTATTATTTATGATTGGTTTATGTAAACTACATTATCTATTTAAATTTTCAAGTATGTGACATCCAAAAACAAAAGTTTTTTTTTCACAAGTAATTAATATAATTTGTATAAATAATCATTATGTTTTGGAAATTTAAATTATGTGGTTGCATTAAAAATATTTTTAGAAATATCCAGACTGGTATTAATACCATGTTAATACATTTGTTTTTTTTTTTGCCTACTTCAGTATAACAAGTCTTTATTTTTCTTAAGTAATTAAGTACTACTACTTGATTAACATAATTTTTTCACTATTTATTGTTTTTAATTTAACATGAGGCTAATTGATAAGTTTTTAGTCACTCAGATTAGGTTGGCTTCAATGCTACAAAAGCCTGTCATAGATAAGCCGTGGTATTAAAAAAAACAAAATTGTTTGTCTCTTTTATTGCTTTAACATATTTTATGTTTATATAAGTAATTTAAAAATTAAAGTTTTAAGGTTACAAGTGTTGATTATAACTTGTTACATTTTCTACATCTTATATGTGTTGACAGGTTTTGACAACTTTAGAATGTGCAAGGATCTTGAGGAAATTTTGAGCAATGATGCACATGAATCATCTGTAATCACACAACAACTGGACCTCAACCCAGGAAGGTCTCTAACTGCTCACTTAGGGCAGTAACAAGGTAAATATGTTATAGTTCTGACAATATTATCTAAATTGAATTAAACTCATTCAGTGATGTTTATAAGTGATGTAGTTTATAATTCATGTTCATTTTTGACCTAATAACTGGAATAGAATCTAGTAATGCTTTTAACTCAACAGAATGTTTAAAATATTGCTGGTAAAAATTATCATTATTGTTAATTTTAAATAAATATATCATTATAATTTTTCATTTAACATAAAAATTAGTGTGGTCATTACAAGTAAAAAGTAAAATTTAACAAAAAAACTTTAAACTTGGTTTAAAGACTAATGAACATATGCTAAGAATGTTTTTTAGGATGTGATATAGTTTATTACATAATTAATTAAATATTTAAAATATTGTTACAACAAAATTAAATTTACTCACTTTGTTAGTACATCACTATGAGTATTGTGATGGTTTTAAATGTTAAAGTTTGGCCAAAAGAAAATTTATTTGTATTCCAATGTTTTTCTTAAACTCAAGGTTTTTTAGTTTATCTAAAAATAATAGAAATAAACAAAAGGCTATGATTAAATTAAATAGTAGAACACACTTGATTATTTTTGCCCATCCACAATTTTATACAAAATATTATAAAAAAGCTTGATGACAACTTACCACTAAAAAATTATTGTTTCCTAAAATATTAGCAAGTTTCCCACTAAAATTAAAAAGAATAAGGAATTTTTTTTAAATCTAGCATACTCATATCAAAATAACAACGAATTTAAATTAAACAAACATGTTTTCAAGGTACGTATAGTAAAATATGTCATCAACCGTTTATAAGCACAACCTTAATAAGAAATTTACGAAAGTTCGAAGGTTTTGAGCTTAATTTTAGTTAAATTAGCAAAATTTTAAATAAATTGTATTTAACATGAAAAATAAAAAATCCGCTAGGTGGCGCAATGGAGTCAAAGTTTTTTACCCAAATATTAAGATTTAAAAATATTTTAAACTACATTTGTGCGTTTTTCTGTCACTGTTTTGGCTTTTGAACCTTAATAATTAACCAGAAAAACTTTTACTACAGGAATTTTCTTATATTTTTCGATTTTTTCTAGGGGTTTTCAGAATATTGCAAACTTTTAAAGATTTGTAGGGAAGTGGGAGCCTTGTATTGGTTTTAGCTAAATGTGCTGATTAATGTGAATGTTAAAGATTTTTGAAGAGTAAAACACTATGAACAAATGAAAATACAAAAGCAGATGTTATTCAACCCATTATAATTTCACAGAGCTGTCTTCATGTATTAATAGTTAACATCATTTTTTGTAGATTATAATACAAAGTTTGTATGTTGATAAATTGTATTTCAATGCAAGACCCACAATTTTAACTCAAATGTCTTGAGACTGAAAAATATTTAGCAGTTTAGATTATATTTTTTAGCTTGAATACATATACCTTATTTATGTAAAAATTTTAAGTTGTCATGGTGTAAAATGGGTTTTAACACATACAAAAACTTACAAAGTCTGGTGTCCCTGAAAAGGAATTTAATAGTAATTCAACACTTCGCACCTAATGACTTAACCCTGTAATCATCATGAGTTAAATCTTACCCTATATACAATAAAAGCTCCTTGACAGTAATAATAACCTTTAAGCACAATGTTCTAGTACACATGAGTCTAATGTTAATTTGTGAATAAATGGAAGTTTGGACTCTATAAACGAAAGCTATAAGAGCTTTCAACTCACTAACTTAAAGACTATGTAAGCTGAAAGGGCAAAGTCAGCAGTTCTAAACATACTGTTAACACTTGTGTTGTAAAACTGCTTGTTATGTTTATGTCATAACCAATATTATATTTTGATTTGATAGCAGATATTTATTTATTAGTAGCTATTCTTTATTAGTGAAATTATTCAAACCAAAACAAACCAGTTTGTTGCAGTTAAAAATCATACCTATTATCCCAAATTAGACTTATTACTACGAATTTATAACAATTTTTTTCCTATTTTTTTTTTGTATTAATTAAAGCCCCGAAAGTAATAAAAATGTTAATCACCAGATAAAAGTAAATGATAGGTTTATGTATTAGGGCTTACACCTGATAGTAAGAATATTTTTAAATTGAATCTTTTAAACAGGATTTCCGTGAAGCTCTCTCTTTGAGTGAAGGTCAGTAGACAGATCCCCAGAGTGATTGGTCTTTACGAGTCAATTCCTCTTCCCACTCTGAATGCATCATCCGCAAGGTAATTTCTACATAGTATGTTTGAAAATCATTCGTTTGTACTTGTGATTGTTTTTAAACTTATAGTGAATAAGTTTAACAAACAAGAAGCCATGTTGTAATAACAAATAGTTTTTTAAACACCTTAACACAAATTTAAAAACATAAATTTCTAGTTTTACAAGTTCTGAGGAGAATAAATTGTCCTATTTAGTTAACTAATGCTAGTCAATAATAAAATACAAAAAGTTGATCGATTTAATAAAAGTAATACAAACATGATGATATATTAAACTAAATAAAGTGGTCATCTTGCTTGTGAATTGTTTTTTGAAATGTTGTTTTAAAATCGTGTAATAATACATTTTGTAACAACTTAAACTTCCTTGATTATTTTTTGAACATATGTATTTTAGGAAGCGTTTTTAAAGTTTACCCTAAATATATATCATTAATCACCTACTATTAAGTAACTAATTTAACAAACTTTGAACATTTTTATTGTATTTTATTACTGTAAAGTAACCATTTTGTACCAGTTTCTTAGGTAATTTGTTGCCAAACCATAAACAGAACCAAATTAAGTCCATAATTTTTTGGTGCTCTATTATATGCTTATTTTAAAGAGCTCGGTTTTATTATTTTGAATTAAACAAATAATCAATTTTGATCAATTAACTATTGCGAAACACATCTATCAGGGTTAGCTAAAAACCATCTGGAAATTGAACAAAAATTACTGGAGTTTTATCATCAATTCTTACGAAAAAACAATGAATTTCTGAAGTCCATGTTATACAATAATGTTTATTAGACATCATAAACTTAAATTTTTATAAACCACATTCAAGTAGCATTACAGTATCTCTTCATTATCGTTAAAAAATTTAACGATTTCTTTACCTTGAAATTTATGTCATACTCAAGGTGGAAAAAAAAACTTGTATTTTCAAAACCTGAAAAAAACCTTTGACAACCCTGAGATATGCTCAAATGATAAATAGGTTAAAGGCAATTTTTAAATAGTTAATGATAAACTGCTTGATAAAAATGTGAATGAAGTGTAGCTTTAGTAGATAAGTTTGTTAGTAAAAGCTAATTATTTTTTTTCAAACAGAACGACATCACAGCCGGAGACGGAACGATGAAGGAAGGAGAGATTCAGAATCAGTGCGGATCGGATAACTTATTTATATACATTTGAATAAACTTTTTGCATTTAAATTGTGTTTACTTTGTCATAATTAAATAGATTAAGACAGAAAATTAATACTTGGGTGTAGTGAAATAAGCTTTATTATTCGGCATTTTCTGTTATTTAGTAATTTCATTTATTTACATGGTATAATGTCTTAAGTTTAAGCCCAATAACAGCTTTTTTTTAATGAAAACATAAAGCCCATAAAATAATTGGTTTTATATAACCGTTCATATCGTACACCAGTTAGATACAGTTTAGTCCAGCACAAGTTTATATAAGGACAGTTTAATTCAACTTGACGACTATGAGTATGTCTTTAAAAAATTGTTTTAAATCCCCCTCTGAATATTGATAGAAACTAAAAATGTATTATCACCGTCATGATCATAAAATGCTTATCACTTAGTAAAGCTGTTAATTGAAAGTTTCAAAATTTTTTATTTGTAAAAAAATTAATATATTTTCATACTAGTTGCCTTGTTACAAGTATAATATTTGGCAACTTATTATCACTGTTATTCGATTTTAGATCTATATATAAATTTATATGTTGCACAAATACTATTTTTCTCGATAGCCAGGTGTGTGGTTATCGTGTAAAATACACTTCTTGTAACATATATAATAATCTTCTGATCTAGTTGCACTTAAAAACTACTAAGATGAACCTTGTTTTCCTTATAATAAATATAAGCTAATTTTATTGACATAAAACAAAAAAATTGAGTTTATTATAAATGTGATTATTTTAAGCTCCTGTATCAAACAGAAAACTTAGTTCAACCGGCGTAAGCATTACGACGACGCCCTAAGAACCAATTTCAAAATATCGACAAAGTCCGGAGCCAGGACACCGAAGGTGTCCGCCAGCGTAGGACTTCGTCGATATTTTGAAATTGGTTCGCTACCCTTTACTACATTTTATACTTTCACTTTAGGGAATTTCCCAAAAATTTAGATAAATGTACGCCCCAAAAATAAATTTCAAAGTTAACAAAAAATGAACGTTTTTAATCGAGTCTTTTTTATTAGCCATCATGTTATAAATAGTCAAATCAGATAGAACACCGGTTTTTAGTCAGTTAGTTCCTAAAAGTGTAGTAATAAATAAATTGCCAAAGAATAGCAAACTCGTTGACTTAATTTGATTAAACAGAATTTTTTTTAATACATATGCCTACCACCACATGTAAAATTGTGAAAATATTATTATAATAAACAATTTTTTAAATTTCACTCTAACTGACTAAAACCAATCTCTTATCTAACATGAATAGCAAGTAACAATATAAATTGAACAAAAGTACAATTGATCAAGTCATACTTATGTTTAATTTATACTATTAAATGCTTTAAACAGCCTAAACTAGAATATAAAGAATTCATAAGAGAGATCATTTAGAATTAAAGCAAAAAGACAGTGGATTTTAAAATAGCTACCTAGGCATAAAGCAATCATCTAAAAATATGCAAATACAATCTCAAAATCAGAAACAATTGTAAGTTCAAAAGAGTAACAGTTGGAAAATATCTATAAATAACAGTTATCTAAGGTGGAAACAAAGAACTCAAATAGTTCAACTTGTAGTTGCTTGAAATTTTAATGCTTGAAACTTTGATATTATTTCAAGTATTTTTAACACTATTGTTTTACATGTTTAAATAGAAATATTGATAGTATTAAATAATAATTAAAAGCTTAAAATAAGTTTGTACCTTTGTAGTTGCAGTTACAATAGAATAACACAACTTGTAACTGTTTAAATTTTCATCACAGAAAAGTAAACATTTATTTGTCCAAAGATGTTAATTTATTAAAGTTAGAAAGTATTTTGTAAGATGGAAACAAAGAATTCAAACTTTACAACTTTTAAATAGCTTGAAACTGTAAAAATAATTTAACTGTTTTTCAACACTAATGTTTCATATGTTTGAATAGAAATATTGATGCTAAGAAGACATAATTCCGAACTTAGAAATAAGTTTCTTCCTAAACAGTTACAGTTATAACAAGAAGAAAAAAGCATGTAACTGATTGAAATTTCAACAGACAAAAGTAAAGAGTTGTTTGTCAAAAGATGTTGATAAAACACATATGTTCAACAGACAAAAGTAAAGAGTTGTTTGTCAAAAGATGTTGATAAAACACATATGTTCAACAGACAAAATTATTTGTTTAAAGAAGTTGATCATATAACATCTAAAGCTTGCAACATGTACTAGCTCATTGATGTTTTCATATTAATTCATAATAAATTATTTTGTTTTTATAATTCATGCATTGTAAAAAAAGAACAAGAAAAATTGACAACAAAAAAAATTATACCGTAAACTAGATGTGCTTACAACACAAGGTTTTCTAGAGAAGTGATTCAAATGTAAAATTAATATTCTTCCAAAATCTTATTTGATTGTTTACGTCACAAATAAAAACATAGTTTAGTTTATGCGCGGTCATATAAGCCCGCCTAATATTTATGCAAATTTTCCCTTTGCTAGAAATTTCAAAACGTATACCTTTCGATAGCTGAATTTTTTTTGATCTTTTATGTAAATTTTATTTTTTTAGTCTAAGCATTGTTTTTAAATTTACAGTGTTTTATTTTAAAAACAAATAATGCCACCATAAAACTTTCTTTAAAAACACTAACATAAAAACTGTTGTAACTTATTTAAATTTGAAAACTATCAAATAACTATAAAATATTTGTTACATTTTTTCACCGCTTTTATTTTGAAAAATATAAATGTTATAAACTTGCATCTGCATGCTAAATCTTATTTTTAATTCATGTTTAAAATAGGTTTTGTTAATTTCAGTTAAACTGCTTAGTAAATTTTAATAAAGTTAGTGAAAGCTTTGAGACGTGTTTGGTACCTAAAACCGAAAATTTGGCAGTTTTCGGAGGTGAATAAAAAGTATTTAGATTGAATTTTTTCGAATTATCAGATAAGTAATTGCTCTCAGAGTTTGCATTTATGCTAGATGTGCTTGGACATATGAACGAACTGAACATCAAACTAAAGGCGAAGAGTACTTTTACATTGAAATGTACTCTTTAGTCAAGACATACATGTTAAAATCAAAACTATTTCCTTGCCATCTCAATAATAAAAACTTGACGCATTTTGTAACACTTGCATTTGTTGTTAATTTTTTGTGAACAATCATAATTAGTGTAAAGTAGTAGTGTAATTAGTGTTAAGTTGAAGTTTATAAATGCAAGTTACTGAATTTTAAAACCAGATAGATTTAAAATTGTTTTTTGACAAAGTTATAGTTTAGAAAAAAAATATTTATAGGTAGCTAAGAATAAACAAAACTTTTTCATATTAAAAAAATATTTAAATAAAAACAAAACACATATACTTAATGTTTTTTTAATTTTGGAAAAGTTATGTTTAAATTTTTTTAATAATTAAAATATTTTAATAATATTGAACTAAATTTAGTAAAATTATATTTTTAAAATTACGAAAATTAAAATGTGAATGCTTGTAACCTTAAATTATCTATTTTAATTTCACAACTTTATTCATGATATCTGGTAAAAATGCAACTAGTAACAAAACAATAAAAAGTTCAGATAATTAATATTTTTAGTGTAATAATCGAATTTGATTAAACCGAATTTGACTTGTAATTTGGGTGATATTTGAATCAGAATACTGTTGATTATTTGAGACCCACTTGGTAACGAATAAAAATTAACTTTTGATAAAAGAACTTTTGCAAACTTCTTTCTCTGTTCTTTATCATGACCCACCCAACTTTTAACTGCAAGCAACACTTCTAGTTCTGAATCAATATTTAGTTCAAAACTTGAAATAACTTTCGCAACTAGATTAAAATCTAGTTCTAAAAAGTTTTTAGTTTCAAAAACTATATTGAACAAACGTCTAATGTAAGACAAAGTTTGCTTATCAAGTTCGGAAAAGTTAAAAATGTTGGCTATTTGATAATAAGTTGTCACATTTTCGATATTAATTTTTTCAGATAATAGTCTAAAGTTTGTTATCTCAAGGTTCTCTTGCAATAAAAATTTGTTTGATTTCAATTTCTTGACAAACTGAGTTGGTAACATCTTCTTATTTCCTGAAAATAAATTGCAACTAGATCAACAGTTTTATACATTTTAAAGCTATTTTTTCTAACCCATCTAACACTGTTCAACGTTAAAATTACTATTAAGAGATTAATAAATTAATAAACATTAAATTGCTAATGCAATACCAAGTCTGAGTTTGTTTTATTCGAATTGATTAATTGAATAACCATTTGTAATTAAAATGAAGAACTATCATACATGATAAAGAGTTATAAGAATTAAAGTACTTAAATGTGATTAACAATTAATCTTTACAAACCTTCAACAGGACCATCGTTGTCCATTCTTGATATTTTGTCATTTTTTAAAGCGTTTTGTTTACAAAAGCTGATATAGGTACTACCCGTACCATTCGTAGTCTTTGCAGCAAAAGTTTTATTGCCTTGACTAATAGTTTCTAGTTCTGTTTCTTTTGCATCATTTTGGCTTTGGATAATTTCAAAAGACATGTTTAATTTGTAACTTTATGTATTTTTACGAACGCCTGATGATTATGTTTTAACATTATTAAAAGTTACTGAAATATTAACTACTTTTCTTTGTTAAAGCCTCATATATTATAAATAAGGTAAAAATTGAAATAGTTTTTGAATATCTTAAAAAATCATACAAATGTTGTCTTTATCTAACTTAGTTCAAAATATAACTGTCAAAATAAAAAAAAAACATAAATAAGGTCTTTCACTTAACACAAATACATTTCAACAAATTTTATTAGTCTGATACAATTGTAACAAAACTGATAAATCTTAAACTTATATAACCTTATGATTGCATCAGAAATTAGTTAATCAAGCAAAACACAAAACAAAAAGTAATTAAAATTCTAAATAAACATAATTAAATATAACATGAGAGAACTAACTAACTTAATGACGATAATGAATAATCGAAATACTTTTGCTTTGATAATTTTGATTTATTTAAATGAATGTATATGGCTTCAATTTTAACCAGGTCACAAATTTTGTCACATCTTCTTAATATTTTAAACAACTTTTAGTTATAAACTTTTCCACAGACTGTATTTTTAACTAAATTTTTTGATATTGAAGATCTATTATTGGATTTATTCATCACTATGCATACTTATATATTGCTTGTAATACACTTCTAAATAACTTAGATAATGTTTTTGTGACTTGGAGCTGACACCCAGCTTTTTCAAACCTTTGCAAAATCTTGCTACCTTGTGAATATTTTAATGTACAATTTTAGTGTAAAAAGACTTTGCTAAAAAAAGTGTACATACAAAATCATGAAATGCTCACTTAAAGTTCTAAAAAGCAAAATCGTGACTAAAACTAGCAAAACACGAATTAGCAAGAATGTATTAGAAAGTATAAAAGGAAGTACGTTTTTTGTTGCTCATTAGAAAAACATAGTTAATATTTTTTAAAGAGATCATACTCAAAACCTTTTTTGTGACTAGATAAAGAAGGGATTTGCAAGCTACGGAACGCAGGCAAGCCAACCGAATATTTCTGGCACTTTATCTAGAATTACCATAGTTTAACTTGTAAACAACTAATGCGAACCAAGAAACTTCAGTATGCGCAGTTTAAGTAAATATTTTTAGATACTCTAGAGACACCTCTATAGCTACATTATTTAAAAAAAAAACTAGCTTTTTTCATGATTCAACAAATATTTAGATAACTAATTATGAAAATCATAATAATAGTTTAAAGGGTTTTACCTAAAACTTTAGGTTTTACTAAACTTATACAGGTTTTAGATAATTTGAGTTTTAATAAATTTTCAAATAGAAATTTATTTACAATCTAGAGATATTAGGTAAGTCGTAAGGCAACGTAAACTCATAGAACAAAAATTGTTTTTTAGTCTAAGTTAAACAAAAAGCTATTTATTAATTTTTTGTGCACGTAATAATAATTCGATTAATTAAATTTGAAGGTAATAATTTTTCTCAATGATTGATATTCTCACAATTTTATGAAATTATAAAAGTACAATTATGTTTGTTTTCTTTCAATAGACTATTTTAATAGAAGCTTTAAAGCCATTTAATTTATTTATTTGAATATTAAATCGACGTATTTTTATTTAGTTTTTGGTACATCAGTTTTAAATTACAACAGCCTGCTAATGTTATTTTTAAGTATATCTTGCTTGATAATTGAAAAAATTAAACATCCCTCAAGCAGAGGCGTATCGTGGGGAGGGACACTGGCGCATGCATGTAACCTATGAGTCAAAAAGAAGAATATAAAATGTATATTATTTATACTCTATTATTTACTTTTTCTGCTTAATTTGCTTTTTATTCAACTATGTTTATCTAGTATTCGAAAAGTTAAACAAATTTTTGAACAGCAACTGATTCGGTGCGTAAGCAAAAGTGTGTACCGACTTTGATGAAACTTTCAGTAAGAAAAAAAAATTAGATACAATATGGACGCAAATAACGTAGTGCACCTTAGAAGTATAACACTTATGACAGATTTATCTACGAGGACAAATGCTAACATTTTGTTAACAAGCTATAAGGCTAAACTTATAGTATAATGATTAAGAGTAGACAAACTGTTATAATAATAGCAATAAATAACTTCTTTAGGTAATTATGTACTATTAGTTAAAAAAATAACAAATTAATAACACAATTATATATAATAAATAACAAAAATATTTGTGAAAAAGTAGTAAATAAAAAAAAACAAATTAGAAATAAACCGATCATTATTGCATTACAGTGTTTATCTTACTATACAAATAGTCTTGTTTAAATTTTAGTAAACTTTAAATTTTCAGTAAATGTATCTTTTTTTTTTTTAAGATTATAAACAAATCAAAGTATGTTACTCTATCAGCCATAGTGTTTAAAAACATAACAAGTTTTGTAGCAAGTTAATTTTAAAATTATTCAGTCACATCACGAATAGATTTAAAGCAACTTGTAAAAACAGATCTTTTACAATCGATACTTAATCTAAAAGACAAAATTGATTAATTTTAAATAACATTTTAAAATGGTGCTTTATAAATTTACTTTCCACCAACTGTTTGTAACACTTAAAATATGCTATTCCCTAAATAACTTAGATAAACTTAGATAAACAGAACTGATAAATCTTAAACTTATATAACCTTATGATTGCATCAGAAATTAATTAATCAAGAAAACACAAAACAAAAAGTAATTAAAAATACAAATAAACATAATTAAATATAACATGAGAGAACTAACTAACTTAATGACGATAATTAATAATCAAAATACTTCTGCTTTGATAATTTTGATTTATTTAAATGAATGTATATGGCTTCAATTTTAACCAGGTCACAAATTTTTTTACATCTTCTTAATATTTTAAATAACTTTTAGTTATAAACTTTTCCACGGACTGCATTTTTAACTAAATTTTTTGATATTGAAGATCTATTATTGGATTTATACATCACTATGCATACTTATATATTGCTTGTAATACACTTCTAAATAATGGCAACCATGTTTTTGTGACTTGGAGCTGACACCCAGCTTTTTAAACATTTGCAAAATCTTGCTACCTTGTGAATATTTTAATGTACAATTTTAGTGTAAAAAGACTTTGCTAAAAAAAGTGTGCATGCAAAATCATGAAATGCTCACTTAAAGTTCTAAGAATTAAAATCGTGACTAAAACTAGCAAAACACGAATTAACAAGAATGTATTAGAAAGTATAAAAGGAAATACGGTTTTTGTTGCTCAACAGAAAAACATAGTTAATATTTTTTAAAGAGATTATACTCAAAACCTTTTTTGTGACTAGATAAAGAAGGGAAGTGCAAGCTACGGAATGCGGGCAGGCCAACCGAGTATTTCTAGCACTTTATCCAGAATTACCATATTTTAACTTGTAAACAACTAATGCGAACCAAGAAACTTCAGTATGCGCAGTTTAAGTAAATATTTTTAGATACTCTAGAGACACCTCTATAGCAACATTAATTAAAAAAAAACTAGCTTTTTTCATGATTCAACATATAGTTCAATTACTAAATATGACAATAATAATAATAGTTGAAAAGAGTTTAACCTAAAACTTTAAGTTTTAATAAATTTATATGGATTTTAGATAAGTTGAGTTTTAATAAATTTTCAAATAGAAATTGATATAAATTCTAAAGACATTACGTAAGTCGTAAGGCTAGGTAAACTAATAAAACAAAAAATAATTATTTAGTTTGAATTCAACAAATGTAGCTAAACAACCAATTTTATTAAAATGCTGAGCATAAAAGTATGCTTTTATTTCATTATATTATTTTTGTAAATAAGTAAATAAATTAAAAGTGTACTACAAGAATAAAAGCTTGACGTAAGATTTACATAATGTTTCTTTAAAACTCGTGCCAAACAATTTAAAAAATAAATGAGTTCTTCGAAGTTAAAGCTTAGTTAAAATTTTTCATAAGCTTTTCCCATGATTTTTTCTTCATGTTTTAATTAGTCTTAAAAAAAATATATAATAATAATAACAAATAATTAACTAGCTGTGCAAAGTAAATTATGAAATAAATCTATACAGTTTGTATACAAAATAACTCCAAAACAAACTGGTGCACAATAGTGTACACGAATTTTTTTTTTTGGTGCAAGAAACTTTTAGGGTTCATGAACCTCATTTAGAAAACGAAATTTTTAGCTTTTATTATTTTGGCCATTTTACTCTCATAATCTATTTTGTAATTAAACCACATACATAAATTATTGTATAATTATAATTGTAACTATAATTACAATGCAATTAAAAAAAAACAAATAAAACATACGTAACAACTTATAAAACAATTTAAAAAAACAACACAACTGTTGCGTTGAACTTTAATAAGTTCCAATACATTATAAGACTATTTTGTCTTTAAAAAAATCTGGTAAGTTAAAGACTTGTTTTAAAATAAATTAAAAATAATTATGTAGTTCTTAAAAGCATTATATTATATTACAAAATAAAGCATATACAAACTATAAGTGTACAAAATAAGCTAAAATATGCGAATTAAAATAAACTTTAAGCAATTTACCGATAAACTGTTTTTTTTAAAATAACGTAAGTTTAATTTGTTGTTAACGTTGATTAAACATCTTAGTGATTTTTTTTAAATTTTAAATTGCTGTTTTCATTTATTAAACGTATTAGTGTTTTTTTATTTAAATTTTAAATTGTTCTTTACATTAATTAAACATCTTAGTGTTTTTCTTTAATTTTTAACTTGTCGTTTACATTGATTAAACATCTTAGTATTTTTCTTTAAATTTTAACTTGTTGTTTACATTGATTAAACGTTTTTTTTCTTCTTTAAGTTTTAAATAGTTGTTTACATTGATTAAACTTATTTGATTTTTTTCTTTACAATTTAAATTGTTGTTTACATTGATTAAACGTATTAGTTCTTTTTATTAAATTTTAAATTGTTGTTTACATTGATTAAACGTATTTGTTTTTTTTTTTACATTACAAATTGTTGTTTACCATGATTAAGAGTATTAGTTTTTTTCTTTAATTTTAAATAAAAGTTTTATAGTTTACTAATAATGAGTTACGCCCTGGTCATAATAAACCCTGATAGTAAAAAAAATTATGGTAAACCACTAAGGTTGGTAAACGGCCAAATTGTAGAAACTTAAACTATACATATCAAAATTGTATAGTTTCTCCTTTGACAAACAACATGATCCGATAAATATTGTTATAATATCACAATCTCAAATTTTAAAGTAACAATTTCCAAGTCAGCACTAGTTTGGAGAAGATGGACACTTCTACTACCCACCAATGTTTGTAAAATTTGTATATTTTGTTATTTTTAGATTACAAGTAATATTTAAAGATACACATTTCTAACTATGGTTGGGATCAATTCTTTATATATGTAAATGAAGTGTACAGGGTTGAATAAACAACACTGTTTAAACAATCCCCAAAACATATCTAAACCAGTAACAAATATATAAATGCTCCTTCTTGTATTTGTGACTTAAACTTCAACCTAATACTTAATAGTCTGGTTAAACAACATAATATCTAACCCTATTTTCAAAACTAAATTGTTGGTCTACATGAATATATTTTGTTTAATTGGTTGAAAAACATAATGTAAAGTTGAGCTAAATGTTAATGAATTATAATTGATGTTGTTCATCAAGTTATACTATATTGTATTGCAGATGTTTGCCCACCAAACAAGTGTGAAGTGGTTCAATTCATGGTTCAATCCTAGGAGCTATAAAAAAGTTAAGGTAAATTTTGTTTTTATTGTAATTTAATATGTCAAAAGCTCCTATACAACACATATGTTCCTTAATATAATCTTGTTTTTCATTTAAGTTGTGCTGTTCTAAATATCATGACAATATAAATATTTCCTCAAAAGTTTTAAAGCAAAATTAAGGATTATTTACTATTATATAACTACACTATTTGTGTGCAAAGTTTGATTGGGTATAATAAATAATTGTTTGACTTAAAAGTCAGATGGTAAATAAAAATTTATTTTGAAATAGAGTTCCATTGTGGCAAATTTTAAAATGCAAAAATGAAATTAAATAAAGTCAAACTTGACAAGCCTAATGAAATGCAGTAAATTTAATATAGTTTGTTAGTCTATATCAGTTTTATATTAGAACAGTACATCATATGTTTTTCTGTAAATACTCTTCCAATTATTTGTCACCATATTTAAACAAACATTCATTAATAGTGGGTGGAATGTACTTAGTATTTTTTTTTTTTCATCATATTATATTTTGATTGTTTCCTTTTGAGACTAGCTCTGACTTGGTAAGTATTCTACCAATTATTGCATGAGTTGGCTTTTTTTAGTTCTCACAGCTATTTTTTATTTGTTAAAAGTTTGCAAGTGTTTCTAATAAAAAGTTTTTTGAAGAGTGAAACAACTTTTTGTTTTAATAAGATAGTGTAAGATAATAAAGTCCCCCTTATTATTTATGATTGGTTTATGTAAACTACATTATCTATTTAAATTTTCAAGTATGTGACATCCAAAAACAAAAGTTTTTTTTTTCACAAGTAATTAATATAACTTGTATAAATAATCATTATGTTTAGGAAATTTAAATTATGTGGTTGCATTAGAAATATTTTTAGAAATATCCAGACTGGTATTAATACCATGTTAATACATTTGGTAATTTTTTTTTGTGTACTTTGTTATAACAAGTCTTTATTTTTCTTAAGTAATTAAATATTACTACTTGATTAACATAATTTTTTCACTATTTATTGTTTTTAATTTAACATGAGGCTAATTGATAAGTTTTTAGTCACTCAGATTAGGTTGGCTTCAATGCTACAAAAGCCTGTCATAGATAAGCCGTGGTATTAAAAAAAACAAAATTGTTTGTCTCTTTTATTGCTTTAACATATTTTATGTTTATATAAGTAATTTAAAAATTAAAGTTTTAAGGTTACAAGTGTTGATTATAACTTGTTACATTTTCTACATCTTATATGTGTTGACAGGTTTTGACAACTTTAGAATGTGCAAGGATCTTGAGGAAATTTTGAGCAATGATGCACATGAATCATCTGTAATCACACAACAACTGGACCTCAACCCAGGAAGGTCTCTAACTGCTCACTTAGGGCAGTAACAAGGTAAATATGTTATAGTTCTGACAATATTATCTAAATTGAATTAAACTCATTCAGTGATGTTTATAAGTGATGTAGTTTATAATTCATGTTCATTTTTGACCTAATAACTGGAATAGAATCTAGTAATGCTTTTAACTCAACAGAATGTTTAAAATATTGCTGGTAAAAATTATCATTATTGTTAATTTTAAATAAATATATCATTATAATTTTTCATTTAACATAAAAATTAGTGTGGTCATTACAAGTAAAAAGTAAAATTTAACAAAAAAACTTTAAACTTGGTTTAAAGACTAATGAACATAAGCTAAGAATGTTTTTTAGGATGTGATATAGTTTATTACATAATTAATTAAATATTTAAAATATTGTTACAACAAAATTAAATTTACTCACTTTGTTAGTACATCACTATGAGTATTGTGATGGTTTTAAATGTTAAAGTTTGGCCAAAAGAAAATTTATTTGTATTCCAATGTTTTTCTTAAACTCAAGGTTTTTTAGTTTATCTAAAAATAATAGAAATAAACAAAAGGCTATGATTAAATTAAATAGTAGAACACACTTGATTATTTTTGCCCATCCACAATTTTATACAAAATATTATAAAAAAGCTTGATGACAACTTACCACTAAAAAATTATTGTTTCCTAAAATATTAGCAAGTTTCCCACTAAAATTAAAAAGAATAAGGAATTTTTTTTAAATCTAGCATACTCATATCAAAATAACAACGAATTTAAATTAAACAAACATGTTTTCAAGGTACGTATAGTAAAATATGTCATCAACCGTTTATAAGCACAACCTAAATAAGAAATTTACGAAAGTTCGAAGGTTTTGAGCTTAATTTTAGTTAAATTAGCAAAATTTTAAATAAATTGTATTTAACATGAAAAAGAAAAAATCCGCTAGGTGGCGCCACGGAGTCGAAATTTTTTACCCAAATATTTAGAATTAAAAAATAGTTTAAACTACATTTGTGCGTTTTTCTGTCACTGTTTTGGCTTTTGAACCTTAATAATTAACCAGAAAAACTTTTACTACAGGAATTTTCTTATATTTTTCGATTTTTTCTAGGGGTTTTCAGAATATTGCAAACTTTTAAAGATTTGTAGGGAAGTGGGAGCCTTGTATTGGTTTTAGCTAAATGTGCTGATTAATGTGAATGTTAAAGATTTTTGAAGAGTAAAACACTATGAACAAATGAAAATACAAAAGCAGATGTTATTCAACCCATTATAATTTCACAGAGCTGTCTTCATGTATTAATAGTTAACATCATTTTTTGTAGATTATAATACAAAGTTTGTATGTTGATAAATTGTATTTCAATGCAAGACCCACAATTTTAACTCAAATGTCTTGAGACTGGAAAATATTTAGCAGTTTAGATTATATTTTTTAGCTTGAATGAATACATATACCTTATTTACGTAAAAATTTTAAGTTGTCATGGTGTAAAATGGGTTTTAACACATACAAAAACTTACAAAGTCTGGTGTCCCTGAAAAGGAATTTAATAGTAATTCAACACTTCGCACCTAATGACTTAACCCTGTAATCATCATGAGTTAAATCTTACCCTATATACAATAAAAGCTCCTTGACAGTAATAATAACCCTTAAGCACAATGTTCTAGTACACATGAGTCTAATGTTAATTTGTGAATAAATGGAAGTTTGGACTCTATAAACGAAAGCTATAAGAGCTTTCAACTCACTAACTTAAAGACTATGTAAGCTGAAAGGGCAAAGTCAGCAGTTCTAAACATACTGTTAACACTTGTGTTGTAAAACTGCTTGTTATGTTTATGTCATAACCAATATTATATTTTGATTTGATAGCAGATATTTATTTATTAGTAGCTATTCTTTATTAGTGAAATTATTCAAACTAAAACAAACCAGTTTTTGCAGTTAAAAATCATACCTATTATCCCAAATTAGACTTATTACTACGAATTTATAACAGTTTTTTTCCTATTTTTTTTTTGTATTAATTAAAGCCCCGAAAGTAATAAAAATGTTAATCACCAGATAAAAGTAAATGATAGGTTTATGTATTAGGGCTTACACCTGATAGTAAGAATATTTTTAAATTGAATCTTTTAAACAGGATTTCCGTGAAGCTCTCTCTTTGAGTGAAGGTCAGTAGACAGATCCCCAGAGTGATTGGTCTTTACGAGTCAATTCCTCTTCCCACTCTGAATGCATCATCCGCAAGGTAATTTCTACATAGTATGTTTGAAAATCATTCGTTTGTACTTGTGATTGTTTTTAAACTTATAGTGAATAAGTTTAACAAACAAGAAGCCATGTTGTAATAACAAATAGTTTTTTAAACACCTTAACACAAATTTAAAAACATAAATTTCTAGTTTTACAAGTTCTGAGGAGAATAAATTGTCCTATTTAGTTAACTAATGCTAGTCAATAATAAAATACAAAAAGTTGATCGATTTAATAAAAGTAATACAAACATGATGATATATTAAACTAAATAAAGTGGTCATCTTGCTTGTGAATTGTTTTTTGAAATGTTGTTTTAAAATCGTGTAATAATACATTTTGTAACAACTTAAACTTCCTTGATTATTTTTTGAACATATGTATTTTAGGAAGCGTTTTTAAAGTTTACCCTAAATATATATCATTAATGACCTACTATTTAGTAACTAATTTAACAAACTTTGAACATTTTTATTGTATTTTATTACTGTAAAGTAACCATTTTGTACCAGTTTCTTAGGTAATTTGTTGCCAAACCATAAACAGAACCAAATAAAGTCCATAATTTTTTGGTGCTCAATTATATGCTTATTTTAAAGAGCTCGGTTTTATTATTTTGAATTAAACAAATAATCAATTTTGATCAATTAACTATTGCGAAACACATCTATCAGGGTTAGCTAAAAACCATCTGGAAATTGAACAAAAATTACTGGAGTTTTATCATCAATTCTTACGAAAAAACAATGAATTTCTGAAGTCCATGTTATACAATAATGTTTATTAGACATCATAAACTTAAATTTTTATAAACCACATTCAAGTAGCATTACAGTATCTCTTCATTATCGTTAAAAAATTTAACGATTTCTTTACCTTGAAATTTATGTCATACTCAAGGTGGAAAAAAAAACTTGTATTTTCAAAACCTGAAAAAAACCTTTGACAACCCTGAGATATGCTCAAATGATAAATAGGTTAAAGGCAATTTTTAAATAGTTAATGATAAACTGCTTGATAAAAATGTGAATGAAGTGTAGCTTTAGTAGATAAGTTTGTTAGTAAAAGCTAATTATTTTTTTTCAAACAGAACGACATCACAGCCGGAGACGGAACGATGAAGGAAGGAGAGATTCAGAATCAGTGCGGATCGGATAACTTATTTATATACATTTGAATAAACTTTTTGCATTTAAATTGTGTTTACTTTGTCATAATTAAATAGATTAAGACAGAAAATTAATACTTGGGTGTAGTGAAATAAGCTTTATTATTCGGCATTTTCTGTTATTTAGTAATTTCATTTATTTACATGGTATAATGTCTTAAGTTTAAGCCCAATAACAGCTTTTTTTTAATGAAAACATAAAGCCCATAAAATAATTGGTTTTATATAACCGTTCATATCGTACACCAGTTAGATACAGTTTAGTCCAGCACAAGTTTATATAAGGACAGTTTAATTCAACTTGACGACTATGAGTATGTCTTTAAAAAATTGTTTTAAATCCCCCTCTGAATATTGATAGAAACTAAAAATGTATTATCACCGTCATGATCATAAAATGCTTATCACTTAGTAAAGCTGTTAATTGAAAGTTTCAAAATTTTTTATTTGTAAAAAAATTAATATATTTTCATACTAGTTGCCTTGTTACAAGTATAATATTTGGCAACTTATTATCACTGTTGTTCGATTTTAGATCTATATATAAATTTATATGTTGCACAAATACTATTTTTCTCGATAGCCAGGTGTGTGGTTATCGTGTAAAATACACTTCTTGTAACATATATAATAATCTTCTGATCTAGTTGCACTTAAAAACCACCAAGCTAAACCCTTTTTCCTTATAATAAATATAAGATAATTTTACTGATTTAAAACAAAAATTTTGGTTTATTATAATTTTGGTTTATTATAAATGTGATTATTTAGAGTTTCTGTATCAAACAGAAAACTTAGTTCAACCGGCGTAAGCATTACGACGACGCCCTAAGAACCAATTTCAAAATATCGACAAAGTCCGGAGCCAGGACACCGAAGGTGTCCGCCAGCGTATATATAAAATATAATAAAGGGTTCGCTACCCTTTATTATATTTTATACTTTCACTTTAGGGAATTTCCCAAATATTTAGATAAATGTACACCCCAAAAATAAATTTCAAAGTTAACAAAAAATAAACATTTTCAACAGTTTTTAATCGAGTCTTTTAGCCATCATGTTATAAATAGTCAAATCAGATAGAACACCGGTTTTTAGTCAGTTAGTTCCTAAAAGTGTAGTAATAAATAAATTGCGAAAGAATAGCAAACTTGTTGACTTAATTTGATTAAACAGAATTTTTTTTAATTGTTTTTTAATACATCTTTTTAATACATATGCCTACCACCACATGTAAAATTGTGAAAATATTATTATAATAAACAATTTTTTAAATTTCACTCTAACTGACTAAAACCAATCTCTTATCTAACATGAATAGCAAGTAACAATATAAATTGAACAAAAGTACAATTGATCAAGTCATACTTATGTTTAATTTATACTATTAAATGCTTAAAACAGCCTAAACTAGCTATACTTGAATATAAAGAATTCATAAGAGAAATCATATAGAATTAAAGCAAAAAGACAGTGGATTTTAAAATAGCTACCTAGGCATAAAGCAATCATCTAAAAATATGCAAATACAATCTCAAAATCAGAAACAATTGTAAGTTCAAAAGAGTAACAGTTGGAAAATATCTATAAATAACAGTTATCTAAGGTGGAAACAAAGAACTCAAATAGTTCAACTTGTAGTTGCTTGAAATTTTAATGCTTGAAACTTTGATATTATTTCAAGTATTTTTAACACTATTGTTTTACATGTTTAAATAGAAATATTGATAGTATTAAATAATAATTAAAAGCTTAAAATAAGTTTGTACCTTTGTAGTTGCAGTTACAATAGAATAACACAACTTGTAACTGTTTAAATTTTCATCACAGAAAAGTAAACATTTATTTGTCCAAAGATGTTAATTTATTAAAGTTAGAAAGTATTTTGTAAGATGGAAACAAAGAATTCAAACTTTACAACTTTTAAATAGCTTGAAACTGTAAAAATAATTTAACTGTTTTTCAACACTAATGTTTCATATGTTTGAATAGAAATATTGATGCTAAGAAGACATAATTCCGAACTTAGAAATAAGTTTCTTCCTAAACAGTTACAGTTATAACAAGAAGAAAAAAGCATGTAACTGATTGAAATTTCAACAGACAAAAGTAAAGAGTTGTTTGTCAAAAGATGTTGATAAAACACATATGTTCAACAGACAAAAGTAAAGAGTTGTTTGTCAAAAGATGTTGATAAAACACATATGTTCAACAGACAAAATTATTTGTTTAAAGAAGTTGATCGTATATCATCTAAAGCTTGCAACATGTACTAGCTCATTGATGTTTTCATATTAATTCATAATAACTTATTTTGTTTTTATAATTCATGCATTGTAAAAAAAGAACAAGAAAAATTGACAACAAAAAAATTATACCGTAAACTAGATGTGCTTACAACACAAGGTTTTCTAGAGAAATGATTCATATGAAAAATTAATATTCTTCCAAAATCTTATTTGATTGTTTACGTCACAAATAAAAACATAGTTTAGTTTATGCGCGGTCATATAAGCCCGCCTAATATTTATGCAAATTTTCCCTTTGTTAGAAATTTCAAAACGTATACCTTTTGATAGCTGAATTTTTTCTGATCTTTTATGTAAATTTTATTTTTTTAGTCTAAGCATTGTTTTTAAATTTACAGTGTTTTATTTTAAAAACAAATAATGCCACCATAAAACTTTCTTTAAAAACACTAACATAAAAACTGTTGTAACTTATTTAAAATGATAATTATACTAAGTTTATTTTCTAACAGTCAAAATGTTAGATATGGTAGGTGAGGATAAATAAAATATTGAAAAATTAAAATAAAGTGTGAAAAAGCGTTCTTAACGTTTACTGAACATTTTTTATACCCACTATACTCATTACACAATACTTTTCAAAAATTCAAAAATAATTAAATACAAATAAATAAAGATAGTTTAATCTCAGCTAACTGTAAAAAACATTTTCATCTAAACTGTTATTTCGTAATAAAAGTATTTTGAAATTAATATGGTTTTAAAATTCAATAGCTTGCATTTATAAAAATAAACGTTGATAACCAGCTTGAGTTCAAAAACTCAATCTGTTAAACATGTGAAAACCGTTGTTTTTTTAGAACTAATAAGCCTTCAATAAATACATATTTAAATTTATACTTCGAAAAATATAATTACACTTTATAGAAACACAAACTCTTAAACTATTTTATAAATTGAAATAACGTTGCATTATACTATATATATTTTTTTAGTTTTCTTTTTGTTTTATAATCTACTTACACTGTTACCTTTGAGCGATTCTCCGATTTGGTCAGATGGGAAATTTACAGCCAGGTGGTAATTGTGCGCGGATTGGAATTGAGCGGTTCCAATTTTACATAGAATAAGTTTAACTACCACCTTGAAAACTATCTAAATAACTATAAAATATTTGTTACATTTTTTCACCGCTTTTATTTCGAAAAATATAAATGTTATAAACTTGCATCTGCATGCTAAATCTTATTTTTTATTCATTTTTAAAATATGTTTTGTTAATTTCAGTTAAACTGCTTAGCTTTAAATTTTGATAAAGTTAGTGAAAGTTTTGAGACGTGTTTGGAACCTAAAACCAAAAATTTGGCAGTTTTCGGAGGTGAATGGAAAGTATTTAGATTGTATTCTTTCGAATTATCAGATAAGTAATTGCTCTCAGAATTTTCATTTATGCTAGATGTGCTTGGACATATGAACGAACTGAACATCAAACTAAAGGCGAAGAGTACTTTTGCATTGAAACGTACTCTTTAGTCAAGACATACATGTTAAAATTAAAGCTATTTCCTTGCCATCTCAATAATAAAAACTTGACGCATTTTGTAACACTTGCTGTTAATTTTTTGTGAACAATCATAATTAGTGTAAAGTAGTAGTGTAATTAGTGTTAAGTTGAAGTTTATAAATGCAAGTTACTGAATTTTAAAACCAGATAGATTTAAAATTGTTTTTTGACAAAGTAATAGTTTAGAAAAAAAATATTTATAGGTAGCTAAGAATAAACAAAACTTTTTCATATTAAAAAAATATTTAAATAAAAACAAAACACATATACTTAATGTTTTTTTAATTTTGGAAAAGTTATGTTTAAATTTTTTTAATAATTAAAATATTTTAATAATATTGAACTAAATTTAGTAAAATTATATTTTTAAAATTACGAAAATTAAAATGTGAATGCTTGTAACCTTAAATTATCTATTTTAATTTCACAACTTTATTCATGATATCTGGTAAAAATGCAACTAGTAACAAAACAATAAAAAGTTCAGATAATTAGTATTTTTAACGTAATAATTTGTAATGTAATATTAATGTAAACAAAAAATTAAATTTTAAATCACAAAAAAATTATTACTTATTGTTGCATGTGTACTTAAAAATCAAGCTTGAAATATTCTCTTAGACTTTTATTAGGAATTAGAAAACTTACAAAAAAATTTATAAATAAAATTATAAAAAAAGGATGTAAAAACCACACAAACATAATATTCAAAAATTGAAACCTAAATATACCTTATAAATTTATTTGCGAAAAAAATGTAAATCACTATTTAAGATTTTGTTGTGTAGTATTATATTTCGGTTTTACAATATATATATAAATATGTATGTATGTATTAAAAAAGTTATATAAATACTTAAACTGACAAGACATGAGCTTTGAAGTAGAAATAAAAGCTAAGAAATAAGGCGAGCAGAAAAAGATTGTTCTTATATTTTGTCTGAAAACTCAAGTTGTGGTACGGCTGTGCAAGAAAACCAATAAATATCTTTCATACTTTCGAATATTTCTTCGGATAATTCTTTCTTTTCTACATCATAAGATGAAAGTTTCTTTTGACTTAACGAGTACACCTTATTCCCTATAGAAAACAATCCTGATACCGCAAAACCTTCTGTGTCCATGTAACTCAAATTCAATTTATCAAATTTATTATTAGTAGAGTCAAAAACTTCAAGTACCTCACCATATCCACACACAAACATTTTGTTTTTATTTGTAACTAAGCAGTGAGAATGTCTACCTTTAACCATATTTGGCATAGATGACCATGTATTAGCAAAATAGTCATAAGACTCAACTGTGTTAGAACGTCTACGATCTTGATTTAAACCGCCAGATATAACAATTTTTCCTTCAAAAACAGTACAAGCTGCTTTTACTCTAGCATTGTTCATTTCAGTAATGGTCGTCCAGTAATTATTCTTTGTATTAAAACACATGCAAGAGTCTATAACTTCGCTTACCTCGTTAAGACCTCCAAGTAAATATATTCCACTCATAAAAGCACAAACACTAAAACCTTTTTGGGCATCTTCAACATAAGTAATTTTCTGCCACTTATTCTTGGTCAAAGAATATTTTTCTACAAGCAAAGTTTTTTGACGAGTTTTGTCACGGCCACCAATAACATACACTTCACCTTGACAGTAAATCATTTGATGAAAGTATCGTTCTGTTTGCATGCGAGCTAGAACTTTTACGTCTTTAAGTTTTTTACCGTTAATTTTTATCACACGGTTCTGTACTTTGAAAGTTCTGTTGAAATCATCAAGAATACCGCCACTTAGCATAACATCAAACAAATTTTGAGCACAACGACTGTATGAAACAGTACTTTTAGGTTTTTTTTGATGAGCTTTTCTCATTTTTTCTGCAATTTCCACTTGTAATTTGGGTGATATTTGAATCAGAATACTGTTGATTATTTGAGACCCACTTGGTAACGAAAAAAAATTAACTTTTGATAAAAGAACTTTTGCAAACTTCTTTCTCTGTTCTTTATCATGACCCACCCAACTTTCAACTGCAAGCAGTACTTCTAGTTCTGAATCAATATTTAGTTTAGAACTTGAAATAACTTTCGCAACTAGATTAAAATCTAGTTCTAAAAAGTTTTTAGTTTCAAAAACTATATTGAACAAACGTCTAATGTAAGATAAAGTTTGCTTATCAAGTTCGGAAAAGTTAAAAATGTTGGCTATTTGATAATAAGTTGTCACATTTTCGATATTAATTTTTTCAGATACTAGTCTAAAGTTTGTTATCTCAAGGTTCTCTTGCAATAAAAATTTGTTTGATTTCAGAATCTTGACAAACTGAATTGGTAACATCTTCTTATTTCCTGAAAATAAATTGCAACTAGACTAACAGTTTTATACATTTTAAAGCTATTTTTTCTAACCCATCTAACACTGTTCAACGTTAAAATTACTATTAAGAGTTTAATAAATTAATAAACATTAAATTGCTAATGCAATACCAAGTCTGAGTTTGTTTTATTCGAATTGATTAATTGAATAACCGTTTGTAATTAAAATGAACAACTATCATACATGATAAAGAGTTTTAAGAATTAAAGAACATAAATTTTATTAACAATTCAATTTAACAAACTTCCAACGGGACCTTCGTTGTCCATTCTTGATATTTTGTCATTTTGTAAAGCGTTTTGTTTACACAAGCTGATATAGGTACTACCCGTACCATTCGTAGTCTTTGCATCAAAAGTTTTATTGCCTTGACTAATAGTTTCTAGTTCTGTTTCTTTTGCATCATTTTGGCTTTGGATAATTTCAAAAGACATGTTTAATTTGTAACTTTAAGTATTTTTACGAGCACCTAAATGATTATATTTTAAACATTATTAAAATTTACTGAAACATTAACTATTATTCTTTGTTAAAGCCTCATATATTATAAATTAGGTAAAGATTGAAATAGTTTTGTATTATCGTTAAAAATCATACAAATATAGTCTTTATTTAACTAAGTTCTAAATATAACTGTCAAAACAAAAAAAAACATAAATAAGGTCTTTTATTTAACACAAATACATTTCAACAAATTTTATTAGTCTGATACAATTATAACAGAACTGATGAATCTTAAACTTATATAACCTTATGATTGCATCAGAAATTAGTTGATCAAGCAAAACACAAAACAAAAAGTAATTAAAAATCTAAATAAACATAATTAAATATAACATGAGAGAACTAACTAACTTAATGACGATAATGAATAATCAAAATACTTCTGCTTTGATAATTTTGATTTATTTAAATGAATGTATATGGCTTCAATTTTAACCAGGTCACAAATTTTTTTACATCTTCTTAATATTTTAAACAACTTTTAATTATAAACTTTTCCACGGACTGTATTTTTAACTAATTTTTTGATATTGAAGATCTATTATTGGATATATACATCACTATGCATACTTATATATTGCTTGTAATACACTTTAAAATAATGGCGACCATGTTTTTGTGACTTGGAGCTGCTTTCTAAAACCTTTGCAAAATCTTACTGCCTAGTGAATATTTTAATGTACAATTTTAGTGTAAAAAGACTTTGCTAAAGAAGTGTGCATACAAAATCATGAAATGCTCACTTAAAGTTATAAGAAGCAAAACCGTGTAACTAGCCTGAGCAAAACCAAACTAACACGAATTAGCAAGAGTGTATTAGAAAGTATAAAACGAAATAGAAAAAACATAGTTAATATTTTTTAAAGAGATTATACTCAAAACCTTTTTTGTGACTAGATAAAGAAGGGAAGTGCAAGCTACGGAATGCGGGCAGGCCAACCGAATATTTCTGGCACTTTATCCAGAATTACCATATTTTAACTTGTAAAAAACTAATGCAAACCAAGAAACTTCAGTATGCGCAGTTTAAGTAAATATTTTTAGATACTCTAGAGACACCTCTATAGCAACATTAATTAAAAAAAAACTAGCTTTTTTCATGATTCAACATATAGTTCAATTACTAAATATGACAATAATAATAATAGTTGAAAAGAGTTTAACCTAAAACTTTAAGTTTTAATAAATTTATATGGACTTTAGATAAGTTGAGTTTTAATAAATTTTCAAATAGAAATTGATATAAATTCTAAAGACATTACGTAAGTCGTAAGGCTAGGTAAACTAATAAAACAAAAAAAAATTATTTAGTTTGAATTCAACAAATGTAGCTAAACAACCAATTTTATTAAAATGCTGAGCATAAAAGTATGCTTTTATTTCATTATATTATTTTTGTAAATAAGTAAATAAATTAAAAGTGTACTACAAGAATAAAAGCTTGACGTAAGATTTACATAATGTTTCTTTAAAACTCGTGCCAAACAATTTAAAAAATAAATGAGTTCTTCGAAGTTAAAGTTTAGTTAAAATTTTTCATAAGCTTTTCCCATGATTTTTTCTTCATGTTTTAATTAGTCTTTTAAAAAATATATAATAATAATAACAAATAATTAACTAGCTGTGCAAAGTAAATTATGAAATAAATCTATACAGTTTGTATACAAAATAACTCCAAAACAAACTGGTGCACAATAGTGTACACGAATTTTTTTTTTGGTGCAAGAAACTTTTAGGGTTCATGAACCTCATTTAGAAAACAAAATTTTTAGCTTTTATTATTTTGGCCATTTTACTCTCATAATCTATTTTGTAATTAAACCACATACATAAATTATTGTATAATTATAATTGTAACTATAATTACAATGCAATTAAAAAAAAAACAAATAAAACATACGTAACAACTTATAAAACAATTTAAAAAAACAACACAACTGTTGCGTTGAACTTTAATAAGTTCCAATACATTATAAGACTATTTTGCCTTTAAAAAAATCTGGTAAGTTAAAGACTTGTTTTAAAATAAATTAAAAATAATTATGTAGTTCTTAAAAGCATTATATTATATAACAAAATAAAGCATATATAAACTATAAGTGTACAAAATAAGCTAAAATATGCGAATTAAAATAAACTTTAAGCAATTTACCGATAAACTGTTTTTTTAAAAATAACGTAAGTTTAATTTGTTGTTAACGTTGATTAAACATCTTAGTGATTTTTTTTAAATTTTAAATTGCTGTTTTCATTTATTAAACGTATTAGTGTTTTTTTATTTAAATTTTAAATTGTTCTTTACATTAATTAAACATCTTAATGTTTTTCTTTAATTTTTAACTTGTCGTTTACATTGATTAAACATCTTAGTATTTTTCTTTAAATTTTAACTTGTTGTTTACATTGATTAAACGTTTTTTTCTTCTTTAAGTTTTAAATAGTTGTTTACATTGATTAAACTTATTTGATTTTTTTCTTTACAATTTAAATTGTTGTTTACATTGATTAAACGTATTAGTTCTTTTCATTAAATTTTAAATTGTTGTTTACATTGATTAAACGTATTTGTTTTTTTTTTTACATTACAAATTGTTGTTTACCATGATTAAGAGTATTAGTTTTTTTCTTTAATTTTAAATAAAAGATTTATAGTTTACTAATAATGAGTTACGCCCTGGTCATAATAAACCCTTATAGTAAAAAAAATTATGGTAAACCACTAAGGTTGGTAAACGGCCAAATTGTAGAAACTTAAACTATACATATCAAAATTGTATAGTTTCTCCTTTGACAAACAACATGATCCGATAAATATTGTTATAATATCACAATCTCAAATTTTAAAGTAACAATTTCCAAGTCAGCACTAGTTTGGAGAAGATGGACACTTCTACTACCCACCAATGTTTGTAAAATTTGTATATTTTGTTATTTTTAGATTACAAGTAATATTTAAAGATACACATTTCTAACTATGGTTGGGATCAATTCTTTATATATGTATATGAAGTGTACAGGGTTGAATAAACAACACTGTTTAAACAATCCCCAAAACATATCTAAACCAGTAACAAATATATAAATGCTCCTTCTTGTATTTGTGACTTAAACTTCAACCTAATACTTAATAGTCTGGTTAAACAACATAATATCTAACCCTATTATCAAAAATAAATTGTTGGTCTACATGAATATATTTTTTTTAATTGGTGGAAAAACATAATGTAAAGTTTAGGTAAATGTTATTGAATTATAATTGATGTTGTTCATCAAGTTATACTATATTGTATTGCAGATGTTTGCCCACTAAACAAGTGTGAAGTGGTTCAATTCATGGTTCAATCCTAGGAGCTATAATAAAGTTAAGGTAAATTTTGTTTTTATTGTAATTTAATTTATCAAAAGCTCCTATACAACACATATGTTCCTTAATATAATCTTGTTTTTCATTTAAGTTGTGCTGTTCTAAATATCATGACAATATAAATATTTCCTCAAAAGTTTTAAAGCAAAATTAAGGATTATTTACTATTATATAACTACACTATTTGTGTGCAAAGTTTGATTGGGTATAATAAATAATTGATTGACTTAAAAGTCAGATGGTAAAAAAAAAATTATTTTGAAATAGAGTTCCATTGTGGCAAATTTTAAAATGCAAAAATGAAATTAAATTAAGTCAAAGTTGACAAGCCTAATGAAATGCAGTAAATTTAATATAGTTTGTTAGTTTATATCAGTTTTATAATAGAATAGTACATCATATGTTTTTCTGTAAATACTCTTCCAATTATTTGTCACCATATTTAAACAAACATCCATTAATAGTGGGTGGAATGTACTTAGTATTTTATTTTTTCTCACCATATTATATTTTGATTGTTTCCTTTTGAGACTAGCTCTGACTTGGTAAGTATTCTACCAATTATTGCATGAGTTGGCTTTTTTTAGTTCTCAGAGCTAGTTTTTATTTGTTAAAAGTTTGCAAGTGTTTCTAATAAAAAGTTTTTTGAAGAGTGAAACAACTTTTTGTTTTAATAAGATAGTGTAAGATAATAAAGTCCCCCTTATTATTTATGATTGGTTTATGTAAACTACATTATCTATTTAAATTTTCAAGTATGTGACATCCAAAAACAAAAGTTTTTTTTTCACAAGTAATTAATATAATTTGTATAAATAATCATTATGTTTTGGAAATTTAAATTATGTGGTTGCATTAAAAATATTTTTAGAAATATCCAGACTGGTATTAATACCATGTTAATACATTTGTTTTTTTTTTGCCTACTTCAGTATAACAAGTCTTTATTTTTCTTAAGTAATTAAGTACTACTACTTGATTAACATAATTTTTCACTATTTGTTGTTTTTAATTTAATATGAGGCTAATTGATAAGTTTTTAGTCACTCAGATTAGGTTGGCTTCAATGCTTCAAAAGCCTGTCATAGATAAGCCGTAGTATTAAAAAAAACAAAACTGTTTGTCTCTTTTATTGCTTTAACATATTTTATGTTTATATAGGTAATTTAAAGATTAAAGTTTTAAGGGTACAAGTGTTGATTATAACTTGTTATATTTTCTACATCTTATATGTGTTGACAGGTTTTGACAACTTTAGAATGTGCAAGGATCTTGATGAAATTTTGAGCAATGATGCACATGAATCATCTGTAATCACACAACAACTGGACCTCAACCCAGGAAAGTCTCTAACTGCTCACTTAGGGCAGTAACAAGGTTAATGTGTTATAGTTCTTGCTTTTGTACTAATAGCTACAATAAATCATAAATAGTTAAATTTAAAGAAAGTAAAGGTGACAACGATATCTAAATTTAATTAAACTCATTCAGTGATGTTTATAAGTGATGCAGTTTATATTTAATGTTCATTTTTGACCTAATTACTGGAATAGAATCTAGTAATGCTTTTAACTCAACAGAATGTTTAAAATATTGCTGGTAAAAATTATCATTATTGTTAATTTTAAATAAATTTATCATTATAATTTTTCATTTAACATAAAAATTAGTGTGGTCATTACAAGTAAAAAGTAAAATTTAACAAAAAAACTTTAAACTTGGTATAAAGAATAATGAACATAAGCTAAGAATGTTTTTTTAGGATGTGATATAGTTTATTAAATAATTAAATAAATATTTAAAATATTGTTACAACAAAATTAGATTTACTCACTTTGTTAGTACATCACTTTGAGTATTATGATGGTTTTAAATGTTAAAGTTTGGCCAAAAGAAAATTTATTTGTATTCCAATGTTTTTCTTAAACTCAAGGTTTTTTAGTTTATCTAAAAATAATAGAAATAAACAAAAGGCTATGATTAAATTAAATAGTAGAACATACTTGATTATTTTTGCCCATTCACAATTTTATACAAAATATTATAAAAAAGCTTGATGACAACTTACCACTAAAAAGTTATTGTTTCCTAAGATATTAGCAAGTTTCCCACTAAAATTAAAAAGAAAAAGGAATTTTTTTAAAATCTAGCATACTCATATCAAAATAACAACAAATTTATATTAAACAAACATGTTTTCAAGGTATGTATAGTAAAATATGTCATCAACCGTTTATAAGCACAACCTTAATAAGAAATTTACGAAAGTTCGAAGGTTTTGAGCTTAATTTTAGTTAAACTAACAAAATTTTAAATAAATTGTATTTAACATGAAAAATAAAAAAATCCGCTAGGTGGCGCCACGGAGTTTTTTAAACCCAAATATTAAGATTTAAAAAATAGTTTAAACTACATTTGTGCGTTTTTCTGTCACTGTTTTGGCTTTTAAACCTTAATAATCAACCAGAAAAACTTTTACAACAGAAATTTTCTTATATTTTTCGATTTTTTCTAGGGGTTTTCAGAATATTGCAAACTTTTAAAGATTTGTAGGGAAGTTGGAACCCTGTATTGGTTTTAGCTAAATGTGGTGATTAATGTCAATGTTAAAGATTTTTAAAGAATCAAACACTATAAACAAATGAAAATACAAAAGCAGATGTTATTCAACCCATTATAATTTCACAGAGCTGTCTTCATGTATTAATAGTTAACATCTTTTTTTGTAGACTATAATACAAAGTTTGTATGTTGATAAATTGTGATTCAATGCAAGACCCACAATTTAAACTCAAATGTCTTGAGACTGGAAAATATTTAGCAGTTTAGATTATATTTTTTAGCTTGAATACATATACCTTGTTTATGTAAGTTGTAATGGTGTAAAATGGGTTATAACACATACAAAAACTTACAAAGTCTGGTGTCCCTGAAAAGGAATTTAATAGTAATTCAACACTTCGCACCTAATGACTTAACCCTGTAATCATCATGAGTTAAATCTTACCCTATATACAATAAAAGCTCCTTGACAGTAATAATAACCTTTAAACACAATGTTCTAGTACACATGAGTCTAATGTTAATTTCTGAATAAATGGAGGTTTGGACTCTATAAACGAAAGCTATAAGAGCTTTCAACTCCACTAACTGAAAGACTATGTAAGCTGAAAGGGCAAAGGTTTTACTTGTCAGCAGTGGTGATACAGATATAATATAACATACTGTTAACACTGTGTTGTAAAACTGCTTGTTATGTATTTATTTATTAGTAGCTATTCTTTATTAGTGAAATTATTCAACCAAAACAAACCAGTTTGTTGCAGTTAAAAATCATACCTATTACCCCAAATTAGACTTATTACTACGAATTTGTAACACATTTTTTCCTATTTGTTTTTTATATTAATTAAAGCCCAAAAAGTAATAAAAGTATTAATCATCAAATAAAATTAAATGATAGGTTTATGTATTAGGGCTTACACCTGATAGTAAGAATATTTTTAAATTGAATCTTTAAAACAGGATATCCGTGAAGCTCTCACTTTGAGTGAAGGTCAGTAGACGGATCCCCAGAGTGATTGGTCTTTACGAGTCAATTCCTCTTCCCACTCTGAATGCATCATCCGCAAGGTAATTTCTACATAGTATGTTTGAAAATCATTCGTTTGTACTTGTGATTGTTTTTAAACTTATAGTGAATAAGTTTAACAAACAAGAAGCCATGTTGTAATAACAAATAGTTTTTTAAACGCCTTAACACAAATTTAAAAACATAAATCTCTAGTTTTACAAGTTCTGAGGAAAATAAATTGTCCTATTTAGTTAACTAATGCTAGTCAATAATAAAATACAAAAAGTTGATCGATTTAATAAAAGTAATACAAACATGATGATATATTAAACTAAATAAAGTGGTCATCTTGCTTGTGAATTGTTTTTTGAAATGTTGTTCTGAAGTCTTGTAATAATACATTTTGTAACATTTTAAACTTCCTTGATTATTTTTTGAACGTATGTATTTTAGGAAGCGTTTTTAAAGTTTACCTTAAGTATATATCATTGTTGACTTACTATTTAGTAACTAATTTAACACACTTTGAACATTTTTATTGTATTCTATTACTGTAAAGTAACCATTTTTTACCAGTTTCTTATGTATTTTTTAGCCTAACCATAAACAGAACAAAATAAAGTCCATAATTGTTTGATGCTCAAATATATGCTTGTTTTAAAGAGCTCGGTTTTATTATTTTGAATTAAACAAATAATCAATTTTGATCAATTAACTATTGCGAAACACATCTATCAGGGTTAGCTAAAAAAAATCTGGAAATTGAACAAAAGTTACTGGAATTTTATCATCAATTCTTACAAATAAACAATGAATTTCTGAAGTCTTTGTTATACAACAATGTTTATTTAACATCATAAACTTAAATTTTTAAAAACCACATTCAAAGTAGCACTACAGTATCTCTTCATTAACGTTATTAAATTTAATGCATTCCTTACCTTGAAATTTATGTCATACTCAAGGTGGAAAAAAAACTTGTATTTTCAAAACCTGAAAAAACCTTTGACAACCCTGAGATATGCTCAAATGATTAATAGGTTAAAGGCAATTTTGAAATAGTTAATGATAAACTGCTTGATAAAAATGTGAATGAAGTGTAGCGTTAGTAGATAAGTTTGTTAGTAAAAGCTAATTATTTTTTTCAAACAGAATGACATCACAGCCGGAGACGGAACGATGAAGGAAGGGGAGATTCGGAAATAGTGCGGATCGGATAACTTATTTATAAACATTTGAATAAACTTTTTGCATTTAAATTGTGTTTACTTTGTCATAATTAAATAGATTAAGACAAAAAATTAATATTTGGGTGTAGTGAAGTTTTTTTTATTATTCTGCATTTTCTGTTATTTAGTAATTTCCTTTATTTACATGGTATAATGTCTTAAGTTTAAGCCCAATAACAGCTTTTTTTTTAATGAAAACATAAAGCCCATAAAATAATTGGATTTATATAACCGTTCAATTCGTACACCAGTTAGATACAGTTTAGTCCAGCACAAGTTTATATAAGGACAGTTTAATTCAACTTGACGACTATGAGTATGTCTTTAAAAATTTTTTTTAAATCCCCACCTGAATATTAATAGAAACTAAATGTATTATCACCGTCATAATCATAGAATGCTTATCACTTAGTAAAGTCGTTAATTGAAAGTTTCAAATTTTTTTTTGTAAGAAAGTTAATATATTTTCATACTAGTTGCCTTGTTACAAGTATAATATTTGGCAACTTATTATCACTGTTGTTCGATTTTAGATCTATATATAATTTATATGTTGCACAAATACTATTTTTCTCGATAGCCGGGTGTGTGGTTATCGTGTAAAATACACTTCTTGTAACATATATAATAATCTTCTGATCTAGTTGCACTTAAAAACCACCAAGCTAAACCCTTTTTCCTTATAATAAATATAAGCTAATTTTACTGATTTAAAACAAAAATTTTGAGTTTATTATAAATGTGATTATTTAGAGTTCCTGTATCAAACAGAAAACTTAATTCAACCGGCGTAAGCATTACGACGACGCCCTAAGAACATTTCAAAATATCGACAAAGTCCGGAGCCAGGACACCGAAGGTGTCCGCCAGCGTAGGACTTCGTCGATATTTTGAAATTGGTTCGCTACCCTTTGTTACATTTTATACTTTCACTTTAGGGAATTTCCCAAAAATTTAGATAAATGTACACCCCAAAAATAAATTTCAAAGTTAACAAAAAATGAACATTTTCAACAGTTTTTAATCGGGTCTTTTTTATTAGCCATCATGTTATAAATAGTCAAATCAGATAGAACACTGGTTTTTAGTCAGTTAGTTCCTAAAAGTGTAGTAATAAATAAATTGCGAAAGAATAGCAAACTCGTTGACTTAATTTGATTAAACAGAATTTTTTTAAATTGTTTTTTTACACATATGCCTACCACCACATGTAAAGTTGTGAAAATATTATTATAATAAACAATTTTTTAAATTTCACTCTAACTGACTAAAACAAATCTCTTATCTAACATGAGTAGCAAGTAACAAAATAAATTGAACAAAAGTACAATTGATCAAGTCATACTTATGTTTAATTTATATTTTATTAAATGCTTAAAACAGCCTAAACCAGCTATACTTGAATATAAAGTATTCATAAGAGAAATCATATAGAATTAAAGCAAAAAGACAGTGGATTTTAAAATAGCTGCCTAGGCATAAAGCAATCATTTAAAAATATGCAAATACAATATCAAAATTAGAAACAACTGTAAGTTCAAAAGAGTAACAGTTGGAAAATATCTATATATAACAGTTATCTAAGGTGGAAACAAAGAACTCAAATAGTTCAACTTGTAGTTGCTTGAAATTTTAATGCTTGAAACTTTGATATTATTTCAAGTATTTTTAACACTATTGTTTTACATGTTTAAATAGAAATATTGATAGTTACAGTAGAATAACACAACTTGTAACTAATTAAATTTTCATCACACAAAAGTAAACATTTATTTGTCCAAAGATGTTAATTTATTAAAGTTAGAAAGTATTTTCTAAGATGGAAACAAAGAATTCAAACTTTACAACTTTTAAATAGCTTGAATCTGTGAAAATAATTTAACTGTTTTTCAACACTAATGTTTCATATGTTTGAATAGAAATATTGATGCTAAGAAGACATAATTCCGAACTTAGAAATAAGTTTCTTCCTAAACAGTTACAGTTATAACAAGAAGAAAAAAGCATGTAACTGATTGAAATTTCAACAGACAAAAGTAAAGAGTTGTTTGTCAAAAGATGTTGATAAAACACATATGTTCAACAGACAAAAGTAAAGAGTTGTTTGTCAAAAGATGTTGATAAAACACATATGTTCAACAGACAAAATTATTTGTTTAAAGAAGTTGATCATATAACATCTAAAGCTTGCAACATGTACTAGCTCATTGATGTTTTCATATTAATTCATAATAAATTATTTTGTTTTTATAATTCATGCATTGTAAAAAAAGAACAAGAAAAATTGACAACAAAAAAAATTATACCGTAAACTAGATGTGCTTACAACACAAGGTTTTCTAGAGAAGTGATTCAAATGTAAAATTAATATTCTTCCAAAATCTTATTTGATTGTTTACGTCACAAATAAAAACATAGTTTAGTTTATGCGCGGTCATATAAGCCCGCCTAATATTTATGCAAATTTTCCCTTTGTTAGAAATTTCAAAACGTATACCTTTTGATAGCTGAATTTTTTTTTGATCTTTTATGTAAATTTTATTTTTTTAGTCTAAGCATTGTTTTTAAATTTACAGTGTTTTATTTTAAAAACAAATAATGCCACCATAAAACTTTCTTTAAAAACACTAACATAAAAACTGTTGTAACTTATTTAAAATGATATTTATACTAAGTTTATTTTCCAAACAGTCAAAATGTTAGATATGGTAAGTAAGTATGAATAAAATATTGAGTAAAATGTGAAAAAGCGTTCTTCACGTTTACTGAACATTTTTATACCCACTATACTCATTACACAATACTTTTCAAAAATTCAAAAAAAAATTAAATACAAATAAATAAAGATAGTTTAATCTCAGCAAACTGTAAAAAACATTTTCATCTAAACTGTTATTTCGTAATAAAAGTATTTTGAAATTAATATGGTTTTAAAATTCAATAGCTTGCATTTATAAAAATAAACGTTGATAACCAGCTTGAGTTCAAAAACTCAATCTGTTAAACATGTGAAAACCGTTGTTTTTTTAGAACTAATAAGCCTTCAATAAATACATATTTAAATTTATACTTCGAAAAATATAATTACACTTTATAGAAACACAAACTCTTAAACTATTTTATAAATTGAAATAACGTTGCATTATACTATATATATTTTTTTAGTTTTCTTTTTGTTTTATATTCTACTTACACTGTTACCTTTGAGCGATTCTCCGATTTGGTCAGATGGGAAATTTACAGCCAGTTGGGAATTGTGCGCGGATTGGAATTGAGCGGTTCCAATTTTACATAGAATAAGTTTAAATACCACCTTGAAAACTATCTAAATAACTATAAAATATTTGTTACATTTTTTCACCGCTTTTATTTTGAAAAATATAAATGTTATAAACTTGCATCTGCATGCTAAATCTTATTTTTAATTCATGTTTAAAATAGGTTTTGTTAATTTCAGTTAAACTGCTTAGTTAATTCTAATAAAGTTAGTGAAAGCTTTGAGACGTGTTTGGTAACTAAAACCGAAAATTTGGAAATTTTTGGAGGTGAATGAAAAGTATTTAGATTGTATTTTTTCGAATTATCAGATAAGTAATTGCTCTCAGAGTTTGCATTTATGCTAGATGTGCTTGGACATATGAACGAACTGAACATCAAACTAAAAGCGAAGAGTACTTTTGCATTGAAACGTACTCTTTAGTCAAGGCATACATGTTAAAGTTAAAACTATTTCCTTGCCATCTCAATAATAAAAACTTGACGCATTTTGTAACACTTGCATTTGTTGTTAATTTTTTGTGAACAATCATAATTAGTGTAAAGTAGTAGTGTAATTAGTGTTAAGTTGAAGTTTATAAATGCAAGTTACTGAATTTTAAAACCAGATAGATTTAAAATTGTTTTATGACAAAGTAATAGTTTAGAAAAAAAATATTTATAGGTAGCTAAGAATAAACAAAACTTTTTCATATTAAAAAAATATTTAAATAAAAACAAAACACATATACTTAATGTTTTTTTAATATTGGAAAAGTTATGTTTAAATTTCTTTAATAATTAAAATATTTTAATAATATTGAACTAAATTTAGTAAAATTACATTTTTAAAATTACGAAAATAAAAATGTGAATGCTTGTAACCTTAAATAATCTATTTTAATTTCACAACTTTATTCATGATATCTGGTAAAAATGCAACTAGTAAAAAAACAATATAAAGTTCAAATAATTAAAATTTTTAATGTAATAATCGAATTTGATTAAAAAAAATTAACAAAGTTTTTTTAATCACAAAAAAAATTATTACTTATTGTCGCATGTGTACTTAAAAATCAAGCTGAAAATATTCTCTTAGACTTTTATTAGGTATTAGAAAACTTACAAAAAAATTTATAAATAAAGTTAATAAAAAAAGGATGTAAAAACCACACAAACATAATATTCAAAAATTGAAACCTAAATATACCTTATAAATTTATTTGCGAAAAAAAATGTAAATCACTATTTAAGATTTTGTTGTGTAGTATTATATTTCGGTTTTACAATATATATATAAATATGTATGTATGTATTAAAAAAGTTATATAAATACTTAAACTAACAAGACATGAGCTTTGAAGTCGAAATAAAAGCTAAGAAATAAGGCGAGCAGAAAAAGATTGTTCTTATACTTTGTCTGAAAACTCAAGTTGTGGTATGGCTGTGCAAGAAAACCAATAAATATCTTTCATACTTTCGAATATTTCTTCGGATAATTCTTTCTTTTCTACATCATAAGATGAAAGTTTCTTCTGACTTAACGAGTACACCTTATTCCCCATAGAAAACAATCCTGATACCGCAAAACCTTCTGTGTCCATGTAACTCAAATTCAATTTATCAAATTTATTATTAGTAGAGTCAAAAACTTCAAGTACCTCACCATATCCACACACAAAAATTTTGTTTTTATTTGTAACTAAGCAGTGAGAATGTCTACCTTTAACCATATTTGGCATAGATGACCATGTATTAGCAAAATAGTCATAAGACTCAACTGTGTTAGAACGTCTACGATCTTGATTTAAACCGCCAGATATAACAATTTTTCCTTCAAAAACAGTACAAGCTGCTTTTACTCTAGCATTGTTCATTTCAGTAATGGTCGTCCAGTAATTATTCTTTGTATTAAAACACATGCAAGAGTCTATAACTTCGCTTACTTCGTTAAGACCTCCAAGTAAATATATTCCACTCATAAAAGCACAAACACTAAAACCTTTTTGGGCATCTTCAACATAAGTAATTTTCTGCCACTTATTCTTGGTCAAAGAATATTTTTCTACAAGCAAAGTTTTTTGACGAGTTTTGTCACGGCCACCAATAACATACACTTCACCTTGACAGTAAATCATTTGATGAAAGTATCGTTCTGTTTGCATGCGAGCTAGAACTTTTACGTCTTTAAGATTTTTACCGTTAATTTTTATCACACGGTTCTGTACTTTGAAAGTTCTGTTGAAATCATCAAGAATACCGCCACTTAGCATAACATCAAACAAATTTTGAGCACAACGTCTGTATGAAACAGTACTTTTAGGTTTTTTTTGATGAGCTTTTCTCATTTTTTCTGCAATTTCCACTTGTAATTTGGGTGATATTTGAATCAGAATACTGTTGATTATTTGAGACCCACTTGGTAACGAAAAAAAATTAACTTTTGATAAAAGAACTTTTGCAAACTTCTTTCTCTGTTCTTTATCATGACCCACCCAACTTTTAACTGCAAGGAACACTTCTAGTTCTGAATCAATATTTAGTTTAGAACTTGAAATAACTTTCGCAACTAGATTAAAATCTAGTTCTAAAAAGTTTTTAGTTTCAAAAACTATATTGAACAAACGTCTAATGTAAGATAAAGTTTGCTTATCAAGTTCGGAAAAGTTAAAAATGTTGGCTATTTGATAATAAGTTGTCACATTTTCGATATTAGTTTTTTCAGATACTAGTCTAAAGTTTGTTATCTCAAGGTTCTCTTGCAATAAAAATTTGTTTGATTTCAGAATCTTGACAAACTGAGTTGGTAACATCTTCTTATTTCCTGAAAATAAATTGCAACTAGACTAACAGTTTTATACATTTTAAAGCTATTTTTTCTAACCCATCTAACACTGTTCAACGTTAAAATTACTATTAAGAGATTAATAAATTAATAAAAATTAAATTGCTAATGCAATACCAAGTCTGAGTTTGTTTTATTCGAATTGATTAATTGAATAACCATTTGTAATTAAAATGAAGAACTATTATACATGATAAAGAGTTTTAAGAATATAAGTATTTAAATATGATTAACAATTAATCTTTACAAACCTTCAACAGGACCATCGTTGTCCATTCTTGATATTTTGTCATTTTTTAAAGCGTTTTGTTTACAAAAGCTGATATAGGTACTACCCGTACTATTCGTAGTCTTTGCATCAAAAGTTTTATTGCCTTGACTAATAGTTTCTAGTTCTGTTTCTTTTGCATCATTTTGGCTTTGGATAATTTCAAAAGACATGTTTAATTTGTAACTTTATGTATTTTTACGAACGCCTGATGATTATGTTTTAACATTATTAAAAGTTACTGAAATATTAACTACTTTTCTTTGTTAAAGCCTCATATATTATAAATAAGGTAAAAACTTAAATAGTTTTTGAATATCTTAAAAAATCATACAAATGTTGTCTTTATCTAACTTAGTTCAAAATATAACTGTCAAAACAAAAAAAAAACATAAATAAGGTCTTTTATTTAACACAAATACATTTCAACAAACTTTATTAGTCTGATACAATTGTAACAAAACTGATAAATCTTAAACTTATATAACCTTATGATTCCATCAGAAATTAGTTAATCAAGCAAAACACAAAACAAAAAGTAATTAAAAATCTAAATAAACATAATTAAATATAACATGAGAGAACTAACTAACTTAATGACGATAATGAATAATCAAAATACTTCTGCTTTGATAATTTTGATTTATTTAAATGAATGTATATGGCTTCAATTTTAAGCAGGTCACAAATTTTGTTACATCTTCTTTATATTTTAAACAACTTTTAGTTATAAATTTTTCCACGGACTGTATTTTTAACTAAATGTTTTGATATTGAAGATCTATTATTGGATTTATACATCACTATGCATACTTATATATTGCTTGTAATACACTTCCAAATAATGGCAACCATGTTTTTGTGACTTGGAGCTGACACCCAGCTTTTTTAAACCTTTGCAAAATCTTGCTACCTTGTGAATATTTTAATTTACAATTTTAGTGTAAAAAGACTTTGCTAAAAAAAGTGTGCATACAAAATCATGAAATGCTCATTTAAAGTTCTAAGAAGCAAAATCGTGACAGAAACTAGCAAAACCAAACTAACACGAATTAGCAAGAGTGTATTAGAAAGTATAAAACGAAATACGTTTTTTGTTGCTCAACAGAAAAACACAGTTAATATTTTTTAAAGAGATTATACTCAAAACCTTTTTTGTGACTAGATAAAGAAGGGATGTGCAAGCTACGGAACGCGGGCAGGCCAACCGAATATTTCTGGCACTTTATCCAGAATAACCATATTTTAACTTGTAAACAACTAATGCGAACCAAGAAACTTCAGTATGCGCAATTTAAGTAAATATTTAAGATACTCTAGAGACACCTCTATAGCAACATTATTTAAAACAAAACTATATTTTTACATGAATCAACATATAGTTAAATAACTAAATATGACAATCATAATAATAGTTTAAAGAGTTTAACCTAAAACTTTAGGTTTTACTAAACTTATATAGGTTTCACATAAGTTGAGTTTTAATAATTTTTCAAATATAAATTTATTTACAATCTAGAGATATTAGGTAAGTCGTAAGGCAACGTAAACTCATAATATTCGTAATAAACGTAAATTGTTTTTTTAGTCTAAGTTAAAAAAAAGCTATTTATTAATTTTTTTTGCACGTAATAATAATTCGATTAATTAAATTTGAAGGTAAATAATATTTCTCAATGATTGATATTCTCACAACTTTATGAAATTACAAAAGTACAATTATGTATGCTTTCTTTCAATAGACTATTTTAATAAAAGCGTTAAAGCCATTTCATTTATTCATGTTATTATTAAATCGACGTATTTTTTTATTTAATTTTTGGTAAATCAATTTTAAATTACAGCAGGCCGCTAATGTTATTTTCAAGTAAATCATGCTTAATAATTAAAAAAATTAAATATCCTTCAAGCAGAGGCGTACCGTGGGGAGGGACACTGGCGCATGCGTGCCACCTATGAAACGAAAAGAAGAATATAAAATATATAACCTTTATACTTTATTATTTACTTTCTCTGCTTAATTTGCTTTTTATTCAACTATGTTTATTTAGTATTCGAAAAGTTAAACAAATTTTTGAACAGCAACTGATTCGGTGCGTAAGCAGAAGTGTGTACCGACGTTGATGAAACTTTCAATAAGAAAAAAAATTAAGTTGATAAAGTTTATGAAAATTTAGACACAATATGGACGCAATTAACGTAGTGCACCGTAGAAGTATAACACTTATTACAGATTTATATACAAGGACAAATGCTAACAGTTTGTTAACAAGCTATAGGGTTAAACCTATCGTATAGTGATAATGATTAAGAATAGACAAACTGTAATAATAATAGCAATAAATAAATACTTTAAGTAAATATATATCAATAATTAGAATAATGCAAATTAATGACATACTTTTATATAATAAATAATGAAAAGCAAAAAATATTTATTTTATATATATTAATTTAAATATTTATTTTACTTATTTAAAACGTAGTAAATAAAATAATCAAATTATAAATAAACCGATGAGATTACAGTGTTAATCTCACTATACAAATAGTCTTGTCTAAATTTCAGTAAACTTAAAGTGTTCAGTAAATGCTGTTTATTTTTTATTAAGATAATAAACAAATCAAAGTATGTTATTCTATCAGCCATAGTGTTTAAAAACATGTAAAGTTTTGTAGCAATTTAATTTAACATTTATTCAATCACATCAAAAAAAAATTTAAAGCAACTTGTAAAAATAAACCTTTTTGAATTAAATTCTAAAAGACATAATTAATTAGTTTTAAACTTATTTAATTTCTAATTACATTTAAAAATGGTATTTTAGAAATCCTCTTTCTACTCTTTTCTTACTGTTTGTAACATTTGAAAATTCCATTCTCTAAAAATATTAGATAAACTAATTTCAAGATAATGGAAAAGTCGTATTTTTCGTAAACTTTCAAAAAATAGGAAAATATTGGCCGTTAAAAATTTTGTTTTGAATCAGAAACTTTTCGTAAATTTATACAAATCAGGAATTTATTAAGTTTTTGAAAATTTTAGAAGGACTCAGTGGAGATCAGGATAACTCAGATTGTTTTAAGTTTTTTTCAAACTCAGGCTGACTTAGTATATTTGTTTATTTTTTATTAAAAACTCAGGATAGTTATAATGTCTTTAAAAGTTCTCATGAATTTTTTTTGGAAATTATGAATTAGATCTAGTTGATTTAGTTGCATTTTATATTGTTTTCTAGCCAATTTTGTTATAGAGCTCAGTTTTTAATAGTTTTACAAAAATAATTAAAATTCTTTAAAGGAATTTAAAATGCTCATGACGACTCAGTACATTTTTAAACTAACTCAGAACAGTTTTTGACTCAAAGAGTGGCAAGGAAATCCTAATAACTTTGAACTTAATTGAATTTTTTATTTTAAAAATGTATATTACAATATTTTAGAAAATAAGTTAAAATTTGTTTTGATTAACTTTTAGATTTTTACTAAAATAATATGCATTGTATGGAACGTTGCAAATCTAAAAAAATATCAGATTGGAAAATTATGTGAAGTTGAAAAGCTCAAGTTGAAAAATAGCAGACCAACACCAGATACTGCTATCACCGAAGACTGAAGCTCAAGTGGTATGAATTTTTTTTTAACATTGTTTATATTTCAGATTTTCTTCAATTTTAGATTTATTTTTACAGTTTTATATTGTAAGATATCAGAATACATATAAATTAAGACAAAAAAACTAACTTTTTAGATTTCTTCTAAAGAAAATAAACTTTTTCAATTTTAATACAGAAGATTTTTCATCTTTGTTTAAAAAGTTAAACATAAAGATGAATTGTTTTAAAGGCTGTGATATCTAAAAGTATAAGTTATTTTGTGTTTAATGCAATTCTATTTTATTGATTTAAAATATATATTGACTTTTATTTTGTTATTATTTTCAAAAATATTTAAGTACTTTATATATAAAGTTTTACTTTAAAATATGTATTAGTTACTTTGGTATTAATTTCAAGTTAATTGTATCAGATATTTTTTTTTAATATAGTTTTTTAATATTTTTTTAATTTGTTAAAAATATATTTTTTAATGCTTTAAATGATTGAAATATATTTTCAATAAAATAATATATTTTTTTAAATGATGATATATTCTATAAAAAACAAATTGCTCAAATCTATCCCTTTCATGTTCATTAAAAATTTCTTAAATTTGATTGATAAAATGTAATTCTGTCAAAAATAATTATCTAAGTATTTTTAACTTCATACATAGTTTTCTATTGACTATTTATCGAAAAAAATGTATTACCTTTTTGTTCTTTAGTTGCTTAAAACTACACATTTTTATAAAACAGTTATAACTTTTGTTTAAGTAGTAAGTTTAAAAAACTAAAGTTAACTTCTAATGCCTTAAGCACAATTACAAATAGCTACTCAGACGTATTAAACTTTTTTTTTCGCATTAATTTCGTCCATTACAAAATATTGGATCCAACTATAAGTATTTAACTCAATTTTGTAGGACTTACGAAAATTTTGTACAAAACGAAATAGTATAACTAAATTTTTTTTTTTGATTTGTTGTTCTCTTTTATTTATTGTTTAAAGTTAGTAAAAAGGATGAAAAGCTTAGGTCGTAGTCTAATATGTTTAAAAATTGTTAAAAAGTTGTGCATCCATTTATAGTAAACGTATTCATACAAAGTATTTAAACATTTCAATAATTATAAATTAAAATTTAATTAATATTCTGTTTGTATTATACAGCCCATCGAATTTTTAATCAATATTATAACTTTAAATGCATATTTACTATATAATTATTTAGCAGTTTTTGCTGGAAAACAAGTGTTAATATATTTGTTTTGATTGAACTCACTTTTTTAATCTAAAATTCACGAAAATACATCATCTAATTTTTTAATAACTAAAATTGAATTAGTATACTAATTAGTGAATAAAATGTTTTATAAGTTCATATAGGTTTTTTTGAAATGCTAAACATGTCATCTTTAAATATCTAAACTTAAAATATGGTTTTAGACACAAAAGACTTAATTTCAAAATTTAAGATCATAAAGTTTGACTAAAATAAATTATTAAAATGTTTTACAGTATTAATCATTTTATACAACTAAGCACAAAAAAAACTATAAAATAAAACAGTTTCGTCACAAAACGCGTAAAAGTAAACATTTTATTACAAAAAAGAAAAGAAATGTTTTAAGTTTTAGGTTTTAAGTTTTTGGTAATATTTTAATAACTTCAAATCACTACAGAACCCATAAAAATTATTTTTTTAAGTTGAATGAGAAAGTGTTTAGTACAATCGTTTTAAGTTCTACGATACTTAAGAAAATAAGTTTTTTGATGTTTCGAACTTAAGTTTGTTGTTCAAAGATTTGAATCAAACTAATATATTGAACATGGCGTATATAACTGTATTATACTAAAATAACAATATCATTGTATTTTAAGTTAGTTTTTACTCAAATCATTAAGAAAAAAGAATGTTTATACCTTTTTAACTTTAATTCAGTATTAAAAAAACAAATTTACCATATGCTTTGTAAATAATACTTAGTTTTGTAACTTTTAAAAGAAATTTAAAGAATAAGTTGTATAAATTAGCTTCAAAGTAACTAACAACAACTATTATTTGAATTTTTGTACGTAATTTATTATAAAACCTTTTTATTCAGAACAAATTGGATGATAAAAGCTTTTAAATCAAGCTTTATTGCATTCTATTTCGTTTCAAATGTCACGAATGTGTAAGCTTGTTAGCTAAGAGCATCATTTCAGCTGGCTTAAAGTGTGTATTGGATTATAGAAATGAAATAAAGTTGTTTAAGGTGTATCAAAAGCATTTTAAACATGTCATTTTCAGATTAAAAACAGCTTTTACACTTTATTAATACATTTACAGTTACCTAATAGTTACTTTTGCTTCGATAAAATTTTGACAATTAGAATAACTGTACGTATAAGTATTGCAATTTTTAGTTTATCTTTTATGCTAAAGTACTTTTGAAGTTATTTAAATTCAAAAAATTGTTACCAATCAGTTTATCTATTATTTTTTTTTATTAAGAATAAAATGTAGGTTTATAAAACATTACGTTTAAACTCTTGATAGTTCTGTTCAGACTTGTCATAATTTGTTTTTAACTTAATTAAAGCTGTTTAAACGAGAGTGTCGCTAAGCACGCGCTGTAGTAAACAAAAGAAAAAAAAGTTTAAAAAGTGAGAGAATAAGCTAAAGAAGAAGTTTATAATGCACTTTAATGCATTTCTCAACTATATTTTTCGTTTTTTTATGACTTTAATATGTTTAAATAACTTTTTGTGTATTAAACATTTCTCTTATGTTATTTGTGATTGCTTTTATTAGATCAAAATTTGTTAACTTCAATAATTAAATGTACTTAACAATAATTGAAACATTGGAAACGATATATTTTTATGGATTGAAAAATATATATTTTGTCAGTAAAGTTAGTATTTTCATATTAAGATGCTTGCTTAAATTGAATAATAACTTATTTGATTTTATTTAAAATTTCTTAATTAATTTGCTTCTACTAAGCGCAATTGTTAATAATTTTTTACCAACCTCAAACTAAAATTTATTATTATTATGTATGATAAATTTAAAAGGTGCTTATATTGATATATTTCTACAAAACAGTTTGTTTTAAACAAGAATAAATAAGTGACATTATAATGTAACTATTTTATGTTATATGTAATAGAATTTTTTTAAACAAATTAAAACTATAATTTTACAAATTAACATATATAGGGTTAATGTTTACAATTAAAATACATTCATATCTATGAACTTAAAACCATGTATTTTTTCATTATTTTTATTGTAGCTTAATAAACACTGTACAAAGTAAAAATGTTTTAAATAAAATAAAACTGTAATATTCACATTTAAACTTACAAAAAATTAAGTTTTTAATAAATAAAACAAAAGCATTGAAAACTTTTCAAAGAAACAACATATAGTAAAAATAGAAAATTTTAACAAAATTAATCTATGACTTTTGATTAAAAACTTGTTCTGTATGATATTGATTAAAAAAATCTAAAACATACTTACTTTTTGTTAATATTTTTAATTTGAAGTGTTAATTTTTAACTTTGTTAAGGTAAAACTAAAAATAATTCTTAAACAATATCTAAAACGTTAACACTTAAAACAGCTTTAACAAAAAAAAACAGATGAAAATTTAATATATATTATTATTATACTAAATATATAGCTTGTTTAAGTGTATTGTAGTAACACTGATCTACATAATAATGTATTAAATTTATTAATATTGATTTGCACTTATAACAGTTTTTGTTTTGTTGGTTGAAAAAGCTTGAAGTCTGCCACTGACAACTTTTCTTAAACATTATGGTTTCAGTCTTTAAGAGGCTAGTCTTTCCATCCTCTTTCATCATAATTTAATTCTAAGGATAGTTTCAGAAACAAAATTCCATGGCTTTGCAAGTTGATCTGAAAATACTAATGTTAAATTTTGGAATATTGCATTTAAATTTGTATAACAGTTTTAATTCATATTGTTTGAAAATAGAAAGTATATTGGCAACTGTAGTTTAAATGTGTAAAAATAAATGTTTAAAATGTTTGTTTAAATTTATATATAGACTATAAAATTCTAGTTTTATAAACAAGTTTCTTAAATTAAAAGTAGTCAACGTTTTGTATTGTTGGTTTTATTCTAAAAATCTACAAGATCAAGCTGCTAATCAAGCAGTAGTGCACTAAAAATGACTTGAAATTTCTTAAACATTTTTTTAACAAATTGCAGTAGATAAGTTCTCAAAGCATTTACTACTTATTAAAATTTGTTTTACAGATTCACTGATTATTATAAATCAAATTAAAATTAAAAATGTAGAACAGCAAAAAAATTTGAATGAAACATATTATGTTGATAGTTAGGTATTAATATTTTGACAATAAAAACTTCTGCAAATTACTAACATTATAACATTAAAAAAGTTATACTTTGTTACATTATTTTAAATATTGCTAAAATATATAAAAATTAAATTTAAATACACTAATTTAACCGAAAAAAAAACTTTCAAACTCAAACACAGGTACAAAATATTTCATATAGTTTTTAAACACTAGCTTTTTATAATATCTAAATAATTTCAACTAAAGATACCTATAAAAGACCAAAGTACTATTTTAATATGTTATATATACAAAGTATAACCATTACAACTTTTTTAAAAACAATTAAGTCCAAGGCACAAAATAAATTTCCAAATTCTGCCTAAACTTGCTAGTCAACAACATTTGTTTTTTAACAAGTCTAAATTATATATTTCAAAACAAATTTTGCTTATATCACATTTAATATTTAGTACATGAACTAAGCCAAAGATAAAGAGTGGTAAGTATTGTCATCTTATAACAATAGAAAATAAGCTAGAATTATAGTTTTTATTTCGTTTTTTTTTCAAAAGTTTGCATAGTTTTTATAGTTTGCACTTATAAATTTTCATTCCAAAAAAATATGATATAAATTAATTTTTATTAAAACTATTAGAACATTCAATGAACTATTTGAGCCATAGGGGAGTGTGAAGGGGTCAGGTTTTTATTAACAACTTTGATCTAAGTTTGTATAATTTTAAGTTTGTAAAATTGATCTTAGTTTTAACTTTTTTTAGAAAATAAAAACAATTTTGAGGTTTGGTTGATCAATTTTAGTATAATAGGTTGCTTATAAAAGAAGAAGACTATAAATATAGTTTTTCACTTAGACCTATACTTTTCTTTAATTTTTAAGCAATCTTGGCCTTATAAAACAAATGTTAAAGAATTAAAATTACACATATTTGAAATTTCAATAAAACAATTATTTTTAATTATAAGAAAAAAAATATTTAGACTTATTTTTAATCATACAAGGATCAGTTTTACAAAAAAATTAGGTCATAAGCTATAAAAATTAATTGAAGATAGGTTTTTAGTGATAACTTTATTTGACATTTTAGTGTGCCCTTTCTACATGATTTTACAGTACTCTTTGACTTTAACAGCCAAAGTCTCTTTAATTAAAATAGATCTAATTTCAGTAAACAACTACTTTTACCAGCATCAATAAAATATGTTTAACTTAACCATCCTTAACTCTTTTTTATTTTTTTACATATTTTACATAATAATCTAACTACACTTTTTTTTTTCACCTTAGGTATGTGGTAATTTCAAAATACTATGAAAAGATATGACTTAACAACTTATCTAATAAACTAATTTTATCATACTATGTTTATTATAAATAGACTAAAACCCTTATCCTTTTTAAAAACTTTAAAACCAAAATGACAATTTCATAATTTAATAACTAAAAAATAACAAAATATTTAAAAAATACTTGTAGTTATAAGCATATTTGAAAATAATCATAAACTTTGACTTGAGTATAGAAGTAGAATTTGAGTTACTATAACAACATTTTAAATTTCAATACTAATTATAAAAAATTTATATGATTTCAAGCAAAATACAATTAAATTTTTAATTAAAAGACAAAACAGCAAAACAAGTTCTGAACATAATTTAGTTTGCAAAATTATACCATAAATTTACATTAGACTTAAACTACAACACACCATTTTTTAAGTATTTTCTAAAATTTTAATGTTTTGTTCAATTCTTTAGTCAAGATAACTTAACCATTTTTTATTTATCTTCCAAAACCTCAATAATAAAAAACTTACATGGTTGTTTTGATTCATTATATCCTTTTTACTTTAATTATTGTTTGATTTAATATCCAAGTGAATTTCATTCATTATATTTTTAAAAATAGGTTATTCCCCTACGAGAGACATTCATATACTGTAAAAAATGAATTGTAAACTATTCATTTGACAAGTCTGGTTCTGTTATCTTTAAAACATTTAATTTTTATAGTTTAAAATTTATATATTGTTTCGTTGTTTCCCTTAAACTTTGTTTAAACATTGTACCTTCAGAAAAAACTGCAAACTTTTATGAAATTTCAGTGAGTGAATATAGAAAACTATTAATTAACAACATTACTAAAGACTATGTAAAATGTAATATAACAACTTTAAATGAAATAAACTTAGAAGCTAAAAATTTAACAAAAACACTTAAAATACACGACAGAATAAAAAAACTGCCGTTAAAAAGTGCATATATAACGGTTAAAGACCACAAAGAGAATTTTTTAACACACCCTAAATGTAGATTGTTTAACCTACTAAGTCTGATGTAGGACGTATATGTAAGGTCAAAATCGACCGCATCAACAAAGCTGTGCGTCTGAAATCCAAACTTATGCAGTGGACCAACACAGACCAAGTCTTAAGTTGGTTTATTGGATTGGAGGAACAGAAGTACAGCTTTTTCAAGTTTGATGTGGTCGATTATTATCCTTCTATTAGTGAAGAGTTGGTGATTAAATCACTGAACTTTGCTAGTAATTACATTAGCGTACCTGCCGAGGACTTAAGTCTGATAAGAAATGCCTGCAAATCGGTACTCTGCGAACAAGGAGCTCTGTGGCGTAGAAAGGGAGTAAATACCACCAACTCACTTTTTGACGTAGCACAGGGATCTTACATGGGCGCAGAACTATGCGAACTTGTTGGACTTTTCTTGTTAGACGGGTTAAAAGATATCTTTGGTTTAAATAGAGTTGGGTTATACAGAGACGATGGTCTAGCTGTATTGCCCAACTCTTCTGGCTTTAAAGTTGAGAAGCTAAAAAAACAAACCCATGCCTTCTTCAAATCTATGGGGTTGAGAGTCACTGTGGAATCTCCACTAGTGATAACTGACTTCCTAGATGTGAAGCTCAACTTGAATGATATCTCTTTTATGCCTTACATGAAACAAAACGCTAAAATTATGTATGTCAACAAACAATCAAGCCACCCTAAAAACATTATAAAACAAATTCCTAAAATAATAAATCAACGCCTAAACAAACGATTAAGCAAAGAAGAAAATTTTCTAAAGACTAAAGATGAATATGAAAAAATAATGAAAAAATGCGGATACGACAACAAACTTAAATTTGAAAAACCTGAGCAACAACCTAATAATCAAAAACACAAAAGAAAAAGAAATGTAATCTGGTACAACCCTCCTTTTAGCAGTTCTGTAAAAACTAATATTGGAAGAAAATTTATAAATCTAGTCAAAAAACACTTCAATAAACAAAATCCGCTAACAAAAATTTTCAACAAATATAATATGCGAATAAGTTATTCGTGTACGGCAAATTTAGAGAATATCATTAAGGCACACAACCAAAAAATTTTAAATCAAAACTCAGGAACTCAAAGTCAATGCGGCTGTGCTGGTAGCTGTAAATATAATTTGAAAGGGGGTAATTGCCGTTCAGAGAATATCGTCTACAAGGCCACAGTTAACTCTGGCGTTGAGACGAGGTTCTATGTCGGCTTGTGCTCGACTCAGTTTAGATTCAGGTATGCCAATCATAAAAAATCTTTTAAAGGCGGCATATATGAAAATGACACTGAACTTTCGAAGTATGTTTGTGGCTTAAAGCGCAGCGGCATTGACTACGAAATATCCTGGGAAGTTATAAAAAGAGCACAGCCTATAGCCGACGGCAATAGCCCAATATGTAGGCTGTGTCTCAAAGAAGCATCAGCCGTTGTGTATGCACTGAAAGACAAGAGATGTTTAAACAAAAGAAGCGAGTTTGTATCGTCTTATAGACACATAAAAAAGTCGCTTTTAAAGTTTAACAAGTTTTAATTTCATCTTAAAATAACCTAAATTTCAATTTGCATCTTAATTTTATCTTTATCTCTTTCAATTATCTGTCCTAATATATAGTTACTCACTGAAGTTATATGAATTTTTGGTAGTTTATTGTCTGTTGGTAGATTAATTTTTGCACAAGCCGTTTTGCATGAATTTTTATAGTTTAAAAATTACGTCATAATCTATTTGTGCAAAAAATTTTTCACTTTCATTAGTGATTTTGTTTTGTGCTTTATTTTAAACTTGTTTTGAAGCTGATGAGTGAATAGTCACGAAACTCGAGTCCTTTGAGTTTTTCATCTTTAAATAAACCTTTTTATTATATATATATAGATAAATAGAAAAATATTATAATATCCAATAGTTTAGTTTTTAAACTTCATGGCAAAGAATCTTACATTTATTTCCACTTCTATTTATATACTGTATGTTATAAATCATTTTATAATTAGCAATTTTATCAAAAAGCAATGAAAACAATACATTATTACTTCTCTTGATTATCTTTACTTAGTTGAAGTAAGAACTGACTATATAGTACTTACGTGTGGAATTAGTCAAGCTATTTTTTTTTCATATATGTTTTTAGTTGTTTATAGTAACACTTAAAAGTTATGTACGGTATTTCAATCAAAGAAAACATCAACAATAATCTATCAGATCCTGAACCAAATACTATATACCGTGAGCTTCAAATTAACAAAGGTTTAATCATCTGGCTTAAATCATTAGAATACAAGCCATAAACATGATATTTAACTCAATAAAAATTGAGTGTTTTCATTTAAAAATTGCTGAAATGTTTCTATGTAACTAATTAGTTTAAACTTAATAGACTTCTTAGCAATTAAAATAGCATATCAACGTTCTATTTTAAGAGGACATAAAAATTTTATAGATTATTTTGTAGTCCTTTCAATAGTCGTCCTACATTTTGTATAACCATTGCAAATTTGATACTACTTGTAAATATTAGCTCATTTTTGGTAAAAACTATTTGTCTACAATTTTAGCCTTTAAAGTTTTTTTTTTAACAGTATACTTTCTTCGTCTCACTTTTATTATTTTTTAAGTTTATCTACTTTATTCGTATTTAAAACGGAAACAACTCTTTGGATAATTAAAAACTAAGTTTCTATTTTGAAGACAACATTTAAAGTACAAAATGTTTTGTTCTTTTAACCGTTTAACTTAAACAGAAAACTTATTTTTGCATCTAAATATTACAGTTGATATACAATTTTTGTTGGTAAGCACTAAAAACTAAAAGTCTAAAAAATGTTTTATTTTATGAAGAGTTTATAAGTTGTCTTTTTTAAAAATATTAACATTAATACAAAATTTGTAACTATCAAATAAGAAAACGCTAAAAGTTTTCCAAAATTAAAATTTAAACAACCGAAAAAAAAAAAAATCGAAAATTTTTGAATAAAATAACTTGTAGAATTTTTACTTGTTTGAAATTTGTATTGATAAACATGCTAAGAGAATCCATAATACATTTGTTTTCTTTCAACTTTAAAACTACTTTAAAGGAACAAAAAGAACATATAAACATTTAAAACTAGTTCTAAGAAGTGTTTGACTTTTATTACTTATTTTTGCTAAACTTTAACGATTTTAAGCGATTCCAAAAAAAATGTACAAAACCTTTTTAAAATTAAGTTTTTTTTACTAAAATACGTGGAAAATGATACATGTAGTATTTTATGTTATAAAACTAATAAAGGTGTACAACAAAGTGTTTTTAAACATAATAACGAATAGTCAATAATGTAAACTGCCTGAAACGACTGACAACTCTGTTTAAAAGGTTTTAGACAGCCATTAGACAAGCACAGCCGTTAGACAAGCATCGGTTCGACAGGGTCATATAAAAATAACAGGTGAGTTTCATCTCCATATCTCTGCCAACTTAAAACTATTCTTATTTAAGCACCTATAACTATACTTTTTTTAAAAGATTTTTAAATTATTATTGAAATTAACAGAACTTTCTAAATACATTTCGAAATTGAAAAACAATACCATATGCTACGAAATTATGGAACATTGTGGAACTTAATGGAACATTATCCATAAGATTGGGGAATTGAATAATAGAAGTAAGATATGTAAAACGTGAAACCTGGATAAAATTAAAATAACTAACAAAAAATGCTATTTGTATAAAAGACAAGAACTCTTCTACACCTGCCCGCACTTTAAAAAGTTATGTTTTTAATTTTTTTTTTAATTTTTGTTTTTGCTTATTAACTCTTACCGTACTTTTATTTGTTAAATGCCATTTTCTACTTGTGTTGCTATAAGCTATTTTTGCTAAAAGTATCTAAAAGTGTAAACAACATATTAATACTCGTTAGTATATTGAACTTTGATTAAATATAACTGTTTATCTTTCTTTACTTTAACAATAATGTTAAACTAGCGTATTGATTTTTAATTTCATTATATAAATTGTTTTAGAATTTTTATTGATTTATCCATCATCATCATTTACTCTAACTATTCAGACCTGAAGATCCCAACTTTGGGTAATACGTTTTTGTCTTTTTTTAAACAAAATTATTATTACACTATAATATATAATAAAAAAATTTTTGAGCTGTAAAAGTTAGTTTTGTTTATAGTAGTTAACAAAACAAAACTTTTAATTTTTGTTCTAACTACAAAACCTTTAATAAACTATCGAATTTTTTTTTTTTTAATTTTGAAATTCTTCTAAAAAAAGAAAACAAAGATTTTAATTGGTTGTTTATAGTTAAGATTTTGAACTCTAATAAATTTTTATACTTGTAAAATATTTAGTTTAAGTTCAAACCGATAAGCTTTAATCAGTTTACTGTAAACAATTAAATCAAGTACCGTCAAAAAGTAAGTAAATTTTTATCGAGCTTGGTCACATAAGAATAACTAACTAAATTTGTTGAGAAAATGTTCTCTTTTTTAAAAAATAAATGAAAAAAATTGCAAAACTTTTGCTCAAAACGACTAGGGGTGATATAATAGTACTTAACAACATTTATGTATGTTTGTAAAATATAGTTTATGTAAGGCTTAAGAATTTGTCCGCTAAAAACAAAACATTGCTCAATTAATTGAATACATCAAAAAAAAAACATTAATTAACTTTTATGATTAAGTTAAGGTAAAAACTTTTATTTCATTTTTAAGTATTATAATAACATTATGTATACTTTTCAACTTTTTAGTTAAGCTTTTAAAGGTATAAATTATTGTCTCCATCAATAAATTACATAAGTTTAATTTTATCATTTGCTAACTTGGTATTCTACTTACTAATAAGATTTCATTTTCAATGGCGCTAAAAAACTTAACAAAACTCTTTTTTTCAACAATTTAAACCTAACTTATTAAATGATTTAGTTTTTTATTTCCGGAAATGATTAATGTATGTCATCAATGATAGATTTATTTTCTTCCACTTACTAGAAAGCTTATAAATTAAGGACTATTTAGGTTAATCGTAAATTTAAAGCTATAAAACTACTTTTACCTATTTAAACTTGTTCTTTTTTATAAAGCTAACACTACTACAATTTTTTTAAGATAGTTAACTTTTAAGTCGTTTTACTATAACATTTAAAAATATTTATAAACGAGTACTAAGTTTGTTATGAATATAAAAATACTCAATTTTTTATAATCTTATAATTGTAAAGTAAAAACCTATTATATTAGTTTTAAATTTTGTACTAGAAAAAAGATTATATCTTAACCTAAAATGATACTATTTAGTAAAATGCTGACAAATAATAACTTTAAACTTAGATTGAGAAAACGTTAAGCACATAAACTTTAAATATGTTTGACTCTTGAAAATCTTTATATATAATAAATGTCTGCTTAATACTTATTTTTTATTTATTTATTGCTTATTATTTTCAAACTGTTCCTTTCTTCTATCACTGTCTAACTATTTTTAACCATGCAAAACGTGTTCTAAACATTTTAAGACTAACATTTTAAACTTGTTTCTTATATTCAGTAACAGTTTAACAAAATATTACAAACAAAAAAAAGCAGTCAATAACATAAACAACTACAAATGCTTAAGCTTTTTACATAAATAATTTTACACTTTGAAATGAAGTTTTTTAAATTTTGCTTAAAATCAGTTTACATTTCAAGCTTAAAAACCATTTTAAAATTTGTTTTGAAAAGTTTTAAACATTGCAATAAAAAACATTGCAATTAACGGTTTTTACTATAAAAAATTAGCTATTATAATCAAAAGTATGAATTTAAAACAAAAGGTTTTAAATGACTAAGTTACTTTTGATTTTTAAAATTTACAAGTTGATGTTAAAAAAAAGAAGAAAAATTATTTATTTATGAAATTAAAAAAAGAAGTTAGTATTGTAAATGCGTAATACACTACTGACTACAGAATAAAATTTTTAGTACAATTTGTTTCTAAACTTAAAACATGGCAATAAATCTTTGAAAATATTGGCAGTTAAAATTTATGAAAAAAAAAATTAAAACAGTTAAAAAAAAATAAATAAACACAACATATTGATAAAAACTTAAACGAATATAAGTTAACGCACTACAAAATTTATATGAAACTTACTTCTATGATTAAATGTTATTTTAAAGCAAAACAACAAACATAAATGAATATAGTTATACTTTAAAATTGTTTACTTAAAAAACGAATAAAACGAATTTAAACGAATATAAGTTAACGCACTACAAAATTTATATGAAACTTACTTCTATGATTAAATGTTATTTTAAAGCAAAACAACAAACATAAATGAATATAGTTATACTTTAAAATTGTTTACTTAAAAACATACGAAAAACCTTGTTTATACATGTTGACAAAAAACTATTTAAACAATGTTATACACTTTCATCAACAGTTTTCTGTAAAAAATGTTTAAAAGTTTTTCTTTAGTAAGAGTACATAACCTTTAAAACTATTTAAGTTTTTTTTCAAAGAAAAGTCTCTGCAAGCAAATATTCATTACTTCTCTTTTTATACCTTTAATTATGAAAGCTTTACAGCATAACATAATTTTTTAAAAATCTTTGAGTTATCAATATAAAATATAACTATTTATATTTGTTCAAAAAATACCTACAGTTTATGTCGTATGTTATTAATTACAGTTTTTGTAAAAGTTTAAAAACGGTTATATAGTAAAAATACATAAGTTAGCTTGAGATAGCTCACCAGTTAATTTAACTTGGAAGTTTTGTATGATAATAAAAATCTTCCGTAAGAAAGAGTTACTTCTCCGAAATCAAATAGTAGTTTTCGCTATTAAGACTTAGAACTTCGCCATCAATGATGACATACTCTTTAGACACGTCATCATTGTCGTCATTATCGTGGTTGTTTGTGACGTCACTAAACGAAGAAGAAGTCTTCTTCACAGTCTTCCTCGATAGCAGACAAAACCGGCACATACTTGCACTTAACCGTTTCGTTTGATGACTGTGACGTCATATTAGATGCAAGGCTGCCACGTGACGTGGTCCCTTATGACGTCACTGAACGACCAGGAAAGTTTTTAAAGTCACGAGGTGGTGTTTCAACGATTGCAGTCACCAGGACTTTTGTGACGTAAACTTCAACCAAATGTTGGACCGGAAGGGCGTGACCACGTGACGGTTCGTTTGCCGGAAGTACTTATTCTATTGATTTCCGGATTGGTTTTGGTAACCTTGCTGTTTTTACCATCAACACGTGTACTAGAAGGTTTAACACAGTTAGGAAGAAAGTCACCGAATATTGTGTCATAGTCACAGGAAATTTTATTATGTGTTTCAGCGCTTTTCCGTTTGCTGTTATGTTTGTCGTTGGTAATTTCGGCAACTGCTTTTTAATTATTAAACATAAAGTACATTAGATGGTTATTTTAATCAATAAATATTTTTATGTTTCTATTTTGAAAAATTAATCTTTTTTATCAAATTTCGACTCAATTGTTTAAAAAAAGGGCAAGCAAACTGAAGCCAAGGTTTTAACTAAGACCAGTTAAAATATAGTTTGGCCTTTTGCCAAACTTGAAAAAATCATTACTTTATTAATTAAATAATAAATGAAACAGTTTTTATGATATTTTACAAGATTAGTTTAGTTAGATACATTTCAACTTTTGTTTGCGATTAAACTGTTTCCTACTTGATGTTTATTTTATAACACAATTGATTTCATAACATTTGATTTTGTTTCAATGTAAAAGTTTTAAGGACTGTTGTCTTTTTCTTTTTTTAACATAACTTGCAAAGACATAAGTTGTATAATTGTAGTAAAATTAGTTATAATATTGAGTGTGAAAATTATTCGTTTTAAAAATAAGTTAGGGTTTTTTAAATGCTTATAAAAAACATATAACATGCATTCTGTTTAGTCTATTTTATCGAGATCACTGAACTAAATAAGTTACATAAAAATAAAAATAAATTATTATTGTTCTGTTAATTTTTTGGAATGTTTTCACCCAACCAACGTAGTTTAAACGCGACATAAATTCTAATTACATTTAACTTTATAATATTACAACAATGCTTGCTTGGCTTTAATTAAAATGTTAAAATTAGTTTATACTATAATACTAAATAACTAAAAAAAAACACAAAATTATAAAACACTTATGCTACTCAATTATAAATAATAACCTATGGTAGTTTTTTGCTTCGAGTGACGTCATAACTGAATCGCAAGGCTCTTCGAATGACGTCATAAATGAATCGCACGGCTCTTTAAATGACGTCATAAATGAATCGCACGTCTCTTCAAATGACGTGGTGTCGATCATTTTGATTGTATAATCAACAGGTGACTCATCTACTAAAGAGCGGAAGTAGGTGAGCTTCTCCTGAAGGGATCTTTCATCTTTTTTGCCTGATGATGATCTGTCTCTCAAGAATTTAACATCGCGACAACAATCAATTAGTTCTTGATCAACTGAAGAATCACTTGAAAAAGATTCACTTGGATGTTCTTCCTCTAAATCTCTGAGGATCCAAGGTCTTTTAAAACCCCTTATTTTTCTCCTCTGCTTCAGCTTTGTTCTTAATTTATTTAAAATTAAAAACTACTGGGATTTTTATATTAAACAAATTCAATCTTTTGCAAGTTAACATTTATTCTGTAGACTTTAAACAATTTATCACTATTTTATGGTTAAGAAAGTTCGACAACATTAATAGCGCTGTTTGTAGTTTTTAATTTTACTTCCATTTTTTTTTAATTCTTTAATTTGTTTTAAAAATTATTCTTAAAAAATAAGCAGCTTTACAGAACAGTAATTTGTAATTGTAAACTTTGCAAAGCTATTAAAATTTCAAGGGCGCTTTTAGAAGTCATTAACCGACGAAAGTTAAAAAAAATATATTTCTGATTTTTTAAATGACTTTGCTTTTCTGAATTCTTATGTTATTTTTTTACGTCATATTTGATAACATGACTTATTGTTTTTCAATTTATCAAATATGAGAAAAAAATTTAAAGCAATTACCTTATAACTTAATTACATTAGTGTTAGTACTTAAACGCAACTTTAAAATATTGTTTAAGCAAAGTTTAGTTCTTTTTTCGTAATATTCTCTCGCATTATTTATTTCTGCTCTCGTTTGAATTCTACTTTTTAATGTGAATTAGAGCATTTTTTTATTTTTACGAGCTATTCAAATACAAAAACTTGGCTAAATACCGAGCTTATTACTCGCTTTAAACTCTTTCTGTAAGTTCGTTCTTTATCTTTGGCAATAAACATTTTCATTTTATCAATAAAAAAAAACCTTTTAAATAAAATAACTTTCAAATCTACAAACTATACTTCAATTAACTATATTGGTAAAAAACGTAACGTTGAAAGTTATAGATTCATATATATTTTATTTTGTTTATTAAGTAAAATAATGACAGGGTTTTTCTTTTTCTTCGTCTTTATATCTTGTTTTCAATGTCTGATCTATGCTTTTCTAAGATGTACAAAATTGAGCATTTATTATAATTTTATTTACATATTGTTGATACATTAGCAAAAATTGAAGTTTTCAACTTTTACTTCATGGTATTTAAAAAAAGTTTGATCAGAATAAAATAATAACTTTGTTGTTGCATCCTACTCGATGAAAATTTAATTATTATAACTAAATGATTAAACTGATTCTATAATTTTTTATAAGTCTTTAAAAATTATACTTCGTGCTTGGAAAACAAATTAAGTTTAATATCTGGAACATTAGAATATCATTATAACTACTGCTACATAATAGACAAGCATGAAGTTTAAACATGAGTTGCTAGTTTACAACTATTTATTAAAAATATTATTTTTATAAATTTTATATATATAGGAACTAATTGACTTCTAAAAACTGCATAGCTTTAGTACAAAAATAAACATGTTTCAATAGGCTTTAAAATAGAAATGTCAGTAGTTTTTAAGTTAATTAATTGTTTTTTGTGTGTATTTAAACAAGTAATATAAACAATTAAACCTTTTGCTTCCGGCGGTCGTATATCTCACTGATGACGTAAAATGAGGTTGGATGTTATTGTGGGCTTGTCCACTTTCTACGTCATAATTTTTAAAACCACCTGATTTGTTCTTCCTGCGTTTGTTTAAAATAATAAAAATGTTTTTTTTATTTAAACTATTTTTCATCACTGAGTATGTAAAGTTGTAAAGATCATTTTACTTTATGATTCAGCTGTTCAGTTTGATTTTAAATTTTAAAAAGTAAAGATTTTGTTTATTAACATTAAAGGATAGAATAAAAATAAATTAGTAAATAGTTTTTTTCTGAACTATGGTTATAAGTAGAAGTGATATATTAATAAACTACAAAACTCACCTATAAATAACTGTTATTGTTATTGAGTTATTATAGTAATTTTTTTACTTAAAAGTTTATTAAATAAAAAAATACTATGTTAACAAGAGTTAAATTCAAACTGTTGTTTATAACATGTTTTAAATAAAACACAAAAATTTACAACGGAAATTTTATTAACAAAAAAAAAAAACAAAGTTAAAAATATATCTCTTATTATTATTAAGTTTTAAAGTGATACATGTTTTTTTAAACTAGAACTTGGGTGCATATTGAATAAGTCAATGTAAGTATTTACTTGTTTAGACAGACGATTAAAAATATTGCTGCACTTACTTCAGTACTTAAAAGTCATAATTGTAGTTTATTATAAAACTTTGATTTTTTCGCTGTTGTTGTAAGTTTTTGACAATTTGCTCAAAATATAAGATTTAAAAAATCCATTTTAGTCATAACCATGCGCGTATCTAAAATAAAAAGTTGATGTTTATGGTTTTGTAGTGTATATGTTGGCATCACTTGTACCTTTTTTTAAAATAAACTACTCTCTTATAAGTATACCTTCACATAAAAGTTATTTTTTAAGTAAACTGTACTTTATATAAAATGTCAAATTTCTTTAGAAAAATTATTTGTATATAAAGCCAACCAGTAGTATAAGCAGTTGATAGTCTTTTTCCAAGAAATTATTTGTTATCTCCTATAAAACAGATGATTAAAAATGAATTCAAAATTTAGGTTTTTTCAAACAAAAGTCTTATGATTAAGCAATTGTAAATTTATACTAAAAAGTTTATTATACTTATTAAAGTGTTATAGTGACATCTATATAAAACTATTAGATTGCGTGTACTATATTTCCAAGTCATTTTACTCATTTAAAAAGAAATTGCTTGAAACTCATTTAATTTTAATTTTAGTTTTTTTAGATAAACCAAAATTTTGCTTATTATTTTGGCTATGTAGAAAAGTCAAACTTTAAATAAAGCTTACTTCAATTAATAGTCTCGTGATGGTAAATAAAATAAAAAGGTGTTCACATTTAGAGTGAGATGCAAAAAAGAAAACAATATGAGCTTTTTATTTCAATTGTTGCAATAAAAAAACTGATTTTAATTTTTTATACAGCATTTAGTATAGTTTTGATTTCAGTAGCAGATTTTATGAAACCTTAAATTTTTGTTTATGAAAGTTTGTTCATTGAGTACATTGAGCTTTTTATTTCTCTTATTTTAAACAAGTTAACTCATGCAATTAATGAAAAAAAAATAGTTAAACAAAACAGTTCAAATGTTTTTTTAAAAGTAGTATTGCTTTTTATGACACATTTTGTCTCTGCTAAAGTTTGTTATTAAACATAAACAGAGCAAAATAAAAATTTTAAATATACATTTTATGTTACATAACTTCTTGTTATATTAACTAGTCTAATATTTTGTATTCAATAAGCAAAGCAAACTTATCTCATTGAACAGTTCATAACAAGAAAAAAAATTTAAAGTTTTTTTAATAAAATTTGTTAGCTTGTCAGTCAAAATTATATTTTGGTATTCTTTAAGCTAAGTGTCACCTATTATTTTATTTTATATTAAAACAGAACTAGTTTTTTTAATAAAACTTGTAAAGTACCATTAATTTTACATCTGAACTTAGGTTACATATAGACTTGTTTAAGTATAAATAAATTGAAAGTTATGGAGTTCAAATTGACCAAAGTTATATTGTTGCTGATGTTTATTATTTTCTGCAGTGCCGAGAATTTTAGAAATAAAGGTTTGCAATTTTTTTAACAAACTTTATACTATTATATTTTTGTTTTTTTTTTAATATGTTTCATTTGAATGAAAATTTAATTTCAAATTAAATATTTTTGTTACAAAGCAATTGCCAAGGTTATAAAAGTTGTAAAATGTTTAAAGGTTTTTGTAATGCTAAATAGTCTGTTTAAAACCAAATGTGAACAAAATGTATACATTGTCATGTTATTGTGTTTTTTAAAATCTTTACAGGTTTTATTATTCCAATTTAATTGCTACCTCTTTCTTTCCTACATTATTAACAGTTATTTATATGAAAAAAAAGTTATGAACTTTTCATGTAAGCATTTTTTTATATTTCATGTAATAATTATTTTTACTTATTTAATTCAATTTTTGCATATTTGTGACTTTATAGCTGCAAATACAATCTTTATACTTTTTCCAAATGTTATTTGAGTATTTAAAAAAGAATTTTATTTTAAAATTTAACTTTCTTGTAATATCAAAGCAGGACAACTTTGTTAGTCAGCTACTAGATCTACCAGAAAAATCTTTTTGGGTTATTTACAAAAAAAATACCATGAACACTAGTATAACAATTTATAAAAAATTATAACTGCTCTTGTACGTACTTTTTGACGCACATAAAGTATAAAAAATCTAAAGTCTGTAAAAAATTAACATAAATAGAAGTTTTAAGAGACAAGCTAAATATTTATCTATAAGTTTTTTTAAACCAGTTTACTATTTTTTTATCTACTTGAAGAGGTCGCAACTTTTTTGTCACTTAAACCGGATTGTAAATAAATTATTTTATATGCACACCTCTACTTAAGTTTTTTTACAACAAATTTAAAGTTATTATGTACGTTGTGTTTAAAAAAATATCACTAGGTGCAATTATTACTAAAAAATCTTTCAAACTAGCTAATTTAGATGTTATTGTACAAATTTAAAAAACTTTTTAAATCAGTAACCAAGGACAATATATCATGACGTTGTACTGAGTCACAGCAACTTTATTTAGAAAACTATTGTATGACAGTGGTACCGAATGGCAAAACAAACGCGTCCCTAAATGCTAGTATATGCGGTCCGCGAGGTACTTTTAAACATACTTTTCAAAAACCATAGATTGTAAAAAAAAACTTACAATTAAGCTTTTAATTTAATATAGACTTTTTAATAGTACTTTAACTATGGTCTAGTTAATCTTTTTTGGTTTAAAACAGTATTTTTATATTGCTTACTACAATTATTGTAATTAACTTTGGCTGTTTAAAACTTTTTGGAAAATTAGCTAGTGAGTTACAAATGGCTGCCGGCTTCTATTCTAGGAGAAAAAATAGAGCATTTAAGTATGTGAGATAAATACATTTGTAGTTTGACAATTTAACACCCCACTAAGTGTCGCCCTTGCTAGTAACTACTTTAATTTGAACTTTAAGAAGTTTTATAAAGCTAATATTAAATACACTTTTTTGTTAAAATCAAAACAACTAATTTGAATCATAACAGAATTTAAAAATAGAGAATTATAAAAGCACCATTTATACAAACACAAAACAGTGAATTATAAAAACAATCTGTATTTGAAATGTTTTCAGAAACTTGCAACGTCAACAACTGTAAGTACGGATCATGCCACCTAGCGGATGAAGGAACAAGGTCGGAGTGTAAATGTCCTGAGTACTATACAGGAAGTGATTGCAGCATACGTAAGTTTTAATTTCTTCTTCAAACTAATTAAATACCAACAAAATAAAATTTGTGACTTTTATGCGAAGCTTTAAAAAAATACAAATTACATAAATATTTTTATGGGTGTTTTACACTGTCATCAGGTTTAACGTTAAAATATTTTTTTAACTGGTTCAAATTATCATTTTGAATATAAGTAGAATTTAAAAAAGCATGAAAAACTTTAGGTCTGATAAAAACGTTTGAAAGAAACAACTTTAAGGTTATATTTTTAAGTTAAATTACTATTTAGTGCTTTATAAGAAAGAATAATTTAAATTAATATTTATAAACCTATTTAGATTTTTGTTTGACATTAAAAATTTTTAATGCGCTGTAGTACGACTGCCTAAAGTCGTAAAAAGTTCGAAAGCAATTTCGTACTAAAAATATTTTTTATTTATAGTTTATGTTTTATTTTGTTTAGTCAAAAGACTGAACATAAGGGTTAAAGTCTAGTGAAACAATTGTTTTATATTTATCAAATGTATATAGACACAAAAAAAAATTGTATGTACTTAAGAAAACAATTTACTTTTATAAAATTTTTTGTTATATGCCGAACTTAAAGACAGTTAAGTATGCATTTTAACCTTAAACAGTTTTACTTTTTTCAACAATTTTTATTCTAAAAATACTATCATTAGCAATATTTGTTAGAAAAATGCCTGTCGATTATTGAGACTGAAAACTTTTGTTTAAAAGTGTTGTAATTCAAGCAATAAAATACTCTTTACATTATTTTGTCTGGCATCATTTACAAAAGTGATTGTAAATAATCTATAAAACATATTTTGAAGTTAACTAAGAAGTTTAACAAAAAAAGCAATCAGTAAGGACTGATAATTTGAAGTGTAAATGTTCATGTTTTGGTAAACTTCAACTGAAAAAAAACAAATTTAAAAGTTAACGCTTTTGTTTAAAAAAGAACTCTGCTTTGTGTTTTACATTATTATATGTTTATTTCAGTAATAATGAACTTAATAATAAATAGAATAACTTATGAAAGTATAAGACCATTGAGCTCGTTTGTATTTCAAAATATGTTACATACTTAGTTTACTGCAAATTAAAGTAAAATAAAGTAATATTTAGGTATTTTTTATTGCTTTGTTAGTAGGTTTAAGAGAATTAAATTAATTCTGTAAATATTAAGTACGTACTTTAAGTACTGTACTTAAAGTATTCTGTTAAATTTCAATTTTTATTCGATTTTGTGTCATATAAAACTTTTGATAAAAATAGTAAACTTTATGCAAAAAAGACATTGAAATCATAATGAATAAGTTTTCTAGTTTAGATATTTAAATATAACTAATTTTTATTTAACTTTACTTCAACGACCATATTGTACTTTCAAAAGTTGAAAAATATTAAGCTTTTCTTTAACAACCTAGTGAATTATTTTAGCTTTTGAAGATAGTTTATATACAACGAACGCTTTTCGTATTCACAGACGTTAACAGCAAGAAATGTCGCAATTGCAACGACCCAAATGAAATATGTATCTTTAACAATGGCACCCAAGGTTATCAGTGCAGTAAAGTTTCGGAAGTACCAAAAGGTATGTGTTAATTTTTTCTTCATAACTATATTGTTTAATGAATTCAACTAACAGTTTTAAACAAGTTTTGTCAAATGATAAGAAAGGCAATACAGTTTTTAGTACTATTTAAACAAAGTTATTTATTCCATAAGATACTAAATAGATGCTACTGCTATTAAACGTTTCAACTTTAATGATTCAATATAACGTTTTATACTTAAGGCAAATCAAATATATTTTTATTTCAGTAATTTAATTATGTTCAATAAGCATTTTTTAAGGCAAATGTGAGCATTGTAATGATGTCTGCTTGGGTACGGTTTATTTGAACGAATTAGGTGACTACATTCCAAGCTACGAGTGCAGAACTATCGAATATGACCTGGCACCCAGTTAGTGATACCATTTTATTTACTTCAAATTAACATTTGTTAATAATTATTTGAAGTTCTGTGTTATATTTAAAAATGACTCTTACAAAAACTGACAATTTAGTTACTAATTGTATCTTATAAAAATTATAAAAACTATAAACTTTGGTTTTTGGATAAAATGTATGATATTTTACAAGAATATTAATGTAGGGTTTATTTGTTTTTAAATTTTAACACTACTTACTAATAAATTAATAAAAAAAAAAATTTTAATTGATTGATTTTTAGTGATGAAGAAAGAAGAAAAAGTTGTACTTTTTAATTTTTTATGAAAATTTTGTGTAAATGTAAAATATGCGCACGTAAAATAAAAATACAAATTGAGTAACTTGGTTCCTTAAACTTTCATACTTTAATGTTTAAAAACGTATGGTTTTTATAAGTACAATTTTATTGAAAACCACAGTTAGTTTGTTGCAAAATAAAACTAAAAATAAATGGTTTTTTGTATTCAAAAAAAAATTCTAGTCACAATAAATTACGTTTTTTAATTTTGCGTACAGAACATGAACAAAAAATCATATAATCAAAATAATAATTTAAGCTAGTTTTTTTAAAACATAAAGTCCAGTTGAAGGCACTTAAAAAACGTAAACTGAGAAATAATAATTTATTATACAGACTCGATGTGCCAGGACTGCCCGGAAGGGACGCACACCTGCCACCGAGGAACCTACAGCGCTTTCCAGCACCAGTTCTCAATACCTTACGAGTGTAAGGAGAAAAAACCACAACGACCAGGTTAGTTTGACTTTTGATTAATATGTGTTTTGGCAATATTAATAGATTGTGCTCTCAAATATAATGAAGATTTATAAAAAAACTTAAATACTTTTTTACAACTATGAACACTGAAATTTATTGACAAACACTAAGTTTGTTTTATTAGAATAAATTGAGTTAAAATTTTTATCATGCTTATAAGATTTTTTATATTTTATTAAAACCACAATTTGATTTATCTTGTTTTAGAGTTAATTGGCATCTTATAAAATTAACTTTTAACTCAATAAAATGTATTTATTTACTGTTAAATAAAAAAAAAAAATTGAAATCAAGAAGTTTTTAATTAAAATTGTAAATGATATTTTTATTTACATAATGTTAAGTTTAAAGTAAGAATTTAAATTAACAGTAACAGCAAACCTACATAAAATAAATTTTTATCAGTTATTAAAGTTAAACAAAATCTAATACAGATCCAGCTACATCATCAGAACTCAGCCCTTTAGCTATAACTGGCATTGTAAGTGGAGTTGTACTAGCGTTAATATGTGTTATCTTCGTTATTTATAGGTCAGTTTAGTATGTTATTATTATATCACTTTTACTTATATCCATCGTTCAGAATAAAACTATTTATCCACTTAACTTTATTCAAGCCTGTTTTAATAAACAAAATCTTAACTCTATTTAATTAACAACTAACTAGGTAGCAAAACCATAAAGTAAAATAATCTTAACAACTTTTACATATAAAAATTAATTTTAAAACATTAAAACAATATTTTTATTATTTTAAACAAACGCAGGAAGAACAAATCAGGTGGTTTTAAAAATTGTGACGTAGAAAGTGGACAAGCCCACAATAGCATCCAACCTCATATTACGTCATCAGTGAGATATACGACCGCCGGAAACATAAGGTTTAATTGTTTATATTGCTTGTTTAAATATAAACAGAAAACAGTTAATTAACTTAAAAACTACTGACTTTTCTATTTTAAAGCCTATTGAAACATGTTTATTTTTGTACTAAGTCTATGCAAATTTTAGAAGTCAATTAGTTCCTATATATATAAAATTTATAAAAATAATATTATTATTAAATAATTGTAAACAAGCAACTCATATTTAAATTTCATGCTTGTCTATTATGTAGCAGTAGTTATAATGATATTCTAATGTTCCAGATTACAAACTTAATTTGTTTTCCAAGCACGAAGTACAATTTTTAAAGACTTATAAAAATTTATAGAATCCGGTTAATCATTTAGTAATAATAATTAAATTTTCATCGAGTAGGATGCAACAACAAAGTTTTTATTAACAGTAATTTTATTCTGATCAAACTTTTCTTAAATACCATGAAGTAAAAGTTAAAAACTATAATTTCTGCTAATATATCAACAATATGTAAATAAAATTATAATAAATGCTCAATTTTGTACATCTTAGAAAATCACAGATCCGACATTGAAAACAAGATATAAAGACGAAGAAAAAGAAAAACCTTGTCATTATTTTACTTAATAAACAAAATAAAATATATATGAATCTATAACTTTCAACGTTACGTTTTTTACCAATATAGTTAATTGAAGTATAGCTTGTAGATTTGAAAGTGTTTTTATTGATATAATGAAAATGTTTATTGCCAAAGATAAAGAACGAACTTACAGAAAGAGTTTAAAGCGAGTAATAAGCTCGGTATTTAGCTAAGTTTTTTGTACTCGAATAGCTCGTAAAAAATTAGAAGAAATAATGTAGAAGTCAAATGAGAGCAGAAATAAATAATGCGAGTGAATATTAGAAAAAAGTACTCTGCTTAAACAATTTTTTAAAGTTGTGTTTAAGTACTAACACTAATGTAATTAAGTTATAAGGCAATTGCTTTAAAATTTTTTCTCATATTTTATAAATGGAAAAACAATAAGTCATGTTATCAAATATGACGTAAAAAAATAACATAAAAATTCAGAAAAGCAAAGTCATTAAAAAAATCAGAAATTTATTTTTTTTAACTTTCGTCGGTTAATTATTTCTAAAAGCGCCCTTGAAATTTTAGCAGCTACGCAAAGTCTACAATTACAAATTACTTCTGTGAGTTCTATAAAGCTGCTTACTTTTTAAGAATAATGTTTAAAACAAATTAAATAATCAAAAAAACGGAAGTAAAATTAAAGACTACAAACAGCGCTATCAATGTTTTCGAATTTTCTTAACTATAAAATAGTAATAAATCGTTTTAAAGTCTATAAAACAAATTGCAAATTTTAAACAAATTAAGAACAAAGCTGAGGCAGAGGAGAAAAGTAAGGGGTTTTAAAAAGCCTTGGATCCTCAGAGATTTAGAGGAAGAACATCCACGTGAATCTTTTTCAAGTGATTCTTCAGTTGAAGAAGAACTAATTGATTGTTGTCTCGATGTTAAATTCTTGAGAGACAGATCATCATCAGGCAAAAAAGATGAAAGATCCCTTCAGGAGAAGCTCACCTACTTCCGCTCGATAGTAGATGAGTCACCTGTTGATTATACAATCAAAATGATCGACACCACGTCATTTGAAGAGACGTGCGATTCATTTATGACGTCATTTGAAGAGCCGTGCGATTCAGTTATGACGTCATTCGAAGAGCCGAGCGATTCAGTTATGACGTCACTCGAAGCAAAAAACTACCATAGGTTATTATTTATAATTGAATAGCATAAGTGTTTTATAACTTTGTGTTTTTTTAGTTATTTAGTATTATAGTATAAACTAATTTTAACATTTTAATTAAAGCCATGCAAGTCGTGTGGTAATATGATAAAGTTGAATGATTTATGTCGCGTTTGAACTAAGCTGGTTGGGTAAAAAAATACCAAAAAAATAACAGCACAATAATAATTCCTTTTTATTTTTATTTAATTTATCTTTTTTACTCTTCTCGATAAAATTGACTAAACAAAATGCATGTTATATGTTTTTTATAAGCATATAAAAAAACCCTAATTTATTTTTAAAACGAATAATTTTTCACACTCAATATTATAACTAATTTTACTACAATTATACAACTTATGTCTTTGCAAGTTATGTAAAAAAAAAAGAAAATGCAACAGTCCTTAAAACTTTTACATAGAAACAAAATCAAACAATATAAATCAATTGTGTTATGAAATAAACACCAGGTAGGAATTGCAAACAAAAGTTAAAATATTTCTAAACTGTTCTTGTAAAACTGCTTCATTTATTATTTCATTAATAAAGTAATAATATTCTCATGCTTGGCGAAAGTCCAAATTATGTTTTAACCTTGGTTAAAACCTTGGCTTCAGTTTGCTTGCCCTTTATTTAAATAATTGAGTCAAAATTTAATATACCAGATAAGTTTTCAAAATAGAAACAAAAAAATATTTATTGATTAAAACAACCATCTAATGTACTTGTTTAATAATTAAAAAGCAGTTGCCGAAAAAAGTTGCCGATAAAGGTTGCCGAAATTACCAACGACAAACATAACAGCAAACTGAAAGGCGCTGAAACAAATATTAAAATATCCGGTAACCATAAGTGCAGTAACATTTCTAGTACAAGTGTTGATGGTAAAAACAGCAAGGTTACAAAAACTAAAACGGAAGTTAATAAAACAATCAGTTTTTTGATACTTTATATCTAGAAATACACTTTCAATTTGGTTTTCATTTTACAATAGTATTTCCTTAATCACAATAATACTAAATCATTTTATTACAATTTTGCTCGAGTTTTTAAATTTCTTTATATGTTATTTTTTTAAATTATGCAGCCTGCAATTACATTTTTTAACGAGTTGAAACTAGAAAATGTTTTTTAGTAAATATCAATTGCTGACTACCAAAGTTGTCCAACACCAACTTAAAAGTTTCATTAGTTTAAAAACAGTTTATATCTAAACAGGAAAGATTACAGATTACACAAGGCTTTTTGATAATTTAGTATTTCAATACATTTTACTGGGCTTATAAGAAAACAAATGTAACTTATTTTCTCAAGCCCTGTAAACTATTTTGAACACAGCCCAAAAGTGCGTGCATAAGAAGTACCAGACTAAATTACATTTCCAACACAATTTTTTCGGCTCAAAAGTTTGTACTCAAGAGAAAAACTCAAAATCGTAGGGGGCGATTATTTTTCAAATTTCTGAAAAGGGGGCGATTTAGAAAATGAGTTTGGGAAACCCTGGTATAAAGTTTAATTAAATTTTAAAAAGTGTCTTATAAAGTATATCAATATTAAAAAAAAACACTGTTAAGCTACTTTAGTATATTTTTTAATAAAGAAATGTTTATTTGCTAAATTTTTTGTGTCAAATCGAAATTTCACTACTTTACATGTAAAAATTGTTTGAAACTCCAGGCTTTTTCAAAAATTCTCAAATTCAAGTTTTTTCAAAAATTTTTAAGCATAAATTTTCAAGTTAAAAGCTTGAACTTGATATATTATAACATAAATTATAACTGAAACTAACACTTTGGGTTGAGCAAAACTTACATCATAAGTTTAATTTTCCACTCTTTTAAGCAAAAAAGTCAGCCTGAATTAACAAAAACATTCCTGATATTTTTGTATACAAAAAACAATTCTAGCCAAAAACTTATAAAATGACTTAGTTGGCCTGAGATTTGAAGTCTTCAAATAGTGATAGTCTGAGTGTGTGTCAATGTTTATAAACTATCCCTAAGTCTAGTTTATATTAAATAGGTAGCTCCAGAAAACAGCAAATGTGTGTATTGATATGCAAAGCATAAAAGTTAGCTTAGTTTGACAAAATCAATGTTTGAAAAATGAAAATGAAAACTCACAAAAACTATATTAGTTTATGTCATATATATTGTTTTAATTGTGTCTGTACAAATTTAGATACTACATGTAGAAAAAAACAAACTTAGAAAATTATGCATAAACTAAACTTAAACTATCTAAAGTATTTTATAAAAAGTGGTTTAAAATATCAGCATTTTTTTTAAGTTGGTGTGCATATAAATTAGTTTAAGTGCAAAGAAACTTCTAAAAAATTAAAATGTGTCAAAACAAAACTTAAATAAACCTTTTTTTCTTATTACTATGTTATTTTAAATGTTTTTACACTAAAACATAACACTTACAAATAAAAAATATACAAAAGAAACTTAGGTATAAAAAATATTGGAAAGAATATCTAAGCTATAAAGAAATGACACTTTAGTTAATTACTGTGCATTACTTTTGTACCAAACCGAAAACATTTGCATTTAGTTTATTTGATAAATAGGTATAATATAACTAAATTATTAAATGCAAGCACTCTTTTTTCAGATAATTACTTGCTGTTATAAAGTAGAAGTTATTATGAAACTCAGAAAAATATCCTGTTAGAATGCTAATCTGTCTTTTTCACATTTTTAAATTAAAGTAGTAACTTTTTCTAATTATTTTCAAATGTTATACTGAGACTTAAAACCAAACTAAACAAATTAAATCGAAATACCGAAAAAAATTTTACTTGAAATATATTTTTGCTCAGCGGGCCACTTTTACATGCTCGCGGGCCACAAAATTTTCTTTCGCGGGCCGCATTCCATTCAAAAAAATAACGTGCTCGCGGGCCGCAGATTTACCCTTCGCGGGCCGCAATTGGCCCGCGGGCCGCAGTTTGCCGACCCCTGGCCTAAAGTCGTAAAAATTTTTAAAGCAATTTCGTACTAAAAATACTTTTTATTTATAGTTCATGTTTTATTTTGTTTAGTCAAAAGACTGAACATAAGCGTTAAAGTCTAGTGAAACAATTGTTTTATGTTTATTAAATGTATATAAACACAAAAAAAATTGTATGTACTTAAGAAAATAATTTACTTTCATAAAATTTTTTGTTATATGCCGAACTTCAAGACAGTTAAGTATGCATTTTAACCTTAAACAGTTTTACTTTTTTCAACAATTTTTATTCTAAAAATACTATCGTTAGCAATATTTGTTAGAAAAATGCCTGTCGATTATTGAGACTGAAAACTTTTGTTTAAAAGTGTTGTAATTCAAGCAATAAAATACTCTTTACATTATTTTGTCTGGCATCATTTACAAAAATGATTGTAAGTAATCTATAAAACATATTTTGAAGTTAACTAAGAAGTTTAACAAAAAAAGCAATCAGTAAGGACTAATAATTTGAAATGTAAATGTTCAAGTTTTGGTAAACTTCAGCTGAAAAAAAAAACAAATTTAAAAGTTAACGCTTTTGTTTAAAAAAGAACTCTGCTTTGTTTTTTACATTATTATATGTTTATTTCAGTAATAATGAACTTAATAATAAATAGAATAACTTATGAAAGTATAAGACCATTAAGCTTGTTTGTATTTCAAAATATGTTACATACTTAGTTTACTGCAAATTAAAGTAAAATAAAGTAATACTTAGGTATTTTTTATTGCTTTGTTAGTAGGTTTAAGAGAATTAAATTAATTCTGTAAATATTAAGTACGTACTTTAAGTACTGTACTTAAAGTATTCTGTTAAATTTCAATTTTTATTCGATTTTGTGTCATATAAAACTTTTGATAAAAAATAGTAAACTTTATGCAAAGAAGACATTGATATCATAATGAATAAGTTTTCTAGTTTAGATATTTAAATATAACTAATTTTTATCTAATTTTACTTCAACAACCATATTGTAGTTTCAAAAGTTGAAAAATATTAAGCATTTCTTTAATAATTTAGTGAATTTTACTAGCTTTTAAAGATAGTTTATATACAACGAACACTCTTCGTATTCACAGACGTCAACAGCAAGAAATGTAACAACTGCAACGACCCAAATGAAATATGTATCTTTAACAATGGCACTCAAGGTTATCAGTGCAGTAAAGTATCGGAAGTACCAAAAGGCACGTGTTAATTTTTTCATCATAACTATATTGTTTAATGAATTCAACTAGCAGTTTTAAACAAGTTTTGTAAAATGATAAGAAAGGCAATACAGTTTTTAGTACTATTTAAACAAAATTATTTATTCCATAAGATACTAAATAGATGCTATTGCTATTAAACGTTTCAGCTTTAATGATTCAATATAACTTTTCATATTTGAGGCAAATTAAATATACTTTTAATTCAGTAATTTAATTATGTTGAATAAACATTTTTTAAGGCAAATGTGAGCATTGTAATGATGTCTGCTTGGGTACGGTTTATTTGAACGAATTAGGTGACTACATTCCAAGCTACGAGTGCAGAACTATCGAATATGACCTGGCACCCAGTTAGTGATACCATTTTATTTACTTCTAATTAACATTTGTTAATAATTATTTGAAGTTCTGTGTTATATTTAAAAATGACTCTTACAAAAACTGACAATTTAGTTACTAATTGTATCTTATAAAAATTATAAAAACTATAAACTTTGGTTTTTGGATAAAATGTATGATATTTTACAAAAATATTAATGTAGGGTTTATTTGTTTAAATTTTAACACTACTTATTAATAAATTAAAGAAAAAAATTTTTTAATTGATTGATTTTTAGTGATGAAGAAAGAAGAAAAAATTGTACTTTTTAATTTTTTTATGAAAATTTTGTGTAAATGTAAAATATGCACACGTAAAATAAAAATACAAATTGAGTAACTTGGTTCCTTAAACTTTCATACTTTAATGTTTAAAAACGTATGGTTTTTATAAGTATAATTGTATTGAAAACCACACTTAGTTTGTTGCAAAAAAAAACTAAAACTAAATGGTTTTTTGTATTTAAAAAAAAATCTAGTCACAATAAATTACGTTTTTTAATTTTGCGTACAGAACATGAACAAAAAATCATATAATCAAAATAATAATTTAAGCTAGTTTTTTAAAACATAAAGTCCAGTTGAAGGCACCTGCCTGTTAGAAAATGTAATGAAATAATAATTTATTATATAGATTCGATGTGTCAGGACTGCCCGGAAGGGACTCACACCTGCCACCGAGGAACCTACACCGCTTTCCAGCACCAGTTCTCAATACCTTACGAGTGTAAGGAGAAAAAACCACAACGACCAGGTTAGTTTTACTTTTGATTAAAATGTGTTTTGAAATATTGATAGATTGTGCTCACAAATATAATGAAGATTTATAGCAAAACTTAAATACTTTTTTACAAATATGAACACTGAAATTTATTGACAAGCACTAAGTTTGTTTTATTAGAATAAATTGAGTTAAATTTTTTATCATGCTTATAAGATTTTTTATATTTTATTAAAACCACAATTTGATTTATCTTGTTTTAGAGTTAATTGGCATCTTATAAAATTAATGTTTAACTCAATAAAATGTATTTATTTGTTGTTAAATATAAAAAATAAAAATTTGAAATCAAGAAGTTTTTAATTAAAATTGTAAATGATATTTTAATTTACATAATGCTAAGTTTTAAGTAAGAATTTAAATTAACAGTAACAGCAAACCTACAAAAAATAAATTTTTATCAGTTATTAAATTTGAACAAAATCTAATACAGATCCAGCTACATCATCAGAACTCAGCCCTTTAGCTATAACTGGCATTGTAAGTGGAGTTGTACTAGCATTAATATGTGTTATCTTCGTTATTTATAGGTCAGTTTAGTATGTTATTATTATATCACTTTTACTTATATCCATCGTTCAGAATAAAACTATTTATCCACTTAACTTTATTCAAGCCTGTTTTAATAAACAAAATCTTAACTCTATTTAATTAACAACTAACTAGGTAGCAAAACCATAAAGTAAAATAATCTTAACAACTTTTACATATTCAGTGATAAAAATTGATTTTAAAACATTAAAACAATATTTTTATTATTTTAAACAAACGCAGGAAGAACAAATCAGGTGGTTTTAAAAATTGTGACGTAGAAAGTGGACAAGCCCACAATAACATCCAACCTCATATTACGTCATCAGTGAGATATACGACCGCCGGAAACAAAAGGTTTAATTGTTTATATTGCTTGTTTAAATACAAACAGAAAACAGTTCATTAACTTAAAAACTACTGACTTTTCTATTTTAAAGCCTATTGAAACCTTTTTATCTTTGTACTAAAGCTATGCAGATTTTAGAAGTCAATTAGTTCCTATAAATATAAAATTTATAAAAATAATATTATTATTAAATAGTTGTAAACTAGCAACTCATATTTAAACTTCATGCTTGTCTATTATGTAGCAGTAGTTATAATGATATTCTAATGTTCCAGATATTAAACTTAATTTGTTTTCCAAGCACGAAGTATAATTTTTAAAGACTTATAAAAATTTATAGAATCCGTTTAATCATTTAGTTATAATAATTAAATTTTCATCAAGTAGTTTGCAATAATAAAGTTTTTATTGACAGTAATTTTATTCTGATCAAACTTTTCTTAAATACCATGAAGTAAAAGTTAAAAACTTTAATTTTTGCTAATATATCAACAATATGTAAATAAAATTATAATAAATGCTCAATTTTGTACATCTTAGAAAAGCATAGATCAGACATTGAAAACAAGATATAAAGACGAAGAAAAAGAAAAGCCTTGTCATTATTTTACTTAATAAACAAAATAAAATATAAATGAATCTATAACTTTCAACTTTACGTTTTTTACCAATATAGTTAATTGAAGTATAGCTTGTAGATTTGAAAGTGTTTTTATTTAAAAGGTTTTTTTTATTGATATAATGAAAATGTTTATTGCCAAAGATAAAGAACGAACTTACAGAAAGAGTTTAAAGCGAGTAATAAGCTCGGTGTTTAGCCAAGTTTTTGTATTTGAATAGCTCGTAAAAAATTAAAAAAAATAATGTAGAAGTCAAACGAGAGCAGAAATAAATAATGCGAGTGAATATTAGAAAAAAAGTACTTTGCTTAAACAATATTTTAAAGTTGTGTTTAAGTACTAACACCAATGTAATTAAGTTATAAGGCAATTGCTTTAAAATTTTATCTCATATTTAATAAATGGAAAAACAATAAGTCATGTTATCAAATGTGACGTAAAAAAAATTACATAAAAATTCAGAAAAGCAAAGTCATTAAAAAAATCAAAAATTTTTTTTTTTTTAATTTTCGTCGGTTAATTATTTCTAAAAGCGCCCTTGAAATTTTAGCAGCTACGCAAAGTCTACAATTACAAATTACTTCTGTGAGTTCTATAAAGCTGCTTATTTTTTAAGAATAATGTTTAAAACAAATTAAATAATTAAAAAAACGGAAGTAAAATTAAAGACTACAAACAGCGCTATTAATGTTGTCGAACTTTCTTAACTATAAAATAGTAATAAATCGTTTTAAAGTCTATAAAACAAATTGCAAAGTTTAAACAAATTAAGAACAAAGCTGAACCAGAGGAGAAAAGTAAGGGGTTTTAAAAGACCTTGGATCCTCAGAGATTTAGAGGAAGAACATCCAAGTGAATCTTTTTCAAGTGATTCTTCAGTTGAAGAAAAACTAGTTGATTGTTGTCGCGATGTTAAATTCTTGAGATACAGATCATCATCAGGCAAAAAAGATGAAAGATCCCTTCAGGAGAAGCTCACCTACTTCCGCTCTTTAGTAGATGAGTCACCTGTTGATTATACGATCAAAATGATCGACACCACGTCATTTGAAGAGACGTGCAATTCATTTATGACGTCATTTGAAGAGCCGTGCGATTCAGTTATGACGTCATTCGAAGAGCCGTGTGATTCAGTTATGACGTATTTCGAAGCAAAAAATTACCATAGGTTATTATTTATAATTGAGTAGCATATGTGTTTTATAACTTTGTGTTTTTTCAGTTATTTAGTATTATATTATAAACTAATTTTAACATTTAATTAAAGCCATGCAAGTCGTGTGGTAATATGATAAAGTTGAATGATTTATGTCGCGTTTGAACTAAGCTGGTTGGGTAAAAACATTCCAAAAAATTAACAGAACAATAATAATTCCTTTTTATTTTAATTTAATTTATTTTTTTTTACTCATCTCGATAAAATTGACTGAACAAAATGCATGTTATATGTTTTTTATAAGCATTTAAAAAAACTCTAATTTATTTTTAAAACGAATAATTTTTCACACTCAATATCATAACTAATTTTACTACAATTATACAATTTACGTCTTTGCAAGTTATGTTAAAAAAAAAAGAAAAGGCAACAGTCCTTAAAACTTTTACATAGAAACAAAATCAAACAATATAAATCAATTGTGTTATGAAATAAACACCAGGTAGGAATTGCAAACAAAAGTTAAAATATTTCTAAACTGTTCTTGTAAAACTGCTTCATTTATTATTTTATTAATAAAGTAATAATATTTTCATGCTTGGCGAAAGTCCAAATTATGTTTTAACCTTGGTTAAAACCTTGGCTTCAGTTTGCTTGCCCTTTATTTAAATAATTTAGTCAAAATTTTATATACAAGATAAGTTTTCAAAGTAGAAACAAAAAAATATTTATTTATTAAAACAACCATCTAATGTACTTTATGTTTAATAATTAAAAAGCAGTTGCCGAAAAAAGTTGCCTATAAAGGTTGCCGAAATTACCAACGAAAATAACAACAGCAAACTGAAAGGCGCTGAAACAAATAATAAAATATCCGGTAACCATAAGTGCAGTAACATTTCTAGTACAAGTGTTGATGGTAAAAACAGCAAGGTTACGAAAACTAAAACGGAAGTTAATAAAACAAATAAACAAAACACTTCCGGCACTTCGTCACGTCCTTCCGGTCCAAAATTTGTCACAAAAATCCTGGTGATTGCAAACGTTGAAACACCACCTGGTGGTTGTGAAACCTTTCCTGGTGATTTGATGACGTCATCTGAGACCACGTCACGTGACAGCTTTTCATCTGAATCGTCTCGATCTGTTGGCAGGACGTCATATACATCTAATATGACGTCACGATCAAACGAAACGGTTGAGTGCAAATATGTGCCGGTTTTGTCTACTATTGAGGGAGTCTGTGAAGAAGACACTTCTTTTTCGTTCAGTGACGTCAAAAACAACCACGATAATGACGACAATGATGACGTGTCTAACTGCTCTAAAGAGTATGTCATCATTGATGGCGAAGTTGTAAGTCTTAATAGCGAAAACTGTTATTTGATTTCGGAGAAGTAACTCTTTCTTACGGAAGATTTTTATTAACAAACAAAACAAGTTAACTTTACTGGTGAGCTATCTCAAGCTAACTTATGTATTTTTACTGTAAAACCGTTTTTAAACTTTTACAAAAACTCTAACTAATAACATATAATATAAATTGTAGGTATTTTTTGAACAAAAATAAACAGTTTTATTTTATATTGATAATTCAATGATTTTTTTTAATTTTGTTTTGCTGTAAAGATTTCATAATTATAGGCATAAAAAGAGAAGTAATGAATGTTTGCTTACAGAGACTTTTCTTTGAAAAAAAAACTAAAATAACTTAAATTAACTTGACTTTAAACGTTATGTACTTTTACTAAAGAAGGATTTTTAAAATTTATACATAAAACTGTTGATTAAAGTTTATAGCATTGTTTTTTATATTGTGTTGTCAACATGAATAAACAAGGTTTTTTGTATGTTAAAAAGTAAACAACTTTAAATTATAACTACTATTTTTTATTTCCATTTATTTTTGTTGTTTTGCTTTAAAATAACATTTAGTTATAGAAATAAGTTTCATTAAACTTTGTAAGGCATTAACCTATTTTTGTTCAAGTTTATATCAATATGTTGTGTTTCTTTTTATGTAAAACTGCTTTAGTAGTTTTTTTTTACTTTAAATTTAATCGCAAATGTTTTCAAAGTTTTTATTTCCATGTTTTAAGCTAACACATTTTACTTAAAATTAAAACTGTGTGTTGTGTTACAATTTTGACAATATTGATCTTTTTTAAGTTTGTAAAAAAGTCTATTTATTTTTATTTTAAACAACAATTTGTAAATAAAAAAATCAAAAGTAAACTAATATTTTTAATCTTTTTGTTTTGAATTTATGCTACATACATTTGATTACAATTATTTTTTTTCTTACGAAAGATAACAATATTTATTGCAATGTTTTTATTGCGATGTTTTTAAATTTTTGTAAAATAGTTTTTAAATTTGAATTGTAAACTTATTTTAAACAAAACTTGAAAAACTTTCATTATAGACTGTAAAAATATTTATGTAAATAGTTTAAAGCATTTGTAGTTGTTTATGTTATTGACTGCTGTTATTTGTTTGCAAAACGTATTAAACTGTTACTGAATTTAAAAAACAAGTTTAAAATGTTTTTCATTTTAATAAATATATAGAACACGTTTTGCATGGTTAAAAAAGTTTTGACCAAAAAAACATTGAAGTTATTTTTATTATATAATGTTTCAAATAATAGTTACACAGCGATAGAAGAAAAGAGATATTTTAAAATAATGCACCATAAAAACATAAAAAATAGATTTAAAGCAGGCATTTAAAATGTTTGATATAAGTATTATGTATAAAGTTTTTCATAAGTCAAACATAAATTTAATTCTTTTTTTAACGTTTTCTCAATCGAAGTTTAAAACTTTTATTTATCAGCTTTTTACTTAATATTATAATTTTAGGTTTAAATGTAACTTTTTTCTAGTACAAAATTTAAAACTGATATAATAGGTTTATACTTTACAACTATAAAATTAAGTTAAATTGTGTATATTTATGTTCATAATAAACTTAATACTTGTTTATAGATATTTTTAAGTTATTGAAATAAGAGTTTTGTAAAGGTTTTTAGCACTATTGTAAATAAAATCTTATTAGTAAGTGGATACCAAATAAGCAAATTTAACATTCTTCTTATGTAACTTATTGATGGAGACAACAAACTATTATCATAAACAGCTTAACTAAAAATTTAAAAAGTACTTATACATAATTTTATTATAACACTTAAAAATTAAAAAAATAGTTTTTACCTTAAGTTAATCATAAAATTTAGTTAATGTGTTTTTGTTGATGTATTCAATTAATTGAGCATTGTTTTGTTTTTAGCGGACAAATTCTTAAACCTTACATAAACAATATTTTATAAACGTAGATAAATGTTGTTAAGTACTATTATATCACCCCTAGTTGTAGATAGCAAGAATTTTGCATTTTTTTTATGTAAAAAGCTAAACAATTTTCTCATAATTTTTGTTAATTTTTCTTATGTAACCAATCTTGATAAAAATTGAGCTAATGTTGACGGTACTTGATTAAGTTGTTTACGGTAAATTAATTAAAGCTTATCGGTTTCACTTTAAACTAAATATTTTACATGTATAAAAACTTATTAGAGTGTAAAATCTTAACTGTAAAGAACCAAATGAAATCTTTGTTTTCTTTTTTAGAAGAATTTCAAAGTTAAAAAAAAAAAATTCGATAGTTTCTTAAAGGTTTTGTAGTGAGAACAAAAAGTTAAAAGTTTTGTTTTGTTTTTTTAGAAGAATTTCAAAGTTTTAATAACTTTTATTTTCTTAAAGTTTGTGTAGTTAGAACACCAAGTATAGAGTTTTGTATTGTAAACTACTATAAACAAAACTAATTTCTACAGCTTCTAAAATAAATTACAATATAATATATAGTAATAATAATTTTATTTACAAAAAGACAACGATGTTTCACCCAAAGTTTGGATCTTCAGGTCAAAAGATTAAACTAAATGATGACGATGGATAACTCAAAAAAAATTGTAAAACAATTTATATAATGAATTTAAAAATCAATATGCTAGTTTAACATTATTGTTTAAGTAAACAATAGTAAACAATTATATTTTATCAAATTTACTAACAAGTATTAATATGTTGTACACACTTTTAGATTCTTTTAGCAAAAATAGCTTATAGCTACACAAGTAGAAAATGGCATTTAACAAATAAAAGTACGGTAAGAATTAATTAGCAAAAACAGAAACTTAAAAAAAATGAAGTTTAAAAACATAACTTTTTAATTTGCGGGCAGGTGTAGAAGAGTTCTTGTCTTTTATACAAATAGAATTTTTTGTTAGTAAGTACAATTTTAATTTTATCCAGGTTGCGGGTTTTACTGATCTTACTTCTATTATCCAATTCCCTAATCTTATGGAAAATGTTCCATTAAGTTCCATAATGTTCCGTAATTTCGTAGCATATGTTATTGTTTTTCAATTTCGAAATGTATTTAGAAAGTTCTGTTACTTTGTTTCTTTCATTTTTTATGTCACTAATATGCGCGTACCATCTCTTTTTAAATAGACCTCCCATAGACCCTGTGTACTTTTTAATTTTGTCTTAAGTATTAATTGTTGCCTTGTATACCACTCCTGCAAACACTTAACATTTAACGGGCTGGAATATTTTCTGTGGCAATTGCGCATGCTATTGTCTTGGTTTTTCTTATTGTTCGTTCTGTTTAGTACCTTTTTATTAAAAATACTTATTAATGATTTAACTTTTTCCATACAACAGTACGATACTTTGCAGTTGTTTTTGTTAAAAATATTTCTCATGCTCTCGTTTTGAAAAACACCTATAATATAATTTATATAAAACTGTATAAACATTTCTCAAATTGTTTAAAGAGAGCTTTATTGTTATAATGTTTTTTATATACATGAACTTTATCAAATAACTGCTCAGCTTTTTTAGTTTAATAGTCTTAAATAATTTAAGCACTAGTTGGAATAAAACATTCGTGTACAATTTTTAAAAGCTACACTTACTTTAGACAAGTACTATATCTTCTAAAAAAGTTAAAACTGTAGGTGCTTAAATAAGATTACTTTTAAGTTTGTATTGAGGTGAAACTCACCTGTTATTTTTTTATGACCCTGTCGAACCGATGCCTGTTAAAACCTTTTAAACTGAGTTCTCAGTCATTTCAAGCACTTTAAATTATTGTTTATTCATTATCTAGTTAATGAGTTTGAAAATACTTTGTTGTACACCTTTATTAGTTTTATTACATAAGCTACTACATAAAATATTTTCCACGTGTTTAAAATAAAAAGTTTTGATTTTAAAAAGGTTTTGTACATTTTTCTTTGGAATCAATTAAAATCACTGTTTTCGTTAAAGTTTAGCAAAAATAAGTAAAAAAAATCAAACACTTCTTAGAACTAGTTTTAAATGTTCATATGTTCTTTTTGTTCCTTTAAAGTAATTGAAAGAAAACAAATGTATTTTGGATTCTCTTAGCATGTTTATCAATACAAATTTTAAACAAAATAAAAATTCCACAAGTTATTTTTTTCTAAAATTTTAGAAATGTTTTTTTTTCGGTTGTTCAAATTTTAATTTAGGAAAACTCTTAGCGTTTTCTTATTTGATAGTTACAAATTTTGTATTAATGTTAATATTTTTAAAAAAGACAACTTATAAACTCTGCATAAAATAAAACATTTTTTAGACTTTTAGTTTTTAGTGCTTGCCAACAAAAATTGTATATCAACTGTAATATTTAGATGTAAAAATAAGTTTTCTGTTTAAGTTATACGCTTTAAAGAATAAAATATTTTGTTCTTTAAATGTTGTCTTCAAAATAGAAACTTAGTTTTTAATTATCATATGAGTTGTTTCCGTTTTAAATACGAATAAAGTAGATAAACTTAAAAAATAATAAAAGTGAGACGAAGAAAGTATACTGTTAAAAAAAAAACTTTAAAGGCTAAAATTGTAGACAAATAGTTTTTACCAAAAATGAGCTAATATTTACAAAGTATCAAATTTGCGGTTTACTATCATTTCTAACTTGCTATCATTTCTAACCCTATCATTTCTAACCCGATCACTTCTAACCAGATCATTTCTAACCCGATCACTTCTAACCCGATCACTTCTAACCCGATAATTTCTAACCCGATCATTTCTAACCCGATCACTTCTAACCCGTTCACTTCTAACCCAATCATTTCTAACCCGATCACTTCTAACCCGATCACTTCTAACCCGATCACTTCTAACCCGATCATTTCTAACCCGATCACTTCTAACCCGAACATTTCTAACCCGATCACTTCTAACCCGATCACTTCTAACCCGACCATTTCTAACCCGATCACTTCTAACCCGATCATTTCTAACAAGATCATTTCTAACCCGATCGTTTCTAACCCGATTTAACCCAATCATTTCTAACCCGATCATTTCTAACCCAATCATATCTAACCCGATCATTTCTAACCTGATCATATCTAACCCGATCTAACCCGACAAATACTAACCCGATCTGTATTTATATATTTATTTATTATTCTTTGGAAATAACGATTTGTTTTAAAAACAAACTAATCTCAACAAAGTTGTTTTTTTAATTAAATATAGTTAGTTTTGTTTAAAATAAAACTTAATGTTCAAATAGCTTTTGCTAAAATTTAGTTTTTGATATTCATTGCTATTGGAAGTTTGTTATCCTACGCTAGACCCAGGCATCAAAATCTGGGCCACTTAAACTGAATGACACTTAACAAAAAGACGCAAATTTATATACTCTAAAATCATAAACTATAGTTTTATCTAAAAATTATAGAAAATCAGCAAAATAATTTTTCACTTAAGTATAATACTAATCGACTAATTTATGATTTTGAAGGAGAAGGTTTTTAACAAGTTTGGTTTTGACTCCATAATAAGCAAGTTTAACATCAATTCTTTTATAGATCAGTGAGTTCCAATAAAACCAAAAACAGTTGCACAATATTTCAATTTAGAATAAATTTTCGATTTCTTTTCAACAAAAAAAAATATTTTAAAATTTCAGCAACACATATTGAGACGATTTAGTAAATTATTTCAATGATTTTAGTGCAGCAATCAGCAAAACAGTCTGAATTACGCACTTCTTTATTAAAAGAAAGTTTATGGTTACTTTTATAAAATTCTTTTAGAACATACTAGAATGTCAGAATTCAAACAAACTACAAAAGGTTAATGAATAAAACTTATTCTTGTTCAAAATTCAACCGAGTATACACATCTTGACTTTTAGAGTTAGGTTCTTTACATTTGTGCAACCGTTTGGTATTTCACAGTTTTTTTATAAATTATTTTTGTCGCTTTGCCAAACCATAATCGATAAAATTAAAATAAACATTATTGAAACAAAGGGACAGAAAATTGTAATAAAAAATAAAAATTTTAGTGCATTAACTAATTACTAAATTTAAATTCCAAAGCACATTAGGAATACAGGTTAAAATAAATATCTATCGAAAATATTGAAAAACCTTATATTATTTACAGAGGAAAGGCGCTGCTAATAAAATCAAACTATAGAGTTACCCAAGTTCTACATATTATATCAATGGTTTATAATGGTTTATTTTCGTTAGGTTTATAAATCAATGGTTTATTTACGTGGTGATTAATTATTTAAATAAAGTTAAAAGTGGACTATTAATCAACTGTAGTTAATTAGTTTTAAAAAGAATTAAGAAAATTATAAGTCTTCTGTATTCTAAAGGTTAAGTATTAATTTTTGATATTCGTTAATGTAAGAAATATAATGAGTTTTGCAGCCTTTAAAGACTACTCCGTACTTTTTCTTTTAAAAGATTCTATATGGTTTATATACATTTTTTAAGTATGGAGACAAGATTGGCAAGTTGCATTCAAATTTAAGGCGAATCTATATAAAATACAACTTTTTAAGAATATTAATATCAGTATATATGAAACTAGAAGTAATACAGTTAATAAAATTTAGTAATCGTAATAAGTATAGTGGTTTCAATTAAAGTTATCATTATTAAAATCTAAGTTCTTAAAACGAAAGTGTATACTGTTTAAAAAGTCAAAAGTAGAGGTAGACGTTTTTGAATATTTAGAACCCGTCATTTACTAGAACTTAAATTCAATATTCTTTCTTTTAGCCAATAGTAAATTATATTTAAAGATTAAATGAGATATATTATATAATAAAACTTAACTATAAAAGTTAAGTGTCGAAAACTTATCATTTTGCTTTTTTTTCATTCAAAATATGATGTATATAAAGAAAAACTAATTTACATTTATCATAAATATTTAAAAGTTTTCAAAATTTAAAATTGCAAAACAGTTTCACACATTTAATAATAAAAACTTCTTCAAAAAGTTTCTTGATATCTCTTAAAAGTTATTGTTTTACAGGTTTCCAAAAACACAAGAATTTAAGATTATTCAGCGATAATTAGATATGAAATATGAGTATAAGTTACTTGATTAATTTATATATTTTTAAAATTTATATTAAAATAATAAAATTTGTTTATATTGTGAAACTCTAACATAGGTTTCTAGAAAATTAGAGGTGCAAAAATCGCATTTAAAAATTTAGAGATGCAAAAAAACACCGAGAATAAAGTCAATACACTTCAAGCTGGCTTTACTGTATTGAAAAAAAGTAAATATGTTGCTTGAAATAATCGTCTAAGAAAATAGTTGATTAAAGGAAACAAAAAACTTGATGTAGTTTTTATAAACTTCTGCTCCCAATTATACTTAATTTAACTATAATTAATTTATTACTCTATTTCAAAATGTTTTTCAGTACTTATTTCGTTTACACTTACGTTATTTCAACTGTTCATAATAAAGTAAATTTTAAAGAAAAATTTTAAAGAAATTATTGTCTACTAAAGTACTAATTTAAGTCGTAATTAAAAAAACTTTGTATATTATATAGATTTAAGTGAAGGTTTTAAAGAAGATTACCTGGGCGAGATTTGATTAACCTCTGACTTGTTATACAAATAAACATGAATGTTTAATTGTTAGTGACTTTTTTTGCTTTAAGACTTAGTAGGAATTTCTTTAATGATGTGAAATCAAGACGGTCAATCGACGTAAAATACTTTTGCAGTTTGTTATACGACATAACTGTTTTAATATCTAGGTTATACCTAAAAATCAGGATTTTTCACTTAATATAACAAAAGTATTTAATTTCTACTAGTGTTTGTTTGAATTCCATTATCTAAATTGGCCTATGCAAGTTGTATAACAACTTGTAAAAGTTATTAAAATGAAACTCAAAAATAACCTACTATAAAGCGCTAATACATTAGTCAGAAATAGTACAACATTTACAACAGACTTACATTGTAGTTTTTAGATCGTAATTTCTTATCGGTTTTTGTATCTGAATATTACAATCTTAAAGGGTTGCTTTTTTAAATTTGCTTATTATAAAATTATTATAGTCACGGGAATTATTATAAAATCCATCTTAAATATAGTTATAACTGCTCACTTTAAAGTCCTACAAAGAATAGTTCAAAGTATTGTAAAGTAAACGATTTAGTGAATTGTATATTATTAACGAAAAGCGTCTGTTAAAGTAGATTGAAAGAACAAAAACATATGACATAATGAAAAAATTGAAATTATGTGAAGAATGAAATATAAAAAAATAAGGTAATAAAAATAAATTAAACTCATGTTTACTTAATACTAAAGTTAAGGATTATACTAACAATATTTTTTACGTAAAACATTAAAAACATAATGTTTTAAAGAAACTAAAAAAAAAACTTTAATAATTTTATAAAGGCTAGTTAGTTTTTAAAGAAATCTAGATTAAAATAAAGAAAATAATAAACAAGTATAATGGGCTAGAATTGATGAGGTTAGAAGTGATCGGGTTAGAAGTGATAGGGTTAGAAATGATCGGGTTAGAAATGATTGGGGTAAATCGGGTTAGAAATAATCGGGTTAGAAATGATCTTGTTTGAAGTGATCGGGTTAGAAGTGATCAGTTTAGATATGATCGGGTTAGAAGTGATCGGGTTAGAAATGATCGGGTTAGAAGTGATCGGGTTAGAAGTGATTGGGTTAGAAGTGATCGGGTTAGAAATGATCGGGTTAGAAATGATCGAGTTAGAAGTGAACGGGTTAGAAATGATAGCGGGTTAGAAATGATCGGCTCCCCAAATTTGCAATGGTTATACAAAATGTAGGAAGACTATTGAAAGGACTACAAAACAATTTATACAATTTTTATGTCCTCTTAAAATAGAAAGTTGATATGCTATTTTAACTGCTAAGAAGTCTACTAAGTTTAAACTAATTAGTTACATAGAAACATTTCAGCAATTTTTTAATGAAAGCACTTAATTTTTAATGAGTTAAATATCATGTTTATGGCTTGTATTCTAGTGATTTAAGACAGATGATTAAACCTTGGTTAATTTGAGTCTCACGGTTCATGGTATTTGGTTTAGGACCTGATAGATTTTCGTTGATGTTTTCTTTAATTGAAATACCGTATAAAATTGTTAAGTTATACTATAAACAACTAAAAAAATATATGAAGAAACAATAGCTTGACTAATTCGACACGTAAGTACTATATAGTCAGTTCTTACTTCAACTGAGTAAAGCTAATCAAGAGAAGTAATAATGTATTGTTTTCATTGCTTTTTGATAAAATTGCTAATTATAAAATGATTTATAACTTATAGTATATAAATTTTAGTGGAAATAAATGTAAGATTCTTTGCCATGAAATTTAAAAACTAAACTGTTAGATAGTCTAAACAGAAAAATAAACAAGTTATTAATAAAATATTTTCAATAAAATATTTCTCGAAATTAAATTTTTTAGAAAGCTTTAAACCTTTATAGTTTAGAAAACAAACATATCTCGAACCTTTATATAATATTATTAAAAAATAAAATACTTTAGTAAGAACATGAGTTAAAAACGTTTAAAGAAAACAGTTATGAAACCTGGTAAAAGTGTTTGATTTCATTGTTGTTTTTAAGTACGATACTTGTGGAAAATTTTAAAATTTTAACTTTAACAGCTAAAACCTTAGTCATTTGAGCTTGAAAAGTTGAATCTATTATATTTTTATTTTATAAGACATTATTATATTGTGTATTTTTTTATAATGAAACATAATGTTTGTATTTAGTTTATTTTAATTAGCTTAGTTTTTTAACATAAACTGTAAATTACAACCACTATATTTTTGTACTACCTTACTAAAACTAAAGTGTGTTAAATAAGCTTGAATTAACAGTATTTCTATCCAAAATCGGTTTACAGCATAAAAATTTACACAAATTATAATACAAGACAATTCGTAGACTTTAGCTTTGCTTCTAAAGTAAAACATATTGAATTGTATTTTTTTAGGTTTTGTTTTAATATTTTTTTAAGCTTTCTTCGTTGTAAAGTAACTTTCTTTGTACAACATAGTTAATGTTTTTAACAGAAGGAGATAATTATTGCACCTTTAACTAAATTAAAAAAAAAAGTTTTTTAAAGACTCTCCTACCTTTTAAAAATTAGAAATATATACTAATTTTTAATTTTCAATGACTAGTAGATTTTGCCAATGTTGAAAAGTTTTTATAGCCTAGTCAAGTATCTTTATTTTAAATTTATGTAGGTTACTATGTGGAAAATTGTTGTCTAGAAGTATAATTAAAAATTGGGAGTTTTAAGTTATTCACTTAATTGCTTACTGTTTGTTATAAATTGCAATTAAATTTAACCCATTGAAAATTTAGTTAAAATAGTTTAAACATTAAACGTTTTCTTTACCAACATACTTTTAGTTATCTACTGATCTGGCCTTATTTACTAAGATAAATTGAAAATAAAATTGTCGCCATGTATAATGTAAAAACTAAATAGCATAAAGTTCTTCGATTATTTTTTTTTTTATTATATAATAAGTTTATTATAATATATAAAAAGTTAACACTTTCAACTAAATATTGATTGAAAATGCAGAAGAATTTCTTAGGAACATTAATCTAATTTCGATGTTACATTATAACCAGTAATTGACTTACATTCTTATAAGTAACGAGCTGTAAAAATTATAAATATTAAATAAAATGGGCATTCATTTCAATTTTTTATCTCATACGAATCGATTAAAAGCCGATCCGCACAGATTGATAAAGTAATATGGTGCAGATCTTTTCCTAAACAATCAACAGCAGATAATGTTTTGATTCAACAAATCTCTATTTGATTGACAATATTACGCCGTAAGCGTAATAGATCGGAAGGTAGTTATGTGTTAAACAATGTGATACTTCCCATTAAATGATAAGCACTATTTGTCTATTGTTTCTTACAAGACGGTTTAAGCTTGTTTATTATTTACGAAAATCCAATCAAAAATTCTAGAACGCTTAGCAAAGATAAAAAATTAAAAGTATATATTACAATGTTTATGTTTGTTTATACTAAATTTTATAAAAAAAGTTATCGTAAGTAAAGTAGCTTATTGGTTTTTTAATGAACTATTAAATGTTCTTAAGGAGACAATTCTTACATTTGACATTTTCTATAGTTTTTGTTAACTTTCATAGTCAAAATTATTATAACAAGATTATCTTTTTTGACAAGTTTTTGTTAGTAAAAACGTAAAGTAAAATTCACTAACTTATTTTAAAAAAACGTGTTTTTAAATGTTAATTATTTATTGTTGTTATCAGTTAGTTGGTTATTGTTAAGATTTTTATTGCTGTGTTTAAAGTACAATTTTAGTTTGTCTTTTGAAATATAAACCTACAAGTTGTATACATCATATATCATTACCTAGTGGTTAAACTTTCTTATTGCTTAAACGAACTTACAATAGTAAAAACGCTTACTAAATTTTTATTACTTTAATAAGGTAAATCTAGTGGCAGACGTTAAACCTTAAAAGTATTTTTATCAATGAATTTTACAAAAAAAATTTTTAATTTTTTTTTTTAATTTCAATAGAAACAAGTTACACAAAATTTAAAGTAAGATTAAGTATTTGAATTTATCATCGTTTAAAATACAGTTTTTTCAGTTTTTCATTTTGGTTTAAATTGTGTATTTTTATTCATTCTATCTAGCTTCATTATAAAATTTAAAAAACGAACATTTTGTTTTAACTGAGTGTTAATCTTATATTCATGAAAACAAGTTTTACAAGTAATTTGGTTGAATTATATCTACAACACTTGTGAAAGTTGAAATAAGTTTGGAATACCTATTCAAACAGGTGCAGGTCATTTTAATTACTGAACTTTAATTCAGCGTTTTGAATTGAGTTTTATTAGTCTTTATCAGAATAAATAGTGAAAAGATTAATTAGAATTAGTTTCACAAGCCAAAATTTAAAGCTCATATATAAAACATACAATTATACCGTTTTTACACCTTTGCTTTTCAATAGTTAATTTTTGGTATTGTTTATTGTAAATAAAATATTCGCAGCTTACTTTGCAAAATGTTATTTACAAAATTTGTTTAAGATTTACGGCTAGTTAAAAAAAACGATTGACTAACATTCTAAAGTTGTTTTATGAAAATTTATAAATAAATTGTCTTTTTGACTTTGAGCTCCGACTGACAATTTTAAATGTGGTGCAAAGATATGGAACTTTTTTTACATGTAAAATGTCTCTTTTTAGCATAGGTTTATTTATGCAACCAACAGTTAAGAGACAAGAAAGCATATCAACGCAGAAAAAGGTGACAGGCTGGGAAGAACAATTTATGAACAAAGTAGCAATCGTTTCTGCTAAAAGAAGTGAAAAAAAAGAAGAAAAAGTATAAAATGTATTAGTTTTACTTTGTAAGTTTTTATTTTCTTCAGAAAACAAGTGACTTTTAAATTTAAATAAAAACAATACTTTGAACAATAAGCTGCTTTTAGTTTAAATAAATTATCAAATATTATCAAAACAAATCAACTTAATTAAGGTCTATAAATATTGCATAAGTTTTTAATTAAAGGTTAATAATAAAAGGTCATAACTTGCATTCAGTAAGAAAAATACAAAATTATTGATTCAAGATTTTTATTAGTCTAATTTTTATTTTATTTAGATATAAATTATAACTTATGATCTCATATATTATTTTAAATTAATGAAACGTTTTTTTTTTTTGTTAAGTTCGTGAATCAATAAAATCGCACAAATAATGTACATTAAAGCAATAAATTAGCGCACTTGCTTTTTTACAGTATACTAATAACAAAATTTAACGAAAACATAAAACATAATTCAATATTTAGCTTGGTTGTACGGTAAAATACCTGGAAAACTACTTTAGTAAAAATATCACCTAACCTTGAACTAATAGAAAGAAAATTCATTAAATTCGAAAAGGCAAAAATAATTTTAAAGTTCAATCTACTCGTTAATATGTATTTTTTCTACCAAATAAAGATAACTGTTGTTTTTAATTTTGTAAAATGACAAAGTTCTATTGTCTTCTAATTCATTTCCTTCAAAAAACAATGTTTGTTCATTTTTCAGTATACCTGCATAGAAAGAGAAAAATATGGATGATAGTTTCAAATAATTAAAACTTATCTTTAAAAAAACATTTTTTAAGCCGAATTTCATTTTTTTGTGTTAAAATTTATTGTTATCGAGTAGTTTTTTTATAAATTTTATAAAGTTTTATAGTGTATTTTAATAGTTTATTTTAAATTTCATATGAAAGACCTTGAATTTATAAAGTTATTTTTTCAAACCAATCAATTATAAAATAACGGTGAACTTTATTTACTAGTATGCATATTTAATTATACTAACATTTTTATCTTAAACATTTTATTTTCACGTTTAATAGCTATTAATAATGTGCAATTTATGAACAAAATATGTTTTAAGTATAAACTTTGATATAAATAAGGTAGATAAAATACGTAAAAACTAAAACCTTCGATCTCATACAGAATTTCTTTAACATTTTCAATTCTATCAGAATAATATAAATCCAACTTTATGATTTCATCTTTTAATAATTGTTTTATAAAAACTTTCATACTGCTAACAACTATCACTAAAGTCAAACATATCTAACATAATATTTATTAAACTTATTTTGTTTTTAAACAAAGTTTAAATTTGCTTTTACTTACATCAAGCATTTATTAGTAGACTTAAGTAAAACACTAATGACACAAATGTTATATTAACAAAAAAAACATTTTAGTCGTATATAATTCATAAATTCTTTTAAATTGTTTTATAATATGTATTCTATAGTTTGTAGTTAAAAGTAATAAATAAAGTACAATCTAACTAGACTAATAGCTATTTAGGTATATGTCGATTACCATAACTGTAATTCAATAATAATTATACATAATTATAACATATATGTTTTAAAAAAAACATTCTAAATTTTATATACATCACTATAATTACTAAGATAAAAACTATCAATATAAAACGATACTTAGAAAACTTAAAACAATGTTTGTACAAAAACTAGATATTAAAGTTAACTGTAGCATTTTAAACTATTTTTAAAGAAAAAAATCATTAACAAGAAACCTATAATTTTGATAACGTACTAGACTTCGATACACACTTATGATAGTAAGAAATTTTTTCTTAAACCATAGTTTTGATAAGCGCCTTTCTTAAAACTTATTAAGAAAACTTGCATTAGAATATGATTAACAATTTTTAACTTGTTTAAAATCTCAAAACTACATTATTTTTGGTGTACTTTTTTTTTTTGTTTTTTACTTTTTTTTTACAAAAGTACAAAGTTCGACTTTAACTCCCAAAATAACCATTACTTAAATAAATAGTCTAAAGTTTTTGATATATAACTAAATAACAACAAACTGTTTTTAAAAGCAAATAAAAATTAAAATGTAAAGTTTTTTCATTAACATTTTAAGACAAACGGTTTTTTGGAAGATCTTTCTAATAAGTATGTTAATATTTTGGAATTAGTTTAAGCACTACTACAAATTCGTCATATATTATTACCTTTATAAAAATCACAATGTTTTTTGTAACTACTTACTAAATTTATAGTAATTATAAATAAGTATAACAATAGTAAAAATCAAAGTAAATCCAATATATTTTAATTTTTTGATAGCGAAAAATAGAAAAATTAACAAAAAATCTTATTGAAAGTTCCCTTTTAATTTTTTTTGTAAAATACTTTAACTAAAACCTTTTCTATTGTTCTACTAATAGTTAGTAAACAAAAACTTAAAAATAAATCTTTATATAAGAAAACATAAAGCTGTTTAATAAGTTAGATCAGCGAACCTTATTTACTAAACAGCATCATAACAACTATAAATCATCAGTAAGTTAGTTCATACTGTTTTAATTTAAATTAACTAAAAACTACAAAAATTCATAAACTTGTTTTAACGTTTTATGAACTATACATTACATTTGAAATAGTTTTTTACTCAAAGTTTTGTTTTAAATATTAGGCTAAAACTTTATCAAATCTTATTATTTTCTTTACAAATTTACTCGCTCGTTTTAGCAACATCAACTTTTTTATTGTCCATGTTGTTGTATTGTTTAATCAAACTTTTTTAATTCATAAAAATTCTTAGTACTTTATACTTCTTGTTTTAAGCTATTATACCTGTTTTACTTTACTTTTGCTAAACTAGTTAAAAAAAATTAAACTGTTATTCAATTTGTTTTTTGTTAGAATTTATAATAATTAAAATTAAACAATAAAATAAATAAATAATAAAATAATTAAAGTTTTGTAGATTTAAGACTTTTATGCAGCTACAATCTGATTACTATGTGCAAATTTCGAATAACGTTTAATACTATAAATTTCATTTATCTTCTTTATTTTACACAACATTTTTTATAAAGCAATAAATGCAAATGATTTTAAAACATAAATGTGTTTTAGTTATAAACTTACCTGAACATCTTACTTTTTTTAATTTGAATTAACTATAGACAATTTTACAAATAATAATTATTCAAAAGATAGTTTTGAATTTTTCGTAAAATAATTTTTATATAATGCATAAAAATCATATTTTTAATGGATATTGTGTTTGTCTTCGCTTTGTTTTAGCTAATGAAACTTTTTAGGCATAACTTTTATCCTTGATTTAAAGACGCTTGATATAAACTTAAAAACATTTTAAAATGTTTATTATTAATTATATTTTATAACTATATAGCAAAAGTTTTGGTTTAAGTTAATCATTGATTTTTAAACAGAGAAATATACATTTAAAAACTATCAAAAACGGTTTACAAAGTAAACTTTACTATATAAAAAAAAATCTCAAAGTTAAGCTTATTCAAATTTCATAATGACATCACATTGCTTATCAATCTTTTTTCTATTTGAAAAATTAAGCTTTATTGCCTAAGTAACTCTCAAAGTTTACATTTATGTATAGTTATGTTAACTGAGTTATTTATGAAAAGTTTCAACATATTTGTTTCTCTGATACATGATTTTCTTGAAGTTTGACTGTCTATATTTCGATTGTTATCCAAATATTAGTTCAAAGTCATGTGATATTATAACGATAACATCAAATACTTATAACGATATAAAGATAAATTTTTTATTAAACGTGCAACCTTAAGGTGTTTTGTATTAAATTAGCAATAAGATCCATTTAAATATGAAAGATATCTTATTTGCTCCGTCTCCATATAATGAAACTTTACGTCGCCGAGGGTTAAAATTTCTCTTTTCAGACACTTTAAATATTTACTTTTTACCATCAATTATCACTACTAACTTTAAAATGAATGTTTTTCAGTTAAAATTAACTTCTTAATTGCTACCTAGTTAGAACTTTTCATTAATCATTGCTTTGGAATTATAAGATCGAGTTTATTACACGTTTTAATAGTTTGAAAGTAGCTTAAATAGTACTAAGAGACAATATTTACGTAGTCAGTTTTTTTTTTTAACTTTAGCTGTCAGATTTTCTTTTGTTTTTTAAACAGTCTAAAAACTATGTTTTATATTTAAAAATTATTCAACGAAGTAAAGCAAACGCAAAAATAGTGCTTGGATTTGATACTTTTTTAAGAATATTTAAACTCTACAAAGTATTAAATACATCAAGCTTAAAACACATATATTTATAGGTTAGTAGCTTGAGTTTTTAGTTTGATATAGCTTTTTTTTGCTTTATAAACTAAGTTTTTATTTTCAAGTTTTAAACCATGAGTTTTAATTTATTTTCTTAACACTTTTTAAAACGTTTTGTAAGGTATAATTTATGCTATTTAACTTTAAAGGATTTTAAACCAAATATTTTTTATAAATTGAGAACATTCAATTTTTTTTTTACGTAGATAAAATCTTTGTTAATAGTTTATTTTGTTTTATTGCTTAATGAACTAGGAAAAGTTAGGTCTAAGGACCTGGAGTACGAAAAAACATTTCATTTATCGGATAATAACCACGTATACAGTCAAACTTCATGTCCGGGACAAACCTTTTATTTGTTACAACTAAATCTTTTGAAAGCTATTAGTTTTAAAATATTTTTTATTTTTAAATATGTTAAGCTTGAAAACCTGTTTTTTAAACCTTAAGTGTGTTTTTAGTTCACAAAAATAAATTTTAATACGGTTATAATTACATTAACTCCAGCAAAATGAAACAAATGTACCCTCAGAGTAATAAAAATAAGATAAATTTAAATAAAAGTGTATTTTTAATTAAAAAACATCAAAATTAAGTCATTTAGATGACAAATCCTATCAACTTCTTTTTATTAAAATAATTTATAATCAAAAACTGCGCATTTAAATAAGATTATCCCGAATTTCGTGTATAAAAAACCAAAGTTGAGGTTTACATAACATTTTTAAACAGTAAAAAAATAAATCAAATGACAGGTCTTATGATGTTGTTTACCGAAATTTAAAGATTAATCATAAAAAGTTCTTAAATAAATTTTTTATTTTTTATTTTAGCACGAATTTATGTAAAAGTTTCTTGTGACATGCTTCCAAAGCATGATTCATTTTTACATTTAAAAAACAAGAGAAAGTTTTTTATTGAAATATTCTATATAAAAGCATCAAAATTAATAATCACAGAATAAACTCAATCAAAACCAAGAATGGAGTATTTGAACCTACTGTTTTGCTTATTTGTTATTCTGACTATTTTTATTCAGAGTGGAAACAGCTTTCCATTTGTAAGTTTTTTATATTTAAGCGAGTAAAAGTTTTTTTCAAGCACTGGTAAACTTTTATTTTAACTTTACTCTTATATGTGTTTGAAATTTTTTGAAATAGTTTTTCTAAACTTATTAGTTTACATTTTAATAGTTTAAGGTTTTATTTTTAACATTGAAATAAGTTATAGAATTGTTAAGTAGAAGCATTAAAAGTATTGTTTCAACTATAAAACAATAGTTTTTATTTTAAATAATTAAAAAGTTTAAGAAAGCTTGTCTAAAATTTAGATACATCAAGCTTATAATAAAATAACCTGTAACTCCAAATATAATTTATAAATCAATAACTTTTATTTTTAGTTATTAACAATGCTGAAAAACAATTTTCTTTTTACAGGCACTGACGTCAGACGGAATCGAAGGTGAAGTACCAAGCTGGTATAAAAAATAAAATAAATATTTTCATTGATATTTTGTATATATTAATCTGATATATTAATCTAAAACATTTAATCGAATAAAATATCAGCCGTTTTTTTTTTTTTTTTCATCACTTACAATGTAATTTTATTAAATAGCTAAGTTGTTTACTACTTTAAATTTTTTTTACTTATTATACTTTTTTTTTACATCTTATGATGTATTTTGTATTTATTACAATACATTTTTTGTGAACAAATAAATTTTATATAATTTTTTTTACGCTATGAGTGGCATTAATTCAGCTTTATAATTTTTTTTCAAATAAAATTGTATTTACGTAGTTGCATGCGTTAATAAACAAAAAATTGACTATAAATGGTTTTTACATGAAGTTATATATGGTTTTAACATTTTAATTTTCTCAAAGCTTTCAATCTACATGCTAATTACAAATTTTGAAAAAAAATTTATACCTATATAGATATAGATATGTAATGATCTTTGATAAAACGACTAAAAATTATAATCTAAAATGAGTTTAAATAAAAGTTTTAGGTGAATCATACAATTCTTATAAGTAAATGAATACGATAATTCAAGTTAAAAAACAAATCTATTTCGCCACAAAGAATCTTAAAAAGTTAAAAGAAAAATGTTTTCAGTTTTCACTACTTATTTTTGTTGAAGGGGATTACAACTAAGTACAAAGAAAATAATTCTTTTTAGTTTTATTTATAATATAACACATAGATAAGACAAAACTGTTAGCCTAAGAAAAAGTTACTCAATGAAATTATTTAACACTTACAGTAAGTTTATAAAGATGCTTACCAATAGGTATAAAAAATGAGCAGAAACTTTTCCGAAAATTAATGTTCTGGATTTCAAACAGAACTGTCCCACGCTAAACAGGCTAACTAAATAAAAGTAAAAATTTTGGTCTCAGTGTTTTCTTAAACGTCGTTGAAACTTATTTAAAGTATTAGTCCTTTAGCAACCAGTAAGTTTTCAAATTTTGAAATTCATTTTCGTACTTTACTTATTGTAATTTTTAATATTTTTATTAGATTAGTTTTATATAGTATCTCAATGTTGTTTTTGTTCCTAGAATTATTTTTTGATTAAGTTATAATTCTTTGTTTTTTTAATATGCACACATTTTTAAAATCAAATAAATTTACTAACTAACTAAAAATAATCCTAAAAATTTTAAAGTTAAAGGATTTTTTTTCACTATTAAATTCTACTAATCAAAATACAACACATCGTAGCCCACAAAAGCTTGAATAGAAAATTTTTACATATTTTTTAACAACACAACTGTATTATTTTATCTAGTGTTTTTGACTTTATCCAGATAAAACTTGTATATGTTAAAACTAAATTTTACATTTTGCTTTTCAGTAAGTTTCTGTTTAGCTTAAAATCGCCTTTAAAAGTTTTTAATCAATAAATGTGAGTCAAGTTGAAGTATTTTATTTATTTACACAAACTATTGGTAACGCAAGGTTTATTTATTTGTAAACTTACATGTTTTTTTTTTCAATCTCAATATTTTATACAAAATATAGTTATAATTAATAAAAACAATTTATACAGTAATCATACTTTATTGTACCAACATATGTTTCTGTGTGTTAACGAGTCAACACACTTCAACTGGGTTCTGTAAAAAATAATTACTGTAATGAAAGAATAGAAGCATAGAATAAAGTAGGTGTATACATGTTTTCATTAAAATTAAAATAAGATAAAATTCTACAGATTTTTTCAGGTTAATAGTTTATAATAAGTAAAATAGGTAAATTAATCTAGTTAAAAAACTATATTATATTTGTAGTTATTAAGTCTAAATTAAGTAGAGTACAGTAACCTCTTGCTTATTTACGATTATTGTGTCCACAAAATAAATGTGTAAAGATACGAGAGATCGTAATGATACGAGAGGTACCAACTGTACTTACTACAATGGCTGTTTTTTGATATTGGTTTTAGTTAAAAGCAGACTGGGGACTTTCCCACTTTAAACAATTTGTTTACTTTATTTATAGATATGACAACAAAAGATAAAACTATACATATATTAAAAAAGAATTTAAGTTTATTTAAAATAATAACACTTGTAGAAAATTTTTACTAATTTTAATAACATGTAGATTTTATCTCTATCTTTATTCAAATGTGACTTATTTGATACTTAATATGTATACTCTGCTACTTAGCAAATTCAATTTATAATTAAGCATTTGTTTACAATTAAGAAATGATGTGGTGTCTATATTAAAATTTGTGTTGCTTTGTTCATATATAGGGCAAGAGTGCTGTATTATTTATTTGTGTTTTAAACTCTAATAATTCTATTATACTTTCATTATTTAACACATTCATATTTTTTCAGAATTTTAATTTAATCTCTTATTGTTAACATAATTTTGATATACTGAAGTATAACTAAATTTTTATCAATTAGTCAAGGAAAAAAAAGTTTACAAAGTCTAAAGATATAGATAGGTGAGATAGCATTTAAAAACATATTTTAAGTTAAAAATATACAATAAACCTAATTTGTGCAATATTAAAAAAAAAATATTTAGAACTCTAAAATGCGTAGCTAAACAAAAGTGTGTAACATCAAGAGTGCGTAAAGATGCGAGAGGTTACTGTAAACTAAAATACACAACAAAACAACAAATCATAATATAAACAAACCACTTACTTTATTAGAAAGAATAACTGATTCACATTTATTTTACTGTTGTCAATGATTAAACAAAATACATCCAATAATTACGTCACAATATATAAATATTAAGAGAGCTATTTAATTTGTATTGCAAAGTTAGTTAAATAAGTCTTTATGTTTGGGAAGTAAGTGGTTTTACCTATTATTAACTATTAATTGTAAAAATCTGTAGAAACTATCTTATTTTAATTTTAATGAAAACATGTATACACCTACTTTATCCTATGCTTCTATTCTTACATTACAGTAATTATTTTCTTACAGAACCCAGTTGAAGTGTGTTGATTCATTAACACACAGAAACATATGCTGGAACAATAAAGGAAGATTACTATATAATTTGTTTTTATTTATATTCCAGTGAACTTTTTTCACTAAGATCTTTTGTTAGCGAGCGATTAAATCTAAATTTAACAGTTATATATTAATATGTATTTTAATTGTATTACATTGTAAATTGTCCGGTTTGATAATTGATTGGTTTCAGTGTTATGCAGTTAGATTTTAAACCTTATTTCAATATTCTAAGTGGTGATTATTTATACTTTATACACTAAATCTACTTACTCGTTTAATAAAACTGTTATTTTTAACATTAATGCAAACGCATTACAAGCAAGATTTTATATAATTACTAGTGATTACTTTTTTAGACTTTATTACACTCGAAGTTTTTATAATGTTTTCATTAAGAAGTAAGCATTTTAGTCTAAATACTTTTTTATATGCTGTTTTTTAACACCTAAAATGATATTCAGAAAGGTTTATGTTACATTACTAAATGTCTGAGAATTTCTTATTCAAATACTTCTAAATTTGTTTTTTATATTGTTTATTGTTTTTTATAAACTAAAAAAAAATCAAAAATGCTTTTTTTTTTGTATAATTTATAAAATAGTTTCTTTTAATTGTACTAGTGAAAAATAATCTAGCTTTAGACACAAATTTTTCTCGCTGAAAAAGTTGCTCTCAAGCAGAAAACTAATGTGATCGATTGTTTTATATTTTTTAATATATTATTGTACAGTTTAAAAACAGTTTACTTGTAGTAAAAACGTTTTAATTATTGTACAAATCGCTTAATTTCGGTAGATTTTCCTTATCCTAGTAAACTTTTAAATTTTAAACTAAACTAAATATTTTTCAATAAACAAAGCTAGCTTTATAAGATTGAATCATAAACTCCTTAAAACTACTGAAGTGCTTGCTATAAATTAAGTGATACTTAGTTTTTTAAAGTGACTAGTTATGTGATATTAAAAATAAGTAAGTGTAAGTACATATACGAAACTAACCTTATTTTTTATCTTTTTATTTACTAGCAACAAACATGTTTTTAAAATTTATCAAGTAATTTTGTCAATTAATCAAAAAAAAAACATTTTAAATAAACATTTTGTTTAAGAACTACAGACGCAAAATAATATCATTTACTTTTTTTCATAGTTCTTGCTATTTTTACCCTTTTACATTGATAAATTTTATCATCTTTTTAATCCAGATAGCTTTTCGCATTATTTCTGTCCAAGTTTGCTTTTAATCGTCTCTTTCAAGAAGTCTACCTTTTTTAAGTTTTACTTTTTATAAATACAAACTTAGTATGATGTGTTTCACAAATACAAATGTGACACTAAGTAAGAGGTAATTTTTTTTGTTAATAAAAGGCATAAATGATAAATATTTGTAAACTACAGTTAAGAACATGTGTAAATTTTACAGAACGTTAAAAATAAAACGAGAGCTGAAGTTTGGAATGCAGTAAAAGATCATCAGTCTTTATACATTTAATTAACTTCACTGATTGAATATAAAATATGTGTCAGTCCTCGACAAAACATTAAACTGTATCCGTGGTGTACGACTCAATAACCGAAAAGTTTTTTGTACACCAGGTCCTTTGACCAATTTTTTCGAGTGTCTTTTTTGTCGTACAATAAACAATACTAACAATTTTAGCAAGAACATTACAGCCATGTTCAAAATAAAGAGTAAGAAAAAACAAGGTGCTAAAGTTTCTTTTTTTACAAACTTTCAATACAAGCAAGAAATTATATCCTCTTCCGAAATGAAACAATTTTAACAACATTTTGATTGAATTCTATTTAAATGGTAAAATTTATTAAATTAACAACATCATTTATTATACTTTATTCTCTGCTGTGAATTCCATTCAATAGACCTAGTATTGTATATGACACAAAAAGTTTTACAACACATCTCTAATGCATTTAATAACCTTTGAAAAATTGTGCATAGTAAAGATTTTAATTTAAACAAATTAAATTACAAAGCGTTTTGTGTTTAAAACTTTAAGTAGCAATAGTATGAACTAGCTGGTCTACTGATAGGACCAAAAACAAAACAGGTAGAAAGCAGGTTCAGAAACAACATATACACGTTGTATGCTTTGTTTTATCAGCTAGCAAAGTTTTCTGTGCATGTTATTTTCACTATACTTTGCACTTATTTCTTATTACAGGTTTGATTGTTAAAGAAACAGTTAAAGGTCTCTTTTTCAAAATGAGAACAAATATACTACTAGAATAAAAAAAATAGTTTATTAGAAATACTGTCAAGCTCTTCAAGCAGAGATTACTTTTCCAACTAACTTTAAAAATATTAAAAGTGTACTTTCTATGTAAGCGGTAAGCGGTTCTCGGATTTGATAAGGTGGAAATTGTGGGCGAGTTGGAACTGAACTGTTCCAGCTTTATACTTGATTGTTCAAAAAATTTGTCTTCATTTACTTTTGCATATCTTAAATTAATAAAAAACAGATAAACAAATAAAAACAGTTGTACAGTCAACTTCTTATACAAAAGTAAAGTTTTACTTAATTCAATTTATTTTTTTAGTGGTTTGACTAAAAAAATCACATGCGGTCTTTAATAAATAGCTTTTTTTAACTTGAAATGATAAATATAACATTAGAAAGTAATATCAGAGTCTTTGCTTTCATTTGAGTGTTTAGTATTTATATAAAGGAAAATATTTTCAAAGTAATAATGCAAACTTATTTAGTGCAAGACCCAACTTAAAACAATCTTTATGGTTCAAATGATTTGTTTCCAATGAAAAAATATTTTTTGAATAGATCATGAATATTTAGTTAGAAATGATAAATACAACTTTAAAGTAGTCTCGTTAAATAATAATTGTTACACATAATTTAGAACGATGAAGCTTTCTTTAGTTTTTTACAAACTTTATTGTCTAAAAAGCTTACTAATCTATGATATATGGGTATGTATTGTTGGAAACTACATATATTATGTAGTATAAGAATATTATGTTTTTTATAATATGATAAGTTTAAATAAATATTCTTTTTATTTTCAGACAACAAAAAACAATTTCACTACACGACTATCAACAACAGTATCAGAGACAACCTACGACCGATTTCGTCCTTATTAGGACTCATCAGGCAGGCATAGTCGCGAGAAACCGCTGTTGAGATCTTACCAAGCGGGCTTAAGTACACAGTACTGAAGTATTACTTTCTTTTGTTATTTACTTTTCACAATACTTTGTACTTAAGCCCTCTTAGTTTTAACTCAACAGCGGTTTCTCACAGCTATGCCTGCCTGAAGAGTTTTTATAAGGATGAAATCGGTCTTAGGTTGTCTCAGATACTGTTGTAGTTGATCGTGTGTTGAAGTTAACAAATCGTCTAAACTTTGTTGATAATAGCTGTAATAAATACTGGTTATTCATAGACAGCAATCGTTTATAGATTAAAAGCAATTCACTCTCAAAAAGACAACTTTATTTTGTCTGTGGTTTCAGACCAATTTAGATTTAGAGAGTATTACAAAATACTGAGCAAATGTTTTTGTAATAAGTATTTTTAAGTTTTGTCTGTAGTTTTATACTTCTTTGATTTTATAGATCAGAACAAAATTTTGAGACGCTAGAAAATTAAACACTAAAAAGAATGTTATTTAAGTCTTAAACAAAAGTTTTTTTCTGTAAAAGAGTTGTAGCATATACAAGGCTTGTAATTTTAGAAAAAGAAATTTACTAGTCATGTTTGATGAAATTTTTACTTCCTTCAAGTGTTGATTACATTGTACATTGAACGACAAAAAAAGGCGCTCAAAAATTTGTCCAAAGACATGGTGTACAAAGGAGCTTTTCGGTTATCGAGTCGTTTAGCTGTAGGAATTAAAACGTAAATCGATAATCTGTCTTTCATATATATATATATAAAGAGTTCCGGTTCTTAACTTTTATAACGTTATCTAGTTGCTAACAAACTACTTTTACCTAATTATGTTTTTATTATACTTAAATATTTCTTCTTCAGCTTAAGAATATTAAAGAACTTAAAAAACAATCGTTTTTGAACCAAACTTTTATCAAGAACAAAAAGTTGTACATTATTGGTTTTTTAAGTTTTCTTTGTAGAATAATTTTTATGTATCATTATAGTTGTGTTTTATTAAATTGTACTGCAATTATATAAGAGGTACTTGTATAAGAGTACTAAACAACAAGTGCTCTTATAACATAAGCACTTAAAATTCAGTATAACATGTCATTTATGTATGTTAAAATCAGCTATATGTCGTTGTTGAATATTTTTTATTATATCTGTATGCAAGTTTTATTTGAATAAGTATGTATCTAAAAATAAAACAGTTAAATAAATTTCGTATTTCACATATATTGTTTTCAAATGTAGAAAACTTATTTTTCTAACGCTGTTAAACTTATTATTATAAATAAAACATTAAAGTAACCTTATTATTTTTATTATGCTTTCATATGTTATTGATTTAATTCTTTGATATAAATACAGTTTACAAATGCATGTTGTAGACAGACACATAATATTTAGTTAATATAAATCTCAGTTGCAGAATTGGTCGTTATTAAATTTTTAATACTAATTAGTTTCAAACAATACATATTTCTAAAATCATCACTTGTGTAAACATTTATCTGAATAACTTTTTTTTATCAAATTATGGTGTTAAAAAACTGTATGAACTTAGCAGATTATGGTAAGTAATTTGAAAAAGTTATGAAAATATTTAAAATTAGTAGGACCCTCATAAAACAACTTTTTTTATTTAAAAAGAAGAAAACTATCTTTGTAAAATCTCAATTATTTTAACTAATAATATTCTACAAACAAAAAACAACAATGAGTTCTAGCGTTTATAGTTTATTAATAAAACGCAATTAACAATAAAATAATATCAAGTTTTTGGTGTTAATTTTTTATATTTAAGTGTAAGTATGGTCACGTTCAGTGTAATTTTTTGTATGTGTGACAATTTAACTGTTGTGAAACTTAATTGTGGAGACATTTCAACTTAATTGACATCACAATTAAAGTGACATTTCAACTTAATTCATTTTCAACTCTTGTTGAGTCACAAAAGAGTTTTAACGTCTCAATCTTTGTGACATTACAACTGAGTAGCCAACTGAACCATAATGACAAATTAACTGTGACTAAAACTAAGTGACATTTCAACTTTTTAGGGCACCATATATTTGCGTCATAAAAAATAAACTAAATTAAGGCAAGCCACGTTATACTAGCAAAAAAAATAAAAAAAACATTTAACTTGTCATCTATAACTTTAAATTGCTCAAATTCTATTTTCACTGGAAAGATTTAATGTATAAACGCAGCTAGGTATAAAGAAAAAAAAAGTAGGAGAAAATTATTAGTATAAGTTAATAGCAAATAAAAAGTTTTTTTTTGTTTTTTATGTAGAAAAAAATTAAATAAAAACAAATAACACCAACCTAATTAAATTGCCCGAATGCGAGCCTAGCTAGAAAGTAACCTATTTGACTAATCGATATAAATATTACCATTTGTTTGGGCACTTTGAGAAATTATTCTACATCAACGCTCATGTAATATACTTATTATAAATGCTATAGGTTCGATATATATATATATTAACTATGCAATATAACTAATTTTCTCATCATGATGTCAAGTCGCTTTCTCACACACCCATGCCAAATTGCACGCTGAAAGCTTTTTGAATATCGGAGGGTTTTAAATATCGGGTGAGTAAATGTGTTTTTGAAATACCAAGAAAGTTGATCTCAGTATTGTTTTTGTATTAAGGTAGTGGTGTGTGATTGAAAAAAAGAAGGAATGAAATTTTTAATACATTAAAAAAAGAGGGATAGAGTAAAAAATGCTTAAATAAAACACGGTTTGAAAAAATTGTCGCTCTAAACACCTTAGTAGTAATAATAAAAAAAGTAAGAAGGAAAAAAAAGTATAAAATTCTCAAGAACAAAGTTTAAAACAACATAACTTAATATATTCAACTAATTATGACGTAACAGCCAATATTATGACGTGATAGCCAACAGAGTGGTAACCATTAAAGTAGCCACGGAAAAAATAAGAAAAAAGTGATAAAAACCATCTATGGTCGGTCAAAAATGGTGCCAAAGTAACCATTGAAGGTCATAAATGGTCCAAATAACCGTTCAAGGTACAAATGGTCCGCTTATGTGGTTCTTTTTGACCATTTCCGTTGGCGTTTTAATCCACTTCGGACTGAGCTACTTCTTCGGCTTGCTGAATAATAAATTAAAAATTATTTTTGTTTAACTTACTATTTTATTACTTATTTTCATTGCATAAGTTCTTAAAACTAAGATAAAACTAGTTAATATTAATTACTCGTATAATTGGTTAATAAGACTCATTATCCTTATTTTCAAATTTTATTTATAACTTTTGTCATTTTATATTTATATAGTCTTTTTTAATATAACAACTTTAAAATTTTGGACAACTTAAGATAATATTTAAATTATATATGTTAAAATCTTACTGGGCTTTAGAATAAGGCACTACTATTTTTATTTTCTTTGTTTTTAGTTTTTTTGTAAATTACCGGAATAAGTATATCACCTTCGTTAGTCTGCTTTGAACAAACAAGAGAAAAAAGTTTGGTTAAAAAAAACCAACAGTAGCTTCAAAAAAACAATTAATTTAATACTTACTGTTAAAACCTAGCTTAATTAAGCTGAAAATTTTAATTAATTAATTAAAAACAAAACTTAGCATAATATTTTACTTCTAAATAAATAAGTTTTATTAATTAAGACTTAATTTTTCAGTTATTTCAAAAGAATTAAAGCAACATCGTCAATTTTTACCTACCCAATTTAAAACAAGACATTTAAATCTCTTCTGTTTTATAAAACTCATTAGACTTATAAAATTGCTTATTTGTTTTAATCGAATATTAGTTTATGTTTTATATTTTAACTTGGTTGTCAATTTTTTTCTATCTTATTTAAACTCACACAAAACTCATGCAGCAACTATTATTAATATTTTTGATTATTCTAATAAAACTAGTTACTCACAAAACATTATTTTTAATCATGCAATTATACTTATAGTAAGTTAATCGTTTCAAACCATAAAAATTTTGCTTTGACAAAATTTTAAGCATAAAAAATTTATCAATGATCTTATTAGTAATTATTTTAGTTGTTAACAATTTCACTAGATCACTTAACATATTACATACTTATCATTTTTCTTAAGATAATTTTATAGGCGCACACCAACTTAAAAGTTAACAATCAAACAATTCAGGCCACCCGACAACCCTGGTACTACAAAAGGCAAAATTAAAAAACGCCACAAAAGTCCCTACAACACGTGTTACCTTGAGAGCTTTAACTTTTTCCCGCTCTTTTCCCAGCTGCTCCTGGGTTTGCTTCAAGATGACCTGCAGTTTTGAGGCGGCCATGGACAAGTTCTTTGTCAGAGATTTTTCCTGCTCGAGGCGACCCTGATTGAGTCGAGATTTTGATAGAAAAAGCATTTCAAAAGATGAGATAAAAATCACTGAGCATTCAGTTAAACATAAATAAATTTAGTATCAGTTTGGACAAAATTCAGGGTAGATTTTGGTTTAACTAAGTTTAAAAATTAAGAAACGAACGAGTTTTTATTGGAGATGCCAAAAAAAAAATTTAACTTTTCCACGGGACCAGTTTATTATCTCAAACTAAGTGCTCAGTGTTTCTCAGATAAAATTAGAATTTTCTTTTACACCCCACTTAGAGCAAGTTAAATATTAAAATCTAACATTTATATTCAAATAACGAAAATAAAAGATATTGAATAACACAGGTGTCATTTAGCCTCTCATGCTTAGATTTACACCCAATTTAAAACAATTTTAATTTGATTCGAAATTTTATATATTTCATTAAATAAAGAAACTAATAAATCGACAAAATTCTTGCCTTCAGCCTGGAATTTTCTTCCTCCATTTTTTTACTGTCCCCATTTTGAGATCCGTTTTGTTGCGGCTAGTAAAATGAAGGAAATTTTCAATAAAAATTTCATATAATAAACTCGTGCAAACGTAAAATGCATGCAAATCATATCAAACAAAAACAAACAAAAACATTAAACTAACACCAACATAGACAAGCTCTTTTTCGTGTAATACAAGCTCTATTAAAAGGCGCGCCCCGAAAATTTTAGCCCCTGATAAGTATACTAGCCCATAGGCATTAATAATTAAACAATGCTAAATCATCAAGCAAAATAAAAAGCAAACAATTTTGCGAGCAAAATAAAAACAGCATGAGTTTTGTGAGCGTGAGTAAAAGTATATCCCTAAAAAATTAACTAAAGCTTCTTGGAATAAAATATTTAACAATAAAGTACTACGGTAATCAATTTAAATTGATATCTATGCCAAAAATAAAATAGTTTGTGGGCAATAAAAGGAAACAAATAGTGACGATGTTGCCGTAGTTCTTTTTCAATCCAGGGTTTTTCCCCATAATCCAGGGTATTCCCCCGTTATAATACCTGCTGTGAGTCGTTGTGGTCGACGACCATGAACCCCGACTGGGAATCCTCGCTCATGCAAATCGGGTCGTCGGGAACCTGAACGGGGCTAGACGTCGCCCGGGAATCCCCTGAATCCTGAGGCTGTTGTCATGGTGATTTCAGTATATGGCGACACGTAGCGGATAAACAAGATAATATAAAATTCACAAGTTGGTCTTTTCTTACTCGGTAGTATTGTTGTTAAGTTGTAAACACTAATTGTCAAGATTTATTAATTTTAATAAATAAATAAATAATTATAAATATAGACAATTTTTTAAGATTCTTTTTCTAATTTTAGCAAATTTATAGCAAAATGTTGATTATATTGAATTTTAAGCAAAGTCTTTTGTTAACCAATTATAAATATTTTTTGCAAGTTTTTTTGACCAACTTGCGAGTTTTAAATGTTAAACGTAAAGAGGTTTTTGCATTAAATAATGTGTGTAGAGAATAAAATCAAACATTATGTATGAGAAAAATACCCTTTAGTGAGTTTATTTCTAAATAAAAAATAAATTATAACTTTACATTTGGTTAAAAGTACTTAAAAAGTTATTAACAAAAAAACAATAACTTGTGTGTTTTAGTACTTTATAATTGTTTTAATAAAATCTATCAATATAAAAAATATTTACTCAAACTAAAGTTTTCTATGGTTATATTCTATGCAAAACTAAAATTAGTGTTTTTGAGGTAGTATAATAAACTTTTATGACGTTTGCTAAAACAGTTTTAATAAAAATTGAAGTTATAGATAAGATTTATAATAAAAACTTATAGTTTGAGTAGCAGGAAAAATATCATAATTACATTCTAATACTATCAATTAATTGTGATATACATGTAAAACCATTTATTTTGTAAGCAGGGTTGCCACTCGTTTTTTCAAATTTTTTTCCAGGTTTTTAAAATTTCTTCAAGGTTTTTAAAAGTACACATTTTTGGTCTATTTTTAGTTTTAAGTTAAGTTTAAGGTAACGAACTGTGTTAAATAGTACAAAAATATTGAAAAGATACTGTAAAGCTAAAGTTTTTAATAAAATAAATTTTTGATGATGACAAAAAAGTTTTAATTATATGATAAATTTTTTGAGTCAAATCGAAATTTTATTACTGAACATGCGAAAATTGTCAAAATTCCAGGTTTTTTTTTTGCCTAAATTGTCAAATTCTAGGTTTTTCCAGGAATTCAGGTAAAGTGGCAACCCTTTGTAAAAAAAAGAAAAGTACTATTTGTAAAATACCAGAAGAAAAATATATTTCATTAAAACACATTTTATTTCAAGCTAAGATTGATTTATTCTATAAATAAAAAGCATGAATGACCTTTTATTAAATAATATGACAAATTAAGATGAATGAAAATTTCGTGACTTTAAAGAATGCTTGTGATTTAGGTTTAAAAATAAAGTGTGTGTGCTTTATAAAGTGTCAAGCTTTTAATAAAAATACATTCTGTCTCCTATATTAACAAAAAGCGTGATGTTTTTGCATTCAAATTAAATTAATATGTGGCTTGTGTTAAATGTCTTATTTGTTATTATCAGTAAACCTAGTTCTTAATTTTATTCTCTTTACTTGAACTACCCTTTTAAAACTTATACCTACAAACCTAAAACTCGCTTTTTAAAACAATTTTCTAGTAACATCAGTTCTATTAATTAAGTTTATATTTTTCAATCTTATTATTTTGAACCGAAAAATTTACGTTTTTAAACTTTTTAAAACCACTTAGTAAAATGATTTTCGAAAGATTCCTAATTAAATTATATGACTGATTTTATACCTGATAGCAACATACAAACAAAATAATTAAATGATTTGTTAAATTAATTTCACAAAGCTCACCTCAGAATTAAGTTTTGATAATTCCTCCAATTTTTGAGCGATCTACAATTACAAGCAAGCAATTATAAAGCAGCCAAATTAATTAAATTAAATATTTTAATTTGACAATATATATATATATATATATATATATATTGTTTATAATAAACTAGGCAGTAGCTAAATTTGAATTAACATACAAATAAGGTTATGGCATTTTTTACTTTTAAATTAAAATATTTAACTAAATTATATATTTGTTAATTCGTATAATTATTCACCTGATTGTTTTTTAATATATTTTTTAAATTTTTAATTTTCTGTGCATGCGGAGCATTTTAGTTATCATATATAATTTTAGTGTCATGTTAAACACATGATTTTTATAAAGTTCTTCATGCTTTATTCACATGTATATTTACATTTTCAAAAGTCTAGCCCAAATATTTTTCAAGAAAAATAAATATTGTAGGAGTTATTATAAGCATATTTCTTTTTTGTCAATTACAGTTACATGCTATAGAAAAAGAGTGGCAAATAGTACATGTCTTTTTAGAAGAAATAATACAAATCAAGTTTCAATTAATGTATGTTTTTTTTTTTAGTTTTAAGAACACAAATCAAGTTTAACTTGACCTGTCAAAGTTGAAAGCAAGCTTAAAAAGTCTGGTATTTCCAAAGCTGATAAGAAATAAAACAGAGAAATATGTTCCAAGCGTATTTAAGAAATACTTCAAGAAAATAAAGCATTTCTGAGGCACGTATTAAAAGTCTGTGTTGTTGAAACAACAAAACAAAATTCTCAAAATTTTATTCCGAGTAGGCGTCAATAGATCACATGTTGTTTACTTAACCTATTTATTATTTTGAGACAAATTGTTTTTAACTTAATCTCACTTTGTTTTTGTTATTCTATACCTTAACTGTTAAAAGTAATTTAATCTTCGTAATTTATTGTTTTTTCCTGTTGATATTTTACATATATACTTAATCTAATTTTGTTTACAAACAATTGTTTTATTACTGACACCTTAAATTTTACCTCAATAATAAGAGATTTAAGAAACATTTCAAGAAAATAATATATGGCACGTATTAAAACTCTGTGTTGTTGAAACAACAAATAAAAATTCTCAAAAATTTTATTCTGAGTAGGCGTCAATAGATCACATGTTGTTTACTAACCCTATTTATTATTTTTATATTTTATTTATTATTTTGAGACAAATTGTTTAAGACTAATCCGATCCCACCTCGTTTTTATTTTGTTATTTTATACTCTGTCTGATAAAAGTAATTCAATCTATGTAATTTATTGTTTTATCCTGTTGCTTTTTAACCTACATTTTAATTTTATTTTGAAATCAATTTTCGTGACACACTACATATATTTAATTTCATTTAATTTTATTCAACTGTAATTCAACCTTGACTTCGTATTTTTCGTGTATTTATTTAATAAAGTAGCTATTCATAATTAAGTTAAGAACTTAAAGTTAGCTTATTTCAGATGTTTATAATACTGAAATACATTAAATATAATATTTTTTATTTATTTATCATATAATAATTTGAAGAGGATGTTATCAGCTTAAAATTAAAAGAATAACTTTTTAATATATGTTCTAATGCAGCGTACAATTTAAAAGAATATATATTTTTTATATATTATAATATAAATAATGTACATCTTTTCAAAACTAATATAGCATAACAAAAACAATGTTAAGTATTAAAGCTAATATAGGATAACATAAATTATGTAATATTATTAAAACTTATATAGCGTACAATCTAGCAAAGCCACTATAACTAACATAACTCTCTAACAACACAAAAATTACAAAATATTTAATTGACAACACTCGATTACCAAACACTAAAATATTAAAAATATTTTCAATTGCAAAACTAAAAGAAATTTTGGTCACGTCTATATTTACTTCCAATTTAAAATTAATAAATCTTTTTGACACTTTAATATAACTTAAAGTGACCACAATAATTTTTTAGGGTTGATACTAATGAAATCTACATACTTCGTTTTTAAAACTAATTAATCTAAATTATATATTTTCTATTAGTAAATTTACTTACCTCGGATTTTTCCTGAGATACAGAAGATAGTTTTGCTTCTTTATCTTCTAAGCTCTGTATTCAAAAAAAATTTAAATAACCTAGAAATAATTTTATTATCATTAAAGTTCAGTGGAAAACCGCAAGAGTATATAAAATACATTGAAATTTTCTAGCTAATTGATCCTAATTCAATTGATTAAAGTTGGTATAACTTAGCAAACTTTATAACTTTTCAGATAATAATTTTTATCACCTTACTAATTGAGTAATTTTTAATTTTTTAAAATTAACTTTTATTACCTTATTAGCTATCTCAAGCTGTTTTTCGAGCTTGGAACTTATTAATTTTATTAAATATTAATTTCTATTACCTTGTTAGCTGTTTCGAGCTGTTTTTCGAGCTGAGCAACTTTTTCTTGAGCGTTTTTCAATTTTTCTTCGTTTTGCTCGTGCTGGGTCGCTGCTTCTTCTTGGATTCTCTTCATGTCTGACTCCTATTATGACGTAAAAAACATTATTGTGACGTAATGGGGATTTAAAAAGGTTTAAAACTACATGATATTGTGTAGTAAAAAAAAATTTTGGTTCAAAGTTTTCTTAAATCAAAATTGCATTTAATAAAAAACGAATTTTATTTAAATTTTTAGTTATTCAAGTTAAACATTAATGTAATCTTTTTATTTTTATATATATATTTTTTTATGTTTAAGTTCTATATAGTCGATAAAAATTAGGATCTAACGAATTTTTATTCATGCTCATAATAACTTTTCTTTAAAGTTTTGATTGATTAAGAAAAATTAGATGAAAAATCTTCACTACAATAATACTAAAAATATTTTTAGCTCATTACTTAGATAAACTTTATGAATGATTGAAATCTTTTGAGATAAAATTTTATCTTAACATACAAAAGCCACACACAGATTTAAAAAAATTGGTGCACGTCTTAAACAGATATTATATTCTAAATATCTAGGTACTTTTGTGTTAAAAATTAGGATAGAAATTTACAACCTTATATTTCTTAGTTTTAGCAAGACCCGAAGTCTGTAGATTTAAAACATATTCAACCATTTAAAAGCCTCTTTTAAAAAGTATTTAAAAGTATCTTTTATGTAAAACTAGAGACATACAGATATAAAAAAGAAGAATATCATTATGCCCAAAAACTTGACTATTTTAAATCCCTGTGGAGAACATAATACAAGCGACACTACATGCAAAAACGTTTGTAAAGAATAAACATTAAATTTAAAACTTACAAGCAAGTAAGAAGAAACTTAAGGAATATTTGTTTAACATGCAAGGTCCCCAAATGATGGATATATCTAAACCTCATAATACAAGTTTTATGCTTTATATATTTTAATGATGAAATTGATTCTACTACAAAGAGCATAACAAAGAATGATGAACAGTTTTAAAGGTATTTATGGATTACGGTTCGAGTAAAAAAAACTTAGAATCATAAAAGCTTTCGATCTACTAACAGCAGACTGGAGAATCAAGCTGTACGAATCAGCTGCGTTTTCCTTGGCGACAATGGTTTCCTCGCGGTCGCTCAGATCAGCTTCTAAAGTTTTGTTCCTCTGAAGGGCGCCATCTAGCGACTGCTGCAGCGCTTGAACCTGGTTGGACAGCCTCGACTCGTTCTCCTTCGCTTCTCCCAACTCCTGCGTCATAATCGATTTGAGTGATGACGTAATAAATTGGAATTCCAGAATTTTGACGCAATTTTCAACGCATAAGATAAATTTAATTTTTTGTGTATTTTTATTGTGTGACATCGAAAAAGCACAAACCAAAACACGTAAAGCATTTAAATTTAAATTTTTGTAACAATTTTGATAAATCGAAATTTTATGCTGATAATTCAAATTACTTTTACATGAAGCAATAAATCAAAGAAGCGCTACGACATCTAACAAACAATTATATATAATTATTTAATATTAACTTGTTGGAGTTTGGTGTTTTCCTCATTGTCTCCGGTTGATTGAGATGCTGATTCGGCAACAGCTGCTACGAAATCGTCGAAATCCTGTAAAATAATAAATAAAATTATTAATTTATTTTACTTAACTTTTCACAATTGTAACTCCAATATTAATTATACATATTGGAATTAATTAAGAATACTTTTTTATACATAATTTTATTCTAAACTATTTTAGATTTGGGATTTACAAAAACACAGATCAAAATTAAAACTATAAATTATCTAATATTAAACTTTTCTAAATTTACACTTAAACTTAAGAAATGTATAAAATACTTTAATGATTTAAGGGCGTCACTTGTAATACAAAGCTCAAAGTTTGCAAAACACGAAATCAAAAAAAAACATCAAAGCAGTTTAGTGTTGCAACGTATTTAACTTTATATTGCACAAATCTGCAAAAAGTCTGCAAAGTCTGGAAGTTATCAGATCTGACGTTTTGAGGTTTTAGATTTTGAGGAATTTATTTCTTACCGCAAAGTCACGACGTTTTTTGGAATTATGTAATTTATTACGAAATATTTCGTTGCGTGGGTCACTTGGTTCAACACTTATATAACATTTAATTTGAGGTTTGTTTGTATTTATATGTATTAAATCACGAAATTTCGATTTGTTGCGGGTCATTTTTTTCTTATTTGTTTTATCATTATTCACTGGACTATATTTTTGACTGTATACTTAAATGAATAAATTCAAAATAACAAGTTTATACTTTAGTGGTTTATTAAAGCTGTCCAGAAATCTTACAGCATAATGTATAACTTTTACAATATTCTCCTTTGTATGTGTATATATATATATATATATATATAATTTATTGAAATGACGATTTTGAAAATTATGGACCATATGTTTCATAAAGACAAAAAAGATTGTCTTTAATCTTCAGCCAGTTCAAATTTAAAATAAAAAGCACTTTGGTAAACAAAGATGCAAAAGTTTACATAAAAACAAAAACAGTATGACGTAAGAATTGAACATTGTACATTGCTTTTTTGTCTTTATGAAACATATGTTCCAGTATTTTTAAAATCGTCATTTCAATAAATTATTTAAAAGCCCTTCAAGTGGGCTCAGTAGAAGGTGTTCAAGTTTGAATAATAACCTTATTATATACATATATATATATATATATATATATATATATATATATACATACATAGATATGCTAATGTGGGTGGTGAGTATCTTATTTTCATCAATAATATATCTTAATTATACTGGGTAATTTAAATAATCATAAAAGTTTTAGATTTATAATCAAATAAACAAACAACTTAAAATGATATTTTGATTAGAAAATATTTCATGCTGATCTATATTTGTAAATAACTTCAAATTATTACCCATTAAATATACTATAAATAGTTTTTGTTTGGGTGGGATACTTTAAATAAGTGTATCTATAAATACATTTTTTCAAACTCAAATTATACTGACTTAAAATAATTTTTTACACAATTAATACAAAACAATTTTCTTCAATTTATTTTTGTTTATAAAAAATTACTTTAGCTTAAACATTCTAATTAAACATTGGAGATCGTTTACTTTGATAAATGCTGTACTTTTAAAATATACAAATTTTATTACTTACTTTATTTTTATATGTAATATATATAATTTATTTAATATTATTATTTACCTCAGCTTGAACATCGGGGAAAGCTGCAGACAATCTGGTTCTTACTGAAGATTGAACTTCCGTCACTGCTTCTTTCTGTTGTGACGTCATAATAATTAAGTTGTGACGTCATAATAAATTATACTTTGTTACTATATTATAAAGTGTTAAAATATTAATTATTTTAATACCAATATTACTTGGTAGAAGGAAAGTGTTTATAAAATTTTATTTGGTCCATATCAATTCAATTAATATTGTAAAAATTGATTGATTATTTTGTACACTAATTTATTTAAAAAGTTGAAAGTTACATCACAAACTTAAAAACACAAAATATTAATTCAGTTTAAAATTAATATTCAAGCAAACTAATGATCAGTGAAAATTTACAATTTTTCATGTAATATTTGTGAACAAGCGTATAAAATGTTGCATGCAAATTACAATGTGAAATCAAAATGTATGGAAACACTTTGATTGGTAATTAATTAATAAAATTTTTGATTTGTTTGTATAAACTTTTAGAAGCGGATGATTTTAAAACCACAAGGTTATGTTTGTTTTATAAAAAAAAATAAAATAACTGTTTTTTATGCAGTAAGCTTTCAAACTACTTGAATAAAAAGTTTAAAAAAGATTTGGAAAAAAAGTCTAAGGAAAAAATTCTTAAGGAAAATTACGAAATAAGAACATTTTTTTTACTTATTTAAATAAAAAATAGGTTAAGCATTTATGTAAACTGTGGTGAAACAAACAAACAAGTGTCTAGTTCGCAGTTCAAACAAACGTTTAAACAAACAGAATTTTATATTTTATTTTATGAAATAAGCTGCAATGCACTCTGCAAAATGTTTCATTTTGTATTACAAACATTTTTATTCTTTTTAATTTTTATTCATTAACCAAGTACAGTTGACCACCAGCAATTTAAAAAATTTTAAGCTTTATCATAAATTAAAATTTCATAAAAAAAAACAATTATACAAAACACTTGTCTATAAATAAATTCAAATGCAAAAGCTTTAAATGACCTTCGAAATCCAATTTAACATTTTTTATATAAATTAAAACAGCTGAGTTGAATTTTAAAAGTTGACAATTATACAATTGAAAATCAATTTCGTATATCAAATTTCATCCAACCTAGTTGAATTCCACGAAAAACTTCAAAGTCTTCAAAAATTAAATAAATTTCAACAAAAATTGAAAACAGTTGTTCACAAATAATTGCCACCCAGAGCAAAACTCTTATGTTGAGAGAAGTTGTTTATATTGAGAAAATAACTCGTGCGCATTGAAGCGTGTCAACTACCACGTATCAATGCAAGAGAGAATTGAAATTTGAGAATTGCGCAACTAAAGAGGTGAACTTTGAACAGAAACTGCTCTGAAATTCTTTTGTAATTAAGTTGATGATTTTTTGAGAATTTCAGCGTCTTTCAGAACAAACTAAAAAATCTACAAGAAGTAGTTTTCGTAACTTTTTTAATTTTTTTACTTTGGTTAAAGTTATGTTTGATTTCAAATTGATGGTTTTTTGAAAAAATCTGTGTTTTTTATAAGAATACACTTTACAATCATAAAAGTTAATATTTTGTAATTCTGTTGCTTTGATTAAAATTTTTTAATTTAATATTTTTTAAAAACAAGTTAACTTTTGGTTTCCTATTTTATTCAACAACTATACGGTTATACAAAAATTTAGCTTCAAAAATATATTTTTGCCATTATTTTACTTTTCTAATCAGCGATGATAAAACATTAATGAGCCTCAAGTCTGAAATAAAATAGTTTAAGTTTTTTATTACGAAATTATTTATTAACACATTATTTAAATCGGCCAGTCTGAAACATTTTGAAAATATTTTTTTAATTATAAATTAACTTTAATCCATAACCAAAGGTCGCGCTTTAAAATATTCACCAAAACTTTACGGTCAAATATTGAAACATTTACGGTCGAAAATTGCAAAGATCACAAATTTAACCAACTCAGACAAAAAACTCATTCTTAAATCCGCACGTCGGCCACTGGGTGGTGATAATGAGCCACGCACAATCAGAAAAGACACGTCCGTGATTAGATCGTGTAATATACTCGCGAATTTAGCTTGGGGGCAATATGCTGACGCATGCAAACTCGAGCAATCAGAAATTTAATTTATTGTGCATATTTTAAATTTAATATATTAAAAATTATTAAATTTAAAAATATTAAGTGTACATACTCAAGAAACTATTTAAAAGGTGTTCTTATTTCTTGTTTGTTTTTTTTTACATATATACTGTATTTTAGAATTTTATTTTTCAATAAAATGTTTTAATTACAGTTTATTAAACTATCAAATATACTCGGAAAATCATTTAGAATGTGTTTTAATTTCTTGTGTAGTATAATTTTTTTAATATATCGCTTAAACGTTCTATTTAGAAATTATCAAATATAATTGAGCAATTATTTAAAAAGGTGTTTTGATTTTTGTGTGTGGTATTTTTTAATGTGCTGTTAAAATGCTGCGTTTAGAAGTTGTTAAATATGATCGATCAATTACAAACTTAAAAAAAAAATTTGTGAAATTTTTTACTACCTTTTACTTATTTATAATTTCAAATCTGTTCCTACTTAAAGTTATCAAATTATACAACAAACTGAAGAAATTATCACACAACCCAAAGGCTTTAAATTTTCTGCACTTATTTATTTCAATATATTTCTTGATCATCCTTTGTAGAAATTATCAAACACAGGCGAACAACTACAACCAACTTTATAAAAATTTGAAATTTTGTGTGAATTTTTCAGCATTTTTGCATCTGAGAAGTTGTTAAATTCAATTTAAAAATTTGAAAGCAATTGTGTATTTCGAAAATATTGTGGAAAAGTCTGCTTTACATTAATCACAAAATATATTTAAACACAGGTTTTCTGCTCGAAACTTGTCAAGATTTGTTAATGTATGTTGTTCAAGACTTCTGTAAATTTATAATTTCTCATAAGTTTATGATGTTTATTTTTAGGGGTCTTTTGCGTAACGAACTTAACACTTTTTGCATGTTACAAACCAAACTGAAAAGCCTGTTTTTTTGACAAACATAGCTTTTTCGAACACCAGCCTGGTAATCAATAAACTTTTTTGATGTCAAAGTTTCACCCAGACACATAAATCAATGCAAACGGGAGAAAACGCCTTCATTAGCAAAAGGTTATTTCCATATACATGTCTGCGTTTCAACACAGAACACATTTTTAATGTAATATTATTATTAATCATTTGCTGCGAAATACAGTTTATTATTACTTTCTGTATCAAATAACTTTAAATGAAAACTTTTCGCAGAACCGTTAGAATGAACAATTCCAATCGTAATATACAAAACCAAACAGTTATTATATGCAACTAATCAAGCACTAAATTACAAAAAAAACAAGCGATAAAGCTCTGAATAAAAAAGTGATTCGCACAAAAAAGTGGTGATTTTTCATGCTGAGATTATATTTTAATGCTACTTTTTTTTCTTTTATCAGCCATTAAGGTACCTGCAATTTATTAGAATTTTTTTCAATGTTTTCCATCGCTTCAACCGCCTTCCAATTCTTCTCGCGGAGTTTCTATTGAATTTGATTTTACAGAAAAAGATTCACCGTGAAATAATAGAAAGAGAAAACTAACACAGCCAACTACCTAACTAGCTATTTGTGTGTGTGTAAATATAATTAGAGCTATAAAAACTTTTAATTAGACAGTATAAATTTTTAAGGGTAAAATGTTTTTTTGAGGGTTAAAATAATTAGATTCATAAAAAATTTCATGAAACAAGTTTATCATTAAAATTTTTGGAGGGAAATGGTTTTCTTTTGGGGTAAAAAATCCGCTAAAATTTCGTTGAAATAATTTAAACATACGTAATCTTAAAAAATGTCTTTTTGAAATTAAATTTTTATTTTTTACGTTAATTTAATATTTTTATGTAAATTATTAATCACACTCTGACAAAAAGAACTAGGATTTTTCACCAAGCTAACAAAAAAGTTGGGTTAATCACAACAGCTACTGCTCACTCAAAATAAATTAATTAATATATATTTGTAAATATGTATTAATAAAACCCTCTACATATGAATGCACTTATTTTTCTCAAAATAAAAAAGTTGTTAAAACGTTTTATCAACATATTAAATTATTTTTTGGAAAACTTTTTCTTTTGAAAATTCAAAAATGAGAAAAATTAAATGCTTTATTTGGCTTAAGGATATATAAGTACATATTTACAAGTATATTTTTAATCAACAAAGTATTCAACTAACGTTGTTCTTCTCCTTCAGTTCTTCCAAATCGGATGATGATTTTGCCAATTGTTCTTTCAATGATGCAACTTCGCTCTGTGCGGCTTCCAATCTGAACAAGTATTATTCTCATGTAATATTCATTTACGTTTAACTTTTATATATAGGAAAGGTTGATAAGTTATATAAATTTATATGGTAATAACTTCAGGTAAAATACCGAATATTATTTTAAATAAATACATAATAACTATTATCCTAGTTTTTAGTTACTAGCTTTATATATAACTCAAGAGTATATTTAATTATCAGATTCATATACTTTTATATGGAAGAGTGTTAAGTTTAAATTAATAATTATGTGCTTTTTTTTTTTCTGCATTAGACAAAGTAATCTGTTTTCCTACTAATACTATAAAACATGATAGCTTTTGTAGACATATTAGTTTTATTCGTCGTCGAATTCAACTTTTTAGCAAGACAAATATTTGTAAGTTAATGCTTGTAAGAAAATGTTTACTCTCTGCAAATAAAAACCTAAGTTGCAAGCAATGTATGTAGAAATAGGTAGACGCGCACAAAGAAACCTCTTATTTTGTCTTGCATGCCCATATAAGGAAGTAATTGTTTTGTTGCATGAAACAAGTATTTACAACACAAGAACTTGTGTGTGGTTTGATTTCAACATACTTTTTAATTTTTTTTTTTATGTGTTTTTTGCAATTTAATTTCATTTTGCTTTTAATTATAGGTTAACTACTGCTTATTAGGTCTTCTTATTTTTATATTATTTACAACACATAAAACTTGTGTGGTTTGATTTCAACATACTTTTTAATCTACTTTGTATTGTCTTTGTTATTTTACTTTTTTATTATTTACAACACAAAATAATTGTGTGGTTTGATTTCAACACACTTTTTAATTTATTTTGTTCATGTGTTTTTTGCAATTTAATTTCATTTTGTTTTCTATTATAGGTAAACTATTGCTTATTAGGTCTTCTTATTTTTATATAGTTTTACGACACAAAACTTGTGTGGTTTGATTTCAACGTACTTTTTATCTACTTTGTTCTTTTTTTTTTTGTAATTTTTATAAATGCTATAAAATAAGTTCAATTTTGTTTTTCTTTAGTTATATGTATGGTACTCAAGTGTTTATAAAATTTTTGTAAATTTAAAAATACTTATTTTTGTCGAAAAACTATCATTACATATAGCCTTTCAGTTCAAACGTAAAAATTTATATATAAGTCCAAAAAAAAATGTTGTATAACGTACTTGAAATTTCAAAAAATACTAAAAGTTGTATAACGTAATTTTAATGTAAAACTAAATTGAAGTTTTATAACTTTTTTGACCACTCAAAAAAGTTAATTGCGCAAAAAATTGAAATAATTGATTATGTAACTCAAAACTTGTTTGAGCAAATAAAAAAATTGAAAAACAAATCAAATTGCTACACAGCGGGTCATAAAAATTATTATTGATAAAAATTTACATATAGTTGGGAATATGTTGTAAAACATCTTGTTAAAATTGAAATATGTAAACTTTTGACTTTTAATAAACATTCAATTATGTGCAATTATATTCTAATTTGGTTAAAATTTCAAATTTTTATCTTGCTATTTCATGCATCCAATAATTCTTTTAATAAGGATTAAATTATTCCTGTTTTTATGAAGTTTTCACTTCAATAAACTTGACTATAAACTAAATTGTTTATTGTTAAAGTTTTTGATAATATCAAAATTTTGTAACTAAATAGTGATTATTCAATGTTGTAACTTAAGTTTAATTAAATTGTGAAAGTCTGGTATTTATTTTAGTGGCTTTTATGCAACCAATTACATTTTATCTTACAAAGATCTTACAATTCAAATGCTATTTGGTTTTTTTATGCACAATGTATTAATCTTAGATAAATTATGCGATGCAATGAGTAGAATTACAATCTATTTATCTTGTTTATCAATACAATCGCATTATACAATCGTTAGATATATATTTTGAACACATCCACAAAAATAAAATTATCAATCGCAGTGTGCTTACATTTTATTTTTATTTGACATAATTCAATTTATCTAATATTTCTTGTTTCTGTCTAGTAAGCCCTAATGCCGCAGGCTATGAAAATAATATATTCAAAATTTTTTTTTAATTATTTTACACTCATTTTCCGAATAAATATCCTTTTTTAAAAACCTCAGAAAATTCAACCTAAAACCTCTGCCAAGATGTAAGTAAATTATTTTTGATGGTCAGTATTATCAAACTGCACAACAATATAATCATTTTTTGAAACATCGCCAACATATTGTTAAAATTATTTATAAATTTTATACTATTTATTTGATAGTTAATAAATATTTTTACTAACTCAGCGGTGTCAACTTGTGGTCCCTCATTGACTTTCTGGTTCAGTTCTTCAACTTGAACGTTCAAATTTGCTTTTTCTTCAGCAGCGGTCTGGACTTGCTGTGTTTATATTATAAAAGTTATATATATTGTTATACCTAAACTTATAATAACAGAAATTATCAATGCTTATAGGAATAAAGCTACTGATTTAAATTAACGTATTAATAATTACAAAATATTTAATCTATAAAACGTATATATTTTCATGTAAAATATGATAATTTGTATTTTCAAAGATACATAATATGCTAAAAATAATATTTGGATAATCAAGTTTAAAACCAGAAAATTGAGTTATACAACGAGTTGTTGTATTTATTTTTTCTACAACAAGTTCTTTATGAAGTTTTTTTACATCTTGTGATTTTTTATTATGCCTTAATAAACATTTACAAAGAAGTATTCATAAACAATAGTAGAGTTTAGTACAAATAATGATGAAATTTGAAACTTTTTCTAATTTTAGCTTCAAAAATATTTTAAGTCATTTTTTTTTAGTTTTTGCAAGCAATTAAATAATAGCTCACTTAAAAATTTAAACTCGTTTTATTTAATTGACTTTTTAAGTTACTCAAAGTTATCTGTATTTTTGTTAACTTTCTGCATAAACTCGTTTTATTTAATTGACTTTTTAAGTTACTCAAAGTTATCTGTATTTTTGTCAACCAGCTGCCAACACATAAACTCATTTTATTAAAAAATTTTCTCAATTCTGGTAAAACAAGTTCATTGTTTGGCAGAAAATATTTATTGATCTATTTTCTTGACGTTCAAATAAATTAATTGTATTTTCAAAAGCGTCATTGAGAAATTTGGTTATTTATAGGAAACTTTTATACAGGGGTGTGTTTTGAATTATACTATAGAAATGTTTTATAATTAAGCATGTAAAGTCATAAAACATTTTTATCTACAAAGAAATATAAACAGAAAATGGCACGACTACTAAAGCAAAACTTTTATAAAAACTATATGTTATATTTTACAACCAACTAATTAAATTTTTAAACCTTTTGCAAATCAACAAGTTGGCTTTGGAGATCTTCGTTTTGAGATTAATTTATTATATTTTTTAGTAACATATTTTAGTATTATTCTAATATAATTCTATACTAAATATCAAACCTTTTGCAAATCAACAAGTTGGCTTTGGAGTTCTTCGTTTTGAGATTAATTTATTATACTTTTTAGTAATTACATTTATTTAATAAACATCAAACCTTTTGCAAATCAACAAGTTGGCTTTGAAGTTCTTCGTTTTGAGATTGCGCTTTTGAGAGTTGCTCGTTCAGTTCAGCAGTTGCAGACGCCTGAATGATTAATAATAAATAAATTTTAATTATTGAAAATAAAAGTCATTATCAATAACAAGTATTAATACATACAAGAGATTAAGGAAAAACTTATCAGACTTTTTTTGTTGTTTTTTTTAGCATGGAATGAACATACAACTAAACAACTGGTAAATAAAGTACACAAGACATGTTAAAGATTTTTATAAAATAACAATTTTGAACATAGCAAACAATGTTCAGGATAAAAATGATAATTCATTTTACGGCTTGAAGAATGTAAAATATGAATGTTTGAATAAAAAATAAACTATGTATGAGAAACTAACTAAAAAACCAAGTTTATTCAAGTGGCAAATCTTTTAAACCATGTTTAAAAGACTTAGATTACTTATATAAATTTGTAATTTACAGTTTTGGAATATTCAAAGCATACATTTGCAAAACACGATTTATTCTATTATAATTTCTATTAAACCGTGTTAAAAAAATGCACAAAAAACATCTTTTAAGTCACGTATTAACGTCTGCAAACAAATTTATTTTTACAAAATGTTTGTCTGTATTTTTATTCTCACAAAAATATCAGTTTTCCGAACTATATCTACCGCCAAGCAAATAACTTGGATTTGGTTGCAACCGCTACCAAAGGTCAATTGATTTATATAACAAGTTTTGTGGTTTTCTTTCAAATTCACTTGACCATGATTTGCAATATTCTTTTTTGTTTTTACAAACTTGATTGATCTGAATATTTATATAACAAAATTGACCCGGATGTAAAAACAACTTTGCAAAAAAAAAATGTAGTTCCTGCATTTAAAAGTTTGTGTAAAATAAAAATTAAAATGTACATATTTATAAAACTTAAAGCAAGATTATTATTAATCCATATTATAAATTAATTTATTAAAATTTATAAACCCTGGTTTTGTCTTCATTAGGTACTTTTTAAAATACTGAAAACAATATTCAAGGTTTTGTTCAAAATGTTTTTTTCAAGAGTTCCAAAACGCGTTTTTTTAGTTAATTTGATTAGATATATATCTTATTGATGTTTCATTTTCAATAAAGTAATAATTTCTGAAACATCACTTTGATGATTAACAAGTTAGTGGATCTTTTCATTTCACAAACTTTACAACAATATTTTTAAATGATTTTTTACAGCGTCTTTTCAGTTCCTGCTGTTTCTTGGGCCTTCTTTGCTCAAAATTTTTATTTATATAACAAAAGACCTCAGCGAGAAAATAATGCTAACAATCTTAGTTTAAATTGTTTTAAATAATCACTTTTTTATAATTTTACAGTCGTATCTTTGTTACGAGTAGTGTTCAGTCTAAAAAACCAATCTCAAACCTAACATATTTATTGTTTGAACCTAAATACTCCAAGTAAGATAAGGATATTACAATGGGCATATCAACTTACAACCACTGAAATATTATGAAATTTTATATTATAGGACTTATTTAAACACCTTTTCGTTTTCGGCAGCTTCTTGGGCCTTCTTGGCACTTTCCTGCGACGCGCTCAACTGAGCAGTCAAGTTTTCCTTGTCGGCAGTCAATACAGTTGTCTTCTCTGTCAGTTCCTTGATCGACATTTGCAAGCTCTGGAAGGTGAAAAATGGGAAGATTTACAACAAGTTTAAAGGTTTTATTGACAAATTGGTGCAAAAATTTGGTCAGTTATAAGCAAGTTGTGAGTGTGCAAGACTTAAGAGCTTTTTTTGAAGTGTGAGCTGTGCTAAATTACATGCAGTAAGTGTCCAATATATTAAACTCATATAAAATAACTAGTTTTTTTCTAAAGAATTTCAATCCTAAGCAAGTGGTGAGTGTGCAAGACCTAAACAACTTATTCAGTGAGCTGTGCTAATACCATGCAGAAGTTTTACATTTAGGGCCAATTTTTCTTTAGCAGTGTGAGCTGTGCCAAATTACATGCAGTAAGTGTCTATAACAGGTTCTAATTCTTGAAGTGAGTTTCAATACTAATATTGCAAGTAAACTGAGTAACGTGCACAACGGGTTGACCCAATACAAGCAAATGGTGAAACGAAATGGAAAATTTTACTTTAAGTGATATTATCATGCAGTGAATATCAAAAGAATATATACTTATTTTCACCTAGTTTTAAATGTAAGTACTTTTAAGCAACTTACATGCAGAAAGCCCTTGATAACTTTTGCAAAAATTTAATTGTATGAGCCTTGACTAGCCTATATATTCTCCAAGTGAATAACTTTTAAATATGCAAGCGGGAAAAAAAAACTGAGAGTTTTTTATGAAATTCAACAATTTTTAAGATGAAATTTTTCCATGCAGAATTAGTGTATAAAATAATAGTTTTTTTATTAATGTAAAATAATATGTTGTGATTACACAATAAAAAAGTGTAAATGCTTTATTTAAGGAATAATGTGTGTATTTCATTACAATATCTGCTAGCATACAAAGTAACCTTACAAAACAGCGTTTTGTTTTCATTTATTTTTTATAAAACTTTTGCAAAAATATGTGTTTAATTATAAATAATTAAGTGAAAATTTTAATTTAATTTAAAACTCTTAATTGTTATTAGGAACTAATTAACACTAATTAAAAGACTGATTTTTGTTTGAAAAAATTATTAAAATTAATCTTTAGTTTTAAGTAATGGGCTTTGATTTGTATTTTAGTATTTATAAGTAAAACTAATTACTTTTAAAACATGACAGTGATTGAAAGCATTTTAGAAATTATGAAATGAACAGTTTGTAATTACTTTTTAATACTATGGAAGCCTATGAACTTATTTCAAAGGTTTTTAAGATTAATTAAAATTATTCATGAAAAAAAGTTCCATTGTTTAGAAAACATTATATAATATTACATGGTTACCAAGACTTGATTATTTTCTTAGAAGTTAATATAACAAAAACTTTAAACTTTCAAATTTTGTCATTAATTTTGACGTTTTAATAGTTTTCGAACAATAGAATTCCGACACTAAGCTTTAGACTTACATATAAAAGTTAAAATAATCTGAATTTTGTAACTATTTGAAGCTTAAAAAAATCAATCAAAATGAAACTTTTCAATTTAAGTTATCAACTTATGGCCGCAATAATTTTAAATAATTTACAGTGTTAAATATTGAACTATATAACTATATTTTTTTCGAAATAAACTTAAAAATATACTTGATGATTACAAAGTTTCAAAATGGCATATGTTTTACAATGGTTTTAAATTAAATAATTTATCATACTCGAAAGCTGGCTTTTGATCTAAAAAACTCGATTAAAAAATTCATTTGAACTTAGTCATTAGATAAGAATTTGATTCAAAGGTGAAGTCAATCTTAAAATGTCAATTACTTTAAATTTGACAACAAACTTTCAGATTATTTCTGGACTAGATTTGAACATTTCAAAACCAATTTTTAATAAAAAACCTTTAACAAGATATTTTTTAGTTTTTTCGTTGAAAATGTGCATCATTGGAATTAGTATCAAAAAAAACTAACTTTCAAAACTTTTTAACATTTACACTAAAAACATAGAATAATAATTTATTTTGTATTTGCTGTCAACCATCTCAAATGCCAGTTACACAATTAGTCTGGGTTAATGTTTACACTAAAAACTATATTTCATAATTTCTTTCGTAACATTTTGAAACAATATAATCGACTGGAGAATTGGGTTTTGAAAAGAAAAGAAATACTTTGCTGACCCTAATCCTAATTTCTTCCCCATATATTACGTCACAATACCAAAATAAAAAATGAAAATTATTTCGCCCAGACCAAAATATCAAGCCTAACTCCAGGTAATTATAAAAACAACAAATTAAAAATTTTGTTGTATGATAATTTTGTGTGCAAAAACAAAGCATAGTATACAAAATCTTTTTTGTGTATTCAAACCTAATTTGTGCTAAACCCTTTGTTCGAATGAAACAAAAAGTCGAGCTTATGTGCTGAAACCAACAAAGAACTAATTTGTGAGATATTTTGTGTAAAAGCTTGCACAAAACTTTTGCAACAAAATTTAATTTGAGGGCAATTTGAAAACAAAGGGAAGCTTTGTGAGTCATCGTTTTTATAAATTCTCTTTTTTTTTTTTGATTTATTAAGTAAGACAGCTGCTTTCTTATAGAAAACATCGGAAAATTTTTTCATCTCATTCAGGCTCTTTGATCAGTACACAAAACTTATAAATAAAATTTAAGTTATATTTTGAAAAATTCATTTCACAAAAATTTGGTGTTTTTTTTCTATGTAAATAATTTTTTAAATTAAGTAAATATTCGCTGTTTTATTTTATTGTTGCCTGCTATTTATTAGTAACAGCTGACATTTCGTAAGAACTTTTATCTTTTATCTGCCAAATGTGTGTTTAAAGATCTTACTTATGTTTTGTGATTACAAACAAAAATGTTTTAAATTTTTTTCTAATAAATCATCATGCAAAAGCCTACACGTTGCAGAAATTAAAAAAGCTGCAAAATAAAAAAGCAAACTATTTCAAATTCATGCAAAATTAAGCAACAAAGCAAACTTAATTAAATGCTACGTGATAATTGTTAAAACAATTTATGAAACCAAAAAATTTTAAATTCTAATAAAACTTTAACTTAATCTACCTAAAGAGCTAAAACAAATAAATAAAATAAAAATTACACGCACCTGTTGCTAGTATTTATTATTTTATCTGAATTATTAAATTGTTACTGAAAAAGCCATACAAACCAAATCCCCCTATTTTATTACGTCACAAAGATTAAAGTATTATTAATTCATGAACCAAGAATAAATAAGTAATTCACAATGATTTAAAGTTTAAAGTTTGCCGAAAGTGTTGAGCTTTTCAGTAACAATTTTCTTGGTATGAATTATTTGAGCAGTTTTTCTTAGCTATGAGTATTTTTTTCAATATTCTTTCAATTTTATCACAATTAATATCTGTACAATTATACCTCATGGACAAAAATGACATATGCTAAGACTTTAATACTTTATAAGAAGACTTGATCCTTTCAAAATATAAAACATTTGTTTTCATTGATTATCTTTCCAACTGTTTGACAGTATAATTCAAACCCAATATAAAAAATTGCTTAAACTTATGACTATAATAATTCTAGATCACAGAAAAACTAACTTTAAAGCATTGTATAAACGTATATATTTTTTGTAGTATAAAACCCATAAGTAGTTGCTCTAAAAACTCTTCTTTAATTTAAACTCCTTAATTTTTGGGACATTTTACAGTTACATCACTTTTCATAACCCATAACCATGAAAAACTGCTCATTTATTTTTTTTTTTTTCTACACGACTGCTAACTAACGGCTAGCTGATCGGCGCGAGTCGCCTCCGAAGAAATTTGTTCTTCAAGCCGCTGCTGAAGTTCCTCAACCAGTTCGTTCATCTTCTGCTCCTTCGAACCGGCGTCCTCACTCAGCTGGGTCACTTGCGACAGCAGCTTGGTCGACTCCTCCTATTTGATCAGTGTGACGTCATAACGACATGAGTGACGCGTGATGACGCAGTTGCAAAATGCGCTCGGGTTGATTACAAACGAGGTTTTGTCAATAATATTTTTATTTAGATGATCTCATTAATGAATCGGTAATTGTTAAAAAAGAAATTGTGACTATTTAATTTTTGATTTTTGTGGTAATCTGGTGAACGTTCTTAAGAGGGTAATCTAATTAAAACTGGTAATCTTATAAAGATTTATCTGTTTTCGAGAAATGCGAACAGAAAAGGACCATCGTCTGTAACTTTAAATTTTTAAATTCAAACCCGAATCAAACTTATTTACTGCAATTATATTTCCAAACACATTTTGCAACTCGTCTTAAAACACCTCAATAATTAAATTTATTTTTTAACTACACCGAATAGCAAGCAGTACATTTTTACAATTTAGTAAAAACATATAAAACCCATTTAAAAACAACTTTCTAAATACTTGATTGCTAAATTTTTTTAATATATTCAATATTGCTATCATGATTTTGCTCGGCAAGTAATCAACAAAAATTTACAAAATCAAAATCAATTTGTTGCATTAATTAACTGCTATCATTTGTGCAAAAAAAATTGAAAGATATTTTCTTTAAAACTAATTTAACTATCAATTAAACAAGTTTATTAACAATATTTAATTCATTCTGAACTATTTTACTAAGTTTTTCTTTTACTTCTTTGCCTTAAAATAAGAAATTGGAAAAGTCATTACTAAAAAACCAAACCTCTTCAGTTTGATAAATAGTTTTTTCTTTAATTTCTTTTATCAATAAAATCAAACCTCTTTAGTTTGAAGATCAATCTAAATTTAAATTCCTTTTTAAAAAATCAAACCTCTTGAATCTAAATATTAGTTCTTACATATCTTTTTATCAATAACATCAAACCTCTTTAGTCTGAAGATCAATTTAAAGTTGTTTTTAATTAATAAAATCAAACCTCTTGAATCTAAATATTAGTTCTTACATATTTTTTTTATCAATAAAATCAAACCTCTTTAGTCTGAAGATCGGTGACGGTCTTCTGGTGTTCGGACTCCAATTCTGTGAATTTCTCGTTGGAAGACTTCACCTCGTTTTCCAGAGACTCGATCTTCTCAATGTAGGCATCAAGTTCGTTCTGTTTAACAACAAGCTGCTATAGAAAACAACAAACAAAACACAAATTAAACTACAGCACTCAAAGATTTGAAAATATAAAAATAACTACAACGTTGGAAAACTTACAAATTTCTAATGTAAACAACACTTGATTGCAAAACTCCAAATCTCAATTTTATTAAAATAAATATTCATAACACTTCAAATTCAGTAAAACTGTTTATAACACTTCAAATATAAAATATACCACAGCACTTAAATGCAAACTTGGAACCTTAAAACAACTCTCCTACATAAACGCATTGTGCTATGAAAACACTCTTTAAAAATTTGCACTTAATGTTTGGTTTTGTGTAGTCGTTATGTGTGAATTTCATGTAACTTTAATTATATTTCCTACTTGCTTATAATTAGTTTTTTTACGTTTTTTTCTGTATAGGAAGGGTAAATCATTTTTTTTGAGCACTTTTTTTGCATATTGAGAATAAATTAAATGTCATTTTTACTTGAAACAACATTGATGTAAATACATTCGAGTAATAAAACTTTCTGCTTTTTGAAGTTTACTTCAAAGACGTTGTTGTATAAACAAAATTATATTACAACAAAAAAGTGTATTGAATTTCGCTCGACTTTTTATTTGTTTTCTTACTTTGATTCTTTAATCTTGCTTAAAAATTGAAAGAAATTGAAGAGAGATCTAATGAAACTTTCTTGTTTTGAGATCTGTACATCAAAGGGTTTTTTGTTAAACAAATATACATACAGCTGTTTATGTTGCAATAAATATACTTTTTGGATTAAAAACAGAGTGCACACAGGTTCGTAAGTTTTGTCATGTTGAGTTTTGGGTGGGCAGTTTATAGTTTGTGGTTTAAAAAATAAGAAATATGTCGCATATGTGTGGGATTACTTTTCTTTATTTTTCTTGAAAGTAGTTTTATTTTAATAACTTAAAATGGTGTTGGTTTAAAGTATATAAAACTTTAAAATTTTAACAAAAGTGTGTGGTATCTTACAAAAAAATCAGTCAATTGTGCCAACTTTTAATAAAATGTAAGTTAGGTTACTAGAAGTCTACTGAAAGCAGTTTTCATATTGAAAACTGTTTTGCACTTGTTAAAACAAATTGCTGTACAAACACTTTCTTTACAAGTTGCTGAGAGTGGTATGAAGTGCTTCTTGTATAAACAACTTCATCAAATTGCAATTAGAAGCTGCAATCTCAACTTTAGCAGATTTTTGAAAGATTTATGGGAAATTAACTTTTTAATACTATTAGAAAAAAGTTTTTATGAGTACTTCATTTGCTATCGTCAAGTTTACGGGAGTTTATTTTTCAAATACTATTACGAAATTTTTGAGTATTTTATTTGTTATCATCGATCTATAAACACGAATTCTGTTAATTAGTTGTTTAACTTTCAAAGTTTTTAAACAATAATTAAAACTTATTTTCTCCTAAGTCAGGGCGTGACTTCAAAGAAAGTTTAAACAAACAATTTATTTTTTTAAATAAGATATTTTCGTAGAATTCGAGTGTTTGCAGATACATCATATTACTAGTTATTTAAATACAAAAGTTTCTTTTGTGATTCTGTTTTGTAACCTTTCATTTATAGTGCAAAGAGTTTATTCTAGTAGAAATTATACTTGGATACAGTTAATAATTTAAGAAACTTTCAAAATGCAAATTATACTACTGGTTGTAATTTCTCAGCAACTTATTCTCAAGAGGCTTGGTGTTACTTAAGTTCGTAGTACAACTTAATTGAATAAAATTTTAATGAACAAACAAATTTATTATTTTCTATAAAACTTTATTAAATAAATTGAAACAAAATTATTCCTTTTAAAGGGTATTTTTTAATTTATTATCTAGTTCTGAGGATTTATGGTTATACTAGTTTTTGATAACTTAAATGTAATTTTTTTAATTTTGGAAAATTTAATTAATTTTTTTTAGAGCTGAATTGAGTTATATTTAATTTATTTAATTATGTTATACTTCATATGTTTAATAAAAACCTTGTTATTTTGAGCTTCCAATTCAGATTTGGCAGCCTCAGCAGTTTTGAGTTGTTCCTTCAATTTATTATTCTCCTCAGTCAACTCTTTAACTTTTTCAACGCTGAGTAATAATTTTTTTTTGTAATTTTTATGTATCTACTGCAGTTATTTACTTTCAGATCTTTTTTTATACTTTATTTTAATAATCTTCAAAAAATTTAAGTTTAAAAATATTTCAAACCAAATAAATGAAAATAGCTGGTAAATTTAAAGTTATGTACATAAATTCATTTAATATGAAACCTCTTAGCATTTCCAGCGAGAGTCTGTTTGCCAACATTTAAATTCAAATTAATTAGATTTTAAAATAAATAATAGCTAATAAATGTATAAAAATTCATGTACATAACATTTTCATAATATCTATTTACCTCTTAGCATTTCCGGCAAGGGTCTGTTTGAGGATATTGTTTTCCGCTTTCAACGAGTTCAATTTGTTCTCATCAGACACTGCTGCGTTCAATTTGGTCTGTAATAAATAATCAATAAATAATTATCATTTATATTTATATTAGCTGCGTTCAGTTAAGTTTGAACAATTAATAAACTTATTTAAGTTACAATAGCTGACTTAGCTAATAAAATATTAACAATTATACTTGTTTATTTAATTTGTGTTAGCTGCTTTCAAATTAGCCTAAAGTATAATAAAATATATTTTTAACGTTAAAATATAAATCTGTAAACGTTAAAATATGAATCAGCATTTAATTTTTCTTTTTCAATAAAAATTTTTTGTGAGTTTTAAAATGACTTCAAAACAATTTTTATACTTTTAGAATCCGTACAATACAGTCTAATCCGGCTTTAATTTAATATATTTCAAAAGCTTAAAATTCCTGTCTAGTTTAAAGTGAGACTGCTATTTCAGTCTTATTGCGTTAACTTCTAAATATAATTTACTCAAGTACAACATAATCTTAAATTATAAAACCTTATATAAACTGAATTGCAAAACTAGTTTTAAAGTTTTAGTTATTTAACAATTTACATAAAACTATTTTGAAAAACTTAAATATCCTCACACAACTTGCTTTTGAAAACTTTATATTTAAAAAAATACATCTGGTACTTTAGTAGGGAAGAGTTCATATTTTTAAGGTACAATAATTAAAAACCCACGGAAGCAAAACAAGAATTTTAATCTTATAATTAATATCTTATTGGTGGACTAAATTACGTATATTATTTCCACAAAGAAATCATATATGAGCGCTTGAATTTCCTTGAACTAATTTGCATTTAATTTGTTCTCAAACCTGAACTGAGCAAAAGTAATTAAATAACAAAAAGTATATATAAAAGCGTTTTATCTAGCAACTTGCATTTAGATATTAATAATCATCGTTTATTTTTTCTTAAATATTATTTAAAAAAGTATTGTTGGTATGTAGATACTTTAATTTTAATTTTATTAATTAGTTTTATGCGGAAATCTTTGTAAATGTTTAATTTTGTATGTTTTTAAAATACATTTACAAAAATCTTAGATAATATTAACAAAATTTCAAACAAATTGTTAAACTTTCATTTATTTAAACTTATTATATTGAATTTAATTTAACTGTTAAGCTTTAAAAATCATGTATGTTTTTATTAAGCAATAAGTAATTAAATCAAGTAAATAAGTAATAAAATATTTTATTGTCATAATTATTCCTGAGCGGAAGTCTTTATTTATTTAATTATTCAAACATCATCAAACTTTATTTTGTTTGATTTCAACCCAAAATCTTTAATAATCAATTTTATGTCCAACTTTTTTCAATATTTAATTATTTCTAGACAATGTTTGAACTTGATCGTTTACAAAGTCAAGCTAATTTTTTTTAAGCTTAAGTTTTAATGTAACTTTCATTTAACACTATTTAACTTATTTAAGCTTGAGTTTATTATACCAAAACAATTTTTGCTTTTCATATTTTTCATGTACTCACCTAATTGTAGTTTTTCCTAATGTACTTATTAATCAAAATATTTTTTTAGACTACATAATTATGTATTTTTTTAGACTACAATATTACATATATTTTAATATTACCTCCAGTTTAACTTTAGAAGATTTTTCCGAATTAATTCTTTTATTTTATTTATTTATTAAATTACCTCTAGTTCAACTTAGGATGATTTCTCAGCAGCCAGCTTGATAAATAACATTATTTTTTTTATTTATTTTATTTAATATTACCTCCAGTTCAACTTTGGATGACTTTTCCGCGGCCAACTTGGTGAATAATATTATTTTATTTATTTATTTTTACCTCCAGTTCAACTTTGTACGATTTTTCCGAATTAATTATTATTATTTATTTAATATTACCTCCAGCTCAACTTTGTACAATTTTTCTGAATTAACTATTTCATTTTATTTAATATTACCTCCAGTTCAACTTTCGACGACTTCTCAGCGGCCAACTGCTGCTCCATTTGCTTCTTCAGGTTCTCGTTGCTGGCCAGCGAATCTTTCAACTGTTGGTCGACCTCCGCCTTGGCTGCAGTCATCTGCTCCTTCTCCTCGGCCGAACTCTGTTAAGATTTAACTTGAGAATTTTTCTTCAAAAACATGCAAAATAGTTACGTAGGAGATGCAAAAAATAAAAAAGATGGTAGTTTGCATTGTATAATTGCTATTGTATTATATATGTATATATGCTATTATATTATATAACCGCACATTTGTATTGGTGTTAAAAGATTTGTTTTTCAAAACTTAACAGCTACATCATTCAACAGTTTTGATAAACTTTGATGTTAATCAAAAAACATCATTTAACACTACTTCTTAATATTTTTGATTAACCACTTGTTGATTTTATTTAATTAGCTAACTAGTATCAATTAAAATGTAGATAGGGATGAAATAAATCAATTAAATCAGGGTTTTACTGGGCAAGTGGGTTTATTTATTATAATTAAAATCTAACATTCTTTACTTGCAAAAATACACAAAACAGTATCTTAGAAAAAGTAAAAATATCGGTCTGAACAACTGAATTTGCAGTTATTGGTATATCATGTGGAATATCGATTTTGATATGTAATCAAAAATATTTTTATACATTCCAGGTATTCTAGCCTTAATTTTCAAATTCCAGGTTTTTGATGCCTTGTACTGACGTTGTTATGTGATCATTTTTACACATCTAATAACATAATTTACTCTTTTTCTCCGGCAGATCTCTTATAAGAAATATTAATTTAAACAAATATACAACACAGTGTCGCCCCACGTGCAAACATGGGATTTATTTAGACAACTCATATTTTTTGGTAAAACTCAGATTTAAATACGATATTTTTTCGTAAACTTTGTAAAAAAAATTTTAATTTTGATGGCAGTTTGCATTATATAATTGATTATCGCACATAAAACTGTGTTAAAAGATCTGTTTTTCAAATCTTAACATCATTCAACAGATTTGATTAACTTTGATGTTACTTAATCAAAAAACATCAGTTGAACCTTTTAACACTGCCTCTTAATATTTTTGTTTTTGGAAGCTAATTTGCTTTATTAGTTTATTAACCTTTTCAGGTGAACATAAAAAAGCGTTATATCAAAAAACAACTAAATATAATTCACTCATTTATACTTTAATAGTTTTATATAAAATATCTTAGTTAAAGCATCAAGAGCAGCTTGTACAGTTGTTCATTTGTAACTAATTTGTAATAAACATGTCATTTATCGATAAAAGTATATTTATTTATTATTTTAATTTACCTTGGTCAAAGCATCAAGTGCGGCTTGTACAGTTGTCAATTGTTCATTTGTAATTAATTTGTAATTTTTTTTAATTAATTATTTTTTTTAATTATTTATTTTTTTTAATTTACTTTGGTCAAAGCATATCAAGTGCAGCTTGTACAGAGGCAAGTTGCTCGTTTTTAATTAATTTAATATAAACATTTTATTCATACGATAAAAATATGTTAATGTTTTTATTTATAAATTTTATAATTATTTTTATTAACCTTGGTCAAAGCATCAAGTGCGGCTTGTACAGTGGCAAGTTGCTCGTTTGCGGCCTTCAGTCCGTTTTCAGCTGACTCGAGCTTCACTTTCAAATCGTCGATTTCTTTCTTTGCGTCCTCGGGGGTGACTTCGGTCTGATAATTATCAAAAAATAATTAAAATACTTCGTTTTTGTATACATTAAATTGATTTATATAAAAATAAGAATAAGTCACACACACATATATATAGCAAGCACTCTTCAAGTACACAATACACATATTAAAATATTATAACTAAAATATTTAACTATTAAAATAAAAATAAGGATAAGACACATAAATAGCAAGCACACATCAAGTATACAGAAGCACACTATTTATCTTAATTTCACGCACATGATTTTCTTTATGGAAGAGTTGATAAAATATAAAAACATACCACAGATATACAGTCACAAATATATACACAGTATCAAAACACACACCCATTGAAATAAACTTTGATATAATTTTTAAACTTTTAGTAAATTGTGTTTTTAAATCACAATATTGAAATTTGTTATTTTGGAAGTTTTATGTTGACTGTTGTAAAAAAATGCTTTTCTGCAACAAGTAATTACTCAAAGTCAAACAATGTACGTAAAAATACATAAGTTGTACGCATATAGAATGACTGTAAAAATTTACAATTACTCAAAATTTCATAGTTACGTGGAAATTATTGCTTGAACATTTAAAATTTTCTAAAAATAACCCTGAGATGCGTCAGTTCAAATTCTGCGTGATTTTTCCTAAAAATAACGTCTAAAAAGTGTAAACTAATTGCTTGAATGTCATGTTTACGTGTTAAAAGCAAGCAAACATGCAAGTGTTACGTCACAGAGGGAGCAAAACGCGCACTTTTTCAACAATTGTTCAACACAAGTACGCGTGGAAATTTATTGATTTAGCTTCACAAGCGCATTTACACGTGTAACAGTTATTATGACGTCACAATCGGAACCGCAATTCGCACTGGAACACACTTTTTTATACTTAATATTAAATGTTTGTTCAATTTAATCAATTGTTTTTTTATGCCACGATTTGGATTAAGAAACTAGTTGTAATCTCGGTCTTTTAGAATTTCTGTTTTTTTTTTGACAGATGTTTGAGCTCAAATTTAATTTGCTCATTTAGGATTTAATTGGTGTACAAAGGTCATGGAGCATGTAATGCGAATAATAAAAGGTTTGTTGTAATCCAAGAAAAAATTGAAAAGACTCAGTACTATGGTAAGGAACAAGTTAATTTAATTATAGATTAGACAAAAATTTGATTGATTTTAGTGATATGAAGCCTTTTTGGAAAAACATAAACATAGTTGTGAACTAAAAATTATTTTATTAGTTTTGATTTTAAATGGTGTACAAAGGTTTGATGGCTCTTGTAATCATCTTAAGTTAACCTGAAATAATATTATACTTTAAATTAAATTAGTAAATTGATCTTCCATTTCCTCATTTCGATTTAAGAGATTTGACAGCTTTTATAATGTACAAACAAAATTATGAAAGAACATTTTCTCATTTAGGAATGGTTTTCGCTTGTTCTTGAAATTTAGTTTTAATTCTTAAAGGATGTACAAAATAAACTAATATCTCTGTTATAAGTTTTACGAAAACTTAATGTTTTACCTATGCCAAACCTTTTTATTTTGCTAATATTATATTTCCGTTATGCATTCATGTAAAAGTATTTTCAAATAAATTATGTTCACAACTTTTCACTTATGCCAAGGCTTTTAATTCTCATGATTGACATTTCAATATTTTGTTTTTATTTTGGCACACATTTCATAACTTAAATTGTATTAAGTACACTATTTTTAACAAATTCAAAACTTCTGTGGCACACATTTCATATAAAATTCTTTTTCTTTCTCAAAAACCGTATTTAAGCTGTTTTTGTTTATGAATATATTTTTTAAATTTTCATAAATTTGTTTATTTAATGTTTTACAAAATTTAGTTTTTATTATACTATTTGAATAACATTATTTTCTACTTGTTTCCAAAATACATTCACACTCAAATATTTCAGGCACACTTTTTGCTTGTACACACTCTACTTTCCTAATGACTAATTTATTTAATATCATTTTAAATTTAATGTATATTTTCAGCATACGTTTTCCCATTCGGCCATATTGTACTTCTCAGTCAAAATGCGAATGAGGGCCATGGAAGCTTTGCTGTCAAGATTGGTGTTGGTGACCATATCGAAAAGTTGCTTGGTGGTGGAATCTGTTGATAAATAATTTGAAATATGATGATTAATATATAAAATTTGGTGGTAAATTTGGTTTGCAAATGTTTGTTTATATGAAAAAGTTGCTTGGTTGTAAAATTGATTAATGAGTAATAAAAAGATTAACATCTATTATTGCTTAAATCTCAAAATATCTACAGAAATAAAAGGGCAGTAAAGGGAGGGCTAAGAAATTAACTTTAACTAAGATGGACTTTGAAACCACTAAAAATACCTTCATACTCACAAACTTCATAATGATTTTGAAGAGTGAGCTTTTTTTAAATTTAAAAACGTATAAAAGTTACAGAAAGGTGTACATACCAACTGGGGCTTTTCCCTTCTTGGTCTTCTTCTTCTTTTCGGCAACGGGAGCAGCGGCAACTGGAGCAACCGGAGCGGGCACTTCAACAACGACCTCTTCAACGGCAGCAGGGGCAACTTCCTCAACAACAACTTCAGGTTCTTTGACTTCAGGGACGACTTCTGGCTCGGCTTCCTCGACAACTTCCACAACAGCTGGTTCTGGTTCGTCGACTACAACTGGCTCAGGTTCTGCTTCAGGGGCTTTCTCTACTTCCTCGACAACCAATGGGGCGGCTTCGGCCGGCTGAAGCGAGTTTTAATTGAAGCAAGCAATATATAAGAAGCATTTTTATTTAAAATAAAAGAAGCATTTTGTTTAGTTTAAAGCATGAATATTACAGCTCATTGATATAAAAGCATTGAGGTAGAAATGAGCTTTTTATTAAGCAATATTAAAAACTTTATTATTAAACATAAATATTGTAACATAAGCGTATTTATTAGTAAATTTTATTTTTTAGAGAGACTGTTATTAACTTTTTTTTAATCTTAAACATTTTTGTCATGTGTTTCTCAAATTTTAAGTAGTATAGAAGTTGGTACAAACAGCATTTGAAAACCTTTATTTTAAGTTAAAATTACATTAAAACTTGTCTTTGATAATAACAGCACAATTATACAGAATATTAAATAAAAAACATTTAACTTACTGTAACAGCTGCTCTCTTGTCTTTCTTTTCCTTCTTTTTCTTTGCCTTCTTTTCCTCTGCAGCTGCCTTTTCTGTTTAATAATAATTTCAAGGTTAAATAGGTTTTTTAAATCAAATGAAATGAATTACATTTTTTTACATTGAACTTATTTAGCTATAATAATTACACAAGCAAATTACAGAACTAGTAAAAAATTAGTACAATATTCATAACACAACTTTTGACTTTTTCAACCAAATAATAAAAGGTTCAATGTAACTTTTCTTTAACTTTTTTTAACACATTTCTTCAAGAAGTTTAAAAAATAATTATTAAAAATAGTAACAAAAGTTGCAAAAATTAACTTAACATTTATTTATCAAACTAAATATTATAAGAATTTCAAACAGTTACACTGTTATCTCTTCAAACAACAAAAACATATACACAATACCTTTCTTGTTCTTCTTCTTAGCCTTGGACTTCTTGGACTGGCTCACGGCCACTTTCTGGCTCTTCATCATCTGATCGTACGAGTCGTTCTTGAAAGACCAATGTGACAACAACGCCAACGCTCCAATGCAAAACACGAACACGGTGGTGACCATGGCCACCGATCCCAACGCTGATAACTCAATCATTTCTACTCTTTCTTATTGGTTAAAATGTGTGTGTAAAGATCCTAATTGGCTGTCCTGACGTTTATCTACTGAGATAAAACTAACTAACCTCTGTAAAGTAACAATTTTGTTTTTGTTTTTTTATGTATTAGTTTGTTTAATTTAATAAGTAAACTATTGCAAATAAAAGTTTTAAATAACTATAAAAATATTATGATAATTAATCTAATATAACTTTTACTTCTATCTTGTTCCTTAAACTTATATTAAAATAGTAAACTTTTGTACAATAAAAAAATAATAACTTATTAGCTTTGTATTTTCTTGATTGACTATTATATTCTTGTAAACCTTGAAAAAATTATATATTGTATTAAAAACAATAGTTTATTATACTCATTCTATTGAAAACATTTGTAGAACTTAATGACTCAGTTATGTATGAGAGTTAAAAAAGTAATTATACAATATACTCAACTATTTAAAATGTTAACTTTAATTTAATTAAAAATATAAAACTTCAACAATTTATAGTATAACTTGTGTGCTTAAAGCAATAGTGCTAAAAATTTGCAAACAAAAACAAAGTTTTATTTTGTGATAAAACATCAAAATATAAAGGGTGTTCAAAACATATTTTACACAAGAAATAATTATGTAATAGCTAGTACAAACAATTTTCTTATCATTTTGTTTTGGTATAAAGTTATAAGAATGTTTATAATGACTAACTTGTTATGATCACACATAAACCCTTACACTATTTAATATTAAAAACAAGTATTTTATCTTTATTTCAATAAATATGCTCTATTTTTTTAATACGATAGTAACAAAAATTATCTATGGCTAAACTAATTTATTTTCTCAATTGAATAAAAACAACATACCTTTTTAACAAGTGGTTGAACAAAAATAACAAATGTTAAATAAACTAACTTTTGTATAATATTTGCATATGACACTGTGTGACATATTAAATGACTGTACTACACACTAAAATATCTTGTGTATTTTTAAACTAAACTTTCATGACTCAATAGTTTCCAAAAATAAACCCAACATTACACAGGTTGTTACTAACAACTACTAATTTCACAACTACTAAATTAATATTAAATTATTACTAATGTTAACTACTAGTTTTTTTCTTAAACCTATTATATTCTGAGTAATATAAACTTTGATCATAAGCAAGAATTAAAAACTAAAAACTTCCAATCTTATTTATTAATATAAAAATCATTTAATTTTTGTATATTTTAATTAGATCTCATGTTTAAAACAACTTAAAGCTGTTTAAATCCTAAAATTATTGATAGTATTGTTCATATCATTTAAAATGCAAACTTTGCTTATCATTAACATTTAAATCATTAAAAACTCTTAAGTAAATCAGTCAAACTAAACTTTATTGTTTTGGTGAAATTAAAATATTAACCTATGATTTTTATGGTATTAACCTATGATTAAATAGAATAATAAATTATAATAAAATAAAACAGTACATTTTTATTAGAACAAAACATGAAAATAATTAATTTGTATTTAAGTGAAACCAAAGTAAAAGTTTTTGTTAAGTCATTTAGTGGCCATAAACTTTAATATTTTCTTGGCAAATACAAACATTGGCTATCATGCAAAAGCAGCTTAAGAATTCATGTTTAATTGATCACAAAAAATAATAATTAATGAGATATAGTCAGTTGGATATTAAGTTTTAGATACAAAAATATGGACCACACTTTTCTAATTTAAAATTCTCTGATAAGTCTTAAAACCTTCTAAAGATTTATATACTTTTTATTATACTTCAAAATTTCAATAAACTTTTCTGAAATAATTTAATTAAATTGTTGTGTGAATTTGCAAATCATAAAAATAAATTCTAGCATTTAAAAATGATTGAATTTTAAATTTCATTTTCAAATAACACATTTCCTTAAGTAAAAGGATTTAAAGGTTTATAATAGGCTTACTGTAAAATTTAAAGACAGCTGAATATTAAACATATATTTTAACTTAGTAAATAGATTTTATGCTTTTTTAAGTTGTACTTTCCATAAGGAACATGTTAAACTCACTAACTTCTATTTAAAAGTCATTTTTTGGTTATTAAGCAGAACTGTCTGATAGCTAAATAAAACTCTACTTATTAAAATAAAATTGTAAAAAACAGAGTAGACAATTAATGAAATAAAAATACAGTTTTATATTAAACATTAGCAATCTTAAGGCATTATAATAATTTATAGCCATTTTGTTGATCACATTCTTCAAATCTCAAAACTAAAACTTGATTCAAGTTATTTATTTAAACAAAACAAATCTGTATAATAAAATATTTTCAGAAGTTACAAAATTATAAAACTTTCAAAATTATACTTTATTTCAAATTATACAGTTCATCTTCTAATACTAATGACTAATTCTAATACTAATACATCTTCTTTAAACCAACTGAAAATTTTCATTCAACACGGTGGTTGTGTTTAGAAATTAAACTTAACTTATTTTGAAAAAAAAATCAACTCTAATGATTTTTAACATCAATTTTCTGGCCAATTCCATAAATACTTTTTTTTCTTGTAGACTTATGATTAAATCAAGGGCATAGGGGGTCCAACATTTTTTTTACTAAAAATAAAATTAGGTCTTATATGAAAGCTAGAAGTACAAACCACAAGCCAGTTTTTATAGAACTTAAAAATCGTTTTTAACTTTTGAGATATTGTAATTTTTATAAAAATTGTCCAAACATATGTACTGCAAACTTTTTGGGGTCAATTTTCTTGGAAATTTAAAAAATCACTAAAAGTTTATCTTCTCCTTTGTTTTTCAAGCTAGAGACCTCAAACTTTCAGGAAACGTTCCTTTTATAGTTTAAAAGACTTTGAATGTTGCAATTTTAAAAATATTAAATTATAAAAATTTTTGATTAAAAATATATATAGGTGGTTTTGTTTTAATATAATTATTATTTTTCAAAATTGCAAAATTTCTGCATTCAATCCTTTCAAAACTTAATAATACATTTTTGTGCAAATTTAAAGATTGATTAAAAAAAAGAGGAGGAGATAGATTTTTAGTGAAATGGTCTTTTTTGGGGATTTAGTTTGCGCCTTCCCTTAGGAACCTATTGAGATTACGGATTTTTATTGCTCAAGTCTTTAAAAATTAATTTGCATTTTTTCAAGCGGTTAAAAATGTCTGAGAGCTCAGATACTCTATATAATTAAACCAAGTTGTAAAAATCAAGATGGACCCTTCTTAAGCCCTTAATATTTTTTAAATAATAAAACATCAAGTGACAAAAATAAAAACATAAAATTAAACTTAAATTAGTAAAATTAGTAAAACAAAACTAAAAATTTACTTTCTTTAACTTTGTAGTTTTTTATTATAAAGCAGCCACAAAATTTCAATAGTTGGTGAAATGTATAAGGAAGTTATTCAATTTAAAAAAATATATGTGACCACTTACTATTTTATTGCCCTGAAATGTAGCCTAAAATGGTAACCTTGAATATAAAAATAAATTAAAAAATAATCCACAGCCAAGAGTATTTAGAATTATTTCACTTATCTCTACGTTTTTTGTCACATTAAAATAAAAATTGTGAGGATCCACATCTTTCCAGCTCTAATATTATTTTTATAACAAACTTGTTTATATAATACTATTATATGGTACTTTTTTTTTGAACATGGTTTAATATGTTGGTTCATATTAGTATTATTTAACTAAAATCACCATCATTAACAACTTTTACTACAAATAGAATTTGTTTGTTTTAGAATTTTTTTTTTCAATATCAATTTCTTTTTAATAATGCTAAAACACATCTAAATCAAAAAGAAAAAAAAGTCTAGCAAACATCACCCAAGTACTCCCTACCCCTAGTGAATTCTATGTAAAAAACCGTTAACTGTTCTGATGTGACATACTCCATTAGTAATTTGTTTAAAAACTTTACATAAAATAATAAAATTGTTTAAATTTAGATTTATTGCTACAAAAACTCTGAAAGCAGTTAATAATATAAGCATTTTTGAATATAGTATTTAAAAAGTTTTTTAAATATAAAGTAAAGTAACTTGCAACATTTGTATGTCAAATTGTGGCGGTTAATATAACAATGAGCTCTTTAGAGCAACATAGAAGGGTTTTATTATTTTTGTCAGATGAATTGTAGATGAATAATTTTCAAAACTACATGGGTAATATTACTCAATTTTTGTTAATCATTAGTTTTATATAAAAAAATATCAATAATGTTGGCCCATAAGTGGACAATATCAATTCAGAATAAGGTAACTGCAATAAACTGATACAAGTTACATTAATACACAATTAATAGCTTTAACACTTTTTCTACAATTATTTAAATTGTAGAATTGTACAAAATTAACTACTTAGACAGGTTGGCAATATACAATGCTTTCTAGAAAAGAAGAAAGAAATATTTGTTTTTACCAATGTTGACACATTAAAGTTTATTTCATTAAATTAACTAATTAAATTAAAAAGTAGATTTGATCTTGCAATTATGAGCTCATTCAAGATCAAAACCCAGTAGTCGACACATGTACAAAAATATATATGGCTTTAATGGTTTTATACTTGAAAAAGATGTTCATTGTGAACTTACTCAAAAATTAGCCTCTTTATGGAATAACAAAATATATGTTTAGCATAAGATCAAATGATAAATTTAATTTCAACAACTTTTACTTACATTTAGAACTGTTTTAACTACAAAATATTAAATGGCAGTTGTAAACAGCTATTTACAATTGTACCATACAAATTGATTTTTTTAAATCTACAAATTTCAATTTGCTACAATTCTACCAACTTAACAAAACCCTTTAGTTAATTTTTTTTAATTTGTTAGATATAGAACAACTTTATTTGAAATTATTCTTTTTAATTAATCCAAGTTCTTTAATGTTTAGTTTTTGAAGACCCAATTTAAATTTTTGGCTTCTTGAATTAACTTTATTTTGGTGCTGTTTTATTAAAATTAAAAAAAGTTACTTATTTGTCTGTTTACTGTTTAGATTCTAAAAACTCCACAACTCCAAGGAGTATTTTGTAATCAGAGAGGGAGTTTTTCAATTTTAAGCTAATTTTTTAAAGTACAGAGTAATTATTTTATTCGAATAAAACAAAAAGGTTTTTAAACATATTTCTAAGCGTTTTATACGTCTAAAACAAAATATCAGTCATAATAACTCTAAATCGTGTATTCTTAGTAAGTCTAACACGTTAAAACTAATCATTAAAATGTTTTAAAACATTTACCTAAAGTGTGTTATTTAAGCAGTCTAAACTTAAACTTTTTTTTTTTTTTGAAAATTATTTAAAAAAAAAATCAAAACAATTTAATGCTTATTCACTATGTAAGATATTATAAATTTAGTAAAAAAAGTTTTTAAACGAAATTACAAGCTTCCGTTTACTGGAACTAAAATTAACTAATACTCACGCCATAACCTAATACTCAAAAGTAAACATGTTTTGATTTAAGTTCATGCCAAGTCACAATTCGACTCCCGGATGTTGCGTGACGTGTTGGCTTGAAAGACCAAAATGGCTTTTAAGAAAGCTTTCGTTTCGAGCCACGCTTTTTGGTTGTTAAGATAATATGTTTCACGAAAAAACTTACTTAAAAATTATATTAAAAGATGAATTTTGAATATTTTTCAATTATAATCACAAAATTTAAAACAATCGAAAAACTGTTTAGAAAAGAGTCTAAATATTAATTTAATTCTAAATTTAAATTTATTTTCATCGCTTCTTTAAACTAAGTTTTATTTATCTTACCAAAGTACAAAGTCATTTTACTTATTTTTTATTTAGAATAAAGGACAAAAATTTAATTCTTTAAATTAAATAAAGTTTTTTATTTTACTTTTTTTAACAATTATCAAAAAGGTGTTAACAGTGCTATGAACATTATCATTTTATAATATTAACCTCCTTTAAAAAAGATAACAAAATTAAGAAAGTATACTTAGAGGTCATTCTGAGCTGAAAAGAGCTGAGTCAACAAGTTTTTTTTAAGTTCTTATTTTCTTTTATTTTTACCGTTATATTTTAATTCACCTTACCCAAACTTATTAAAAATAAATCAAAAAATAAAGTTTAACCTATCAAATTAAAAATTAAAATAAAAACAGCTATTTTTTTGCTGGATCAGCTAATTCAGCTCAGACTGAACTTTAAGTATACTTACAACAAAATAGAAAAAGCAGATAGCTTAACTGACAAAACAAATTTATTAATTCGAACGCTTTTGCAAGTAGCATTCCTTATTAAGCACTATATTGAGAAAACATATAGGAGTTATTAATAAAAAGCAAGATTTCATGATTAATCTTTTGTTAAAACTTATAATTAAGAAAAATCTTTTTTTTTTGTAATTAAACTATAAAATCTACGACTTAAAATTTTTCTATTTTTTGAAATATCTTGATCATAGTTTTATTTTCAAATTTAAATTACATTCATTTCTAAACTTTATAATTTTGTGTTTTTTGTATGATTTGTAAAGTTGTGTAAATAGTTAATCAGTTATTAATATTTTTGTTTGTTTTTATTCTGATCTAAATACAACTAGTATTAGTTATAAAATCCTATAAGTAATTTTATTATATATTAGTATATATTATTTCAAATAAACAGTTGTTCACCATAGAACTAAATTTTGTTAAAAAATTTGAATACTTCATAAACTTAACTTATAAAGTGTTAACATACTTTTGCTTATTCACTAAATTGTACAAGTTTATAAAAATATATAAAACCATAAATTTACATAACTTTTTTGTGAAAAAAGCCACTTGAAATTTTATATCCTGTTATTTTTTTTTTAAACTCTATCATCAAATGAAGTGACTCTGAAACTTTTGCTGAAACAGCAATGCTTTATTTTGTAGCGTAATTTAGTCAAAACTGAGTATTATGAAAAAGTTAGTTTTAAATAGAAAACTAACGTATGCTTAAAAGGCAACAAAGGCTATATGAAAAATAAGCATTAAACTAGTACTATGACTTTATTATTAGAAAAACCACTAAAACTAAAGTCATTTTAACACTCAACTTAAGATCAGAAAGATTGTATAAAATATTCAATCGTACTTCTCTTCTTTTGTTTTAAACCAGTATTATATCCTAAGCACATCCATTTCTATTAGCTATAACTAATTGCATTTAATGTCTTCTTTTGATTATTTTTTTAAAACACTCCTACTTCAGATTATTCATAATAAGTTCCAATAAATAAGTCGTTCAAAAAACTTTACATTACTAAAACATTTTAACATTTTTTTTCATATTTCATCAAACTTGAAACTTTTTAAAACAAAAATCCAGTGGTAACGGATGTTTTTTCAATATATGTATTAATTGTAAAAAATGAATAAAATACTGTTAATTTAGCTTTAGTACTGGAAAAATGATAAACAATAGATTTTTAATTCTTTTCTTATATTTAGATGCAATAATTGTAGTTTAAGTCTGAATTATTGATACAATCATACATTAACCTAAATTTTAGTAGTTTTATAAAAAAAATAAAAAATAAATAGATTTAAATATTAATTCTAGAGTAGAAAAGTTCGAAAGTAAAAATTGTATCCAAAATAGTTTATCTATTTCACTACCATTTCTAACAAAATTTTCAAAATTTAACTTGAATTTTCAGGTAAATAATTGTTACGTTTTTTGAAAACTCATTTTGAAGCATTAAAGTTTTTAATGATTTTTTTGCGATAAAAAAATATTTTAATGTTTATAGTAGTAAGCATATTATTTAATTTTTATTTAAACAAAATAAAAATGAAGCTAAATGTTTTGTATTTAAACTAACAACAGACAATGAAAGAACAATAAAAACTACAATTTTTGTTTTAACAACAATAAAAACATAAAAAAACATAAAATACAAACACTGTACTAAATTAAATGTTACAATTAATTTATTTTTGATTTAAAGTTTAAAATCTGTAAAATGTTTTAACTTATATTTATTTAACATTTTAAAACACTTGAATTGGTCTCAAAAAACATAGTTTAAGTCTTAAAACATAAATAGTTTAGTCTTTTTAACATACAATTCGAACATTAATATGACTTTTAATTGCTTACAAAAAGTTTTTTTTTTTACGAATTTTTAGTACTTAAACTACTTTGAAAGTTTTACCAAAGATTATGACAATTATAGAACTTAATAAATTTTTCAAAAGAAAACGGACACATTTTATAACAGTAGGTCAAAAATAGTTCCAAATAAAAGTTTCATATTAAACTAAACGGTTAAATTGCACTATTATCAAGTATAAATTAAATTCTAAGAACTACCAAGATAAAACTTCCGTTTTTAATATCTTTAAAATTGAATTTTTCTGTTAGCTACTCTAGAAACAAAAAAATGGAAATCGTAGTGATAACTAAAATATTTAATTAAATTAACAACCTTATTTATAAACTAAAATCATTAGAATAAAATAATTTACTTTTTGTTACCACAACAAATCTTTATAAGAAAAAAAAATAGACTCAAGTTTATAAACTACCATATAAATCAAAAGCTAGGTTTGAAAAAGTTTGTACTATATGTTTCTTAATTTTATAAAGATACTGTTTATTTTTCAGTGAATATTATCAAAATAGTCTTTTTAAGTATTGTTTTTGTAAAATACAGACTTTGTAAAAATATATATTCTCAAAAATCTTAAACAAGTTAAAATAAATATCTGAGTATCTTAGCAGTACTTGAATTAAGTAAAGTAGAAAAATTAATGTTTTTTTTTTTTAAATTAAGAATGCTTTTCATAATTTATAAAAAACAGTTTGTCCAGGCCTTATAATTTCTAAATGACTTAAAATACTAAAAAAAATTATTTTAAGCTGAATTTAAAAGATATTATTTTAGTTCTTATTGAAGAGAAATTAATAAATCATTTCTCTATTCATCTTAAATTTTACTATAGATAAACTTCACGCCAGCTATATCGTAACTAAACTTTTTAATTACAAGCTTCTTTTCTTCTTTTTTAGCTTTTTTTCAACTTTCTGCAAACCAGTCCTATTGAGGTTATAAAAATTCAGGCAATTTAAGGTTGATTTAATTGCAAAAAAATAGTTTTATAAAGTAATAAAAGCTATTACAATGTGATGTAGTTTGGTCAAAAAACTATAAATTTCACCCTGAAACTTTTGCGCTACTTTTCTCGAAGAAAAACTTACCAGTAAATGTCTTCAGCAGCTATTTATGACAAATAGATCGAATAATCGTAAAAATTTCTTCGAGTAGAAAAAAATCGTTCGTGGACTATAGTATTCAAAAAAAAGCTTTACTTTTGAGTAATAAAACACATAAGCAATTTAGTTTTTATCTAAAGTAAATAAAAGTAACATAATCTCTTCACAAAGAAAAAATAGAAGCACATTGCTATTTTTTTTTATAAAAAGCTTAAACTTACATCTTCTGCATTGTACTTTTTTTTCAGCTAAAAAGCACCTCGCAGGCAGGAATATTTTCACTTGGCGGTCAAAAATTTTCCAACCCCTGCTTTAATGTGACCATTGAAAAATTAGTACATTTATGAATACTAAATTGAAGACTTGTTATTCTTAAAAAGTTAAACAATTAGTTTAGCTTGTTTTTTTTTTAATTAAATCAAAGCATTACTCTGTTACTTAATGTTGTATTGTGGTGGCTAAGCTCAAAATTAAGCTTTACGCTCTGCTATAAGTCTTTATGGTTTACAAAAATATGTTTAAAACTTGAAAATTTTTTTGATTCATCGCTAAAACATGAAGTAAAGTTGTATTAAAACGTCTCTAATCATACGGTTCAATTGCCAATTTTATAAATTAGTTAAGATAAAACTTTCAGAAAAGTGTTTTATGAAGTTTAAAATTTTAAGCTAATAAACAGTATCCAACTGTTTAAAAAAAAATCACAGAATATGTATGTGTTACAATATTGAATATTTTAAGTAACATATACTAGTGTATTTATATATTAGTTGTAAACTTATGCAGTTTAAAAATCGTAACACAGAAATAAAACAACTGTGAAATTATATTACCTGAAAGAATACTGAATGTGTTCCTCAAAAACGCTAATCAGTTTTATTATATACTAATAGTAAGGTGGTAACTATTCTTAAAAAACGCAAACGTATGTCGAAGTATAGTGAAATCTATACTATTATCTATAAATAACCACCGTAAAAAAATTAACTTTCAACAAGCTTTATTTGAATAGTAAAATCAATTAGAAACATAAAAATTTATTTTGCATCTGGGAGATAAATATAAATAAAAAAATCAAAAGAAACAGCAAACTAAAGAATATCTAATATGGCTTGAAATTTGCACGGAGACTCCAAAAATCTAGAATTCTTAAAAAGTTCTTAAAGTTCAGCTTAAAATGGTAAGTAACTTCTTCAGTTCAAATCTTTTCTTTGCTCACAATAAGTTTTTATTAAGTAAAAATAATGCTATTGTTTTGAAAATATTTAATGACCATTAGAGTATATTGAACGACAGAAAAAACGCTCAAAATATTTAGCTCTAGGACCTGTTACACGAAGAACCTTTCGGTTACCGAGTCGCACACCACGGAAACTTTTTAATGTCTTGTCCAGGACATAAAAAAAAATCTAGCAGTATAAATATTCTAAGCAAACTTAAACGATTAGAAAAACCACAATTGAACTTTTGTTACTCAAGACTTTTAATGTCATTAAATTATCCTATTAATGAAATTTCTATTTATTTCTCTAATTATCACACGTTGAATTTTTAGTGCTTCATTGTACATTATCAGTCATTTTTGACTTCTTTAACAAATTTACTTAACATAACGGCTTTAAAAAACATAAATGATTAAAAAACATAATTAAATTGGTTGTTGTTAATCCAACGACAAAAATAGATCACAAAAAGTTTGGTCTAAAATGTACGAAAAACTTTTCGGTTATCAAGTCGTACACCACGGATACGACTTAATGTATTGTCTCGGTCAGCTAGGTTCAACTAACGTAGTTCTGTCAGTAACCATAACACAATTTTTAGTAATAACTAAAACAACTTATCTTTCTACTGCAGAAGACAGGGTTGCCATAGTTGGATTTTTGTAACTCTAGTTGCACATAAGTAATGCTTTTCGTCTCAGAAAACTAAGTCTAAATAATAAACTAAGTAAACAATGTAAATTTTTAAGCAGGGGTCGGTAAATTTTGACTTGCGAGCATTTAAATCTGACCTGCCAAATCAAAAATTATTAAAACTTACATTAGATAAATTGTAAAAAAAATTAAAAAAAAGTCTAGAGCGCAATTATCAAGAGATTTATTTTTTAGGACTTTTACAATGTTAAAGTAAAACTTGCAATAAATAATAAAAAGAACAATTTTGTAACGTTGAAACCAGAAATACAACTGCGACCCGAGTTTTATTTTCTAAATTTTGGCTCACGACCGAAATTTTTTTGGCGACCCCTGTTTTAGACCCATATAATTAATTAATTTTAATTAAAATGATATCAATCACAATAACTATGAATCTGATTTAAATTCGCATATTGCAACAATGTTTGTATGTATGGCACTTAGTAATAGTAATAATGATAAACATTATACTAAAACTAATAGAATAACAATATTAAAATCAAAGTAATAAACTTATTCAACTCGAACTCTCAGAAAGTTAATATATTTATAAACATTTGTTGTCTTTAAATAATACTGTCTCGTATTTCATGGCAGTTAATAATGTTTCATCTCTAGGTTAGTTGGAACTTGTAAAAATACTTGACGAACTATAGAAAGCAAAAAATTATTGTAACATATTAAGTAATTTTTTTTCAGTATGACTATAGTTTAAAAAAAAGTTTTATTCACTTGTGTACAAAGTTACAAATGACACTTTTGACATTCGTTGTGTTTAGATTATCAATTTGGGTTTACTAAAAATTTAGTAAGTTTAGCTCTAGTAGAGTTTAAATTTAAAAAATAGTTTAGTAGTATGAAAAGCTATAAACTATAGAAGTATATCAAATTCAATGATGTCATTATAAATTTTTTCTCTTCTGTATAGGTAATAATCTTAACTATTTTTTAAAATATTTTTCTCGTTGCCTATAGTAGCATTTTTTTTGATTTTGTTTATATAATAGTTTTATGATTACAAGTAGAAAGAATTACAACCAGCAATTTCATATTAGTTTTTACTAGGTAGGTGACTAAACATATATACTTTGTGATGACACAATTTCTAATCAATTTAGATAACACAAGCTTTTAGGTTTATTATATTGAAAAACCCTGATTAAAAAAAAAATTAAGTTTAGCAACCAAGTTGGACCTTTGTCAATGAGGGTTAAAAAAGTTCTCAAATAATTATAAGTAATGATACGTAGACTTTTTAAACTTATTTGCTTCACAAGAATTATATTGATAGAGAACAGTAATGCAAATAAAAGTTTTTTCGATTTGCTATCATTTGATATAATTAAACTAAATCTGTCAGACTATGTCTTGTTAATTTTTTAATAATTGTTAATGATTATCTTGTTTTATCAACAACTGAAATATTTATTGATTTGTGAAGTTTTTAGATTTAAATGACTGACCTTTTTGAAAAAAAAAATCAAAGAATATCCAAACTTATAAGTCGTAATTAAAAATAAAAAAAGTATATATAGAAACTTTAGAAATTGTTTTTAATGTTTTGTTTTAATAACTATTTAAAGTATTCGCAAAATGTTGGTGAAATTTTTTTAAATATATTTTTATAGCCAGTTTTGTGCATTGGTTTCTGAATTATTAGTTTTGTGTCATAGGTTAAAAGATTTCTTAAGTAAAAAGTAAACTTTAAAATGCTTGTAGTTTAGCATTTTGAAATTTTACACAAACACTTAAAGCACAAATTTTTGATTAAAAAGTTGAAACAGACAGTTTAGATAACAGATTTTTCTATTAATTTTCTCTTTGGACAATCATTAAGAATACATAATCAACACTAAGTCTTGTATCATGTATGTACAAAATTTGTTAATTATAATTTTATAACATTTTAACCATCAGCCGTAATCTATAACCAATAAATCTATTGAAAGTATTTATTATGAATTTACTTCACCATAAAAGTTATATTTGACTAGAGATTTTAGCCAAATGATATTTGTACACTGTATATGTGTAGTTACCTCATTAAGAAGGACAATACAATAATATTTTACTATTTTGTAGAAAACAATTTTTAATTTATTTTGATATTGTTTATTTTTTTAACAAAACTGTTTATACTTTTTTTCTAACTCTTCTAAAAAGTTTAATAGTATTGCATGGGTTATTTTGCTAGTTCCCTGGTAGTTAGCATTTTAAGTTTTAAAAGCCAAATTAAACCAAAACAATCTGAGACACAAAATTCGGTTTCAGCTGAATATTAGTTGACTTGGAGATATTGCTGCAAGAGTATCAAGTTACAATTGAAAATTTCAATTGAACATTTTTCTAAATAAAATATAAAATTTGTTTTTATGGAATTTTGAATTAAACCGTCGTTTATAATCAGCAATTAACTTTAATATAGAAGTAGTTTCACATCCACAAAGCGTATAGGTTTTGATAGTATTACACATGATGTAACACACTTACATTTTCCTAGAAAACGTTTATTGTTGCAAGGGGTAGAGTTTAAGACTCTGTTTTTTTACCATTAAAAAATATTAAAATATCCTTTTTTGAATATTATTCAAAATTTCTTAAGTTATTCTTATTAATTTAAATTAGCATTTATCATAGTAAGCAAAGTAAAGGGGAATCTAGGATGTTATTTCTCCCTTTAAAAATAAATGGTGCTCTTACAGTATTATGATTATACTAAATATTTTATTTATAGTGGTATTATAATTTGTCCCTCTTATTTAATTTTGAGAAGTTTGTTGTATTTTTGTGGTTGCTATTGTAGAAAGGGCAACAAGAAAAATGTGAATGTAAATGGTCATTAAAATTAAAATCTAGGGGAGGAGACGTTGTGGAGCCCATGGTAGACTATGGTTTCCATGGTCAATATTGCCAGTAATGGATTAAAAAGGGTGCTTATTATTTTAAAATTTATTTTTTAAAATTAAAGTATATATAATTACTTTTAAGCTTTTTGTCTTTATTTATTTTCATTATTGTATTAAAGTTAGTTCAAAGTATAAGTGTTAGTGAGCAGCTCTGATGACCAAAAGGTTTTTCTCCACACCAATCGATTGACCTTGGTTGTGAGCGTTCTTATTTTTTTTTCTTTGGGAAAATTTTTTATGAGAAACTAGTTCTGCATCTATGGTTATGGCCCAAAAAAGGGCTCAATTACTTTTTTATTTAGTAGTTGAACTACTAAAGTGAGTGTAAATATTAAATTCTAGAAAGATCAAATTACCAACCTAAATTCCAAAGCAAAAAAATGCTGCGTTTTTTAAAGATTAAAAAGACACTAAAATCTTGGCATTTTAACTAGATTAATATTATATTTTGCTATAAGTTTAAAATACAAGTGATGTATTTATTCATAAAAACAGGCATTTTTATGTAAAACTGCAGCTAGTAAAACTGCTGTAGTTTATATTATAATAGATTTCTAATGTTGGTATATAAATCTTGTTGATTACAGTAACCAGAGTTGCCATACGCTCAGTATAACTTATGATATTTTGAATTTTATTTTTAAACTTAGTCTGTCTCAGGATAGTTTTTTAAGGAAAACTCAGGATAATTTAGGTATAATAATCTCAGGTCAGATTTTCTTAAGATTTCAAATGAGATTTAGTTAATTTAAATTTTACAAATTTAATAAAGAACTTTCTTTTATTTAGTTTTTAAAAGTTAAAAAAACTTTTTTAATGATTTGAAAAAACTTTAGATGATTCAGGAAAGTTTAAGGTCACTCAGGAAACTTTTTTTTCCTCAAAAAGTGGCAACTCAGGATAGCTCAGCCTAGTTTTAACTTTTTTGAAAGACTCATATTAGCTTTATGTAACTTGAGATAGTTATGCATCAGATATAAATAATTTTTTTTAAAACAAAATTGTTCGAGCATAAGTTTTAGTCTACCCATTTTTATTTTGATCACTACCAAATGCATTTTGTTTTTTTATATAAGAATATTATACTTTTAATATTTATGGAAAATTTAAAATTTTTGAATCATTTATGTGTATACTTGTGAAAAGTAATTTTTTACAAGTAATTGTGAAAAGCTGTTCAACCATTTATTATATTTAACATTTAATTTTTGTTTGACATAACCATTAAAAACAAATTTTTGCTTTCTGAATTCATTATTCTTGAAAAAGTAACTTATGATTGTTTCCAGTGAGTTTTTTTTTTAATTTTTAGTTGGAAACTATATTATTAAAAGTTTACATTGTTACATTGTTTTGTATAAGTTTAAGTTTGTGTCCTCATAAATTTTACTATAAGGTCTAAATTAGTAAATTTATTTATATTTTTCCTTACTTAACTTAATTCACAATAAACTTTGACAGATCAAACTCTACTGAAATTTTTTTTTTGACTTGAACATTTTTTAGGAATAATAAAATAATCATGGCAACTGAAGTTCCAAAAAATTCATATAGTATTTCTATATGTTTATACATTTTGTTTCATTAATTTTTCAAAATTAACTTAAACCAATACTGCATCTCCACAATACAATCTAGTAAGGGTGTTCATACTATATTTTATGTTTTTTATCAGAATTTAAATTGATTTTACTAAAAATGGCAACTGAAACACCACAAACTCCTATTGGAGGAGGCGACCAGCAATGTTACAAATTAGTAATAATGATATAAAAAAAAATATTTCAGAAACTTAATTAAAGTAAATAATGGCAACTGAAACACCACAGACTCCCATTGGAGGAGGCGACCAGCAATGTTACAAACTAGTAGTTGTCGGAGGGGGAGGCGTTGGGAAAAGCGCACTCACAATTCAGTTTATTCAGGTAAAATGATATTATTTATTTTATAAAATTATAACATATCTGGTTATTAAATTTACACTTTAATACAAATTGTTGTGTTAGAAAAGGGTTTCTCACAATACAGTTTATTCAGGTCATAGAAAATTATATAAATGTTGAATTTCGATCAACAAAAACATAGGGAAAGTCAACGGAGCAGAATCCTGGACTTTTGTATGGTCGTGAGACAAGCTCAAGTTTAAAAAGGGTTGATCATACCTCATTCATGTGAAAGCATTATTAATCGTTTGTAGATTGACAACTGCAAGTTTTTTGGTTGAAACTGACTGATGAGTCCTAATAAGGACGAAACCGGTCAGTTTCTTTCTATCTAAAGCTTGTGGTCTGATAATCGAATTGGTATGATTAACCCCTTGTTAAACTATATGTTTAATTAAAATATTTTCTTTATTTGTTATTTTCGAAAATGAGCTCTCAAAATACAGTTTATTCAGGATATTATTTATTTTATAAAGTTATTATCTATATGCTTTTTAAATTTACATACTTTGATACAAATTCTTTTTTTGTAAAAAATTCTCTCAAAATACACTTTAACCAGGCAACATTTACATATATGTATTGTACATACTTGTTAGATTAAGATATACAGTATTATTTGTTATGTTGGTAAAAGTTCACTCACTATTCAGTTTTAGATACAGTCTCACTATGCAGATTAATAAAATAGTTCTATATGATTTTGTTATTGTGTCAGAAAAAGTTTTATAAAGGTTCAGGTTCTTCATATTTTTGTTTTGTTGGTTAAATGGAACTCTTTATTTAATAATTATTAACAATGTACAATTTGTTCAGGTAAGTACAAAAGTAAGTTTGATATAATTTTTTTTTTGTTTTGGTAAAAGCCCATTTACTAAACAGTTTATTCAGGTAAACATAGTAGTACTATATAGTACTATAATCAAGAAAAAATAAACGTAATACATGTTGCATTATTTGTTGTTTTATAAGTTTTGAATGAAACTATAGAATAACATAGTGGATCATATTCTAATAAGATTTGTAATAAAAAATAAATGGGGTTTTAGCCGAAAGGGTAATAAGATACAAAATGATTTATATACGTATTTTATTTTGATTCTTAGTTTAGTTTTTATGTAAATATAATTTGCAGAAAACTATTAAAAGGCAGCTAGTACAAAAGTCTAAAATGAACCATTTCATGAAATGATATAGAAAAACTTGTTTTGAAAAATTGATGTTTTTCTGTTGTTCTATCTTTTTAATTGCAAATGTTATAATGTAATTAAAGGTTATATGATATTAAACTAAATAAAAAACTCTGAAAAGATCAATTTACTTGGTGTAGTTTGTTATATTAAGTTGTTGTTTATAAGTTTTAATACTTTTAATAAATAAAATAAGCTCTATTACTCATATATTAATTATAATTTTTATAACGGTTATAAAAAGAAATCAATTTGAAAAATTTCAATAATTTATAAGTAATAAAATCAATTTCCTTTTTTTATTGAAAAAAGTTATATAAAGTTGGTTAAATTTAATACCTACAGCAGGTATAAATTACAGTATACAGTATATTTTTAGTACATGCTGCAATTAATTAATTTAATAAATTTTCAGTCTTACTTTGTGACCGACTATGACCCAACAATTGAAGATTCTTACAGAAAACAATGCCAAATAGATGGGTCAGGAGCCAGATTAGACAGTAAGTTGTTTTGGATGAAATAAATTATTTAAATTATGTATGTCTTGTAAGCATCAAACTAAATAGATATGTCCAGAGCCAAATTATATAGTAGATTATTTTATATCTTAAACAGAAATGGACTATAAAAACAATAATGTATTACATTTATTAAAATTTTAAATACTTTAATATATGATGAATATTATTTTAAAATGAGTAGTGTGATAGTATAGAAACACATTAGTGTTATACAAAAAATCTAACCTTTTCCATGTTAAATTTAATTGAATATTATAAATACTATAAAATTACAATTTCAATTTTAATTATTGAATATTAATGTTTAAATTGAGTAATTTTATTCAAATTTTACAAAGTACTACTGATTTTATTCACTTAAAAACAATTAATTATTATGTTAGTAATGAAACTATTCGCAATTAACAAAAAAAATTTGTGCAGTTATTAAAAAAGATAACAAAGTGGTATATCAGTAATTTTATATGTACATTTTTTTTTTCTAAATACACCTCTGTCTTTTTTAGCTGTTTACTTATTTTTTATGAAATTATTAGGCTAAAGGTTACAAGCTTAAAATAAAAACTGTCATACTTTCTAGATTTAACTAAAATCAGAGTGTTTTATTTTGACAAATAATAAATTTCAAGTGAGTTTGTGATGAATAATAAAAGTACTTAATTGGCATATTATGACTTAAAAGTTTTTTATGATAATTTAGACACGTATTTAAGTTATGCAATTAAAAAAATCTATTTTAAGCTGGAAAGCTCTATAACTTATTAAGAAGCCATTGTTAAAGTTTGAAAAAGAATAAAATGATTCATCACTTGTTACTAAGCTTGTGATTACATACATTTAACTCGAACTTTGTGTTTTGTTTTTACACAATGTTACACAACTCTAAAATATAGTTTACAAAAAAACTTTTGAAGTTTTTTTTTCAATTTTAAATAGTTTTTTTTTTAAAAACATTAGGTTATACTATATTCACGAAAATATACTAAATCTAATCGAAATTTTAAATATTTATTTATATAACATTTGTTTGATAAAAAGTTCTACATATCATATTATAAATGTTTATTTATATAAATAAAAATAATAGAAAACTTGTCTTAATGATCTATTAAATGGTCCAATCTTTTAAATAACACTTCACAAAAATGAGTTTTTCTTAATACAATGTTTTAGTACTATGGTTCAATTGTTAAGAAAATGAGTTTTAATTATTTAGTATAAATAAAGTTTTATGATTATGTGTAATTATGTACTAAAAATCGAAATTTAATAAAAATTTATTCCAAATTTGTATCCTAGTTGAATTCAAACTAACATTTTTCATTAATGTAAATAAGAAGCAAGTCTGTCTACAAACTGTAACATTATACTTAAAAAAATTATAGTTGGTTATTCAGTCATTTAGCTTATAAAATAGTGATCTTATATACAAATAGTGTTTTATTTTTTCCCAGTTCTTGACACCGCCGGTCAAGAGGAATTTAGCGCGATGAGGGAACAATACATGAGGAGTGGAGAAGGATTTCTACTTGTGTTCTCAGTTGCTGATAAGTTGAGGTAAATATTAATTATTTCAATATATTTATTTTTGTGTTAAAAATACATGAGATCTTGAGAAGGATTTTTATTTGTGTTTAGTGTTGCTGATAAAATAAGGCTAGTAATAGCTATAATATACTATTTGAATATAACAGTTGTATATCTATATAGTGAAGGATTTTTATTTCTATTTAAATATACAAGGCTGATATATTGAGGTCAGTAAACCTGAACTGCTAGTAGTATAATTTATATTGAAAGCACAAGAGGTCTCAGAAATATATTAGCTTTTGAAATTATTGAGAAATTTTTATATAGTGGTGTTTAGTGTAGCAAATAAATTAAACAAATTAAAAACCAACACACAAAGAATAAATAGTAGAACAGAGGTCAGGAACCTTTAATAATAATTAAGTAATAAGTTTTTTTAAGATCACACTAAAATGATGTAAAACTTTGCAGGCCACAGTAGTTTAAAAGGTAATAAATTAAATCAAAAGTTATATACAAGTGCAAATATGCAAAAAATAATTATACTTAAAAAGAGTTAAACTTTTTTTTTGTATAATTTTGTAATTAAAACACATAGGGGGGTTGAAACATCTGGACGATTTGTGAAACTTAAATAATATAATATTATTACTGCAAGAAAAACAAACTTAAGAATATACTTAGAAATGAAGATAAACTTCTAATCGGGTTCAGTATATAAATTATGATAGGTTTTTAAACAATCCGCCAGATATAAAACAACTTAAGTGCTTTTTAATTAAGTATATTAAATTTATATTATTTGATTGTGAACAAAATAACTTTTAACAACATTTGTTTGAAAGTGTTGAACTTACTTAAATGCATGTGTACAAAAAACGTTTTAGAAATTATTTAATGGTTTAAAGTTGTATATATAAATAGACGACCATTTATTTTTCTTAGTAGGTAAATTTGTACACATATTGGAATTATATTGTTTGATTCACTAATATAGGTTGAAGTACAGTTTTTCTTATTTTATGATGGAATCATAGAGTTTTGAAATACAGTTTAAAAAAAAAAATTAGAAATAAGTGTAAGTCTTGAACAAAAATACTTGTTCTTATTTTGCAAAGTTTATACAAAATATATTGAAGTTCAATTAGACAAGTTCTTTATGTTTTTGTTTGTTTGTAGAGCTTAAAAGTTCTACTAAAGTTTATGTTGTAATGTTACTTTTGCAAAATATGTCTTTGTTATTTTTGCAAATCAGTTTTTTCTTTGTTGTTTTTATTACTTGATTAATTATGTTGTTTAGTAATGACTCTTTTCTATTATTGTTTATAGGATGGTCTCATTAATTTTGAATAAATAATTTTGTTTTTTTAGTTGATGGTTATGGATGATATCTTAAAAGTACTTGAGATTATTTATTTATTTTAAAATATAGTTTATATAAGTTGTTATGATAATATTGCTTTTGTTATTTCAAGAAATAAAAGCAGTATAATAATAAAAAGCTTTCTTAAAGTAGCTTTTAATATTTGTTTTAGTTATAATTTACTTTTAAAAATAAAATAAAAATATGTTTTTACTGTAGTTTTTGTTAAAATTATAAATATATTATTTGAATATCTTTTTTAGCTTTGTATTGATTAAAAATTATAATCATAAAAAAATAAATGAAACTTAAGCTATTTTAAGCTTTTCAAATATAAACAATCTTAAAAACTTTCTAAATACTAAGCTAACTCAAACGCGGAAATAGAATTTTGTATGAAAATAAAGGAGAAAATAATATCTTGCAAGCTTCTATGTTTAAACAATTATTTACTTAGATTTATCATAATATCTGTGTATTATTTGATTTAAATAAGCCTTTTTTTGTTTTAACATCATGTTTTAATGATACATAAAAAATTTCTCATAAAAATTGGTTTTATTTTATGTCAATATTTGATTAGTATTGTAAAACAAATGTTTTATGTGTAACTCCTCAGATATGAAATTTTACAACCTACTTTATTTGTTAATTAGAGCATTTTGTATTTTATTCAGTAAAAACTTTTTAATTATCTCGTACTTAATGATCACGGTTTAACTACTACTAATTAAACGTTTTTAGGTAAAAATGATAATTAAAAAAAGTTAAACATGTTTATTAAATTCATGATGAAAATTTAAACTTTTCTAATTGTTTGAAATTAAATAGCAATTTAGAATTGCAATTATAAAAATATTTATAGGTAGTCGTAAATATTTTTCCTTTAAAAATTACAATGTTATTTTTCTATACCTAAAATGATTTTAGTACTAAAATCTATTGTAGTCCTATAATAAATTTGTAAATAATATTGAAATTAATGATTTAATTAGTTGTTGAACAAATCTGCAAACATTATTTTTAAGTATCTTATCAATTGAATTTCTACGAATGTTTTTTAAAGTATTGTTTTCATAAATGTTTTATTCAATTGCTTAAATAAATAAGTTGCAAATAAACATTTAAAAGTATTTTAGTCTATTATGGTCTAACTGATAGTAAGTTTGAATTTAATCTTTAGTCAACGTTTAAATCAATTGCTTCAAAAAAGTTAAAAAAAGTTTAAAAATGTTTGAGTCAGTTGTAGTCTAATTATATTTTAGTTATTTTTGAAAAGTTTCAAACAATTGTACTCTTACTCATAATAGCTTTCAACATATTACGTGTTGTGTACGTAACAGCTCTAAGAAATGTATGATTTGTTATTTGAAATTTTTATTTTTACGAACTTACAAAAACATTTATTTGCATATTTTTTTGTGTTATTTTTTTGTATATATATAAATAGTTTGAATAGGTTTTGTTATCTTAAAATTTACTGATTAAAAAAGAAAAACAATTAACAAAAAACGAAAAAAAATATGAAAAGGTGTAACTTTGTTTTATTTAAAAAAAATATTTGATTACTGTTATAACAAAGTATTATTCAAAGTTTAAGTATTTGTCAAATTAATAAATAGAGTCTAAATAAGAAAACTTTTTTGTATTGTACAAAATTTTTTCAAATCGAAATTTGAGGGAAAATTTTGAGTTATTTATTAGTTCAATTGGCTATTTATTTATCTTTATACTTTATAAATTATTTTTGCGTTACAATAGTTTCAAAACTTCCATCTGATTAAATTACTTTATTAATGCAATAAAATAATTTTTTTAAATATATTTCTTTACTCGTAAAATCAAATAAATTTTTAATGAATTGTTTTATTGAATTTTTATTATTTAATTCGATTTATAAATGAAAGTTAAAGTTCAAATGCACTTAGCTATTTAATTTAATTACATAGAATTTTTAGGTTAAATCAAGCCCAAACGTCGTTTATTTATGGAAAAAAAGATAATGTTGTTATACAATAACAAATGCTTTTTTTTATTCAATATTAAAACTTAAATATTAATTTTTTTATCGATATAGTTATTTATTTGTTTTTCTTTTAGCATTCCTAAATATTTTGGTCATAAGTGTTAGTATGCAAGTAAAAAAAACTTCAACAGCAAATGGTTAAAAGTTCTATACTTATAGTGGTATATATAGTACAATAAAATGTTAAAACTTAAGTAGTTCAAAAGTAACAACAAAACAAATTTGAAACTTAAGTATTGTTTCTGAGTCATAAGATTTTAATATAAAACCCGAACAACACAAGATATAAAACTCAAAAGTCTTTGTTAAAAATATAAGAGTGCTTAAGTGTTAAAATGCGAAGTAGGATATTAAAACTTGTGAAAAAGCTAAAAAAAATCATTGAAATTAGTTCATATGTTATTTTCCGGTTTAAATATTTGTACTTTAATTCATATTTTATGAAGAAATTAATTCTGAAATAGTTTTATGGGTTCTAAAGATTTTAAATGTTTAATTTTAGCTGTGTCTTTTTTACCATAACCATATGTTTTAGATAATTTACTTTAGTTATATAAAACTTTTTAAATATAAAATTCTAAAACTTCTTAGAAATTATTAAATTATATTTTTATTACTTCACAAAACTGGTAAAGCTAAATTCTAATGTAACTTACAATTATGGTTTTTATTTGTGGTTTGAGTTTCTAAAGTTCCATATTTTTCTTTTTATCAAATCAATTGCTATCAAATTGTTTTGTAAAAAAGTTAATGTATTGATATTTTCTTATCGTTTTTTAACTTTATTTTTAAACTAAGAAAACAAATTACAATTTATTCGCACTCACGATAGTTGTATGAATGACAAGTTTAATAAAAAGTAATTATGCATTATATTTAGTTAACTTAGTAATTGAATGAAATTGAAACAACAATTTGCTAATATATATAAAAGATTTTGTGGTATAAAATTTCTACCTATTAAATTAATTTACAACTTAATTTATTTGATTAAGTAATTATTATTGAAATAAAACTGATAAATATTTTTATACTACTTAAAGTTAATGATTTAAAAGAGATTATAATTTTTAGCTACTTATGAACATTTTTAGTAATTTAGAACAATTAAAGTTGATTTTTAATAAAAGATTTGTAGAATATCTTGGTGATACTGAAAACGGTTAATTAGAAATTTAATTTACTACAAAACTTGGTATGTTTACATTATAACTTTTGAAGATTGCTTATAATTTTTTACTCACTGAGTTAAATTAACAACATTGATTTTATGATTTTTGTTCTCTCACTAGTATACAAAAATAGATTTTTGAAAATATTTGTTTATACAAATAAACAGCTTTTTAACTAATAACTACAAAAAAATCTTTTAAAAAACTACTAAAACTCTTGATAAAGATTAGTATTTAGATTTAAAAAATGTAACACCCAAATTGATTAAAATTCAATTTGTTTAAAAAAATATTTATGTCCGAATATTACAAAAATGTTAAAAGTATTAACTCAAAGTTGAATTATAAAACTTAAAAAAGGGCCACTTATAAATAAGTTAATTCAAAACTGTTGAGTACAGAACTTAAAAAGTTCTTTAGAGTATGGTTTTAGTAGTCAAAGTTTTATAAAGATACTTAAACTATACTGTTAATACTTTTACTTAGTTTGTAAAAAAGCTATATGTTTTTAAATCTAAATATATTTTATTTACTAAGATTAAAAACTGATTTATGGCTTATTAAATAAGTTATATACAAAAGTTGAATAAGAAAGTTATTTAAACAAAATTTTCAGTTCTAAAATTTTTATTTAAACTAAATTATATTAAAGATTATCAACCTAGATATAACTATTATTATTATTATTATTATTGTTACTCAAAGCAATTTATTTAGTTTCACAAGACTTTAAAGGTTTTTCTTTTGTTTATTTTTTACAGACGTTTTTAAAATAATCAAAAAATAATCTAAATAAGTTGTATTCTTAGTTGAATAATTATAAATTTGATTAAGTATGTTATTTTATTTTAAAATGAAATAATTACTAAAGTAAATGCTTTATACCAAACTTAACTTGTAAAATAAATATATTAAAATTTTTTAAGTAAGATAAAATGTAAAAAAAAATCAGTTTAAGTTTATAAACATTTGTAAGTCGATCTTAGAATAACAAGGTAAACTATATTTAGCTATTGATTAGTTAAAACATGAAGTCATTTAAGAATTATTTAGTAAATTTAATTTTTTTTTGTTAACTCAAGTAGCTTTTGTTTCTAATTTTGTTTAACATGTTAAAAACTAACAGTAAGTTATCCGAATCCAGTTTCACAACTAGTTCTATATGTAAACACATTAAAAATTTATAAAATTTACTCATCTCTAACATATGTGTTACAGAAAGTTTTAAATCTCATAAAATCAGCTTTATTTTTGAATCCTTTAAAAGCTATTTTTAAGTCATTACAAGTATTTTTTAGCCTTGAAATAAGATTAAAATAAAAAAACGAAATGTAAAAAGTCATTTAACAACAGTTGAAATTTTATTAAATATGAGTGCGTTTATTAAAAAATTGAAGTTATATACTTTTAAAATAAATAGTTTTATTGACTTCTCTGAATCTTAAAAACAATAAGTTTTAACGTTGATTAAATAAGTTTTACTTATTTGATCAATGTAAATTAGAAAGTATTTTATATTTATTTAAATTAGAATTTTTACTAGTAAAACTTCCATTTATATTTTGACAAAAAGTTATATTGAACACTAATAATTGATTTTTGAAAGTGTATCAAAAAGGTTAAAAATATTATTTTATTAGGATTGAAATTAAAATTTCCAATTTAACCGTATGATATTACATTAATAAGAACAATTGTTATACCACAAAATCAAATTACCATAAAAAAACTTATTTTTAGTTCAACTTAAATGACTCTTACAGTTTTTTATTACACTTTTAATAAAGTTCACAATAAATAAAATTTATTTGAAAAATATGTCGACAAAAATGTTACTTGGTTAATTAATTTCATAGAAAATTTTCTACTTTACTTATATGACTCTAACCAAAATTTTATTATAAAAATCAATTTGAAATTAATTTTTTTATAAAGTTTCACCGTGTTGAATATAAACTCCTGCCAATGAAGTAAAAAAAAATAACTTCATCAAGAATAAGTTTCAACGAAAATTTCAATTGAATTCGAATCACTTAAAAAAATGTATTTACACAAATCAATATAAAAATGATACAACTTAAATAAAAACGATGATAACAAATAAAAAGTTATATTCGAAAGGTTCACCAACTTAATTTAAAATGTTTCTGTCAATATACCTTAACAAAATAGTTAAAAGTTTCATTAGAAATAAGTTTTATAAAAAAAATCTTTTGAACTCAAATTTAAAAAATGTTATCACATAAATTTCAGTATAGGAATGATACAAATTAAATAAAAATTCACCAAATTAAATGTGAAATGTTTCTGCCCGGGTCTTTCTGCGGTCAATAATGACCTCATAACCACCTGGCTTTTGTGACGTAACAATTTCTGTATTTATGACGTAACAATGCCAATGTATTGGCCGAAATTCGCATGCACAAATTTCATGCATCTATTTTTGTATTTCTTGTAATTATTGCGTTTTATATAACAATAAATTTATTACAAAAGTCAATAGTTCAAATGTCATCAAAATCTTTCAAATAAAACTTTTCGTTTAACTTCAACGACTCTCTGGTAAAATTTATTATGTTTTTAAATTTTATTAAATTTTAAAAAAGTTCTTAAATCTTTTTATTTTGTAGGTAGTATAAAAGATATGTATTATGTTTATTTGTTTGTAAAAATAATTTTTATTTCATAATAGCATCTAGATAAAACTCAAAATTGACATGAGTAAAAAAATGATAATTAAATTTATCTATATTAGTATTGGTAGTTATTAATTGTTATTATTTTTAAAACAGCAATAAATAAATATATTAAAACTATTTTGTACCTAATAGTTAAAATGTTCAGTTTAACACTTGTTACCTTTTTGGTATACCAAGAAAATAAAAGTAAGTTTATAAGAAAAGTATATACTTGAGGATTAAATAGTTTTAATTTTTGAGTATCAGTGTTTTGTTATATAAAGAAAAACTAGTCTGCAAATATTTCCTACAAAAATTACCTAATTTTTTTATTTGTTTTTTATTTCAAGGAAATATTAGATGTATATTATTTAAACACTGTCTAGATAAAACAAAAAAAAAGTAGTTACAAAATTATTATTTATTAATTGAAAGTTTTACAAAAATAATAAATTGAGAACAATTCGCTCTCAATAAAAAGTCCCGAATATGTATTGCAGAATATACTTTATAAAAGTAAAATTTTAGTTTCGATTTGTAGAAATAAAATATAATTGAAGCAATACTAGAAGTACGACAAAAGAAACTTTTAATGTCAAATTAAATATTCTTAAAAAAAAAACCTTCTATGTTATGTTGTAGTTAGCCTATAAGTTTTAATATTTTGAAAATTGGTATGACAAGCTTTTCTAATACTTTTCTATTACAAGCTGTTTTAATGTATTTATGACAATTTTTTTCTAGAACATCCAAAAACAAGCTGTATATAATTTTAAAAACTTTAATTTATATAAATATGAGCATTTTTAGTTTATTAATACCAATAAAAATATTTTGTTTAATTTTATGCTATATCTCTAGAATTATAAAGTATGAATTACAGTTTTTTTTAATATAAATAAACAAACATATTGTAACTCTAATTATTTTAACCTTTAATGAAGTAAACAACTTTTAACCAAAAATACTAAGAATAATGACAAATTAAATAATGAAAACTGTAAAAATTTTCGACAGTTTCAATGAAATCAACAACTTCCAACGTCAAATATTGAGAGTCAAGGACAAATAAAATAATTATAACACTTTCTAACAGTTTTAACGAAATCAACAACTTCCAACGTCAAATATTGAGAGTCAAGGACAGAGAAGAATATCCGATGGTACTAGTCGGTAACAAATGTGACATTGATGATGCTAATAGAGCAGTTAGTTTTTATTTTTATTATTTAGTATTAGTATTTTTAATACTAGTAATTAATTTATATTAGTTAATATTGTTGTTTTCAAAACCTGTTTTATCTTTTTTCCGAAAAGCAACGAAAAAATTAAACTTCAATTCAAACATTTTTCTCTCTAATTAACATTTGTAAGAGTACAACTCAGACACAATGTATATTGTTTTATTTTTAATACTAACAAAAAAAGACAACAGCAAATCGAGCGAACATACAGATATTTAATTGTATGTTTAATTATTAAATAATTTTTTATAGTTTTTATATTGCCATGTACCCACAATGCAAGAAGTTTCAACAAGTGCGTTTTTAGTTTTTACTAAAATGTTATCCGGTAATTTTTATAAAAAGTCCATCAAACAAATAGTTAAATACATATATATAAAAAAAAATGTTATAGATTTTTTGAAAACAAATAAAAATATCTCAACTTCAAGAGGAAAAATAAAATATATTTTATTCTTTCAAGTCTTTCGTATGCAAACTAAGTTTTGGTCAAAGCCTCGTCAGTGCTTATATAAAATCTAAAAAGATATGTGACAATCATGTAATATCTTTTTAGATTTTATATAAGCACTGACAAGGTCTTTGACCGAAACTTAGTTTGCATAACAAAGTCTTGATAGAATGAAATATATTTTATTTTCCCTCTTGAAGTTGAGATCTTTTTATTTGTTTGCAAGAATTAAATAGTAATTAATTTTTTATTATCATAAATGATAAATTAAAGTTATATTAAATATTAATTTTTCAGGTACCGCATGCCGAAGCGTTGGCACTTGCGAACCAAATGGGAATCGACTATATTGAAACAAGTGCAAAAAATAAAATAAATGTTGAAAAAGTATTCCATGACCTAGTTAGAAGCATAAGGTTTAAATTTAATTATTATTTTAATATTGAAACAAGTGCAAACAATAAAATACATGTTTAAAAAGTATTCCACGACCTAGTTGGAAGCATAAGGTTTTAATTTAATTATTATTTTTAATATTGAAACAAGTGCAAAAAATTTAAATACATGTTTAAAGAATTTCCACGTTTTAATTAAAATAATAAGGTTTGATTTTGATTAAAATTAGTATTTTAACCATCAATAATATTATAATTTTAACTGACATGGATTTATTTGCCTTAGTTTTGTTTTAATTTAATCTAGTTTATAAAAATAAGGTTTTAGAAAATTAATTTAATGATTTCTAATCTATTTAGAAGAATTGAAGTTCTCACAAAAACTTTTTTGAAATATTTAGACTCTTATATAGTAAGATAAAGAAATTAGAAACTTTTACAATTGTAAAGAAACTTAATTATTTCTAATCTCCTTTTAAATTGCAAATGCAATTTTTTTTTTGGTATCTTATACTTTACCATTCAGAGTAAAAATCACAGTTTTCAAATTGCTATTGAACAACATTGAATAAGTTTTTATCTTATACAGTTGAAAGACAGTAAATATTAAATCTGTAATTGATAATATGAGCTGAGTCAGCAAATAAACACGAATGACAAAAATGTCGAATAAGCATTTTTATTACCCTGTATTTGATAAAATAGTTTAATAATTTTTATTAATATTCTAACAGCTAAGTAAGATACAATGTATAAAACTGTTTTTAAATAATCTACTCATTCAAGTTAACATACTCTACTTAAACAGTAACATATACAGTTTATTAAAAAAGATTAAAACATATTATTTTTACACGTCTAATTCTACTTGTTAGTAATTAGCTTAGTTTATAATTTATCAGTTGTATTTTGGTTTACGTTGTTAAAAGTTTTATTGACATTTGCATTTTTTACGATGGTAACACTTCGTATTTAATACCTGGTTTGTAAAAACTACAAAATAATGCTTGTAAGAATAAAATTAAAATATATATTTAAAAAGTTTTGTACATTTTAAGCAGGCAATGGAAAACTTTGTCTAAGCTAAAATGTCTATCTATAACGTTTTTAAAAAGCTTAAGCTTTGAAAATGTTTTACTTAGTTGGAGATTAGTTATTTACATTAAAATAGAATATAAATGAAGTATATACACTCGGCTTTTGAAAGTTTCTAACTTGATAATAATATAGTGCTCAAACACAAACGTAGCGATAGTATTTTAATTTATTTTTGTCCAAATACTTATAAATACTTTCCAGTTTTTGTACGTGAAGATCTGCTATTAAGCAGTGAAAGTGTGGTAGTAACAAATAAATATTATATAACAATTTCTACAGGCAATATGAAGAGAAAAGCAAGCAAGAAATCGGAAAGCAAGACAAAAATAAAGGATGTTGTATAATTTTGTAAAATAATATATAAACTTATAAAAAATAACTTAAAATAGCACTAGATAAATGTTAAGGCAGTTGTATAATGATGTAAAAAATGCATAACCCTATAAAAATACTTAAAATAATATTAGATATAAAGAAAAATTGTTGTATATTAATATAAAAAAATATATATTTAAGTAATATTATATAAAAAAGGTTGTTGTATAATAATGTGGAAAGAATCAAATTTTAAAGTTAATTTTAATAAGTCCTTTCAGCTTTATTTTTTTTCTTTGCTATGTAATCCGTCTGCTAAAAGTTTTAAAAGTTTCCTTATAAAAGTAAAGTTTAGGTTTAGTGGAACTATTTACAAACAATAAAGTTTTCAACTTTAAACATGTTATTTTACGTTGTAACTGTGTAGTATAAATTTAAAAGTGTTATTATGTAAAACTATTATAATAAGACCTATGTAAGGGCAGAAAAAATATTTTCTTATAAAAAAACTATGAAATAAACGAAACAATTATTATAAATATAGTTATTATAAATAAATAGTTATTATAAACTTATAAAAAAATATTTTTTAATAAACACTAATTATTAGATAAAGTAACCATAGGTAGAAAACCATGCTAAAATGGAATTATTTAACAATTTAAATGGATTTTATGTATTTTTGAAAATGATTTTTACTCATTAAATTGTTAAAAATAATACTTCTTTTGAGATTAAGTAGTTTATAGTAACTTATTTATAGTATATAGCAAGTTATTTTTAACTTACACGAATTTCAAAAAGAGTTTATAATTAACTAATAGTCATTTAATGTTTGTAAATAAAAGTTAATGTGATATTTTATATAGCAACTAAGTTTTACCTTACACCAATATTTGCCTTTTTTGCTTTTACTTTAAACTGTGTAAGTTTCTGTATGTCTGATGTTTTATAAATGTATAAAAATAATTTTATTATGTATTATTTTAGTATGAGTTGACAAAGTTTCTGAAATTATGTAAAATAAGGATTCATTGTGTATAAAAAAATGTTTAGAAGTACACTCATTATGTATTATTATTATTAATTGCAAAAATAATGTATTGATAGTTTTGAATATTTAATTTAAAAAAAAATTGACCAAGTACATATTTGCAGAACAAATTAAATTATACATGTTTTAATTTTTTTATAAAAATCATGAATTACTGAATTTATATTACATATGAGCAAAAAGAAAGCATTCTAAAATTATGGCAGTATTGTAGTAAATAATAAACTTATTTTTTGATAGTTAAGTTAAACAAAAATGTACTTATTTTATGTGTTTAGTATTTATTTTTGTACACATTTTTCAGTTTTATATTTTTGTACTTTTGAGTCTTTAGTGTTGAACAAGTTATACACTAAAAATTATGAGATTTTTTTGTATCGAGTAAAAATATTGCTACTTTTCTAAAACACTACAATTGTATTATTTGTAAATACTTTTCTAGTTTTTTTCAATCTTTATATTTTTCAAAGTTTTATTGTATAACAGCTTTAATTTTAAATTGCATTTTTGTTAGTATCTTAGTTTTTTGCTCAGAAATGTTTATTACTTATTAAATCGTTATAATTTTTTGTATTAACTTTTATATAACTGACTTTTTAAAGAGCTTATTAATGACCAAATAAATGTAATAAACATTCTTATTTACGTACAAAAATACCTTCAAATATTAGTCGATTTTTTTACTTGCATTCCCTTTTAAATGTACTTTTTTATTTTCAGCTTTTCAAAGTGCAATTCTTGCTTCAAAATATTGTAAAATTTTGCTGAATAAAAGTTTTTGTGACGTAATTAAAGCTTTAAAAACACGGTTAAATGTTTAAAATATATTTAAAATAGTTGTTAAAATTTACACTAAAATTTTTTATTAAAAAAAAACATAAGTTTTATCTGGAAAACTATTTTTTGATAGTCATTAATAAACTTAATGGTTTATTTTTATTTTACACAAGTATGCCTTGCACTTTGTACCAAAGAATTGAATCAAAATAATTGTTTTCATTATTCTTTATTTTGTTTCGTTATTTTTTTTCATTAGAATATTTTATAACATCAGAAGTATATATATTTTTGTTACCATGTCATACAAACTAAATAAAAACTCATTTCTAATTTTTTATAACTTAAAAACCTCTTTTTTTTAGAGCTTAATTTTTCATTGTGTTTTTTGTGCAGTCAGTTTTATCTCGAATAAATAAAGTTCTTACTATAATACTTTTTATATTTAAAGACAAATATACTGTGTTTTTAAATATGTTAAATAAAAAATAGTAAACTATTTAACAATATATAGAGTTAAAGTATTTTTAACTAACGCTAAATTATAGTTCAGTTTCGGTTTTTTATTTTACCTAAATATTTAAACCATAAATCCTGGAAAATTAGGCAAAAATAACCTGGAAAATTATGGAATTTAATACTTTTTGAAAAAAAAACTTGAACAAACCTAGAACTTAAAACTAAAATCTGCACACAAATTGGTAAAAAAAGGAATTTTGAAAATTTAACATGTATAATAGCTAATTTAAGATTGGATAAAAATTAGATTAACATTAATGTAGTAAATCAGTAATTCAAATAAGTTTTTTAAACTACAAATATATATTTTTTTTAATACAGAGAAAAATTGTACTTTTCAAAATCTGGATAAATTTCTTACAAACTGAAAAAAGTAGCTAAAAAACCAGTGGCCACCCTAACAGTATTTAAATTAACTTTTTCTGAATTTACAAGCCTTGTATATGCTACAACTCTTTTAAAGAAAAAAAAACTTTTATTTAAGACTCAAATAACATTCTTTTTAGTGTTTAATTTTCTAGCTTCTCAAAATTTTGTTTGATCTCTAAAATCAAAGAAGTATAAAACTACAGACAAAACTTAAAAATACTTATTACAAAAACATTTGCTCAGTATTTTGTAATACTCTCTAGATCTAAATTAGTCTGAAACCACAGACAAAATAAAGTTGTCTTTTTGAGAATGAATTGCTTTTAATATAAACCGATTGCTGTCTATGAATAACCAGCTTTTATTACAGCTATTATCAACAAAGTTTAGACGATTTGTTGATCACACGATTTGTTAATTAACTTCAACACACGACCAACGAAAACAGCATCTGAGACAACCTAAGACTGGTTTCGTCCTTATAAAAACTCTTCAGGTAGGCATAGTTGTGAGAAACCGCTGTTGAGGTAAAACCAAGCGGGCTCAAGTACAAAGTATTGTGAAAAGTAAATAACAAAAGAAAGTAATACTTCTGTACTTTGTACTTAAGCCCGCTTGGTAAGATCTCAACAGCGGTTTCTCGCGACTATGCCTGCCTGATGAGTCCTTATAAGGACGAAATCGGTCGTAGGTTGTCTCTGATACTGTTGTTGATAGTCGTGTAGTGAAATTGTTTTTTAGTTGTCTGAAAAAAATAAAAATATTTATTTTAACTCATCATATTATAAAAAACATAATATTCTTATACTACATAATATATGTAGTTTCCAACACTGAATACCCATATATCATAAATTAGTAAGCTTTTTAGACAATAAAGTTTGTAAAAAACTAAAGAAAGTTTCATCGTTCTAAATTATGTGTAACAATTATTATTTAACAAGACTTCTTTAGAGTTGTATTTATTATTTCTAACTAAATATTTATGATCTTTTCAAAAAATATTTTTTCATTGGAAACAAATCATTTGAACCATAAACATTGTTTTAAGTTGGGTCTTGCACCAAATAAGTTTGCATTATTACTTTGAAAATATTTTTTTTTATATAAATACTAAACACTCAAATGAAAGCAAAGACTCAGATATTATTTTCTAATGTTATATTTATCATTTCAAATTAAAAAAAAAGCTATTTATTAAAGACTGCATGTGAATTTTTTAGTCAAACCACTACAAAAATAGATAGAATTAAGTAAAACTTTACTTTTGTATAAGAAGTTGACTGTACAACTGTTTTTATTTGTTTATCTGCTTTTTATTAGTTTGAGGTCTTCGCATTTTATTTCAGAGACTAATAGTTTTGTCTTATCTCTGTGTAATATTATAAATAAACTATAACATAAATAAAACTACAAAGAATTAAATCCATTGTAATTAGTTATAATCCCCTTCAAAAAAAGTAAGTAGTGAAAACTGAAAATATTTTTCCTACAACTTATTAAGATTTTTTAATGCAAAATATCTTTGTTTTTTACTTGTATAATCGTATTCGTTTATTTACAAAATTTTTTGATTCACCAAAAATTTTTATATAAACTAATTTTAGATTATAATTTTTAGTCGTTTAATAAAAGATCATGCTAAATTTATATCTTTATAAGCATAAAATTTTTTCAAAAATTGTCTAAAGCATGTAAACTAAAAGCTTTGAGAAAAATTAGATGTTTAAACTATATATAACTTCATAAAAAAAGCCATTTATAATTTATTTTATTTACGCAAGTAACTACATGAAAACATTTTTACTTGAAAGAAAGTTCATCACTCATAATGTAGAAACTGTATATATAAAGTATATCTGTATAAAATTTATATCTCATTTGTACACAAAAAATTTTTTGTATTAAATACAGCAAACATTATAAACAAAAAAAAAAGTATTAAATATTAAAAGAAAACTTTTAAAGTAGTAAACAATTAAGCTGTTTAGTAAAATTATATTGTAAGTGATGAAAAATAAAAAACAGCAGATATTTCATATGATTAAATGTTTTAAATTTTTCAAATAAAGTACATCGATAGAAAATATTTGTTTTATTTTTTATACCAGCTTGGTACTTCGCCTTCAATCCCATCAGAAGTAAGAGCCTGTTAGTAAAAAAATAATTTATCTTTTTATAAGCTTGATGTTAAGTCAAGATTTTTCAACTTTTTTTAATAAATATGTAGAAGTGTTAGAAAAACACTAATATTAGTTATCGTAAAGTATTTTTATAAAAATTTAAACCTAAAATTCTTTATAATAAAAAAATTTGACAATTTAAAAAATTATTCTTCTAAAAAAACTTACAAATGGAAAGCTGTCACCGTTCTGAATAAAAATGATCAGAATAACAAATAAGCAAAACAGTAGGTTCAAATACTTCATTCTTGATTTTGATTAAGTTTATTTTATGATTAAATTTGAAGCTTTTATACAAAATCAATCTCTAAAATAACTTTTCTCTTGTTTTTTAAGTGTAAAAATGAATCATGCTTTGAAAGCATGTCACAAGAAACTTTTACATAAATTCGTGCGAAAATAAAAAATAAAAAATGTATTATAAGAACTTTTTATGATTAATCTTTAAATTGTGGTAAACAACATCATAAGACCTGTCATTTGATTGATTTAATCTAATGGTTAAAAATATTATGTAAACCTCAAACTCAGTTTCTTATAAGTGAAATTTGGGATACTCTTATTGAAATGCGCAGTTTTTGATAAAAACTTTATTTAATAAAAAGAAGTTAAATAGGATTTGTCATTCAAATGACTGAATTTTGATGTTCTTTAAATAAAAAACGCCTTAATATAGACCAGGGTTTCCCAAACTCATTTACTAAATCGCCCCCTTTTCAGTAACTTGAAAAAAAAATCGCCCCCCACGATTTTACAAAGTAGTTTTTCCTTTGAGTACAAACTTTTGAGCTAAAAAAAAATGTGTTCGAAATGTAATTTAGTCTTGTACTTCTTATGCACGCATTTTTGTGTTCAAAGTAGTTTACAGGGCTTGAGAAAATAATTTACAGTTATTTTCTTAGAAGCCCAGTAAAGTGTATTAAAATACTTAATTATTAAAAAGCCTTGAGTAATCTGTAATCAATCCTGTTTAAATATGAACTGTTTTGAAACTATTGAAACTTTTAGGTCAGTGGTGGACAACTTTTGTAGTCAGCAATTCATATTTACTAAAAAATATTTTCTATTTTCAACTCGTTAGAAAATGTAATTGCGGGCTGCATGATTTAGAAAAATTACAAATAAGAAAATTAAAAAACTCGAGCAAAATTGTAATAAAATGATTTAGTATTATTGTGATCTAGGAAATACTTTTGTGAACTGAAAACGAAATGAAAGCGTATATCAAAATATTAAATATCAAAAAACTAAATTTTATTTATTTTGCACAAGTAGCTTTCAATTTACTTAGCGGGTCGAAATTCGACTGGATCTGAGCCGTACGTTACCCACCTGAAATCCTAACTTAAACCTGACATTTTGATAATATCTCATATAACAAATTTCGGACATTTAGAAGTTAATACTAAGTAACTTATTTAAGCGGCACAAAATACTTAAATCACAGTATAAATAGGCTTTTTAAAAATATCTATACCAGAGATTAAAAAACTATAAAAGAATTAATAGTTTGTTTTACACATAATGAAATAAATATTAAAACATTATTTCTGATCTAGTTAAAGGAAGTTTGACCGACTGGTTAATTATCTCACATGAAAAGTGGTTTCATCAACAGCTTCAGTTAATGCAGTAAATCTACTAATTTCAATGCTAAGATATATTGTAAGCAAGTTAGTTGTAAAGTTAAAAAAATAATTTTTAACTTTTTAAACTATTTGTTTTGTAGTAGAAAACCATGAAATAGCATTTGACTTAGAATAATCTTTAGGGAACTAAACCTTAATTCTAACAATTTTTTTTTTATTTAAATTCAAAAAAAAATCCAATGTTTTACTGTTAATTCTGTGAACAGAAAGTAATCAATTAAAAAAACCTTTAACTAGGTTTAAATTTTGTTTTGTAATTGTAGCAGTCTTTTTGATGGCTTATTTAATTCTGTTTAAAAAGTTTTTTTTTCTAGCTATTAGCCTACAATAATTTAACAGAGGAAAATAGTGAAAAACTAAAAGCTAGTGTTGAAGTATTAAAATAAACTAAGTATATTCTAATTGCTAATATATATTGAATTAAGATATAACAAAAAACAGTTGTATTAATAGTTTAAAACTCCTTATATATAATAAACTTTTGAACAATAATAAATCAAGTTAGAAAATAAAATTGTGTTTAAGAAACTTTTAAAAGAAAAAGTAGAAGTCATTTCAAATAGAAACCTCAAATTTATACTCTTTTAAAACCAAAAAAATCTTTTTAGAAATAAAAACTTTAATGGTTGTCAAAATATTACAACCAGATAATAGTTTTATAGTGATATAAGTTGTATACATATTAAACTAGTAATAAAAAAACCTGTCAAATAAAGGTCTTTCAAACAAATAAATTAATCTCTATGCTATAAAAACTTTTAGTGTAATGTAAAACAACGAATATCAACTACAAAATTAACCAGGTCAAAATAAAATTATTAAAATCTTTAAAACATAAACCATTTAATAAATATAGTAGACTTCCACTTGAGTTTGCACTTTGAAAAAAATCAAAAAGTGCAAACTCAAAAAATTATTACCATATTTTTTTTACAAAATGACAAATTTCAATATGTTATATGCAATGATGTTATGAATAAACATAAAATCAACTAAAACATAAAACAAACTTTCATAAAGAAAAAAAAAATATTGATATAAGCTATTAAATATTATATATATTTTGTTTTATTAATATTTAGTTAGTAATAGACTTTACTTTAGTTAAGTTTAATAAAATATAAATTTGCACTTTTTTTTGGGTAAAAATTGCGAACTCAAGAGGAAGTCTACCGTAAATAATATTTATTAGGCATTATGCAAACCTGTTGTAGAATTAATAGCTTAATAAAGTTGTTATTATAAAAAGACTACTTAAATACAATACAAACCAGGTGAAATAAGAAAAACTTCAAAAGATCAAATAAAATTAAAAAACTTTCATAAAATGATGTCTGCTACTGAAGTCTAATATAATGTGACTGCTTGCAAGTTTTTCTAATCTGATTCTTAATTAGTAAAATACAGCCTTAAGTCACCTCTATTATAAATATTTAGATTAGACCTTTTGCTCAAGATGTTGAAAGCTTTCTCAACAACATAGCTAGAAGGAAAAGCTATAAACAACATAGCTAGAAGGAAATGCTATAAACAACAATCTAAATTTCTCTCAAATAATTGGATACTTTTGCCTTAGTTTTTGTTGAGTCCAAAAGCTTTCATATCGTTCTTTGGAAGAATTTATTTAAGTTCAAGGTCAGTTTGTAAGTCTGAGAAGGTTTCCTGTAAGTCGTTTACTTCAAAAGTATTTGCCTCGAAGAGATCCATACTTTTATCTATATGATAGCTTTTTTGTGTCAAATCTAAATTTTACTACTTATTATGTTAAAATTGTTAAAAATTCCAGATTTTTTCCAAGTTTTTTTTGCTTAAATTGTCAAATTCTAGGTTTTTTCAGGTTTCTAGGTAAATTGGCAACCCTGTATAGGTTTATTTCTTAGTCTAACTTAGTGACTTTTCAAAAAGCAACTGGAAATATCATGAGGTGATAGATAGTAATAAATAACATAGATTTTTTCAAACCATTTATAACCCCAAATAACATATATGTCAGGTTATAAAATAGTGAGAGGGATTCCAATCGTCTATGATATATTTAATTGTTAAATATGGAAATATATAATGAAAATATAGTATTTACTTGAAAGTAGGAGTCATAAGCACTAGATTATTTTTCTTTTTTTTTCATAAATAAAATAAACTTTTTGTTTAAGTTTTACCTCAGGGTCAAATAATTAATAGCAAGCTAAAAATATTAAAATAGCAAGAAAAAAAGTAAAAATCTTATGACAACCCAAAATTTTAAAATCGCCCCCTTTTCGCCCCCTTACTAGTTATCGCCCACCCTTTCGCCCCCTTACTAATTATCGCCCCCCAAAATACTAAAATCGCCCCCAGGGGGGCGATATCGCCCACTTTGGGAAACCCTGATATAGACTTATCTGACTTTATTACTCTGAGATTACATTTGTTTCATTTTGCTGGTGTTAATTTAATTATAATCGCAAATTAAATAAAACATTTATTTATGTATTAAAAACACACTTAATGTTAAAAAAAAAAGGTTTTTGAAGCTTAATTACTTAAAAAATAAAAAATATTTTAATTACAATAGCTTGAATTATTTTCATGGAACCAACGCTTTCGAAATATTTAGTTGCCACCAATAAAAGGTTTGTCCTCGACAAAATGTTAAGCTGTATCTTCAGATCTTATGTACAAATCGATAACAGAAAAGTTCTTTAGTACACCAGATCTTTAGACCAACTTTTCTAACCGCTTTTATGTTCTCGTTCAAAAAACAATTAAAGAAAATTACAAACATTGATTTGAACGGGGTTTTTTAAAAGTTGTATGAATATTTTCAGTTTATAAAAAAATGTTTTATTCAAATCCTTTAAAGTTGTCAATAACATGAGTTTGTACTTTAGAGAGTTATTTATAAAATATTAAAACTGTTACAGATGTTATCTTTCATAGGTACAAATAAAACTTTCGGTTTGGTTATTTAATAAATAAAAAACACAGGTAGCAGTAGTTTATGAAACAAAAAAATAATTAAAAACGAAAACCACTAGCCTATTGAATACAAATTCTAGCTGTCTAATTATCTTTATATTACTTTTATGATGCATAAATATTAATACTTTGATTAAGAAGTTTACTGTATTTAACTGAATTAGAAGGTTTTAGTTATACTAATGCAACTAAAAACTAAAATTTTTTCTAATATTTAAAATTTTAACAACTTCAAAAATTTGATTGCTCAATTAAACAATAAAACAGTATGAGCAATTAAAAATTGATGTTGCTAAAACAAGCTATTATGTTTGATTTATAAATGTTATAACTTGATCAAGTTTTAACTTAGTATCTAAAACAAAAAGAAAGTTTAAACAAAGTGTTTAAGTTAAAACTATTTGACATGTGATGTATAAATCATAAAACGTTATTGTAATTTTATAAAGTCGTATACTTTTAAATTATTTTAGAAATAGTTAAAACAAAATGATCTTGTTTACTGATGATTAATAGCAGGCCAGTTAGTAAATAAAGTTTGTTGATAAAACTTGAAAAACAATTTTTTATACTGTTATATGAAATTGTATTTTTAAGTTTTTATTTGCTAGCTGTTATTAGTTAATATTAGAAAAGGTTTTAGATAAAATTTTTAACGTGATAAATAAATTGAAAAGGGAATTTTCAATTTTAATTTATTTTTATTTTTGTCACTATCAAAAAACACATTAGTGTTGAGTTAAGTTTGACTTATACTTGTTATTATACTAATATATACTTAACATAAATTTAGTCGACAGTAAGTTTTATAAAAGATTTCTGTTTTTTATTTAAAAGAACTTTTAAATGTTGAACTTGTTATATTAGATTAATTATAAAAACAAAACTCATAATAATATACTTACAAGTAAGGTTTTACAAATTAATTTTTTTTTTTCAAATAATTTGAAAAAACTAATAGTTTTAATATTTATTTATGTTTCGAAACTGTTTTTTATTTATTTTAAAAACATGTACGAGAAAAAAATTATTACCTAGAAACTATTTATTTAAAAAGTAGTTATTTTGGTAGTTAAGGTTGAACTTCGTACTTTGTAAAAAACATATATATACAAATACGAAAATCAACAACAGTACATCAGAAAAACAAAGTAATATTAAGATAAACAACATAAAAAGTTAGAAAAAAGTTTATTAGAATTTAATAACAAATTTCTTGGTAAATTTTAACAAAAGCATTAATCACAACTATAGTTTAAAAAACAAAACAAAATTTCAACAAAAAACTAAAATTTCACTTGATAGTTGTACGTCATTATGTTATACGTTTGTTGTTACTTCAATAAATTGTTTATTTAAAACGTAGTTTGAAACAACACAGTTAAGTTTGTTTTTCTAGTACGTTTTGTGTATTTTTTTGTATATTAATAGTTTTTGTCTTAGTAATTAAAGTGAAATACATAACATTTAGAAGAAAATTTAACTTTTTTGAAAACATTTTTGTTATACCTCTGTATATTTATAATTGATTACAGTTATGGTAGTCCACATATATCTAAATAGATTCTAAATTTAGTTAGATTGTATTTTATTTATTACTTTTAATTACAAGCTAAAGAATAAACTTTATAAAAGCAAATTTAAAACGTTTAAGAACTAATACATGTAAAACTTTCTTTTTTTTATAACATGTTTGAACTATTAATTTTATACTAATGTGTTATAATAAATGCTATATATATATGTAAAAGTTCGTTTAAATTCAGTTAATAAAAATAAAATTAGTTCCATAAATATTACGTTAGATATGTTTGACTTTAGTGATAGTTATTAGCAGTATGAAAGTTTTTATAAAACAATTGTTAAAAGATGAAATCACAAAGTTGGATTTATATTACTCTGATAGGATTGAAAATGTTAAAGAAACTTTGTATGAGATTGAAGGTTTTAATTTGTACAATTTTTTTAAAAACAGGATTTAATGTCAACTCTAAAATACGACTGATACAAAACGTAATTTATTCATACAGTTCACATTATCAGTAGTTATTTGATATTAAAACAAGTTTTTAAAGATAAAAAAATACATACTAAAATATGCATACTAGTAAATTAAATCATTTTCTTTATTATTTAATTATTTTAAAAACATATGAAATTAATCTCTTTATGTAGATATACAAATTTTGAACAAACTATAATCATGTATTTGTCAAGAGTTTTAACACTATTGAAAAAACATTTAAAAACTAATATTATTTAAATGACAAAATGTTCACTGGCTTAAAAAATGGTTTTATAAAGATAAGTATTAATTATTTAAAACTATTATCCTTATATTTCTCTATATATGCAGGTATACCGAAAAATGAACAAACATTGTTTTTTGAAGGAACCGAATTAGAAGACAATAGAACTATGTCATATTACAAAATAAAAAACAACAGTTATCTTTATTTGGTTGCAAAAATACATATTAACGAGTAGATTGAACTTTTTAATTATTATTTTTCTTTTTTCCTTTCTAAATTTCATTAATTTTATTTCTACTGTTTAAGGTTAGGTGATATTTTTTGCTATAGTAGTTTTCTAAGCATTTTACCACTCATATTTTACTTTATAACCAAGCTAAATATTAAAATATGTTTCATGTTTTCATTAACTTTTGTTATTAGTATACTGTAAAAAACAAGTGTATCTGCTAGTTAACTTAATTTATACAAGTTAATTGTTTCACGAACTTAAATTAAAAAAGTATTTTTTAATCTAAAATAATTAATGAGATCATCAATTATTATAGATATCTAATTAAAATAAAGAAACTCTTGAATCAATAATTTTGTATATTTTCTTATTGAATGCAAGTTGTGAACTTTGGTTGTTATCCTTTAATTGAATTAAACGTATGCAACATTTATACATCCTAGCTAAATTGTCTTTTTTTTTGATAATATTAAGCTAAAATCTCTTTGTTCGAGATGAAATTTTATTTAAATTTGAAACTTAAATGTTTTCTGAGGGAAATAAAAAGCTTATAGGATAAAAATGCTACACATTACTTTTTTTCTTTTTTGTTTAGCAGAAACGACTGCTACTGTGTTCCTGAATTGTTCTTCACCACCCGTCACTTATTTCTACGTTAATTTGTATATTATTTCATTTATTAATTCTTGGCTGGTTAAATAAACCTGTGTTAAAAAGAGAAGTTTTACATGTAAAAAAAAGACATATGTGTAAAAACGGTATAATCGTATGTTTTATACATTAGTTATAGATTTTAGCTTGTGAAACTAAAAGTTATTACTGTTTTTACTATATATTTTGCTAGAGACTGATAAAATTTAAAATGCGGGATTAAAGCTCAGTATACTAAAATGGTTTGCACCTGTTTAATAAGGTATTTGAAACTTATTTTATTTTCACAAGTTTTGTAGACATAGTTTGAGTTAATTAATATAAAAATTGTTTTCATGATTATAAAATTAGCACTTATTTAATACAGCTAAAAGAAAATGTTCCTTTTTTATTTTGTAATGAAACTAGGTATTATGAATGAAAATATACAATTCCATTAGGTTTGCCCGAATAAATAAAAAACTAAAAAAACTGTGTTTTAACAGATGATAAGTTCTAATACTTAGTTTTATTTTAAATTATGTGTAAGTTGTTTCCATTAAAAAAAAATTAATTTTGATAAAATTCATTGATAAAAAAAATTATAAAGTTTTACGTCTACCACTAGATTTAACTTATTAAAATATTAAAAACTTTAGTAGGCGTTTTTACTATTGTAAGTTTGTTTAAGTATTAGGAAATTTTAACCACTGGATAGTGATATATAACTTGTAAGTTTATACTTCAACAGACAAACTGAAGTTATGCTTAAAATATAGCAACAAAATCTTAACAATACCGATTAACCGACAAACACAATTAGTAGTTGAAATTAAAACAAAAAATTTACGTGTGTTTGTGAAAATTACTTTACGTTTTTACTTAAAACTTTGTTAAAGATGATATTTTTGATATAATAGTTTTTACATTACATTTTACAAACAGTGCTTATCATTTAATGGGAATCATAACAGTGTTTAACAGATAACTAACTTCCGATTTATTACGGTGTAATATTGTCAATCAAATAGAGATTTGTTGAATCAATAACATTATCTGATGTTGATTATCTAGGAAAGGATCTGCACCATATCACTTTATCAATCTGTGCAAATCGGCTTTTAATCGATTGGTAAGAGATAACAAAATTGAAATAAATGTCCTTTTTATCTAAAATTTAAAAATTTGAAAATTTTTCAGCATTTAAGACATAAGTAAATAAGTAAACCACTAGTCTTAATCAATAAAATAATCTTTAACTTAAGTTAATAGCTAAGAGTTCTAAAATGCATATTCAATCAATATTTGGTTAATCCATATCATTTGAACATATTAAAAGCTTTTAAAATTTATCCACTACAACCGTACGAGCTTTGGTTAATTCATTTTATTTTTGAATTTGAAAAATTACAAGTTAAACTCGATACCAAATTTAAAATATAATAGACGCGAAACAAATTAACTAGTAAATTCTAAGAAAATCTTAACAATTTAAAAAAATAATTAAAAACAAAAACTGTATTTAGTAAAAGTATTTAGTTTTGTTTTGTAAACTTGAAATAGCTTTATAAGTTATAAAAAGAAATTTTTTAAATTTGAACGGAGTTCTTTAAATAATTGTAAGCTTGAAGTTTCATATCTGTATTTGACGCAAAAAACCTTGATAAGTTTAGGTTTCATAAATTTAGTTTTAATTTGTGTTACTTGAAGTATATAAGGAATAGTTTTCAGATGAATCGACTGTTAATAACTTGCATCACATCACATGTACTTTTGTCAATAATTAACAAACTTTTGTTTAGATATATTTATCAAATTATAATAAAATATTATATTTCGTAAGTCATTTTTATTTGACTTAAGTGTACAAAAGTTAATAGAGGTAGTAAAGTATGAACACTTTCCAACAAATAATTTTTGTTTTATTTAAAGTTTGTTTACTTAAATATTTATCGATATGATGCTTTGATCGTTAAACGTATTTCATATAGACTTAAAGTAACGAATACTAACATTATGCAATGAATTATAACTTTTATTTTTCTCAGTGTTTAAACAAGCTTAATTAGATTTTGTTTATATTAGTTCGCAAAGGAAACCATACTATTTTAAACTTGATGTTTATTGTCTCAACCTTGAATGAAATGTTCTGTCATCAATAATTTATTAACTCAATTTTTTATTTCATCAAAAGTATTTGTATTTAAAAACAGTTTTTTAAACAACAAATTAAGTTGATTAATTTTACAGGTTGAGCTAAAAACTAGTGTTTTAGCTTAGTTGAAAAGTTAAACTTAGTCAAAACTAAACTTTTATGGGAAAATTATCTACATTGACAATAGTTTGATTTCATAATTAAGAAGAATACTGAAGTTTGACTTAAAGATGAAAATTGGAAAGAAACATTTTAAATGTTTTAGTAGAAGTAATTTAGCGATTACACTTTGAAAACTTGTTTAAAAAAACTTACAATAATGTATAACGGTTTAAGATACAAACTATCTAAAGATACTAAAGGCAAAAATATTATAAAATTATAAAACTTAAAGTAAATACAAAAATTACATTGAGTTATGCATAATACTGTTTAGTATAAATTTTTATCGGAGGTTAAATTACTTTTTATTAATTGTAAATTTTTAAGTCTTACATAAAAATAAAAAAATAATTTTCATGTCACTTAGTCTAAATTAAACTACACCCATCGACTTTAAGTTTTAAGCAGCAAAGTTAAGTTCAAGATCATGAAATATTTTTACAAACCACTTAGCACTCGAGATGCTCAAGTTAATGTACTTCTCACACTTTTATTTAAATTATTTACTTTATCTATTTATTAAGCTTACAATTATTAAAAAAATATGACCTTTTTTTAGAATAATATACTATCGTTTTCAAACGCAATTGAAATAAAAACGTTACAAAGAGTTTTAGTGAAGGTTTTGGATGCTAAATAAAAATTTAACGGAAAATCTAACTTCCGATTTAGAAAGCTCATGACGTAATAATGTCAACCAAATTGTAGTTTAGTTGATTCAAAACAGTGTTTGCAGTTTCTTACTCGTATTATATCCGTTCTTGATTATTTTATAAATTATTAAGTTGATACTCATTAGTTGAGATATAAGTTTGTTATTTCTTACTATCGTAAGAAATTGAATATTTATAACTTGTTAAGATTATAATTTAAATATTTACTAATAAATAACTTTTAGCTTTATCATATAAATGTATATTTAAAAGATTGTCTTTTATCATTATAATTTTTATATTGTAGTTTATTAAAAGACAAAAAAAATCAAAATATTCTGTCCTAGGTAGTTGTGCACGAAGTACATTTTGGTCATCGAGTTGTTCGGATACCTTTAACGTTTTGTCCAGGACAATAAACAAATTATATATAACTTTTTTTTTAAAGTTTTTACTTAGATTTGGAAAGTATAGAAATGTTTTAATGTCAAGTTTTAATTGAAGTAAAGTTGAAAAAAAATCTAAAAAGAATGTAGTTTATGAATAATATACGTATTGAATTTTTAAGCTTATAATCCATACCTTTTAACTTTAACTGAGTTTTAAAGACTAATATTTTATTGTATATTCAAAATTAAACCTTAAATAAACGTTTTTAAATTCAAATCTGACTTAATTCTATACTATATAGACTTTATTTGAGTAATTAATAATTTATTATTTTTGAGAATAAACAATTACTCAGTTTCACCGCAGAGCGGATTTTCAAATTGTAAATCTGTGGTAAAATAATAATATTAAAAATGACAAATATTTGAAAATTGGTTTGAGTTAAGCTGATATAAAAAAATAAAAAATAAATTAAGAATTATATTAATGTAGAACAACCTTTAATTTTAAAACTATCAAATTATAGTCTACAAACAATACAATTAAACCATAGTATACTGTGGGGTATTGATATCTAATGGATTTAAAGAGATTAAAACTTTTACAGAGTTAGAAGTTATGGAGTAGTATATACATATTATTAAGCACACAGTTCTAATAATAAATTAATAATGTAATAATGTTCAAAATAAAACCAGGGAGTAAGCATTAAAAATTTTTATGAAAGCATTGTTGTTGTTATTGTTAACAGAGTTGTATTATGATGACAAAGTATAAAATGGCTTTTTGTGAAAAATTTTAGATAAGCGAAAAATAGAATGAGGGTTAGATTTCAGATGTTAAATTTAAAAAATAAGATAAAAATAAGATAAAAAATTGAATATATTTAGTTGAGAGATAATCAAAGAGAGTATAAACTACTAATAATTCAACTCAAGAAAAAAAAATATATGTATACTAATTCTCCAATAATTATGATTTACAACTGGAAATGGGTATATTATAATATATGCACAATTTATCTTATATCTTAATAAAATATATTTAACTAATCAACAGACTTGAAAAAAAAAAAAAAATAAAAATAATAGTTTTAACAGTTTAAGACTGAGAATGGGAATAATATTATAATATATGCACAAATAATAAAGTATTTTAATAAAATTGATACCTGTGTGAGATATAAATTATAAATATTCATTTAAGTAATGTGGGCATTGGGTTATCAGTTCATTTCTCTTGTTTAAGGTTTTTCTTTTGTCTGCTAGGGCTATATGGAGTCTTTCTAGGTTGCATAAAGTGCACATGTTAGTATGGTTTGTGTTAGATTTTACTGATTCTACTATTTTCCATTCAATTGAGTATTTTATATGGTTACTGTATAGATCCCATAGGTGATTTGCAAGTTGGGTACAATTTTTGGGTTTGCTTTTAAAAGGTTTTGGGAAAGAGGTTTTGTGTTCATTATATCTAGACTTAAATGTTCTTTTGGTTGAACCAATATAAATTTTGTGGTCATTTACGGATGTGGAGACTTTAGCTTGATATATTACATTACTTAGGCAACACTTGTTATCAACGGGGCAGTTTGTTTTTATTCTACAACTACAAAGTTTTTCGTTTTTATAAATACAGAATATAATATAAATACGTTAGTAATACAGATTAAGGTTTTAACTTGATATTTAAACTTAATCTTTAATCAAATCATGCTTATATTCTTTATTTTTTTCCGTTTCATTCATTCAAAAACCTCAACTCAAAACCGTTTAAAACTTTACAAACAACTGTTGATTAAAATTTCAATAAAAGTCTATAAATTTTGAGTATTGTAAATAAATAACTTGATTTGTTTGTCTTTTTTATTTTTTCTAACTATATAAGCTGTTTTAAACAGTTAAAACAGAATATATTTAACTGTTATTAGGGTTTTTATTAGTTAAGTATAAATTATGTTTGACAAAAAATTTATAAGCACCTGCAAAATATTTGTTTCTCATTTTTGTCAACAATTTAAATTAAAGTTTAAGAATACCAAGACAAACAATTTAAAGCTGTTAAAAAAACAGAAATAAAATATATGAAATCGGTATTTAAATTCTTAGATTATTATGTATTAATCGAGTAGGATAAGACATTCTTAATAGAGTTCAGTATTTTTTTCTCCAACTTGACAACAAATGTATTATAAAATAAGTAAGCAAACATATCGAATAATAATTCAGGAATACTTAAAACTTTACATTGTAAACTTTTATCTAGTTAATTTTTTTTTTTTTCACTTTATTTGTTTTTCACAATGTACTCTTTAAGTAGTATTAGTAAGAAATTTGTTTATTACACTTCTATGCAGAGGAAAACAATCTATAAAAATTAAATATTTTATGTACTTTATTATGTTTATTGATTTACTTGAACGAAATACACAATCAACAATAAAGTTTATTTAGTAAATTAAGTATGGTTAAAAAAATATATCCTTCTAAACTGTTGTAATATTGATACTAAAATTATTTGCTTTTACAGATTTGGTATAAAAATAAAATATTGATTAAAAGTGTATGTCAATCGATTTAAGATTAAAAGAAGTATAATTTACTTAATCAATTGATAACAGAGTTTAATACTGGTGTTCTACATACTTTTTATAACTAACTTAATTTGATTCAGATCGAAAAAAAAAAGTAGTTTATTTATGTAAAGATTTATTTGGTTAAATACTTTTAAACTTCAAAAAATTCAAGAAAAGCTAACCTTACTATGCATAAAAGAAATAGGTTATACATTAATTTTTAGACTTTCAATTTTCTATAATTCAAATTACTTTCTTTATGTTTTTTTTTTATTCGTCAAATTTTTGTTATAAAACGAAGTATCAAAAATTTTTGAATAGAGCAAATAAGTTTTTTTCGTTAAAATTATTTTTTAACCAAAAAATAAAAACAGGTTTATGATATTTACTTATAATTATATTTGTTAATTAGTTTTAGATATTGATAGTGCTGTATTAAAATCAGAAAAATTATGTATTTGGAAATACAATTATACTTTTAAATTTTATTTATGCTAGAAACAATGTTTTAGTAAATGTTTAAACTTACATTTTTTGGAAGAATTAAGTACGAATTAATCAGTTTCAATAAAACCAGTTTTTCTTTAACTTTTAAAAGCTAATTCTAAGTTCAAAATCATCTAAACCAAATTTTCTCAAACCACAAAACACTTAAAAGCCAAAAATTAAAAGTTTTCTCATATAAATTTTATCAACTACTTAATTTCGTTTTTATAGAGTTCAAGTGTTCTAGAAAACAACCAATAAACTAAATAGATTGATATTTTACTAAATTTATTTTATATACATGACAAATTAAATTCGCTAAAATGTTACTTTAGTTTTTATGCTTTGAAAATTACTTTTATTAAATTAACATCTCAACAAACTAAAACTTAAGTTGTTTATCAAAAGCTTAAAACCAGTATTCTAATGTTTCATCAATTTTTTTATTACAGATTTAATGAGATTTGTTCACAACATTATATTTACAGGAAACCAAAAAAAAAAGCGCTAAATGTTTGATTAGTTTTATTATGTCTATTCAGCATCTTTGTAGGTTTACACTCGCAATTTAAAGTCCAATTAGTTTGGTATTTCCCTTTCTTATGAACTTTATATTCAATAACTATCTTATTAATGATTTTAATATTGGTAAAAATGCATCAAAATCAATATTTAGTCTCGCAGTTTGATATTTTATTTATTTAAAAAAAATGATTCAAAGTTGTCTTATTAACAATATTAAAATTGACTAGATAATTTAAACAAGCATCAAGCTTTATTTTTACGTATTTTAATTATTGCCAATAAAAACAACAAGCCTAAACTAATTAGCAATAAACTGTCAACAAGTTGAGATAAGTATTTTATTATTTCATAAACATAACCCTTTTTATTCATACTTTTTCCACGATGGGAAGCAACACATTTTTTGAAAAATATAACAGTATTAATCAATTTAAATAAACTAACTATTTTCTGAAATATTTAGTTTAAATAGTATTCCTATTAAAGATAAAACTTTTTGAATAAACAGAAAAAAGTATAATAATATATAATACGTTTCTTGATAAAAAATTAACGTAACTTTAATTACTGTTATGTCAAAATATGTTAATTAATTGCTATTATTTTTAAAAACATGTGTATAATAAACTAAATTAGTCACAGGTCTATAAATTTTTAGCATCTATTAAACAACTACCTGAGTTTATTCTAACATGTTTAATACTTCTTTTATACAAGTTATATAATTTCAAACTTGTCTCAAAAATAGTTTTAGTTTAAGGAAATAACGAAAGTGTTTTAACAATATATAGATTTTAGACTATAGAAATTAAATGTTTTCAAGATATACAGAACTATCAAAAGTTTAAACTTAATGTTTTGTAAACCTACCTTTTAGTCTTAATAAAAAAATAATAGATAAACCGATTGGTAACAATTTTTTGAATTTAAATAACTTCAAAAGTATTTTAGCATAAAACATAAACTAAAAATTGCGATACTTAGACGTACACTTATTCTAATTTTCAAAATTTTATCAAATCAAAAGTAACTATCAGGTAACTGTAAATGTATTAATAATGTGTAAAAGGTATTTTTAATCTGAAAATGACATGTTTAAAATGCTTTTGCTACACCTTAAATATTTTATATTCATTTTTATAATTCAATACACACTTTAAGCCAGCTGAAATGATGCTCTTAGCTAACAAGCTTATACTTTTAAGACATTTAAAACGAAATAAAATGCAATAAAACTTGATTTAAAAGCTTTTATCATCCAACTTGTTCTAAATAAAAAGAGTTTATAATAAATTAAGTATAAAAATTCATATAATAGTTGTTGTTGGCTACTTAAAAGCTAATTTATAATACTTATTCTTTAAACTTCTCTTAAAAGTTACAAAACTGAATATTGTTTACAAAGCATATGGTAAATGTTTTATTTTATTACTCAATTAAATTTAAAAAGGTATAAACGTACGTTTTTTTTTTCTAAGTGATTTTGATTAAAATTACTTAAAATACAACGATATTGATATTTTAGTATGATACAGTTGTATACGCCAACTTCAATATATTTGTTTGATTCAAATGTTTGAACAACAAATTTAAGTTTGAAATACTAAAACTTATTTTCTTAAATATCGTAGAACTTAAAACGATTGTACTAAACACTTTCTCATTTAATTATAAAAAATAATTTTTATGAGTTCTGTAGTGATTTGAAGTTATAAAAAATATTACCAAAAGCTTAAAACCTATATATGCTACTAAGTGCTAAACATTAATTATAGTAAAGTAACAGACATAATAATTTTACTTTTAAGTTGTACAATACTATAACTATGAGTTTTAATCTTAATAAATAAATCCTACAAGTACTATTCTAATAGCTTTAAATTAATTATTTATTTCTCTCAATATATTCGTTAAACGAAAATTGTGAGAATCTGTTTCATAAACATTTCTACGTAGAGGAAACCAAAAAATAAAAGCTAGATGTTTGATGCACTTTGTTATTATCATTCAACATCTTTGTTGATATATATTCCAGTATTTAGTCTAATTAGTTTGATATTTCCCTTTCTTAAAAACTTAATTTTTTAAAACTATCATATAAATGATTTTAAAATTGACAAAATAATCAAAAATGCATCAAATTTACTTTAAACAGTTTATAAGTATAGCCAACAAAAACAAAAATTTTAAAGAAATTACTATAAAACTGTCAACATATTAAAATATGTACTTCATTATTTTCATAAACAAAACACTTTTATTTAAAATTTTTCCCATGAAGGGAGACAAAACATATTTTGACTAATAAGACAGTATAAGTCAATTTAAATAAATTAATTATTCTCTTAAATATTTATTTGATTTAATATTCTACTAAAGGCGAAATTCATCTTATATACTAAATTTTAAGAGCAAGTAATAAAACTGAGGGTTTAGATAAATCAAAAAGGTTTAATAATATTATATTTGGTTCTGGGTTACAAATAAATTTAATTTTAGTTGTTGTATTCGTCAAAAGTTCTTAATTAGTTGTTATTAGTTTTCAAAAAATACGTATATTAAAGAAATTTAGTCATTACATATTAGTCTATAAATTTTTAAACATTTATTGAAAAAATACTTGAGTTTTTTCTTTTATGTTCTTACAAACAATTTCTAAAAACTTTAAACTTCAAACTTGTCTGAATAATAATTTTAGATTAACGGAATTATCATTACAAAAGTGTTTTACTAATACACACATTAAAACTAAAGAAATTAAAAATTGTAAAGAATTAATACATAGAACTGTGAAGCTTGCTGTTTTAACAGTTTTCTGAAAAGATTAACTTTTAAACTTATTATAAAATAATTAACTTAACTAACAATAATACTTTTGTGTTTTCTTAAGCAAAAATAATGTCCAGAAAGTTACATACTTGTGCATACAGTTATTTTAACTGCCAAATACTATCAAAGTTTAAACAAGTATTAAGTAATTCTAAATGCACCAAAAAAGTGTTTTATTTTCTTCAATCTGAAAATGACATGTTTAAAATACTTCTGCTACACCTTAAGTATACTTTTCTTTTATTTCTACAATCCAATACACACTTTAAGCTAGCTGAAATGATGCTCTTAGCTAACAAGATTATAATTTTAAGCTTTGTGACATTTAAAACGAAATAAAACGTAATAAGGTTTGTTAAGAAGCTTTTAACATCTAATTTACTTTTATAAAATACTTTTTATTAAATTTCATTTGAAAACGCATGTGATTACTGAAATTTGTTACTTATAATTTTCATTTATACAGTTTTTTACGACAACTTCTGAAAAATTATAAATCTTTTTAGTTTAAGTATAAAATTTTCATTATATCTTTTTAAGTAAGGTTTACTTAATCTATTAGTTAATATAAAAAAACAAGTTTAAATAATAAGTATATATCTAGTAAAGCTTTTTATAATTTAATGTAATTATTCTTTATTTTTATTACAACAATTAAAAATTTTCAAACTAGTTAATTTTTGAAAAGATGGAAGTTTTAATATACTTCTGTTTTAATCTGTTTACTATATTTATTTAAAACTAATGCTTTCTCTTAGTATAAGTAAAACAGTCTTTTGCAGATTTCATTATTAAATTTTAAGTAATTGACTTTTTTGTATAGATTGTTTAACACAAATTTGTTATCTCAAATTTAGACTTCATAAAGATTTTTTACACTTTAAAATAAAAATTTTCCGTCAACAAAAACTTCAAATTAAAAAAAAAACATATATTATATTAGTGTTTGATAAGTTTATAAAGTGTTGCATCAAAAATTTAAAAGTAAAATGATTATTTCATTTAGCTTATTTTGGTTACTTTTTGTCCAAATTATTTCTGGTACAAAAACTTCTTAAACATATTTAGATAATAATTTTAAATAAGCAAAATGAACTCAAATTTGTTTTGGCGTTAGTCCTACTAAACTAAAAAAGTTCTAAGCTACAAGCTGGTTGTTGTAAATTCTTTGGAATATAAAAAAACGTTGTCCGCTAGATACTGATATAAGGTTGTATAATACAAAATATGTCTCTATTCTATAATTAACAGGCAGTATCCGTTTTAAGAGGAACGGGCCAGATTTACTTTAATTTTTATTCACATTAAAAGGTAGAGTCTTTCTGGCAATAGTATTGTAACGCTTACTTTATGTAAACAAAAATATATAATAAAGAACTTAATGAAATATAATATAAGGTAGGCAGCAAACTTTAACAACAACCAAAAAATAGCACTAATTTGCTTCTACAAACTATTTGTTTTGTACTCTAAAAAGCACGTTGTCACATTTAACCCTCAGTTTGCCGATCCCTGTTCTAAACCATGTTCAAATATTTGCCTAATCAACATTTAAGTTAAATCATATATAGTTCAAGATAACTTTGATTAGTACTTTAGTTTGCAAATACATTATAAGGTTGCACATAAATAAATACAGGTTGTTAATACAAAACTTTTTAAGAAACGGTAGTTTTGTTATAATAAAATTTATTAAATATACATAACTTAGGATAACATTTTTAGCTTTTTAAATCTTAAAGTACTCTAAAAAGTTTTAAAAATGTTACACTGTTGCTTTAGACAGACTATTTTTTAATATACATAAAAATAAAAATAACAACTGTAACTTATGATAAAACTACCATACGAATCTGCATTGTTTAAACACTACTTTGAGAATCATCATAATGATATTGAGAATATAGGATTGGACAGTGCCCACAAGATAATGTTTTTAGAACAACCAGAATGTAGAAATTTAGACTACAAAGAAAGTTTATGGATAAAGAGTTTAAGTGAAAAAACTAGCTTAAATAAAACAATTTATGAGATTTGAAATTTTAGAACATGGTATTTTAGGATGTTTAGGAAAAGAGCATTATTGTACATTGTGTTTTGGCTTGTTTACTTGAATGCATTTATGAGTTGTAAGTTAGTAGAACCTTAGTTTTAAAAATTTTGTATGTTAATTAATTATTTAATAATATGAAATGTTCATAAATTTATATAGCCTAAAATTTTAAGTTTTAACTTTTATTTAATTTTGTTTACTTTATAAATTAGATACTATTAATTGTGTTTTTATAATTTCAGCCGTTTATCGCTTGATAATGTTTTAATAAACGAAAGTGCTAGTGTTATTTGTTCATTTTCCAGACAGTAGAAGCAATATTGTATTTTTTACAATAATTTTGTTAAACTATATTTATTATTATTATTTACTGTCTAAACAAAGAAGTTCTCGTTATCTTGGACACTGGAAAAAAAAAAACGGTTTAAAATTTATGACAAAACATATCAAGTATAAATTTTTGCCCAATAAATTAATACTTGACACTTTGTATGTGTGATTGACTTTTATATTTTGTTTGTTAAATTGTCGAAAAATTCAATTGAACAGATATATTAAACAAAAATTTATTAATCTTTTTTAGTTAAATAGACATCAATTGTTATCATACAGAAACTGAATAAAATTTAACAGATAACTGACTTCCGACTTTTAAGTATCGTTACGTAATAATGTCAATCAATATAAACTAATCAGATTGTGATTCGATTATATTGATTTATAACTCGCTTCTTTGTTTATAATCTATCATACTAATAATTATCAAATGAAATTTAATTTCGATAACAAAACGATAATGTGTTTTGATAATTGACATTTGAAACATATTTTTACAAGTTTTATTGACTACTAATAGCCAACTTTGATGAAATTAATTTAACCTTTTTTATTAAGTGTTATATACTAAACAATTAACTGAAACTTTTAAACATAGATAAAAAAATGTAATAAATACACAAACTTATCTTACCCAAAAGTAAGTAGTAATCAAAGTAGTAAATTATCTAATTTTAGAATTCTTTAAATACTTTTCTATAATCTTTTTACACGGATATACTAATAACCTTGGGATTTCGTATATTGATAACGTAAAATTTAATTAAATTACTAATAAAAAAACCACAATCAAGTTATAGTACTGTTGTTAGCTTAAAGTGTTTGTAGTTATGATACTATCAATTTAATTTTCATAATTAAAACGACAGTTTAAGCTTATAACTTGACATTAAAACTTTAGTTTTGTCCTACATGATTTTTCTATTATGTTACAGATTTAATTATTTTTAAGATTACAATTGAACAAAAACGCTTCAAACACCAAATTTTTATATTAATATAAAAAACAGTTAGGTTTTAAGTTTAATCCATCAACTCCATAATTTGTTTCAAGTTAGAAAAATATTGTGTATTGTTTGTATTCTAATATTATTTTATGAATATTAAACAAATAATGTAAACTATAGTTAAATAGCCTACATAGAATCCTATTTAAAAAAGTTCGTTCATTGTAGAACTTATTTTATTTAAATTGTTTTAAAATGTTTGACTTATTTTGTTTTCTTTTAGTTATATTGTATAAAACGTAGTTTTGAAGTTGAAAATAATATTATTTCTAATTAAATAATAATTAAATATTTAAAAAATGGTTGAAAAAAAAGTTAAATTAAAATAAACTAATAGATAAACAAACTAATTAGGGCACTTTTTTTTAATCTTCAATTTTATTTGACACCATAAACTTGCATCAATTTATTATTATTGTTATTTAAGGTTATAAAGAGTCAAACTAAATTAGTAGTTTCTAAATTAGCAGAGTGCAAATTCATATTGTGTTTTCATTAATAAAACAAAATAAGTCTTCGAAAAATGGACAACAAAAATTTTAAATGATTAATTACCAATATACACCGTGAACAAATAAAAACAAATTTTTATAAAAAAGTTCAAATAAACAGCTGTTGATACGTCATTATCTGCAGTTACCTAGCAACAAAACAAAGTTGCTAGACAACAGGAAGTTGGTATAATTTCGATGTTTCTCAATTTTATTGAAAAAGTAATGAACATTTTGACCTTATTTGGCTCGGCCTTTGAGATTTATTGGGTTGTTTTTAGTTTTGTTACATTAATTAGTTTGTTTTGGGTTCAATATGCGTTAATATTTTTTAACTGTAGAACTATTTTAAGCTTCAACACCAAATGAACTTTAATTTAGCAGTTTCTTATTAGCTAAGATTTTGTCAAATCTAATTATAGAAAAAAAATCTTACTTATAACGTAAAAATAAATGAACAGTAGCTTTTCAAGCCTAATGAGACGTTAAATAAATAATTTTTTTATTTTACTGGTTATAATTACATTTATTTTCCAAAAAAGTTTTTGAGTTAGAACTTTTTAACAGCTTTTACAGAAATAAATTTAAAAAAATAACAATTCTATATAAGAAATCAACTTGTAAAAGTTAAGTTGTCATAAAAAAGTATTTATTTAAGCTGATCTGTTAGTATACACTTTAACAGTTATTCTTGAGTACTAAATCTAAAGCAAATTAAAATGTTTACATTAAAAAATAAGTAAATAAAAGCAAAAAAAAGTAAATCAAAGTCTAAAATTTAATTTTTGTCCGTTTTTTAAGAGTTAAGCTTCAATAATCAAAATAAGAAAATAAAAATCCTTGATGTACAAATCCTTGATAACTTTTCATGCACTTAAAACCAAATCTCGTTTATTTTAACAAAACTATATGTTTTAAATCTACTTTTATTGTTTTGTTTGTTTACAGTGACAAGCTTTATAAGGAATTAAGATTCCAACAAAATAATTTGACTTGTTTACCCAGTGGTTTAATCTGTTGCATTATTACGTCATAATAAGAAATATTTCGCTTTGATGTGTTTTTATTTGTGACGTGAAAAGCTTTGCTTATTAGCTGATGAATTTTTCAAAGAGTTTTTTTTCCGCCAAAAGTTTTGGAATTTTAAAACTATGTGAAATATAACACTTGTAATTTATCAACTGAGTCTTTTTTATATTTGATTTAAAATACTTTATTTTGTTTAATTTCTAAAACCTATTCATTAATATGTAATAATTTAGCTGTACCATAAATTTTGTACCAGTAAAAATACTAAATTGTAAACTCAAAAGAACATTTCATAAATTCATTTCAGGAGATTTTTTAACATATTACAAAACAAGACAAGAAAAAGTAAAATCTAAAAAACACCTCTTCAAGTAAATACTTGCAAGATAAAAACAAAGTTTAACTTGGTTCAAAATACTTTTTGTTGGGTAAAAAAATGTCCATTAAAATTAAGAAGATAAGTTCTAAGGTTTGAATTTGAATAAGGTATACTTTAATCTATAACTATTTCCAGTAATATAGTCTTACACTCTTTAATGTACACTTACTATCACTACAATCACTACAATTTTAAATACTTTTGTGTAAAGTTCTGTTTTTTTTTTCTAATTATTTTAGCATTGTCAAACTAAAACAATAAACAAGAAACTTTTGATGCATATTTTAAACTTTGACTAACATAAATTAGCTTTATTCGAAAACTTATTTTATTACAAATGAAAGTATAAATCATTTTCAATCAACCGATAACTAAAGTAATAAACTTACAGCTATTATTACTACATTTGTTACATATACTTAAAATTAAAAAAAATTTATAAAAATATATAAATACATTTAAAACTAACTTTTCAACAAATATCAACTCTACATTGCAATACATAAGGTATGGTTGAGATATATAACATAAAACTTTATTGTGTCCGTAAAATAAGGTTGTTAATGTTTAGACCGTTATAGTTTTATATTATAGTACAGTTCAAAACAGGTTTATATTTTATTATAAGTAAATATGAATGTTCTAAAGTTACTTCTCAAAACCGATACTTTTTACTTGTTAGTAAGCCACTTAAACCAACATTAAGCACAACAAAACCAATTATTTATTTAGCTGTACTTTAGTTACTCAACAAGTTCAAAACTATTTTATTAAGTTTCAATTTAAAATTAAAAACGATTGAATAATTCGGACATTAAATATAATCCATACATGTTTAATTCTGCACTTAACAACATTATTGACCATATAAAAACATTAGTACAATACGAAAAAATAATTAAAGCTGCGTTAAATTTGTGTAAAAATTTTTGAAACTGCAAAAATTGAAGATTTTTCCACTTAAGATTTTCAGATTATGATCTCATAATCTGAAAATCTCATACCAAGCAATATCCTGTCAATTCAAAGTTTTTTAAACAAGTAAATAAGATAACGACAGCATTTCTTATGAAGGTAGTAAAAAACATGGCAACAAAATACATTAGCTGCCCAATGGAGTTTAAATTGATAAGTTTGAAATTACTTACTTGAATTCAGCCTTCACTGATTTAACTAACCTTAAAAGATTAGGAAAATAATAGTCAGATAAAAGTTTAACACTTAAAGACTTTATAAAAATATTCTTAAAGACTACATAGAGTGAAAGTTTAAAATACTTTTGAAAGGCAGTATTTGTTATTAAACATATTATTTTCAAATAGTTTTACACGTTTAATGTTATTGAATTAATTGTAATTTTTAGTTTGTTTTTTCATAGTAAGTTTTGTTTGAATTAAAGTGTTAAATATTACTTTTAAACTACGGCTTAGTGAATAATTAAAAAAATCAAGACTAACACTTGTCAAGCAGTAAGGCACAAAAATAATTAAAGAAATAACCCTTTTAGACTATCTACTTTTGCTAATTGTAAATCATTTTAATATATAAACTAAATTAGTTTTCAGATAAGTTTTGAACTAAGTATTATTATAACACTAGATGCAAATTTATTAACTAGACCTATTTTAGTGTTGATTACATTAAAGTCATAATAATTAGATTAGAATGACCGTAAAGGAAGATAAAAGGTTAAATTATAGCTTCAAAAGTTACTATAAAAAATGAAATTAATTATAAAATATATCCAAAAATTTATTAATACTTTCTTAACAATAAACAAACAAAAATAGACGAAAAATGTTCAAGTAGTAAAAACAAAACTAGTCTTATAAATAGTTGTTAAAAAGCTGTACAAACATGACAGTTTTATTCAAAAGACCATCTAAAATAATTGAATATCAAACAGATTAAATCATGTCGACAATAGATTAAAGGCTTTTATGTTTTATTCCGAATAATTCCTTCGAAAATGGGGACACTCTACATATGAGTCACTCAATAACTCAAATTTCTTTTCATGTAAAATTATTTGATCCTTTTGTTTGTGAAGGGGAGATAATAGTACAATGGACAAGACTTTTCAAACAATATTTAATATTTATCTTTGGTTCTTTGTTGTTTTAATGTTAATACTAAGTTTAAAACAAATAACTGATTTTTTAAGCTTAATATTACCAATATCTAAAGAATTTCGGAATTTTTTTAATTTATATAGTTTAAGTTTTAAAAAAAATGTTTATCGAAACAAATCAATTTTAAAGTTTATAAGTTAATCTATTACTAGCTTAAACTATTGTTACCATAAAAGATATTTAACGCAAACGAGCTAAAGTTGTAAAATAAAACGATTTTTGTTTATAGTTAGATTCATTTCTATTCATATGAGTCAAACTTAGCTAAGATAAATTGTGTTAAATGATGTAAATAATTAAAACACTACTAATCTATTTCACTGTTTAAAGTTCTGGTACGAGCTAATGAAAAAAAATCTATTTTATTTTGACCTTTATTTGTTGTATTTAAGTCGTTTTTGTAAATACTAAAATTCATTGTTTTAAGAAATACAAAACTATTTATTCAAATAAGTCAATTTTAAGTTAGACAAGTATGCTCATTTTCCAAAATTAGAACAATAATTTAAGTTTTTTGTTTTAAAAATAAGTTTAAGAAAACTTAAACTTGACTTTATTGTTAAAAAACAGAATCATTTTTATAAATGACAACATAATTTAGACAAACTTAGTTAAAGAACCAAAAATAACTAGAATGTTGTTAATCACAAGTTTTTGATTTTTTTGGTGCTTTTGGTTTTGAAAGTAAAATAAAACAGACTGTAAACTTGATTCTTGAGATTTTGAAGTAACTATATATTTTTTTAATAATTAAGTAACATAAATTGTAAGTAGTTTTGTTGAAAACAATCTTATCATAATAAATGACTCAAGTATTAAATGTATAAAACTTGCCTAGTTTTATCTACTTCGATGAAAAAAAAGTAGCAATTGTATAAAAGAATAAAAAGATGCTTAGATATATACATATGTGCATAAAAACTAAACTTGACTTATAACTTTACTAAAAAGTTTAACTTGCTCACTCTAGTCAGACAAAGTTTAGAAAAGTGAATTAATCAAGTGAAAAGTTAATCTGAATCATTTAAAGCGGGACATATTCAAACAAAAATAATTTTTTTTTAAATGCTTGGATTTAAATTTTTTTTTTTCAAACTCGGTCAATATTTTTATACTGTAATATTATCAAACATATTTTATATTTAGCCAATTCTTATCAACTCTAAAGGGAGTCTTTAAAGTTAATTTTGTTTGTTTATTTTTCCTTTAAGGTTTATCAATAACTTTCAACTGATAAAATCTAGCTTCACGCTCGGTTAAAACAGAAAAGAAACAAAAAATTAACTTTCTAAGATTTAAGGCGAAAATAAAAGACAAATAATTATTTTAGCTGATAAAATCAAGCAAAACGCTTAATTAAAACAACAAAGATTCGAAAAAATTAAATGTTTACTTTTGAAAGACAACAACAAATAGTTACTTAAACGTAAACAAAACAACTCTGTAATTTTGTAAACTCCGACAAGTTTTTCTTTCATCTATTTAAAAATCAAGCGAATAAAATCCAATTACATGGAACATTGTAGCTTGTCAATTATTTAAAAAGATTTTTAATTCAGATTCGCACAGAAAATAATTGAGAAAAAACTTAAGAAAAAGCGTGTAAAATACGTTTTTGTTTAAAATAAGTTTTAGAATAGTGAATAAAATAAGTTTTTTGAAATGACAATAATTTATTAATATTTTTAAATTAAACGAATTGTAAAAAAAAAAAGATAATTGTTTTCTTTTACAAGGTACAAACAAAAAAATAATTTGTGTAAAATTATTTGATTAGTATGCATTAAGAAAAATAAAAAAACTTTAAAGTTTGTTTTATTGTTGTTATATATAACGTTTTTTAGTTACAACATTTCTTAAGTTGCTAGTAATGCATAAAAACAACAGGAAAAAAATCAATCTTAAAAATAAGTTGATAAGTTTCACTTTTGGGATTTACTATCTTTTTAAAGAATTTTAATTGTATCATCTTTTATAAAAATTTCAATGTGAATAAGAAAATTGTTTAGAAATGAACAAAGCAAAATCTCATTTAAACTTGCACTACAATATTTTTTTCTTTTTTGTAATAAAAGGTTTTCTTTTAAGCATATTGTAAAGAAACATAATTTTTTGTGCTTAGTTGTATAACAATGATTAATACGGTAAAAATTTTTATTAGTTCAACTTAGTCAAGCTTGATAAACTTAACTTTTTGATGGAAATTTAGCCTTTTGTGTTTATAGCCACAATTTAAGTTTAGATATTTGAAATTAATATGTAATAACACATTTTCTATAACACCTATTTGAACTTATAAAGTATTTTACTAACCAATTAACTTTAATTTAATTTTAACTTTTTAAACTTATTACTAAAAGAAAAGTTATAAATGTTTTATGAAAATGTGTTGTGTTAAGCAACTAATGAACAAAAAAACATATATGTTTTTCTCGATATATAGTCAATAGAAAACAGTGAATAAACTTAAAAATACTTAAACAACAATCTTGACAGAATGAAGTTTCATAACTCAAAAATAAGAAATAAGAAAAATATGAAATAAAGAAAAGAGATAGATTTGAGCAATTTGTTTTGTAAAGAATAAATCAGCATTAAAAATATATATATCATTCTATTGATCATTTGTTTGAATTAATTATTTAATTTTCATACAAAAAAGTTTTTGAGTTCATGCTTTGGTAGCCTTTAATAGATGCGGCTATAAGTAAACAAAACTTTTTATATTTTGTTAAAAAAATCGGTTTAGAGAAAAAAAAAAGTATTTCAGAATAAATATTTTTCCTTCAAATGTAGAAAAAGATTGATTGAATTGTTTTGTGATGGTTTTAAGAAAATAAGATTAACGATTAATTTGAAAACTTTATCATTTTCAAAAAAAAAGGTTTAGGGTTGATTGAAACTTTTTGTGTTATTCAAATTAACCTTCAACCAAAAATGTAAAAAAAAATTGTGTTTGTGTATTTCTGTTGAAACTCAGTTTAGTGATTTTTATTCTGCCAGATAAATAATTATTTATACAAAATTCCTAAATATAGAAATATTTTTTTATTAGTATCTGTGAAAAAATTATTTATCGTTTAGAATAAAACTTACTTTACTAAGTCGGAAAATACGATTTTAAAGTTGTGTTACATTTGATTACAATAAAACTAAAACTGAACAACTTAAGTAACCTATTTTTAACTTGAATATACTTGAAGTTATAATATTGTAAAAAGTGTTATTTACATTATTTTGAACGTAACTTAAAATATAATAAACATTATAAATCGTATTAAAAAAATAGATGAATATTAGTCAAAAAGTGTTTTTTTATTAATATGTAGTTTTTAAATTAATGTTTTTACGTGGTCGCTTTGTACTGCCTCAATTAAAATCCACCAAAAGAAAATATATTTACACAAAATTTGCAGAAAACCTCAGAAGTTTTCATGCTGCATAATACTGCATTGTGTCACACTTTCATAGAAATATCTAAATGACTACTTTGGATAATATTAATTATCCTATGTAAATGTTTGCAATATCCATTTTACATACTCTATACAGCTCAATGAACATTTTTGTAATAAAAAGTATAGTATTTAGTGATATATGACGTTTATAGATATTTCATTAGGTATTGTTTATTCACAGATTATTTTGAATACTTGCATTATTCATTATTCATTGTATAAGCCAATAGAGAATCCAAACTTTTATACGTAAGATACCGTACAATAGATATTAATAGAATTAGAAGTATAGCAACTGGTACTATACGATATATGTTCTGTAAAAGTATATGATAAATAGATGCTGTGTAATAACATGTGAGCTACAGTATTAGAATAAATACATCACTTGGAAATCACTTGGCTTACGGTGAATAGTAATCTTGGTGTAATCTTTTTCTTGGAATTTGGTCTTTTGCTGTGCATTCAACCATAAAAACACGCAAGTTTTGTGGAATTTCGAGGCATGCATGATAAGAGGTAACTTCATGTCATTCAAAGTAAAGTAATAAATATAAACACTTTGAATGTAAAAAGTTAAGTAATAGCGTATGTATTTAAGTTTATTACTTTTAACACTTTTTTAACAAAATTTAATCAAGTTTAAATATTAACTAAGTTAGAAAACCTATTTGGTTTAAAATAAAATGCATATGCGTATCCATCAATTCAGAAGTATTTGATTGTTAAATGTTGCTACCCGTAAACTTTTTTTTTACCTTTCGTCATAAAAATTCCAATTAAAAACATGCATTTAATGTTTTACTTTCTTCATATATATGACAGTAATAAGTACATCACAAATAAGTAACGACACGAAATACCGTAAATTGTATTCCATACTATTGCAATGTTAATTTAATCACTATTAATCACAGTTAATTTAAAAAAGTAAATCATAGTTCAACCGTATAAATGCAGTAGTGATGTCATATTAAGCAATATTAAAATTCCTAAAAGTTTTTAATTGCAGCTGGAGTTTAAATGAATGCAGTCAGGTAAAAATTCCTTCGAAAGTTGCTTCAGGTGTATTTAAAGTGAAATGAAAATAATTGTTTAAATCATAGCTTGTATTAATTTAGACAAAGTTTGTTTTAAACCATAAAACACATTATTTAGACTTTTTTAACTCTTAAAATTAGTGTTTTTTTCTTACTAAGTTTTTCAATAAAAAAAACGACCAACTTTATTAATGTTTCAAGTAACAACTAATAATACTGGTAATACTAATAAACATCTCAAATAATACATTTAACAATGAAAAACACATAAGCAAAAAACTGTGTTAACTATCTAAAATTCACTGTAAGGAACTTTAAATTAAAGTAAACATAGTTTAGTTTTTTTTTTTAGTCAGTTGTCTAGCTACAGTAAATCATACCTAAGCTATTAATTTGAATATTTTTGTTGAAATTAATAAAAAAAAGTTTTAGACATCTAAATAATATAAATTATGTTTGCAATTGTGTAAATGTACTTAGTTGTTTTTATACACCACTTATACCTAAACAAAACTAGTATTTTGAATATTTTGATAAATTTTAAATTAAAAAAACTTTTTTTAAAATGGAAGTAGTAGAAATAATGTCTGCAATTGTGCAACTTCATGCTAATTATATTTTTTGTAGAAAACAGGAATTCCACAGTGAACATATTTAATTCAATTCAAACAAGCCTTGGTTTAAAATATTTCTAACAACTTTTTCATCTTTAATATAAAACATACAAAAAATAAATCTAAATCATGCTGCTAAAATGTTTTAATAAACAAACCACTTTTTTGATAATGAAAATAATTTTTTTTTAATTTTAGGTGTAAAGCAGGTTTCTAATCAACTAGTTTATTTACATACAATATACCCCTAAAATTATGTGTATACCAACTTAAATAACTTTTCAAGTTTTGTTTATTTTTATAGTACATCTGTCATATTGTACGCTATATACTTTTTGTGTTATGCAACATTTAATTAGAACTTTAATTAAAACAAGTTAAGTACTACTAAATCTACTTTTATCCTGAAAAAGTTGAGACTAAAACAAAAATAATTGTAACTTATACTTTTACATAGTAAAGTTGTTTATACATTTTAAAAACATAAAAACATATAGGAGGTTTTGGCATTAATTAGTAGCTTATACAAATTAGAATTAAAAAGTAGAAAATAATTTGAGGACACTTGATAATAAAATGCTAAACAAGTTTCGCATTTTAAACTTTAGTCTTTTTAAGTTTTCTATTTCGACTTAAAATTAATAAATTATAATAAAACCAGAACCTTTCAAAGTTTACTAAATATAAAATCACAAGTAGTTTATGTTAACAAGATATTTCAATAAGGCCAGATTTAAAAGTTATTAACAAATTAAAAGTTATTGAATTTTTAATGACTAAATGAACAAAAGTAAAACTTTTACTGTCGCTAAAGTGTTTTTAAACTTTCAATATAACAAAACGGGCTAAACATAAGTTTTATTTTTATTAACTCTTAAAGGTGTTTTAACGTTTTTTATTTTAAATCAATACTGTAAATTTTTTGTCGGTAACAAAATTTAAAGAGTTTTTCAGTTAAATTTGTTAAGCGAAAAAATATTTATGGTTCCTTATTGATTAAGATTTATGGATCTTTATTTAACATACTAGTCTTTTTCGATGAAAAAATTCTTAGTATTGCAAAAATATTTTATTTTACAACTTAAAGTCATACAAAGAAGTAAAATTAAAGTTTTATAAAGATAGGCACGAAATATATTTGTCGATCAAAATAGCAAAGTATTTGGTAACATCAAGTTTTATATTTGTTTGCTTTTGTTCTTGAAGTTTTAAAGTTGTTACCTGAACACCATAAAAGTTTTAACTAGAAAGACAAGTTGAGACCAAGTTATTGACGAACTTGTAAACAAACTTACTTGAGGCTTAAAAACGTTAAGTAAGGTAGTGTTTAACTTTATGAGCATACTGTAGAAATAAACCATATTGACCTTTCTTCAGTGAAGCGATACATTTCAATTTGTTCATTATTCGAACATATAAGGGGATTATATCGGCGTTTAAAAGCCACCAAAGTTTTTATTATGTTTATATTAACAACAGAAACTTTTGTTTATTGTTGCCTTACAATATATACTTCAGCAATGTTCTCAATTGTACTTTTTATCGTTTGTTTAAAACGCTTATTGAATTACTATTTATACCAATGATGTTTATTTTATTTTGGACTTGTATCAGTAATTTAAATTGTGTTCTTAATCTCTTTATTTTTGTATATCCATCTTGGAATACTTTGTCTAGCTATTTCTTAATTGCAGACCAATTTTTAACAATACTAGTATTTAAAATGTTTATTTTTCCAAAATAATAACAAAACGTCTAACTTGTAACAACGTTTATTTGTTACTTTGAGCGTTTTTATTTACTAACTTTCATCTTAAGTGCATAGACATAACTACATATCTGTTACAATGATACCGTCTAAGTAGTTTTATCTCTTTTTTTAATCCTTTTGTGTTTAATTCTAAGTAAATAAACAGAATGTAACGGTAGAGGTGTTTAGATTTTTTGTGGAAATTGTTATTTAGGTTTTTAAATGATTGTTCATGGTTAAAATATTACACTTATTATTTTTCAATTACTATTCCACAAAACACTGATAACAAAATTGTTACCACTACATTAAGCTGCTATTAAAACTATGCAGACCAATATTATGAACAAATAAATTGCTTTATCTTTATGAGTTTATTTTAAAGTTTATATCTGTTTTATCGATTACTGGAAACATTATAACAACAGTTTCATTCTAAGAAAAATAATTTTGAATAGGTAAACGTTAAGTCTCAATTACATTAGTACATTTATATTAATTTAAAATACACTAGGTAAAAAAAAACTAAATTTCATTACTATACTGGTTAACTTATTTAAGGAAAAAAACTTTAAGGCTTATCTTAAAAAATAACTACCTCAAGAATTTAAAAGTAATTTCGAAATTTACAAAACTGGTATTGTAATATAAGAATAACAATTGTTTGAATATAACTGCCGTTAGTACAATTATGTAGTTAAATGAATTATTACTTTGTATATCTGACAGCTGTAGCATATTTTACTTGGAAAAATATTGATAACTTACAATTACGATAAGTAAATCTAATAATAAATCTTTTATTTTTTAAAATACGTAAGTTTCTTTGTATTTTTCTTAAAAATTTTATTTAAACTCTGTAATTATTATATAGTAAATGTTAAATTCTTTTTATGTTAAATGTTGCTACCATAATTTATCTTTCATCTTTTTATTTAGTGTGCAACAAAACTGTCATGTTATAAAACATGAATCATAGAAATTCAAAATACTACTTTATAAATACATTTAAAATGTTATTTGTGAGTTAATCAGCTATACAATTAATTCAAATTATAATTAGTATTTTATACTTTAGAGGGCTATGAATATATAGTTAAAAAATAGATTAACTTTTAAGATTTTAAAATAGACATAGAAAATAATTGAAAACTATAACCATTTATAAAAATTAAAAGTTAACAATAAATTTAAAACTAAACAATAGGTTAGTTTTTATATATACTTAAACGTACTTAGTTCGTAAAAGTGAAAACCTGATTTTTAATTATACATATAAAATCAAAAACAGTATAATATTTATGATAAGATAAGTTTAACTTGTAAAAAATCTGGTAACATATAAAATGTTTGTTTGTAAACAACTACAAAAATAACAAACTATTGTTGTAGAAAGTAAGATTTTTCTTACAGCATTAAAAGATAAATATGACTGATAGCTACAAAATGATTGGCATTTGTCGTAAATTTAGTTTGTATAGGTGATATGGATCATGAAAAAATATTAAAATTCAGCTACTGTAAAAATACACGATTGAAAATTAAAAATTTAAAGTTTATTGAAAAACTGTTTGGAAGCTACAAGATTAAAAGAAAAAATAAATCGGACATAACAAGTTAATTTCATAAAGCTTAATGTTGAGTAAATTAACAATGCAAAGTGTTGCTCATGTTATTGAAACTACATTGTTTGCAACTATGTTTAATTTAATTTATTACAATATGTAAGTTAAAGTTTTTTTACTATAATTAAAAAAGTAAAATTCAATCTTAAAAGTTATATTAAGACACAAGTTAAAATGTTGTCCTTGATTATGTTTTATTTATAGTTTTTAAAATTTAAACAGATCATAAATCAAAATTTAAAAAAATCAAAATATACTTTAGTAGTGTTGTTATTAAAAAATAAAAATATTGTAAATTGTGCTGTAATAAAAAATATTTCTAATACTTTCCTAAAAAAATCTTATTCAAAACTTCAAAAAGCCTTTTATCTCGGCAAATAAAGCGAATTTGGGAGTAAATATTTTGAAGATATGGTGTGAAAATTTAAAACGATATCTGATTACATTGTCATAATTTTTCAGCGAGTAAAATGTATTGTAATTGGAAAGTTTTGCTTCAATATTTTTCTGTTTTACACAAAAGATACGTTTATTTTTTTTGCTTATTTGGCAAATAGTTTGTTAATTTTCCTTTTAAAATTATGTTTGGCGCCTTTTTTTGTCTTTCAAAAATAACTTATGGGCTACTTAGCACTTTAAAAATAATAAAAAGCAATAAACATTTTTCTTCACACATGAAACCAATTTAGGCAATAATGATTATGTTTAAAAATTAAGTTTCGGTTTAGTTAATATTTTATTGTTTCTAAATAGTATTTGGAGACACTTTTATTATAGAATTTTAATTGCAATAAATAGATAATTCCATGGCTGTTTGACATTGTAAAAAATAAATAAAGGTAATAAACTTTTTAACGTAAACGTGTATATTTTAAATATTTTATTAACAATGATGATTTTATAAAGACAAGTTTCCAGCTAGTAAACTAAACCCTTTATTAGTTACAAAAATATTAGCACAAATCTTGGCTTCTTTATAATGTGATCTGAGCTTTTTGTTAACTATCAAACGAAGTTTACATATTTCATACAAGCATATGAATAAACTTAATTGTTTTTAAATGTTTGATTATACTGGGAAAGTCATAAAAAGTATTGTTTTGTTGTCTTTTTATAATGTTCTTAATTTTTTTTTGATAATTAGTTTCAAATAAATTTTATCAAGTTTTGTAATGTTACAATAAAATGAATTTATTATGCTTTAAAAGTTTTAACTGAAAAACAAAAAATTGAACTAGTAGTTCTAATTTTTATTTTACTTCAAACTGATAAAACAACCATTAAACGATATAAGAATAAAAAAAATCTATTTATTACATTATTTCTTCACTAATCTTCCTTAAAATATTTTCGTGGACATGATATAAAACTGAACTATATAAGTTAAGAGAGAGTAATTGTTCTACTAACAAGTACAACTTTGTTTATAATTACTGTTACTAATAGGTTATTGTTTATTTTAAAAAATATTGGATTTCAGAAATTTACATCTTAAAATTGATAAAAAAATACTGAAACTATTTATAATAGTTGATGTGTAGTTAAAAGACCTTCAAAAAACACACATCAACTTTAAGTGATACTTCAAAGTCTACATGTAAAAGGTTGCGGTTAATTAGCTATCATTGTGATTTACTAGCATACTTGATACCAGATTTTAATTGAACTGAATTTGAACTTTGTAGCTAGCATAAATGGATTTACTCATAAGATGAAAGTTATTAAAAAGTAGGTTTCCGTTAATATCAAAGTGTAACAATATAAGTTTTGTCCGTTTAAACAAAAATATCAAGTTAATAAAAAAATATCCTTAAAAAGTGAAATTTATCGGCTTGTTTATAATTATGATTTGATTATTGTTATTATTATATGGTTTATTTACTTTTTTTACAATGATTTCATAGCTAAAAGATAATTTAGATTTGACTGTAAAATCTGTCATTAAAAATATAACTTGAAAATAAGCTCAACTATCAACGAGCTTAAAAATTATTATCTGCCCATACTATACTTAGCTTTAATATTTTGCTTTGAGTTAGTTTAACGAAGTTTGTATATAAATTAAAAAATCAATAGATATTTATCAGTTAAAAACTTATTACTTATAACGCGCTATCGTAAACAAAACAAGTTAGTTTATGCTTATTAATGCTTTTTTTGTATGAATAAATTTTACTATTATGTATATATAATATAAAAATAGTAAAAAAAAACACAAAAATTTTGTTTCAGAGTTCATATCTTTCTATAAACATAAACGTTTTTTTTAATTTGTGATGCACAAGTTGTTTTCAGCACATTTTAAATTGGTAAAACATAAAGTTATAAGTTTACTACTCCTTTGATGGAGTAATTTGTTCGTCTTTTTAAAAAGAGGTTTTTTAAATTGAAATGAAATAAACGTTTAAGCGTATAATCCAAAAATGAAAACTTCACTTGTAAGGTAATACTAAAAAGTATATATTTACGTTTTATTTTATGTTTAAAGCTGTTTGTTTTTGTTATTATTAGTAATACAAATGATTTTATTGAAATTATTGTTTTCATACAATAATAATCAATTATTAAAATAAAGTAATACAATAACGTAGACGTAAAAAATTTTAGGTATATATTACCGGGCTTGTAAAAGCAAGAACTATATTTTAGTTTATGTAACAATAGCAATACAACCGAAAGAAACTGATTTATTTTTCATTAATTAAGCCATATAAAACTAAAAAAAGTGGGATAAGATGAAGGTTTTGTTAATATAACTTTTATATAATTAGTTTTTTAAGTAAAATATCGAGAAAAAAAAGTAAAAATTTGTTGTTTTTTCTTTGATTTTGTAAATTGCATTTTGATTTATAAGTATATTTAAACTTATTCAAAAGTGAGCGTTCATTTCAGAATAAGAACTATAGAATTTATAACTAAGACTTTTATAAGATTTTTTTCTAAGTAAAATAAAATTTTTAAGTATTTTCAAAGACTAGGCGTTCCAAAATTTTCAACCAACAGTTTATTTTAATTAAAATGATTTTCAAACGGTTTAGTTATGTAGTAATTTAAAATTCCATTATCTCAAAAAACATATTTTAAATAAATTACAGACCATTCTATAATATTTCGCGTAAGTTTGTTAAAAACTTTATGTTTGTAAGATCAAATTTTAACTATAATTTATCTAAGGTTTTAGTTTTCTAATTCACCTGGACTACTTTGTATAACAAAAGAAAAAGTTTATCCAATAAAAGTTTAAATCCTTTTCAATTATGAATCTAGCATAACGTTTTAATTTGTTTAAAGTTTAACTAAATACAAATAATAAACCTTTATTTCAATTTAACAGGAATTGAACGGATTAAAAGTTATTAAACAGTGTTATAGACAATATCACATTCTTTTTTTACCACAAAATTTTAGTTATTTCAGACAGTCTAATAAATTACTGTAATTCAAGCTTAAAGTTTATAGTTCAAACCAAATATGATTAGTTACTATCTTAAGTAATAAAAGACCGATACATAAAATAAAACATTTATAAGGGGATTTTAACAGTCATACTCAATTTGAAAATGTAAATACAATTCAACTAGTTTAATAGTTTACTTATGTTTTATTGCTATGTATTTTAATTACTTTTTGGTGCTTATAAGTACCAAACCATTAAGTATAAAGAACAAGTAGAAACGAATAATTACTTTATTAAACAAAGTTATATTGTTGTCTTGAATGTAAAATGAAGTGTTTGGATAAAGTGATATTCTATCTTTTTCAAAGATCCAAATATAAAACATTGTTCAAAGATCTATTGTTGTTTATTATTGTATACTCAGACTCTAGAAACATTTTTATGATTTTAATTGAAAATATAAGTTAAGTCAACTATAGCTTTAAGGTAAAATTAAGAAAACAAGTATATTATTTTAATTTTGTAAAGTATTACTTTCGTATTTTAAAGTGTTCTGAGAAGTTCAAAACATTTAATTCTTTTAATACTTAATAACCCTTCTCTTATACACGTTTTTGTTACCATATGTATTTTGAAGACAAATTCCTTGGAAATATGTGTCAAAGCATTGTATTGTCATAGTAACAGATGTTTTTACACAGGTGTTACTAATCTGTTGTTATTTACTAAGTAATTCGTTGTTTCCTTAGTTGCCATGACAACCTTCATTGTTTGCTGTTGCTATGTAAGTAAACACTTTTGAAAAAGAAGCTGTTTGCATGAATTTCTCGAATATTTAAAAAATGTTTTTAAAAGGACTTATGCACCATTGAGCTCATAATAAAAAAAAGTATTATTATTTTGTAATATATTTTATTCAAAACTAAGTTTTTGTTTAATCGAAATTCTGTATATATTTAATTTGAAGCCTTAATATTGCTTTCTTTTGTTTAAGATTATCTGTTAAGAATTTCAGGTTCTTAACTTTATTCTTAATTCTTTATTTTATCTCATTAAAGAAATTTTTAAAGCTTATAAAGTTAAAGGTTCATAAAACTTTATATCTTGTAATAGACACAAGCAACTATAACCAATTATTTATATTTTCGTACATATAAATATGTTTATAACTCATCTAATTATGTTACTGGCCTATGAACGCTAGTACACTAAGATTATCTTAATCAAAAAAGTCACACAAACAATTTCTTAGTTAATTGATGTAATATATTCAAATACGAATTTTGTAACTTGTTTTTTTTTACTACTCATCCGTAATATAGTACAATTGAATCTTTACATAATTTCGTGTTTCTTTTGAATTTTGTTACTATGACAATAAATATTGTTTAAAATTGCTGTATAAATAAACTAATTTGGCAAGAGGATTGTAATTATAGGTTTTTGGTAACGTTGCATAAAAAACTTAATACTTTGTGTACGTAAGTTTGCGCATCAGTAAATTTGTGAATGAGGCACATTGTCTTTTTATTAAGAAAAATAAAATGTAAACAATTATTAAATTAAAGTAACTTGTAAATATTCATTTTATAAATAAATTCAGAATGTAAGCAATGAAGTTTTTATTAGAATTAACACCTGCCCATTTTTTTATAAAATTTGGATACTTTTTTGACAACTCAATATGTTGAAAACAGCATTAAAATAACATAACGTGGTTAAAAAAATATTTTTTATTCAAAATGAGTTGAAATTTTAAAGTTTACTAATTATTTGATATATTTATAGTACGAAGATAGGGTATGATATACACTGTAAAACATGTTTGATGATTTTTAGTGTCATTAATATTGTTTAGTAGTATTTTCTATTTTCACTTTGCAGTGTTTTATAACTATTCGTTGGCTCTTTTGTTATAACTGTAATATTAATTGATTTTTTAAGAGAGGCTAAAAATAGAATAAAGAAATAAATAGATTTTATCTTAAAAAAAACTACAAGTTTTTAAAATTTTTTAAACTTTGTGATTTTTCGGGTACATTAATATAAAAAAATACTAAATTTGTTTAGTTTTCTTTTTTAATCCGAGAAGATTATAAAAAAAAAATCATAAAACATTTATATGCTAGTGAAAAAGGTTAAAAAGGACTGAAACTAGTTATCTATTGTTTTGTTTAATCGGCTGAACTTAAATATTACAAATTAAACTGCTACAATGCTATTTGTATTAATATAAAAAAATATAAATTTTTAATGTTACTGTACAGGTATTAAAAAACATACATAAAACCTTCGCCAAATAAGCACACAGAGGAGATAAAAAAAACAAAACTTTTCTGCTACGTTGGTTTGGTCGTTTTAACTTTAAAAAACAATAAAAAAATACAAATTCTAACATTGTTGATTGGAAACAGATGAACACTATTTATAATAACTTGTAATATTCCTAGGAAACTCAGTACAGCTTATCAGAAAAACAACTTCCGATTTACTACGCTTATGACGTAATAATGTCAATCAAGTTGGAATTTATCGAATCGAAACACTATCTGTTTAACTCGTAAATGTATCAGATTGCAGATAACTTTATTAACCTACTTAAAATCAACTGGTATTATGATAACAATGTTGAATATTAACTGTATAACAATGCGAAGTTTAGCTTATCTTTTTAGATTTTCAACACTAGAGATTCTAAAATACCTAATTTATTTTTCACAGCTGTTATTATTAAATCAGTTTTTGGTTCAAAATAAAATAAATAACAGACCAAACGAAGTAAAAGTATTTAAACTTTTTTATTAAATATACCAATGAGATTCGATTTGATTTCTAGTTTATTAAAAGTTGCTATTTACGATAGAATCCGAATTTAAAACAAAATGATGGTAGTTTTGAACTTTTTGAATATTGAAAATTTGAATAAACAGCATAATCAAGTTTTATCTTAATACTAAATACAAATATACATAAAGTAGTTTTAATCTTAAATGCTTGCTTAAGCAATGGGTTATTGAATAAAAAATGAAACTAATACAACTCATGAAACTCAAAGATATAAAAAGTTAGATCTTTAACTTAAAGTTTTAAAGTTTTAAAAAACCTGTTTTTAGGGTAAACAAAATTAAGTGTTTACAAATGAACAAATAAAATGTTAATACTTTACTTCATAAACTATTGACCAATGAAAATGCATTTGCTTTTCAAGTTCAATTTCTAATTTTGTTTGAAATTTGTAAAGATCATTTCAGAAAAAATTATAAATTATAAAACAAAACTGTTAAGGGTCTTTGCAGAACTTCGTAAAAAATTTATAAAAGCTTTAACAATTTAAAACTTAATCAAGATTTTAGTTTAACTTTTGGATTGTTGTTTCTTAACCTATGAAAAAAACTTTGGCTGTTGATTTTTTTGATTATTTAATTAAGTAATACCAACTTTAATAATTTACATGAAACACATTTTTTCACTATATTTAGTAATTAACTAAATAAAACCATTAAATTTCTAGCCTGCAAATTCATCAAGACGTTTAAAAGTCTTTAAACCGTTTTTATTTCAGAACTTATTAAAATACTTAAAGTAAGCTAAACTATTGAAATAAATGTTTTTGTAGACTTCTAACTTTTAGGTAGAAGTCGAAGGTTTACTAAAAAAATCTTCTAAGACTAAAATTGGAAACGGAGGTTTTTCACTTTTGAAAATTTTGTTAAAAATATTTTTCATTGAATTTGTATATTAGTGTAAATATTTGTTAGCTCAGTTTTAATTAAACATTTTTTTAAAGGTTCATGCCTTTTATTAAAGCAATTGCTTACAAATTGAATGTTAGTAGAAGCAATACATATTATAACTATAGAAATAAAAGTTTTGCAACTTAAATGTGTTGGATATTAACATGTGAAACAAAATTAAAATTTAAAGTTATTCAATAAATAACGCTGAGTTAAGTCTAAAACTAAGATTTTTAAGAGTTTTTAACTAAAATTGTGTTTTTGCTCTTTGATATTTTATAACTTGTAATTCATACACTTGACTTTTACTTTATGTTACAAAAACGTCACTAAACAGTTTTAACAATGTTTTACTAATAAAACTTTGTTAGTTTATCTAAAATTAAATTTCATAGTTTAGACGAAATAAATTTTAACAAAACCTTTATTGATATTCAATAAACTAAAGAAAAAAAAAGTATTGCAATTAAATTAGATAGATAAACGTTGTATGTAAATTCTTTAAATACCTTATTAAATTCACTTTTGCTCTAAATGAGAGTTTAAATTGCTTTTTTGACGCCTAACTTTTTTTAAATCCAGTACACGCCTTAATCTACCTTAAATGATGCTTAGAGTCAAAAACATCATACTTTCAATTTGATGACATTTAAGACGAAATAAAATGTCATTAGGTCTGCTTAAAAAGCTTGTATTTACTTATTTAAATTGCTTAAATTCTTTTAAACCATGTAAAAAAATGCAAACATTTATTTTCATATTTACTTTAAAGTATTTTACAAGGCATGAAATAAAAGTTTATTTGTTATTTTTAGACAAAAAATAAATACATATATAAACTGAACTAAACTTTATTTTCATATATTAAAGTTTAAATGTCACTAAACTAACTCAGTACCTACTGAAATAGGACTAATAACTAAAATAAGTAAAATTAAGGAACTGAAAAGTTAAAGCATCTTTAAAACTAAAAATTAAATTTATAACATTGTTTGATGTTTACAGTTTAACTTTTTTCTGAATATTTAAATTAAAGATTTCAACATAAAACATCTATATTATATATATAGCAAAATTCAAGTCGTTTTTGTTAGCATATTACTCGTGATTTCAAATTATCATCTATTAAAAACTAAAGAGGGGTTGATTGAAATATTAATTTAACAAGTTTGTATGTTTCAAAAATGCTTTAAAACTTGTTTTAAAGTAACATTTATAAATTCTAATTAGTTTTTGCACTATATTAGTTAAGTAAATTATAATTTTTTTATTAGTTTAGGCGAAAATTTAAAAAAATCTATTGTGATATTAAAAATAAATTTACGTTATTAATAATAATACTGAGTCTAAAAAAGATATCGTCGAAATTTATCCTTAGTTAACTTATATCTAAAGGAAAATTAGTATTCCTTTTATTTATTTTAAAAATATCTTATTTCTTAAGCTAAATATTAATGAAATAAACTTATAAACGTAAATATATTACAAAGCTATGACTCGTTTTATTTTATTAACAAACGAATCTAAAATTAAATAAGCAATACCTTTTAGAGTCTGTTAAGCTAAGACTGTTTGAAAAGACAAAATCTAAAAATTCTAAACAAATCGCACGTTTTAATTTCTTTTAATGTCGGTTATATTTTTGTTATAAAATGTGATGTGTAACTAAAATGTACAATCTTGTTTTAAAACGTTTATTTTTACCAATATGAGTAAACGAATAAAAAAGTTTATGCCATCAATGTTTATAATAATGAGCTAATCATATGCATATTTTCGAATTGTATTTTAGAATATGTATAGTGTAACCTTAAACATCTATATATTTTTTAATTAACAGCGTATTGGCTAGAAACCATACTTTAATTATACTAAAAAAAGTATTTTTTGTTACTGCTATAAATAAAAATGTAATATTAAATTTAAATAGCTAGAACATTGAAGGCTAATGTATAAACATCAATAAACTGTTTTTCTTAATTATTTCAACTAAAGTTTGAGTTTAAAATAAACTGAACAAAGTTTTATAAAACCATGTAGCACTTAAAAATAGAAATAAAAAATCATCTCGTAAAAAATTTAAAACTGCTTGATTTTATTTTTTTTTAAGCTTTCAAATTTTTTGATAACTTGATCAATGAATAAATAAGTAGTAATGTAATTATACTTGTTTTCTTTTATTTTACAACTATAGAAGTGTATATGTTTAAAACATAATAATTTACTTTTTTAACTCTGAGTATAAAAGGTAAAAACTTCAAAAGTTTCAAATGCTTAAAAACCTCATATAAATTCTTTAAACAGAGTTTAATAGTATTTAGCTTACATTTAATTTACAGGAAACCATAAAGTTGTTTTGATGCGTTTTATTTGTTTATTTTGTTTATTCAGCACCTTTATTGATGTGTAAACTCAGTGTTTAGTCGTATATGTTTGATTTTTCCTTTTTTTGATACTTACAGTTTTAGATATGTTTCATTTATAGTATTTAAGTAAAAACAAGTTATACATTAATCTTCCTTTATTCTACTAACATATGTTTCTGTGTGTCAACGAATCAACACACTTCAACTGGGTTCTGTAAAAAAATAATTACTGTAATGAGAGAATAGAAGCATAGAATAAAATAGGTGTATACATGTTTTCATTAAAATAAGATATTTTCTACAGATAATAGTTATTAATAGGAAGATTACGGTATAAAGGAAGATTACTGTATAATTTGTTTTTATTTATATTCCAGTGAAGTTACTTCACTAGGATCTTTTGTTACCAAACAATCAAACCTAAATTTTGAACAGTTCGAATTTAAGTATAATTAATAAGCTGAATTAATATCAAATTTATGGTATAGAGATTTATATATGCTGACAATTAAAACAAATATTTCAAAAAATTGATATAAAGCTGTCAACAAAATCAGATTGATATTTAAATATTGTTATTGCAAAAAAAAAAACGTTTAAACTTGGTTTTATTCCATAAAACTAAAGTCTGCTTTGACAAATAAGACATCTATATATGTTAAATTATATTTTTAAATTAACTAGAAAGTTTTGAATTAAAGTTAAAAACATTTTGATTTACTGAGTTACATAGGGTAACTACAAAACTTAAAATAAAAATCTTGCAATTTTGTCCAAAACTATAGACCAGGGGCGTGTCTAGACATTTTTCTAAGGGGTTCACTTTTTTTTGTTCTTAGTTTGCCGCTTAAGTAAGCATTTCTTAGGTATAAACTGCCAATTAAGTACGCATCGTGCGTACTATGCAGTATATAGCAAACTACTTACAAATTTTTCTTTTAAATTTAAAATGTTTAAGTTTCTATATCTATTTATAAAAAAAATTATTTTTTCAAGCAATTTAATCTATAAAATTTGAAATTTCACTAAAAAAGATTTTTATACTTGTACAATTAAAATAAAAAATCTTTTAATTATAATAAAATATTTGCCTGATGGTGCAGGGATTCTAATGATGGTTTTGAAATCTCTCTGAGTTAAAAATTTCATAAAATCAAGAACTAACTTTGTGGTCAACAGATATAAAAAAATAAATAACTTAAATAAAAATATTGAAATATCATTAAATGATAAAAGAATAAATTGCTAGGTGGTGTGTTGGTCTAAAGATGATTTTTAAAACTCCCTGAGTTGAACTTTTCTAGGTTTAAATGCTTCACACAACATTATTAGGTTATGCTTTATTTTAGATGAGCACCAATATCAAGCTGAAATTATAATACATTTGATATCTTATTTAACCAAAATTTTAAGCTAAAAAACTGATACTTTGTTTTAAACAAGCTATATAAATACATAGTAAGAACTAAATTAAATTATTATAAACTAAAACATTTAATCACTTTTATTTTACAATATTATAATCAATATAAATATTGTACTGATATAATCACTTTATATTGTAAAATAAAAGCGATTAAATATTTAAGTTTTGTTAATTTATGATAGATAAGTTTACTTTTATTTATGTATTTATATAAGAAAAATTATTAGCCTAAAGTTATGATTAAATAAGACATCAAATATATTATAATTTCAGCTTTATATTGGAGCTCACCTAAAGTTAAGGATAACCCATTATCATATACAATCAACTAAGTAAAATAAAGCTAAAGTGGTTATAATAGACATTTTTTAAGTAAGAGTCTACTAACTAGTTGAAAAAAAAGTACTTAAACAAAAGTTATTTATAAAGTAACAATTTATAATAGAAACTAACAACATGTTAGTAAAAAGTTTCCCAGAAAATAAATTCTGCTTTAATTTTTTACCTATTATTACGTCACAATTAAAATTTTACTTGAAATCAATTTCAGCTGGGCAAAAAACAGCATTTTTTGTAACGGAAACTCATGATCTTTCAGTGTTATAAATTCAACAATCATTATTCAAAGTTTACCAAATAACCAAAACAAAGTCAATAAACAACGTTTTTAGTGATACTTTAAGAATTTTTTTTTTTAGGGGGTTCACAGGAAACAGGAAACCAGTCAAAACATGCCCTGCTACTTCATGTACTATCAACAATTTTTATGATGTTAGTAACATACCATAAACCACATATATTGTTTCCAAAAAATAAAGTACTATAAAAAACACAAGAATTTCTAGTAAATGAGAAGTATACACAAAATTTGTTTTAAAATTTATAAAGTAATCAAAAGATAGGAAAGAAACAGTCAAAAATATAAAACATGCGTTAAAAAGAAATAAAAAAAAGATTTTCAACAAGTAAACATACGAACTGATTAAGTGAATATTTTTTAAAGCGTTTTGTACTTTACTATTGATAACATTGCAGTAAAAAATGATTTCTGTAACTTTATAACAATATTTTAGCAAAATTATCAAAATTAGCTGTAATTATTTTAGAATCCACAAATAAAGTTTGATATAAGAAAAATAAGACAAATTGATGGCTTTTACAGCGTGCATAAACTATTTGGTATCAAGCTAATTTTTCTCATTTAAAAATTTTTGTCAATTTTTCTAGATAATTAAAAAATAATTTAACATACATATAATGTTTTTTTATATGTTTATGCCATATAAAAACCGTTTGCAACTAGAGTTATAATCAAGAACTGTGTGACATTTCAAAAATTACCGAATAATAAATTACAACGACGTCACAACTGAATCATACTATGGAAGCTGTTGATTTGAGCTGAAATTTGCTGATTTGTTTTTAAATTTGTCACCGGTTGTAACTGATTTGATTGTAAATTTTTCATCAATTGTTACTGATTTGGTTGTAATTTTGTCACCAATTGTTACTGATTTGGTTGTAAATTTGTCATATGTTATTGCTTTAATTGTAAATTTGTCACCGGTTGTAACTGATTTGGTTGTAAATTTGTCATCAATTGTTACTGATTTGGTTGTAAGTTTGTCACCAATTGTTACTGATTTGGTTGTAAATTTGTCATATTTTATTGCTTTAATTGTAAATTTGTCACCAATTGTTACTAATTTGTTTGTAAATTTGTCATATGTTATTACTTTAAGTTATTGATTTGATTGTAAACTTCTCATTAATTGTTGTTGTTGACATTAATTGTTGTTGTTGACATTAATTGTTGTTGGTAAATTAGTTGACTTCCTTGGGGTAAACAAAAGTACCTGAAAATTTTAATTGGTTAAGAAAAGTTAAATTATATTTAAAGATGTTCAAATAATGTTAAATTGTGGTAGAATAAATATCTTACATTTATTACAAGTCAACACTTTCATTTGCAAAATCTCTAAGTTTTAGTTTTAAAATTATGCAAACAAATTTCGTTCTGAATTATTAATAGCGCAAACAATATTACTTTGTATCGGCTGGTTTGTAACTTGATTTTGGTTATAAGGTACAGATGCATACACAATTCGCTGTTCAACTTGATTTCTTGACTAATTTATTGTTGTGTTACTTATTGTTTAACATATAGCTTAATTGAAATAGGAAACTTTTTACAAAAAAGCTTTAATTATAGATATAATCTTTTTTGTTTTCAGTATCTAAAATAATTTAAACCATTTAATTTTTACTTAAACTTTTAGCTCTATTACAGTAACAGAATATTTAAAAAAAATTGACTATACTAGCTCAATTTTGAAAGTAATACCACTATTTATGCTATTAAACTTAATTAAAATTTAAGCAACTCTGGAGCCTTTAGCAAAGTATAAACAACAAGTTTTATTAAAACTAATAACTAAGTTGCAACTAAAAATCAATTTATTCATATAGTTAAAAAAATTGGTAATTTACCTGTCCACAGCAGCATTTACACATACAGCAGCTATAAGCAGATAAAACTATCAACAGAACAAAATTTATACCAGCGAAGCACATTATTGCTACTTGCACTCTGTATTTCGAGTTGTACCCATCAAAATACTGATAAAAATGTTTAAAGTTTAAGTTTAAAGTTTAAAATAAAAATATTTGATGCAAACTAATATAATAATGTAGTTAACGTTTTTGTTTTAAAATATTATTTAAAATTAAATATTCACACAACAAACTAAAACGAAGAAAACTCCTCTATGTTGTAGGATTTAATAGCATAAATAACTTATTAAAATATATATTTATCAAGAGTTAAGAACTGTATACTTGAAAATTAAAGCTACTTTAACATTTCTTTGCCTGTTTTAGTAAGTAAATTGCCTATACGTAAACTTAGGTTCATTTTCTACAGACTGCTACTCTTAGACAAATTTCAAACTGTTCAGTAAAAACTAAACAAATATTAAAGAAAAAATAAAGTAGTAAGCTTTTTTAATTACTTCTTAAATTTTAGTTTAGTTACCAAAACATATTTCTGAAAACTATACAATAATAAATTAGTTAATACTTTTATAAAAATGCTTGTAACAATTCTTTATTGACCAACAAAAGCATTTGCTCAAAATATTTAGTCCTAGGACCTGGTGCACAAAATAACTTTTCGGTTATCGAGTCGCACACCACGGATACCTTTTAACGTCTTGTCCAGGACAAGTAACAACTAAACCTACTTAATATTTCCAATTGTTAAAGTATTAGGTGATGTTAATAAACTAAGCAATTGATTTATTTAGTTTGAATTTGTCACTTCAATACAGACTATAATTTCCGAAAATTTAAGCAAAATTGCATAAACAGTATAGTGTCTATACATGTGCTAGTTGTTTGAAAAAACGCATAAGTTTACCCTAGTTTTTAAAAAACTTTAAATTCATTGTAAAACATTTAAAAATGAATGTCTTAGTAGTCTTAAAAAACGTACTAATGGCTTTTTTGAATAATTTATGAGTTTTTCGTGGAAAAAAATCGAAAAAAAGCAAACTTTCGGTGATTTAGTTCACAAACTAAAAATCTCAACTAACAGTTAAAAAGTATACAAAAAATCTTAAGAAATTTGACATAACAAATTGACCAGCTTATTCATAAGAAGAAACTCAATCCTAAATGTTTTATTATTTATTCAAAAAATACCAACCCAACTCAATGAAATAGTTAAACCAGATTGAACTTGGACGAGAACGTACGACATAAAAGCTCCGGTGATGCTAAACCTCATCAACAATCCCACCTTGAAATTAGTTTATTAAAATTGATGATTCATTAAAAAACTAATTATTTTCAGTTACCAATAAGCTTTCGTGTAAGGTTTACCTGTACTTCAGTTTTTTTTTGCAAACCAATAGTTTACAAAACCTTCTTATTTCAAAAACTTGCCTTTTTTTGCGATGATGACTTTGATCCAGCAATAACTCCAAAAACCCCAGCAAGGAAAAATTGACTACAAACAAGTTTCGAAGAGCACATCAACTTAATAGTGAATTATTATTTTCAAATTAGCTATAGTTTTATTAATATAGTAGAAATAACTACTATTAACATAGTACTATTATTTTTTTTATTAAAAAAATAATTTCTACAAATTAATATACTGAAATAAAATCAAAACAATAAACAACTTTTTGAAAATTTCATAACGCTATTTTTAAGATAATAAAAGTCGAGTAGGTAAGACTACCTAAACTCTTTATACATTAAATATACGATACAACAGTGTATTTCGAAATTTATTATACAAAGTCTGTGACTTTATTTTTAAATCAATCTCATTAGTAAAATTATTTGACATTTTACTTTAGTATCGACAATTAGTATATGTATAAACCTAAGAAGTATAAAAAATTGACTTAAAAATAAATTCTCAAGTTAAAATTTTAGTATTTAACAAACCTTTTTCAAATTAAACTATTGACTAACGAAAACAGAGCACCAAATTCCGACTCCCCAAGACCTTTTATAATAGCACCGAGTCACATATTTCCAATCGTAACGACGGTAGCCAAAAATTGTGTGGTTAGTTATTAAAAAGCTTTGGTTTTCTAGCCTGCAAGCTTTAGTGAATACCTCAGCAATGCTTATACAGCACACAATAACAGAAAGAACTATTGTTGTATACTAAAAATAGAAAAAATAAAAATAATACTGAAAAGTGGTTTGAAAATAATGCAAATTTCTTTAAAGGTTACTCGTATTTATTACCACACGATAATGGAGATAACTAATGTTTTAAACTGCAATAACAAAGTTGTTCTAGCTAAAATTAATACTTTCAAAACAAACAAAGCTTTCAAAATGTATTTAACTTAAATTTTCTTTAATTAACTTCTTACCCCAAGGCCACGGACCACTTTCTTGAAATACTTGGTTTTTTCATCTTCAGCTGAATTTGTAGCACCTTCATTTTGATTCAGAGGTATTTGTACTTGGGTTATTGGTAAAGGGGCTTGGGTAGGTTGGTTCAGTTGGGTTTGCATTATAAATATTACTTAGATAAGCATAAAACTTTTTTTATTGATTAATCAGTATGAGTGAAATTGTTTCAGTTTTAAATATAATTAAGTTAGATTTCAATAAATCAGAACCTGTAAAAGCAATTTTTTAATCAAACGCTTACTACTTAACACTCACTGAAATTAATTAAATACTAAAAAAAATACTTTTTATTCGATATTTTAAAGAAATCAATGTGCTTAAATCGGCTAAATGAATTAAGTTTGTATACTTTTGTATTGCTAGCCAGCATTTTTAACCAAAAGTAACAGTTTGCAAGCGAAATTTTCTGCGATTGAGTTTTTACTTTAATAATTTATAGACAGTTCGTCTGTTTAGAATATTTTCAGCAAAAACCGGCACTTAATGTTGATCAAACTTATTCCAATAATATCTTTAATTGTTTTAAAGTCTAAAAACAACCGAATTGTATCTAACCACTATGCACTAATAACTATGACTTGAACAGTAATTTACTTAATAACTCATATTCATTTATCTTTTTTAACGATTGTATTTCAAACATTTTAACTAAAGTTACATTGCCCTTGATTAAAGTACTTATGAGTGCTTAGTTCCTAAAAGTCTTATCTAAAACTTTATTTACATTTTTTTAATTATTTTTTATTAACTAAATAAAAGTTTAGTTAGCTGTAGTATAGACTAAGATAAATATAAAAAAAAAACAGCTAAAAATAGTTTTTATAAGTATAAAAATTTAATTTTGACTGAACTCAGTTTATTGATATTGTCTATGAAGATTTTAAGCTTAACTAACTAAAAAATCATTGGTATACGATTAAAAAAAAATAAAAACAACTGTTGGAAAATATTTTTATGCAAAAAGCTATAACTAATTCAAAAATTTTTTTTTATATTCTATACTTTTCTTATAAACGATTTTATATTAACGAAGTTTTATACTTAAAATTTTTTCAGAAAAATTAGTTTTAAGTAGTAGAAAGAATAAATATACTCATAAAATACGACGAAGTTTCAGTATTTTGCGATTGTTTATTTAAAATATAGTTTTTACAAACTTAATGTTATCCTTAATGTTAAAATACTGAAGAAAGTATTTATTTTTTCAACACACTTAAGCCTAGATAATTAGTTCAAAGTTGCAATACTTATACAAAGGCTGTTTTATTTAATAATTAGTTTTATAGCTAAAAATCTATAAATTAATATCAAACAAAATAATCAGATGTGAAAATTATTTTTGTAGCTAAAAGTGACATGTTTAAATTTCTTCTATTACGCCTAAAATAATTCTAAACATTTATATAATCTATGAGCTTTATTGATATTCTTTGCTAACAAGACTATATTTTTATTTTTGTGACATTTAAAACGAAATAAAATACAATAAAGCTTGGTTAAGAAGCTTTTAACTTCTAATTTGTTTTATAAAAGGTTTTTTATTTAAATTATATTTTAAAACGCATATAATGCCTACTGTTAAATACTTTAAAGCTCCATTTATGTATTTGTTTATTGAAAACTTCTACAATACAAAATAAAGTGGTTTAGTTTGAAATTTTAAACGAACGTCGATCATATTGTTTGTAAAAACTTTAATAATTTTGCAAGAATAATAAACCTACAGGATAAGCGTTTATTTTGTATATCGTAGCAAATAAAAAGTTAAAGTTTAAGCTCACTGAAAAGTATGTTTTATATGAATGTTTTTTCTTATAACTAAAAAATCTTCTTAAAGTTATATCTATTTATGTCACTATTAAAATTAGATTAACTGAAAATATTCGCTAATGTAAATAACTTTGATAACAATTTAGTATTTAAAAAAAGTTTTTTAGTTCAAATTATTTTTTTTTTGCAAGGTTTATTTAATCTTTTGATTTAAACTTTTATTATATATAGTTTTATTTTTCTAAAAAAGTACTTTACTAAAAAAATAACTTAAAAATTTGGTCACTTTAGAAATTAATTTAAGTATATAGCTTCTTACTACGAAACTACATCGTAAACTCCAAAGTCAATGAAACTATAAAAATACTAAAACAATATACAAACTTCTATTGTTTCAGTTGAAACAACAAATCTTTAAAGTACTTTTTATAACATTACTTTTAAAAACATAAGTTTTTAAATTTTAATATTGACTGTGGACCGATTAAACTAATCTTCTTCAAGCTACTAGAACTTTTTTTTGAAATATAAGAAGTCACCCGCAAGATATAAGACAATATAAACTATATTTCATTTTTATTAGCGTCAGCAACGTTTTAATGTGAAGTTTGAAAATTCTCATTGCGGATCGTATACTTTGATTATACATCTTTACGACCAACGCAATTTTTAAAATTTAGCAAATGTAAAAGACACTCTTTAAACAAAAGCTTTTATATAATTTACCTAGCTATATATGAGTCTTACTTTTAAAAAGTTTATTATGGATTCTTCTTTATTATGCTTTTTTACATGTTGTATTGAAGGTAAAAAGTAATTCGCGGAAGATTTATGCTTGGCAAACCGAACTCTTAAGTCATAAAGGTTTTTTTAATGAGAAAAATGTAAAAAAATAATTCCCAGTATATTTAAATGTATTATTATGTTATAAAAATAATGTTTACATTTTACTTTTAATTATTAGATTTTCTGTATAAAGCTTGGCTAGAACAGTAGTTTTGTTAAAGTTTTTTGGTTAAAAATTAATAATGTAAATCAAAACTAAGTGTTTGTTAGCTTAACAAAACTTGTAGCTTTATTAAAAACATACTTTCAACATGCGTGAAAGCAATTACTTTAACCTGTGACGAAACAAAGTAAATATAGTATTTTGCCAAATAAGCAAATACTAGACAACTTGGAAAACAAAATGTAATAAACTTTTAAATTTATTTTGCTAAGTTGTCTAGAAATTTAATTGAACAGTTGTAAAAAAACAAACATGTTTTAAATTTGTTTATTCGAACTGATAAAATTATTACCATTTAGGAAGCTGTATAAAGTTTAACAGATAATTGACTTCCGAATCTTAACTATTGTGACGTAATGATGTCAATCAAAATGCATTAGTCAGATTGTTATTTGATAAATTCAAATTAATTATAAAACATTTCTAGTTATAAGTTGATGATTAGGTATTCTACTAATAAGTTTGGTTTAGATAATATTCTGATAACATATATTGCTAAGTGACAGATTCTATTTAAATCAAAATCAATGTATTAATAGTATTTAATTAAACGTTGATAATTGATTATGTTACTGATTATCGTAACTACTTTAATTTAGAAATTATAACGATAACATATATTGCTAATTGTCATTTAAAATTAGTTTACAAATTGGTTAACAATTTTATCTTTAACGGGAATAATATTTTTTTTTTAATTGAAGGTTAAAATAAACTAAATTGTAAATATTAATTAACTCGAGATAAAGCTTATCTACTATGAGATCTTTAAATAGGTTACGTTTACAGTTTTTCTAATTCTTTTTAGTTATAAATTAGATTTTGTACAGCAAGTATTTTGATAAAACATACATCACAAAAAGTTTTTATAATAAATTTGTTGTTTAAATTGTAATTAGCTAATGGTGACCAATCTTTTAAAACTCAAATTGTTAATAAGTTACATACTTATCTCCAACTTAAGTATTTAAATACGAATAACACTTATTTTTTTAAAAGTAGTACATTAAGCCTAGCTTTACTGAAATATTTAAAATTTAAAAAAGTATTTAAACGTATTTTTCCTCTTTATATTGAAATAATTGATATTATTCGTTGTTAAAATGTATGAGTAAAACTAAAGTTTTACGACAATGGGTTTGTGATATATTAATTATTTTTATTGCAAACTTGGTAAAATACATAAGATTAATTAAACTGGTAATTTATTTTTCTCACAATTGTATCTAACCTTAAAAATGACTTGTTAACTTTTACAAGCAAACGAGCTTTAAATAAAATATAAAAATCAAGGTAAATAAAAAAATGAAATTAATTCGTTTTGTCCGTTATAAAATGCAAAAACTTATTCTAAAGTGGTCTTATCAAATTATTAGCTTTTTGTTTTCTATTGTAAAAAAGTTTATTAAAGATTTTCTACTGCTTTGCACGTGTTACTCACAACTTAAATTAGTTTCATAAGCTTTGTTACTAAGCTACTATTTAAATAAACTTGAATTTTCATTTATTATAAACAAGTTACTGTGAAGTTATTACGCAACAACAAGTTTTTCTAAATGTTTGGTTTAACCAACATTGTCTAACAAGTATCTATATAAATTCTACTTTAACTTAAAACAACTATAGTAGAAATAGAATTTAATTTAAACTTTTTTTCTATAGAAATGTTTAATTAGTTTTATTATAACCGTATGAATTAAACTAAGTCTAGTAAATTTTTGTACCATTTTTAAATTATGTAAAATTGAACAAAATTGCTAATAAAAATACCACAACCAAACTAAAATTATAATCTTAGCTTTAGATGTTTGTAACTATGGTATTACTTATTTAATTTTGATAATTAAAATGACAACTAAAACTTATAATTTGACGTTAAAACTCGTTTTTCACGATTTATTTACTATGTTTTTAATAATTAATTTTTAACATTATAATTCTAAAAAAATGCATCAAGTACCAAATATTTTCCAAAATATGAAAATATAGTTAGGTTCTAAGTTTAATACAATCTACTCCATAAATTGTTCTAAGTAAGAAAAATATTTTGTATTGTCTGAATTGTAACATCAAAAATATTATTTAACATTCATATCTAAACTTTAGATAGTAAACATATAAAAACTTATCTTTATTAGAGATCTTTTAGTTGTATTAAAAAAAAAATTTCAAAAAACTTTAACAGCGTATACCAAACAATTATCAAGTATATTTATTTATTAGTTGAAGAAAGTTAATAAGCTAAAACTGATTATACAAAATAATCATAAAGACAATAAGTTTTGATTTTTAATTTTATTTTACATCCTACATTATACTATTATTATAGTCGGTTAAGGTAAAAAAAAGTCAAACTAAAAAGTTATCAACTAAAAAGTAAAAAAATTTATTGTGTTTTAATTTAAAGGCAAACAAAAATAAACCTTCAAAATACAGACAACAAAAAGTTTAAATAATTTATTACCAATATACACCTTGAACAAATCAAAACAAACTTTTATAAAAAATACAAAATAAACAGCTGTTGATACGTCATTATCTGCAGTTACCTAGCAACAAAACAAAGTTGCTAGACAACAGGAAGTAGTTATAATTTCGATGTTTCTTAAGTTTATTGAAATTGTAATGAACTTTTTGACCTTATTTGGGACGACCTTTGATACTTATTAGGTTGTTTTTAATTTTGTTACATTAGTTAGTTTGTTCGGATTACTATTCGCGTTAGTGTTTTTTCTCTTTAAAATTATTTTTAGCTTTAACCCTAAGTGAACTTTAATTTAGATGTTTTTTATCAGCTAACATGTAGTCAAATGTAATTATAGAAAATCAATATTAATATGCAAACAAAATTAAACACCTACCCTAATTTGTAACAAAATAGTAGTTTTTTTACCGGTCGTAATTATAATAATTACTTTGAGAAAGGTGATTTATATAAAGTTTTTAATAAGTGTTAAGAATAACTTTAAATTAGACCTTAATCAAAAATATTTAATCATTTTTGAAAACATAGTTAGCTTCAAGTTAAAAAAAAAGCAGTTTTAAAAATTTTTTCTTTAAATAATGCAAACAAGAAAATCTATAACGTGCATAATATTTTTTCAAGCATCTAACACTAATCCAGCATATTTCAACAAAACTAAATGTTTCAATTCAACTTTTATTGTTTTGTTTGTTAACAGTGTTGGAATTAAGATTCCAACAAAATTATTTGACTTGTTTATTGGGTGGTTTAATTCAATGCATTATTACGTCATAATAAGGAACCCTTCGCTTTGATGTGTTTTATATTTGTGACGTGAAAAGCTTTGCTTATTAGCTGATGAATTTTCAAAGAGTTTTTTTCCGCCGAAAAATATTGGAATTTTAAAATAATGTTGCATATAGTGTCTGTTTATTTCTAGAAATAAGCCTTTTATATAGCATTGTTTTATTAATTTTTCAAACATTTTTACTTATAAATAAAATATTAATGTAAAAAGTATTTGCTTTTAAGAAAATATTTTTTACATAATTACAATATTAAACTTATGCCGATCAATTTCAAATCAATACGAGTAAAAACCACAAGACTTTAGACTCGATTAAAATTTATATGTTGAAAGAAATTTATTAGCACACTACATAAAATTAAGACAAAAAAATAATTTTGAAAAACATCTTTTCAAATGAAAATACTTACAAGGTTCAATTCGGTTCAAAATACTCTTTGTTGGGTTCAAAAGTGTTCATTTTTGTTAAGAAGATAAGTTCTCAGATAAAATGTATTTAAGGTATACTTTAATCTATAATTACTTTTAGTAATTTAATCTAACGCTTTTAGATCTTATAAATCACTAAAATTATAAATATTTTTGTTTTAAAGTTTTATGCTTTATTTTATTATTTATTACTTTAGGAGTTTTAAGCAAAAATTATTAATACTTAAACCGATGAATTTTTATTGTACACCAGTTTTATAATACACATAAACTAAAAGTGTGTAAAATTTTATAGACTACCAATACTTATAGTAATTTATTTAAAAGTACAGTAATCTCTCGCTTATTTACGCACATTGTGTCCACAGAAAAAGTGCGTAAAGATATGAGAGATCGTAAAGAAACGAGAGGTACCAAATATACTCACTATAATGGCTGTTTTTTGATATTGCTTCAAGTTAAAAGCAGACTGGGCATTTTCCCGCTTTTAACTTTTTGTTTACTTAATTTATAAAAATGAAAACAACAGATAAAACTATACACATATTAAAAAAAAGGATAAAAATTTCTATAAAATAATAATTATACGAGTAGAAATAATTTTACTATTTTAATAATAAGTAGAAATTATCTTTATCTTTATTTATATGTGACATTAATATTCTATTCTACTTAGCAAATTCAATTTATAATTAAGAATTTCTTTACAATTATAAAATGGTGTTTATTAATATATAGAGCAAGACTGCTGTATTATTTCTTTGTGTTAAACTCTCATTATTTTATTATACTTTCATTATTAAACACAGTCATGTTTATTTCAGAATTTTGATTTAATCTCTTATTGTTAACAAAATTTCTGATATACTGAGGTATAAGTAAATGTTTATCAATTAGTCAAGGAACATAAATTTACAAAGTCTAAAGATATAGAGAGGTGTGTTAGCATTCAAAAACATATTTTAATTTAAAAATTCACATTAAACCTAATTTGTGCAATATTAAAAAAAAATAAAATTTTTATTTTCTGAATTTTATAGAATTCTGAAATGCGTAACTAAACGAGATTGCGTAACGTCACGAGTGCGTAAAGATCCGAGAGGCTACTGTATACATAAATTTATTTTAACTCATACAATTTACCATAACTTTTAAAAAAGATATAAAAAAAGTTATAAATGAATAAATACACATTAAAAACTAATCTTTGAAAAAAAAACTCTAATGTTTTAGATGAATGTTAAGAAGTTTATAAATATTTTACTTTCATAAGTAATAAATATAAATATTTTAACTTTAAAGTGATTATATTTTAAAGAGTCTAAAAGAGGTAAGTAATAATAAAATTAATGTAAACTAATAATAAATAAAACATTATTATTTGTATGCTGAGTTACTTTAAACCATTCAAAAATGCAATCCGTTTTAAACTTTAGGCAAATCTCATAATCTGAAATTAGCTTTTTACAAAAAGTAATATCACGTCAATGTTTTATACGTTAAATAAGCAAATAAGATAATGGCCCTATTTCTTATGAAGGTGGTAAAAATTCATGGCAACAAAAAAAAAAACTAGCTGGCCAGTGGTATTTAGATTGTAAAATAGCCAGTTTGAAACTAAAAACTATTATAATTGATTTTGACCTCAACCAATGGTTATAGACTCTATAATATAGAGTTTTTATGGGTTAAACAACCTTAATGGATATAACAATAAATCTCAGTAAAGATTTTTATACTTTTAAACTCTATAAAAACCTTTTTACATATTAGGTAGTGTAAAGGTTTAAACATTTTATTAAGCTAACAACCATTTACTAGATCAGAGCTAAATACATTTAAATGTTAGACATTGCTCAACTAAACTGAAATTTTTAACCTTCTATTTTTACATTTTTTAATAGTTTTCGTTTATCTCAACCAAATAATAGGTAGATTTAATAACATATAAATTAAAACTTGTTAAGCAAATAAGCATAAATAATAATTAAAAAGCATACATTTTTAGATTAAATTAGTATTCAATATTTACTGTTTATTAGCAGAAAGAATTGATCCTGTTTCAAAACTAAAATATATTAGTTAAGCGTTTGTTGTTTTCATTGTAGTATATGTTGTTAACTAATTTTTGTCGTTTTAGTTCCGTTAAAGTCAAAAAGTATACAGTTAAAAAAAAATCGGTTAATTATAAAAAACATGTTTTAAAGAATTTTTTTGATAAATTATTAAAAACAAACAAAAAAATATCAAGAATACGTTCCTGACATAATTAGTATTAGTCTTTTAAGTAGTTGTTAAAAGCTGTGTTACGATCAAAAGAACAACTAAAACAATAAATATCAAATAGATTAAATCATGCAGACAATAGATTAAAGGTTTTACGTTTTATTCCGACTAATTTCTACGAAAATGGGGCCACTCTAAACATGAGTCACCCAATAACTCGAACTTCCTTTCATGTAAAAATATTTGATCCTATTGTTTGTAAAAGGAAAGATAATCGTACAATGGGCAAGATCTTTACAAACAGTATTCAAAGACTTATGAATTTACAAACAATATTAAAACTTTATCTTTGGATTTTGTTGTTTTTGTAGTAATTTTTTTTTAATGGAGTTTACTTAGCATAAGTCACTCAGTTTGGTTTATAAACTCGATTTAAAAAAGTATTTTTGTAAACAAATCGAACTAAAATGACTATCATAACCTTAATATTACTAATATTTAAAATTATAGAACGTGATTACCTACTTTTAAAATTGTATAATAAAAAAGTATTCAAATAAATGAACCATAAGGTACACAAGTCTATTTATCACAAGTCAGAAAATTTAAAAAAACAAAGCTAAAAATATATTCATAGCCTAAAAAGCAGAAGTTTTCAAACAAACAATTTTTGTTTAATAACGGATTCATTTGTATATATGAGTCAAACCTTTTTAAGATAAATTGTATTAAATGATGTAAAAAGTTAAAACATTATAAATCACTTTTCACTGATTTATGTTCTGATAAAAACCAGAAAAAACATTTTTAACCTTCATTTATTATATTTAAGTCGTTTTTGTAATTTATTAAATTTGTAAAAAAAATAAGTAGAATAAATTAAAATGAAGAAAAACAGAATGAATTATTCCAATAAATCAAGTTAAAGAATAAAAAAGATGAATAGGTTCATTCACCATAATGGTAAACAATATGTTTCGGTTATTTGGTGAAAAAAATTAAGATATCAAATGTTCGAAAGTTTTAACCTTGACTTAGCTGTTTAAAAACAGACTCATTTATAAAAACGAAACTAACATTATTAAGATAAACTTAGTTAAATAACCAAAAATTGATTAGAATGTTGTCAATCAAAATTTTTCGATTCTGTTTTTGTTTTGGTTTTGAAAATTTTTATAAACTTGATTCTTTAAATTTTAAAGTGATTGTAAAATACTTTTAAGTTATCTACTTAAAAACAAACTCATTAGTATAAATTAATCAAGTTAAAAAAATAAAACAAGCTTAGTTTAATTAAGCTCGATAATAGGAAATATTTATAATATAAAAGTAATAAAACTTGTAGACGGCTTAAGTCATACACAAAAGTGGTTATAACCTAAACTTGACTTATAATATTACTCAGAAGTTTTATTTGTTCATGTGAGTCAGAAAACTTTTGCAAATGATAAACTTGAATAATCTTTAATTGAATAACTTCAATCAAGTTATTTTGTTTTTATATGAACCGTAATAAATTCTAACACCAAAACAAACCCTTATAAATCAAATCTTGAATTTAAAAAAATATTACTATTTCGAGCTTTAAAATTTATTTAATGCTTCGCTAATATAGTAAGGGTGATATCTTTAACTTGTTGTTCGTTTAATTTCTTGCAAGTTTATCTTAAAAAAATAAATACGTTAATTTAATTTTGATTATATATAAACTCTAAGTTTTTATTGAATAATATCTTGAATAAATAAAAACGTTCTGATTTTTAATTGATTTACATTTAACTTCCAAAACTGTTTTTTATACAACTTATAACACGTTATAATGACATAAAAAAAAAAAATTATACAGTATAGATTTGATTATTCCTTTTTAAAACATTGATAGAATCTAAAAATCCTATAAAAAAATAAAGACTATAGAGTTTTAAGAAAAAGATTAAATTAATTTTTTTTTATTTTTTTAAACGTTTGCTAACTTTTTCTTGATACTTGCAAATTTATCATGTTTACGTTATTTGAATTATTTATTATCGAATTTAAGCGGAATTTTTGAAAACTGCTTTGTAGTTGTTGTTTAAGTTTTGTAAATATCTATAAACTAATAAAATCCAGTTTTACACTAAATTTAAGCGAAAAAAAGTAAAACAAATATGTTTCTAAGAGTTGAAGCGAAAATCAAAGAAAGGTAGCTTTTTTAACTGACAAAATTAAGCCTAACGCACAATTTAGAAAACAAAGTGTCAATAAAGTAGTTTAGATCGAAAGTCAAGACAAATAATTACTTAAACGTGACAAAAAAAATTTTAATCTTGTAAACTCCGACAAAATTTTTTTTCATCTATTTTTTAAAAACAAGCAAATAAAATCTAATTACACGTACCATTGTAGCTTGTCAGTTATTTAAAAATATTTTAAATTTAGATTCACACAGAAAATAGTTTCGAAAAGTTTTGAAAAAAGCGTGTTAAATTTTATTAGAAAATTATTTTATAATAGTTAATAAAAAAAGTATCATGTTTGAAATGACAAAAGGTAAAAGTAGGTTATATAAGTTGTGAAAAAACTCAAAGCATTTTTTGTTCTTATATAAGAAGTAGATAAAAACTAGAATGTGTTAACTATCAACGATTTCCATCATTATAAGAGAAAAATTTAAAACCTTTTTTTATGAATATTTTATTATGGTAGTTATATAAAAACTTTTTGATAAAGCTAAACTTACAATACTTTTAATAAAATATGATTCATAAACCAGGTCGTATAACATATAGGCTTTTAAACCTTATTACTTGTAATTGATTTTCATATGTATAATACTTCATTAAATTTTCATTGTAAGTAAAAATTTGCTTAGAAGAAAATAAAGAAAATATCTTATATAAGTTTACATAACAACATTTATTTTATTTTTAAATGTAATAAAGTTTACACTTTTAGGCGTTGTATAACAAAACTCTTTCATAATTTAGTTTTTTTGTTAGCTTAATTGTTTAACAATGGGCAATACATTGAAGGATTTTAGTAATTTCGACTTAGTCAAAGTTTATAAACTTAATTTTTGTTGGAACTTTACCCTTTTGTAATTTGAGTTTAGATATTTTAAGATAATAAGCATTTTCAAAACGACCTAACTAAACTTATAAAATATTTACTTACTAATTAGTACACAGTTATTTTAAAATTGAATCATGTGTTTTAGTTAACTTTATTTTAAATAAGTAACTTTAATTAAACCATAAAATTAACACCTGTTTTCCAGTAAAAATATTCGAAAGAAATTGTATAAATTAAGATTTTTTTTCCAATTAAAAAACTAAAGTTCATTAAAAAGTTGATGAACTCTACAGTCTACACAATATATATATATATATATATATATATATATATATATATATAATTTATTCAAATGGCGATTTTAAAAATTCTGGAACATATGTTTATTTTAAAGCCCTTCAAGTGGGCTCAGTTGAAAGTGTTTACGTTTAAACATTAACCTTATTTTATATATATATATATATATATATATATATATGTATATATATATATATAAAGTTATAGTTATTGAATACTCGAATACTTTGTTTGAAGGTTCTCTATTAAAATCACGATAACTTAAATATTTTAATCAACTTTTTGCTGTTACAAACTTTCACTATTGTGAAAATTTCTTGTGATTATATAAGTTTTTTACTCTTTTTTTGTTTTTAAAACGTTCAAAACAAAAGTTAACATAGATTCAAAAATACTTATTGAACTATTTGTTATCATTATCTAAACTTTATTTTGTACACTTGTAAAAATATTAGTTTCAATGTTTAAATTATCCCAACCCTTTGTATAAATAACATAATTAATTCAAAAAGTATACTTTAAAAAACCTTATCAGTCTTTATTTAAGAGTGTTTAAAGCATAGGAAGTTATTTAAATTACTAAAGCAACAAAAAAATTTTATAGCTGATCCAGTTGCGTTAAACAACTCCTCTGTAGAAAAATTAATTTAAAGTTTTTATTATAGATCAAAACCCAAAAGTAAATTGCGTACAAATCTTAAATAATGAATAAAAGTTTAAAAGAATGACAATATATCAATCAAAGTTTGAAAATAAAATGAAATCATAATGAGATTGATTCAAGTAATTGGTTGTGTAAAGAAATTAAAAAAAAACGATTATTTAGGTATCGATCATAAATTATGATCAATCATTTGATTTTCATACAACAAACATTTATTACTTTCATGCTTTAACGCTTTTAAGTGCCATGGCTAGATAAAAGCTAGATTTTTTATCATTAAAATAACAATAAATGGCTTTAAGAAAACAGCAGTATTCAGTATGGAATATTTTTCTTTCAAACGTAGAAAAAAGTTGATTAAATTGTTTCGTGTTAACATTTAAAAATAGATTAAAGAATAGTCTAAAACTCATTATGTTTAACATGACTTTTGATAAAAAAAAATATTTTGACTTTATACTTTTCGTTATATTCAATCTAACTTTTGGTCAAATAGGATAGAAATAGATAAGAGTTTTATATCAAAAAGTAGGTTCTAATGATTATTACTTTTTAAATTAACAAAAAAAACTTTATTTAATAAAAAGGTCATAAAACCTAAAGAAATCATTTAATCAAACACGTATAAAATTTTCTTTGTCATTAAGCTTACTTTTTTATAAATTTTCTGATTTTATGTTTATTTAGTACAGAACAGAGGATAAACTAGGGTTTTCTTAAGTAGGTAATATTGCTTTTTTGGGTGCGAATTCGGCTATTAGAGATAAGTTATTAGTAAAGAATTATAATGTAATTGAGTAATTTTAGAGTACGGCAGGCAACATTTAAAAAAGGGGTGATTATAAAATTGAGATTGGGAAACCCTGGGTAAAACAAATTTACAAAAAACTACTATTCATCGGCCAAAATTTGTTTAAAACTTGCAATGTAATTCAGAAAGTTACATTGCAACATATTATATTGCACTGTGGTAAACAACCGTTTAAAAGTTTACTTTGAATATTATTTATTATATTACGGACTTATTTACTTATATACGGATAATTGCATTATACACTGTAGATACCACTAAGAAATCTTTAAACGGTTGAATTAGCATCATTAGAATTAGAAGTATAGCGACTGGTATTGTATGATAAATGTTGTTGTGTAATAATATATTAGTTTTATCTCCAGTATTAGAATAAATACATCAATGGAAATCACTTGGATTACAGTGAATAGTAATCTAGGTGTAATCTTTCCTTTTTCTTGGAATTCTGTCTTTGTTCATTCAACCATAAAAACACGCAAATTTTGTGAAATTTTGATGAACGCATGTTAAACGGTAACTTCATGTCATTCAAAACAGAATTTCAAAACAGAAAGTATAAACGTATATAACGTTTAAACTTTTTCGCTTTTTTGTAACTTAAAAAACATTTTTGTTTATAACAAAAGACAAACGTATATCCACAAAATTGTAAGTCTCAATTACTTATTTCTGTAACTGTTACACTTTTCTACAAACTAATAATTATAACTTTCATCTAAAAATGCGTTATAAGTCTTAATTTTCTGTGTATGTGACAAAATACTTCTTTTTATTATTTATTATTTGAAATTAGTAAAATCACAATTGAACTAAAAAGTAGAGCATAGTTACACCGTTTAATTGCTTTTATGATGTCATATTACGCAATATTAAAATCATAAAAGTTTTTGTATTCAGCTGTTGCTTGAATGAATGCAAAAATTCTATGTGCTTCTTGTATGGTGGATATATTCTATGCCAATAAATTCAGATAAAGAACTGATAAGGTTATTTTAGGTGCATTTAGGTCTTTAAACTAATGATATAGAAAAAGTTGTCTTAAAAATATTTTGTTTTGTTTTATACAAAAGTTGTTTTAAACCAGTTAGCTGTCTGGAACGAGAATTTATTTAATATTTTAGAAAAATGAAATAAACGTATAAGCAACAAAATTGTTAAAAGTAAATAGATCATGTTAAGGAATACTTCTTAAATCATTACAATTAATTAGTTTTATGTTCATTAATTTTTATTTAGTTATCTAGCTATATTAACTACACATATGCTGAACCACTGAAACCTTTTAAATATATGAAAAGAGATTTAAAAAATAAAAGTAGTAGAAATTATGCTGCAGTAGCTTAACTTTATGTTAATTTTATCTTTGCAGCAAGTATAAATTCCACAGGAGAAATAATTGAGGCAATTTAAACAAGCTTTGTTTTAAAAATATTTTAAACAACATTCACACTTAAATATTAAGCATTCAAGTTATAAGCCTCAATTAAGCATAGAACTAAAAACTTTGACAACAGGGAACTTTTTAATTGTTAAAATATGTTCCATCTTTCAGAAATAGTATTTCTGTATTTAGGTACATAAAATATGCATTAAGTAACTAGATTTCTGAGAATAAACTCTAATGACAAAGTGTGTGTGAACTTTTATAATTTCTGAAGTTTTGATTATATAATTTCTTATTTATATTTCTTATTATTAATTTTATTAATTCTTTTTTTCTTTTAATATATGACTGCTCATAAGAATTTTTTAACATAAACAAGTGAAGTTTACATTTAGAACTTAAATAAGTTTTTGAAATAATCTTACGGCCTTAAAAATGAACAACATAGCATTTGTTTTCTAAACAAGTTTGTATAATGAAAATGTACTTTTAACAATTGTTTAATTTTTATTTTAAACAAAATCGAAGATTACTATCATTAATGAAATTAAAAGCTTTAAAACTTAATACAAAAAGCACAAATAAAGCTTTTATGTTAATAAAATATTTAAATAATGATCAGGATTGATCTTAACAAACACTTTAAAGTTATGGAAATATAAAAAAATTATTGACTTTTTAATACCTAAATGTACAAAAGTAAAAGTTTTTATGTTGCTAAAGTGCTTATAAAGTTTAAACGTAACAAAAGTAAACGTCAACTATTATTGTTATTTACTTCACATGGTGTATTAAAAAGCATCAGTTGTTAAAGCTATTTATTATATTGTATGTTTTTATAGAATTCAACAATCTATATTATTCTATACTTATAAAAGAAAATTGATACATATTTTTTGTATGCTATAGTGCGCTTTTTTTATAAAAAAAAACTATATATACTGCTCTCTTATGTCTAAATATTTCAAAGCTTAATAATGCCAAAAAGTTTCAAAACTGAAAACCAAAAAACACATGTGAAATTTTAGTTTTACTTTTAATGGGTAAAGTTGTCAACCACAACAAATAAAGTTTGCTCTAAATGGTGTTCATAGAGTTTTAAGATTTCTACCTGGATATTAAAAACTTAATATCAGAAAAAACAAGCTATGACCAAGTTATTAACGAAGTTTGAAAACAAACTAACTTTAGACTTAAAAAACTTTGAGTGGTGTTTTATGTATACTGCAGAGATAAACTATAATGACCTTTATGAAGTGAAACGATACATTTCAATTTGTTCTTTATTCGAACATTTAAGAAGATTTTATCGGCGTTTAATACCACTTAAGTGTTCATTATATTTATTTTTACAACAGTAACTTTTGTTTATTGTTTATGACGAAACATTTAATAAATATTCTTAATTTTCATTTTATATTTTTTTCAACGATTTAAAAGTACTGTATGTATCATTCTTTTTCATTTTAAAACTTTTTATATGAATGGCTTTAGTCGTGTTTTTATTCTTTTGTTTCAAACGCTTTTTTGTTTTGAAGTATTTGTCTATTATTTATGTTTATATTCGATAACAGTGTATCAATGGTTTTGATTGTTAATTTGATCTTTTTATCTTTGTGTGCATGTTTTTAAAAGCTGTGTCTAGTACTTCTGTCTTTTTCAAATTAGTTTTAAACAATACTGGTATTTAAAATGTTTATTATTGCATAGATAAGAATAATCATGATATTTAAAACTTGAATCATATTTTAGTTGTTACTTCAATTTTCTTTTTAATCCACATCATTTCTTCTTAAAAATTATAAAATGTATTTTGTTACAATGATACATTCTGATTAGCTTTAATTGTTTTCTTAATCCTTTGTTTTTTTTAAGTAATCAAATAGATTATAACGATACAGATGTTTAATATTTCCTTGTTTTAAATCTGTACTTTAGAGTTTTAGAATGTTGTTCGTGGTATAAATTTGAAAATAATTTTCAACTATTATTTATCAATTACTACTTATAAAACAAACATAATAATATATACTGATTTATTCCGATAATAAAAACTTCACGTACCAATGATTTTAAGCATGTTATAAATTTTTTCCTTATAAACTTAATTAAAACATTGTATGTTTTTTATAAGTAACCGGAAACACTAAAACAATAGTTATGTTCTAATGAAAATATATTTATGTAGTATGTATATTAAGTTAAAGTGTCATTACATTTGTAATTCGTTTCAAAGTATTAAAATAAAAACAGTTTGATAATTTAACTGGCTAACTTATTTATAATTTTTCTAGGCTTATCTTATTTAATTGGACAATCTTGAGAATTTTAAACGTAATTTCGAAATTCCTGACTTGGAGTTTATACATGAATAATGTAATAATTGTTTGATTGTTACTGCTGTTAGTATAATAATGTAGTTGTATGAATTATTACTTTGTATTTCTGACAGCTGAAGCATATTTTACTTAAAAAGATTGATTACTTACAATTACGATCATTAAATCTAATAATAATGCTTCTAGCTTTTAAAATATATAATTTTTTTTGTATTGCAAAAAAATATTATCAAACTATGTAGTTATCATATAGCTAAGGTTAAATGCTTTTTCATTTTTAATGTTGCTACTGTAATTTATCTTTGATCTTTTTATTTAGTGTGCATTAAAAATTTCATGTTATAAAATAATTGTTTTTAACTTATAAAACATAAATCATTATTCTTAAAATTAAACTTTATTAGAATGTTTTAACTACTTTTTATGTGCTAGTATCTTTAACCCTAGAGATCTAAAACTTTACTTTAAAATAATTAATCATTAAGCTTTGTAAGTTTTCATACAAAAAATATATAAATAATTTTTAATTATTATATAATTAAACATTAATCAATTTAAAACCACATATTCAGTTAGCTTAAGCACATTCTTAAATGTATTTAAATAGCAAAGGGTAAAACCTAATTTTTTAAAAGATATACATTCAAGAGCTGTAACATATTGTAAGGTTAGACAAGTTTAACTTATATGTAAGGTTAATAAAAATCTGGTTAAACGTATGTTACTAAACAATTGCAAGTGTAACAAATAATTGTCAAGTAATAACTAAGAATTATTTTATATAGTAAACAAAGACAAATGTGTAAGTGCTTAAATGTGTAAATGCTAAAAAAAAAATATTTAAACTTCAAACAGCCAAAATACCTGTTTAAATAAAACAAAAAAGGAGTGAATACTTTCAAACTGTTATGTGAAGTTTCAACAAGATTTTAATGATAACATTGTCAAATTTTTTACAAGTAAAATGTATGGCAGTTGGAAATGTTTGCTGCAAATATATTTTACACAAAAGATTTACTTATTTGTTTTACTTGTCTTGAAAATAGTTTGTTAATTTTCCGTTGCAACTTCTATTCGGCGCCTTTTATTATTAAAGAAAAATAATTTCTTGGCTTCTTGAAACTCTAGAAATAGTATATAGTAAAAAATATTTTTGTATACACATAAATCGAGTTCAAGTGTTAATAATGTTTTTTTCAAAAACAATTTTTCTGTCTTGGTAAATATCGTGATAGTTAGAAATGATTACTAAAAGTTTTAAATTATAATTTAATTTTTTATTTTAAAAGATAGTTTCTGTGCCCCTTTACTTTATAAAAATAATCTAATTAGTAAAAAATTTTCTACAGAAGTTAAGCCGAATTATTCTTTTTACAAACAACACCTATTCGTTGAAAAAAGTTTCTGACTAATTAATACTAAATACTTTTCTTAAACTTGAAATAAAGTTAATCTTCTTGATAATAAAATAATGTTTGTGCGATTGCTACGACAGTACTATTATAACAAATTGCAAAAATATGGCATTAAAAGTTTTTTCTGTAAAATAGAAAACTAAATTACACAAAAATGTTTTCTATTTTTGTATTATGTTAAGAGAAAATCGCAAACTTATAAACATAAAAATATCTATGTTACTTATTTTTAAACTTGCCCAAAATAAAAATTTAAAGATGCGATGTAAAATTGAATGGAATATTTCAAAATAAAATAAAATACGTAAACAAATTTATTTACAACTATCATGACTATTTTGTGTTTGTTTGTTTTTAAAAATATATAATTAAAGTAAATTAGATTTAAAATTTTATTCAAAAAGTTGTCTGAACATTTTAGATTAGTCTATGTGTACTTAAATAGCCTCTAAGAAATAGACAGCCACTTTAAGTGATACTTCAAATGAAGTTATACATGTAAAAGCTTGTGTAAAATTAGCTATCAGTGTGATTAACTAGAATACTTGAAACAAAACATTAATTGAACTGAATTTGAACTTTGTAGCTAGCATTAAACATAATTATTCATAAGATGACTTTTATTGAAAAATAAGTTTCAATTAACGTCAAAGTATATCAATAAAACTTTTATATGTTTATGCAAGAATATCACAATAACAAGAAACCATCAAAAATAAAATCGAACAGCGCATTTATAAATATGATGCGATTAACTTTTTTATCTTTTGGTTTGTTTATTTTCAATATTGATTTCATAGCTGAAACTTAATTTAAATCTGATTTCAGGCTTTGAAATTACAAAACTAAATTAAATATAAGCTCTAATCATCAACTAGCTTTAGAATTATTGTCTATTCGTACTAGACTTAGCTTGAATATTTTCCTATGAATTAGTTTAACGAAGTTTGTATATAAATTCAAAAGTTCAATAGACCTTTATCAATTACACAATTACTACTCATAAGTCGTTATCATAAATAAAACAAGTTGATTTTGAGATATTTAAAACTGTGTAAAACGTAGTTTATAAAAACCGATAACTTTCGTTTTGAAGTTCATAGTTTTCTATAAACAAATAAGTTGTTATTTATTAGTTTGTGTTGGACAAGTCGTTTTTAAGTAATTTTTAGTTGTTATAAAATGAAGGTATAAATTTACTTCGCTTGTGACTGAATAATTAATTTGTCTATTTAAAATTTATTTGTCTATTTAACTTAAATGGAAATAAATGTGAGAATAATTGATTTTTAGAATAAATATTTCAAAGAGATTATTTCAAAGAGAGCCTCTGTAAAGTAATGCTAAAAAATATTTATTCACGCTTTATTTTGTGTTTAAACCCTTTTTTTTTTTGTTATATATTAGTTATACAAGTGATCTTATTAAAGTTGTTGTTGTTTTACAAGAAATTGTTTCAAATATTATATAAATTCTAAGAATATGTTGATATAATAACAAAAACGAAATAAACTTAGGGTATATATTACCGATTTTATAAAAAAACTATATTTCAGTTTATACATTTGAAAAATAAAACCAAACTAACATATTTTTTTTTCTATATGATTAGGTCAAAAAGAAATAAAAATAGTAAGGCAAGATTATATTTTATTAATATAACCTTTATATGACTAGTCTTTCAATCAAAATATCGAGAAAACGTTAAATATATGTTGTTTTTGTGCATTTACTTGTGTATTAATTTAACTTAAAATGAACGCTTATTTCAGAACAATGAGAAAATTAAAAGTTTAAATATATCAGTTTCTTTTTTGCAAAAAAGTCAAAAAGTATTAGTATTACAACTAAAAAAAACTACAGTTAATTTAGTTTATTTAAGTAACAATTTTACCATATAAATGGTTTTAGATGGTTTTAGTTCGAATACACTTATCATATTTCAAAGACATTTCTTCTTTTTTTTGGCTTACCGTCATTGATCTTTCAACGTTAAAGTAAATGATCGAAAATTATTGACCATATAATCTTTATAATAAAACTAAAACTTTATGAATTTTAAATATTTTTACAAATCTATATATTTTATGTTTTTATAACCCGATAAGAACTGTATAAGTTAAGGTTTGATACAACTATTTTTATGAAGTTACAAAACAAGTGTATTGAGCTCTAACAAAATTGACCTTAAAATAATCAAATGTATTAGATGACAAAGATAAATATTCGGTGTTAAGTATTTTCACTTTGATCTTTCAACGTAATGACTTAAAATTAAATCAAAGGAGTTTTTTCTTGAAGTTGTTAACAATGCTAAAATTATTTTAGACTAAAATGAATATACCAATCTCAGTTTATTTTTCTGTGATATTTTTATGTTTCAAAAATAATCTTTAAATAATTTTCTGATTTAAATAATGCAATTTTAATATAGTGGTCAATATTATAACTTTTCTCATTTTTGTTTTATTGCTTATGTATTAATATGTTTTATGTTTTAATAAAAGAAAAGTTATATCCAATAAAAATTTAAATTTTTTTCAATTATGAATCTAGCACAATTTGTTTAGGGGTTAACTTGCTATAATGATAAACGTGTGTTTTAATTTAATAGGATTTAAATGGATTAAAAGTTATTAAAACAGATTTATATGTAATGCTACACTCGTTTTTATACCACAAAACCTCAGTTATTTTAAATAGTCTTAAAATTTATAATTTCAGTCAAATATTATTAGTTATAATTCAGAATTAAACAATACTTAAACATAACATTTATAAAGGCATTTTGTTAATTTAAATACTATTCGCATATATAAATAGTTAAATTATTTCTTATCGGTACATAGTTTATTTATGTTTTAGTGCTTATAATTACCAAACCATTAAGTATAAAGAACAAATAGAAACGATTGCTTACTTTATAAAAAAAATATTTTAGTCTTGAATGTAAGATGAACTGTTTCTATAAAGTGATATTATATCTCAATTTAATATAAATATAAAACTTTTTGTTTATTATTTGTTGTTTTATAGTTCACTTGGACTTTATAAACTTTTTTATCATTTAAATAAAAATTAAAATAACTCAACTATAACTTAAGTTAAAATTAAGAAAACAAATATATTATACTTAAAGTTGTAAAGTTATATTTTTACACTTTAAAGTGTTCTATAAAGCTCTAAAACATTCAAATCTTTTAATACATAATAATCCTTTTTTTATACATGTTTTTGTTACCACATGCATTTTGATGACAAATTTCTTGGAAATATGTATCAAAGCATTGTTTTGTCATAGTAACAGATGTTTTTACACAGGTGTTACTAATCTGCTGGTATTTACTCAGTAATTCGATGCTTCCTTAGTTGCTATGACAACCTTTATTGTTGCTGTTGCTATGTAAATAAACACTTTTGAAAAAGAAGCTGTTTTCATGAATTTCTTGAATATTTATAAAATTTTTTTATTAAGGATTTATGCAGCATTAAACTCATAATAAAATAAAAAGTATTACTATTTTGTAATAAACTTTGGAAACAAGTTAATATTTTCTACCATTATCTACTAAGAATTTTAGTTTGTTAACAACAATGAATTTTGTTGTTTAGAACATTTAAGATTAAATCATTTTATTGCCTCACATACTTGAAGAATCACAGGGACTTATATTTTGTATTAGACACTAACAGTGTTCACTAATAGTTTAAAACCTAATGTATGATGATAATAGTCTTCTATATGCTACGTTTTTATTTGGAATTTTTCGTATACTTAAATATGTTTAAAACTATAATAGTATTGCTATTTGCCCATTAAACAGTAATATTTTCTCAATAAATTAAGTCTGACAAACAATTTATTAACTATTGATGCATTATTTCAAAACAGCAGTGATGTAATTTCATCTTTTTTTCTGGTCATCCGTTATATAGTACAATGGAAACTGTAAATAATTTCTTGTTTCTTTTACTATTTCGTTACTACGACCACATTTATTCTTTAAAATTGATGTGTAAACAAGCTAATTTGGCAGGAGGATTGTAATTATAAATTTTTGGTAACTTTTACCAAAAAAAATTTATACTTTGTTTACGTAGGTTTACGCATCAGTTAATTTATGAATGAAGCACATTGTCATTTTTTTTTTAAGAAGCCTTTGTAAACAAAAAAAGTTTAATGTTTTCACTTGCACCCTTCTACATAAATAATTTGTTAACTTTGTAAATACCCTTTATATTAATAAATTCATAATTTAAACAATATATTTTTTTTATTAAATTTTACACCTGTCTAGCTTTGAACGAAATGTTGATATTTCTTTGACAAAACAGTATGTTGTAAACAACAGTACAAAAACAAAGTTGATTAAAAAAAGCTTTTTTTATCACAAAATGACCTTAGCTTAAAAAATAATAATTATTTAATTTAACTAAAAGTATGACGGTAGGCTTGGATATATAATGATACAAATAGAAAAGCTATAAAGAAAACATTGTGTGTTCTATAGTATTACTCAATTCATATTTTGCAGTGGTCTAAAATGATTCGTTGCCTTTTAATTTTGTTTGAAATGTTTTGAAACATTTTATTTTAGCACAAAACGCTAAATCTGTTAACAACCAAATTATTTAGTATTTGTCTATTACAAGTGACGTTTATTCTAGTGAAATGTTAAAACTGTAACACTATTTTTTTACAAAAACTTTGATAAAAGAATAATGTAATAAATAATATATGTACATATTAAAAAATAAAAAATATGAAACCTTTATAATGTGTAATGAATTAAGTAAATATGAAACTCGTTAAAAATTTGTGACCTTTTTTAAGTATATTAGATATATAAAAGTAGTTATTAAATGTATTCCATTTTTCTGAAAAATACTTGTTTGGTAAAGTACTGAATTTCTATAATATCTATGTTTAGTATGTAACAAATTATCTTATTTTAAATTAAAATATGCTATAACTTCGTCAATAGTTCGAGATTAAAATTACAAAGTTTTTATTCTTATTAAGAATCAATATTTCTATGAACATTATAACTTTGTGGAAACAATATTTTTACACTTATTTTTCGTAGTTAAACCAGTTTGTTGTTGAGATATATATATTTTATTAAGTAGTGAAATAAAAAACTTGAAGTTTAAAACAGCAAATATTCAGACTGTCTGAAATATTTTTGGTTTTGTGGTAAAGGTAATAAAATATAATTTGTGTTTAATGCTATTTTAATTATGTTTAATTTACTATGGTACTGTAAAATTGAAAGCAAGTGTTTTATTTTATACCAATTTATAACCAAAATCATACTTTAGAGAAACTTTACAATATTTTTAAAGTTTAAATCATTACTAAAAGTTAGTTTAAATCAAAAATAAATTATTTATGTCGTAGTCATTAAAGAAGATGTAGAACAATTACACATTTTCAATACTTTTAAACTTTATAGAGTTTTCATTATAGAGATATTTAGTTTAACAAAAAAACTTTAAATTTTTCTTTTTTTTTTTACGACGAAAAGAAAAGTTAAATTTTTTTTTTGTATTCTCTAAGAAAATAATTTCGTATACATTTTGGTAAAAGAAATATATATAAGACGTTTTAGAGGAAATTATTAAGGTGATACTGTTTAAGTTAAATATTCTAAATATTTTGATACAGTAAATGAAACCAAAAGTTAAATGCATTTAAAAATTAAATTAAATCATAGTCACCTCAATTTATAATACTTTTTATTAAAAAATATTGTTATTTTTAAGAGTTTCATGAACATTTTATTTTATTCTCTCGTATTATCTAACAATGTAAAAGAAAAATCAAGCATTAGGAAAAAACACTTGAATAGTCGTATTAAAAATAGAAATTAAAAAAAATAGAGTCTCAAAAAATCTAAAGGGAGACTAAAACAAATTAAACAAAAGTTTTTATATTTAATGTTTGCTAACAAGTGTACGGTTTTGATTTTATAAAAACTGAGTTTTACTAAAATATTTGTTTTGTTAATAACGATATAAAGAAATGTGTATTTAGTTAATCTTAATAAAGACGTCTTTTATCCTGCTTAACTTTTGACAAGTAATTGAAAACTTATTTCAGTCCTTACGATGTCATATTGTATAAATAAAAACTTGAAGAAATCTCGTTTTTAATTTTTGTAAAATTTAAAAATATGTTTTAAACTTTTAATTTCTTGTTACAAGTTGAAATTAATAAGTACTAAAGTTCTAATGAAGTTTGTAAGTTCTACCTATTAAGCATACATTAAAACTTTGTTTTGTTAGATAAAACGGTATAAAAAACACATTAGCTTAAATTAGCGCTTAATTCAAAATTTTTAATTAAAAGTGTAGTTGCAACTAATGCTAATATAATAATTGTACATTGTTCATATAAATTTAGCAAAATTGATAACCTTAGAAACAATTAAGTCTTTTTTTTACTTTTTTATTGTTGAAAGATCAAAGATAGAAAACTATTATTAAAGATTATCTTTGAAATTTACTACACAAATGTATTTTGGTTTAAGCTTATTTAACATTCAGATGGTTTATTTGTAAATTTATACTTCAATAAGTAAGAAGATTAAAATTGGTCAGATATTTTAAATACTTTAAACGTAAACCAGTATTTAATTTATAATATTTGGTGTTACTACGGTAATATTTTCAAACTTTTAAACATATTTTTAATCCTAAAGCTTATTTTTAAATTTATTATCTCTATTAAAATTTTAAATTTTTTTAAATTTAATTAAAGTATTGTATCTTTTTACATAACCGTTAAATACATAGAATCTTTACTTTTTTTTCAAAAAGATGCTTTTTAATACTTTTGGATAAAAGTAATACATATATTTTACTTGTCAATGTGATAGTAAAACTTTATTCATGTAACATTTAGCTAAGTTACAGTTTAGGAATAACTGTATACGTTTAGAGTTTGTTTTAATATTTAGTCTAATCAATAAACTTCTAAAATAAGTCTCTGAAATAACACATTAATGAACATATTTAAGCTATGCTTTGTTAAAGTAAGATGAAAAATACTATGTTTTTTTGTTTAGTTTTCAACATTTTAACAAAAATTAAGCTTTTGAATTAACTAAGATAGACTTTGGAAACTTTGTTTATAAATTTTAGATTAACCTTTATTTTTAACTTGTTTAACCTAAATTTACACTCAAACTAAAAATTATAAACACTTATTGATTTCAAACAAGACGTTTTATATTACGCTTAAGAAGTCAGATTCAATTTTTATGTAATAAGATTAAAACATATCATAATCTAAATTTTGTTAATAGATTTTTTATATTGAGAATTATGATAAATTCATACAATAGGTGATAATAAAAAAGTTAATAAAAAGGTCACTATTAACTTGCGTATACATCTGTTGAATATAATTTGAAAAGATTAGATTCTACTCACGTTTTGAAGATAATTATATGATTTTTGAAAATCTTTTTACATAATAAGTTTCCACTTTACCATAAACGTATCTAATCAGATAAAAACATAAAAAAAATTAAATAAAAGTTTGTTATCATTAGAATTACTAGGTAGAATCAAGTATAACTAAATTAGATTATCATTGAAGTCAACTTAAAAACAGTAATTGGATCGCTCTAAAGCTTGCTAAAATCTTTAAACAAAACAAAGCTGTGGTATTTTCAGACACAAAATAATCTGACAAATCGAATTAAGCCATTTAGTAAATGAAAACTATTGAACAAAAAGAGTAAAATTAACTTTGAGTATTTCAAGTAAGATATAGGACAAAATTGTTTGCCAAGAAAGTAACAGTACAATGAAAACAACAGAAAAAGGTACTATTAATGTGAGCAAAACTTGATAGACTTAAACGAACCAACTTTTTTTTGTTACGATAAAAGTTATTTAGTATAATGAAACTATACTACTGTTAGTACATACTTCAATACTAAGTAGTTTCAAACGGTTTTACTAAACAAATTAGCATGTCTCAATCAACATTTTTGTTTTGTTACTTTGTTAAAACAGTAATTTTGTAAAAAGTAAAATTTTTTTTAACTTAAACTGCTAGCTAGCTTGTAATAAAACAAAAGAAAAGTAAAACTTGTGTTCAATTGATTTAGGATTTTCAGACAAAGTAGTAACTGACAATGACTGACAGAAACAACAAAGAAAAGAAATCAATTAAATTAATATTAAATGTTTTTACTCGTCTAAATAGTGAAAAAATTTAAACGAAGACAAAAAGCAAATAAATAGTAATATTTTTAATTTTAGGTTCATTTATAAACTAAGTTATGTTTTGTGGAATTTATCAATACAGATTTTACAAAATACAGCTTTAAAAAAATATACAATCTTAATACTCGAAAATACTTCAAATTTTTAAGAAAGTTAAAATAAAACATTAGATTATCTTAATCTTAAAATTTCAATAACATGAAATCTTAGAACAAGAAAGTTAAAAGTTATTTCTGGTTACAGCGTTTTTGATGTTGTATCAAATTGTGTTTTGTTTGTAACAACTAAGAAATAACTTTCTAAACCGGTTAAGCAGAAATGGATATCGATAACTGAAGCCTAATGTTTTTGTGTGACTAAAAATAATGCAACAATTTTAAGCAAATGAAAGTTTTATAAGTTAGTTCAAAAACTAATTTCCGGCTTAAAAATCTAAAACTAGTCATGTTAAAAAGCCAAGTGAAAAAAAAATGTTTGGACTTATTTAGTTATTTTATCTACAATCTTTACTATTAAAACATTCAAATTGTAAAGTTTGATTTTTGAACTATGTATTTCCTCATAACTTTATATTGTGATTTATGTTGGTTTGAAAATTTTACTAATTTTCCTTATACTTTGGATACGTTAAGTCACTTATTTGGTGAATTGTGTAAATGAAATAAAATAGTTCCAAATAAATAGTAATTGTTAGGTTAATTTTAATCAAGTTCACCGTTATAAAACTTTTACCTAGCTTTGGACTCAAAATTTAATAACTTAAAACTGTAATAACATTAACTACTAAGATATTTATTATATTTAGAGAAAACAATAAAAACTAGGCCGTTTATGTTAAACAAAAAGTATGCTAAAGATCATAAATTTACTTGAAGCTTTACTTGTTAACATAAGAGCTTTTTAAAGTTTTAATTAACATATTCTAGCAAAAAATTGGAAACTTAATTTATTTATAAGTTTTTGTTTGACGTAAAAATGTATTTCAATATTTCAGTTTCTTTATTTTTACACTAAAAGTTTGTATACATTTCTATATTAGTTAAAATTAATGTGGTTAATGTAGAAAATAGTTTAAATTGTTAAAAAGTGTAAGGTAACAACATTATTACTATTTAAAACATGTTAATCTTACTTTTATGCCTCTTTAATTGTGTTTCGTGGTTAAGCATTAAAATTTTTTCTGTATTAATGATTTTATCGTGAAATATTAAACCTTGTTCTAACATATTATGATAGTAAGACTGATTGAAAGGCTGAAAACTAATAAAAACTAAAGTATAGAAACATGAAAGTGTAAATACTAAGTTAAGTATTTAGTAAAAAGTTGTTTCAAGTGTTCATATATTAATATCTTTGCAATTTGGCTAGCTTGTGTTTATAAAATAGGTTATTTTAAAACGATATAAAACTTGATTAAAAAAAGTAAATTATATTACTTAACAAATTCATGAAAAAAAATTTTAAACATAAACTCTTTTATGCCTTGTTGTAAAAAACAGTAAAATAATTTTATCTATTCTAATAAGCTTGAAAGTTATTTTAATTTTCAGTCGTTAAAAACAAAATTTTACCACTATTAAGCTTAATTTGCTTTTATTATTGTGTTTTGTGAAATATTTAGAGTATGTATGTCAATAAACAATACAGAATTCTTTCTTTCTACCCAGACTAAACAAAATCAGCTAGCTGTATCATACCTTTATCACTCAACAATAGGAGTTTATAATTTGTCTAAACTTAAAAATGTTTTTAAGCTTCTTGTATATAACATATTTCATATAAGAGAGCTATAAATGGTGAAAATAAAAGGTGAAAAATAAAACTTGTTAATAAATTTCAGGGTGGTTTTATACAGGTGAGTTCGTATATACTCAATATTTCTATGTTTCTATTGTTACTATGACAACTTCATTGTTTCATAAATTGTTTAAATAAACTTCGCTTATAACAAAACAATTTTGACACTTTTGTTTGTATTAGTACATCATTTCATTTTAGACTTAGGAAGCTAATACTTTTATTTACCCAGTTTATGCATCATTGAAATTATGAAAGTAAAACATTATCCTAATATTTTCAAAAGTCAATATGTATGCAATATTATTTCTTACTTCTAATAATAACATTTCATTGTTTATACTACCCTTACCCTTTTACTCATACAGTTTTAGACTCAATATCAAAATCTAGTAGCTTTTAAAAATCAAAAAGTAATTAAATAAAAATATTATAAATACAGTGTGTGGTGCCCTTGGTGTTTCAAGCATTTTATAAGTTATACTCAAATTAATTTAAAAATATTGTATACTATCTGATATTTTAGTACAAAGTGAAAATTTTATGATTTAGCACATGATATCTTATAAAGATAAAAGTTATTTCAACTGATGACATGAAAAATGCTTTTAGATGGCATTTTGATTTTCATTTGACAAGAAATCATAATATACTAATATTAGTAGTTGATAACAAAAAGTTGTAAAATAGTCAATATTTAGATGTAAACTTATTAAATTTTCTCAAAAACATTTGAAATCAAAAAGATGACAACAGCATAATTATTACAAATTTAGGCAAAATCACTATTTGTTAACTAGATGTTTACTTTGTTTAAACTAGTCGGCTGTAGTTTAATAACTCAGTTTAAAATGTTTTAAATTGAAATAAGAGTAATAATAATCTTTTAATATATGTATCTAATTTACTTAATTTATGTGAAATTTTAGTTCGCATACTTTATAACCATTTTGTTAAGCTTTACTGTAGGTTTATTTAAAAATAATAAATAAAAAGTTTATCAAATAAAAATAAAAATCTTAAAAATCTTAAACTTATAAAATTAAAATAGTACTTTATTTGAAAAAATATTTTAAAATAGTTACTGGAATATTTACTAACAAGCTTTTAGATTGCTTACTTAGTTAAACATTTCAAAAAAGCAGTTTATCAAGATAGAATCAAACAGTCAGTAATATTATCATAAAAAATTAAATTAAACATATCGCTAACAAAAACTAGTATATTTCGCCAAAAATCTTCTTAAAGGCGTAATTTGTTAGAATCAGATAGAAAAAAATTAAATTATTTTGCAAACGAAAATTAAATCAAACATAAGGCAAGAACAAACTAGCATGTTTAAAATACAAAGACTGCTGTGTAAGACTATATAGCTTGCCAACTATTAGTATAGGCGAAAAATATTAACAAAAACTGTATTTTTTTAGCATAACTCCATAAAAATCAAGCATCCCAGAATAAAATTAATATGCATAATGCTAAATAGTTAAGTCTTTTTTTTATGCTTCATCTAAAGTTAGAACTGATAATTTGCAGAGAAGTTAAACAAAACTAGCTTTTGATAGTAATATCAAAGTTTGGCTTAATTTAAATATAGCTGGAAAGATATTGTTTATAGCTTGCTTAAATGCAAAGAGCTGTTACTTTGTTTGTAAGAACCCAAAAAAATTGAATAAAATAAGTACTTAGCTTTTAAATTTGCATGAAAGTATCTTTTATGATCGAACGTTAAATGATCAACGTTAGTTTAATTAAAACTAAATATTTGTAATACACCAAATAAATCAAAAAATAGTAGTTTGAATATTTTAAACAATAAGAATACAAAATCTTATTTACTGTAAATGTGAAACTTGCATTAAATAACAATGTAAATAATAAGCTTCTAATAAATAAGAAGATAGGAACTAACTTTTTTTAAAATTTAATTCTAACAACGTTGAATTTTCGCTTATAATTTCACGATATAAAATAAATAACATTGAATACTAAACTTAGTTTTACTTAAAAAAAATTTCTTTTTACCTAAATTGATGTTAAGTATTTTAATAATTTCTATAAAAGCTTTTAATGAGTAATCTCAGTATTAATCTTTATGATGTCATTAAACCGATTATTACTGAATAATAAAAAAATAGTTATAAATTTATTTTAATATAGATACAATGTCTACATACAAGTTATAAATTTAAGGCATCATTGAAAACTTTTTTGTTTCGTCTTGTAATGAGTTATCTAAAATTATCATAAGTTTTTTTTACAAAGTATAAAGTTCTAATTTAATAACTCTTTGTAAATAAATATTTTTTGTATGCACAATAACTATATTTTAAAACAAGTTTTTAATCATAATTCAAACCAAACAATAAAACAAAAACTGTATCAAACTTTAAACATCATAAAAAGAATCTAAAATAAACAAAATTAACGTTTTTTCATAGATGATTGCTAACATGTCTGTGGTTTCTATTTATTCAAAATTCAAAGTCTTTTTAATTTCCATTTAAAGTGAGATTTGAGATTTTTGTTTTTTTAACCAACGTTTACAATTGAATGTGTCTTTTATCTCATATGATAAGCATTTCATGATGATTTATAATGACGTTTGCTTCCATTTTAAATGGTATTATGATGTCATAAAACTAATAACTATTATAATTTACAATTTTTCGATGTCAGAGTGATAAGTTAAGCTTTCATTCAGTAAACGTTTTAGAAGTTGACTTTAGTTTTTAATACTTTTACTGACTTTTTGATAGGTTTACTTAAAAACACAAGCACTATAATGAAATAGATATCTTGTTAATGTTTTTGGCAAATAAATAGGTTATTACTTATCATATATTTTGAGTTACGTACAATATTTGAAATAACATGCATATGACATATATAACATATAACTAATTCTAAAAAAAGTATAGCTTATTATTTTGATTTCTGAATTTTATTTAGTAGTAAAGTAACATATCACTTATGTACAAACTAAATTAGTTAGCTTAAAATATAACAGGAAGTTTTAAACGTTTTGTTTCTACTAACATTTTAAATATTATTCATTAACTTAAAAATTTAATTAGACAAGGTTTTAGTTACAAAAATAAATTGTAGTAGTTATCAGTGTATATGAACAAATGTGTAAGTTATAGTTGATAATAGTATTGTTAAATGAAAGTATTGCTTTATATGTTTTTAACCAAGGTAGTAAAATAAGAGCAGTGGATTACTGTTTAGTATTTGGGTCTTAGTTTATAAAATTAAAAATACTTAAGTTGCATTACAAAAATAACTTTACATTGTACACACTAATTAAACATCGGTAATAAAAATAGTTTTGTTAATGATATTTGGAGTACTAAAACAAAAACACAAGTAAAGAAAAGCTCAAACAGATAATCATAGTACTAAAAATATAAAATTGATACAATAGATTTTTAATTATGTTAATTGAGACTGAAACAAACTTGAGGTTTATATTTGTCAAAAATTTAAAAATAAAAAGCAGCAATTATAGAGAGTTTACTTTTACTTTTAAATGGACTTCTTTGTATTGTATGAATCTGTCGTGTTTAAAAATACAATTATATATGTATTGCATTGTGGTCAAAGATGTATCTGATATCAGACTGAAACTAATGCATGAGACAACAAAAGTTTATTTGTATATAATTATTTCTTTTCTACGTCATAGAACCAACAATATCTTGTTTCTCATTAAAAATAAGTCTCAAATTAAATTATTTTAAATTTAAAAATAACATTGATTGTAACTTTTAAGTATAGTGTAATATAAAAAAGGTAAAAATTTTTATGGAATAAGTGTACAATATATTTTTTCTAAAACTTCAAAATAGCTTTTTTGATAAGTGACTTCTGACTATTTATGACGTAACAATACCAAACTAAGATAGTTATACTTTATTTAGATATTCAAATAATGGATTTAACTTTTCACAGAGTAATTCTCTGGAGTCTTTACCTGCATAAATTTTTATAAGCTTATATTATGTCAAGAACTTACTTACAGTCTGAATTCTAACTGACAAAATTTATCACATTATTTGGATATTTAACATACTTACCTACTTTACTTACGAGAAAAAAAAAACTTGTTATAAGTAATAAAACTAAATAAGCAACCATGGAAAATGTAGATATAATTTAAAACAAACAATTTTTATGTGTGTTTATCTTAATGTTCTAATACGATATTTTTATTACAGTTAAATAAAGTTATTTCTCATAAAGTTTAACTCTTATTAGTTTGTTATAGTTTATTAATACTTTATTTACTAGTCTTTATTTAGTGTTTTTTCAGCAACTAGTCTTATCACCTTATATTTATACATTTACCTATAAAAATTTGAATAACCAGTTTTCAGCACCTAATTAAATATTTAACCAAACTTGTTTGATCTGTACTCAGTTAAACAACTCACTATACAATGACTTTCAAAAAAAAAACAGTTAAATTTAGATTTTTAGTTAAAAAGATAAACTTTAAACTAAATACAATTTTCAATCTTTTGATTAATTTATTTAAATGATTAGATTGTGACAAACTTTAGTAAAAAAATAACTTTTTTATCGAGCGTATCTTATCTATAATTTTTAGTTAAAAAAATATTTGATTTAAAAAATATTGATAACGTAAAGGTTAAATAAAGGTCAACGTTAATGTGTGCTACAATACAGTTTTATCTAAAATAATCGATAACAAAATTCGTTAAGTAGACATTAGTAAACATTAATAGCATAATCTAGCTATTGAAATGTTAAAAATAAAAGATTAGTTTTGGTGAGGTATAAATTCTTTAGACACAACGTTAAAGTTTTTGATATTAATCTTTAAATATTTGATTCGAATATTTAATATAAATATTTAAAAGTACTGTGTCTAAATGGTGTACCACAAAATAGTTAAACAGTTATCACAAGTGTGTATACAGACGTATATAGATCATAATTAAAAGAAAAAAACAGTCTTTATACAAAGTCAAACAACATAAATTAAGACTAAAAAGAAACATAAAATATCGTGTTTTTTATAAATTTGTTTGCTAACAACTAATTTGTTTGCGGTTCGTACTTAACGATAATCGGACATATAAGGATATCTATTTTACCATTAAAAGTATAAAATTAATGTGTATTCATGCAATCTTTGTCGAAAAAGCTTTCTTTACCTGTAAACACGTTAAATTGTTTAGGAAACATTTCGCTAAAACACCTATTAAAACTAGGGTGTAATTTTCTGCAAGTTTATTTAGCTTTTTACTTATTTAATTAAAAAAAATGGGTAAAGTTTTGTAAATTGTTTAAGTTTGTATAAAAATGCTCTGTTACAAATTTGTTTGACAGTTATTTTGTTCCTATTTATTAAAAATTAAAGCATTATAAAAAGTTTTTCGTTTTACTAAAGGTCCTTGGTAAAAAAGTATATATAAATTTAATTTTTAACTTAATAAAAGTAATAAGTTATACAGTTACAGTTTACTTTTAGTTATGTATAGTTTTAAATACTTCATTTCTAAAAAATCTCGTATTCATTAAAATAATGCACTGTTTATTATTGTTCTTATTTTGTAGTTAATTACGCTTAAACGTTTGAAGTTAGTTCTTGATCATAATTAATTAAAATATTGATATCTAGTTATAACAAAAATACAATAAAGTTCTTTATCTTAAATTTCAAGGAAATGTTTCCGACAAATTGTTTCCGTTGCGTCTGTGACATCATAAAACCAACAACTAGCTATTTATAATCAGAAAGGCGCCTCAAAGTTTTTGAGTAATTTGGCATTGATAGCTGAGTTAATTATCAATTATTTCAATCAATTTTGATTAACTTAGATTAAGATAAAGGTTCGTATTTCTATTTACATAGAAAGTTCTCTAATTGACGTTTTGTGAGTTCGTATTGTTTTACATTTTTAATGAAATGTTATGTTATTTTAAAATAATTTTCGTGAGCTTAAACCTTTTTTTATTAAAGCTTCATAAATTATTCAAAAATAGAACAATTGCAAGCAAAGTATAAAAGAAAACTTATTTTAAGTAAATAATTTGTTTTAAATTTATAGTGTAGCACTTTTTACAGCAAAAACGTTGTTAATAATCTTTTAGATAAGATAAGAGTTACTAACGCATCAATAGAATTAAAATACATTTTTAAGCTTGACTGAAATCTTATTTAATCTTGTTGTTAAAATTTTCAGAAGATTAAGATTAGTAGAATGCGTGATTTAACAATGATTTGATCGCTTGTATCTAATTTATTTGCCTAAATAAAAATAAAAACAAGTGATAATAAAAAGGTCATGAAAAGGTCATTGTTAGAATGCGTTTAAAGTAAATTTTTATCTGAAAATGAGAAAATAGAAATGTGAGACAGACTGTTTTTACATTTAAAAAAATATGTATAGTTCTACGAAGTAGATCCTTTTTAGAAACAAGCTATTAAGAACGTAAAACCAAATAATTTTACCTTTTCATTAAAATTTAGCTTCCAACCCTGTACTTTTAGCACATCGAAAAATGAACTCTAAAGAAAGTTTATTTTGCCGTAAAAAACAAAATTTTAAGTTCTGTTTAAACTATTTGCTAAACTTTCTGTTTTAAAGTGATCAATATTTACAAACTTGAAAATACAGCTAAAATCTTGTTAAGTTATTATTTTTGACTAACGGAAACTGTACTGATAATTTATTTTCGATTGATTACGTTAATTACATAGAAAATAAGACTTTTAATTTGTAATTGATGGGCGTCTCAACAAGATCTTTTAGTTGAAACATTTTGACTCGTAAATTACTTGATGTGGTAATTGACTAACTTATCGACAATTGCAATCGGTTTTAATAAGTTGAGATTTAGATGTGAGTTTATAACTTGATCGCTACAGACAGAACTTGGACAGTATGACTTAAACTCAGAGTATAATTTATTAATGATTAAAATTTTAATTCCCATTTTTAAACATTTATTTAATGTCTTGATTACAATTCAGTTTAACTATTTTTAAAAACTTTTTAGACACCAACTTGTAAAAATATATAATAGTATAATACGTACAAAATACCCAAGAAGTACATTATTAGTAAATTATTAGCTTAAATGTTGTGTATTTTTATTAAAAATTATTTTAAAGAGACTAAATTCTTTTTATCTTTGGTAATTTAATATTTTGTTTATATTAATGACAAACAATCCTAGTTTAAAGTTTGTGATATAGTAATATAGTTTTTATTTTATTTATATAAATTTTAGTGAGAACAGTGTCTTTATGAAATTTGATAAAACCTATACTCTTTTAACATAATATGAAATAGTATATGTTTATTAACTAATATAAGTTTTTTTCTGGGAAAAACAAAGCAAAAATACTTTCTATAAATAAGCAATATCTTATATCGGAAGCAATATGACTAATACTTATAAATTTCTCAAGTTTAAGTATATTTTTAACACATTTCAGTTTATTTTTTTAGCAAAACTATATTTATACATATAAAAACAATACATTCGTTCTATTATAACTTTGATAAATAATATGTTTTAATTTGCATAGAACCTCGAGCATAAAGCAACATTGATTTTTTTTTGTAATATATATAGAAAAATAGTTTTTGTTTGTTAACCTAACGGTCTTTATTCTACTTTTAAACAAAGTTATTCAAAATATTATAATATTTTTGTTTTCTTTTCAATTTAAAAAAAATATAATAATGTTTATTAATGCTCAGTTAAACTTCTATATTAGAACATTACTACAAATCTTAATTACTGTTACATAATTGAAATACTTAAATCAACAATACTTATACTCGTTTTTTTTACTTTGTGTTGCATTAAAGAAAATAATTATTTACCAAAAGTAAACTTTCCAAACTTGAAATTTTCTAAAACATCTACTTAAACTTTTTATAAACAAATGAAATATTAGTTGTTTACTTCCTATATATTATTTTAATCATATTTAAAATAAAATGTTAACAAAAATGAGAACTACACTAGTATGAATTTCGATTTGATACTGGTTTAATTTAAGCTGCTATTAAGTATAAAATGTTAAATACCTAACTAAAAGTAAAATGATTGAAAAATAATACTTTAGAATATTGAAAGTTTGAAAAAACAACACAGTAAAGTTTTATCATAATAGTAAATACAAATATTTATAAAGTTGTTTGTAATTTTTAAAAGCTCACTTAAGCAATTTGTTGTTATTTAAAAAAAACGTATAAAACTTATAAAACTCAGAAAAATAATAAGACCTTTCATTTAAAATTACCACAAAAAATGTGTTTTGAAGGTTAACAAAACGAAGAGTTTACAAGTGTACAAACAAGATGTTAATCCTTTCTTGATAAATTACTGCTTAACAAAAATAAGTTTGTTTTTCAAATTCATGGAAATTATTTTGTTTAAAGTTTACCATGATAATAATAAAGAAAGTTTTTTAAATGGTTATAGTGTGTAATAAAGTTTTAAGCTGACTTATCCTTTAATATTTATTCCTGCATCAATACTAAGAAAACAGTACCAACAAAGCAAAAAGAACAAATAAAACACTTTATATCTCTTTTTTATTAACTTATTGACTTTTAAGTTATACTTTTTTTTTGTATTTCTTTCTAACTCAGCATAAAAAAGCTGAATAAGTTTTGTAACTTAAACTTAAACTTGTATTTTCTCAATAATCATTAAATGATCTATAAGTAGATGGGTAAATATTAAAAATATTTATTTAAATGATCATTAAAATTAAAAAAAAAAAAAAAAAACTCAGGTAGTTAAACTTAAACGAAATTAAGTTACTGGCTTGAACAAAACAATATAAAATTTCGCAATTTTGTTTAAAATAAGTTTAATGAGTGGTGTTTACATTATTTTAATTTTCCACAAGAAACCAAAATATATTATTTTTAAAACTTTATGTTTATTGACTCAACCTTGAAATTTTTTTTCTGTCATCGATTCGCTTATTAGCTCATTAAATTAATATATTGAAAAGCTTTGTTATTTTGAACTGGTTTGATGATGATAATTTAACTTGATTAACTTTGACAACTTTAGCTCAAGGTAAGGTTTTTACTTAAAAACTAAAGTTAAATTATAAATTTGAATTTCATGAGAAGTTGTTTTTAAACTGTCAACATTTTGATAAATAAACAAAATAAGCTAAAGATAGTTTTTTAACAAGATAAAATGTTTTCGCGTTAAAAAAAAATATATAAAACTTGATTTTAGTTAAAATAAACTTCAGCCTTTCAACAGAAATTTGAGTTTAAATTCATTGAATAAAAACCATATAATACTTGAATTGTAAACTTGAAATTTTACTCTCATAATAATTTTGAAACTACTTCTTTTAGGTTTTATAAAACTTTCAAGTTCAAACTTAAACTTTTTGAACTGTTGTTTTTTAACTTGCATAAATAATTATAGCTAACTGTTCACAACTTTTAAATCAAAAATCAACACTAACGTATTGAAATAAAGATTATAGTTCTTTTCTTAATACTTAATTGTTATTTAAACAAAATCAATAAAACCTTAGGCTTACGAGTCTTTGAATAAATTTTTTAATATTATATTTTACTTAAATTTCTTCAAAAAAGACTAAAGTAAGTTGCTTTTTGTTGGTTTAAAAGTATAGTAAGTTCGGAATTAAGTACGCCAAAAATTTGTTAAGTTCTTTTTGTTGTCATTATAAAAGCTAACAAAATGAGCTAATTGATGATTAACCGATGAGTTAAAAAGTTTGACATAGATATTGAACTTTTACCAAAGAACATATACGAGTGCTTTATATACTAAATGAGCACATCTTAGGAACAAGTTTACGTTAAAATATCCTAATGTACAAGTATATTTTGAGGTAAGTATCAACCCCTTTAGAAATTCCTAAGTAGAATAGAATTTTTAAATATTTTTATATTATAGTATGGATAGTCTGTTAACTTAACTTTTATATTTAAAAATTTACATTTTTTTATTCAACGTTTTCTTATTACTACAAAACTAAACGATAGTAGTTAGATATAGGTTTTTTTTGTTTTTTTAAGCTAACAGATTTGACAAATTAAAGTAGTTAAATTACTAGGTTAGTATAAATTATTTTTTATATTTTATAGCTCAAACTAATAAGCTTTTTTTTTCTAATTTTATTTTTTAAACCCGTCAAAGCTTTTAATTTAATATTTTCATATCTAAAAAATTTAACCTCGTATTGATAAAAAACATACATAAAGACAACTTAGTAGTATTACTTAATAAAGTTTAACTAAATATAATTTACTTTATTACTAAACTCTAATTAAACTAGATTCAAATTACTAAATTACCTACTTTAAGTTAATTTTTATATAAAATTTATGTAAAAACCTTTTTTCAATGAAAAATAAATACTAAAATTGAGTATAATAGGTTAATATTGTATGTAAATTGTTTAAATACCTTATTAAATTCGATTTAGCTGTAAAATGACATGTTTAAAGTGCTTCTTTGTCACACCTATTTAATTTTCATGGTTGTTATTTTCCAATATACAATATAAGCCAACTTAACTGATGTTCAAAGCTAATAGGATTAAACTTTATGCTTTTTGACATTTAAAACGAAATAGAATGCAATAAATCTTACTTATTATCTAGCTTAAGAAACTTTTTGTTGAAGAATGTAATAAAAAGCAGAATTTTAGTTTTAACTAAAAAGTACTATCAAATGAAATAAGTAGATGCCTAAATTCTCATCTATCTAAAAATGACATGTTAAAATTGCTTCTGTCACACCTCAAAAAATTCTTTTCATTTTTATAATCCAATACACACTTAAACCTAGCATAAATGATGCTTTTGGCCAACAAAGCATATACTTTCGTGACATTTAAAACGAAATAAAATGCAATAAAGCTTGCTTAAGAAGTTTTTAACTTCTAATTTGTTTTATAGAAATTCTTTTTATTGAAAACTTTACTTTGAAGTACATATAAAGTCTACTAGTAGATACTTTAACGTACCGTTTGTACAATTTAATAAAATAACGTTTTATATCTAAATGTGCCGTAATTTTGTTAAAGTTTTGAATTCTAAACGAATGCCGATTATATTGTTTGTAAAAGCTTAATTGTAATATCTAAGAAAAAAATTAATTTTTGAACCAAGCAAGTGATTTCTCTATCGTAATGAATAGGTAGTTAGATTTTACACTTATTTGAAACTAATTTTTTATTTTAATATGAAATGTACTATTTTTTTGAATACAAGTGACAATAGTTGTTTAAAAACTGTTTTATGTTAAAAATTAGATTAATTTAATTACTTTTTAAGAAAAGTGTTTGTGATAAGAAATTAATTTTTCAAATAGTATTTTTAAGTTCATAAGCTTTTGTTTAGTTTATAACTATTTCAAATTAAACAGTTTTTTGCAATGATATATTTCAAAAAAAGTAGTTATTTATAATAAAAGTTTTAAAAACGTTGATCAACTTAGTAAATCATTTAAGGATGTATCTTTCTTTAAGAAAAATTATGAAACGAAGTGTCAAAAAGTTTATTATTTATAAGACATTCAAACACAACATAGTTTTCCAGCATTTCTTTTAAGCTTATTCCTGATATTGTTTATTTAATTCAATTTTTCTTATAACTTTAGAGTTTAGACCTACTTTTTGACACAATTCTATGCTGCGCTTTAATTATAATAAACTTGTTGGAATATTAGGAAATTTTATTCGCTAAATTTTGATACAAGACAGTGAGTTTTATAAACGTCACCAAGTTTTTACAAGTGATTTGCTACAAAAGTTGTTATTAAACTATAAAAAAGTTCTATTATTCGATATATTTAAAAAAAATGTACCAAATACACAGAAAAACTAGCCAAAATAAAAATTTTATTTATAAATTTTTAAACAAGACCTATTAACATTTAAACTAAGAACTAAGATTTGTTCTTAGTGGGTCACATGTAATCGAACTTCAAAGTCGTGTAAGTGTGTTTCAAAAACTAAGTGAAGCAAAATTATCTATAACTCACAATAGACTTGAATACTTTTATTTTAATTAGTTGTTTATATTTTTAGCTCAAGTTTACTTTAACTCTTGTTTTAAGCTTTTATGATAACGTTTTTGATTGAATAAAAAAAAAGTAATACGTTAAAGAATAAAGTCATAGAACATGTTAACTTAATTAAACTTATCAAATTATTGATAAAATACTGTTCAATATACATAAAAAAATAACTATTAATTATGACGAAACAAAACAAACATAAAATTTTTGTCGAATAAGCAAATTCTAGACATTGAATAAACAAAACGTAATAAACTTTTAAATTTTGTTTGCTAAGTTGTCTAGAAATTTAATTGAACAGTTGTAATAAACAAACATGTTTTGAACTTGTTTAATCAAATTGATAAAATTAGTTATCATTTAGGAAGCTGTATAAAACTTAAGAGATAACTGACTTCCGATTTATTACGACTATGACGTAATAATGTCAATCAAACTGCATTATTAAGATTGTGATTCGATATATCAAAATTAAATCAAAATACGTTTCTAGTTATAAGTTGATGATAAGATATTTAACTTACAAGTTTGGTTTAGATTATATCCCGATAACATATTTTATTAATTGACAGGTTATATTTAAATCTAAATCAATCTATTGATAGTTTTAATTAAACATTGATAATTGATTATTTTACTAATTATCGTAACTACTTTAATTTAGATATTATAACGATAACATATTTTGCTAACTGACATTTAAAACTAGTTAAACTTTACAAATTGATAAATAGACTTAGCTTTAAATTTTCTTAATTGAAGTTTTAAATAAACTAAGTCGTAAATTTTAATTAACTTTTGATAAACTTATCTACTAAAATATTTTTAAATGACCTCCAAAATAAGTTTATAATTTTACAACTATATTTTCTTATTATACTAAATGTTGTACAGTTAGAATATCAATTAAACTAACCTTACTAAATTTTTTTTTACGCATTTCATGTTTAACTTGTAATCAGCTAATTGTAATTAATATTTAAAACATATTTTCTTCTATAAATTATGTACTTATCTTCCATTTAAAAATTTAAATAAAAGTTAAAATAAAAACAACTTTTACAGTAAATTAATTTTATTTATGGCAGATTTAGTGAAACACATGTGCTCTACTAAATTAGTAATTATTTTTAGCTTACAATCTTACTTAATTGTAAAAACAACTTGTTAACTTTAATTATACAAACAAACGAACTTAGGATAAACTGTAAATAAAATTTGAAGGTTATTAAAAAGGTGAAATTAACTCGTTTTGTTGGTTATAAAATACTAAAAAAAATCTTTTGACAATGGCCTTACCAAAGTTGTCTTAATTATTATTTTGTTTTCTGTTATAGATGCATAACACTTTGTTTTAAACTTATATATTTTGTATATGTTTATTTTAACTTAAACTTAGTTTTATATCGTAAATATACATTTTAGTATGTTTGAGCTTTTGCTAAGCTGTTATTAAAATAAAATTGATGTGTTTTATATAGAAGTTGCTACAAAACTAAATATACCTAATGTTTGATGTAATCAACATTGTTTAGCAAGTTTATTTTTATAAATTCTACTATTAATAAAAAAAGGTTTGAGATAAAAGTAACACTAGATATATTTAATTTATAGAATAACTCAAATTATTTTAATTCAATCTTATTAATTATGGTGTGGGTTAAAACTAGCAATTTTTTAGAAAAGCTTTTTCAGATAATTTAAAAATGTATGAAACTGCTAATAAAAATACCACAATCAAATTATAGTTGTATTCTTGGTTTAAAATATTAGTAATTGTAATACTATCAATATAATTTTGGGAATTGAAATGACAACTTAAGCTTAAAATTTGAGTTTAAAACTTTAGTCTTGTTTTATATATTTTTTCACTATGTGATTAATTTAATAAATTTGTGACATAATTCTACAAAAATGCTTCAAAAACATAACAAATTATTCTAATATAATAAGTTATTCAACTAGTTTCTAAATTCAATATAATTTAATCCATAACTTTATAAATAGTAATTATTCAAGTACATTATACTCAATAACTACTTTCATAGATTTAGATTTTTTTTAGGAAAATAATATTTATTCATAAATAGTTAAAAAATTATTAAGTTCAAACTAATTAAACAAACTTGTTAGAATAAAAAGGTTTATTTTTATATCAAATGGTTATTTGTTTTATTTTAGGTTATAAAGAGTCAGACTAATTAAAGTTTATAGATTTGTAGAGTTTTAATTCTTATTGTGATTCTATTTTAAAGAAAAAATAAATCTTCAATAGACGGATAACAAAATTTTAAATGATTGATTATCAATATACACCGTGAACAAATAAAAACAAACTTATATAAAAATGTTCAAATAAACAGCTGTTAATACGTCATTATCTGCAGTTACCTAGCAACAAAAAAAAGATTGCTAGACAACAGGAAGTTGGTAGAATTTCGATGTTTTTGTTTCTCAAGTTTATGAAAGTGTAATGAACATTTTGACCTTATTTGGCTCGACCTTTGAGATTTATTAGGTTGTTTTATTTTGTTACATTAATTAATTTGTTTTGGGTTCAATATGCGTTAATTTTTTTTTTTTCAATTTAGAACTATTTTTAGCTTCAACATTAAATGAATTAAATTAGGCCGTTTTTTGTCAGCTAAAATGTAGCAAAGTCTAATTATATAAACAATTTATTAATAATGCAAAGATAATTAAACAATAAAATATCTTAATTTGATAGCAAAATAGAACTTTTTTTTCTACTGGTTAAAATAATAATTACTTTGAGAAAGGTGCTTTATATAAAGTTTTTAACAAATATTGAAAAGTAATTTAAACTTAGTCTTTAATAAAAATTCTTTTAATAATTTGAGCAAACAAAGTTAGCTTCTAGTTTAAATAAAAACAGTTTAAAATATTTCTCTTTTAATTACGTAAATAACAAATTCTATAAAATGCATAGTATTTATTATGCATTAAAAATTAATCTAGCTTATTTAAACAAAATAAAATGTTTCAATTCAGCTTTTATTGCTTTTGTTTGTTTACTGTGACAAGCTTTGTAAGGAATTAAGATTCCAACAAAATAATTTGGCTTGTTTATTTGGTGGTTTAATTTTATGCATTATGATGTCATAGTAAGAAAAAATTCGCTTTGATGTGTTTTTTATTTGTGACGTGAAAAGCTTTGCTTATTAGCTGATGAATTTTTCAAAAAGATTTTTTTCCGCCAAAAGTTTTGGAAATTTAAAACTATATTGGTATTCTTCTTTATTTATAAAAGTCTCTTTCTTTAGCGTTGTTTTATGAGTATCTTAAACAGTTTTACTTTAAATCTAATATTCATTTAAAAAGTATTTGTTTTTAGAAAAGTATTTATAACATAATTAAAACCTTAAACTTCAACTTCATATCAGCAGGAATATAAGCCCCAAAATTTTAGATAACATTTTTTATGAAATTTAAATGATAAAAAAATAATTAGCACAGAACGTAAGATTAAAACAAAAAAATATTTTTTTTAAATTAACCAATTCAAGTGAAAATACTTACAAGGTTCAATACGGTTCAAAATATTCTTTGTTGGGTTCAAAAATGTCCATTTTAGTTAAGAAGATAAGTTCTCAGATAAAACGAATTTATAGTATACTTTAATCTATAATTACTTCTATTAATTTAATCTAAAGCTTTGAGACCTTATAAATCACTAAAATTAAAATTATTTTTGTTTTACAGTTTTGTGCTTTATTTTATTGTTTATTACTTGAGGAAGTTTAAGCAAAAATTATTAATACTTATACCGATGAATTTTTAATATACATTAGTTTTATAATAAACATAAACTAAAAGTGTGTAAAAGTTTATAGACTACCAATACTTTATATAATTTGTTAATTAATTTTAAAGTTCCACAAATTTTATGTCATAAAAATTACCATTACTTAATACTAACACTTTTGAATAAGATATAAAAAAAGTTATAAATGTATAAATACACATTAAAAACTAATCTTTGAAAAAAAAACTCTAAAGTTTTAATAAGTGTTAAGAAGATTATAAATTTAAGCTTTTATAAACTATAACCACTAATATTTTAACCTTAAAATGATTATACTATACAAATCTAAAATTGGTAAATAGTAATAAAATTCGTGTAAATTAATAAATTAAGAAAAAAATATAGTTTGTATGCTACGTTATTTAAACCTTGTAAAAGTTTTGTTTTTTAATTTCAGTTATTTTACACCATGCGAAAATGCAAAACTTAAATTTTTTAATTTGAGGCAAATCTCATAATCTGAAAATCTCTTTTCACAGAAAGTAATATCACGTCAATACTTAATACGTTAAACAAGCAAATAAGATGATAACCCTATTTATTATGGAGGTGGTAGAAATTTCATTGCAACAAAATATACTAGCTGTCCAGTGGTAACCAATGGTTATACACTCTATAATATACAGTTTTTATGAGTTAAAAAACCTTAAATGATACTATAATAAATCTTAGTAAAGAGTTTTATACTTAAAGACTTTATGAAAATCTCCTTAAATATTAGGTAGTGTAAAATTTTGAATATTTTTGAAAGCTAACAACCATTTAGCAGATTAGTGCTAAACACATTTAAACGTTAGACATTGCTCAACTTAACTGAATTTTTAAAAACTTTATTTTTATGATTTTTAATAATTTTCGTATATCGAAACCATTTAATAGGTAAATTTAAAAACATTTAAATCAAAAACTGTTGAGCATACAAGCATACCAATAAATTAAAAAGCATACATTTTTGGTTAAATTAGTTTTTAATATTTACCTTTTATTAGCAGACAGAATTGAAACCGTTTCAAAACTAAAACAAACTAGTTATGAGTTTAATATTTAAGTTGCTGTATATGTTAACAATTAATTTTTATTTTCGTTTTAGTTCCGTTAAAGTCAACAAATATACAGTTGAAAACAGTTAGATTTTTAATTTTTTTAAAGCTTTAACGAAAATAGTAAATTTTGATAAACAATTAAAAAGCAAACGAAAACTTTTTAAGGATACGTGCATGATATAAACAGAATTTAAAAATTTTTAAAAAGCTGTGAAAACATAAAAGTTATATTCAAAAGAACAACTTGAATTATTGAATATCAAACAGGTTAAACCATGTCGACAACAGATTAAAGGTTTTACGTTTTATCCAACTAATTTCTACGAAAATGGGGCCACTCTAAATATGAGTCACACAAAAACTCGAAATTTTCTTTTAAATAAATTTATTTGATCCCTTTGTTTGTGATAGATAAAAGAGCAATAAGCAAGGTCGCTTTTACAAGCAGTATTTACAGAGTTATAAATTTACAAACAATAATGAATCTTTATATTTGGTTCTTCGTTGTTTTCATAATAAAAAATGTTTTCGAAAGTTTATTTAGCATAAGTCACTCAATTTAGGTTTTAACTTCGACGAATTAAAAAAATATTTTTGTTAAGAAGTCAAACTAAGTTGTTTGTTTTAACCTTAATATTACTAGTTTAAAAAATTCTAGAACTTTGTTATCTAAAATTAAATTGTTATACTTAACAATATATTTATTCAGCCAAATAAATGTTAAGGTAAATATGTATTTTTTATGAATATATAAATAAATACTGAGTAAACAATGTAAATAGTGTAAAACATATATTTCACGCTAAAAAAACTAAAGTTTTAAAACAAAAAAACTTTTTTTCAAAATTATATTTATGTGTTTATATAAGTCAAACTTGGCTAAGATAAGGTATGTTAAATGATGTAAATAATAAAAAGATTATAAATCACTTTTCACTGTTTTATTTTCTGAGAAAAACCAGAAAAAAACTTTTTTGACATTCTTGTATTATTTTTAAGTCGTATTTGTAATTAAATAAATAAATTAAAAAAAATGTACAATTAATTAAAATGAAGAAAAGCAGAATGAATTATTCAATAAATCAAGTTAAATAATAAAAAAGACGAATAAGTTCAACTACCATAATTAAAAACAATATGTTTCACTAGTTTAGTTAAAAAAAGTAATAGTTTAAATGTTCGAAAATGTTAAACTTGAATAAGTTTCTTTTAAACAAACTCATTTTTAAAAATGAAACTAATATTATTAAGATAAACTTAGTTAAATAACCAAAAATGATTAGAATAATGTCAATTAAAATTTTTTGATTCTGTTTTTGTTTTGGTTTTGAAAATTTTTATAAACTTGGTTCTTAAAATCTTAGAATAGTTTATTATCTCATTTAAAGAAACTTTAAATGACTTTTAAATAATTTAATAGAAAACAAACTCATTAGTATAAACTAATCAAGTTTTAGATAAATTTAGTAAAGCTCGATAATAAGGAATATAGATTATATAGAAGTAATAAAAATTAAAAAAATGCTTAAGCCATACACAAAAGTACTTCTAACCTAAACTTGACTTATAATATTACTCAGGAGTTTTATTTGTTCATGTGAGTCAGAAAACTTTTGCAAATGATGAACTTGAATAATCTTTAATTAGATAACTTCAATCAAGTTATTTTGTTTTTATAGGAAGCGTCATAAATTCAAATATCAAAATAAACCATTATAAATCAAATCTTGAATTAAACGAATCCTTACTATTATGAGTTTCGAAATTTATTTAATGATTCGCTAATAAAGTAAGGTTGATATAAATAATATGTTGTTCGTTTAACTACTTGCAAGTTTATCTTAAAAAAGTTAGATAAATTTTGATTATATATATACTCAAAGTTTTTATTTGATATTAGTTTGAATAAATAAAACGTTTTAATTTTCAGTTTACTTACATTTAATTTCTAGAACTGTTTTTTATACAACATAAAACAAAGTGAAATAAAAAAAAATAAAAAACATAGACTCTACTATTTGTTTTAAAAACATTTATAAAATCTACAGTTTCTATAAAACAAATAAAGACTACACAGTTGTAAGATAAATGTTAAATTTATAAAGTTTTTTTTTAGTTGTTTTGAACTTCTGCTAACTTTTTGCGAACTTAAGCGGATTCTTTGAAAACTGCTTTGTGCTTTTTTTTAAGGTTTATCAACATCTATTAACTAATATAATCAAGTCTTGCACTCAATCTAAATAAGAAAGATAGCTTTCTAAGAGTTTATGCGAAAATCAAAAACAAGTAATTATTTTATCTAATAAAATTAAGCCTAACGCACAATTAATACAGCAAAGATTCAAAAAATAGTTTAGATTTGAAAGTAAAAAGAAAAAATTACTTAAACGTTACAAAAACAAAACAACTTTTAATTTTGCAAACTCAGACAAAAGTTTTCTTTCATCTTTTTCGAAAACAACCCAATAAAATCTAATTAAACGGTCCATTGTAGCTTGTCAATTTTGTTAAAAGATTTAAAATTCAGATTCACACAGAATTTAATTTAGAAAAAGTTTGGAAAAAAGCGTGTCAAATGAGTTTTTGTTTGAAAACGATTTTGGAAAAGTGAATAAAAATAAGTTTTTCCTTTGGTTACAAAAGGCAAAAGTACGTTATATAAGTTCAAACTAAATAAAAAATAAATATAATTTTCGATAATTGTTTTTTATACAAACAAAAACTAATTACCCTTAACCAAATGTATGATAAAACATAAATACTTGAGTTTTTCTATTATTTATACTTAAAATGTTAAAAAAAATACTATTTAACTTGTTAATACTTTGTTAATACTAATAGTAAGTGTTTTTATCTTAAATTTAAGTAGTTTTCTTGTTTAAAAAATTTATTACTTGTTATTAAACTTTAAATGTATTATTTTTTATTAAAGCTTTAAAGTTAATATAAAATTGTTTACAATCGAAAAAAAAAACAAATTTTATATATATTTGCATAACAACATTTGTTTTATTTTTATATAACAAAAGGTTTAATTTTAGGCTTTGTATAACAAAACTCTTTTATAATTTTAATTTGATTGTATGCTTAGTTGTATAAAAATGGTTAAGTTAAATATTTTAATAACTTAAGTTAGATAAACTTTATAAACTTAACTTTATGATGGAAACTTAGCCTTTTGTATCTAAAACCACACTTTAAGTTCATATATTTTAAGATTATATGTTTAGCATATTTGAAAACACCTGTTTAAACTTATAAGATATTTTGATCAAAGATCACATATTTTTTGTTAATTTTAGATTAAATAAGTAAGTTCAACTAAACTAAAAATATTGACACCTGTTTTTCAATAAAAAAACTGTAAAATAATTTTATGTATAGAACTTTTTGCCATTTAAGAAGTAAAGTTAATTATAATAAATGTTTGATGAATTCTACACTAAAAATAACATATTACGTTGTTGTTATTAAAAAGCTCAAAATAAATGTTAACATAGTTTTATAAAATACTTATAAAAAAATTCAAATACAAAGTCTATTTTATTTTTATGTAATAAAAGGTTTATTTTTAGGCATTGTATAATAAAACTCTTTTACAATTTTAATTTCTTTGTATGCTTCGTTGTATAACAATGGTTAATACGGTAAATATTTTAATAATTTTCACTTAGTCAAATTTAAAGAACTCAACTTAATGATAGAAATTTAGCTTTTTGTATCTAAGCCCAAACTTCGAGTTAAGATATTCTAAGATTATATGTTTAGCATTTTTGAAAACACCAATTTAATCTTATAAGATATTTTCATCAAAGATCACATACTTTTGTGAATTTTAAATTAAATAAGTAAATTCAATCTAACCAAAAATGTTAACACCTGTTTTCCGATAAAAAAACTGCAAAAACATAGTATATAAGTAAGAAATTTTTGCCTTTAAAGTCAATTATAATGTTGATTAGTTCTACACCACAAATAACAATTACGTTATAGTTATTGAGATATTTAAGTAGTTTGTTGAAAGTTATATTTAAAATCACGCTAACTTGAAATAATTTATACCACTGATTACTGTTATAAAACTTTCATTGTTGTAAAATATATTTTGTGACTAATTAAATTTTTAAGTTCTTTTTGTTTTTAAAAACTTCAAAATAAATGTTAACATAGTGTAATAAATACTTATAAAGTTCTTTATTGTCATTATTTGAATTTTTCTAAAGTACATTTGTAAATAGATTAGTTTCAAAGTTAAATCGATCCCAATAGTTTGTATGAATAACAAATTTGATATAAAAAGTATAGTTTAAAATACCTTATCAGCCTTTATTTAAAAGTGTTTAAAGCATAGAAATATATTTAAACTTCTATAGTATCAAACAATAATATAGCTGATCGAGTTGCCTTAGACAACTCCTTAAAAGAGTAATAAATTGTAAACTTTTAATATAGATTAAAACCCTAAAGTTAATTTCGTACAAGTCTAAAATAATAAATGATAAGATTAAAAGAATGACAATATATTAAATAAAGTCAGAAAATAAAATGAAATCATTGTTTGATTGATTCAAGTAATTGGTTTTGTAAGAAATTAGAAGAAATATTATTTATGTATTGATCATAATTTATTATCAATCATTTTATTTTCATACAACAAACACTTATAATTTATGCTCTAGTGCTTTTAATAGCCATGGTTAAATATAAACGTTTATCATTAAAATAACAACAATTGGCTTTTAAGAAAACAGCGGTATTTAGTATGAAACATTTTTTTTTTCAAACGTAGAAAAAATTGATTCAATTGTTTTGTGATAATACTTGAAGATAGATTAAAGATTAATTATAAATCTCATGGTGTATTAAAAAAAAATTGATTTTCATTTTTCGTTATTTTGAAACTAACCTTTGATCAAATACGGTAAAAGCAGATAAAATATTTTTATCAAAAGGCAGTTTCCAGTGATTATTACTTTTTAAATAAAAAAAAAACACTTTTTAATAGAAAGCTCATAAAAATCTAAAGTAGTCATTTACTTAAACATTTGTAAACCTTTCTTTGTCATTAAACTTACTTTTTTTAATACTTTTTATACATACTTTTAAAAGTATGTAACTTTAGGACAAAACAAGGGATAAACTAGGGTTTTAAAAAATAGGTAAATTCGCTTTTTTAGGTTCAAATTTGGCTTTTAGAGGGCAGCTATTGGTAAAGAGTTATAACGTAAATAATTAATTCTACAGTACGGGGGCGGTAGTTAAAATAGGGCAATTGTAAAAGTAAGATAGGGAAACCGTGGGTGAAAAAAATTCAATAGTAAAAAAAACTATTATTCATACGCCAAAATTTGAACTTTCAACTCAGAAAATTCGGCTGCAAAATATTATTGTGGTCACATTTTATTGCGAAAAATAATACTGTATTGTGGTCACATTTTTAAAATAACTATTTAAAAGATTACTTTGCATATCGTTTATTGTATTATGTAGATATTTACATTACGTATATACCACTAAGAAATCTTTATACGGAACACTACACATTTTTAGAATAAGAAAAGTGTATAGCACATGGTACTATATGATTTATGTTGTGTAATGAATTTTATCTCCAGTATTAGAATAAATACATCAATGGAAATCGTTTGGATTACAGTGAATAGTAATCTAGTGTAATCTTTCCTTTTTCTTGGAATTCTGTCTTTTGCTGTGCACTCAACCGTAAAAACACGCAAATTTTGTGGAATTTCGAAGCACGCATGTTAAGAGCTGTTTCATGTCATTCAAAACAGAGTATTTACAAATAAATTTAATGGAAATAGAAAATTTAATAAGAATATTAACCTCAGCTGTTATATGTTTTTACATTTTGCTTTAATTCTATTTGAATAAAGTATTACAGGTATAACATTATAAATAAAAGCTACTTCAAAGTAAATAGTAGTTCAAAACTAAACAATAAATGTTTATTGTCAGTAAAATTTTTAAGTCATTATGTCTATGTTAACTGCGATAATTATAAAAGCCTTTTTTGTTGTCTAAGTTAAAAACTATTTGGTTTACAACAAAAAACAACAAAAAACCATATGTATATTTACCGACTAGGAAATATCTATTTCTTTTTTAGATTTTACAACTGTTAGACTTGCTTTTCTTTAAAACTATATTTTCTTTTAAAAACATTAGAGGATTACTTTTTTTGTTCAAAAGAAATAAAATATTTAGTATATTTTAATATTTATAATTACAAAAGTACTTTAATCACAATTTAATTAAAAGTAGAGCATAGTTCAACCGTATAAATGGAGTGGTGATGTAATGTTACGCAATATTAAAATTTCAAAAGTTTTAATTGCAGCTGGAGTTTAAATGAATACAAAATGTTCTAATTTGCAAACAAAAGCTGAGATAAAAAACTACTAAGGTTACTTTAGGTGCTTTTAGGTTATTTTACATAGCATGGAAAATGTTTATCTCAAACATAATTTGCTTTATTCTTGATAAAAACTATTTTTTAACTAGTAAGCTGTCTCAAAAAGAATTTAATTAATAATATAAAACATAACAAAACTAAAGTAAACGTATAAGCAACTCAATTATGTAAAGTAAGTAGTTCATGTTAAGGAAGAATTTAAAGTTTTTTTTATGTTTAATAGTATTTAATTTAGTTATGTAGCTATACTAACTACACATATGCTAGTGTTAAATAAATGAAAAGTTTTCTAAACATGAAAAAGTAGAAATTTGCTGCAATTGTGTAAACTCATGCTAATTATATCTTTGCAGTAAACAGGAATTCCACAGTGAAAATATTTAATTCAATTCAAACAAAATTTACAAAGCATTCTAACAACTTTTAAACTTAAATACAAAGCATACAAGTAATAAGTCTGATTTAAGAATGTAACAATCTTTTTTTACAACTGGTTACTTTTTAATTAAAAAAGAAAATTTTTTAACAAAAGTATTTCAATATATATATATATATATATATATATATAGAATTAAGTTATTTAACTTAATAAATTGAATTTTTCACACTGAGCCCACCTTGAGGGCTTTATTAATAAAAAGGTTTATTTAAAGATGCAAAACTCAAAGGACTCGAGTTTCGTGACTATTCACTCATCAGCTTCAAAACAAGTTTAAAATAAAGAACAAAACAAAATCACTAATGAAAGTTAAAAAATTTTTGGATAAAAAAAATTATGACGTAATTTTGAAACTATCAAAAATCATGCAAAACGGCTTGTGCAAAAATTAATCTACCAACAGACAATAAACTAGCAAAAATTCATATAACTTCAGTGAGTAACTATATATTAGGACAAATAATTGAAAGAGATAAAGATAAAATTAAGATGCAAATTGAAATTTAGGTTATTTTAAGATGAAATTAAAACTTGTTAAACTTTAAAAGCGACTTTTTCATATGTCTACAAGACGATACAAACTCGCTTCTTTTGTTTAAACATCTCTTGTCTTTCAGTGCATATACAACGGCTGATGCTTCTTTGAGACACAGCCTACATATTGGGCTATTGCCGTCGGCTATAGGCTGTGCTCTTTTTATAACTTCCCAAGATATTTCGGATTCAATGCCGCTGCGTTTTAAGCCACAAACATACTTCGAAAGTTCAGTGTCATTTTCATATATGCCGCCTTTAAAAAAATTTTTATGATTGGCATACCTGAATCTAAACTGAGTCGAGCACAAGCCAACATAGAACCTCGTCTCAACGCCAGAGTTAACTCTGGCCTTGTAAACGATGTTCTCTGAACGTTCATTAGTGATTTTGTTTTGTTCTTTATTTTAAACTTGTTTTGAAGCTGATGAGTGAATAGTCACGAAACTCGAGTCCTTTGAGTTTTGCGTCTTTAAATAAATCTTTATATATATATATATATATATATGTATATACATATATAGGATATACTTTATGTAAAGCGATTTTTGAAAATATAAAGATAATATTTGTGTGAACTTTAATAATTTTCGAAGTTTTAATTTTGTAAGTTTTTAATTAGATTTCTTATCACCAGTTTTATAAGTACATTATTATAATATATAAAAAGGTTTTAGTATTTACAAGTGAAGTTTAAATTTGAAAGTTTTATAAATTTTAAAAAGAACTACTATGACTTTTGAAAATACTAAGCATAGCATTTGTTTTCTTAAAGAGATTGTATAAACAAATGTATTTTTAACAATTGTTTAGCACTTATCCTAAAAAAAATTATAGACAACTATCAGTAATGAAACAAAAAGCTTCAAAAACTCACTAAATCTAAAAGCAAAAGTAAAACTTTTATGTCAATACGAAATTCTAATTAGGCAAGATTTAACTTGACAATAGTTGAAAATATTAAAATATGAAAGTTATTGACTTTTTAATACCTAAATGTACAAAGGTAATAATTTTACTGTCGCTAAAGTGGTTATAAATTTTGAATGTAACAAAAGACCGGTTAACCTCAAGTTTTATTGTTATTTACTTCACATAGGGTTTTGAAGGTTGTTATTTTATAATAAATACTACATTTTTATTAACAATTTATAAAGTTTGAAAATTATATTTTTTAAGTTTTATAATAATATTCCAAAAATTAATTTATTAGAATTTTTTTATGCTATGATTCTTTATTGAACTAAGGGAACGGATCAAATATGCACTAAAGGAAACTTTTGCACAAAAACTTTTTTCACAAAGAGGCATTTTTGCATTAAGATACTTTAGTACCAAGGGTAATTTTTGCAAGAGAGTAAAAAAAATAAAACATAAATATAACAAAAAAGAAAATTAATAAATACAAGTTTAATTTATTACAAAAAAGCATAAAAAGTCACCGACCGAGAGTAAGGATTAGGGGTAACAGTGATCGTAAAAATAAAAATAAAACAATAAATAAATTCAAAAAAGTAAAAAAAAAAGTTACCGACCGAGGGTAAGAGTGCTGGGTATTAGGGATAAAAAAAAACCTAATAAAAACTATTAATCAAATTAAAAAAGCAATGAAATAAAAAGATTTATAAAAAATAAGTTATAAAAAAACAAAAAGAAAATACTGACTGATGGTAAGGGTTAGGGGTAAACGTGAAAGTAAAAAAAAAATAAGTTTTTAAAAAAAGTATTTTTTTTTATCTCGTGCAAAGTGACCCTTTGTGTTAATTTAACTGCTTGCAAAAGTCACTCCTCGTACAAAACTGACGTCGTGCAAAAGTGTCTTCGTGTAAAAGGGTCTTCGTGTAAAAGAGTCTTTGTGCGTATTTGACCTTTCGTACAAAAGTGTCCCTTCGTGCATATTAGACTCTTAGCCATTAATTGTATATATTAAACACAATTTTTCTTTTGTGTCAAAAATAAGCTCAATATAGCTAGAAATATTATTTCAGAGCTTTAAATCCTAAAACTTACTACAATACACAAGTTTTACTATTACTAAATCTATTGTTCAATCAAAATAACAAAAGGCTTGATACATAAAATAAACAACTTTAAGTTTTATTTTTATTTGCTTTAAAGGGTGTACTTAAAGTTTTAAAATTTCAAGCTGGATATCAAAAACTTTTTACTCAAAAAGACAAGTTAAGAACAAGTTAACGAAATATGTAAACAATCTTACTTTTTAAAGTTGAGTGGTTTTTATGCATATTACAGAAATAAACCATATTGACCTTTCTTCAGTGTAGCGATACATTTCAACTTGTTCATTATTCGAACACATAAGAAGATTATATCGGCGTTTAAATGCCACTAAAATGTTCATAATGTTTATATTAACAACAGTAACTTTTGTTTATTGTTTCTAACAATACATTTCACCTAAGGTTTTAATTGTACTTTTAGTCTTTTTTTCGAAAGCTGTTTATAATATTGTGTCTGCAACTTATATTTACGTGTAATGAAATAATATAAATGATTTTAGTTGTGTATTTAATCTATTCGTCATTGTATATTTATTTTGAAATGCTTTGTCTAATACTTTAGATTTTTTCAGACTAACTTTAAACAGTACTAGTACTTAATATGTTTATCAACAGTATTCAGCACTTTTCAATATTTAATTGTTATTTTAAGTTTTTCATTTACTCCATTTCTTCTTCAAGTGATTACATATAACTCTTTACCATTACAATGACGCCTTCTGAATAGCTTTGATTGTTTTCTTAATCCTTGGTATCTTATTGCGTTTATATTTACGTAAAAGGTAAAATATATGAAACTTTTATTAATAATTATTATTTTACATAACACCGGCAATTAGTTTTTTCGAGAAGTAAAAATTATACATACCAAAGATTTTAAGTAAACGTTTAACGCTGTCTGTCCTTATAAATTTGTTTAAAACTTTGTATCATTTTTAATAGCTTCCGTTGTTATTTTAACAATAGTTTTATTCTTTAAAAAATGTTTTTCATAAATATTTGTTGGGTAAAGTTTTAATACATTTATATCAAAATATGATCAATAAAATTATATTTTATTACTTTACTGGTTAATGCATTTTTAAAACTTATTTAAGGCTTATCTTGTTAAATTAGCTATCTCAAGAATTTTAAAAGTAATTTCGAAATTTACAAAACTTGTATTGTAATTTTTCAGGAACAATATAAAAATTGTTTGAACATAACTGTAGTTATTATAATAATGTAATTATATGAACTATGAAGTTGTATTTCTTACAACGTATTTAAATTGGAAAAAGATTGATTACTCACAATTATGATAAGTAAAGCTTATAATATATCTTCAAGTTTGTAAAGTTTCTTTGTATTTTCTGAGAAATTTCATTTAAAATTTTTAATTTTCATATAGTAAAGGTTAAATGCTTTTTGATTTTTAATATGCTAGTATAATTTATCTTTGATCTTTTTATTTTGTGTGCAACAAAACAGTCATAGTAAGAAAATTTTGTGTTGAATTTGTAAAACATAAATGATTATTTTTCAAAATACTACTTTATAAAAACAGTAAAAAATATTTTTTTGATAGCTATCTATAAAAAGTATTTGTAACTAAAATTCTTATATTTTATCTTAGAAGTTTAATTTTTTTTTAAGTAAGATTACCCCTTAAACTATTAAAGGAGACATAAAAAGTTATTGAAATTTCAAAACAATTATTTAGTTTAAAACAAATAATCTGATAACTTCATATATTCTTAAACATAATTAAAGTTAAAACCTGGCTTTTTACTAGATCAGCGTTCAAATACAATTACATTAAGGCTAAATAAGTTTAACATGTAAACATTAAAACATACGGTAACATATAAAAAGTTTTTATTAAACAATTACAAAAGTAACAACTATTTTAAGATAAAAGTTTAAGTATTTTTAATATATTTTATTAAGTATTGAAGCATTTATAAATTCAATTACCATATAATTATATATTGTTTGAAAAACCAAAATATAAAACGTTTAAAAATGTTTGTAAAATTTAAAACCATCTTATTTTTTAAGTGCTCACAACAGTTTAGTACCACTGTAGTTTAGTAATAAAAAGTATCGTTGTATTTTAAATGTAAAGTTTTGCTTATGTTCTAAGTTTTAAACTGTATTGTTTTAGTTTTGTTGCTACTGACGTATTATAATCTACCACCTTAAGTTTCCAATAATAAATTATAAACATGGTAGAACTTACATACTATTTTTAGAAGTCAAATTATTGCACTTTTATACACTTTCATTGATCAAAGTTATATGAATCAAATAGTTATACCTTAAATCCTGTTTTTTTATGCTAATAAACATTAGTGAAATATATAAAAATGTTATCACTTACATTTTCCAACAAAAATTAAATTCAACTTCAAACAGTCCACCACTTATCTCTTCAAATAATACAAAAAAGGAGTGAATATTTTTAAACTGTTATGTGAAAATTTCAACAAGATTTTAATGATAACATTGTCAAATTTTTAACAAGTAAAATATATGGTAGTTTGAAATAATTCTGCAAATACATTTTATACAAAAGATGCTTTTATTTGTTTTCCTTATTTGGCAAATAATTTGCTGATATTTCGTTGAAAACTATACTTCGCGCCTTTTATTATATTGAACAATAATTTTTTGGCTACTTCAAACTGTAAAAAGAATAACAAGCATAAAATGTTTTCTATTCAAACTAGACACCGAATGTTATTTATTAGTTATTGAAACTCATTGCAAAAATTCATGTGTACTTAAATAGCCTTAAAAGATTACACAGCCAATTTAAGTGCTACTTCAAAAGCCTACAAGTAAAAGCTTGCGGTCAATTAGCTATCAAAGTGATTAACCAGAGTACTTGCTACCAGATTTTATTTGAACTGAATTTGAACTTTTTAGCTAGCATAAAATGGATTTACTCATACGATGAGAATTATTAAAACAATAAGTTTCAGTTAACACCAAAGTTTATCAATAAAACTTTTGTTTATTTATGCAATTGTATCATATTGAAAATCACCGTCAAAAAATAAACAGATTATTTATAATCATGATGCGATTAACCTTATTATCTTTTCGGTTATTTATTTTTAATATTGATTTGATAAATAAAAACTAGTTTAGATCTGACCATAAAATCAAAGAGAACTTAGTTATAAGAATAATAAACAAATAAAATATATGTTGTTTTTTGCATTTAATTGTATTCTAATATATACAATTGTTCGAATTTAACTCAAAATTTAGCGTTTATTTCAGATAATTAATAAATTAAAAATACATACATCGATTTTTTTATTTTTGAAAAGAATTTGAAAAGTTTATGTTATATAACTAAAATATAATTATACAGTTTAATGTTACTAATAGTTTAGCTTTATTTTAGTTAAGAAATTACTAATAAATTGTTTTAGTTCAATGCACTTAATCTTCAATAACTTTTACATAGTATTCATATTTCAAAGACAGTTTTTAATTGTTTGACTTACCGTCTTTGATCTTTCATCGTTATGATCTTTAATTAAGGAGTAAAGTTTAATGTTTTTAATATTAAAACTAGAACTTTATGAATTTAAAATATTTATTACGATGAAGTTGCATAACAAATGTATTGAGTTCGAATAAACTTGACCTTAAATTTATTAAATGTATTAGATGACAAAAATAAATGTTTGGTGTTAAGTATATTCACTTTGATCTTTCAACAGAGTTACTTAATATTAAATCTTAGGTCTTTTTTCTTTAACTTGTTAACAATGCTAAAATTCCTTTAAACTTGAATGAATATACTAATCTCAGTTTATTATTCTTAAGTATTTAAAAACTGTAATACTTTTATGCTTTTAAATAGTCTTAATAAATTTTGTCAATTAAATAGTGCAGTTTTAATATAGTGGTCTAAATATTATTTTTTTATCGTTTTTGTTTTATTGATTATGCATCATTATGATTTATGTTTAAAAATGCAAAAATTTATTTAGTTAAAGCTTAAAAATTCTTAGTTATGAATTAGCACAACGTTTTAATTTGTTTAGAGTTTAACTTGTTAAAAAAAATAAGCCTTTATTTTAGTTTAATAGGATTTAACAAATTAAAAGGTTTTTAAACAGAATTACATGCAATATTACAGTCGTTTTTATACCACAAAACCTCAGTTATTTCAAATAGTCTTACAATTTACAATTTCAACCAAGTATAATTAGTTGTAATCTTAAAAAATCCGATGCTTAAATAAAGCATTCATAAAAATATTTTGACAGTCATGCACAATTTAAACATGTAAATCGCTTCAATTAGCTAAATATTAAATTTATTTTATATCACCACATATTTAATTATATTTTGGTGCTTATAAGTACTAAACCATAAAATATAAAGTGCTTACTTTATTAAATGAAACTATATTTTTGTCTTTAGGATGAACTGTTTGGATAAAGTGATATTATTTAAAAAGATCTAAATATAAAATATTGTATTTATTCTTTGTTATTTATTGTTTTATATTCGGACTCTAGAAACATTTTCATCATTTTAATTGAAAATAAAAGTTAACTCAAAAATAGTATTTTATTAAAATTAAGAAAAAAAATATGTTACACTTAAATTTGTAAATTCATATTTTTACATGTTAAAGTGTTCTATTGGGCTTTAAAACATTCAAATCAAATCTTTTAATACGTAATAATCTTATATTTTATACACGTTTTTGTTACAGTATGTATTTTGATGACAAATTTCTTGTAAATATGTATCAAAGCATTGTATTGTCATAGTAACAGATGTTTTTACACAGGTGTTACTAATCTGCTGGTATTTACTCAGTAATACATTGTTTCCTTTGTTGCTATGACAACCTACATTGTTTGCTGTTGCTATGTAAATAAAACTTTTGAAAAAGAAGCTGTTTTTAAGAATTTCTCGAATATTTAAAAAATGTTTTCAAAAGGACTTATGCACCATTGAGCTCATGAAAGATTAAAAATTACTACCATTTTGTACTACAATTTATAAATTATTTCATATTTTATAGCATTATCTATTTAGAATTTTAGTTTCTTAACTTTGATAAAAATTTCTTATTTTATCACATTAATGAATGAATTGTTTCACTGGCTTTCCCCTTTTAAAGAATCAAAAATTTACAATTTTTGTTAGGAACAAACAATGTTTACTAACAGTTTGAATCCAAATATATTTGAACTTTATGATTATAGGCCCATGAAAACCAATGCAGTAAAATTATTTTAATTAAAAAAGTTATAAAAACAATGACTTGTTTTAATGGGATAATATTTTAAAACAGCACTTATATAATTTCATACCTTTTTTTACTAACCCGTAACATTGTATGATTGGGTCTGTATATAATTTATTGTTTCCTTTATCTTTTCGTTACTATGACAACATGCATTGTTTAAAATTGCTGTGTAAACAAACTACTTTGGCAAGAGGATTGTAATTATATACTTTCGTTAATTTTTGCACAAAAAATTGATACTTTGTTTACGTAGGTTTACGCATCAGTTAATTTGTGAATGAAGCACAAAGCTTTATGTTAAGGAATCTGATATGTATACAAAAAAAAATTGTTCAACGATTTTCTATTGCATCTTTCGATTTAAGTAATTTGTTTACTTTGTAAATATCCTTTTTATTCAAAAGTTCAAAACGTAAACAATGTATTCTTTATTAAATTTAACACCTGTCCGTTTTTATATAAAATTTCTTTACTTTTTAGACAACTCAACATGTTGAAAACAAAATAAAAATGTACAAAAACAAAACTGATTAAAAAATTTTTATTTCTTAAAAAATGAGTTGAAAATTTAAAACTTACTAATTGTTAAATTTAATTAATAGTTTCACGGTAGGCTTTGATTTATACTTTGTTTTTGTTTGTTAGGTATTGATTCTCTTAATATTTTCTATAAATTTTACTTTAGCTTATAACGCTAAATCTGTTAACACATAAACTATTTGGCATTTGAGCATTGAAAGTAAAGTTTAGTGAGGTGAAATGATACAATTGTAAAAAAAATATTTTTTTTTAACCAACTTTAAAACTAGAATAACAGAATAAATATTTTTTGTACTGAAAAAACTTATAAAAGTTATGAAACCTTTATAGCGTGAAACAAGTTAGAAAATACTATATTTTCACTTCGAACAAAAATACTACCCTCTATAAAACTTTAAAGTTTTTTTAGACATATTAGATTAAAAAACTTATAATTAAATGTGTTCGATTTTTCAAAAATAAATTATTTAGGGATGTACTATTGCTGTTTAATATTTTTGTTTGGTATGTAACAAAATTATTTTTTAGATTAAAATATGTTCTTAGTTTTTCGTACGTTTGAGATTAAAATTAAAACGATTAAGTTTCAATAGTTTTATGAAAAGTATAAATTTGTTGCAACAATATTTATACACTTATTTTTCATAATTAAATTAGTTTATTGAAAGGATAATAAATGTTTTCCTAAGAAGTGAAATAACAAATTTGAAGTTATTATTTAAGAAAGGCAAATAATCAGACTGTCTGAAATAGTTTTGGTTTTGTGGTAAAGGTAATAAAATTTATTTGTCTTTAATGCTATTTTAATTATGCTTGATTTAGTTTGGTCCTGTAAAATTGAAAGCAATTTTTTTATTTACTAGCGAATTATGTTACTTACAAACTTTGAAACTAAACGCTGTAGATTATTATAAAAATGTTCATTTCAAACTAGATATTTAAAATAAATGTTTATTTATAACTATTTTGATGTAAAAATTAATTGAGTAGAAAATTTCAAGCTGTTTATAAAATTATAGAATAACCAAATTATACTTTAGAGAAAACTTTTGTTACGAATAACAATGTTTTTCAAATTTTAATTATTACCGAAAGTTAATTATAAATCGAATGAAAGTTGTTTATATCGTAGTCATTAAAAAAGGTATAGAAAAATAACACGTTTTCAATATTTTTTGAGTATAAAGAGTTTACATTATTTAATAGATTTTAATAAAAACTCTATAAACTTTTCTAAATTACATTTGCAACAAAAAATAAATTTTAGACAACTTTTTTTTGTTATTTCGAATAAAACGTAGCGAATATATTTTATTTAAAAAGGATATACAAAATATAAATTTATTAGTTCTTAAGTTATTAAGTTTAAGCTGTATATTCTCAATGTACTTATATATTAAATGAAATCAAAAAAAATTTATTTTAAAACAACAATAAACCATGGTCACCTTAATTTATAGCATTTGTTACTGAAAATTGTTGTTTTTCCAAGAGTTTCTTGAACATTCAATTTTATTTATTTTATTATTAAAAAATAAAACAAAATTCAACCACCATAAAAAAAAAACTTTAATCTTCGTATCAAAAATAGAAACTTGAAAAATACAGTAGCAAAAATCTTAAGGGATAATAAAATCAAATAGTATAAAAGTTTTTATGTTTAATGTTTACTAACAAGACTACGGTTTCGAATTTATAAAAATTGAGTTTCACTAAAATGTTTATTTTGCTATTAAATATCTAAAAAAATGTGTATTTAGGCAATCTTAATAAAAACGTCTTTTATCCTGCTTAACTCTTGACAAATAACTGAAAACTTGCTTCCTTTATATTATCATTCAAGCTAAAATTCTTTTTGATGTCTAAGTCACTCATTTGCTGAATTGCGTAAAATACTTATTTAAGTTACAAATAAAGATTATTTGTTAGATCAATTTTGAACAAATTAACCATTTTGAAAATATTATCTAATTTTGAATTTAAAATTTAACAACTTAAAACTGTAGCTAATTGGAAACAATAAAAAGTTTAGTATTGTTATTAAGTATTATTGATTTATTCAAAAATTTACTTGTTTTGAAGAGGTTTTAAAGTTTAAAAGGAATAAATTTTAATCACAAATGGAAACCACATTTATTTATAAGTTTTTTTTGACGTAAAACTGTTTTTTGATATTTTAGTCTGTTTACTTTAATAGTAAAAATTTAAATAAAAATTCTATCTTAATTAGTATTAATGTTATTAGCGTAGAAAATAGTTTAGATTGTTTAAAAGTGCAAAGTAACAACATTCTTACTATTTAAAACATGTTAATCTTATCGATTAGCTTTTTAAATTTTGTTTTGTGGTAAATTAGTTAAATTTTTGTCTGTAGTATGGTATCATAAAAAAAAACATTGTTCTGACATGTTATGCTAGTAAGACTGATTGAAAGGCTGAAAATTAATAAAAAATAAACTTTAGTAGAAGAATATTAAAGTATAGTTGTTAAATACTAAGTTAAGTTGTTAGTAAGAAGTTATTATAATGTTGATATTTTCATACTTAAATTTGCGATTTGCTGAGTTTGTTTTTATAAAAAAGGCTATTTTAAAACAATAATAAATTTGTATATGTAAAATAATTGATTATATTATCAATACTTAACAAATTCAAAAATAAATGCTCTTTTGCTCGTTGTTTTAAACAGTAAATTAAGTTTTTTATTCTAATAAGCATGGAAACATTTTAATTTTCAGTCGTTAAAAACACAATTTTATTACTAATAAGTTTAAATTCCTTCTACTTTTATATTCTGTCAAAAACTAGCATATTTAATTCAATAAACCATACAAAATTGTTGATTTTTACCCAAAGTGAATAAAATCAGCTAGTTGTATCATATCTTTATCTTTCAACAAAAAGGGTTTATAACTTATTAAAGCTTTAAGTACATATAAAAGACTTCTATGACTGCTTGGTTTTGCAAATATAAGTCATTTCAAATAGAAAAGCTGAAAATTTTACTTTTAATAGGTGAAAACAAAACTTTTAATACATTTCAAGGTGGTTTTTCACAAGTGAGTTCGTATAAACTAAATAATATAAATGTTTCTATTGTTACTATGACAACTTCATTGTTTTCATAAGTTGTGTAAATAAACTTGACTTAACATTTTGAAACTTTTGTTTGTATTAAAGTGTTATATTATTTTAGGTTTAGGAAATTAATAATTTTGTTTACCTAGTTTATGCATTATTGAATTTATGAACAAAAAACAATATCCTAGTATTTTTTCAAAAGTCAATTTTAAAACAATAATTTTTTTATATTTTTTATAACATTTCGTGTTTTTTATTACCCGTATCTTTTTACTCATATTTTTTTCAATATATCAAATTCTAGTGACAATTTAAAATCTTTAAAAATAAATAAACAACAAAACTATAAATACAGTATTACCCTTGGTGTTTCATAAGTTTATAAGTTATACTCATTAATATTTTCATTTACAGTAGACTTATCTGATATTTTAGTACAAAGTAAAATTCTTATAACCAAGTAGTTGATATTTTAAAAAGATTAAAACAGTATATATGCAATGAAAATAAATGCTTATCGATGGCATTTTGTTTTTAAGTTAAAAAGAAATGACAATAAATTATAATAGTAGTTGATAACAAAAATTTTATAAAGTAGTCAATATCAAGATGTATTTTTATTAAATTTTCTTAAAAACAATTTAAAAGCAAAAAGAAGACAACAGCATAATCATTACAAAAGAACCTTAACAATTTATCTAAAACAGCTTGTTTAATAACAAGATGTTTACTTCGTTAAAAACGAATCAGCAAAAGTTAAATAACACAATTAGAAAAGTTTTAAATTGCATGTAGGAGGAATAATGAGCTTTACAGATTTATTTACCTTATTAAATTAAAATATGTGAAACTTTAGTTTGCGACAGTTTATATCTAATTTCTAAGCTTTACTCAAGTATCTATTAAAAAATTAAAAATAAATCTACTAAAAAGCTATAAAAATGGTCTGTTAAAGCATAAATCTTACTAATCTAACTTTCTTTAACAACTTAAGTATTGTTTAATATCCAAAATTTCAAAACTTCGTTATATAACTAGTGCTGTAATAATTTAAAAAACAGTATTATTATGTTATTCTTGAATAGTTTGTAAACAAGCTTTTGAATCACATACTTAATCAAACATTTCGATATAGCTGTTTATCTAGATAAAATCAAACAGACAGAATCATAAAGCAGACGTGATGAAATTAAACATATCGCTAACAAAAAAATTGAAAAAAATCAAATCATCATCTGTGACTTTAGCCAGAAAATCTTTTAAATGGCATAATTAGTTAGAATATACAGAAAAGAACTAAAATGTTTTGCAAACGAAAATTAGATAAAACATAACGCATGCAAAAACTTGTATCTTAATTAATCGTCGTGTAAGATTTTATAGTTTGCCAACTATTAATATTGCAAAAAATTATAACAAAATACAGTTTTTATTTTGGCATAACTCGATAAAAATCAAGCAAACTAGAGTTAAACTATTATGCATAACGGAAAATACTTAAGTCTAATTAGTCTTTTTGTTTATGCATCATCAAAGGTTAAAACAGATAACTTGCATTAGATTTAAACAAAGCTAGCTTTTGTTGATAAAATCGTATTCTAATTTAATTTAATTTTAGCTGAAAACTTAATATTTTTAGTTAATTTAAATGCATAGAGCTTTTACTTTTTTTTAAATACCAATAATAATTAAATAAAAAGTAATACTAAACTTTTATTTTCTACATCAAAGTTTTTGTTATTAATAAAACATTTAATGATCAACGTTAGTGTGCACTAAATTTTTGTAAAAAAAAAGGTAATTTAATCACTTTCAAAATTTATAATACAAAATCTTATTTGTTTAAATGTAAAACGTTCATTAAATAACAGTGTAAACAATGTAATAAGCTTCTAATAAAGAAAATGATAAAAATTAAAATTTTGAAAAAGTTAATACGTTGAATTTTGTTTAGCATTTTACGATAGAATGTAAATAATCATGAAAACTAGACCTTGTTTTGCCTCTAAAAAGTTTTCTTCTTGTCACTAAATTAAAAAAAAAAAATTTTATAAAGCTTAAAATGAGTAAGCGCAGTTTTTTTTTCCGGTATAACATTTTATGATGTCATTAAATTAATTATTACTCGTTACTAAAATTATAATCATAAATCTATTATAACATAGATTTTAATTTAAAAGGTACAATGTCTAAATAACAGCTAACTGAGTTAAACTTGAAGTAGCAAACTTGAAGTATTGTTTTGTTTCGTCTGTAGTGAGTTATTTAAAGTTATCATAATACTATCAATTAAGTATTAAGTCGTAATTGCAATAAAACTTTGTAAAATTTCATTTTTATTTTTAAACATAAATAACTATATTCTTAATATAAATTTTAAATCATAGTCTAAATCAAAATAATATTGTATTTGACTTTAAGAAACATAAAAAGAGTATAAAAAAAACAAAAAAAAAAAACGATTTTTTATAGATGTTTGCTAACATATCTGTGGTTTCTATTACTAAAAATTCAAAGTCTTTTTATTTTCTTTCTAGTTTTTAGATATGGGATTTTTGTGTATTTAACCAACGTCAACAATAGAAAGTGTCTTTTATCTCATATGATAAGCATTTCATGATGAATTATGATGACGTTTGTTTCCGTTTTAAATTTCATCAAGATGTTGTAGAACTAATAACTGTTAAAAATTACAATTTTTTGATTTCAGAATAATAAATTAAGTTTTCTTTCAGTAAAATTTTTAGAAGTTGCCTTTAGTTTTTGATACTTTTACTGATTTTCTAATAGATTTACTAATGTTTATTTAACAAAAAAGCGCTATAAAAATTGGTCCAAGGACCTGGTATACAAAAAAACCTTTCGGTTATCGAGTCATTCACTAGGATACACAATTATGTCTAAAAATACTACTAAATACTTAAGCGTTTTAAATACACAAACATTAAAGTGAAAGTGTTGTCTTGTTAATTTTTTTAGCAAACGAATAGGTTATTACTTATTATGTGTTTTACGTTACGTTTTATATTTAAAATAACATGCCAATGTAACGACATATGAAATTTATGACTTATTTAGGCGTAAATAAAACTTTTATATATTATAGGCGTAAATAAATTTAGGCGTATTAAATAACTCATAGCTTTTTATTTTGATTTCCGAATTTTATTTAGTAGTAAAATAACAGATCACTTATGTAGAAACTTGATCAGTTATGATTAGCTTAAAATGAGACAAAAAAATTTAAACGTTTTGTTTCTACTATAGTTTTAAGTATTACATATTAAATTCCTAAATTAAATTAGACAAGGTTTAAGTTACAAAATAATTTAAGTGTATATATACAAATGTGTAAGTTATATTCGTTATTAGTACTAATAAATGAAATCTTTGTTTTGAATTTCTTCTAGAGGTAAAACATTGTTTTGTATTTTGGTTTTAGTTTATAAAATGAATAATACTTAAGTTGCATTACTAAAATTATTATATGTTAAAGACACCAATCAAAACTTAGTAACAAAAATAGTTTTGTTAATGATATTTTGCGTAATAACACAAGTACATAAATAAAGAAAAGCTCAAACAGGTAATCATAGTATTAATAGAAGAACATTGGTGTAATAGACCTTTGATAGTGTTAATTGAGACTCATATAATATTTGAAGTTTAATTAAACAAAAATAAAAAAGTCATTATCAAAAGACTTGTTTCGTTTTCAAAGGCACTTTTTTGTATGTTATAAGTCTTTATTTTCTTAAAAATACCTTAATATATGTAATGTAATCAAAGGTGTTTCTTATATTAGACTGAAACTCATGCATGAGACAACAAAAGTTTATTTGTATATAATTATTTCCTCTACACACCACAGAACCAATACTTTCTTGTTTCTCATTAAAAATCATGCTAAAAATAGAACTTGTCTAAAGTTAAAAATAACTGTGACTATAACTTTTAAATATCTTATGTGTATTAAAAAAAGCCTAAACCTTCTATGCATTAGAACTTGCATTATGTTTCTTTTCAAGATTTCATAAAAAAAAAGATTACCGACTTAGATTATTAATGACATCATAATAAAAAGAGTAAATAAGTTATATTATCTATATTTATTCAACCTTTTACCTTTAAAATCTTTACTTCCATAAAATTTTGTAAGCTTACATTTAGTCAAGAACATTTTCATAATTTGAACTTGACAACTAACAGAAAATTTATTACATTATTTGGATATTTAGCATAGTTTGCTATCTCACTTACGAGCAAAATAAGTTGTTTTATTTACTAGAACTAAAACAAAAACATTGAAAAAGTAGAAACAATATGAAACAATCCGTCGATATATAAAATAAATGCTTTTACGTGTACTTGTCTTAATCATTAGTATGATATTTTTATTAAAAAATCTGTCGATTTTATTGTACTTACAGTTAACTAGAGTGCATTCTCACAAAAATTCACGCTTAATAATTTATTTATTAGCCTTCAATTAGTTTTTTTTTAGCATCTAGTCTCTTTATCTTGTTTTCTATAACTTTACATTTACCAATAAACAACTTTGAAAACAATTTTCAGCATCTAATTAAATTAACTTTAGAGCAACTTTGTTTTGTCCTTGTTCAAATAAAAAAACTAAGTATAAAACAAACTTTCAGAAAGCTTTTATATAAGCATTTAGAACTATATTTAAAAAATTTTAATATTTTTAATCTTGTAGTTGATATCTTCAAAAGATAAAATTATGACAGTTTTCAGTCAAAAACCTGTTTTATTGATTTTTTGACCAGATCTTATTTATTAATTTTGGTCAAAAAACCGTATCAGATTTAAAAAATTTGATAACTGTAAAGGTTAAAAAAAGGTCACTGTGTATGTATTTTACAATACAGTTTTATCTATAAATCGATAAAAAACATTTCTTTAAATAGATATTAGTAAACATTTAAAAACTTCCATTATCTAGCTATTAAAATCTAAGAAACAAGTTACAACTTATTTGTAAAGTATAAGTTCTTCTAAAACACTCTCAGTGTTTTAGATATAACTTTTTAAAGATTTTATTCGCAAAAAATAGTATTTAAAATTACTGTGTATAACTAGTGTACCACAAAATAGTTAAACAGTTATTATAAAGTTATTATATTTAAACGTGTACTATTCATTGTTCAAAGGGAAAGTTTTCTTAATATAAAGTAAAACAAAAAGACCAAAAGACAAAGATAAAAAACCGTTTTTTATAAATATGTTAGCTGACAAATTTACGGTTTGTATTTAACAAAAATCTGACATTTAAACGGATATTTACTTTACCACTAAAATCAAAAGTTTAATGTGTATTTAGACAACCTTTGTAATGAAATGTTTCTTGTCCTGTAAAGCCGTTAAACTATTTTAAGTCTACAGGCAATATTTCGTGTTATAAAATCAATTAAACTTATAATATATTTTCTTATCAGTTTTTTAACTTTTTAGATAATAAATTAAAATAAAATTATTGCAAAAAACTTTAATGAACTCTTAAGTTTGTATACAAATCCCCTGTTGCAAATTTGTTTACTAATTATTTTCTTCCTATTTAAAAAAAAAAATTAACATTATTAAAACTATTGCGTTTTATCAAATGTACATGTGTAATTAAGTACATATAAGCCTAAATTTTAACCTAATAAAGCTTATAAGTTATTCAACTTTTGTCTACTTTTAGTATAATTCAAACACTTGTTATCTAACAAAGTCTCTGTTCATTAAAATAATGTAATATTTTATTATTATTTTTAGTTTGTACTTGATTAGGCTTAAATTTTTGAAGTTAGTTGCTAATCAAAATTAATTAAAGTACTAATGTCCAAGTATAACGAACATACAATTAGGTTCTTTTACTTAAATTTTAAGAAAACGTTTCCGATACGTCTGTGACATTATAAAACAACAACTAGCCAATTGTAATCAGAAAGGCGCCTCAAAGTTCGGCTCTTGAGTAAATTGGCATTGATAGCTGATTTTATTATCAATTATTTCAATCAATTTTGATTAACTCAGATTAAGATAAAGGTTCGTATTTTTATTTTTACAGAAAATTTTTTTATTGACGTTTTGTGAGCTTGTGTTGTTTTACTTTTTTAACGAAAATACTTTATTTTATTATTTTTAAGTTAACTTAAACTTCTTTTATTTAAGTTTTATAAATATTCCAAACAAAATGCAGAAAAGTATGAAGTCAAACTTATCTTAAGTAAATAATTTGTTTGTAATATGTTGTGTAGAACTTTTTACAGCAAAAATATTGTTAATAAATAATAAACTTTCAGATAAGATTAGACTAAAAAATATCAATTCATCAATAGAGTTAAAATGTCTTTTTTAAAGCTTGACTGAAGTCTTATTAAATTTTGTAGTTAATATTTTTGAAAGACTAAGATTAGTAAAATGCGTGATTTAACAATGATTTGATCGCTTGTATCTAATTTATTTGTCTTAATAGAACATAAAAATAAGGGATAGTAAAAAAGGTCATGAAAAGGTCATGTTAGAGTGTATTTAAAGTAATATTCGTCGAAAAACAAAAAAATAAAAATGTTTCACAGACTAGTTTCTCACTTGAACAAATATGTATATTTCTACAAATTAGATCCTATTTTTTATTTTAGTTTTAATTTTATGATAAAGAACAAATACTTTGTTAAGGATTACAGTAAAGTGTTTTAAACATTTTTAATATATACTCGGGTTTATAAAACGCAGCAAAAAGTATTTATCTTAACGTCTAACAGGCGTATAACCAACTAATTTAAATCGGTTCATTAAGTTTTTGCTTCCAAGTCTGTATTTAAATGCGTTGAAAAATAAACGTCAAAAGAAATTTTATTTTGCCCACAAAGTATTTTTTTAAGTTCTTTATAAACTATTGCATTAACTGTATATTTCAATTTACAAAATTATAATTACAGCTGAAATCCCGTTGAGTTTTTTGTTGAACAACTGTATTGATAGTTTATATCCGATTGGTTACATTAATTACATAGAAAATGAGATTTTTAATTTGTAATCGATGGGGTATACACTAAATCTTATGATTGCAATAATTCGACTCTTAAATTACTTGACGTTCATAATTGACTAATTTATCTACAATTGCAATCAATTTTATAAAGTTGAGATTAAGATACAAAATTATAACTTGATTGCTAAAGACAGAATTAGGACAGTATGGCACAAATTCAAAGTATCATTTTTTAATGGTTAAAATTTTTAATGACGTAATAATTTTTTGTTAAAATATCTAGATTAAAGTATAGTTTAATTGTTTGTAAAAATCTTTAAGACACCAGTTAGTAAAAATTTCTTAAACTAAAATACTTACGAATGATATTAGTAGTATGTTATTATTCTTTATACTGTATATTTGTATTCATAAATATATTAATGAGACTAAAATTTTACTAAATCTGCTCGCTTCTAAAGCATTTATAAAAATATAGTTTTAAATTTGTGATACAAAAATACAGTTTTATTTTATTTAAAGTTGAGTTACAACAGTTTCTTTATAAGTTTTGTTTTACTTTTATTTTTTATCTTAAAATTTGATTTTTAATTCAGTATTTCAGTTAAAAAAAAAGATAATCAAATAATAGTATTATCTTATTCAATAGAATCTAATTGAATACGATTCTATTGTAATTCTATTGAATGTAATTTTATTATCAAATAACGAACTCTTATTGCGCTTGAAAGATTGATTTTAGAATAAAACATCATAATATTAGAAGAAATATTGTTTGAATTTTGTTTACATTAAGAAATTCAATTATAATATTAAAAAATAAAAGTTTTTGAAACTTACATTTTTTCAAACTAAAACACGAAAAAATATATGTTTTTAATATATATAAGTAGTTTTTTTGATGAAAAAAAAATTCTATATATAAACAATACCTTATATCGGAAGCAATATGACCAATATCAGTAGTTTTCTCAAGTTTAAATAAGTTTTTCACACATTTCAGTTTATTTTTATAATAATCTATAATTATACACTTAATAACAAAGATATTTATAATTTTTTTTCTACTTTAAAAATATTATCTTTGAATGTACATAGAATCTCTAGCACAACCTAAGTTTGATTTTTATTGTATAATAGTTATTAAATATTTTTCATTAGTTTAACAGTCTATGTTCTACTTAAAAAAAAAGGCTTTCAAAATATTATAATGTGTTTTCACTTTTTATGCAAAAAATATAAATATTTTATCATGCTCTAGTTGTTTATTGTTTTGTTCAATTGGCGAAACTTCAATGTTATAAACTATAATTAAGCTATTATTAAGCTATAAGCTATTATTAAGCTATAATTCTGTTTAAACAAAAGTAGCTTGAATTTTTATTGTTATTGTACATAATAAAGTACAAATACCTAAATTGGACAACAGAGGATATAAAAAAGAAAAATATTGTTTTATACCACGTTTGTTTAGCCGTTTAAATTCTTTTAAACCAATAAAATTTTTTTTTAACCTTGTTGATTAGAAATAGGTAAACATTGTCTATAATGACTTATTATATACTTGGAAAGTCAGTACATTAATAACTTCCGACATCTGTTACGTTTATGATATAATAATGGCAATCAAATTGGAACTTATCAAATCAAAACACTATCTGTTTAACTCGTAAATGTATCAGATTGCAGATTACTTAATTAATCTGCAAATAACCAACTGGTATTATCATAACAACGTTAAATATTAATTGTTACTGTTTAACATCTCGAAATTGTAACTTATTTAGATTTTGAACAGTAAAAATTCTTAAAAGTATTTTTATTTTCATAATTAATTTAAATCAGTTTTTAGTTCATACTAAAAATATTAAAAAAAACAATTAAAAAATGTATAAAACAATTTTAATTAACTATACTCTCATGACTTAACAGGTTTATTAAAAAGCGTTTACATTAAAATTCGAAATTAAAACAAAATGACGGGAAAAAAATAGTTTTTAAGTTTTTTTAGAATGATTAAAGTTTAGAAAAACAGCAATGTAAAGTTTTATCTAATAATAAACATAAAGATTTATAAAAAAGTTTTTAAGTTTTAAGTGCTCGTTTAGCAATGCGTTATTGAATTAAAAAATAATAATTAAAAAAATAATTTTATCGATCTTCAACTTAAAGTTACCATAAAAAAACTTATTTTGAAGGTAAAAGAAATGGAGAAATTACAAGTGCAAAACTTAAATGTTAACTTATTAAATTATTGTTTGATGAAAACACATTTGTTTTTCAAATTCGGGGAGACTAGTTTTGTTTGAAGTTTATCAAGATAGTTAAAAGAAAATCCTTAAAAGGTGATAGTTTGCAATAAAGTTTTAAAAATAACTTTTTTATTAATATTAACTCATGCATTAATACTAACAAAACAGTATTATCAAAGCAAAAATAGAAAAAAACTTACTTATTTTTCTTTTTTATTTGTTCATCGATTTTTAAAGTTTTAATTTTTTTTCGTGTATGAATTAAATTAACCATAAAAAAACTGAATGAATTTTGTAACTTAAATTTACAATTTATATTTTCTCAACAACAACTAATTTGTTTACAAGTAGCTGAGTAAACATTAAAATATATATTAAACGATTGTTAACATTTAAAAATATAAAAAGCTCAGGTAGTTAAACTTTAACAATAGCTAATGGCTTGAACAAATCAATATCAAAATTTCGTAATGTTTTTTTGAAAGAATTTTTATGATAATTTTGTTTACACTAATGTTATTTTGCGTAGGAAACCAAAGTTTATTATTTTTCAAAACTCATGTTTATTGACTCAACCTTGAATAAAATTTCCTGTCATCGACCCGTTTTATTAGCTCAAAAACTTAGTTTATTTAAAAGCTTTGTTATTACGAACCGTATTATGATGATAACTTAAGTTGATTAAGTTTATAGCTTTGGCTAAAAGCAAAGTTTTTTACTTTAAAACTTAAATTTAATTGAACAGTACAATTCTATGAGAACTTATTCAAAAACTGTCAATAATTTGATAAATAAACAAAACAGACTAAAGATAAGTTCAAAATTTTACCAATTGTTTATCGATAAATTAAAAAAATATATAGAACTTGATTTAAATTGAAATAAACTTTAGCTATTTAAAAGCAATCTGAGTTCAAAATCATCGAAAAAAACCTTTTAAAAACCACATAGCACTTGAATTTGAAATTTCAAAACTTTCACACCTACTACTTTAAAAATTACTTTCTTTAGATGTTTACAGAACTTTCAAGTGTAAAATTAAATTTTTGATTTAATATTTTTTTTATAATATATAAACATTTGTAGTTGGAAGTTAATTATTTAACACTTTAACACTATTTTGACACTTATACAACACTTACGTATTGAAATAAAAGTAAAAGATTTTTTCTTAGTACTACCTGTTATATAAAAAAATTCGATAAAATTTTAGACTAACGATTTCGAAAGCACATTTTTAAAGTTAGACTTTATTTTAAACTACTAGCTAATTGATGATTTTGATGAATTTATGAAACCTGTCAATACTTTTAAATTGGTGTTTCCATATCAAAAAACCTTGATTGGAAAACATAAACAAAAAAAAAACTTAGTAATTAAACTTTGCATTTTTTAATTAAATAAAATTTATCTAATTGCTTACGTAAAGTAAATTTTTACACGAGTTATATGTGAAAAAATTTTGAATGGAAAAGAAATAATAAATTGTATGTAAATTATTTAAATACCTTATTAAATCAGTTTAGCTGTAAAATGACATGTTTTAAGTGCTTCTTTGTCGCACTTTGGAATTTTTTAATATCTTTTTATATTCCAATACACAAGATAAGCCAATTTAAATGATGCTTGAAGCTAGAAGGATTAAAACTTAAGCTTTTTGACATTTAAATCGAAACAAGTTTTGTTAAAGAAGCTTATATTGTGTAGTTGAATTACATTAAAACTTTTTTATTGAAGCATGTAAAGCAAAACTTTATTTTTATTTTATACTGTAAATGTGCTACTGAAGTAACATTAAATTGAATGTTTAGATTTCTACAAACTGTTATACATTTATTTTAGTAAAATTTTTTTCATTAACAAACAAACAAGTTTTAACTAATTTTGTTTGAAGTTTTTATGACTACTAAATTTTTGTATAGTTTAATCAATAAAAGTTTGAAAAGGTTTCTTCAAAGTTTTAGGTACTAATTGTACATTGCTTAATATACATTATTTTTAAAACGAGTCCTACACAAAATTTATGAATCAACTAGTAGTAAACAAATTTGTAAGTCTGTTCAAGCTGTTCACTAAACATGCTAATATATAAGTTTTAAAGTTAAACAATAAATTAAAAATATTAGTAACGGCATAAAATTCTTAAATTGTTGCAAAGTTTTTTTTTCTTACTCGATATTAAATGTGTTTAAAAATAGCTAAACAAATGTCAAATAAGATCATCAAAAAGTTATCATAATTTTACAAAAGACAATTACAAAGAGTTTACAGTTAGTTGACATTTTAAATATTTTAATAGCTTAAAAGTCATATAGTTTTTTTTTTTCTCAATGTATTCGTCAAAAATGATTACTTAGAATTTTGTTTACACTAATTTTATGTTACAGGAAACTAAATTATAAAAATTTAGATGTGTTTTATTGATTCGACGTTATATGAAAGATGCTATCGCCAATAAAATTTATTTAGCTAAATTATCTGTTATTTAAAACTTTAATGCTTCTAAACTAGTTCAATGAGTTTAAAGTTGTGGCAAAAATTATAATTTTACTGCAAACTAAATGCCTATAAATCTGTCGATAAAATAATATTGATATTTTCTAAAGTTTTTAAAATTGCTTAACCCAAAATATATCATAATAAAAAAAGTTTACTTCACTGTTTTAGTTTATTAAAAAAATATAATGAAATACACAAAAACCTTAAAAAATTGAAACAACCTATTACATCAAACTTTTATTCTACATTTAAAAAAGCAACGATGAAATTAATAAAGGTATACACGTTTCTAATGACAATAGCAATATATTTGAATATGTCAAGAGAATAACATGTTATAGCTAGTTTTGCAGCCAAATACTCAAATATAAGTAACTTTGCATAATATGAAACAATGATGAACTTAAAAACATGTAAGGTTGAAATATGTTATACTTTATGATTATTAAAATGATGTAGCTAAAAATATATATAATGTATAAAACGTATTTTAGTATAAGGTTTATAATAAAGAATAAGAGAGATTAAGATATTAACACTTAATCACACAAACTAATTAGCTTTAAATACTAAAAAATATACATAAAAAAACTATAAATCATACATAAATAAATGCAGTCTAAAAAACTAAGTTTTAATATGTATTCTCTGGAAACAGTGCTTTAATAAGACAAAAAATAGAATTTAGAAAAATTTAAAAACGATTTGCTTGTTCAAGTGCGTATGAACAAATATGAATATAAAAGTATAAAAATTTTAAGGACATTAAGGGTTAATACATTAACTTAAAAACAATTAGTTTTGTTTCGGTATTTTAAGAGAAATCTTGAAAATTATCAAAACTAAATTAGTACCTCAAACCACATAGTACTTAAATAACTGAAACTAAAGCTTTCTCATATAACATATTTAATAATATTTCATTTGGTCTTTTACAGAGTTTTCAAAAGTAAAAAAAATATGAAACTTTAACTAAATGAGTTATTATATTGGTAACGTGTTTTATATAAATAAAAAACCGCCAAACGATTTATATTAATTTTCAAATTCGCACATATACATAATTCTTAGTTTAAAGCTATAACAAATAAAACTTTATGTAGCATTTTTTAACTTTAAGATAATTTAAATTCAAAAAAGTTTATTCAACAACTGTTTGAGAAATACAATTAATACAGATTTGTGAATAAAACCGACTTTAAAGTATTTTTCTTCAAAAACAGAATATTTTTACAACTTTTTTTTGATGTTCTAGTCAAATGGCATTTATGAAACATTTTCTCCACAATATTTTTATGCAAAGGAAACCAAAGTACCAAAATGATTGATAAATCGTTTAAGACCATTCAACATCTTTGTTGATGTATGATCTCAGTGTTTATTCGTATATACTTGATGTTTGCCTTTTTGGGAAGCTTTGTGATAAATAGCCGTTGTACGAACGTTGTTCAGATTGAACAGATAAATTGGATTAACATCAAAATTATTGCTTAGATATTTAAATACACTGCCAATCAAAAGGAATATTTCAAAAGTTGTCAGAAAAAAAAAGATTAGGGTTTAATTGTTGTTATTACACAAACACTTTTAACTTTGATTTCTCCCACACAAATAAAAGCTATTTTGATAAATAAAACATTTTAAACCTATAATATTAAATGATATATTTTACAATGACTAGATAATTTTGAACTAAAGCTAAAAATGATTTATTCATCGAGTTACAAAGGGTAAATATAAAACTAAAAGATCGAAACATAGCAATTTTGTTCAAAACTGTATCTTAAAATTAGTATGAAAACAACAAACTAAAAATAAAGGTTTTAAAAATTGAATATTAACTGTTATTCTTAAAACAAAATACCGAGAAAGCATTTTATTTAGTCAAAGTACTTAAGTCAAAATATTTAGTTTAAAATTGAAACATTTTTACATTGGCTATTTTATTTACCAACTAGTTTTAAAAGTAAAAAAAATCACTATAAAGTACTGTAAAATGAAACAGTTAGATGCTTAAATTCTTTTTGTAGCTAAAAATGATATGTTTAAATTGCTTCTGTCACACCTAAACTAGTTATATTCATTTATTTTTTCCAATACACACTTTAATCTAGCATTCATGATGCACATAGCTAACAAGATTATATTTTCGTGACATTTAAAACGAAATAAAATACAATAGAGCTGGGTTGAGAAACTTTTAACGTATAATGTGCGTTATAAAAGTTTTATTTTATTTTATTTGGTTTTAAAATGCATATAATGTTTACTATTAAATACTTTAAAGCCTATTTATGTAATTGTTTGTTAAAAACTTCTATAACGAAAAATTAAGTAGTTTAGTTTGAAATTTTAAACGAATGCAAATTATACTGTTTGTAAAAACTTAAAACTATTTACAATAATAATGAATCTACAGGTTAAGCGTTTATTTTCTATATCGTAAAAAAAAAGCATTAACAGTTTGAATTTACTGGAGACTATGCAACTGATTTAAGTTAAACTTTTATAATTTTTTATAAAGTAGTTTATTAAAAACAGAATGTTGAAAAGGTAGGTCAAATTATACAATGGTTTTAGTATTTAATATTTAACTTATTACTAAGATACTGCACTATAAGTACAAGAGTCAAAAATTTAATTCTTTGAAAACGTAAAATAACAAAAAAGTTTTAATTTGTTTTTGTTAAGATAACTTTTTTATTTTTGTTTTATAATACCCTACTTTATAATATAGCTCATAAAAAATTTTATTGACTGTTTACCGATAAGAAGATCTACTTAAAGCTATATGTAGTCTAGTTTTTGTAAATTTTTTGAATATTAAGAAAAATACTCGCTAGATGCTGATATAAGATAGTATAAACTAGGTTTCAGTTTCCTAAAAGGTCAGCAATGCTCCACAAGTGACAAGTAAAATGTACTACAAATATTGTTGTTTTTTTTTTGAAACTTGACTTTTTGATAAAACATCTTTTCAGCCATCTTAATTTTAAAAACTACACTCAAAATAAAACAAGTTTTTCAAATCAAAAATTTTAATTCACTTTCGTATAACTTAGTCTTAATGTTTACTCAAAGATGTGTTATGTATGTGTTTGAAAATACTAAGTATATAACTTAAATTTTAGTTTTCTACATGTAGAATTTTAGCTGAAGCAATTAGTTGCGGACCTAATGTTTCTTATGTTTAGCAAATCATGTTTGGCCCGCAGGTTAAACTCTTAAGTAATGCAAGAACAAAACTTAAAATTAGTCAACTCCTAATAATTTTTAACATAACAACTAATTGAATAAACGAAAAACAATCTGATTTAAGAACCGAAGCTACCGTTACTAAAAACCCTGTTGAGTTATCGATTCCTGACTTTAAATGTATTTTAATCTTAAAATTTTTTTAATGTATTCTTTTAACTATCACAACGTTTATAAGTTTGAAGTTTGGTTTAAACCAGTAGTTTTGTTACAATATGTTTGTTAAAATATTAATAATATAAATTATCAAATACATGCTGACCTTATATTTTTTTTTGAATTATTAAATATATCATTCAATATACATAAATATAATCATTGCACTGTAACATATGACAAACAAAATAAATATCAAAAATTTTTGCCGAATAAGCAAATACTAGACACTTAGCAAACAAAACGTAATAAACTTTTATATTCTGTTAGCTAAGTTGTCTAGAAATTTAATTGAACAGTTGTAATAAACAAACATATTTCAAACTTGTTTAATCAAATTGATAATCATTTAGGAAGCTGTACAAAATTTAACAGATAACTGACTTCCGATTTTTTAACTATTGTGACGTAATAACGTCAATCAAAATGCATTAATCAAATTTTGATAAGATTGAATACAAGATAATTCATAATAAGTTTCTAGTTATACGTTGTTGATTAGATATTTTACTTTTAAGTTCGATTTAGATGATAACATGTTTTATTAATTGGCAGATTTTAACTAAATCTAAATCAATGTATTTATTGTATTTAATTAAATATTGATACTTGATTACTTTATTAATTATCGTAACTACTTTAATTTAGATATTATAACGATAACATATTTTGTTAATTGACATTTAAAACTAGTCAAGTTTTACAAAATTATTAACAAATTTAGCTTTAACAGGAAAAACATATTTTCAGAACTGAAGTTTAAAATTAACTAAGTTGAAAATATGAATTGAATTTAAATAAAATTTGTCTACTAAAAAGTCTTTAAATGAGCTCCAAAAAGTAAAGTTTATAATTTTAGAACTTTTTTTTGTAATATATTAGATTTGTAAAGTTAGTAAACTGAACATACTTCTATTACTAAAAATGTTCAACAACTTTAATTTAAAACTGTAATCAGCTTATTGTGACTAATCTTTAAAACTCTTTTTTAATAAGTTACATACTTATCTTCCACTTAAATAATCAAATTTGAATAACAATTAAAAATGTTAAAGTTAAGTACTAAGTTTAGGTTTACTAAAACACTTGATATTTTAATTCATATTTAAACGTTTTTTTATCAAAATATTTATTCAAAATGTTTGACATTATTCGTTGTTAAAATTCATTAAACGCAGTAAAGCTTAACCATCTTTTTTTGTTATAAATAACTTTATATTAATTATATATTAATGGCAAATTTATTGAAATACATGTATTGAACTATATTGGTAATTATTTTTAGCATAAAAATTTACTTATCTATAAAAACAACTTCTTAACTTTAATTATACAAACGAACTTGGGGTAAACTGTAGATAAAATTTGAAGGTAAATAAAAGGTGAAATTAACTCGTTAAGTCGGTCGTAAATACCAAAAAAAATCATTTGACAATTATCTTACTAAAGTTCTCTTTATCAGGCTTTGTTTTTTGTTGTAGATGTAAAAAAATTTATTTACAAATTTATAATACTTTTTTTATGTTTTTAATAACTTAAAACTGGTTTTATACTGTAAATAAACAATTAAATATTTCTGAGATTTGTTACTAAGGTTTGTTGTTTAATTAAATTACATCTTTTCTTTTTTTATAAAGAAGTTATTTTTGAACAATCATACAATAAAGACTAAATTTGGCTAAAGTTGTTAAACAAAATTATATTTATAAGTTTGATTTTGAATATATAACTAGTGTAAAAATACAAAGTACTTTATATTTTTTAAATTAAAGAATAGTTAAAATTATTTTACTACAATTCTATCAATTAACACATGGTTAAAACTAGTAATTTCAAAGAATAGTCTTTTTTAAATTGTATTATACTGGATTTAAATTGCTTATAAAAATACCACAATCAAATTAAAGTTATAATCTTAAGCTTAAGATGTTTCTAATTGAGATACCATCAATCAATTTTTGATAAATAACATAACAACTTAAACTTAGATTTTTACATTAATAAAATTATGTAATAAAATACTTTATTATGCTTTAATTAGTTATGTTTTAAAATATAATTCTACAAAAATATTTCTAATACTTTTTTTTATATTTAAAACGTTTATTCAGGTTTTAAGTTTATACAAACTACTTCATAAGTTGTTATAACTAAGAAAATACTTTGGATTATAACAAAATCATAAAAGTATCAAAAAATTCTAGGTACATTTTAGACAGTCAATATAGCGTCCTAATTTAAAAAACAGTATGTCTGTCAAGGAACTTATACTAGTAGATTTTTTTTTAATTGTTTTTTCTTTTTCTTTAATTTTTTATAAAAGTAAATTAAGAAGTTTTTTACAGCTTTTATTAATAATTAGTTTTATTTGTTTAATTGTTAAAAAAACATTATTAAGCTTAAGCTGATTCAACAAAGATAACTTTTAATTTTATTTGACACCATAAAGTTACATCAAGTTATTACTATAGTTTTTTAAGGTTATAAACAGTCAAATTAAAAGAAAGTTTATAAATTCGCTGAGTGTAAAAACTGTTACTGTGTTTTAATCTTAAAAGCTACTAAAAAAATCCTCAAAAGATGAACAACAAAAAGTTATTGTCAATATACACCATGAAAAAATCAAAACAAGTTTTTATAAAAAGTTCAAATAAACAGCTGTTGATACGTCATTATCTGCAGTTACCTAGCAACAAAACAAAGTTGCTAGACGACAGGAAGTAGTTATAATTTCGATGTTTTTGTTTCTCAAGTTTATTGAACGTGTAATGAACATTTTGACCTTATTTGGTTCAACCTTTGAGATTGATTAGCTCGTTTTTAATTTTGTTACATTAATTAATTTGTTTTGGCTTAAATTTGCGTTAATGTTGTTACTGTTTAGAACTTATTTTAGTTTTAACACTGAATGAACTTTAATTAGCAGTTTTAGTAGCTAAAATGTAGTCAAATCTAATTATAGATACAACTTATTAATATTGTCAACACAATTGAACAGTAATTTTTTAAGCTTATGAGACGTTAAAGTATCACATTTGTTTTTTTTTACCGGTTATAATTACATTTACTTTTCAAAAAGGTATTTTAGTTAGAGCTGTTTAGTAGTAATTACAGAAATAAATGCTAAAAATTAACAATTGTAGAGAAGAAATTAACTTGTAAAAACCAAACTATCTAATAAAAAATATTTAAGTTAACTGATAGTATACACTTTAATAGTTATTCTTGAGTATTTAAATTAAAACAAACTGATATGCTTAGGTCAAAAGAAAAAAATTAAAACGAGTAAATCAAAGTTAAGAAAGTAATTTTTGGCCTTTTTGTTAAATTTAAGTTTTAGTAATCTAAAAAAGATAAATATTAATATATTATATTTCTAATGAGTTTAAAAACTAATACAGCGTATATTAACAAAATTAGACGTTCCAATTAGATTTTTATTGATTTTGTTTTTTTATTGTGACAAGCTCTGTAAGGAATTAAGATACCAACAAAATAATTTGACTTGTTTATTCGGTGGTTTAATTTGATGCATTATGATGTCATAATAAGAAATATTTGGCTTTGATGTGTTTTTTGTTTGTGACGTAAAAAGCTTTGCTTATTAGCTGATGAATTTTCAAAGTTCTTTTTGTGCCAAAAAAAATCAACTTAAAAATTATGTTGTATGTAGCATCTGCTAATTTCTAGAAATAAGCTTTTTTATTTAGCATTGTTTTATGAACTTTTCGAACATTTTTACTTTTAAAACTGATAATCATATAAAAAGCATTTATTTTTAAGAAAAGAACAATACATAATCACGATGTTGAATTTAAACTGATCAACTACATATCAGTAGAAATAAAAACCACAGTTTTTACAATAGGTAACAATAATTTTTAAACTTGTTTGTAAAAATAAGTTAACACATTAAATAACATTCCAACAAAAAAATCAATTTAATGAAATTCTAAAAACACCTATTCAGATGAAAATACTTACAAATACCTACAAGATAATAACAAGGTTCAATTCGGTTCTGAATGCTTTTTGTTGGGTTCAAAAATGTTCATTTAATTTAAGAAGATAAATTCTCTGCTCAAATGTATTTAAGCCATACTTTAATCTATAATTGTTTCAAGTAGTAATATCTAACGCCTTTTGATGTTATAAGTCACTACAATTAGAAACACATTTTATGCTTCTATTAATTTTTTTGTTATTTTGGAATCCTGAGCAAAAATTATTAAGAGTTGTGACTGAGGAATTTCTAATATACATTTAATTTACAATGAACATAAACTTTAAGTGTGTAAAAGTTTTATTAAATTTATAAACTAACAATATTTTAAACACTAACTTTTTATTTTTTAAGTTTAATATTATAAAACTTGCTATTACTTTATTTATAACTTTTGCATAAAATATTAAACAAAACTTAAAAATATTTATTAAAAAGTGAACTTTGAAAAACAACTCTAAAGTGTTTAATAAGTATTTAGAAGGTAGCAAACTTATTACTTTCATAAATTATAGATAATGTTTTTAATAGTAAGTATAATACATTATAAAAAGCCCTAACAAGGTAATTAGTAATACAATGGAAATAAATTTACATGAATTAAAATAAAAACAATTTAGTTCGTTAATTTAGTTTGTTAATTTATTTTCAATTTTGCAAAAATTTAAAGTTTAAGTTTTTTTCACTAAAGTAAATCTTATAACCTGAAAACTGCTTCTAACAGAAAGTAAAATTCAATCAATACTTAATAATTTAAACAGGCAAATAAGTTAATAGTCCTCTTTTTAACAAGGTAGTAGAACTTCATGACAACAAATATACTAGCTGTTCAATGGAATTTGAATTGCATCATAATCAGTTTGAAAACGGTGTACTTGATGTTGATCTTCATTAGTGGTATTAATGAGTTAAAACAAATTAAAAGATTTAATAAGTAAGTGCTAGTAACCAGCATAACAATAAAGTATTTTATAAAAATCTCTGTTAATATTAAGTAGTGTAAAACTTTAAAATTAAAAAAATCATTATCCAATAAATAGACTAAACAGTCTTAAATCTTTTAAACTATTCGAGTTATTTAAAGGTTTTAATCATTTACTTTTTACAGTTGTTAGTTATTTTTATCAAATATAAACTATTAAATAAAAAAAAATTAAACTAAAGTTTGTTCAAAAGTTTTAAGCGTTACAAATAGCTAACAACTAAAAACTAAATATTATTTATTTTAAGTTATTTTTAGTTTATTTTTTAGTCAACAAAATAGAATTTTTTTCAAAAATTAAAACAGTTTAAAATTTTTAGTACATGTTATATAATTAATTTGTTGACTAAATATCATTAATTTAATATATTGTTGTTTGATTTCATTAAAGTCAATAATTCTACAATTAAAAAAAAAAGAATTTTTTAAGCTTTAGGGAACTCTTGTAAAAGTTTCAAACAATAATAAAAAAATCTTAACATAAACTTAAACAACCGTTTAAAAAACAAGCGAAAACAGGTTAAGGATATTTACTTTAAAAAATCTTCTAAATAGTTGCTTAAAAGCAGTAAAATCATTAAAATTATATTAAAAAACATCTTAACAATTGAGTATCATACATATTAAAACATGCCGACAATAGATTAAAGGATTTTATGTGAATTCCAAATAATTTCTACGAAAAAGGGGACACTCTACATATGAGTCACCAATAACTCAAAATTTCCTTTCATAAAATTATTTGATCCCTTTGTTTGTGAAAAGAGAGATAATAGTACAATGGACAAAATCTTCATAAGCAGTTTTTAGTCTCTATTTTTATTCTTTGTAATTTTTAACGTAAACTCTATGTTGGAAGTAAATCAAGTTCGCTCAGCTATTTATATTACTCAACTTAACTTCTTTTACAAACTATATTGTATTTACAACGTAATAATATTAAGCAAAATTAAAAATGTTCACCAAGCTTTATTTTGTTTACTTGTTTTTTGTTTTTAAAAACATCATAGGAACCTAAAGTTATATTAAAGTTTCAGTAAATGAAGTATTTACTTTTTACTTAGATTTAAATTTAAATTAAAACACATGAGCTTTAAGATAAGTAAAAAAAACTAAAATAGTAGTGTGATGTAAAATATAACTATAAATTGTAAAACAAAAAATTAAATTAGTTTGTATCCATGATTTAAACATAGCTAGGATAAATCGTGTTAAATTATGCAAACAATTGAAAGTTATCAATCACTTTACAAGGTTTTGATATCAACCATATAAAAAGTTCTACGTTTTTTGACCTTCATTAGTTATACTTAAGTTGATATTTTAAGAACTCTAACTGACATGAAAAAGAATTCTAAACATCGTAAAAGAATCAAGTCGGTTAACTTTTGAAAGAATATATTCTATCAATTCAAGTTTAAATAAGATAAATGTCGATCATTCTCCATAATTGTAAACAAAATTTTTCATCAGTTAAAAAAGTAAGATATGAAAAGGTTGAAAAATGTTAAATTTGACTATGTTGTTTAACAACAGACTCATTTGTAAAAACAAATTTATCATAGATAAACTGAAGTTTATAGTCAACAATAAATAGAATGTTATCATTCACATTTATCGATTATGTTGTATGTTTTGGTTTAAAAAGTTGAGTTAATGGATTGTGGTCTTGAATTTTTAACTTAACAAATATTCCAAAAAAAATATATTTTTTCGAATATATAGCCATATGTATAATAAGTCAAATTTGAATTAAATAAAACGTTTTAAGTTTTGATTACTTATGTTGGAAAACATTCTAAGCCATACACAAACAGTTGGCTTAACTTGACTTTAAACTTTACTTAAAAGCTATTTGTGTGAGTCAAACCAATTCACAAGATATAATGATTCATCTATGTATGGATATCTTCAATCAATAAGTTTTGTTTTCAAATAGACCCTTATATTCTTATATTCTCATAACAAATCCATGCTAAATTCAGCTTTAAATAAAGACAAGTTTGAGCTATAAATCTAATGTATTGACCTGCTAGTACAGAAAGGTATTAATATATATAAATATATACGTGTTTTTTGTTTGTTTATCTACTTGCAAAACTCTTTTAAACTGATTTTTTTTTATATTTGATTTTAGTTTTTGTTGACTTTAGAGCTTAAGCCAACAAATATGCCGTATACTTTCACTTTTTTTACTGGTCTATAAGTATTTTTAGTGTTATTTATATAAAATGTTTTATATAAACTCAAAATATATTCTTATAACAACAGAAAAAAATGTGAAAACAAATTCTACAGAACGAATTGTTTGTGTAATTTTTTTTACATTTCTTAACACTAACAAAATAACTTAATTCATTTAAAGGACCTTAGAATTTTTTGATAAGCATTAATATTTTTAAAATTTTTTTAATTTATTTTAAAATTTAGCAAAAATATTTTTCTACTTTAAATATTATCATAGTTTATTTTTTCAACTAAATATTTATTATCAACTTTAAGGGAGTCTTTAAAATTTACTTTCTATTTATTTTTATTTTAGTAGGTTTATCAATAACTATTAACTGATAAAGCAAAAGTTTGTGCTTGGTTTGAAAGAAAAAATATTAAGAGTTTATACTTAAAAGTCAAGAACAAATAATTACTTAAACATAACAATCAATTTTTCTGTGTTTTTAATTAGTTTTAAGGTTTATCAATATCTTCTAAATGATAAAATCAAACTTCATGACAAATAAGTAGGAGTTGTTTAAAATAATTTTCAAACAATTTAAACAAAAATAAGATAAATAATTTTTAAACGTTAAAAACAACTGTAATCTTGTAACTTCCGACGAAATTTTTCTTTCATCTATTTTTTAAAATCAAGCAAATAAAATCTAATTACATGGACCATTGTAGCTTGTCAGTTATTTAAGAGTATTTTAAATTAAGATTCACACAGAAAATAGTTTCGAAAAACATTTGGGAAAAAGCGTGTTAAATGAGATATTTTTTGAAAGTTATTTTGGAATAGTGAATAAAAATAGTTTTTTATTTAAAAGGACAAAACGAAAAAGTAGGTTATATAGATTTAAAAATAATAGTTAAACACTTTTTATTGTTTTTTTAAATTAAACTTATTAATATCACTAGTTTTTCAAATAGTGAAAAAAAAAATTACTTATAACTTTACAATATAGTATTATTTAAACTTAAGACATTTATAACTCAACATTTTAATCTAAAATTAGGTCGTATGATTGTAACGTTTAAGCATTTTACTAATTAAAGTTTGTATATATATTTATCAAAACTCATTAAAACTTCATTTTAAATAAAAAATGTTTACAACAGAACAAAAAAAAATATTATATATGTTTGCACAATGACATTTCTTTTCGTTTTTGTAATAAAAGGTCTATTTTTAGGCGTTGTATAACAAAACTCTTATACAATTTTATTTTTTTTGTATGCTTAGTTATATTACAATGATTAATTAGGTGAAATGTTGTAATAACTTAACTTAACAAAATTTATGAACTTAACTTTTTGATGGAAATTTTGCCTTTTGTATCCAAAACCACACTTTGAGTTTAGATATTTTAAGATTATATGTTTAGCATTTTCGAAAACAACTACTTAGACTTATAAAATATTTTGATCAATAGATTACGTTTTTTTTTGTGAATTTTAGACCAAATAAGTAAGTTGAATCTAACTAAAAGTATCTACACTTGTTTTCCGACAAAAAACAGCAAAATAATTATATAATTAAGAAATTTTTTCCATTAAAAAATTTTGATTAAAAATTTGATAAATTCTACACCACAAATAATATTAAGATTTAGTTTTTGAAATATTTAAGTGGATTTTTTTTTAAATTCTTTTTGAAAATCACGTTAATTTTAAACATTTTATATAACTTTTTACTTTGTTATAAACCCTCATTGTTGTAAAAGTATTTTGAGAATAAATAAACTTTTTAGGTCTTTTTTTTTTTTAAAAAGATTAAGATTAATGTTAACATAAATTTATAGAAAAAATTATATAATTTTTTGTTATCATTATTTAAATTTTTCTTCAGTAAATTTGTACTGACGATTAGTTTTAAAGTTTAAATCGATCCTAATACTTTGTATAAATAACTAATTTATTGCAAAAAGTATACTCTAAAATACTATATTTGTCTTTAACTAAGTGTGTTTAAAGCATTTGAAATTATTTAATTACCAAATTACCAAAAAATGTATATAGCTGATGCATCAAACAACTCTTTATTAGAAAAATGAATTGAAAACTTTTAATGTAGATTAAAACCTAAAAATAAACTGCGTAAATATCTGCAATAATGAGTGATGAGCTTTTTGAACGACAGTGTATCAATAAAAATCATAAAATAAAATGTAATCATTGTGAGATTGATTCAACTAATTGGTTGTGTAAAGAAATAAAAAAATGATCATTTAGGTATTGACTATAAATTATGATCAATCATTTGATTTTCATACAACAAACATTTATAACTTTATGCTTTAATGCTTTAAATTGCCACGGCTAGATATAAATTAGATTTTTTATCATTAGAATAACAACAATTGGCTTTTAGAAAACGACAGTATTCAGTATAGAATATTTTTATTTCAAATATAGAAAAAGATTGATTAAATGGTTCAGTGATAATATTTAAAAATAGAATTTTAAAACTCATTATGCTTTCTACAAAAGTTGAAGTTACAATTTTCGTTTTATTCAAACTAACCTTCGATAAAGTAGGATAAAAATAGATAAAAGTTTTCTATCAAAGAGAGTTTCTAGTGACTATTACTTTTTAAATAAATAAAAAAAAACACTTTTAATAAAAGGTCATAAAAGCCTAAAGTAATTATTTATTTAAACATTTGTAAACTTTTCCTTGTCATTAAGCTTACTTTTTTATAAATTTTATACACGCTATTAATGTAACCTTAGTTATGTAACGTTAATACAAAACAGGGAAGTTTTTGGGTTAAACTTTGGTTTTCCAAAGTAGATAATATCGCTTTTTTAGGTGAAAATTCGGCTATTAGAGAGCAGCTATTAGTAAACAATCGAAAAAGTAAATGAGTAATCCTACAGCACGACAGGCAATACTTAAAAAAGGGGGCGAGTATAAAAGTAAGATTGGAAACCCTGGGTGAAACACATTGAATATTTTTTTTACAAAAAATCAATTTTTTATACGCAAAAATTTGTATAGAGCTTGTAAAAAAGACTCAGAAATTTCCAGTTGCAAAATAATATACTGCGATGTGGTTACATTGAATAAAACTTAGACGTTAAAACTAAATAACACTTTCTTTATTTTAAAATAATAGTTAAACATGATTGTTTGTAATGCTTTACTTCAAAAAAAAAAAAAAAAACTAAATACTTTACAAAACCTGCCAAAAAATGCCAAAAAATGCAATAATACTCAGGAGGTTCCAATTGCAAACTACAATACTGTAATGTGGTCACATTTTGAAAATAACCGTTTAAAAGATTATTTTGGATATCATTTATAATATTATATAGATATTTGCATTATGTGATGCACTTCACTAAGATATCTTTATACGGAACACTAAACAACTTTAGAATTAGAAGCAAAGTAACTGGTATTATATGATAGATGTTGTGTAATAATGTATGAGTTTTATCTCCAGTATTAGAATAAATATATCAATGGAAACCACTTGGATTACGTTGAATAGTAATCCAAGTGTAATCTTTTCTTTTTCTTGGAATTCTGTCTTTTTGTTGTGCACTCAACCGTAAAAACACGCAAGTGTTGTGGAATTTCGAGGCACGCATGTTAAGATCTGCTTTCATGTCATTTAAAACATAATATTTTCAAATAAATTTAATGGAAAGAGGAAACTTAATAAGAATCTTAGCTGTTATATGTTTTACTTTTTGCCTTAATTCTATTTAAATAAATTATTAAAGGTATAACATTATAAGTAAAGCTACTTTAATGTTCATGTATAGTTCAAAACTAAATAATAAATGTTTATTGACAGTAAAGTGTTTAAGGCATCATGTATATGTCAACTGCAATAATTGTTAAAGTTTTTTTTAGTTGTTAAAATACTTACTGGTTTATAACAATAAAAAACATATGTGTATTTACCGACTAGATTTTTTTTTGATTTTACAACCGTTAGACTTGCTTTTTCTTTTCAAAAACATGTTATTTTGTGATATGAAACTAGAGTATTTAATAAATTATATTATTTATAATTACAAAATTACTTTAATCACAATTCAATTAAAAGTAGAAAATAGTTCAACCGTATAAATGCAGTGGTGATGTAATATTACGCAATACTGAAATTTCAAAAGTTCTAAATGCAGCTGGAGGTTAAATGAATGCAAATGTTCTAATTCTATGTTAACAAGCTAAAGTAAAAAGTTACTAAGGTTACTTTAGGTGGATTTAGGTTATTTTACATGTTATGGAAAATTTTTACCTGAAACATTACTTGTTTTATTTTAGACAAAAGTCGTTTTAAACTAGTTAACCGTCTAAAAAAGAATTCAATTAACATTCTAAAAGAATCTAAAACATAACAAAATTAAAATAAACGTATAAGCAACTAAATTATGTAAAGTAAATAAATCATGTTTAGGAAGAATATTAAATTATTATTTAATGTTTTAAAAATTTTTATTTAGTTATCTAGCTATATTAACTACACATATGCTAAACCACTACCTTATAACAAAATGAAAGGTTCTAAACATGGAAAAGTATAAATTTGCTGCAAATAATTAAATTCATGATAATTATTTATCTTCAGTAAACAAAAATTCTACAGTGAAAATATTTAATGCAATTCAAACAAACTCTACGAAGCCTTTCTAACAACTTTTATACTTATATATAAAGCATACAAGTAGTAAGGCTGATTCAAGCATACAAATGTTATTTTTAAATAGGTAACTTATAATTAATTTAAAAATTGTGGTTCAACAAAAGTATTTCAATATTGTATATAGGATAACTTAAGTAAAGCGATTTCTGAGAATATGCTCTAAAATAATGTGTGTAAACTTTGATAGTTTCTGGAGTTTTGATTTTATAAGTTTATAATTAGATTTCTCTGTATCAGTTTAATTAATACTTTTTTGTAATCTATAAAAAGCTTTTAGCATTTACAAGTGAAGTTTAAATTTAGAAGTCTATCTAGTTTTAGAAAAAAAATACTAGGACTTTTGAAAATACTAAACATTGCATTTGTTTTCTAAAAGAGATTGTATAAACAGATGTATTTTTAACAATTGTTTAGCAAGCAGTTATCTTAAAAATCTTTGAAAATATTATCAGTAATGAAACAAAAGGCTTTAAAAGCTCAATAAATATAAAAGCACAAGTAAAGCTTTTATGTCAATACGAAATTTCAATTAGGCAAGATTTAACTTGACAACAGTTAAAAAATATTGAAATATGAAAGTTATTGACTTTTGAATACCTAAATGTACAAAGGTAATAATTTTACTGTCGCTAAAGTGGTTATAAAGTTTGAATGTAACAAAAGACCGCTTAACCTCAAGTTTTATTGTTATTTATTTTACATAGGGTTTTAAAGGTTGTTAATTTATAAGAAATACTATACTTTTATTAACAATTTATAAAGTTTGAAAAATTATATTTTTAAGTTTTATAATAATATTCAAAAAATTAAACTATTACAATTTTTTTATGCTATGATTCTTTATTGAATTGTTGGAAGGATCAAATATGCACGAAGGGACACTTTTGCACAAAAAATTTTTTTCACAAAGGGGCATTTTTGCAGGTAGACACTTTAGCACCAAGGGTAATTTTGCAAGAGAGTAAAAAAAAAATAATAATAACAAGTTTAATTTATTACAAAAATATATAAAAAGTCACCGACCGAGGGTAAGGGTAATGGTTGTTAGGAATAAAAAAAAAACCTAATAAAAATTATTAATTAAATTAGAAAACCACAGATGTTCTTGTGCTAAAACTTTATTTCAACTAACGGCATTTCACTGTTCTCAAATAAATTTAAGAACAGATCTACGGAGTCTATAAAATATTAACACACATTAGAAAAAAAGCAGAAAAAGCATGTAAAATTATTTATAGTGTTTATGTAGATAGTAACTATAAATGAACTTCATGGTTTAAAAACAAAGTTTTTGATAAAAACATAAAATTATAAAATTGTCTACAAAAAATACAAATTTAATAAAAGTAGGCACTAACCTCAAAAAGCTCTAGGATAGGCAAGTTTTTAAAATGAAAGTTAAACTGAGTTGAAAATTAAATCAAAAAAGCAAGGAAATACATAAACTTTCAAAAAAAAAAAATACTAACTGATGGTAAGGGTTAGGGGTAAACGTTAAAGTAAAAAAAAAAATTAAGTTTTTAAAAATAAAGAAATTCTTCTTTTTTATCCAGTGCAAAGTGACCATTCGTGCTAAATTAACTGCTTGCAAAAGTTACTCCTCGTGCAAAATTGACGTCGTGCAAAATTGACGTCGTGCAAAATTGACGTCGTGCAAAAGTGTCTTCGTGTAAAAGAGTCTTTGTGCGTATTTGATACTTCGTACAAAAGTGTCCCTTCGTGCATATTAGACTCTAAAGCATTGATTGTATATATGCTTTTTATTTTGTGTCAAAAATAAGCTCAATATAGCTAAAAATATTATTTCAGAGCCTTAAACCCTAAAACTTAGTACAATACACAAGTTTTACTATTACTAAATCTATTTATCAATCAAAATAACAAAAGGTTTGATAAGTTTTATTTTTGTTTGCTTTAAAGGGTGTACTAAAAGTTTTAACACTTTTACTTTGATATCAAACACTTTTTACGCAAAAAGACAAGTTAAGACCAAGTTAACGAAATAAATAAACAAGCATACTTTTAAAAGTTGAGTGGTGTTTTATGCATGTTACAGAAATAAACTATATTGACCTTTCTTCAGTGAAGCGATACATTTCAATTTGTTCATTATTCGAACGTATAAGGGGAGTTATATCGGCATTTAAATGCCACTAAAGTGTTCATTATGTTTTATTGTTAACAACAGTAACTTTTGTTTATTGTTTCTAACAATACATTTCACATAAGGTTTTAATTGTACTTTTAGTCTTTTGTTCCGAATGCTGTTTATGATATTGTGTCTGCAACTTATGTTAACGTTTAATAAAAGTATATCAATGATTTTAGTTGTGTATTTAATCTGTTTACCATTTTATATTTATCTTGGAATTCTTCTTCCGATACAGATTAATTTTAAACAATACTAGTATTTAATATGTACATTACTGCAGAGTATCAATAACTCTCCGAATTTTTCAATATTTACTTGTTATTTAATATTTAATTGTTTTTTATTTACACCATTTCTCTTGAAGTGATTAGATATAACTCTTTATCATTACAATGACAACTTCTGACTAGCTTTAATTGTTTTTTTATTCCTTGGTATCTTAATATGTTTATGTTTACGTAAAAGGTGAAAAATTCGAGACATTTATTAATAACTATTATTTAACATAATACCAATAATATTTTTTTTTATATAAAAGTTATACATATACATATATACTAAAGATTTTAAGTAAACTTTTAACGTGATTTATCTTTATAAATTTGTTTTAAACTTTGTATCTATTTTAATAGTTACCGTTTTTATTATAACAATAGTTTTGTTCTTTAAAAAATGTTTTTTTATAAATTTTTATTGGATTAAGTTTTAATACATTTGTATCAAAATATGATCAATAAATTTATATTTTATTACTTTACTGATTAATGCATTTATAAAATTTGTTCAAGGCTTATCTTGTTAAATTGGGCTACCTCAAGAATTTCAAAAGTAAATTCGAAATTTACAAAATTCGTATTGTAATTTTCAGGAACAATACAAAAGTTGTTTGAATATAACTGTAGTTAGTATAATAATGCAATTATATGAATTTTTACTTTGTACTTCTGACAACTGTAGCATATTTTACTTGGAAAAAAGATTGATTACTTACAATTATAATAAGTAAATTATATAATAAATCTTCTTGTTTTTGAAATATGTAAGTTTCTTAGTATTTTTCTTGAATATTCCATTTAAACTTTACAAACTTCGAATAATAATACTAAAATTCTTTTTCATGCTTAATGTTGGTACCATAATTTATTTTTGATTTTTTGATTTTTTGTGCCATAAAACTTTCATGTAATGAAGTATTTGTGTTTTATTTAAAAAACATAATTTATTATACTAAATACTACTTTATAAAAACAGTCAAAATAAGTTTTTTGGTAATTATTTACAAAAAGTTTTTAAAATAAAAACTCTTATACTTTATCTTAAAGGTCTAGTTTGTGTTTAAAAGCAAGAAAATCCTTAAATATTGAAAGAAGACTTATAGAACTATTGAAAAATCAAAATAATTAATTAATTTAAAACAAATCATCCTAAAATAAATGTCTTATTTTATCCGTAGTTAAGGGTATAACAATATTTTTTACTTGATAATGCTTCAAATACAATTACAATTTTAAATAAGTTTAACATATAAATATTGAAACATCCGGTAACATATAAATATTTGTTTTTTAAACAATAACAAAAGTATTTAAACTATTGTCGTGTTGAAAACTAAAGTATTTTTAGAGTAAATAGAAATAAATATGAAAGACAGTTACCAAAATACATCAACAGTTGTAAATTAAGTATTTATTAATATGTAAATAATAGTTAAATTTTTTAATTCACTTACCATAGCAAATAGAAGTTTATGCCACTTGTGTATAAAATATCAAAAGGTTATAAAATTTTGTATGGTTAAAAGTCATATTTTCTTAGTGTTTATAACTGTTTACACTTCGTAAAAGTATGAGTGTGTAGTCATGTACTAAATTTAAAATTACTTTGATTAGATTTTTGTTAAACTTGTTAAAATTTACTTCTTAGTATTACTGATAAGTTATAAGCATAGTAAAACTTAAAAAAAAAGTTCATACTTTCATATTTGTACTTCAAATACAGTTTGGTGTAAATTTCATTCTTTAAAAACCTATATAAACCAGCTAATAGTTAAGTTTAATTTATTAATATCGTACCAATAAACATTAGTGAACTCTATAAATAACTTATCGATGATAATAAAAATTCAATTCAACTTCAAACAGTCCACTTATCTCTTCAAATAAAATAAAAAAGGAGTGAATATTTTCAACTGTTATGTGAAATTTTAACAAGATTTTAATGATAACATTGTCAAATTTTTAAGCAAGTAAAATGTATAATAGTTTGAAATGTTTGCTGCGAATATATTTTATACAAAAGATGCTTTTATTTGTTTTGCTTATTTGGCAAATACTTTATACTTGTATATTTTACGTTGAAAATTATATTTGGCGCCTTTTATTGTATTGAAAGATATTCCTTGGCTACTTGGCACTTATAATATAATAAAAATCAATAAACACTTTTCTTCACTCATAAAACTTATTTAAGCAATGATGATTAAATTTAAGAATTAAGTGTCTGTTTTGTTAATACTGTATTATTTCCGAAATAAACAACTATACATGTTTTTAATATAGTTTTTTCGCTCCTAGAGATAACTTCTTGGCTACTTTAAATTCTTATTTTTTTTAAAGGCTAATATTTTTAAACATTTTATTATCACTAACAGTTATGCTTGAACTGTAGTCTATTAACCAAATAAGTGTTTAAAAAAAACAAAACAGTTGGTAGGGTTCTTTATTTTTTGACTTTTAAAAAAATGTACCAAATACTAAAAAATATTAATTTTATACAAGTTTAAAAAAAAACTATTTAAAAGTCTTCCAACATGTTTGAACGACACATATTCTTATACATTAATAAATATCAAAAGTAACTAAAGTTTTTAAATAAAAATTGGGCTTAATTGAAAGTTTTATTAAGATTACTAAATACATGTTTTTAATTTTACTGTCTGTATAACTAAAACATCATCGTTTCCAAAACAAATTAACGAAACACTATACAAGTTTTTTAATTTTAGAATTATGAGATTATGTTTGAGTAAATACTTAAACATTAGTTTCTAATTAAGTGAGAAATTTCTATAATTATACTAATGATTTTGCTTTTAAAATACATTCAATTGTTTATTGTTTAATAAACTTTGTTAACTTGCCAAAACTTCTTTTTTAATTTTTCAAAGAATGTTGATTAAAAGTGTTTTTTTTGCCATATATAAAAAACGACATATAACAATATCAATATTCAGATTTTATATTTATTAGTCACTATAGACTATTTAATGTTCCCTAAAATTGTTTAAATTTAAAAAATTCAACAGCTAAATCATGCTTTAAGTTAAAGTTTTTTATTTTAACTTTTGTATTTTAAATGTTTACATTAAAATACCTTAACAAATAAACTTTGTCAACCAAACTGACTAAATTAAGTTAATAAATATTCAGATTTTTGTTAATTGTATTTGCTTAGCTGGTGATTAAAAATACAGTGGCTTTCAAAAAACACTTTTATTAATCATTAAGCTTCTAAATAAAGCTTTTAGAAGGTTGTAAAAATGTTTACAATTCTTTTCAATATATTTATGTTGGCCATAAAAACGTGGACGTTTTAAATAACCGTTTAGAATATTTTGAGCAGTCAACAAATAGGAGCTTTTAGTTGCTAGATAAAAATTTGATGCATATACAGTTTTTAAAGTTTAGATTTTAAGTTAATTTGCACAAAATGCACACATGTTAATGAATTTATAGAATTTATTTTTATAAGAAAGTGCTACTTAGCAGCAAAGTATTAATACGTTAACAACTTAAATTGTTCTATAGTCCTTAAAATCTTTAGGAATGCTAAACAGTTTTTATGAAATAAATCAAATGTTAAAAAGCAAAGAAAAGCACACTAAAAAGCTAGTCGAAACCAATAAATATAATATAGTTCAACAAAAACTGTTAAGAATTAGAAAAATAATAATCTAAAAATAAATTGTAAAAAAAGAATAAAACTTTATGTCTATGTAGTGTATAAAAGAAAAAAATTCCAAGATTATTTCTTTTGAAGTTATTAATAGCAACAAAATATTATAAAGATAAGCGTTAAGCTTACATATGTGTTTTTTTTAGAAAAAGTAACTGCTTGTTTTATAAAGTTTTCTAAATAATTCTAAATTTTCTTTTTTTCGTAGAAACTAAAAGATAACAATACGTTTTTTTTGAAAGGATGTTAATATATAATTTTGTCACCTATGTATAATATACTTTTTATTGAGCTATTTAGATTTTGCTTTTTGATAGACTGTACAGAAAAACAAAGTTCTTAAGCATAACAACTTTTCTTTCCAGTTGGTACATATTACTATTAACCAAGTTTGTAATTTAAATTTATTTAAACCTTCATTTACAACTTAAGATTATTTTTTTGATTAGCTCTAAGTTTGAACAAAAGATACCATACAAAGCTAATATAAATATGTTAATACTTTTGAAAGTAAGTCAAGATATGAATTTAATAAATCGTTCATGTGAGCAGGTGTTTAAAAGTCAATTATTTATTATTATTTGTTTTAAAATATTTGTACTTAAGGTTAGGATTTTTTACTACTAAGTACTTTGTAGTCGGTCAACGATACTTACAACACATTTAGCACGTAATTCAAACCTTCATTGACTATTAATTGCTAATTTGACTTTATTAACAAATTTCTTTAGATTTTGCAGTTAAAAAAGTTTAGCACGTTAAAAAAAAAAACAAAAAACCATATTGCTACTTAGTTTTAAGGCAATTTATATTTTTAGTTTAGCTATTAGCTTTTTTGATGATAAAATATCACGTCTGTATTAATACCCCTTTGAAGTTATGTTTCATTTTTTTGTTAATTAGTGTTGATAGCAATTTCACATTTTGAAGTCATTTAGCAGGGTATTATTTAAATAGTTTATACTTTTTAACCTATTGTTATAATTTATTTTATTGCGTCAAGTACATATATATAACTGGTTTACACTTTCTTTTTATCAAAAACTTAATCGTATATTTCAAAAGCAATAGCTTATTGTTTTTAATTGAAAGTTTTTAAAAAAGTTGGTATTTTTAATGTACAACTCTTTACTTAAACAAAAATTTACAGTTGAGCCACAAATGAACTCAAATTATCTCATAGAACCTTTTTTATTGTTTGTTTTAGCAATCTATTTCAATTTTAATCTTCTGAAGACTTCACAGGTAGTTAACATTTCAAATTAAGCCGACTTAGCAAATAAATCTTCTTTATAAGAATTATTTTTTTCATCTTTCTTTTTGAAGATTAACCAGTTAGCTAGCAATAAAGCAAACTAATCTTAAATATCTATAAATTAAGCCAACTTATCAAATAAATCCTATTTATTTTTTTTTTCTTTTGAAGATTAACCGTTTAGTTAGCATTGAAGCGTTCTACTAATCCTCGAAATAAGTTAAACAAGATGAATTTTATTTATTTTTTAATGCAAAATATCACCGTGTGCGATATATTTTCTGAGATTAAATTCACTGATAAGCCTTGTTTGCTTATTCGGTGTCATGTATAAATTTGTGAAATGTTTCAAGGGGACGTTTTCTCACATATAGTTAATTATTACTTTAGGTTTTATCTTGAAAGGTTTCGAATTTAAAGTGAACCTAAAGCGTTGGTGAGATTACAATATACAAGGGTTTTTTATAGCAAAAAGCATTTTAAGGTTTTTATTGTAGTTTTAATTTGTAGCTGTGCAAAGTTTTATTTGATTATGTATCAACACTATCACTTGTATGTATTGAATTTAAAAACATCAAAAACTTATTTAAGTTGATTTAAATGTTCATTGTGTTAATTGTTAAATTAATATAATTTTTACTAATTACTATAACTATTTTGTTTACAGTACAGTAGTTTAGTTTCAGAGAAAAGCTTAAAATATAGAAGAAGCTTTAATTTAAAACAAAATTAAAACATAAGAAGGGATTTATTGTACAAATTAGTCACGAGTTTTAATGATTCATATTTTCCTGGCTACAAAAATATTATAACCCTGAGCTCATTAGAGACAATAAAAACAAACTTCAAAAGGTTTAAAGTTTGCATAAAACAACTTGAAAGAAATTGTTCTTGCAATTAGCGTAAGCTGTATAATTGAAGGAAGTTTGTGATAATACATTTGACACTAATCTCTTCCTTTTATTTTTACAAAATTATCTTCTAATTAGAAATAAGGTTATTGGATTCAGAGTAAATCTTAATTTAAAGCTAATTTCAATGATAAGAAGCATCATAATAGCTAAGTTTTTTTTTACTAATACTTAAGTGGTTTAGACACATAAAAAATGAATTAAAAACAAAATATTCTAAAACTTCAGTTAATTAGCTCAAATTTAGATAGCGAATGCTTTGTAATAGACTTTTTTTTAACTATTATTCTTAAAAATTACAGGCATTAAAAACATTACAGCTTTTTGTATTTTACTTAACTAACTTTGGTGTGGTGTTTTTTAATGTTTTTCAATAATAGAAGCGCTTTCAATCATACTTTGTAATGTAACATTTTTTATAAAGTTTTGAACTAGCTTATGTATACAAACTTTACTTGAAAACTAAGTTTGAAGTTTTTATCAAAGTAACAAAGAAGTTAATGATTAATTTTGAAATTTTATTCAATTTTTAAAACTTATACTTCAACAGACCATATAACAAAAACTTTCAAAGTTAAGAAACAATTTGTGGTTTCATTTTTTAAACAGAACTTCACAAATAATTTTATCATTACATAAATTTTCTGCTCATTCATGCGTGCAAGTCACAAAAAAGCTTTTAAGATTAAAATCAGCAAATTTCAGCATTCGTAAATTCCTCCAAAATATTTATTCTGTTGAACAACTTTTATAAATAAATACCTGTGTTTACAAATAAGCTCACATTTTTAAGTCCGAAAGTTTGATAACACATTTTAGTACAAAACTTTTACTTTTTGACAACAGTTTAATGCCCAACAAAACATTTTTAATGCTTTATAACACATTTTAATGCATTAAAATTTTACTTTGTAATAACAGTTTAATACTCAAGTTTACTAGATAGGCTTTATGTCTGACTAATTTAGTTCTGAGATATCTAAATGATTAAGTAGCATTTTGTATAACACATTTAGTGCTGTAATTTGAAATTAATACCAAGTTTGAGTGCAATATTATTATTTTTGGTTGTGTCTGCATAGTTTAGCTTTTAAGATCAACGTTTGATAGCAATATGCATTAAAAACATGATATTTGTGCTGAAATATATAATAATCATCCTATTTACCACCAAACTAAGTATTTGTTAGCGTCCATCTAAAACGGGTTTAAGCTCAATGTTGACATGACAAATAAATTTTTAGTTGCTTTTGTTAAAAAAGTACACTCCAAAACAAACAACACAGTTTACAAACAAACTCTTTTTTTTTGTGAAGTAAATTGCATTTTAAGCTTTTAATTGATTTTATAAAGGTTTTATACTAAACATTTTTTATGATTTCGCTTTACAAAGTTATTACAGTCAATAAATAAACATCTTGTATGAGATACAATTTAAAAAAAATATTATTTAAGATCTTTTTTATATATCATATCTACTTTTTAACACCTTATCTCTTTTAAAAAAATTTTAATTTCAAAGAAAGTTAACATATCTTAATTTACAAAAATCTAAAAAAATAATTTCAGTTATAAAGACCTTACAGTTTTTTACGCATACTTTGTATAAAAATAAACAGCCAATCAATTACACTTATTAAAATTTTATTAAACAAATAACACTTGATAAAATTGTCTTTTTGTGTATAATCACATTTAAGTGTTTTTGACAACACAGCAAGTTTTTTGTAACTTCACAAAAAACAAGCATATTTTCAACTAAAACATCGTAAAATGCTGACGACGCGTAGCAACGAACGAGCAGCCATGGCAACCGGCAAACTCGTTGTCAAGCAAGACTGTTTTGGTTTCCTGTTGCTAAGCAGCCGCCAGCCTAAATAATCCGCTAAACGCCGATCAACTGTTCGTGCAAATTTTATATTTTCGAATTTTTTGAGCTAACGACCGCCTTTCAATGTAAATCACGATTTAAACGCAAGTTCATTGCTAACCTTCTTTATTTTATTCATAGTTCATGGCTACATTTTTTTATTCTTGTTTTATTTGTAAATGAAATCTAGTGTACATAAAAATATCTTGTTTTATTATTTTTTATTTAGAAGCAAAAATTTAAAAATTCATGAGCAGGTTTAAATATATTTTTAGAATAAATTTTAAATGTAAGCAAATATTTTAACACTGTCATTGTTGCACATAAAGCATAAAAAGCATAAAAAAATGTTTTGGTTTTTAAAAAGAAGCTTCTTGATTACTTAAATTAATTGTTAATTTAAAATGTTTCTATGTTTCACATGATTTCTGCCTTTATTTAAATAAATTTAAAACTTCAGACCAAGTTTTACGCATTCTACACTTAAGACACAATAAAATATCATTTTTGTTTATTTTTTATTTATTTTCATTATATAGAATAATTAAAATAAACGGAACTCATCAAAAATGTTCATGTTATCTTTGTTACTTAAAACTAAAGTTAAATTGTAGCAAGAATTATAAAATTTTGAACACAGTCTCAACAATTTCAAATAAAATAAAAACAAGAAATACTAAAACCAAAGTTCTTCGCACCTGTACAAATTTATCAGTAAAGATAAACTTCATTTGTGTAAATAATTAACTAGCATGTTAATGAAATAAGTGAAACTAGATAAAGTTCATGTTGAACACGCCTTTGTTTTAACACGTGTTTAACAAAACTTCTAATCAACACTTTTTTTTTTGTCTAATCTTTAATTTAATTCAAAACACGTTAAAAAAGTTGTTTATTTACACTGTTGATTATCAAGGCTTTTAGTTAATTTAAAATGTTTGAGCAAGATTATTTGTAATGCACTAATAAATCACGTATACATACAGTTTTTTATAATCCTAAAAAAATTCACTTGTAAAATTACTTATTTTAACATATTTTTTATTGAAACTAAATTTGTATTAAAAGCTGTAGTTTATACTACTAAACAAGGTGAATTTAGACCGATAAGTTTTGTTTTAAGCATTTTACTTAATTATATTTATACTCTGTCTAGTCGTGAAAAGTTTATATAAAAACAAATCATTTGAACGCAAAAGAATTTCTGTAATTATTTCACAATTTTTATCTTGTGATAAAACTAAAAACTAAGCTTTTTTTAATAGTTTACAGCTTTTTATCACATTTTATTGGCTCTTTTTACAACATAAAAACACATAAAACGTTTCAAATTCCTCTACGAAATGTTTGCAAGCACCTGTTTTTTACTACATTAGTCTCAAATGTAAGAAAAGTATTTTGTAGGATTAACAAGTATATGAATTATTTACAAAAGTAATGAAATTTATCTTCAGACCAAGTTAAAAATTTGTTTGGTAGACCTATATAAATAATAAAATTTTTAATTAATGTTGTTATTATTGTAGTTAAAGTATAACAGTGCAAACTTTTACAGTATATGTAGAAAAATAAAACAATAACAATAAGAAATATAAAACGAAGTATATTTATTATCTGATATGGTATTATTGCTTATTAATTGTAAGTACCATCATACTATTTATCAACTTTTTGTACTTTTTATGAATATTACTTCATACGATAGGTGAATTGTAAAGTTTTGAAATCTTTTCAAATATTATTTTTATTGCAGCTCAAACTGCTGAGTAGTGTACATACTATATGCGTTGTAAAAAACACAAACAATTTTTGCATATGTTCAACTTTCTTAGCATTTTTTTTTTTTGAAGTTGCAAAGCTGCAACATGGTTAAAATTTAACCGTCCAAACCTACTTTCTCACTATTTCAACTCTAACAAACGTTGATAAACTAAATCATAGGCTAGTTAAACAAAGAAAAACTTTAATGTAAATAATAAAGTAAACAATTTCCAACCATTAGACAAACAAATAAATTTGACGACCAAACAAGATGTATGTTAAAATTTATTTTGCAAAAGTTTCTTTTTAATTTTCTAATATTTTAATAAAAGTCAGACATTATACAAACAGGAAGAAACTCAGTTTAGACATTATTTATTTAAAATCAGACTTTATTTATTTATTTAAATTCAGACACCCACAACGATTTTTTTGAAAAAAAAAAACTTTAAACAAAAAACAGCTAATTAGGGGTGAGAATATTCAGTTTCTTTTTAATTAGCAGAAATTCAAAAACAAAACGCGCAGTAATGAGCTTTTAAGAGTCGGCTGAGGTATAAAAAGAGTTGTGTTGTTTCGTTGCAGGCAGTTTGAGTTATTTGCTTTGGAAGGGGCCGAGTTTTCAAAACACGTCAGACTTCAGTTCATGCTACTCACATCTGTCAATTACCTGCTCACAAATTGTCTACCTAGCTTTGAGTTAATTTGATTTTGTTGTTGTTTTTGTCTAAACAAAAGACTTTTCTATAGATTGTAGAGTAAAACTCGAGTGCTGATAAGGAAAATTAAAATGTATGAGTTGTAAAGTTAATTAAAGTTGACTAAACTTGATACATTTGTACTGATTTTGAATATAACTTATAAAGTTTACTAGTTCATTCATATCAATCTATCTCAATTATTATTTCGATAATTGTACAGGTTTCCTTTGAAAATACAAGTAGTTATGTAAAACTACTGTTTTAATAATTGTGTCAAATAAAGCAACATTTCAAACTTCTAAAACTGTTTTTTAGCTAAATTTTAGAAAACAACTAAACTAACCACTAAAACTATTAAGGTTACGACATGTTTAAGCTTTTTTACGCTATCCGCAATTGTATTTGTCTTTAATTTAAAGTTTAAAACATAGCACTAATAAACTACAATTTTAAATAAACTTAACCTAATAATAAATTAAAAACTAAAGATGTGGGTTTGTTTCACCACCACATAAAAACCATAGAAGTTCCCATCAAAGTTCAGTAGAAGTTTAAAACATTTAAAATACATAACTAACATCTTGTTACAGGTTTGTTTTATTTAACACCAATGCAATGTTAAAACCTAGCATTCTAATATTCCTAACAACGCTTCTCATCCTTGGTTGTCATGGAAAAACGGACAGATCCTACAAACTGCGAACCCTTTTGAGGGACATCCAAGGTGACGACCCCACACTATACGCCAGGGGTGACAACGATGATGGTGACAACGAAGATGGTGATAACGACTTTGGGGAGTGTTTGGTGGAGGAGCAAGAGTGCAACTGCACAGTGGAAACAACTACGGAGTGCGAGAAACGTGAGTTTGTGACGTCATATTGATATTTTTTTTATTGTGACGTCATAATGAATTTTTATTCATTGTGACGTTATATCAACTATTATTTATTTTAAGGTTTGTGGAGCATACTTTCGGCTGCAATTTTGTTTGTATTTATACTTAGTTAAAGTAAAATAGTTACGATTTAAAATTAAACTAAGGAAATGGTATACTTAATTTGCCATTATTTTTTGTGTTTTCTTTCCGTTTGTACTTTTACATCATTACTACAATTAGTTTTGAATCTTGACGGTAACTTGTTTTTTATATTATTTACAAACTATATATTTCTAAAAACTCTGCTATAGTTTTACTACTTGGAAACTGTTATTAACTTAATGTTAAAAGGATTTTGGTAATAAAAACTTTTGTTATTTGTTTGACTAGTAGGAGTAGTGGTTATAAACCCAGTTAACTTTTTTGACAAACTTCAAGAGTTTAGGTTAATTATTAACCTAAATAAGTAAACTGCTAAAGTTTGTAATTTATTTAGTTAAAACCTGTACTGAAATTTTATTAACAAAACCAAAAGTAATTTTCAAAGATTGAAATTTATTTATATTACATTTTCATAGCAACTAAAATAATTGTAGTCAATACTGTGAAACAAATTTTGTAAAATAAGCAATGTACAATATGATATTTAAAAAATTAATCCAATTTTCAAAATTATCTCAAAAACGTGTTTATATCAATAAGCCTAATACCAACCCAAAGCTTGTTTTGTTTATACATTAACTTTTATTTCAGTTTTAAATATGTTTATATCTATACATTAATCTATCTTTTGAAAACTTTACCTTTGAAAATATTAGCTTTAAAACTGTCAAAATAGTTTCAAAAACTTCTAAATTTTGTTGATATATGATACAATAAAAACAACTCAAGAATTAAAAACTGATTTTAATTAAGTAAAAACAAATAATACAAAAACGCTTTTAAATTAGATCTAGAAACGATATATGCTGGGAATATTTTTATTGATATAATTACTGCCAAAATTTAGAAATTCGACTTTACTTGAAAACCTATTAAATTATGTTGACATATGACATAAACACGTTTAGATAAAGATTTTTTTAAAGTTTGAGTGCTTAAGACAAAAAAGCTTTTAAGTTTATAGCATAATAAAAGTATACTTTGATTATTTACTGTTCGTTTTTAAAGCTCTTTTGTAAAATACCTTAGATCGTTTACATTTTTCGCCAACTATAAAAAATAACTTGTTTTTATATTAACATTAAGTTAATATCTTTTCCTACATTTTTTTTACATATGACTATGTTTTCATATAAATCAAACTACAAATAAATTTCACAGCATTTTGTTAGCTCTGTCGACAGTTCTGTCGTTTACATTATCTGTTAGTTACTGAAAAAACTAATTGTTTGTGTACTAAAGTTAAGTTTATTTTTTTCTAAACAATTTTTACAAGTTAAGTTTGATATTTTCCGAGAACTTTTTGTAATATTTTGTATTTTATAACACTTATACTTTTATTGTTTTTTTTTACTAAAGTCAAAAGTTAAACCCAAACTCTTACGACTGTTCTTTCATTTAAATCAAACTACAAATAAATTTCACAGCATTTTGTTAGTTCTTTCGTTTACATTATCTGTCAGTTGAAAAAATATAAGTTGTTTGTGCAGTAGAGTTAAGTTTATTTCCATATAAGCATTTTTTTACAAGTTAATTTCTTCCGACAATTTTAAATAATAATTCGTAGTTTTTTAATACTTCTACTTTTATTGTAGTTATATTTTTTTATAAGTAAAAAGTTAAACCCAAACTCTTACTTTACAAAAACTTTACAAACTACATTTATAATAATCATAAGTTTTCTTTTACATCAAACTTCAACCTTAAAACTAAATTTAAATATTCATATTTTCCTCACAGCATCATGCGACCTGGTCATCCTGATAGACTCGAGCGAGTGTTTCCGGGACCAGTGGCAGGCCATCCTGTACTGGGTCAAATTTGTCGTGGTCAAGATCGGAAAACACTGTGACTCCGACACGTCCAGGGCTGCCGTTTGGCCGGTTTGTTATTTTTTTTAATTCAATAAAGTTTATTAATTTGATAATTGAATATCTCAAAACTAAGTATATAAGAAACTTTTCAATATAATGCATGTTTTAATTAACTAAACAGTTTTTTTATAACTTTTTTTTGAAAAAAATTTCGAAAACACTTTTTGAAAACTTTTTGTTTTTCTTTTTGTTTGTATTACAAATTTTTGAAAAACTCAGTTTAAGTTAAAAATGTTTAAAAATGTTGCTTTACTTTTAACGAAGATATTTTATTTAAAGCTTTTATTAGTTTCTGGTTAAAATATATCATATATGTTTGCTTTCTTAAAACGGTCAATTTTAAAATAGTATTTCTTATCAACAAAAAACAAGTTTTTACATAAAAATGCGTACGAGAACTGAGCATTTAAGCAATTTTAACAAAAAGCTTGCGTTTACTACTTTAAAGGCACATTAACCTTAATTTGCGCAAAAAAAATCAAACATAAACAAAGCAAGTAAGTTCGAAGCAATTTAGTAGTTGCTAATTGAGTTATTTTCGAAGTTTGGAAATGACGAATTCGAAGCCAAGTATCCGCCAAAAGAGTTCATGAAATTTAATAGCAGGGAGATAAAATCTTACATCGACAAATATGTCAACTTTCTTGGGGGATCCGCTTTCCTGAACGCAAGTTTGTTTTCATTTTATTTATACTGTTTTTTACCAATACCAACCGTATTAGTTATATCTGATATAGAATTCAAAATTACAAAACTTGTTTCTGTAACTTACCTAGTGTTTCACAACTTAAGTGAGTAAACTATTTTTATCCGTGTACTTGCTGCAGTAAATTCAAATTGGTTTAACTATTTTGTACTTTTACAGTTTGATTATTAGTAGAAAGATCTAGTTTTAAGCTGTAGTTTGTTTGTATTTTCAGTTGTAAAAAAACTTGTTATTAATATTTAATAATTACATATATGCATTAAATATTGTATTTATAAGACTAGTCATTGTTTTCGTTACTTAAATATTAATTCGCAGTATATACATTAAAGATTAAAACATATAGAGATTTATTATTTTTTACTAAATAGAATTTTTCTAGCTTTTTTGCATAAAATCTAACCTATTTTTGACTAGAATTAAGTTTAATCTATACGTCACAAAATCTATATAAACAAAGGTAAATTTTCTGCATAAAGTTTGTTGACAACAATTCTCATTGAAATTTAAATTGTAGCTTAATTAATTTCTGTGTTTATAAATAATAATAATAGTGCAAAGTAAGTATTCTATTTTTTCCGACTTAAACCTGGTAATAAATAGGATAGCTAATTCGCACTTGTATTTTTAATAAAATAACCAAGTAAGTTGAGCTATTTTTTAATAATCAATACAAATAATCATATTTCTGTTTATATAAAATAAAATTTTTAATACCTAAGACAAAAATAAACCAGTTTTTTTGCGTTATAGGCACTGTAAACAAAGTTTTTAATCAATCAACTAAGAATAACATACAATTTTTATTTGTTATAAAAACATTTAAGTTTCGATTTCAATTTAATCGATGTGTTTTGAATCTTTAGTATATTTGTTGAAACAATATGCTTGATGGATTAACAAATGTTTTAAGCTTCATTACTGCTCTTTATATCAAATTTACTACTCTCAGTAAGAGTTTGTTTTGGTATCATTTATTTTATTGAGTCTACAGCTTTCAACTGCCCTAGACTGATTGATAACTACAAGTTTATGCGAATTGAGCATATATACTTCGAACTATGAATCTAAAACTTTGCCGTTTTACCTTAGTTTGTTTAGAATGATTTATGTTTTATGCACCTATTAAAGTTTAATTTTATAGGGTTTTAAATATAAGTTTTATTTGAGTCATACACATAGCTTTTCGTGTAGAATTTACAAGATTCTTTTTATTGATTAACATTTGCTCTTTATATTTTATTTCGGTATAATTAATTATGTTAACCTTAAAACCTACAACTTTAACTGATTAATCTGATTAATAACCAAAACTTTATCTAATGAGGAACACATTAACTTGTTTAATCGTTCAAAATAAAATTTTTTTTAGGACAATCTATCTTTAAAAGTTTTTTGGCGTTTAAATTTTTATATGTTTGAAATTTTTTACAAGTTTAATCTACATTTCTGTGTTTGGTATAAAAAAGACTTTTTTTTCCAGTTTTTTAATATTTTATTTACTAAACTAGTTTATCCTGTTTTTATTGTTTGTTTATTTATTGTTTCAAGTAAAAATGTTTTTAAAATTTTGTGCAATAGTTTCGATTGGCTAAACAATTTCAAAGGTAATATTTTACTTTCTTTCGGTGTATTTTTTCACTATTGTACTTTTAATTTCATATAAAACTTTGGGTAAAATGTATTAACTTAATAAGTAAAATATTTTGTATCAATCAGTATTAGCAAAATTAAGCTGATGTTAATAAACTATTTTATCTTAATTGAGTTCAAAACTTATCAACTTCATTTGCTGATCTATGGATTTTAAAACATTAGCTTGAATATTATTACTACAAATATGTTTATGTGTATACATTGATCAGCGTTAACTTAACAACATAAAAGCACATCAATAAAAATTAAAACTTGTTTTTATTTCAACAACAATCAAGATATCAAGTTCAATTTGTTTTTATAAGCTTTTAATACTTTAATTATTTTTCTGATTTCAGGTCTTGCAGATGCAGCTAATACTTTTGAGAACCAGAATTCTGAAAATGATGTTCGTTTGTTTTATTTTGTTAAATTTTTAATAATAAAGTTTTATAAAATACCGTTTAACTTTCTGTAATAAAAGTAATAAAAAACTTTTTATATAGATACAACAACTTTGTATAACCATTATTTTTTTGAGTTTTACACGGGAAACTTGTATCATGACGGCAGTTATAATTTAAATTTTAAAAGTGTAATTGTTTATTTTTATTTTTTAAAGCTAGAAACTTAACTTATCTATTCAAAAAAAAATAAACAATGGAAAAAGTGTAACAAAGTTAACTAAATTACATTTATAACGAAAAATATCAAACCTATTTGAATAGTTTATAAAAAATTTAATATTTTTTTTATAGAAATTCGCGTTGGTGCTTACAAACGGTAAAAGTGACGAACACGTGACTTTGCAACAAATTGACAAACAATTAAAAAGATTCGAACGAATGGAGGTCACTACAATTCCGGTATCCGTATCTGAACCTTGCAGGTTTTAATATATATTGATACAAAATAACTGATAATGTTTTAAATAATTAAATGATTCTTTGTAATATTGCTATACTATTTATTAATTTCGCGCTACTACATGTTTTGAACTTTAAAAGTATATTTATTTGTTTGTTTGTACTGTATTTAGTTAATATTTTTAATGTACTTATACTTTTGTGATTTTAGTACATTAGTAAACTTCCTTATTTAAGGTTTAGACAAAATATTTTTAATATTATTTTAAGCAGGAATTTTTAGAAGTCTCGATTAAAAATTTTAAACTTTTAACATTAAGGTATAATTTTTAATTTAGTCAGGTGAAATAAAGCTAAGTATAGAGTTTATTTAGATTATAAATTTATTACTATCATTTTTATAAATATATATGTCTACAGTTTTTGAAGTTGATAGTTTATTTATAAATTAAATATCTACGTTTTAAGTAAAAATATTTAATAATAATAACAAATAATGATATAACAACTTTATAAAAAGTTTTATTAAAGTGTTTAATTTAAACTAGAAATACGCTTCAAGCTCAATATATATATTTTTATACATCACAATAAAAGAATCCTTGATATAAGCTTTTTATTAAAACTTTTGTACACAAAGTGTTAGTAAACCCTCAAAAAAAAATCGATTTAATACAGACTAGAAACAATTTATAATATTTTCACAACCAATAGTGTTGCAATTGGTAAATATAATGATTTATATGTCTCGACGAGGTAGTAAAATGAATTTACTAAACAAGGGCTTTATGGTATGAGAAACAATAAATCAAATTAGTAGTCGCAAAGTGTTCACAGCCAATACAGGTAAGAATTAAATTTGTCTGTCTCGCACATACAATTGTGCATTTATATTGCAATTCATTTGACGTGTATTTAACACGAATAAACATAAACGGTTTTTAATTTAAACTTTTATTAGCAATACACGAAAATTCGAAAAAATTTTTGCCTGTACAAGTCAATTTAGCTTTAATGGTTGTTTATTACTTTCCTACAAAACTCAAAAGGTGTTTATTTAAAGATTACATTCCAATCCAAATTGACACAATTACTGATACAAAACAATAAATAATTATCTGTCTCGGTGAGTAATTTGTACTGTCTTTTTTCTCAGTACAGTTATAAGACGGGAAACAATACAAAAATAACTTTATTCGTTTTAACTTCCATTTAAAAAATTAACAATGAGTAAAAAAAATATTTTAAAACTACAACCTTTATTTTTAGTTTTAAACCTCCAATTAACCGAAATTATTTTTACATTTATTAATCGTAAACAAGTTCGACTAAAAACCGATTAAATACATTTTGATGCTAATATAAAGTTCGTTTCTGTTGTACTAAAAACTCAAATCGAACTCATTAACGATTCAGAATGACGGCACTTTACATTCTTTATGATTTAATCAAATAGTTGTAAAGTTCAATAAATTTTATTTCATTGAACTGATCAGACTTATTTAAGTGACAGAAAAAGAATTATACTTGGAATTGGAAGAAATAATACTTTCTTACTTGTGTAACTTTGCTCAGTTCTGCACTATAAAGTCAAGAAAGTTTTTCTTAAGCTGTATAGCGATAAAAAACAAAAGCATATTCACCTTTTTTTCCATTTAGTTAATTGAACTACTTTATAACAGCTCACCCCACTACGAAGATAACCTCAATTACAACTGTCCCAACAGAGAAGTCTTCAACCTCTTCTACAATAACTCAGGTAAATTGTTATGAGATATAAGACTATATAAGTTAATTAAACTTTCTATAACAACTCAGGTAAACTGTTTTATAATATATATATAGTATTAATTATACAATTTAATTCATTTTTCATTAAACACTCAGATAATTGGGATCCGATTGTTATGAGAAAATCATCCGTTTCAGACATCATGAAAGTTATAAGGACTGAGGTATGAACGTATTTTGAAAAAACTGTTGTTTTTATTTTGAAAATATAAAAGGTTGATAATATACGAATTGAGCTTTTTAATGTACAGATCTGTTTTTATTTTAAAGTAGGCTTAACATATAAAAAAGATGTTGTTCTTTCTTGATTTTCGTAGTTTTTATAAATTTCATTTTATACATACTGTTCACATTAAACAACGTTTATTTGCTTATAACGATAATTTAATGACATATATAATGACCTTTGTTGTATTTAATTACATTTGTAAACTTGTGACTTAAGTTATTTGGTAAAGTACATTTCAAATTTGGTTTAACAACCTTTTAAGTAAGTATATTTTTTTACAGACAAATGAATGTAAATCACAAGGAAAAGCGTCTTGCACATGTCCAGTTAGTTTTTGTAATTATATTAATTAAATGTACAAATTTATTGTTCTGTTAGTTATTATAAAGATATTAATTAATTGCACAAGTTATAGTTGATACAAGTTACTAGGGTCAGCAGTCTTAATCAGGTGTTCATACGCTAAATAACTTTACACTATTTCACTACTTTTTATAAGTAGTCTGAACTTTTAAGATTAGTAATAATAATAGACAGGTTTCTGTTTTAAACGACTTTCGAAGCTTTGTGCTGTCTTTTTTTCATATATATTTTTGACGTTTTTTAAATATTTTTTCGTTTAACGTTAATACTTTATCTATACTTTTCAGTACTCGAAGTGCAAAGCCAAAGGCATCCCAGTGAGTTTCATAATTTTAATTTACAAACATTTTATTTAATTTACTTAATTTAATTTTGTTTTAGGGACAAAAAGGAGAACCCGGTAGAGACGGTTTAGACGGTTTTGATGGATCTAAAGTTTGTTTAATAACAGTGTATTTAATAATTTACTAAATGTTTTCCTGTACCTAAAGTTCGTTTAACTTTTTATATAAACAACTAATTGAAAATTATATATAAAAGTTTATAGTAACACTTTTTTAGAAAAAAAGTTTTAACAACAGTGTTATTAAATAGTTTGATAAAAACTTTATAAAAGTTTCTTTTAATAATTTTTAACAGACTTGAATTTTGTTAGATTAATATATAAGTTTCATAAAAAAGTTATACACAAATTTATTCTAATAATTTTCACAGGGAGAAAAAGGAAAGAGGGGACAAAAAGTAATTTTGATTTTTATTTAAATAACATTTTCATACTTTGCACAACTGTTTTATATACACGTTTACAATTATAATAGAAAAAAAGTTTGTTATTAGCCATTTTTATGCAAATAAAGTTGTATAATATATAGCATTTTTAATTATTTTAGGGAGAACCAAGCGAGGGTCGTGACGGAATAAAGGTAACGAGTTTTTAATTTATAAATTTAATTTTTATTTAGTTTATATGTTTAATTGTTTTATTTGTAATAAAATATTGATTTATATACTTAAGTATGTTTATTTCTAAAAATTATTGAAGTTTACTGTTAACATTGAATAATGTTTTTTTTAACTTTGGTTAGAATCAAAAAGTTTTGATGTCAGTAATTAATCATGTGTCGTAAAATGACATTCTGAAAACAATTTATATTCATACCAATTGAATTCATAACAACATGCAAATTATTTTGTTTAAATTTTAAAGGGAAACAAAGGAGAGCCAGGACCAATCGGACCTGTTGGACCAAAAGGTGACACCGGTGACAAAGGCAAAAAGGTTAGAATTTATTTTTTTAACAAGTATATAGTTAAAAAATTGATTACTCATGAACTTTAAAGTTTTTCTTCCATTTTTTATTAGCTTTAACTAAAGGTTCTATACAGATTTTTGATTATTTAAAGTTTTTACATGAATTTTAAAGAACTCTACACAGGGTAACGTTTTTTACGTTCATTTTATACAACATGTTCAAGTAAATTGAATCTAGTTAATTAAAGTAAAAATGCATAAAATAATAAACTAGTCGTTTTATTAAATTTTTATTTATTGTATTTGTATAACAAAAATTACACTTAATCTTGATACTTTTTTAGTTAATAAAACAATTTAAGCTTTTTGTTATGACGTTTAGGGAGATAAAGGTGATGACGGTTTAACTGGTCCAAAAGGCGATCAAGGAAAAAAGGTTTGTTTTGAAATAATGATACAAAACTAATAAAAAAATCTTTTTAATTTACATTAACAATTACAGTTATAAAGGAATAGAGGTTTTTAAAAAGTAATACTAACAAACCAAAAAAACTATTAATGTTTACACAAACAACTATATTTATAAAGGGAAAAAAGTTTGTTTTAAAATAATAGTACAGTTTAAAGAAATATTAAAGTGTTCATAAACAAATATAATATTAAAGAAAAAGGTTTGTTAAAAATAGTAATGCAGCAAAATGACAAAACAAAAATGTTTTTCTAGAGAAATTGTGACTATAACTTTTCAGGGACAAAAAGGTGAATTTGGATTACCAGGACTAACAGTTAGTTAAATTTATATGATAAATTATTTCTGTTACTACACTGTATGAAACATTTAAGTATTTGCAAGCATTTACAACGATTTTATGTTAGTTTTATTACGTTTACTAGGCTTCTGGCCGAAAAATGGTTTCGATTTAAAAACTTATTTAAAGTGGCAAACGCAACAAGTATTTTTATAGTTTTTAAAACAACACAATTTTCTGAAAATTTTAAATACCATCATTAGTCTAACTAAAGTTAGTTATTTTTGCCTATAAACTTAAATCAAAATGTTTTTTAAGCTTTTTAACTTATACTTCTTATCGTTTATGATTGTCATTTATTCTGTTTGTAAAACAAAGAAGTTTCAAAACAAAATTTTCAACACACTTAATTTTAAAAATGAAATATTTCAGGGTATCAAAGGTAATAAAGGCGAAAAAGGAGACAAATCTGACATAGTAAGTTATTCAAAATAAACAAAAGAAAATAATAAAAAATTATAAATAAATACTTACAGCCTGGTCCAAAAGGAGAAATGGGTGCAAAGGGACGACCCGGTCCCGATGGTAACCCAGGAAACCCGGGATCGAAGGTTAGTTGTCATGACAACGTATCAACTTTTAATAAAAGTTATAAAACCACTCATTAAGTGACACAAAATAAATTCCAGACTAATAATGACAACGTCTGAAAAGTTTAACTTGTAATTTGTGACTTATGTGAAAAGCTTACTAAACTTACCGATTTACTGAAGTAGCAGTTAACATTTTTCGTTTTAATTTAAAATTTTATTCGAACTTGAAGCGAGTGATTACGGGTTTAGCACTTCCGAATTTTATTGTTGTGCTGTTAAATTTGTTGTAATTTCCACAAAAACAGTTTAAAATGACCTAAAAATCGAAGAATGACATTTGGAATTTTGTTATAACCTCAATTATTGAACATATTTATGCTATAAGTTTTGCATGTTTAATACTACAATGTTGCGATTTTAAACACATTGTAATTTTAAAACATACAATTTAAAATGATCTAAAACAAAGAAGAAAAAAACGTTGGAATTTTACAGTAACTTTGTTTTTAGAACACTATTATGCTTGTAAAACAAACAAATTATTTATTTTTATTTTAGGGTCCGAAAGGATGCTGTGGACCCCCTGGCATTCCCGGTAAAAGTGGAACTAAAGTTTGTTTATTTTTATTATTTTATGCATGATAAAGCATTAACAAAGTTTCGATTACTTGTTGTACAATAAATGCAAATACTGAGAAACGTAACTTTCAAACTACTACTATATGAAAACTAGCTTCAGTTACGTAATAAGTTTTTAAAAAGAAAACAAATAAAGTTACTCTACTATTTTTTGATTAAAATAAGTGTTATTTGATTTTATACTTAAAGCTACCAACAAAAATTAGTTCTAAAAGAAACTTTTTAATTGAACTTTAAATAATAATAATAATTTTGCTTTAAGCCAAAACGGTATTTTTATTTTGAAACGATTAGCTTTAAAAGTTTGAATTACATTTTGTAACAATAAATTCACAACAGTTGAAGTGTTTTTAAAATAGATACGTTTCTAATCTTTTTTGCTTAATTTTATTAATTTCATAAAGGGTGAAAGTGGTAAAGATGGAATACCCGGAATAAACGGACTTGATGTAAGTAAAAATATAAAACAATTAAAATTTATTAATTATATTTGTAAACTTAATAAACTTATTAAACTTAAATGTTGCAAGTAAATAGTACAACAGAATGATTTGCGAGTTTTTAATAGCTTTTTAATTATCTTTTGTTAAAGATAACGTAATTAAAAACATATAAAGTTTTTTAAAATATCACGTTTAAAAGATAGTCTAAAATAAATAAACTAGGCTTAATAAAAAATACAAGATTAAAATTAACATGCTATTCAAACAAGTTACTATTTCGCTTATAATCTTATCTCTTCGTTTTATATTTGTTTTTTAAGTATTAATTAATTATTTTTTAGGGTTTGCAAGGACAAAAAGGATCTCGTGGTTCTCCAGGAATTATAGGAAACAAGGTGAACATTTAATTTTGTTTATTTTTTCATGACTTTTATTTAACTTTAAATGGCTAAGGTTTTATAAAGTTGAATTATTTTGAGTACCGTTTACTTTTGGTAAAATTTGTCTACTAAAATTGCATCAAATTAAGTTATTAAGAAAATTATGAAGTATTTTTAATACTTTTTTTTGAGCTTTAATTATCTGTAATTTTTTAGGGAGAACAAGGACTAAAGGGACCCCCAGGACCGCCAGGTTACAGTGGATTACCAGGAATACAAGGAGATATCGGGCCAAAGGTAAGTATACCATAAATAAATCATGAACTATATCAACTGAACTGGTAAATATTTTGTTCTTACTTCATGTAGTTAAAAGTTTTTATCAGTTCAATATTTTATTTTTGTTTTGATTAGCAAAACAAATTAGATACATGATTGTTATACTTCTATGAAACTAATTGGCGTATTAACGTTCATAATAGTTATTTTCTAATTACTGATTGATATAACATTAAGTTGGCATTCAGCTGAGAATGTTAAACTTGTACAACATATAGCTTCGAGGTTGAATAAAGTAGAGACTTGTTTTTTATTCTTCAAAACATTTTTCCAGGGTCCGAAAGGGGAGGCCGGTTTACCGGGACAACTTTCCACGGCCCCAGGACCAGTTGGACCGCCTGGAAGCCCTGGACAAAAAGTAATTATTACAATTTGTAATTGATTGTAGATAGAAACATCAAATAGTATAACAAATATAATACAAGTTATAACAAAATATTGATTTCATATCATTAGGTTGAGAAAATATTGTTAGATAAGACAAAAGTAGTAGTATTGCTACAGAATATTTTTAAAGTTTTTCGTTCTTTAGAATATTATTGAAAGAATGGTTTTGAATACGTAACATTTATTTTTATAAGGTTTCCTTTAAAAAAATATTTAGTTCAGTATTAACTTAACAACTATATTTCTAAGTTTTATATATTTTCACAGGGTCAACTGGGTCAGACTGGCTACAAAGGGGACCAGGGCGTCCAAGGAATACCAGGGCAAAGAGGACCAGTGGTACGTTGAACTTAAATAATTATTTTTTTTAATAATATAAAAATTTACTTGTGTAATAGCTTATTGACTTAACTTAACAAAATTTTCCTTGTTTAAGCTGCAAGGTTAAAATGAATTTTATTTAGTTTTTTGTTCACTCTACACGCATGTATATATTAAAAACAAGCTCAGATAAATACTATGGTACTAACTTAGTTTTTTTATAATTAATATTATTATACTAACTTAGTTTTTTATACTTAATATTTTTGTTCTAACTTAGTTTTCATATAACTTGTATACATAGGGTCCACAAGGTCCTAGAGGGGAAGTCAATGAAGTTTATCTGAAAACACTCATTAGAAATATGATAATAGAATACAACGAGGAAACCAGTGAGTAGGAAAAATATGTTTTTAAGTAAAAGCATTAAAAAAACTCTTTTGTAGTAAACTAGTTTATGATAAGCTTAAAACACACAAGCATAGCATTTAAAAAATTTAAAAATGTTCAAAGCTTGTTTATAGTGGAAAATTAAAATTAGCTTTTGTTCCTATTATTGTTCCTATGTATTCAAGTTAATCTTTCTTGAATTGTTTTAAGTGTTTCCTAATGCTGCAGTAACTATATGAGAAGGCTGAAAAATCTATTTATTCAACCGTTTACAAATTGTTTTTATTCTTTTACAGACTGCGGAAAATGCCAAGAATGCGTTGAAGACAACTCTGGAGGTAAAAAAGTTGTAAAAGTAAACAAATAAAATAAATGTACATACTAAATTTTTTTATATAAAATCGTGTTGTATGAAAAGATAAAACATAATATATCAGACAACTTGAAGAATGTTTAAAAAATTGTGTTTGTTTTGTAACTCTAGAAAATGTTTGACTAAGATAAAATGCCTCAACATATAAAGTTTGCAAAAAGATTAAGTTGTGAAGTTTGCGAAAAGATTAAGTTATAAAGTTTGTAGGGAGATTAAGTTATGATGTAATTTTCTGCACTTTTAAAAGTTTACATAAACATTCCTACGTGCAAATTTTCACTAAAAGTTTCATTTTACAAAACTTTTCCCATCATTTTGTTCAACATAATAAAACTTTGTTGAATAGAAGCTTATTGTGAAAAGTTCTTTTGATCGATTTAATTTTTTTTTTTTTGGTGAAATTACGTAAAACTTGTTTGCTTAATTTTGCACAAAGGCCAAGTTTAAAGCCATAGAAAAAAAATTTGAGTAGCGATTTGTAAAGATGTTTTGTGAAAAAGTTAATTATTCACGGTCGACGATTAAAACAACATAGAGGTCATAAATGTTACAAAGTTGAATGTTGACAAAAAAAAACATAAACAATTAATTACTTTGTTATTTGTTGACGAAATATTATCTTTTTGATCAACAATAAACTTTGATTGTTTATAAAAAACAATTCATTATTTAATATTATTCATAACGTTGTACTTTAATTAATTCCTTAAACATACTAAGTTGTTATCTTTAAAGTTTTACGATTTTGTTGATTATTGTGATACCAAGTTAATTTTATGAAGAAAATGGTTATTAAATTAGATTGTATTAAGTTTAGTTAAATGAATTTACGTTCCCCATTTTAAATCAACGGTCATTTAGTAAGCAACAAATTTGGAGATTAAAACGATTTTACGCATATTGTGCGAACACAGATACAGTTTTACAAAGTCTAATGCTATGTTTTATAAATTATCTATTATTTAATTTTGTAATCTTGACTTATTTGTTTTTTTTTAACTTTAGGCTTAGATTTGTTACCACCAGTAATCACATTACTCATTACCAAAAAGGCATTAAAATTAATTTTTTTAATCTAAAACTTTAAAGTTAAACTTATAAAGTTTTACTGTTTTGATCTATAACCAAATACTTTAAAAAAACACCACTAATTATTAAACATTTTTTAGATCTACCATGGCCCATAGTCGACACAGACGACATAACTTGCTACAAGCAGTGCAAGAAGAAGAAATTGGACGTCGTATTTGTGATTGATGGCAGTGACCCGGCTACAGATAAATTCGAAAAAATTAAGAGAGTTATATTCGAAAGTTTGAAAGCAATTAAACCAGGTAAGAAGTGATATAGGTTCTTTTTTCTTACCATTGTTGTTTTTAGATTGCAGTTAAGTTAGTTTGTTTATTTTTGTTTAACTTTATAAAATAATTCCACCTACCAACGCTACTGTTATTACAAATAAAAACTTAACTAAAAAATATTGCTCAATTTACTGTAAAACAAAAAGCTTATCTAAACATAACAGTTAAAGGTTAATTTCAGACAAATACCTATGTCTAAATAAATTTATAAATAAACTAAATAACTGTAAATAACAATTGCTAGTTCTAAGTATTTTTCTCGCATGGTTCAATTATCTTAGCAATTTAAAAACGTTTTAATAAACTTTTCACAAAAATTTAAAATATTTAAAACCTGTATTTCATAACAGTAACGTACAAAACTATATTTCCAGGTAAATTCAAGCACGAAATGAGGGTCAGGGTGCTGAACTTTGGCGGGTACGATTACAACAGTAACGTGGACACCCACGTATGTCTGGACCGGAGGATAGCCAGGGAGGATTACGGGGTGAGTTGCATGTCCATCACCCAGCTGGAGGAAGCGATCATGGGTATTCAGCAGATTGGAGGGGCAACAACCATAATGCCTGTGTTGAAGTAAATTGAACTTCTTTATTTTTATTTTATTTTATTTTAGTTTTATTACGAGCTTTCAGCAAATTTGAGGGAAAATTACTATTACACCTGTGTTGAGATTATTTGATTTTTTAATTATTGTTTTGCCTTAATTTTATCATGGGTATTCAGAGAATTTGAGAGAACAAAACTATCATGCCTGCGTTGAAGTAAATATTTTAGTTTTAATTTGTTATTTTGTTTTAATTTATGATAAATATCAAAAAAATTGGAGTAGAAGCTAAAGTACATGTATTAAATTAGTAATAAACTGTTGAGAAACTTATTGTTTTAAAGTATAAACGAATAATGTAGCAGAGAATTTATAGTACTATAGTGGAATATATAAGTCAAAGTTTCAGCAAATTCAGCAGTAAAATTTACAACCTTTACTTTGTAAAAACTTAACATAATTTGAACTCGTATAAATTATAATTTTGTGTTTCAGAAAACGTGTGTTCTGTAATTACAGCTCTTTAAAATGATTGTAGGTTTTTTTTCAGATTAAAACAAGAGCTTATTAGCTAAATAGCTTAATCGTTTTGAGGTTTAAACCTAACTTAACTACATAAGGTCTAAACTTCAAACATGCTAATTGATATCGTCAATTTAATTTTTATTTATTGTATATTGGATTATGACATTATAAGCTTTTAAGCGATCGACTACAGCTCATTTAGCTTTAATTTGAAAGCTTTCGTTTAGCTGTTTAGACCACATGATTTTTAAAACAACAAGTTTGTTGATAGACAGTTTAACAGTTCAAGTTGAAGCAATTTAACAAAATGTAACCTTTACAACAGCTATACTGTTACTTTATCCTTAACTATTCGATATAATTATATATCAGTAAATCAAATAACTTACATAAATTGTTTCAATATTTTTTTAGCGTGAACATTAATTTATGTTTTATAACACTAGTAAAACCTTTAAATACATATTTATAAATAAATGTTAAAAAGTTAGTTCATTTACTATTTTAAACTTTATATCGGTTTTATCACATTGTTTGATATTCGTCGAAACTAATCGAAACGTTTTATTAGATAAATCAATATACAATTTGTTTATTTAGTTTTAGTGTATATATTTCCTACAGTCACGTATCAAGCGACAGTTTCACGTTGAGGAAGAAATCCGAATCAATGCTGATCACCATCGTGGATGGGCCACTAGAGGACGCAGATGAGCTGATCTTCTCAGAAGAGATCGGCATCATTATGAAGAAGTTCGATTACAGGTACCAAGTTATTGAAAAAACAAACGTCAGCAATTACATCATCTGAATATGTGTTATAAGATTTGCAGAAAATTTTTAAAACGATTTGCGATTTAAAAACCGATTTAAATTTGAAACTAAAACTCTTCCTACTAATACTAAAACCTAAAAAATAATTGGTGACTCGTTGCAAATTTTTACTGCGAACAAAAAACAGACATATATATATAGATTGTGTTAAAAGAATTTAAGTAATACTTTAATCGTATAAATTATAGAACAACTGTTAAGATTTCTACACCTTTTATACTTCAACTCTTTAGCCTTTTATAAAAAAAAATAACGTGAAAATTGTTTTATCTGAATTAATTATGTTTTTGTATAATTTAGCACCGAAAATAACAAAAAATATGTCTAAAATCACAACAAAAGCATAATATACAACCATTTATTTTAATATTACTACCTAGATACGGAGTTTCGATGCGAGAAAACAAACCGACCTGGTTGTCATCCTTCTGCCATAAAAAATGTCTCAACTACAACGAATTAAACTTGACTGAAGCCATCAACGAAGTCACTGAAGAAGTTTGTTGTGATAAACCGGGTAAAAATTTTTTTCTATTAACTATAAACCTAATGTATGTACAATTCAGGTTGGATTTACTTTGATACAAGTTGTACTAGTTGCTTGTATAATCGTATAATGTCCTAATAGAAACAGCTAACAGTTATATTTATAAGTTTTTTAAACAAAAAAACAATCTAAATTTTCTAAACTATTTATAAAAACTGAAACAACTTAAGTTTTATAAAGTCCTATCGGAGTGACTGAACTGTGTTGATTTTACAAAAAGTTCTAACTTTATACACACCTTTATGTACAGTTAAGTATAATACATTAGCAATGTAAAGACATGAAACCAAATTAAAATCTTCACTTTATAGAATGCAAGTACCTCCCAATGGACCTGATGATTCTCATGGACGGTAGCGAGTCCATAAGTGACCAAAACTTCCAGGAGTTGAAGCAATGGACCACAGGTATGATGGAGACTGTCCTTCCCAACCCCAAGAACATGACCGACCCCTTGAACCTCCAAATCGTTCAGTTTGCACATCAGGTAAATATTTAAAACGAGTGGTAAAAATATTAAACTATATTTTTAACTAGCTGAAATTTTAAACTTCACTAACTTTTAAATTTAACATTGTTTACTGAACGATTAAAAAGCGCTCAAAATGTTTGTTTCACTTTCGGTTATCTAGTCGTACACCACGGATACCTTTTAACTCCAGTACCTTAAGTTGACTAAACAAAATGTAAAAACATAACACATAAAAATAAAAACTTACTTTTTATCTCAAGAAATTTTTAGATTCAAACAAGAATGTATGCAAAATTTACCTCTTTATCCTCTAAATCGTACAGAACATGTTTGTTTAGCTTTTATTTTTCCAACAGGTTCGAACAGAGGTGAACACTTACATCTGCAACAACCCCGGCAACGACACGGTGGTGGTGAGCAACTTCCCTGACAACGACCCGCCTAGCAACGCCCCCTCGATACTCCCCCTCCCCGCATTGTCCCTGGCAAACTGCGAAGATTACTCGAGCGTGAAGAAAACGATTGAGGGGATTTCCCAGTATGAGAGAGGAGGAACGGACATGTGGAAGGCGCTGGAGTACGTGGATGGGGAAATGGAATACAAGGTTGCCAGGACAACTACTAAAGTGGGGGCTTTTTTATTTGTTTTAAACATACACTGCTTTAGGAACTGTATTTGAAAAAGTCTACTTTAGGATATTTGTAAAACTATGTTTATTTTAATTTATCTAAGATTGAATATTTCATGCATACAAATAAAACAAATTTAATCATTTTATTTCTTAATTTTTCAAAGGTGATGATCACAATAACAGACGGAGCTTACGTTGAAGCGACGGATGAAAATAGACGCCTGTTGAACCAACTTAAACTGAAATTTGATCACATGCTTGCAGTTGGAGTTGGTGAATTTAGTGAGAAAGATTGGAAACAACTGGAAGACCTCACTAAGAATAGCGAGGTTATTAGTAGTTCTAATGTAACTAATTCTGTGATTTTTTAGTATCTTTCTGACTTATTATTCGTTCTTATCCTGTTAAATTGTATTTCATAAAAATTCTGTTGTATACAAATATATATAAATATAATATTTTCAAATAGTAATTAGACATAAAAGTTTTTCAACTTTGTACATTTTATTAAAACTATAAATTAAACACTTTACATTAAGTTGTAAAAATATAAAATAACTCATTTAAAGGTTATAAGTGTGATAGGCTTTTTTGTATAAATCATTTTATTTTGCTAATGTGTTTATGTTAAGTCTAATTTGCGTTTATAGGTAATAAGCGTTAAAGATTACACAAGTTTGAATGAAAACTTCAAGGACATACTGATGACCGTTTGTGAGACTCACGAACCAGAAAGTTAGTTAACATGTTTAAATATAACTTGTAATAATTTCAATACTTTTTATTGGCTTGTAAACATGTGCTTTGTTTTTTTAATGATAGTAAATCTTTGTTTTATAAAATTGTACTCTGCATTAAGATAAAGCAACAAAAATATAAATCGATTTTAAAACGTTTAAAAAAAAAAACAAGTTTTTTAAACATCTACAAACTTTATTCATAATTATTCTTTTATTTAACTTTCACGATAAACACAAGCAGAATATATATGTAAAACAAAAACAGAACCAAAACCAGAAGAAAGACCTCCTCCGAGGGGCGACAACCGAAGACGTAGAAGGAGGAGACATGGAAAGATGAACGTGACGTCATAAAGAGAAAATTTAATGTGACGTCACAATTATATCAAAATTAGTAAGCGCTGTACAACGTACTAACCCATTTGAAAATTTTCAATAACAATCTTTTTAAAACAACAATTAAATTTTACGTTAATCAATTAACAGTATTACAGAACAACTAATTTAGTTTTTTAATTATTAAAAATGTTTTTAAGCATGACTTTTTTTTCCGCTTTATTTCTTGACACCATGAATACTATTTTGTACTTTTTTTTTTGTTTTTAGAAAACTTTATTTATTCTATGAGCCTCATGTGTATTTTTTTTGTTTTTTGACAAAGTGTTTTTTTTTAACTTTAAAAAAATAAAGTAAGAATTGTAAACCTTTAAACAAAATATTATGTAGGTATTGTGTGCACGTAGGTAGACTAACTATTTACTATATTAACGCTTTGAAAACTACTAAAATATATTTATTATGATTTAACTTAGTCTGCTTTGAGTAACCTACGAAAAAGTATGGTACAACTTATTTTTAAAACTTATAGTTTTGAAAGCTAACCACACAACAAATAAGGTAAACATAAAACTAACGACTCACTTAAAACATATATACATGAAACTATATTTGTACAACTTTGTTAAACAACAAGTATATTTAATTAAAAACAGTTAAGATTATTTTACAAAGCGGTTATACAATGTCAAATATAAAAACTTAATTCTTTTAAATTAAATCAGTTATGACATAAATACTGTTTGTTAGGTTTTAAAGTTTTAATACAGATTAATTTGAATAAAAAAAAAGTTATATAACTTAGCATTTCATAATTACTTGTAATTTTATTTACTACTAGTATGTAAAAAACTTGAATGTGTTTTATCATATATAGTATACATTTCGTTTGTATATAAAAGCTAAGTGTTATAAAACCGCTTATAGTAAATAAATTTCGATATAAAGTTTACATAAAAACATTTAATGGGTCTAACAGTTTACAAATTAGTGAAATTAATTGTCAGCATTTAACAACTTTATACTAATGGTCAATAACAAATAAGTTTATTAACAAAATTAAATTAAACTTAACACTATGTTTATTGTAAATATACAAAAAGATTAACAAAAAATATGTAAATTGTATTCCATAAAATATGTTATAGTTTTGTAAGATAACTATAAAACATTTAAAATATAATCACTTAATAAAACTATATCAAATTTACTTTAATATTTGATATTATTTAGAAAAATAGCGAGTGGAAAGATTTGTTTTATAAAACTAAATTATAATTAAAAGTTATAAAACGCGTTTTCGGTTATTATTTTTAATATTGATAATAAAACAATCGATAAATCTCAAAAATATTATAGTTTTAGTAAAAAAATAACTTCAATACGGCTTTTCAAAAGTTTTGGCAATATATAAGAAAATTAAATTATAATCAATTATTTTCCACTTTGCTTTACACTAACAAAAATACCATAAATAAATATACAGTGTATAAAAGGAATGTCTGTTCATTTCAACAATTCTTACAAAGTTTGTCTTAGAGTTTAGATAAAAACTAAAAATTATAATCAATGTGTAAAGAAAGAGTAGTATTTAAAATGAATTTGCTTTAATTATGTCTACAATTAAACTTACAATTATCTTTACTAAACAGTACATTTTTGTACTTAAAAGTATTTATTTGAAGATAATTGCAACTAAAATGCAACTAAAACAGTTATTTGAACGAAGTAAAAGAAATTTACTTTGTAATAAATGGACCATCTGTACTTAACAAGCCTTCAAGAAATAGACAGCAACTTTAAGTAGTACTTCAAACAAGAGAGCAAAGTCTACATGTAGAAGCTTGCGGTCAATTAGCTATCAGCCGAATTGTGATTAACTAGAATACTTGCTACCAGATTTTAATTGAACTGAATTTGAACCTTTTAGCTAGCATTAAAACGGATTTACTCATAAGATGAAAATTATTAAAAATAGGTTTCAGTTAATATCAATGCTTATCAATAAATTTTTGTTTGTTTATGCAAGGATATCAAATTAAATATTAGTCTTCAAAAATTAAGTCTGGCAGCAAATTATAAGTATGATGCGATTAATGTTTTTTATCTTTTAGTTTGTTTATTTTTAATATTGATTTCATAGCTGAAAGCTAATTTAGATCTGATAATAGAGTCTGACATTAAAAAAAGAACTTAAATATAAGCTCTAATTATCAACAAGCTTTAACATTATTGTCTGACCCTTCTAGACTTAGCTTTAATATCAATACTTGAATTAGTTAAAAGCAGCTCGTAGATTTATTAGAAAGTCTAATAATATCTGTTTATCAGTTTAATTTTTATTAGTTTTTTAGCTGTAGTTTGAACGAAAACAAGGTTTATTGGAGTTGTAAAAACTTGTATTTATGTCTTGAAAGTATCCAAACAAACAATTTATCTTTTATAAGTTTCTACTTGAACACAGTTTTATATTCACAAAAAGTATATATCAGAAAATATACAGAAAAGCTCTTTTTTTAATGTTTATTTAAATTAGGAAACTTATCAAGTAAATAATTGATTTTATTATAAACTAAGTTTTATATTTTTGAACTTAACTTTGTTTAAAATGAAAAAAAAACAGTTTATGCTATCTATACTAGTTCAGTGTTTTTTATTTTAATGCAATTTAGTACTAATAGTTTAAAAACAAGCCACTTCTTTATACTGTATATGATAAATTAAAACTTTGTTAAAGGACATCAAGTAACAACTTTCAACTGTATTGAAACTAATTTAAATGGATAGAAAGAAAATTTTGTTAATGAAAAGAAAATATAGTAAAAAGTACGTATATAGACGTTAAACGTATTTCTATTGAAAATTTTAAGATTTTTTTCAATACTATGTAAGTCTAACTTTTATGTCTACGTCGATTTACTATAAATTATACCTTACATATTTCTCGAAAAGTTTGTATACAAATTGCAATTTTCTATTGAGAATTACCTTTTTCGCTGAAACTATAAACATTAGTGAACAAATTTAGTCTGAATTTTATTGCACATGACTTTGGTTTAATGAATAGCTCAAGTTTGAGATTTGCATATCTCAAAAAGTTTTCATTGAACAAGTTTTAGTAAAAATTAAGATAATTTTCTTCTATTTATAGTTAAAACTCACTATTTTAAATACTCTCTATACTTTAAAGTTGTATCAAAAAGAATAAAATTAAAGTAAAAGAAGTATTTTTTGTTCAAACAAGTATAAATATTTGTACTAAAATAACTTATGAAACTTCACGGCAGAAGTATGTGACGTAAAATATTTGTGAACAACTGTAATGAATTGCACAACACAATATTCAGCATTCAATGCTGCAAAGATACCACAAAAATTTAAATTATAATTCCACATACTACGCCTCCAGGTACGTCAATAGAATCTGTAAATTTATTAAATTCATTTCTCGAATTTAACACACAAATTGTTGTATATTAGACTTTATTTGCAGCTATCATTTTAAGCTTTGAGGAATTTTTGTCTTTTCAAAGTCAATTGGTCGTTTTTCCCACATTTTTGCGACTAATTTCGAGCCCAATTTCACAGCGATATTAAGTTTTATTTTCGAGCAAATTTGCAAATTAGCTACGGTTTTTATGTAAGATTTTTACATTAAAAATAATGTAGTTACATAATTAAAACTAAGCTGTTTAGTACAACCCTAATATTAATTTTTTTTGGAAGGTTGTTAGAGATCAATTCAAACTTTTATAGTTTTATAACCTTTTGTTTATTTAATAGGTAAAAACTTTGACACATCTGTTTAAGAACACAAAAAATAAAAGTTAAAACAAAAATATTAAAGTCTAGAAAGTTTCACAGTTATAACATTTATCACCTTTATGTTTTTAGTATGCTTAAAGAAAAATGTAAAATCAGTTGCTTTATATTCTGTTTAAACACAATATTAAAAATCTAAAGTTTCTCATAAAGTACAACATTAGTTTATACCAAACGTAAATAGTGTTTTGGTTTTTATTAATCTTAATAATTTGTTCAGCTTGTATATGTACATAGAAAAGTAAAAACACACAAACTAACATTTATGTGAAACTTTATAGATAAACTAACTTCATACAAATCATAAAACAAGATTAATTTTATAAAATTTCAAGTTTTGTTTTGTACGCAGTCAGTATTTAATACGATTATCTTTCAATCATTGCAAACTTAACTAAATTAAAGGTTTTTGTTAGAGAAATGTAAAAATTTGTCATTTTTAGTGTACAATTTTTGTTTTTTTTTGTCTTTTTGTTGTATGTCTTTCTGTATAAGTGGCCTAGGTTTTGATGCCTGGGTCCTTCGTACGACAATAAACTTACAATAATAAATAAGAAGCATTAAAAAATACAAAACCAAGTTTTTGTCCGATTGTAATTTCAAGTCAATACATTTGCTACCATCCGTTTATAATCTCCAAATTTATTCATTTTCAGCCACTCATTTGTATCAGAAAAAACACAACACAAGATTTCACTACTAGTTACCGAAAAACAAATGTTTTCATTTTTATAGTTGAAGGTCCTTGTACATTTTTAGTTCAAAATATCAGGGAATTAGTTTGACATTTAATGGAATAAAGTTAGACTATAGAAACACCTTTTTAAGTATCATTAAATTAAAGTTAGACGTTTAACGTTTCAAATTAGGTAGTCTAACGTTTTACTTGTAACAAAATCACACTGTAAAATATGAAAATTGTAAAAAACCAGTGTACAATAAAAATTATACACTTTAATTTAATTTTATAACTAAATAATAAATCTGCAACTTATTACAAATCACTTTACGAGGCATGTAAATTCGAAGGTCACCAATGAAAAAGTACGTTGACCTCACTCAATTCAACTTTTTCCGGTTTGCAAGCGAAAATCACGTTCTTTTGATTGCGCAGTGGGCACGCTAGTTTTGTGCGCTGCAACATAAATATCATGGCCACACGTTTTAACTAGCGCGGCTACAAAATTTTTGCAACTTGTAGCCAGTTTGCTAACCGATTGTTGCGACATGTTTATTCTAACCGGCGGCAGCAAAGCAAATGTCAAACTCAGTGTTTATTGTAACCAGCCCACATGACTAGTTGCTACTATTTGACAACACGTCTGCCCACCCCTAATTCAAACACTAAACTTTATAACTTATTTTAAACCATGAATTTTAATAAATTCACCTTATAGGCAAACACCGTATGAAACTCGACTTTTTACTTAATAATAACACCAATAAATCACAAACAATCCCAGATATATCCTCGCATTAAATTAAAAATAATTCCCAGCTATAAGGTCAATAACTTTTTTATTAGATCAAATTAATAAATTATAGTTCGTACGAAAATTAGTTAGTAAAATAATAAAATAAGTTAGTACAAAAATTTACTAATAAACTATTATAGACCACACACAAATTATATTGTCATTTTTTATTATCTAATTATATTGCTTATTATCTAAAAGAACAAAGCAAAAGTGGTTATTATCAAAAAAAATCAAGTGTGAGATTAAATTTAGTACGTGTACAACAACACGAATATTCGTGGAAACTTATCTATGTATCAGTGATAACTTATTGCACTCAGATTATATTGTTACTTTTAAAGGTAGTCTACTTACATGTTTAATAAAAATATTAAATATTTGGTATCAAAAAACAAATGTGCACAAAAATATACTCGCCTATGATAATTGACTACACTTCTATCATATTGTGTTTAATTTTTAAAGCTCATTTATCTCCAATAGTATATAAACACCAAATAATAACAGTATATTAAATACCGTTACTTTGCTATTTTTTTGTAAACCTAATCTAACACGTTTATATACAAATGTTAAATTAAGCTCTTGTATTGAATACAAATTCCAAAAACGCATCCTTTTTACCACCGCTATACAATGTTAAGTTTTCAAAGCTCATTTATCTCCATTACTACAAACAGTAAACCAAGTGTTAAAATTTAGCATAAAGACACGAATATAACTTTAACAAAACTCAAACCCGCCCAACACAGACCGATCCGTTTAATTCTGTCATCGACATTTCAACGAGCATAAAGCCACTTAAATGTCACCGTCTGGACCGGGCGTGGGTGTATTAAAAAAGGGGAACCACCTTAAAAATTGCGGTGGTGGTTAACAGTAAATCCCGGTTGCAACGAATTGCCGAAACTTTTTCTCTTTGGCGCCACTTTAACTATCAGTGGTAGGTTTTGTTCGTGGGAGGGACGTTGCAAAAAAAAATCAAACTTTTTTCTAACAATCAGGTCTGCTGAAAACCGAAAGTTTTTTATGTATAAGAGAGAACCGTTCAAGCGCGAAAGGAGAGAAGCGAGAGAAGAAGGGCGAGAGAGGGGAAGTCGGCTGCGGTCGGCTGAAACTTTGAGAGAAAAAGGCGACGAGGCTTGATATAAGAAAGCAGTGCGGGTTGGCATGGAACATTTAGAAGGGTGCCAGATAGTAGATGTTTAGAGAGGCTCGAAGTTCAGAAAGTTCACCGCCAAGTCGGCGCTTCGTGGCAAAAAATATTGAGAGCTCTGAGAATTAGTTTTTAGTTTTAGTACACAGCCGTGAACAATCTAGTGTGTAAAAGTTTAGTTACCCGATAGATGTTTTGTTTACAACTATTTATTTACTAGTGATTTTTATCAAGTCATAGCTGTAGATAGATTTCAAAAGATGAAAGTTAGTATCGCTAAAAGATTAGAAGAATGCTTTTTATCGACACTTTCACGCGTTACTTTAGATATCTTAAGTTTGACAATGCTTGAAAGTAGGAAAGTATCGATTGCATAAAAGTATATCCAGCTGAAATTTAAAAGGCGCTTTTACTAAGTATTTCAAAACGCGACAGAAACAATTAAAACAATTACTCAGCGATCAGAACACCAGACTGCGTGACACGCCGGGTCACACAAATCAAAGCAAAATTAAAACGAGCTGGCGTGAATTCAAAACCAACAATCGAGCTTCTCTACTGTTTACATTGCACCGTCGGCAACTTTTCAAACAACATAAAAGCACAACTGTGGCGGAGTATTAGAGCAAATACACATAAAAGCGAAAATGCACGTCGAACATCCGCCCTGGCCAAACAAAATCTCTTATCTGAACTTTTCGGAAAGACTTTTTTCTCTTTCTCCGCAGTCGAGCCAGACTCCAGTCAAGTACGGACTTCCGCTTTGATGCAGACGTCTTTTGTGTGCGGGGAAGTGAAATCTCGAAGATTTTTGATGGATTTGACGCGGAAGTCTGATTGTTGGCTCAGCTGTAACTCCGCAAAAAATTAAGCTTGAATGATTTATTGAATACATTTGAGTTCTTTTCAATGGGAGATAGATTGATGTTTGCGTAGCTGTTTTGTCAGAAGTTTAGAATTTGTTCAGTCGATTCGCTTTTTCAAGCCGTTTAGTATAAAAAAAGAGAGTATTATAAATTTTTTTTGTAAGCATCTTTTGACGAACCGTTTTTAATATAATTTCAGCTGCGTAAAAAGCTTCTTAAAAAGTATTCACAATTTTATTTAGATTTACAACTTTGTTCAATGGTTTACATTTGCAATTATAAAATTAAGGTTTTTAATTAAACTTAGCTGCCTTTAAGTGCTGTTAAAAAATCGAAACTCGGTAAATAATTTAAATAGTTTCAAACTGCAAGCTTAAACGATCAAAGTCTCAATGATCAACATTTTAGCATTTAAGGGCAAATTGTACAGTTTATTGCCGACTTGCAGTATAAATGAAGGGGTAGTTTGGTTTGTTTTTGTAGATCGTGTTGACAGATTCCAGCAATAAAAACTGTTGAGTTGAATTTTTATCGGCAAGTCGAAGAATATACTCCTTGCAAGCGTTTTTTATTGCAAGCAGTTTATTTTGCTCGTTTAATTTATTATCACTTGGGGCGGTTTCGGCTTGTTTATTTTACTTAATGTTGATTGATTAAATGTAAACAACTTCGGGCTTGCAAGATTTAATCTAATTTCACGCTAGTTAATGTGTAACAGTGCAGTTTAAAGTTGGTGCTAGACAAAGCGAGTAATCTCTTAATCAGGTTTCGAGACAACCGATCTGAAAGTTAAAAGTTAAAATACATACCTTTGTATGTTTTTTTTTTAATTTAAGTTTAAATTCAAAAAAAAGTATATAAGTTTATGTATGTATATATATATATATATATATATATATTGTTTTAGAAACAACTTAAAAAATGCAGTACATTTTCAAACTTTTTTATTATTTTTTGATTAACTCAACAATAGACTGCAGCCACACAAATATTTTTAAAGTTAAACTTCCATAAAATAGTATTTCAACAAAAATTATATATTTACAGCTTCTAGATAATACATATTAGACTTGAAATAGAAAATATTTAAACAAACTATTAATTTTCACAGCTTCTAGATATTACATATTAGACTTGAAATAGAAAATATATAAACAAAATAATTTATATATCCACAGCTTCTAGATATTACATATTAGACTTGAAATAGAAAATGGCCTCAGTTCGCGGACTCCTGGTCCTCCTGACTCTTGGATGCCTGCTAGTGGACGTAACCCCCAAGAGGAAGACCCACCACTTTGGCTCGCTGTACAACAGCAACTTTTTGAACGACGACCCTCTGTTGGGGGTGGAACCCGTGCAGCCCCAGGCGGTTGTCCAGGGAATGTGCACCTGCGAATGTTGCCCCAACGAGCCCCCAGGTTTGTTTGTAAAATTAAATTAAACAAATAAGAAACAACTAAATATATGCTGTTTTACCTGTGAATGGTACCGCATTTTTTTTTTATAAAATGATGTTTCTATTAACTCATTAAACATACGGGGCCTTTTGAAAATGTAGTTAGCTCGGAAAATTTATTTCCGAGTCTATAAAAATTTAAACTTTTCTTTTTTTTTTTCGAAAGTCAAGCCCAATACTTAATTATTGAACTGACATTTTAATTAAACTGCGAAGTTAAAATTTTTAAGTATTGAAGTTATGCTGAATTATATAAAATACAGACATACTAGTTTAATTTACATTTATACTGTAATTTTTAGCAAGCTGTTTAAACGTAAAAAATACAACTTGAGCGACACTCAATAAATACAACTTAAGATATGATAAATAAAGAGCCACAAAAGGTGACAGGGAAAATATAAGCGGTTGTGAAAGTTCGTTATTAAGTGGCGTTTTCAATTTGTCAAAAGTTCAATAGCAATGCGGTTTATGACGTAATAGTAAACGTGAAGGCGCTTTCAAAAGATTTCAAATAAATTCAATTTTTATTTGTAAATAACATGTAAAGTAAATGTACTTATGAGATATTTGTGAATTTTAAATTGTTACTTTATCTAATACTAATTCAGTTAATCTAAATTTTTTTAGGTATACGGAATTCAAAAAATATATATAGATTTAAGTATCTTTTTAATGTGTAACTTTTGCCTTTTTATATCAAGTTGTATATATTTGCATATAATTTGAAAGAAAAGAAACTTTCAAAATGTTAAACTTATACATAAAAGAATTTCAAAAACTAAGCTAAAAGTCAAATGTGTAGTATATCATTTCGAAGCTAAATTTATCCGTATTTAAAACTTAAAAATAACACATATAAACTATCCAAAAGATAAAAATACGCCTACACACAAATTTGTTCTCACACAAAAGCAGAGCAACTTAGAAATGTTTATTTACACTAAAACACCAGCGAATTAGTTATGGGTCGTTAATAAAACATTTTTCGTAAACTGATATTTCAGCTTCAAGCTTAACATCTATCCGTGCATTAGCTTGGCTTATCTATGTTTTGAAAAAAAAACATCATAACTTTGTTGGTAGTTTTATGTACACGCAAGCATAAACATACTTTATTAAACTTTTACCTCGCAACATCCTACACAAAGCCTTTGATATTCACGTTACTGAGTTTTATAAACATCGTCTCGTAAGCTTATAATGATCACACGTATTTGTTTAAACTCAACTTGGTTTTATAGTTTTACATACATAGAACGAATGATGTTCTTATAAAATTTACTTTTGTTAACTTCAAAACTTTAAACATCTGGAAAAAGAAGTTAAACATTTGTAGAAGTCATTTATAATGTATACGTGCAGCTTTCGATAAAAATAAACATTAAATATTTTATAACCGAAAATGTAATTTTTTTTAATCTTGTAAATTTAAAACGTGCATTGCAGCGTTCAATAGCAACACTTCGAATAAAAATCAGATATAAAATTCAATTTTTTACGAGATACGTGTATTTACTAATATGGGTGCATTGTTTGTTGTGGTCCGAGATGCAATAAAGGGAGATAAATTACCATTTTTGAAAAGAGGGGACGTTATCAAGCACTAACAAGGCAATTTTCAACGCGAGTATTAACCGCATTATCGTATCATCGCCAAAACACGCAGTAATACCCGCACCTGCATTCTAAAATGGGGGCAATTTTCAAAATGCGGGCAAGTTTAAACCTTGTTAACTTTTCATTGTTTAGTAATCACTGGTTTTCACACACTCGGCTAGTTTTTAACATACCAACACAGTCTGCCTTTTCTGCCCTCCGTAATGCCCGTAATCCTCTAGTTTGGCACCGAACCTATTGAGGTCTCTGCGGCTGTTCTAAGCTGTTGTAATTAGCTGAACGTCCTACCTTCCCGCGCGGTTTTAACCTGGGAAACAAGTTTAATTAATTGAAAACTGTCACGGAACGGCTGTATAGTGGAGGCAATTAATCTAGCTTAGATTTGATTTCTGACAGCAATAATTGTAATTTGTTATCTTGCGCAGACTCTCAAGATAGAGATGTAGACGAGTATCTGACTAAGTTTGAGCATAACTAAACATTGCCCAACTCAAACGAATTATCTTATCGATCGCATGAAATTTTGATTAGCTTATCGGGCTTTTCAAAAACTCTTGCGTAAGTTCAATTAAGTAAAACAATTCTTAAAATTTAGTCTTTTTCTCATTTGATCGAACAAATTACAGCCTAAACCATTTATTTATGTAAGTAGTTCCCTTTTAAATTCAACGTACAAGATTTCGACCAATTTAAACTGTGTGTCTAAACAAAACTTAACTGAAAGAAAGTCAGCTTATCTTATCAATAAAATCATGAAACTTTGATTGCTTTATCGAATCTCCACAGACGGCCATTCATAATTTATTTGCCTTTTTACTTGAAGTCGTTTATCTTAAAAGCTTTACTCCGTGACGAATAATTCATTTTGAATTGAATTTCATGATCAGTTCGGTTAAGAAAGCATTTAACTTGAATTTGTCACAGCTGTTTTAGTTTTAGTTTGTTTAAAACGACGAGTAATTTATGACGAAAGCTGGGTTTCTATCATTTCAGTAAAACTAACAAATTAAATCTACGTTAACTAATTGATTTATTTTGTTTTTGACTCAAAATTGAAGTTTGATAGGTCAATTAAAAACGCATAATTTAGCTTGAAAGAATTTTAATTTTGCAATGAATCTTTTTCAATTGTTAGGTAATAAATGAAACTAGTACGAAAAGTAAGGTCATTATCAATATTAAATCTAAACGTTTGCCCTTATACTAGGCCAGCAGTCAACGAAAGATTAAAACTGAAAGTAAATTTTGTTTACTTTAAACGAAACTTAATACTCATACTGACACTATTGTTTACTGCAAATAAAAACTAATTTAAGACAAATTCAAAGATTTTCAAATCTTCTCAGTTTGGTAACGGGTCAATAGAAAATGAATTATCAGAGATAAAAGTAGTTTTTTTTTTCTTAACTGTAATTTAAAACTTCAAGTTTAAAAGGTTATATTCCGATAAATTGGGTTAGTAAGTCAGTTCACCGTATAATTTCAATCAAAAGTTTTTCCTTTGCCCTAACAGCAACTAAAATTTCCATTTTGAACACTTTTTTACAAGAAACAAATTTTAAATTACTAAGGTTTTGGTATACTGGAAAAAAGTTTGGTCTTTGAGTATTAATTTATTAATGATGTAAGTCTAAAACCGCTGGAAAATATTCAGAAACTAAACAAATAAAAAAGTTAACCAAAAAGAAAACATCAATTAAAACTAGATTTTTATTTAAATCATTTTTCACAGCAAAATTGGAGCTTCCAGGACTCGACCTCGTATTGGCAGTTGACAGCAGCGCCTGCTTCAGGGACCAACACTCCAGGATGATCAGATACCTGACAAAATTGGTGAAGAGAATCTCCAGAGATGACGAATTGACTTTCGGATCCGACAACATCAGACTTGCACTTATGCAGGTAAATAAAAATAAAACAATGAGTAACTATAAACTGTAATCACTATTTAGTAATTAGTTTCTTAATGTAATAACCTAATAATTCTAAAGCCGCAACAGTAGTTCAAAGTAGTAAAGAAATAGACTCAATCGTTCAGTACTAGAAAAAAACTGAAATTTGCAAGAAAGTACTAATAATCTTTAAACTTTTCCTGTATAAGCGTTTAAAAATATCTAGTTAAGTTTTAAGTATACAAAAAGTTGAAAATTAAACTAAGCTAAAGCTTGAACAGATAAAATTATATGAAACAAAACTTCAGTTGTTTTAAAATTTTATTTAAGAAAGCGTTGTAGGATCTTCAAGAATTTATTAAACTTAAATTGCAGTATCTCCTGAGTTTATTATTCTAAACTTGCCTTGTAAATTACAGGTTTGTGTGAAAATGTGCAAAATTTAAAGCTTTCAAAAACAAATTACAGGAAGCGTTTCAACTTAATACCTTTTAACTTGAACTTGCATTATGTTGAGGTTCACAATTACCTTTGAATATCAGTAAGACTATAAAATAAATGTGAGACTTTCAAACTTTATAAAGGCTGTAAACGTTTATTTATATCAAAAAAAAAAAATTAATGCTTTTTAAAAATAAGACTAAAATGAGCAGTTTAAGAAGTATAAAGTTTTGAAACACTTGATTAATATATTTCGTTACTTACAAGTAGAGTAAAGCATATCTGTATTGTAAACCTTAATTAGAAGATATTCAAGTTTTAAAATCACAGTAATAATAACACTTCACTCAAAAATTGAAAAAAAAAACTTTTAAAACTTAAAATTTGTACAACTTAAAGGTTTATGTCATGTTAATATAAACTTTAAAACAACTTGATAAACTATATTGTACAGCTTAATATAAACTTTTCACAAATTTAGTATTTTTTGTACAACTAATATAAACTGTTTATGAAGTTGGTACATTTGTATAATTTTAAACGAGCTTTTTAAAATCTTGATATTATTTCATACATGCTAGTCCAGACGTTTCAATAATTCTTATACATTTAACAACTTTGTAAAAACATTTCAACAACTTGACTTAGTATTAAAATGTTGCTGCTGCACTTAAGTTATGTTGAGATATTTCAGAGGCGAGATAAGTGTCTCCAAGTAGTCAAGTGGTTGCTTATCAGTGGAAATATTTACAAAACCACCATTCAACAGTGTATTTGTATGTAAAATATATTAAGCCACTAGGATATCTGATCTATCAGTAAAATGTTTACTGTTTAAACCACTAGTTAAGCACCCACTGGAATTTAAAGTATAATAAAGTTCAGTTGAAAACTGATTTTATCGGTGAAATATATTAAACTCAAACCACAGTTATTCAGTAAAAGCATTTATAATATAAGTTACCATTCAACTGTGTATTTGTATAAATGTAATGTATTAAGCCACTAGGATATCTGACCTATCAGTTAAAATATTTGCAGTTTAAACACCTGCTTAAACACTTATTTTAATTTAAATTACTTAAAAACTTTATAAAATATTTTTTTTTATAACTTAAATTATCTCAACTTAAACCTAATTCTGACATTGAATCTGAACTTACTATTAAAGCATAACAAAATAAAAATAATCATTTCTAATCTAATTGGTACTTCGAAATTCAGCTTATTAGTTGAGATTTTATGTAATTTTAGCAGTTGAATTTAATAAGCTAAAAACGAATTTAAAAATGAACTTCGAACTTTCAAAAAATTAAATTCTAACTAATAATTTTATTTTACAGTTCAGTGACCAAATCAAATTCCCAATTGAGTTCGATTCGTTCAAGTCATACACTGAGGGAACTAACAGGGAAATAACCAGCAAGATCAACAGAGCTCTCAACAACCTCGGTTTCATCGGACAGGGAGCTTACTTGGATAAAGGTTTGTTCTTACACATACATTTAATGTTAGAACGATAATAAAAAACTCATTAAAAAAACTCCCTTAAGAATAATTAAATTAATAACAGATAATTAAAGACGTTAACAACAGACTAAATAAATTGAAAATAAATAAAAGTTAATTCAAGCTTGTATTATATATAAGTTTTTAACGATAACAGTTGTGTTTTTAAGGCGTAGCCTGATTAATAAATTATCAATAAAATAAATTTATTAAGTACTACTTTGTACCAACACCTGAGACTAAATAAATCATCAAGTTCTGTTTAAGTTTATTTCGATACGTTAACAAATATGTACTTACAACTATAAAACTGTAAGTAATTGACAAACTGCTTTGAATTCTTTGTTTTGAAATAAACAATGATAAGTCTATTCTAACTGCAGCTGTGTTTAATTTTTTTCAATGTGTCTTAAAGTGTAAAATTTAGTTTTTCTTTGTATTTGACATCACAGCTGTTTGTAATGTATCCTTTAGAAATAGTTGTTACAAAATATATGTTTTAAATATTAGTTTATAATAACGTAAAATTAAATAAAAATAAGTAAAAGTTTAACAAACTCTTCCGACAACAAACCGTTATCATTCGAAAACACAGTACAAATATTTAAACATTTAGTAAATCATTGATATTTTTATGTGAGAGTGATTTCAAAGAAAATTTCTCACATAAAACAAACAAACATGAAACTTTTCCCATAACTTGTCGGCAATTTGTCCTTGATAATTTGACATTTTAATCTTCGTTTAATCAAGATTTTTTTTAACTTAAATTTCAATTAACAGCACTCAATCAATCAATGAACGCGCTCAACGAAGAAGCCAGTGAAAGAGTAAGTTTAATTTGAAATGTGAATTTATTTTTTCTTAGTTTTCTTAGTGCTTCTTTTAAGTTATTATTTCATGTAAAAAGTTTTTAAGCTTATGCAGTTTTGATTGATAAAATAAACAGTTATAAAAAACTGTTAGACGATGTTTAGCATATAATTTTTGTCATTGGATGATAAAAATAATTTTTTTTTTAACTCTTCTAGCGAACAAAAACTAACATTAAACAGAAAAATATCATATATATTTTTTAACCAGAAAAAAGTAATCATCACCCTTACTAGACGATATTTAGCATATAGTTTTTGTCATTGTATAATTAAAAAATTAACAATATTTTTTAACCAGAAAAAAGTAATAATCACCCTTACTAGACGATATTTAGCATATAGTTTTTGTCATTGTATAATTAAAAAATTAACAATATTTTTTAACCAGAAAAAAGTCATCATCACCCTTACCAACGGAAAGTCTCACCCCGATGTCACCACCGACGACATTGAGAACTCCATCAACGGATTGAGGGTCTCAGACATCTCCGTCATTCCGGTATCCGTCACCAGAAGATGCCAGTCAGTTTCTCATACAAATTAATTAATTTAAAGTAGTTATAAACTTATCTGGTTTATCTGGTTACTGGGTAGCAATTAAATGGTGATTTATTTTATCTTGAGAAATGTTAACCACACGATTACTACAAGATAATAATTAAACTGCCGTTTGTATTAAACATAGAAGTACTTTAGTTTTTACTAAGACAAAAGTTTTACCTTAACCAAATAAGGTAATGTTTAAAAATATTATATAGACTAAACATAAAGTCGAATTTTGACATAAGTTACGGCTATTTTTTAATAAACAAAACAAAGCCACGAAAAATGGCCAAACAAAAACGCTTTAAAGTCGTTTAGCCGCAAACAAACAAAATAAAAGCAAAAGCCGAGTTTTGCCTTTTTATTGAAATGTAGCAAGCACAAGCACTACCTGACACACAAATGAGTCACCTTCTAAGCCTCATTAAATTGGCAGTTTTCATAATCTAAAAATCACTTGGAAGGGGAACAAAAGCTTTTGATTTAATAAAATTTATTAAAACGGTTTGAAAATTAAGACTTAATATTTAGCACAGCTCTTTTTTCAAGAACATCTTTAAAAATGATTTTTAGTACCACATTATTTTATTAACAAACTGAAGAAAACGTTTACTTTTGCAACAACTTTATTTTTTTATTTTTCTAACTTTTTTAAGCTTTTTAAACTCTTCAAACAAACTCGTTACAAGTCAACCTAAAGTTTATTATATATTATTTATAATAATTTCAACAATTTATTTTTAGCCTCCCATCCGAGGCCTCATGGAACGACAACCTGTGCCCAGATGTGACCGTAATGACCAAATTGGCCAGGGTCAACCGCGAAAACAGGGACTTTTTGACCATGAAGGACTCCGAGTCCATGATGGAAATCGTCGAAGAACTTAAAGTGAGTTTAAGGAAAGGTTAAATAAAAATTAACTTACAGTTTATTAAGTTTAAAGTAATCTTAATTACTATAAATATACGACGTAGACTAATTACATAGACTTTTGATGTTTCTTAAAAAAAATAAATTGTCATATAGGATGTTTTATTTCAATAGAAAGAAAACAGTCATAAATATTTAAAAGTTTTTTAGGTATAAATATTTTTTGCTTTAACAACTGAACCAAGTTTCAAAACACTGTCTTAGAACTAACACAAAATTAAATTTAGAAAAAGGCCGTAGGTGGTAAACTAGCTTAATATAACTAACACTGATTTAATTATAACGTGGTTAGAATAAACAATTAAATTAGCAACATCCAATTAAAGTATCAAGTTGTAAGAGAACTAATTAATCTATTCACGTTCTAAAACGCTAACTAATTCCACTTATAGAGCTTATAAAAGGTAAGCTGTGGTAATGCTAATTCGCCACTGAGTTAATAAAATGTCAGCTGAGTATATATATAATTAACATATATATACATATACATTTACCTTTACGTAGCATTTAGCAATTATATAACAGTATTAATAGTATTAATATTTTATTTGATTATAATATTATCTTAAAAAATATTTCAACTGTAAATGAAATTAAGCAAAAAAGTTTAAGGATTGTTAGGTAACTATATAAATCATTAGAAAAATAAAAGACACACTTAGTTTGCACAAAAGTTAAAACTTTTTGTTTATTTATGTATATACACTTACCTTTGCGTAGCATTTGGCTATTGAAATACCAATTACCTGATTTACAACGCATTTAAAAGCGTGTAAAGAATAAACCAACGTTAAGAGCGTCCAGAACGAAAATAAATAAACTTTTGTTTGATAATTTATATTTATTTTATGTTAAATTCAATTTATTTTTTCAGGCGGTGAGTTTGAAGTTCTTACTTGATATGGCACCAAGAATAATCAACAAAGAATCAAAATTCCATACTTTTATTTTTATTCATCTCTTTTTAAACTTTCGTTTTATTTGTTTTCAAAACAAAAGCATAAAACCATAGAAAATTATATAAATGAAAGTGTTTCAAACCAATGATTGAGCATAAAATCTTTATTTTTAAATGATTACTTTTACCATAGAATATTAAAACTTTTAAACTTTAAAACAAATGTACTTAAAAAAACTTGTTAAAACTCAAACAGTTATTTTTTATGCTTTAATGAACATTTAAAAAAATTTTCCCTTTACACAAAAGATGATCAAAGGAAATGCCCCAGAGCAACTTGTGGACCAGTGCAGACAGTGCAACTGCACCTGCGACCTTCCGGTTGGACCCAAGGGAGATAAGGGTGACAAGGGAGACTCCGTAAAGGTTCATAATAAATAGTTGAATATATAATGAAAAAATGTTAAATAATTAATTAAGTATTATAAACTAATTGAATTAAAAAAAAAGAAATTGATGTCTTTTTAGTTTCTTCAAATTCTAAACCATATGAAAACTAAATATATAAAACTTTTGTTGTACGTTGCTATGCACTTCTAATCACGTGTTTTTTGTTGCCAGGGAGAAAAAGGAGAACCAGGTAACGATGGTGTTGACGGTATTGACGGTTTGGCCGGACCCAAGGTAAATTTTTTATTTATACATAAAATACATGTACACTGTTTTGTTTGAATTGAAATAATACTTATTTATTATAAAGCTCTTTAAAAGAAGTTAAAATATTAAAAGATTTTATTTTTAAAACATATTATTTAAACTTACAAAATATTTTCTTCTTGATTTAAATTAAGATACTTCATTACTGTTTGTTATAATTATCAAACTAATAAAGTAATAAAATTTTACAGGGAGAAACTGGAGAGCCAGTAAGTTTTAAATTTTTATTGTTTATAAACAATCTCAATATAAAAAACAAATACAATATTGCAGTATTAGTTGTTTTTTTGTTTTTTATTCAATCTATCATTAATCTTATTTTATAACACTCAACACAATAATAAATCTTAAACTTGTCCACAATAGTTGTCTAAAGTTTTCAAAATTTATCATTCAGCAGAAACAACTATTAAAAAAATAATAAATCTATCAAAACAGTTTAACAGCTGCACAAAAGATGCCATTTACATTTGTCATTGCAGCAATACATCATTATGTAAAAAAAAATAATAAATCTTTTAAATGTTGCAACATCCAAAACAATACACAAACAAACGAATTTTCTTACAAAAACACGTTTTCAAGTTCAGACGTTTTTGTGAGCGCCACATCGGGTGCTTTAACATTTGAAAAAAAACACAAAAGACTTGGTTCCATTGTTGTGCTTGATTGATGTGCTTTTCTGCTAAATCGGGGCGACTTTTGCCTAATCCATCATTATTTCATAGTAATTTTCATTTTATTTTATTTTATTTTTTCTACAGGGTGTGCAAGGCGAAAAAGGAGACGAAGGCGAACAGGTAAGAATATTTAATAAACGGTTATTATTATTTGTTGTTTGTTCATTTTAATAATATTTTTATTTTTTCTTCACAGGGTGTACCTGGCAAACAAGGAGAACCAGGCGAGAGAGTGAGTTGTTGTTATATAAAAAATATAATTTATTAATGTATTAATGAATATATTTTTACCCTAAAAATATAACTTATATGCATTTATTCTATTAAAGTTTATTAAAAAATACTTATAAGGCAACTTTTAATGCAAACAAACACTTATTTCAAATTCAATGAGCTAAAAAAACAAAATTGTATATTCTAAATTTTAGAACTTATTCTTTACATTTAAAATTTTATTAAATGATAAAAGCAGACTTATTTTTCTATTATTATTAAACGCTTTAAAGTCTATCACTTCATAAACTGACGCACGACAATGATTAATTATTTAATAATAAATCCGACAATTTATGCCCTTTCAGTTCCTTTGATCTTTTATTCGAAGCTCTAATTGAATAAGTATGTAAGCAAGATTAAAAATAGATTTTTGTGCAACAAAAGTCGTGACGGACACGAGTTTTGTCTGGACTTTTTGTTTGTGACGTCACAACTTAAACATGTTTCGAACATCAAAGAGCGAATTGCAACAGAACAATAATTTAAAACCCCCGATTAACCATTTATTGTTAACATTTGCGCAATAATTGAGCTTTCAACATCAATTGCAACGTTTTTAAAAGTTAATATCTTGCATTATTCTTGTATTATGACGTCACAAAAAAAAAACATATTAACTCTTCGTTATGACTAACTGATTTGCTTCTTTGAAGGGCAAAACCGGAAAGACCGGACCCGAGGGACCGCAGGGCGAAAAGGGCGAGCAAGGCGATCAGGGCGAGGTCGGACCGGAGGGACCCGAGGGCAAGAAGGGAGACCAAGGAGACGAAGGCGAGAGGGGCGCGCCAGGAAAAGACGGTTTGGACGGTATCGATGGACAGAAGGGTGCACAGGGCGAGGAAGGACCACAAGGTGAACCCGGTATCGGTATCAAGGTAAGTTAAACAAATGTTAAGTTAAGTCCAGGAAGTTTATAACTAATTGGTGGTTTTAAGTTATATAAATGCTGAATAATTTGCACAGCGTTAATAACTTTTTAAAGTTTTAAAATTTATGAAAAAAAGACTAAAGTGAATAATAATAAGCTGCCTTCAAAATTTTTTACAAACTAAAATGTAATTTTTAAAAGAAGAAAACTATTTTGTTATTACTTACAGGGAGACCAAGGAGAAAAGGGAGACCAAGGTCCCCAGGGACCCGAAGGAGAAATGGGTCCCGACGGAAACGACGGTCCCAGAGGTAAGCAGGGTCTGTGCGGCGCCCCCGGCCCTGCAGGCATGAAGGGAGAAAGAGGTGCGACGGGAGAAGACGGCAGCAACGGAGTGGCCGGTCCCGAGGGACAGCAGGGTCCAAGGGGATTCCCGGGCGTCCAGGGCATGGAAGGAAAGAGAGGCGAGCCCGGCAGGGACGGAGCGCAGGGCGAGCAGGGTCTGACCGGAGAGAGGGGACCCCGCGGTCGCGAGGGAGTCGCCGGCATGAAGGGAGAAAAGGGAGAGCCTTCTAACGTTGCAGGACCTCAAGGACCCGAGGGGGTGTCAGGCGCGAGGGGACCCAGAGGAGTGTCAGGTAACGACGGTTTGGACGGAGCACAGGGCGCACCTGGTGTGCAAGGACCAAGAGTGAGTTGGAATTAAATTGATATTTTTTATATATATTTTACTTTGTATTATTTGTAGGGACCAAGAGGAGAAAAGGGTGAATGCACCGGAATCGACTTTGAGGAGTTCAGAGCGAAGATCGTCGAAATCATCAGAGACCTGATGCCTTCTGGTTAGCATGAGTATTAGAAAAAAATTATAATTAAGAAAAGTAAATGTCTTTGAACTATAACTAAAATTTGTTATTTTTTACAGAATGCGGTAAGTGAATTGTGCATAGAAGTTTTGGAATACAGTAAGATCAAGCATGCTTTTTTACTTTGCTTTTTGTAGTTTTAAAATGTTAAACTTGAGACTTCACTCAAAAACATTTTGAAACGGTTTATTCAAAGTAAATTTTTTAATATAAAATTTATCCAATTTAAATTTTTTAAAGTCTCAACGGCTTAATGCTTAATTTCGCTACGAGTAGTTAAAACATTTTGTAATTTAAAAAACAAATTGCTTAGCAAAAAAATTCCAAAAAAAAAAATTGGTGAACAAACATTCGATTTGGGGACTTATATTTTTCAATATGTAAACAATTTGGTGCTTTGATTTATCGAAATTGTCATGACAACAGCCAACAGCAACCAGGAGCCGACTCCCCCGCCAAAATGCAGCATCCGTTACCCCATCGACCTGGTCTTCCTCGTGGACGGCTCCCACTCGATCCCCGCCGGAGACTTCATCACCCTGAAGAAGTGGATCATAGACGTGGTCGAGACCTTCAAGCCTTCCCAGATCGAGATCCCGTTGTACCTGAACATCGTGCAGTTCTTCGGCGACATCAGGCAGGAGGTCAGGGACACCATCTGCACCGATGACGTCAAAGACAACTGTCAGGAGCTCGATGACGTCAGGAGGCAGATCGCCGCCATCAGGAAGGGCGGCAGGGGAACCTCGACCTGGTCGGGGCTGGCTTACGTGGTTGACAACGTGGGCGCCACCTTGAGGCGTGACTCCCAGAAGGTCCTCATCACCATCACGGACGGGTCCCCGTCGGACGACGAGAACCTCGAAGCGCTGGACAGCGCCAAGGAGATCTTCGACCAGATGTTTGCCGTCGGCGTGGGCGAGGACCTGAACAAGAACATCCTGTCCATGCTGTCCAAGGACGAGCCCATCCACGTGTCGGACTTCAGCGCTCTTGACGCCGTCATCGAGAGGATGACCAGCAAGATCTGCAACGAGATCGAGTCCCACATCTTAGGTAACTAGATCCAAGTAGCAATCAGAAATGTTTTGAGGGCTTTGATAATTGAGGCTGTGAAAAGAAAAAAAGTTTGAACAAAACTGCTGTGCTCCTTTTGAATGACGTAGAAATAAAATGCAATCAAAAATGTTTTAGAGGCTGAGTATAGATGCTTTTAATTTAGGCTGGTATGAATCGTTGAATGACTTTAAGTATGCAATCAAAAGTAATGCAAAATGGTTTAATTTGCCAACTTTAGGCTGCCAGAATTAGTTGGTGAGCTTTTACGAAAGCATGATAAAATATTCTACTCAGAACAAAGAGAAATTAAGCAACCATAAATAAGTCTTTTAATTTGCATCATATTGGCTGACTCTGCTTTTGAAATCTTCTTTTTCTTGCCCTAAATTGGAATGAACCTTTAGTTTATCAGTTTTAAGATATAGTGTGTATACCCTGGCTGAAAGCTAAGTCCATTGAAAAATTATGGCACAAAATGGTGTGTCGTTCAGCTTAAATAAAACTAGTGGCTGTTTTCCTTTTAAATAAACGTTAAAATCAGTTTTACAAGTAATGCTTTTTCGTTGGAATTTGATTTCTGATATTCATAAACCAAGTGTTTTTAATAAATACTTGATTTCATAAAATTATTGTTAATTAGGCAAATTTTAGATGTAAAGATTTGAATTTGATTTGTACAAAACGTAGTTTACAGTTAAATGAAAAATCTTTGAGTTTCAACATGACGCCTTAGTGAATAAGAAAAAACCTAATTTTCATTTTAAAATTTAACTTTTTACTTTGACAAATTTTGAACAAAGCAAACTTCTATGAATATGTTTAATTTAATGAAGTTATGTTGTGTAATTACAACAAAACTTATCTGTTTTCTCAACCAAGCTGCGAATTTTTAAAAGAGAAATCTCGTTAAGCAAATGAGCATGAAAAACTAAGCAATCAAAATACAATTACATTTGCTGAACAAATCCTAATTGACATGAGAAATCATTGCAACTTTGTGCAAAAGGCTTTGCAACTTAATAAACAAAGCTTCCAACAGTGCTTACTTTTTTTTTGTAGATCAGGCTTTTTACTTAATTTCTTAAACAAATATCTTTGCTTTGCAGTTTATAGAAAATTTCTGAGCTTTTATTATTTTGCTTTTTTCGATGCTTACTTATTTATTTTAGCTGTTTTTCTTTGTGTTAATTTTTTTATCTAATCAATTTTTATTTTAACAGCTAACGAAGAACACGCTGATGAAATAGGTGAGTAAAATTTTTTTATTATTTTGAATGCATTTTATTTTCATTAAAATTTTATTTTAAATATTATTTTAAAATCACCACTTAACATGTGTGCCGTTTTTTTTTTTTTGTTTTTTTTCAACTAACAAACAAACTAACACTGCAAACTGTTTTTTCGAGTCACAACGCAGCGCATGTTAATCGTGACGTCATAATACTTTCGTGTGATATTTAATTATTACGTCACAATGAGTGCTCTTTCGACGTGGTGACGTCATATACGAGCAACTTAATGGAGAAACTTGCAATTGTTTAATTTAATTTAATTTGTTTAATTTGTGTGATGTCACCACCGAAAAAGGAGCCCTTTTTTAAGTTTCAACGGTGACTCAACTTTCACAGTTTTGCAAAAAAAAATTAAAAGTTTAAAATATTTTTTGAAAATTTATTGAAAATTTTATTAGTTGCTCGTTTCCGCCGTCACCACGGAAAAAAGGGAAATCACCATGACGACGAGCACGACGAGGAAAATTAAGGGAAATCCCCGCGAATCACGTCATACGATGCATGACGTCACAATTTTTTTGGATTGCTTTTATTTTGCATAAATTTTTAGTTTTTTTAATTTCTTCATTTCTTGTCACTTCGACTTCTTTTAATTTCTCGATATTTTTTTAATCATCGCTCGGGTTTCGCTCGTTTTTTCTATTCAGGGGACTATTATTTTTACGATGCACATTTTTCCGATAAAATATTCAGCAAGAAGAACCGATCTAACTCAATTTTCAAACTAAAAATTCAGCATAGAAAACCAGCGCCTTACGTTGCTCAACAGCAAAGTTTAAAAACGCTCTTATAATCTACCTTAAACAAATAAATACCTTTTATTGTAAACAAAAGGTCGCTTTCGAGGCAAGTGGTCCGTTAAAATAGACCACAGGGGAGTTTAAAACTTGTAAACAAACTTTGAAGCGATGAAGGGAGGCCTTTTAAATTGTCGTTTTAACTTTTACGTAGTCGACAGAGCGTTTAAAATCTTGTTATTTTTGCTGAATCTTTTCAATGCGGGACGCTTGTAAAACGTGATCTCTTAATTTTTTCGAACTATGCATCAGAGTGCCGATTTGTTAGAAAATCACAAAAAATACTCCAACGTGTTTTTTGTAGGATTTTTGCTTTATATATATAGATAGACGATAATTTTACTATTATAAGTCAGAAGCCAATTTTGCAGTAGATATTTTCGTCGATAATTAACAGTCGTCGATTGCATTAGAACGTTTAATTTTTTTAGCAATTTTTTAAAAGTTGTAATTGCGGGTCCTACTCTTTCAAGTGCTTTTCTTTTATATTCTTTTTCATTTCTTTCTAGTCGTCTCAGTGCTGATATATAAAACTTTGTAAATACTTTATTACTGAACTTTTACGTTTGTATTTCGCAAATTATTATGCAAATAAACGAGCTACACGATAAAATAAACAAAAAGCGTTGTGATTTGAAATAATATTTAAAATAAACAGAGAAATTAACTCCGAGACCCCCTAGTAGAGGCGACACAGTTTAATGAAGTTTTAATGGAGATCAGGACATTAAAAGGCCAGATAAATTAGAGTAGAGACTTAATTTTGTATTAATTTGATTCCATTATCATCATCAAATCCGCTTTTTTAGATCTGCTTTTTTATAGTTTTTTTCACAATAAAACATTGGAAAGATACATGTTTTTTTTTTGTCACGGTTTAAACGGCTTTTAGGTTTGTGTATAAGGAAAAAAGTATAAATTAATATACCAAAGTAAAGCCATTACTTTGGAGTATGTGGTTTGTTTAATAAGTATTAAATATGGTGTATAACTGCATTTGATGCAACCTAACCTTTTCTTGTATTTTAACTTTTTTCTCTTCTAAAATAAATGTCAAATATCAAAAGTTTAAAACTGCTACACTAAAAAAAATGATTGTATAAAAAAGTTAACCTTTTATTTTCTTGTTTCTTCTTTTTGAAAAAAAACTTTAAAACTACAAGAAAATACTAACTAATAAGGTTTTACAGTCACACATTTATATATATTTTTTGTGACATTTTTACACCTTTAAGCTGAAACTTTCTGTTTAAAACTTTGCTAACATTGCGGTGTAAAACTGTTAAGCAAATCAATTCAAAACATGTTTTGACATGCTTTAAAAGTTTCTTAACAAACTACCTTTAACCCATTTGGTGATTGCTGCGAATTTCGATGACGTCATAAATGCTGCGACATCATTTTGCCGTGACGTCATTTGTTGCATCTTTGATCTGAAAACTTGGCTGACTGCATTCATCTTTGCGAAAACATTCGAAATTAAACACTCAAATCTTTCAATTTTCAAAGAACAAGTCACCGAGAACCCGATGATGGACAAGTACAAGGGACGGACGGAGGTCTGCTCCTCCCCGCCACCCACCGGCAACTGTCTCCATGGCAACCAGATGCCGGTGGGCAAGTGGTACTGGTCCTCGCAGGAGGGGATCTGCATTTACTACAACTACAGGAACTGCCCCGGCTCGAACATATTCGACTCGATGCGGGAGTGCGAGAACACGTGCAAGAAGATACCCAATAGATACAGTTAGTGTGTGACGTCATAATTGATTAAAGTGTGACGTCATGATACTCAAAGTGTGATGTCGTATTAAAAGTTAAAATCATCTTATCATCTTTGTTGAGTTTATAAAAACCTTAATTTGCTTAATCATTTTTCAACGTTAGGGCTTAACTAAGTAATTTTAGTTTTTTTTAACTTAAAAACGTATATTCAAGTTGTACTTTGTATAACGTTTTATAAACGCCTCCTTAAACTCTTTAAACGTGTCCTTAGCCTTGTTAAATGTGAACAAAACATTGCAGAACTTTTAGCTGCAGATCAGTACACTGTTAAACTTGAGGCAAATTATAAAGTTATCTTAGCTTATGACAACAAAATAAGGTTTAAGTTCCGCCCAGGAAGAAGCTTGTTTTTCCTAGGTTGATTTACAGCTTGTTTAGATTTAAACCTGTCAGCTTTCATGCATCGCTATTAGGTATTATTACAACTATTTTCAAGCTAATTTTGATAAAAATTCTTAAACACATTTTTAACGTTAAAACTTACTACAAGGTTATTGTTACGACGTAGTTTTTAAAGAAAAGTATAAAATAGTTTAATACCTGGTCTGAACATTTATGCTATTAAAGTTTTTTACAATTGCGATTTAAGCTAGTCGAAGGGGCAATAAAAAATATTTTTTTTTTATCTAATCTCGAAAACAAATAAAAAGTACAGCCGTAAAAAAACTTTATAAAAACATTTTGTTTTTATTCGGGCGCATTCGAGTTTAAATTCGTAAAACAAACAAGAGTTTTAAATCTTAAAGCCGTGATCTTTTTAAGCTGAGACACACAGGAAGTGATGGTTACGTCACAAAGGTAAAAAAAAAGCTCGAAATTTAAACTTGAAAATTTAAATCCCGTTTCAGGCTCAGACAGGGGTCACAGATTAAATTTGCGAGATGCAAACAAGATTATCTACCGTCGATGCGATTGGCCGGTTTCGTTGCCACGGTAACGTTTTCGTTGCCACGGTAACTTTTTCGTTGCCACGGCGAAATCGTGCCGTTGCTAATCATCTTGTTGCTACGGGCGGCGGATTAGCGTCGCCCTGAAATCAAAAACGTTTTAATGAAATTTCAAATTTTGCGCGCAACACTCAGATATTATTAAATATTTCTGATAGTTCTGTTTTATGTTTGGTTTTTGCTTACAAAGTAGTTTGCAGTGTGTTTGCGTTTTAGTTTATTAAAAAAACTTTAAACTTTTTTTTTGGAAAAAATTCAAGACTTTAAAACAAAAACTGCGCGCGCTTATTATTTTTACTTGCTTCTCATTGGTTTAAAACACGTCACGCTTGACTGCAGTTCCGCTTCCCGCCACCACCACCACGCCCCAACCCACTCCGGAGATGACGGAGGCCCCGGTGGACGAAGAGGAAGAAATAGGGTTTTTCCCCAATGAGTCTTCAGGGGAATCCCCGGAAGGTTTGTGACGTCACATTTCGCTTTTGCGGATTAATTTTGCGTAAAAAAAATTTCTAAAGACATTATAGTAAAACAAAAATTTGTAATATTTTAGTGTTTTAAAGTTTTTAAACAAACAAGATTTTAAAACTTACCAAAAGCTCTTTATAATAGTTAAATTTTTACATTTTTACTTTAAATAGTAAAAATTTTATAACTTCGTCATAGATTCTTTTGTAGACTCTATGAATTAAAAAAAAATTTGTCGAAAATAGTTTATGTTTAAAGAGTTTTGATCACCAAAAGCTTGCTTGCCACTGTGAAACGGCTTCACTACATATTTATTAAAAATAAAATAAACGTTTTTGATAAATTATTCAAACAATGCAGATGAAGAGGAAGTGATTCCCCCCACGGACGACGATGACGTTGACGAGTCCTCGGGAATTTACTACGCCAGCAACTACTACGACGAGCTCGGAGGAGAAAGAGACTTCTAATTGTGACGTCACCATCAGAAATTGACTCGAAGGAAATCGACATCACAGGCCATCATGAAACAAACATACATAATATTTGCTAGCTCTTGATCGGGCTTTTTTATTACGACGAACATAATCAGCATACCTTTTATAGATCCTGACCTTTCCTTTTCTGTTTTACAGCAAATTCACCTCATTTTTTTCTGTACTCTAAAAAACAAATAAAATTTAGGCAAACAAGAATTTTTAGAGGCCAAACTGTTAGTGTTTGAAACATAATCATTAAAAACATCAGTAAGGCAATTTTCTTTGTGTAGCTTCAAATCAGTTAGTCAACTTTTGAAAGTTTTCATTTGACTTTCTTAGAATGTTTTTGTTTGTTTTATTTTGTGTTTTTTCTCTTGATATGCTGTGCGTCATACTAGTTGTTGGTTTGAGTGTTAATATGGAGCCATTCGAAATTATTCTATCAAGTTAATTTTTAAACTAATTTAAAAAATAACCTTTAACCATTTGTTGTGCTCTAAAAAGCTCAGCAATTTTTATAAAGCATGTCAATTTATACTGTTTCAAGCTTATTTTTGGTTTAAAATTCATTTTATTTTATAAACAAGTGAAGCTAAGCTTACTAAATTGTTATGCTTTATACGAAATTGCTTCACGGAAACGGCTCTTTTTCGAAAAATTGTATTTATATATTTATTGCACTTAAAAAATTCATCTTAAAATATGCTTGTAGTTTTGGATTGCGACTTTTTTTTTTTGTAAAATTTTTTGGAAATTATACCCGAGTGGCACTTTTTAGATGAGTTAGAATATTCTCACACATTTTATTTTCGCCTTAAGTTTTTTTTGTTTTATCTTTTTTGTTTTGAGTGTCTTATTTCAAGTGGTTTTTTATGAATCCCACAGTTAAATCGCTTCCAAATAATAAATCAGAATGAAAAAACAAACGTTTGGTCTTGGTTTTTAAGTGTAAAATTAATTTATTCTTAATTAAAAAAAAGTATTAAAACTTAAAAAAAAGATTTTACATTCTTTAATACCATTAAGTTTAGAAACGATTTGTTATTTTGAATACTAAGTTATTGTGAATACTTTATTGTTTATTCTAAAAACTATCAAATTTAGATAATTTTTGTGGTTAGTTTAGTTATAAATAGTATGAATATACACATAAAACTAATTATCAACTGGTTGCTAAGTATTAAGTTGTATTAGTAACTTTGTTAAGTAATCCCTGTGGAGTAAAAAAAAATTGTGTTTTTTTTAATGTTACTAGAAATAAATAACTTTAACATCTACTGTAATTCTCATAAACTAGTGTTTAGAAAAATTGAAACTTTATACATTGAATAAAATTATAAAGAATCAATATTAAGTTAATAGAAAAACCATAAAGCATAGCTTTAAAAACTTGTAAACACGTTTAATATTGTATTTTTTATTCTAGCAAATATTTGTCATTAAAAAAGTTATGTACAAACTGTTTACTGCTTAAATGTTGGCATAAGCTTTATAAATCACTTTTGAAAGTTAAGCAAATATTGCAAGGCTAAATCTTTGACTAAACGTTATTTACATTTCTTTCCTACTGATGTTTTGGAGGTTTATTTTAAATGTCAACTATAAATTTCAGATCAAAAATAACTAGTGTTACATTTTATCTAAAAACGATAAAATTAAGACTAAAACAAATGTTTTTTTTTTTGAATTGGTAGCTCATTAAATCATAAAGTGTATTAAAATGACTTTGTTTAAGTTTTTATAACTTTATGACTTATATTGAAAAAATTAAAGAGTTGTTTATTTGTTTAAAAATACAAAATGCAATGTATAAATGTATACTATAGATCAACTACTATATTTTGTATTAAATTTAACTCCTTATTTTATACGAAGTTATTGTTTCTGGTTAATATTTTTAAATATATGAATAACTTTTTTGTTTTATAAAGTACAATATTAAAACTTTAAACCTACACCTAACAAATTACTTAACTTATCAGTTTCTTAATTAGTTAATAGTTTTTCAAACTTTGAAAATTATACTAAAAAGATTTATAAAAAGTAAAACCGTCAGAAAACATCAAATAATTTTGAGTGTTTGAAATTCGCTTTTTGTAATTTCAATTGAGTTATTTTATACAGTTTATTAAAATTTGAAATTATTTTCATTGAAACTATCATATCACTGACAGCAAACAATTAAACAAAGCAGAGTTAATAAAGAAGTTGTTTAAACTGTATTTGATTAGCTTAATGAACAAAACAAAAACAAACAATAGCGAATCAAAACAATGAAGTTAATTCATCGGTCAATGTTGCATCACAATGCAGCTAGCAGTTCAAACTTTAAATCCACAGCTTAATAAACACATTTGCAGCCAAGTTTATATTTAGTAATTACTGCATGTTTGAAGTTGTGTATATGTGTCGTTATTTAATTGAGAGCAACTGGTGTCTGCTCGGAAGCTTCTAGATATAAACATTAGTTCAATAAGGCTAGTGTTTATTAAAGTAGGGTGTATTTTTATTTAAAATTTCTTATCTTTTCTACGTAATGAGTTTTATTTGCAAATAACACTCGAAATTTAATAAACTCTGTCAAAAGAGTCAAAAATAACTACTTGTTATTATCAAGTTCAATATATTTACAACTACAGTTAAATAACAGGTTTTTTTTAAAAACTTTGCAACACTTTACTCAAAGTTGCAACGTTTAGTTTTAAACCATCGTTTTCAATTTCTTAAATAATTTTATTAACTAAAGAGATCTTTTAAGTAGCAAGAAAAATATCATATTTATATGAATTTGTAAAAAATAGAAAATTAAATGTTAAGTATTCCATGGGTAATTTGAATGAAAATGTTTTAGCATTTAACTTTGTTTTCTTCTGCAATTATGTGTGCACAAATCATTTACAGCAAACCAAGTGTAAAATCTTTTATACAACTCAAATATCACCGAACCAAACATTCAGAATCCTCCTAGGCAACTAAACAAACATTGAAAGGGGTCAATTGAGCAACAATGGTGTGATATATGAACGACTTGTGCAAAGCTTTTAACACGCATGTGTGCGTTCATGCGTGACAGATACGTCAGATAGTAAGAATAATACGCATACTTCCTATACAGAGATTTGTGAGTGTAATGTTTCTTCGGTGTCGAATAAGTATTGAGATACAAATGGTTAATAATTTTATAGCATTACGAGCCAAAAATATTTTTTTTAATCTTTAATTATGCTGTTTGTCATATTTTATTAGAAAAGTAATTTACTAACAAAGGGGTTTATTTTCTTTTTTATGGACTTAAGTTTCACTTAAGTTTAATAACAAAAAATTTAAAAGATAGAAACAACAGTTATACTGTTAAGTTAAAAGGAGCATAAACACAAATAAATTGTTTTTTGTATTCTAACATCTAACCAAACTTAACATTTTAATGTTTAGTTTTTCTTAATAAACCATTGAAATACCTTCTCGATTTATTTATAACTGTAATACTTTCTTTAAAAGTTAAAATTAATGCATAAAGCTTTGTAAGTTGTTTTTAGGCAAGTTAGCATAAGTAACAATTAATACAATAGCAACTTAAGTACAATATTAAAGTTTTTTATAAGAAATTGGTTAACTGTCTTGAAAGTATGTTTCAGCAGTATTGTAAGTTTTTAAGCATTTTTACCAGTAATGATGTGTAACTTAACTAGAAGTGAACAGCTGTATAGACTACTAAAGTTATTATAAACTAATTAGATAAAAACTAAACTATTTCATTACTAATTTACAACAAAACATTTCAAACTACCAATTTGTATATAAGCTAGTTAAAGACTACAAACTGCAATCTTTATAGCTTATCTGTAATTTTTACTCGCATAAAACAAAAGTTTATGCAATAATCGGTAGCTGTTTGGTATTAATTCACCTAGTTTACAAAAAAACATTAAAACAACATTACAGACACATATATATATTTACGCGAGTAAATATTAATAGCAGTATATTGTTATTTCAAAACCCGTTTAACTTACAACGCAATAATAGCTTGAACCGTATTCTTTTACAAGTAATAACGTAAATTGAAAATTAATGTCCACGAGTATTTATCTACTTATCAAATTTATATCTGTAATCTAACGACCTATTGAAATTAGATTTTTTCAACATAATGTGGTTTTGTTGTTGTATTTTACGAGCTAAGAATAATATTGTTTTAATAAGCCACGATCTAAAATTATAGTTTAAAAGCAAATTTTTCATTAAGCGTCTACAAAACTTGTGTTTAAAAAAAAAATCATAAACTTAATGTTCTTGATAGCTTTGACTTCTTGTACTTTAATTTTCAATACAAGTTACTTAAGGTATAGTAGTAACTAGTATTACTTGCTAATTATGATCAAAAAAATCGAAGACGGTATTTTTGATAAGTTTAAGTTTCATCTTGAAATAATATACCTTTAAAACTAGCAAAAGTAAAAGCAATTCTGTGTACCCATATAGATATTGATTGAATAAACAAATTTTAGTTTAATGATATTTATAACTATTGCAAAAGGTAGACAAATCAATTAAAATAGGCTTGGCCGGTAAAAACCTTGGAAACTTAATGTTAAAGTTCAAGTTATAATTAATTACTAGCTTAGTTATTTTTAACTAAAACGTTCAAATTAAAATTTATCTGTTGGATTTTAAGAACCTTAAATATGTTTTGATTAGGCTCTCTTTAGAAAAATATAAATTTTAAAGAGTAGTTTAGCTTAGATAAGATATTTTAATAATAATGTTTTAATAAGCCACGATCTAAAATGATAGTTTAAAAGCAAACTGTTTATTAAGCGTCTGTAAAACTTGTGTTTTTAAAGAAATTTCATAAACTTAATGTTCTTGATAGCTTTGACTTTTTGTACTTTAATTTTCAATACAAATTACTAAAGTTTTGATAAAAGCCTGTTTTTTCTTCTTATTTATTACCAAAATGATCATATATTGTTTTAGGTGTTTTTGATAAACTTAAGTTTTAACTTAAAATACTCTAACTTTAAAACTAGCAAAATTAAAAGCAATTCTCTGTACCCATATAGATATTGATCAAATAAACAATTTTCTTTTTATGATATTTATAACTGTTGCATGAGTTAGAAGAATTAACTAACATAGGTTTGGTCGGTACTAGTTAAAAACTTAATGCTAAAGTTTAATTCATAATTAATTACTAGCTTAGCCATTTTTAATTAAAACGTTCAAATTAGAGTTTGTATGTTGTATTTCAAGAACCTTAAATATGTCGTTAGTAAGCTTTTTTTATAAAAAATTAAAATTTTTAAGAAACATTTGACTTAAAAAATTTATAATATTAATAATAATTTTTTATAAGCAACGATCTAAAATGGTAGTTTAAAAGCAAGTTTTTTATTAAGCTTCTTCAAAACTTGTGTATTTTCAAATATATTTTTAACTCAATTTTTGTGATAGCTTTGACTTTTAGAACTTTAGTTTTCAATACAAATTACTAAAGTTTTGATAAAAGCCTGTACTTTTAGTTAATTATGATCAAAAAAAAAAGTTGTCTAAAATATTTTTGGTAAATTTAAGTTTCAACTTAAACTACTGTAACTTTCAAACTATCTAAACTAAACTAAACGCAATTTTCTGTACCCATTTAGATATTGATGGAATAAACAAATTTTAGCTTAATGATATTAATAACTATGCGAAAGTTAGACAAATTAGTGAAAATAGACTTGGTCGGTACTAGTTGAAAATTTGCAAAACTAATGTGAAAGTTCAAGTCATAATTAATTACTAGCTTAGCTATTTTTAATGAACAAGTTCAAATTAAAGTTTATATGTTGTATTTCAACAACATTAAGTACGTTTTAATTAAGTTTTCCTTAAAAAATTTAGAGATAAAAACGTAGTTTTGAAAGAATAATTAAGATTTAGAAATTCATACTGTTAGTACTCTATAGCAGTTTAAAACATCAAGTGTTTAAATTGTTATTTATTTTTAGTATTATAATAAAACTACTGACCACTAAACTTGTTGAAGTTTCAAGTAGTAAAATTCAAAACTTTAAAAATTGGAAAACTTTAAAAAAAGGACCTAACGACAGTTGATGAAAACTGAATTTCTCGGAAACTCCTAAATATTCCGAATACTTCAATAAAACAGGCAATAAAATCCTATTTAAAATTATTTAACGACAGCAATAAAAAACAATAAAACTTTTAGTTTTTTTTATTCCGTGGTCGGAACGTGATATGTTCGTGGTCTACTTTAAATTCTCCATTGTTTTGTTTTACAGCCAGCGCAATAAAATTTTATTTCTACAAATTTTACAGCTACTTCAAACAAAACACTTAAACTTAACTGTCTGTTTTAAAATGTCAAACTTTTGATGCTATACAAACTGTAGGATGTAAGCTTTTGAGCTTATTAAATTTAATATCTAAATAGTGTAGTAAAATTTAACTTTTTTAAATGTAAAATTGTTCTTAAGTAAAGCTATTAAAATCTATATTTTAATTTTTTTTCATTTATTTATAGATTGAAGGCCTTAACAATTTTTTTAAGAATGAATCGTCAAAAAACAGTGTCTAGACCTAGATGCTTTATTAATTGAAATTTATTAACCTACGTTTTTTACGATAGCATGTAAAGTTGAATTGAAATTAAAATAAACTTACAAAACCTTTAAAATAATTAAAATATATCGCTTTTATTAAAATTTTCAGTGGTTGATTTACAATCCTTATACTAAACTTTACCAACATGTTAAAACATTTTTTAATGAAAGGTTCGGTCAAATTTAACATTGTAAAATAGACTATTTCAGATAAAATTTTTTTCACTTCAGCCACAGTTAATTAAATTATGCTATGTATTAGCACGTAAAATGTATTAATTTAAAAATAATGAATTTCTTTATAAAATCTATAGACAGCCTTTTTGAACCACAAACATAGCTAATTTAAGTTTAATTAAAACGCAAAGTTTTTCTGTGAATTCACTATAGTTTTAAAATGATAGTTTTAATCAAAAATTGCCAATGTTTTACAATAAACACTTTCTTTATAATTAAGTTTTAATTAGTTCTGAGAATATTGTAACTTTATAAGCTGCACTTAAAACTTAAATGATAATCTCGCTTAGTTATTTGATAAACTGTTAAATTATTTTAATTACTAAAAATTAAGATATCAGTCATAAAGTCCTTTTTTTTAGATCCTTATTTATCCATAATGGATTTTTCTTTAAGTAGCGCTTATACAAAGTTGTTCAAAAGAATTTATGAAAAAAATAGACCTGGTTTGATGTGTGAACACGAGAACTTTTACAAAAAAAAAACTTAATTAAAACTTGATTTGATTAATGATTTGCTTTTGTTGAATTATAATACCGGTAAATAAATGTTTTGTTTTAATTTTAAAACTTAATAACATCAGCTAATCAAAACTGATTAAAATTCTAGACGAAGTGTATAGTTATCAATTTAAAATATTTCAAAAATAAAGCCGTAAAAACTAAAAGTTTAGTTAAGATGTCTATTTTAAAATAAAACGGTTAATAGTTTTAGACAGAAAAATAAAATCAATAATTGTCAAAGTTTTAAAAACTCGCATTATTTCAAAGTTAATGATATCGATTCACAAAGATATGTATTTAAAAAAAAATCGAATATTTTTAAACAACAAGTATTATGAGATCACCAAAAACCGGAAAAAGACTATTGTTCATAAATTCAATGGTATAAAAAAAGAAAGACACAAACACTTCACTTCAAGGTTAAACATGTATCTTGTAGTATAAACATTTAAAAGCAACTTTTTTCTAACTTCTTGTTGAAATACATTTTTTTAGAAATAAGTACCACAGACTATTTAGCAAACAACTTCAAAACAAAAAAAAACATTTTGTTTATTTTTGGTCTGAAAATAGCTTATTTGATATTTTATTAAGTTTATTATCTCATAATAATGTTTTACATGTTTGTATTCACAGTTTAAGAGCTTTTAACTCTCAGTTTACTCAACATTGGCTTAAAACATTATTATTTAACTTTGGCTATTGTAGATTTATGATATAATTTCCCTAATAAAGTATGAAATAGAATGCTTTTTAAATACTATATAATAAAATCCAAAAAAAAATTTCCTTTTATTCTCTGAAGCTTGTATATACTTGAGAAGTTTACTTTAAAAGATTAAATTGTTTCCTGTCTTTTTATAGATGTTTTTAGAGTACGCTTGTATACTTTAAATTTAATCCGAAAATAATATAAAGAATTAAAATATAAAAACAGTTAGAGCTTATGGAAGTGTTTAAACAACTGGGAAATAAAAACGTAAACTAATAAATATAATCTTGAGAAATATATTTTGGTTTTAATGGTTTTCTGTTCTAAGAAATTAAACAAAAACAGTAAAGCTTATAAACTGTTAGTATAACATCGCATCCAATAATATATTCAAAACTGAAGATAATAAAAGCTTTGTGAACTTTTAAAATTTTTAAATAGATTTAAAAACGAGTAATTTGAAAATAAGAATGTAATGTATTTTTACTAAAGATAATAAACATCTAACCTATAATAGCTTTTTCTACTAAAATTTCTAAATCGTTTTATTTTGCACGAATACTTGTTTAAAATGTCTTATATATGAATTAAAAAGTTTTAAAGCACGTCTATATTAATCTTTTGTTGAACTTAGATATTATTTGAAACAAATCACATATTTCTTTTTAATTTTCAGATGTCATGTACTGCCCTTATCTTTGGATTAGTTTAAAACAACGGAAAAAACAATTCAACATTTCTATTAATAAGCATAAAACATGATTAAACTTACTGATGACTTCAAGTTTTAGTAAAAACTTAACCTTTCAAAAGTTGTTAAGATACTGAGTTATCAAAGTTTATACAATAAAATAGTAATTGATCTCATCAAAATACATAGAGGAAGCTTTAGTATTTTGAAACAAATGTTTAAATCGAATTTTTTGTTACAATGTTACTCCAAACATTTTTTTTACAAACCGTTTTTATCTTAAGTTGCCACTAGCTTCATCAAATTTAGTAAAACATCTAAGATGGAATAAAGTACAGCGTATCGCATAAACGTATTACTAAAGAAATATATCTTGTTTAAGATATTTTTTACTAATAATAACCTTTTCAAAAGTATTGACGAGATAAATAATAAAAAACATTTTTCAACACACAACAATATATAAAAAAATATTTTTTGATTTTAAAGTATCAACTTATAAAAGTTACAGACTTGTAAGCAAACACATCAATAAAAATAAAATGGTTTTTGTTTGCATTTAGTCTCCACTTATCTTGTTTGATATTACATTGAATAAACTTTCTCTTTTTAATGCTATGTTATACATGTTTGAATACACATTTTACTTTCAACCTAAACTTTTCAAATTTAGTTTTCATGGCATTTGTGTGTTTAGTTATTAGATCAGGGGTCGGCAGGCAGTTGGTGGTCGCGGGCCAAATTTCAAGTTTCCAAAGTCTTCGCGGGCCGCAGTTTTAGTTTTAGTGACATTTGAATAATCTTTTGGTTTTAGTTTTAGTCACACTAGAGAAAAGTTTTACTTTTATTCACCTTATTATTTTGAATGACTTTTAGCTATACATACAATGCCTATTTAAATTAATATTTATTTGAATAAAATTTACATTGACTAATATACTTCAATGTTAATAAACTATGTACTTTCATAAGCACTTAAAAAGTTAAACTTAATACTTTTATAATTTTACTTACAGGCTAACTCTCTATAAAAAATCTAACTTGAAAGACAATTTATTGGTTACTTTTATACATTTGTCATATTATCAACCTTTTTTTCATATTTCTAATAATATTTACTTCAAAAAAAGTTTTCGCGTGTTAAATAATTTACACTCATTAAAAAAATAGTAATTAATTAACTTAACAAAACTAATACCTGTTTTTATACCAGAAAGCTAAAACAAATTCTTTAACATTATTAATTTTCGAGTACTTTAATAAAATATGTTATTAGTAATTAGTCTTTTACATGGTTGCCACTTAAAAATCAAAAAAGTCTGAATTGTATCAAACTAGCCTAAGTTTATTAAGAGCTAATAAATATATGTTAATCAAGCTTAAATACCTAGTTTAAATATCATTATTATCAAAAAGTACTCAAAATGTAAGAAAACAAGAAAAAATTACGATTAGTAAACTACACTAAAGTGATAAAACCTATTCTGAGAATTGGAAGATTTCTTTAAAGTGCCAAAATAAAAGTTTGACACACACCTAAGTTTTCAAGCTTTTTAAATAGCCTGTTTGTGTAGCAACCCAGCTAAAATAAAGTTCACAACATAAAAATATAACAAAGGTTTTTAACAGTAAATAAATTACATGCCAAAAAAAATTATAAGTCAGCTGGAATGGACAATTACGTTTCTTCAACAAATTTAAGAAAAATATAAAACTTTATAGAGTCGTTAGCTAAGTAGAAAAACTTATTTTTATTAAGCATTATAGCAAATCTTTATCTGCATTAGGAATACTGCACTTAAAAATAGTAATTGTACAATATAAGACGAGCTACAACATTAAAAAAACGTTAGTTAGGAGTTATTGCGAGTAACGAAAAAAAAAACAATTCACTATAGTCAGTTCCAACAAAGTACATGATAATCTTTAGTAACTACATAATGATCAGAAAAAATAGTTAAGTCAAGTTATGCAGTAGCAAAATTTATTACTTAAAATGAGATACCGTTAATAATTCGAAAAAATTTTTTAAGAGTTTATGATGGTAATAATGAAAAACTTTTGTTTATACAACAATAAGTCTTGTTTAGAAAATGCATTAAGGTTATAAAGTCGCATAAATTAAATTAGTACTTCAATCAATCTGTTAACATGAGAGCACTGATAGAAAAACTATTGCTAATCTAAGAATTTTTATTTTAATAAAAAAATATTTATTTGGTAAATTCTTTGTGTGAAACCGAAATTTCATTAAATTACATGTAAAAATTGTTTGTAATACCAGGTCTTTTCGAAAATTCTCAAATTCAAGTCTTTTTTCAGAATTTTTAAGCATAATTGTTCAAATTTAAAGCTTTTCCAAGATTCAAGTTTTTTGGCAACACTGATTGTTAACACTTAAATATACAAAATTATATAAATATTTTTTTGAATTACATCAGCTTCAAAACTTAAAATACAACATATATTATAACTCAAACTAAAACTGTGGATTGAGCAAAACATACATCATAAGTTTAATTTGCCACTCTTTCAAGCAAAAAATCCAGCCTGAGTCAACAAAATCATTTATGGTATTTTTGTATACAAAATCAATTCTAGCCTAAAACTTAAAAAATGAATAGTTGGCCTGAGATTTGAAGTCTTCAAATAGTGATAGTCTAAATGTGTGGTATTGTTTAGTTTTTTATTTGCTTGAATTTGAACTAATTTGATTATTAATGTACAAACTTAACAAAATTACTATCCCTAAATCTAGTTTATATTAAATAGGTAGCCTAAAAAAACAGGAATTGTGTGTATTGATATGCAAGGCATAAAACTTAACTTAGTTCGAGAAAAAAAATGTTTGAAAAATGAAAATGTATACCTACAAAAACTATGTTATTTTTTGTCATATATATTGTTTTAAATGTGTCTGTACAAATTTAGATATTACATGTAGAAAGAAGAATGTTAGAAAATTATGCATAAACTAAACTCAAACTAAATAAAGTATAGAATAAAAAGTGGCTTTAAATATTTGCATCTTTTTAAGTTGGTGTGCATAGAAATTTATTTCAAGTGCAAAGAAAACTTCTATAAAACTTAAAATCAAAAAAACCTTATTTCTTATTACTGTGTTATTTTAAATATGCTTACAATAAATTTTAACATTTAAAAATAAAAAATCTATGAAAGAAACTTAGGTATATAAAATATTGAAAAAGAATATCTAAGCTATAAAGAAATGACACTTTAGTTAATTACTGTGCATTAACTTTTGTACAAAATGGAAAACATTTAGTTTGTTTAATAAATAGTTATTTTATAACTAACTTATTAAATCTAAGCACTCTTTACATTTTTTTTTCAGCTAATTATTTGCTGTTTTAAAAAAGAAGTTATAATGGAAACGAGAAAATGACCTGTTAGAACGCTAATCTGTCTTTTTCACATTTTTATACTAAAGCAGTAATTTCTTCTAATGATTTTGAAATGGTATTCAGAGACTTGAAACCAAACTAATCAAATTAAATCGAATTACCGAAAAAAATTTAACTTGAAATATATTATTGCTCGGCGGGCCACATTTGCATGCTCGCGGGCCACAAAATTTTCTTTCGCGGGCCGCATTCCACTCAAAAAAATAACGTGCTCGCGGGCCGCAGACTTATCCTTCGCGGGCCGCATTTGGCCCGCGGGCCGCAGTTTGCCGACCCCTGTATTAGATAGACTACAAAGTTTATAACAACTATTTTGAATAAAACTTTTAGCCACAAACCTTAAAAGCTTGTTTATTCATAAAACGGTTATACGTTGTACGGTTACACAAAATCAACATAAAATCAAAATAAAAACGTTTAAATAAAACCTTGAAATTAAATTATGTTATAAGTTAAAAGGACTTAAAAAGCTCACTTTCTTTTCACATTAGAAGTTAGAAGAAGATACAACGTTTTGTTTAATATAGTATTTGCATAAGAAATTTGATTTAGATAAAATTTTGTGGTCATTTACTTACTTTAAGTTTTTCTAAATTGAATTAAAAGCAAATACCTTAAAGTAGACGTATAAGACGAAATAAAAACATTTAAGCATTATCTAGCAAAAGTTGTGAGAATAATTTATATAATTTTGAGAAACTTAGTACAATTGATTAAATAACTTCCTACTTCTAATATAATTTATTTATAAAGCAAAGTACATATTTAATGTTTATTGCCAAAGTTAAACAAATAGGTGGTTATAAAAAACAATTCTGAGGTTTTGTGGTGTAATGTGTATCCTATACTTTGTATTATTCTCTCAGTATTTATTTTAAGAAAGTCTATTTGAAAACTTGTGATCCAAGGCTTAGAATTTCATATGCTTTAACTATTCTAACTTATTTTTTGCTTTCAAAAAGAATTTTTTATGGTTTTGTACAACAGTTTTATGAACTTTAATAACATATGTATTTTTTTACGTTTAAGTAGCAGTGTTACAAGTTATGAAGTTAAGTTTACTTCATAAAACTGTTTTTCAACTTCAAAATGCTATATTGTGTTAAAAAAGTACAAATCTCGATAAAACTATAATTGTAGATATTTAATTTGCATTGATGAACAAAAGGTATATAAAAACAAAATCTTGAATTTTTAATAGCTAAAACAATATAAAGTTTTACAAGTACAAATATTTTTTCAAGTTTAATTGGTTTTAATATGAGTTTTTTAAATTATTTTCTTTTGATGTTTATATATTTAATTGTTAACTTAAAAATTTAAATTTTTTAATTTATTCTTTCAAATGTTTTTTTTTTCTTAATATTTATGTATTTATTCTGAATGAATTAAGTGTTAAAGATTTTTTTTAACATACGTATAACTTTATATTTTAAATAAAGAAAAATAATGAAAGTAATTATTAGTTATGATTAAATGATTAAATCAGTCAAAAGTTCAGTACTACAACTTTCCACGAACTTTTTTTACAAAACTCAAGTACATGGTATCTAAAATATTTCTGTACATTAAATAAATTGATTTCAATGTAAAAATTATTACAATTAAACATCCTATTTAAATTGTAAACTACATCTAGACGCTATCAACGTTCATAAATGTTGTAATAACCATTAAAGGTCAAGATAGTAACTCTTATCTCAATCTGACTTGATCAAAATTGATTAAAACTGTAGATAAAGTAATCAGTCATCAACTTCAAATCCTTTAAGAGTCGAACTAAAGCAATTAAAAGGTTTACTAGAAACGCCCATTGATTAGATATGCAAAATCTTGTTTTAAATATGATCAAAGTAATAAATAGGAAGTGAACAACTAATACTACATCCGTTTATAAAAAGTGTAAATAGATGTTTTAGACAATTTTAAAGTTGTAAAGTTTTCTTTTTGTTCCTTTTTCACAACTAATATAATTATTTCCTATAACACAACACAAATAAAAAATAAAAGATAGTGTCATCGAGTTACGTATTTCAATTATAAATCAGTGATTAAGATTTTGTAGTCATGCTTGAATATATAAACTTAATTGAAAATTAGGAGATATTCATATTTTTCCTAAAAAGTTAAAGTTAAAGCAAAAATATCACAATACTTTTAATAACATGTTTCTTGAGGTTCTATGTATACTAAAAGATATTTTTTTTAATTGAAATATAGTATAAATATCTTTTTTGTAAATGTATAAATATAGATATGTTACGAAAATAAAGTATTTCAAAATGTGTGAAAAACCTATTTAAACTTGAGAAATATACTAATATTGGTCATATTGCTTCCGATATCAGGTATTATTTATTTGAAGAAAATAATTTTGTTTTGTTTTTCACAGAAAGAAATAAAGTTATCATAACAATAAACATACAGTATTATTTACTTGTTAAGAGAATACAGGTTTTATTAAATATTACTAAGAAGCTATGGTAATTAAACTTTAAATGAATGAAATAAAGGCTGTTTCATTATATCACAAACTTTTGAGTAGATTTGTTTGGAATCAACGTTAAAATGATTATTTTTTGAAATGATCAGAGTTACAAAAGTTTTAGTCTCATTAATATAATTTTAAATAAAGATAAACAATATACAAACTAATATCATACTAGTAATGTACTTCTTAGGTATTTTGTACTTATTCTATTTTAAGAAATTTTTACTAATTACTTTCTAAAATATTTTTAAAAATAATTAAACTGAATTTTAATGAAGACAATTATAAAAAATGTTAAAAAACTTCATTAAAAATTATAAAAATTTAAAAATTATACTTTGAATTTATTTCATACTGTCCAAATTCTGCCTGTAGCGATCAGATTATAAACGCATGTTTTAATCTCAACTAATCAAAATTGATTACAATTGTAGATAAATTATTCAATTACCAACGTCAAGTCATTTAAGAGTCGAAATGTTGCAATCATAAGATCTAGTATTTACGCCCATCGATTACAGATTGATAGTTTCATTTGCTTTGTAATTAAGGTAACCAATCGGAAATAAACTATCAATACAATTTCCGTTAGTCAAGAATTAAAAATCTAAATAAATTTTAACTGAATTTTGAAAATTGTAAGTATTTTTAATACTCATTTTACTTAACAGTTTATAAACAACTTAAAAATTTTGTTTTTTGATTGTGTCATTATAAACGTTGTTTTATCTTTAAAAATACAAACTTGGAAGCAATAATTCAATGAATCAGTTTTAACTATTTGGTTTTACGCTATAAATAGCTCTTTTGACATTAAGATGATTATTTTAGGCGGTTTTTTATCTAATCGACCACATATTAAAAATGTTTAAGAAACTTAACTGTAAGCCTTGACAAAGTATTTTTTTATCTTAAAACTAAAACGAAGTTAAAAAAAGGATCTACTTTGTAAAACTATACATACTTGTTAAAGTGTGAAACTAGTCTCTTTAATATTTTGTTTTTTTTTTTCATTTTTAAACAAACATTTACTTTGTTTACATTTTAACAGAGACCTTTTAATGACCTTTTTTATCAGTTTCTATTCAGACAAACAATTCAGATAAAAGTGATCAAATAGTTGTTAGATCACGAATTGTACTAATCTTAATCTTTTGAAGATATTAACAACAAGATTAAATAAGATTTCAGTCAAGCTTTAAAATGTATTTTAACTCTATTAATGTGTGAATATTTTTGAGTCCAATCTTATCTAAAAGATTATAAACAATATTTTTGCTGTAAAAAGTGTTACACAATGTATTTAAAAACAAACTACTTACTTAAAACAAGTTTGACTTTATGTTTTGCTTGCATTTTTATTTATTTTTGGATAACTTATAAAACTGAAATAAAAAAGTACAAGCTAACTTAAATATAAATTTTTTTAAAACGTATTTTCGTTAAAAAAGTAAATAACACAATATACAAAACGTAAACTAGACAATTTTTTGTAAAAATAAAAAATAAGAAACTTTATTATAATCTAAGCTAATCAAAATTGATTGAAATAATTGATAATGAAATCAGTTATGAATGCCAAATTACTCAAGAACCGAACTTTGAGGCGCCTTTCTGATTACAATTGGCTAGTTGTTGGCTTTATGATGTCACAGACGCATCGGAAACATATTCCCGAAATTTAAGATAATAAACCTTACTTTATGTTTGTTATACTTGGACATGAATGCTTTAATTAATTATGATTAAGAACTAACTTCAAACATTTAAGCCTAATCAAGTACATTAAAGGATAATAATAAACTATTACATTATTTTAATAAACAAAGATGTCATTAGATAAAAAGTGTTTGAAATTGTACAAAACTAAAAGCAGACTATAGTTGAATAACTTATAAGCTTTATTAGGTTAGAATTTAGGCCTATATATATTTAATTACCCATGGACATTTGATGAAAAGCAATTTGTTTTTTTTAATGTTAAATGTTTTCATAAATAGAAAGAAAATAGATAGTAAATAAATTTGTAACAGGAAGTTTTTATACAAACTTAAGAATTCAACATAGTTTTTTGCAAAAATTTTATTTTAATTTGTCATCTAAAAAATTATATAACTGATCAGAAAATATATTTTAAGTTTAATAGCTTTTATAATACGAAATGTTGCCCATAAACATAAAACAGTTTAACGGCTTTACAGGACATTTCTCTACAAAGGTTGTCTAAATACAAATTAAATTTATAATTTAAATGGTAAAATAAATATCCGTTTAAATATCAGGTTTCTGTTAAATACAAACCGCAGATTAGTCAGCAAATAAGATCGTAAAAAACGGTTTTTTATGTTTGTCTTTTGGTCTTTTTTATCTTGTTTGACTTTATATAAAGAAAACTTTCCCTTTGAACGATGATTAATACATGTTTAAATTATAATAACTTTGTAATAACTGTTAAACTATTTTTTGGTACACTAGTTATACACAGTACTTTTAAACAATTATACTACTCTTTGCAAATTAAATCTTCAAAAAGTAATATCTAAAATAATGAGAGTTTGTCAGAAGAACTTAAACTTCAAAAATAAGTTATATTTATTTCTAAGATTTTAACAGCTAGATTATGGAAGTTTTTTAATGTTTACTAATGTCTATTTAAACTAACTTTTTACCGATTTTTCAGATAAAACTGTATTGTAACACATAAACAGTGACCTTTATTTAACCTTTACAGTTATCAATTTGTTTTAAATCTGATAAGGTTTTTTAAGCAAAAATAATAAATAAGATCTGATCAAAAAATCGATGGAACAGTTTTCTTTTGACTGAACACTGTCATAATGTTATCTTTTGAAGATATAAATTACAAGATTAAAAACTGTTTTTAATTTAAAGTTTGTGTTTTTAATATAAAAATCTAGTTCTGAATGTTTATATCAAAGTTTTCTGAAAGTTTGTTTTATACTTAGTTTTTTAATTGAGTTCGGACCAAAAAAATATGCTCTAAAAATTACGATTAATTCACTTAAATGCTGAAAATTGTATTTTCAAGCTTATTTATTGGTAAAGTTAAAATTATAAAAAACAAGATAATAGACTAGATGCTAAAAAAACCTAATTGAAGGCTAATAAATAAAGTATTAAGACTAATAAGCGTGAAATTTTGTGAGAATGTACTCTATATCAATAATATCAATAATATCAATAGATATTTTATTAAAAATATCATACTAATGATTAAGACAAGTACACGTAAAAGTATTTATTATACATATCGACGGATTGTTTCATATTGTTTCTACTTTGTCAATGTTTTTGTTTTAGGTCAAGTAAATAAAACAACTTATTTTGCTCTTAAGTGAAATAGCAAACTATGCTAAATATCCAAATAATGTAATAAATTTTCAGTTAGTTGTCAAGTTCAAATTATGAAAATGTTCTTGACTAAATGTAAGCTTACAAAATTTTATGGAAGTAAAGATTTCGAAGTTAAATTCATCAATTTGATAAGTATAGAAAATATAACTTATTTACTCTTTGTATTATGATGTCATAAATATTCTAAGTCGGTAATCTTTTTTTTTTTTGAAATCTTGAAAAGAAACATAATGCAAATTCTAATGCATAGAAGGTTTAGGCTTTTTTTAATACACATAAGATATTTAAAAGTTATAGTCCAGTTATTTTTAACTGTAGAAAAGTTCTATTTTGAGAATGATTTTTAAAGAGAAACAAGATATTATTGGTTTTGTGGTGTATAGAGGAAATAATTAAATACAAATAAACTTTTGTTGTCTCATGCATGAGTTTCAGTCTAATATAAGAAACACCTTTGATTACATTACATATATTAAGGTATTTTTAAGAAAATAAAGACTTATAACATACAAAAAAGTGCCTTTGAAAACAAAACAAGTCTTTTGATAATGACTTTTTTATTTTTGTTTAATTAAACTTCAAATATTATTTGAGTCTCAATTAACACTATCAAAGGTCTATTACACCAATGTTCTTTTATTAATACTATGATTACCTGTTTGAGCTTTTCTTTATTTATGTACTTGTGTTATTACGCAAAATATCATTAAAAAAACTATTTTTGTTACTAAGTTTTGATTGGTGTCTTTAACATATAATAATTTTATAAGATGTAACGTTATAAGGCGTTAAATCCTGGAGATCCTGATAAGCTAAGCTTATCGGAATGTATATCACAGATGTTCTTGTGCTAAAACTTTATTTCAACTAACGGCGTTTCACTGCTCTCAAATAAATTTAAGGACAGATCTACGGAGTCTCAAAAAGCTCTAAGAATTCTTAGAGCTTTTTGAGACTCCGTAGATCTGTCCTTAAATTTATTTGAGAGCAGTGAAACGCCGTTAGTTGAAATAAAGTTTTAGCACAAGAACATCTGTGATATAATAATTTTAGTAATGCAACTTAAGTATTATTCATTTTATAAACTAAAACCAAAATACAAAACAATGTTTTACCTCTAGAAGAAATTCAAAACAAAGATTACATTTATTAGTACTAATAACGAATATAACTTACACATTTGTTTATATACACTTAAATTATTTTGTAACTAAAACCTTGTCTAATTTAATTTAGGAATTTAATATGTAATACTTAAAACTATAGTAGAAACAAAACGTTTAAAATTTTTTGACTCATTTTAAGCTAATCATAACTGATCAAGTTTCTACATAAGTTATCTGTTATTTTACTACTAAATAAAATTCGGAAATCAAAATAAAAAGCTATGAGTTATTTAGATACGCCTAAATAAGTCATAAATTTCATATGTTGTTACATTGGCATGTTATTTTAAATATTAAACGTAACGTAAAACACATAATAAGTAATAATAATTTTGTTTGCCAAAAAAATAAACAAGACAACACTTTCACTTTAATGTTTGTGTATTTAAAACGCTTAAGTATTTAGTAGTATTATTAGACATAATTGTGTATCCTAGTTAATGACTCGATAACCGAAAGGTTTTTTTGTATACCAGGTCCTTGGACCAATTTTTATAGCGCTTTTTTGTTAAATAAACATTAGTAAATCTATTAGAAAATCAGTAAAAGTATCAAAAACTAAAGGCAACTTCTAAAAATTTTACTGAAAGAAAACTTAATTTATTATTCTGAAATCAAAAAATTGTAATTTTTAACAGTTATTAGTTCTATAACATCTTGATGAAATTTAAAACGGAAACAAACGTCTTCATAATTCATCATGAAATGCTTATCATATAAGATAAAAGACACTTTCTATTGTTAATGTTGGTTAAATACACAAAAATCCCATATCTAAAAACTAGAAAGAAAATAAAAAGACTTTGAATTTTTAGTAATAGAAACCACAGACATGTTAGCAAACATCTATAAAAAAATCGTTTTTTTTTTCTTGTTTATTTTATACTCTTTTTATGTTTCTTAAAGTCAAATACAATATTATTTTGATTTAGACTATGATTTAAAATTTATATTAAGAATATAGTTATTTATGTGTAAAGTTAGCTGTTATTCAGACATTGCACCTTTTAAATTAAAATCTATGTTATAATAGATTTATGATTATAATTTTAGTAACGAGTAATAATTAATTTAATGACATCATAAAACGTTATACCGGAAAAAAAAACTGCGCTTACTCATTTTAATTTTTATAAAAATTTTTTTTTTAATTTAGTGACAAGAAGAAAACTTTTTAGAGGCAAAACAAGGTCTAGTTTTCATGATTATTTACTTTCTATCGTAAAATGCTAAACAAAGTTCAACGTATTAACTTTTTCAAAATTTTAATTTTTATCATTTTCTTTATTAGAAGCTTATTACATTGTTTACACTGTTATTTAATGAACGTTTTACATTTAAACCAATAAGATTTTGTATTATAAATTTTGAAAGTGATTAAATTACCTTTTTTTTACAAAAATTTAGTGCACACTAACGTTGATCATTAAATGTTTTATTAATAACAAAATCTTTGATGTAGAAAATAAAAGTTTAGTATTACTTTTTATTTAATTATTATTGGTATTTGAAAAAAAGTAAAAGCTCTATGCATTTAAATTAACTAAAAATATTAAGTTTTCAGCTAAAATTAAATTAAATTAAAATACGATTTTATCAACAAAAGCTAGCTTTGTTTAAATCTAATGCAAGTTATCTGTAATAACCTTTGATGATGCATAAACAAAAAGACCAATTAGACTTAAGTATTTTCCGTTATGCATAATAGTTTAACTCTAGTTTGCTTGATTCTTATCGAGTTATGCCAAAATAAAAACTGTATTTTGTTATAATTTTTTGCAATATTAATAGTTGGCAAACTATAAAATCTTACACGACGATTAATTAAGATACAAGTTTTTGCATGCGTTATGTTTTATCTAATTTTCGTTTGCAAAACATTTTAGTTCTTTTCTGTATATTCTAACTAATTATGCCATTTAAAAGATTTTCTGGCTAAAGTCATAGATGATGATTTGATTTTTTTAATTTATTTTGTTAGCGATATGTTTAATTTCATCACGTCTGCTTTATGATTCTGTCTGTTTGATTTTATCTAGATAAACTGCTATATCGAAATGTTTAATTAAGTATGTGATTCAAAAGCTTGTTTACAAACTATTCAAGTAAAAACATAATAATACTGTTTTTTAAATTATTACAGCACTAGTTATATAACGAAGGTTTGAAATTTTGGATATTAAACGATACTTAAGTTGTTAAAGAAAGTTAGATTAGTAAGATTTATGCTTTAACAGACCATTTTTATAGCTTTTTAGTAGATTTATTTTTAATTTTTTAATAGATACTTGAGTAAAGCTTAGAAATTAGATATAAACTGTCGCAAACTAAAGTTTCACATATTTTAATTTAATAAGGTAAATAAATCTGTAAAGCTCATTATTCCTCCTACATGCAATTTAAAACTTTTCTAATTGTGTTATCAAACTTTTGCTGATTCGTTTTTAACGAAGTAAACACTTGTTATTAAACAAACTGTTTTAGGTAAATTGTTAAGGTTCTTTTGTAATGATTATGCTGTTGTCTTCTTTTTGCTTTTAAATTGTTTTTAAGAAAATTTAATAAAAATACATCTAGATATTGACTACTTTATAATTTTTTTGTTATCAACTACTATTATAATTTATTGTCATTTCTTTTTAACTTAAAAACAAAATGCCATCGATAAGCATTTATTTTCATTGCATAGATATTGTTTTAATTTTTTTAAAATATCAACTACTTGGTTATAAGAGTTTTACTTTGTACTATAATATCAGATAAGTCTACTGTAAATGAAAATATTAATGAGTATAACTTATAAAATTTGAAACACCAAGGGTAACACTGTATTTGTAGTTTTGTTATTTATTGACTTTTTAAAATTTTCAAATGCTACTAGAATTTGATATATTGAAAAAAGTATGACTAAAAGGATACGGGTAATAAAAAACACGAAATGTTATAAAAAATAAAAAAAAAATATTGTTTCAAAATTGACTTTTGAAAATACTAGGATATTGTTTTTTATTCATAAATTCAATGATGCATAAGCTAGGTAAACAAAAGTATTAATTTCCTAAACCTAAAATAATATAACACTTTAATACAAACAAAAGTGTCAAAATTGTTTTGTTATGACTGAAGTTTATTTACACAATTTATGAAAACAATGAAGTTGTCATAGTAACAATAGAAACATTAATATTATTTAGTTTATACGAACTCACTTGTGAAAAACCACCTTGAAATGTATTAAAGTTTTATTTTCAACTATTAAAAGTAAATTTTCAGCTTTTTTATTTGAAATGACTTACATTTGCAAAACCAAGCAGTCATAGAAGTCTTTCATATGTACTTTAAGTTTTAATAAGTTATAAACCCTTTTTGTTGAAAGATAAAGATATGATACAACTAGCTGATTTTATTTAGTTTGGGTAAAAATCAAGAATTTTGTATGGTTTATTGAATTAAATGCGCTAATTTTTAACAGAATATGAAAATAGAAAGAATTTAAATTTATTAGTGGTAAATTTGTGTTTTTAACTACTGAAAATTAAAATGTTTCCATGCTTATTAGAATAAAAAACTTTAATTTACTGTTTAAACAACAAGCAAAAAAGCATTTATTTTTGAATTTCTTTTTTTATGAACTTGTTAAGTATTGATAATATGATCAATTTTTTTACATAAACAAATTTATTATCGTTTTAAAATAGCCTTTTTTATAAAAATAAACTCACCAAATCGCAAACTTAAGTATAAAAATATTAACATTATAATAAGTTCTTACTAAATACTTAAGTTGGTATTTAACAACTATACTTTCATAATCTTATACTAAAGTTTATTTTTTAAAATTCACAGCCTTTCAATCAATCTGATCACCATAATATGTCAGAACAAGTTTTTTTTCATGATACCTTCTTTACTACAGACAAAATTTTAGTAATTTACCACAAAACACAATTTTTAAAAACTAATCGGTAAGATTAACATGTTTTAAATAGTAAGAGTGTTGTTACTTTACACTTTTTAACAATCTAAAGTATTTCTACTCTATCCACATTAATACTAATTAAGATAGAATTTTTACTTAAGTTGTTACTATTAAAGTAAACAGGTTAAATATCGAAAAAAATTTTTACGTCAAGCAAATTCTTATAAATAAATGTGGTTTCCATTTGTTAAAATTTATTTATTTTAAACATTAAAACCTATTCTGGTAACAAGTAAATATTTAAATAAATCAATCATATTTAACAACAATACTAAACTTTTTTATTGTTTCCAATTAGTTACAGTTTTAAGTTGTCAAATTTTAAATTCAAAACTAGATAAAATTTCAAAATGGTTAACTTGTTCAAAATTAATCTAACAATTAATCTTTATTTGTAATTTAAGTAAATATTTTACGCAATTCAGCAAATAAGACATCAAAAAGAATTTTAACTTGAATGATATTATAAAGTTATTAGAAAAGTTTTTTTTTAATTATCAAAAAGCAATCTTTATAATCTGAATATCTTAAAAGATGATATGGTAAATAAATTATTTATTGAAAGACAAAAAAAGTGCTCAAAAATTTTTGTCCAAGGACTTGGTTTACGAAAAAACTTTTCAGCTATCAAGTCATAAACCAAGGATACAGCTTAATATCCAGGAAAGCAATCAAATAAGTCGCCACACTTAATTAAGTGTTAGAAAATTATCTTTTATCAAAATTCTTCACGATTAGTTATTTGAGTAGGAAATCAATTATTGAGTTTATTTAAAACACTTTCGTTTTCATAAGAGTTTTGCAGCATTTTAAAGCTGAACAAAAGCTTTTTATTTAAATTGTTTATATTAATTTCTACTAAAGAAGCTTAGAAAAAAATGAATTCAAGATGATTGCTTGAAATAAAATTAATAATGCAGTTAGCAGAAATAAAATATATAAACTTAACAAAATCTTAAATCTTCTCAATTTAATTGTATAAAAAAATTACTTTATTGAAGCTTTGTCAACACTTTAAATTCTTTTCACGTAGGTAGTTTGTATGTTTCTTATCAAACAATTCTAAATTGATAGATACCTAAATTCATTAAACAAATGAGTTTCACAAACACATCGATCAACACAGATAGAAAAATTAAGATTAAGTTTTAGGATTGAAATACATGTACAAGTTATAAAACATTAAGCTAGTAACACCAAGTATTATAAATTAAATACAGTTTAAATTTAAAGTATTCTAAATATGTAACCAACTTTAATCTGACAATTGAAGTATAAATTTACGAATAAATCATTTTAAATTTGAATAAGTTTGACACCAAAATAAATTTATGTATTAGGTTTCAAAGACTATTTTTAATAATCGATTTTTATCTTTGATCTTTCAACGATGAAAGGATAAAAAAGAGACTTTATTGTTGTTAGGTTTATCAATTTAGCTAAAAGTGTATAGACAGTATAAAACTGTTATAAAAGTATTGGTTGCTTCTATGCTTTTAATAAAAACTTTTAAATTAAGCACCAATTCTAGCAATTTTTTTTTAATTTTAGCTATCAAAACAGAGTTTTTATGTATGCTTAATATATATAACTTACAAATTCGGTTAAAACATTGGTACTTAATAATTTTAGGTTGTAATAAGAAATCAAAAGTTCAAAAAATAGCTTTAAATTTTACAAAAATTTAATACGAATTTACTTTAAGTTTTTATTTTTACATAATGACATCGTAAATACAATAAACTGGAAGCAAGTTTTCAGTTATTTTTCAAAAATTAAGCCGGATAAAAGAGGTTTTTATTAAGATTGTCTAAATACACATTTTTTAGACTTTTAATAGCAAAATAAACATTTTAGTAAAACTCAATTTTTATAAAATCGAAACCGTAGTCTTGATAGCAAACATTAAAAATAAAAACTTTTATATTATTTAATTTTAGTCTCCCTTTAGAACTTTGCTACTGTATTTTTCAAGTTTATATTTTTGATACGAAGATTAAAGATTTTTTTCATGGTGGTTAATTTTTTTAAATTTTTAAGTAGTTAGTAGAATAAAATGGAATATTCAAGAAACTCTTGGAAATAACAACAATTTTTAATAACAAATATTCAAAATTAAGGTGACTATGGTTTAACTTTATTTAAAAATTCATTTAACTTTTGGTTTCATTTAATACATAAATACATTGTGAGTATACAACTTAAACTTAATAACTAATAAATTAATAATTTATATATACTTTTTCACAAAAATATATTCAACACATTTTCTTAGAAAATACAAAAAAAAATTCTAAAATTTTCTTTTTGTTGTAAATGTAAACTAGAAAAGTTTAAAGACTTTTTATTAAAATGTATTAAATAATGAGAACTCTTTAAATACAAGAAATATTGAAAACGTGTTATTTATCTGTATCTTTTTTAATGACTACGATACAAACAATTTTCATTCGATTTATAATTATTTTTCAGTAATATTTCAAATTTGAAAAACATTGTTATTTGTAACAAAAGTTTCTCTAAAGCATGGTTGTGGTTATTCTATAATTTTAAGAACAGCTTTAAACTTTCTCACTCAACTAATTTTGATATCAAAATAGTTCTAACTAAACATTAATTTTAAGTATCTTTGTTTGAAATGAACATTTTTATAATAATCTACAGCGTTTAGTTTCAAAATTTAAAAGTAACATAATTTGCTAGTAAATAAAAAAATTGCTTTTAGTTTTACAGGACCAAACTAAATTAAGCATAATTAAAATAGCATTAAAGACAAATTAAATTTTATTACCTTTACCACAAAACCAAAACTATTTCACACAGTCTGAATATTTGCTTTTCTTAACTAATAACTTCAAATTTGTTATTTCACTTCTACGTAAAATATCTATTAGCCTAACAATAAACTAATTTAGTTATGAAAAATAGGTGTATAAATATCGTTGCAACAAAGTTATACTTTTCATAAAACTATTAAAACTTAATCATTATGATTTTAATCTCAAACGTACAAAAAAATAAAAACGTATTTTAATCTAGAAAATAATTTTGTTACATACCAAACATAATTATCAAACAGCAATAGTACCTCCCTATTTTTTTTTTTAAATCGAACACACTTAATTATAAGTTTGTCATCTAATATGTCTAAAAAAACTTAAAAGTTTTATAGAGGGTAGTATTTTAGTTCGAAGTGAAAATATAGTAATTACTAAACTCGTTACACGCTATAAAAGTTTCATAATTTCTATTGTTTTTTCAGTACAAAAATTATTTATTCTATTGTTCTAGTTTTGAAGTTGTTTAAAAAATTTTTTTTTTTTACAATTGTATCATTTCACCTGACTAAACTTTACTTCAATGTCAAATGCTAAATAGTTTGTGTGTTAACAGATTTAGAAATATGAGCTAAAGTATAATTTATAAAAAACTTTAAGAGAATCAATACCTAACAAACAAAAAACAAAGTATAAATCAAAGTGATACTTTTAATTACATTTAATAATTAGTAACTTTTAGATTTTTTAATCAGTTTTGTTTTTGTACAACTTTTTTTTGTTTTCAACATGTTGAGTTGTCTAAAAAGTAAAGAAATTTTATATAAAAACGGACAGGTGAGAAATTTAATAAAGAATACATTGTTTACGTTTTGAATTTTTGAATAAAAAGGATATTTATAAAGTAAACAAATTACTTAAATCGAAGGATGCACTAGAAAAATGTTAAACATTTTTTTTTTGTATACATATCAGATTCTTTAACATAAAGCTTTGTGCTTCATTCACAAATTAACTGATGCGTAAACCTACGTAAACAAAGTATCAATTTTTTTGTACAAAAATTACAAAAAATATATATTTACAACCCTCCTGCCAAAGTAGTTTGTTTACACAGCAATTTCAAACAATGAATGTTGTCATAGTAACGAAATAATAAAGGAAACAACAAATTATATATAGACCCTATCATACAATGTTACAGATGAGTAGAAAAAGGTATGAAATTATATAACTGCTGTTTCAAAATATTATCCCAATAAAACAAGTTATTGTTTTTATAATTTTTTTAAATAAAAACAATTTTACTGCATTAATTTTCATTGGCTTATAATTATATAGTTTTAAACATATTAGGATTCAAACTGTTAGTAAACATTGTTTGTGCCTAACAAAATAATAAGTTTTGATTTTTTAAGTGTGTAAGACAGTGAAACAATTTATTCATTAATGTGATAAAATACGAAGTTTTTATCAAAGTTAACAAACTAAAATTCCTTATAGATAATGCTATAAATTATGAAATAGTTTACAAATTGTAGTACAAAATAATAGTAATTTTTAGTTTTTCATTATCTCAATGGTGCATAAGTACTTTTAAAAACATTTTTTAAATATTCGAGAAATTCATGAAAACAGCTTCTTTTTCAAAAGTGTTTATTTACATAGCAACAGCAAGCAAAGAAGGTTGTCGTGGCAACCAAGGAAATAATGAATTACTGAGTAAATACCAGCAGATTAGTAACACCTGTGTAAAAACATCTGTTACTATGACAATACAATGCTTTGATACATATTTCCAAGAATTTTGTCATCAAAATACATACTGTAACAAAAACGTGAATAAAATGAAAGATTATTAAGTATTAAAAGATTTGATTTGAATGTTTTAGAGCCTCATAGAACACTTTAAAATGTAAAAATATGAATTTTCAAATTTATATTCGTTTTCTTAGTTTTACCAAAGTACTATAGTTGAGTTAACTTATATTTTCAACTAAAATGATGAAAATATTTTTAGAATCCGAATATACAACAATAAATAACAAAGAATAAATACAATGTTTTATATTTAGATCTTTTTAAATAATATCACTTTATCCAAACAGTTCATCTTAAAGACAAAAATATTGTTTCATTTAATAAAGTAAGCACTTGTTTCTACATTTTCTTTATATTTTATTGCTTAGTACTTATAAGCACCAAAATGTAATTAAATATGTGGTGATGAAAAATAAATTAAATATTTAGCAAATTGAAGCAATTTACATGTTTAAGTTGGGCATGACTGTCAAAATATCTTTACGAATGCTTTATTTAGCCTCGGTTTTTTTAAGATTACAACTATTTATACTTGGTCGGAATTGTAAATTTTTAGAATATCTGAAATGACTTAGGTTTTGTGGTATATTAAGAATGTAATATTGCATGCAATTCTGTTTAAAAAACTTTTAATTTGTTAAATCCTGTTAAACTAAAATACAGGCTTATTAATTATAACAAGTTAAACTCTAAACAAATTAAAACGTTATGCTAGATTCATAACTAAGAATTTTTAAAATTTAATTGAATAAACTTTTGCTTTTTTAGACATAAATCAAATTAATGCATAATCAATAAAACAAAAACGAGAATAAAATAATATTTAGACAATTTATTAAAACTGCACTATTAAATTGACGAAATTTATTAAAACTATTTTAAAAACATCAAAGTATCACAGTACTTAAGAATAATAAACTGAGATAAGTATATTCATTAAAATTTAAAGGAACTTTAGCATTGTTAACAAGTTAAAGAACAAACACCATAGGTTTAATATTAAATAATTATGTTCAAAGATCAAAGTAAAACTACTCAACACAAAAATTTTTTTTTGTAATCTAATACATTTGATAATTTTAAGGTCAATATTTTTAGAACTCAATACACTTGTTGTGTAACTTCATCGTAATAGATATTTTAAATTCATAAAATTCTAGTTTTAATATTAAAAACATTAAACTTTAATCCTTAACTAAAGATCATAATGGTGAAAGATCAAAGACGGTAAGTCAAACAATTAAAAACCTTCTTTGAAATATGAATACTATGTAAAAGTTATTGAAGATTAAGTGCATTGGAACTAAAACAATTTATTAGTAATTTCTTAACAAAAGAAAAATACACTATGTATAATATTTTTAGTATTTTATTAAATAACTTAAACTTTTCAAATTCTTTTCAAAAATAAAAAACGATGTATTTATTTTTAATTTTGTAATTATCCTGAAATAAACGCTCAATTTTGAGTTAAGTTCAAACAATTATATACATTAGAATACAATAAAATACAAAAAAACATATATTTTACTTGTTTGTTATTCTTCTATCTAATTTCTCTTTGATTGTATGGTCAAATCTAAACTAGTTTTTAATTATCAAATCAATATTAAAAATAAGTAACCAAAAAAATAAAAAAGTTGACCGCATCATGATTATAAATAATCTGTTAATTTTTTGACGATGATTTTCAATAGAATACAATTGCATAAATAAAAAAAGTTTTATTGATAAACTTTGGTATTAACTGAAACTTATTATTTTAATAAAACTCATCTAATGAGTAAATCCATTTTATGCTAGCTAAAAAGTTCAAATTCAGTTCAATTAAATATGGTAGCAAGTATTCTGGTTAATCACTTTGATAGCTAATTGACCGCAAGCTTTTACTTGTAAACTTTTGAAGTATCACTTAAATTGGCTGTGTAGTTTTTTAAGGCTATTTAAGTACACATGAATTTTTTCAATGATCTTCGGTAACTAATAAATAACATTCGGTGTCTAGTTTGAATAAAAAACATTTTATGCTTTTTACTCTTTTTACAGTTTGAAGTAGCCAAAAAATTATTGTTTAATATAATAAAAGGCGCCAAATATAACTTTCAACGAAAAATCAACAAACTATTTGCCAGAAAAGAAAAACAAATAAAAGCATCTTTTGTATAAAATGTATTTGCAGAATTATTTCAAACTACCATATATTTTACTTGCTAAAAATTTGACAGTGTTATCATTAAAATCTTGTTGAAATTTCACATAACAGTTTAAAAATATTCACTCCTATTTTGTATTATTTGAAAAGATAAGTGGACTGTTCGAAGTTGAATTTAATATTTATTGGAAAATGTAAGTGATAACTTTTTTATATAGTTCATTAATGTTTATTAGCACGAAAAAAACAGAATTTAACGTATAAATATTTGATTCATATAACTTTGATCAATAAATCTGTATTAAAAGTGCAACAGTTTGACTTATAAAAATAGCATGTAAGTTCTACCATGTTTATAATTTATTATTGGGAACTTAAGGTGGTAGATTATAATAAGTCAATGGCAACAAAACTGAAACAATACAGTTTCAAATTTAGAACATAAGCAAAACTTTACATTTAAAATACAACCATAGCTTTGTGATACTAAACTGTCGTGAGCACTTAAAAAATTAGATTTGTAAACTGTACAAATAGTTTAAACGTTTGATATTTTGTTTTTTCAAACAATATGTATTTATATGGTAAGTGAATTTATAAATGCTTCTATTCTCATAAAATATATTTAAAATACTTAAAGTTTTATCTTAAAACTAATTTGTTATTTTTTTAATTGTTTAATAACAAACTTTTTATATCTTACCGGATGTTTTAATGTTTACATGTTAAACTTATTTAGCCTTAATGTAATTGTATTTGAACGCTGATCTAGTAAAAAGCCAGGTTTTACCCTTAATTACGTATAGGAATATATGAAGTTATCAGATTATTTGTACAAAACTAACTAATTATTTTGAAATTTCAACAACTTTTTGTGTCTTTTTTCATAGTTTAAGGGTTTATCTTACTTTTAAACAAAAATTAAACTTCTAAGATAAAATATAATAATTATAGTTACAAACTTTTTTTTAAGATAATTATCAAAATATATTTTCTACTGTTTTTATAAAGTAGTATTTTGAATAATAATCATTTATGTTTTAATTAAACACAAAGTTTTCTTACTATGACAGTTTTGTGTCACACAAATTAAAAAGATCAAAGAAAAATTATACTAGCATACTAAAAGTCAAAAAGCATTAAACCTTTACTATATGAAAATTACAAATTTTAAATGAAATTTCTCTGAAAATACAAAGAAACTTTACATATTTCAAAATTTAGAAGATATGTTATAAGCTTTATTTATCATAATTGTAAGTAATCAATCTTTTTCCAAGTAAGATACGTTGTAAGAAATACGATGTTATAATTCATATAATTACATTATTATACTAACTACAGTTATATTCAAACAACTTTTATATTGTTCCTGAAAAATTACAATACAAGTTTTGTAAATTTCGAAAATACTTTTAAAATTTTAGAGATAGCTAATTTAACAAGATAAGCCTTGAATAAATTTAATAAATGCATTAACCAGTAAAGTTTTAGAATATAATTTCATTGATAAAATTTTTATACAGATGTATTAAAACTTTACCCAATAAATATTTACGATAAACATTTTTTAAAGAATAAAACTATTGTTAGAATAACAACGGAAACTGATAAAATAGATATAAAGTTTAAAACAAATTTATAAAAATCAATCACATTAAAACTTTACTTAAAATTTTTGGTATATATAGCTTTTATTTTTCGAAAAAACTTATTGTCGGTATTATGTTAAATAGTAATTATTAAGTTTTTCGATTATTTTACCTTTTAAGTAAGTATAAACACAATAAGGTACCAAGGATTAGGAAAACAATTAAAGCAGTTCAGAAGGTATCATTGTAGTTATAACGAGTTATATATAATCATTTAAAAAAGAAATAAAGTAGATAAAAACTTAGAATAACAATTAAATTTTGAATACTTCTGAGTATTATTGATACTCTGCAAAGATAAGCATATTAAGCACTAGTATTGTTTAAAGTTTAGCTGTAAAAACTAAAATTATCAGATAAATGTACAATGATAATTAGATAAAATACACAATCAAAATCATTGATATAATTTTATTAAACGTATGCATAAGTTGCAGACACAATATCATAAACATCATTCAAAACAAAACACTAAGAGTACAAATAAAACCTTCGGTGAAATGCATTGTCATGAACAATAAACAAAAGTTACTGTTGTTAATTTAACCATTATGAACACTTTGTGGCATTAAAACACCGATATAATCTTCTTATATGTTCGAATAATGTACAAATTGAAATGTATCGCTTCACTGAAGAAAGGTCAATATGGTTTATTTCTGTAATATGCATAAAACACCACTCAACTTTTTAAAGTAAGTTTGTTTACATATTTCGTTAACTTGGTCTTAACTTGTCTTTTTGAGTAAAAAGTTTTTGATATCCAGCTAGAAATGTTAAAACTTTTAAAGCAAACAAAAATAAAACTTAAAGTTATCAAGCCTTTTGTTATTTTGATTGACAAATGGATTTAGTAATAGTAAAACTTGTTTATTGACCTAAGTTGTAGGATTTGAAGCATTAAAATAATTTATCTAGCTAAATTAAGCTTATTTTTGACACAAAATAAAAAGTATGTTTAATATATACAATCAATAGCTAAGAGTCAAATACGCATAAAGATTCTTTGCACGAAGACACTTTTGCACGACGTCAATTTTGCACGAGGAGTAACTTTTACAAACAGTTACTTTAGTTATTTTTCTTTTTACTTTCACTTTTACCCCTAACCCTTACCATCGGTCAGTAGTTTTTTCTTTTTTGTTTTTTTTATAACTTATTTTTTATTAATTTTGGTTTTTTTTTTATTTCTAATACCCATTACCCTTACCCTCGGTCAGTAACTTTTTATTTTACTCGTTTGTATTTAACTATTGTTTTATTTTTTAATTTTACGATCACTGTTACCCCTAACCCTTACCCTCGGTCGGTGACTTTTTATATTTCTTTTAAATAGATTTAACTTGTTATTATTTATTTTTTTTTAATATTTTTTTTTTATTCTCGTGCAAAAATTACCCTTTGTGCTAAAGTGTCTTCCTGCAAAAATGCCCCTTTGTGAAAAAAAGTTTTTGTGCAAAATTGTCCTTTAGTGCATATTTGAAGTTGGTGCATGTTTGATCCGTTCCCATAATTCAATAAAGAATCATAGCATAAAAAATCTTAGTAGTATTATTTTTGAAACATTATTATAAAACTTAAAAAGTATAATTTATACAATTTTTATAAATTGTTAATAGAAATATAGTATTTGTTATAAATTAACAACCTTTAAAATCCTATGTGAAGTAAGTAACAATAAAGTTTGAGGTAAACTAGTCTTTTGTACGTTTAAACTTCATAACCACTTTAGCGACAGTAAAACTCTTACTATTGTACATTTAGGTATTAAAAAGTCAATAACTTTCGTATTTCAATATTTTTTAACTATTGTCAAGTTAAATCTTGCCTAATTGAAACTTCGTATTGACATAAAAGCTTTACTTGTGCTTTTATATTTATTGAGCTTTTAAAGCTTTTTGTTTCATTACTGATAGTAATCTTCAAATTTTTTTAGGAAAGGTGCTAAACAATTGTTAAAAATACATTTGTTCATACAACTCCTTTTAGAAAATATTTGCTATGTTTGGCATTTTCAAAAGCCTTAGTATTTTTTTCTAAAAATTATTGATTTTTTAAATTTAAACTTCACTTGTAAATGCTAAAATCTTTTTATATATTATAAAAATGTATTAATAAAACTGATAATAAGTAATCTAAATAAAAACTTACAAAATCGAAATTTCAGATATTATTAAAGTTCACACACACATTGTCTTTGGAGTATACTTTCAAGAACCTAATTACTTAAAATATATATTATATAAATATATATATATATATACATTTAAATACTAGGCTGAACGTTTATTTTAAATTAAAATGTTACCTATTTAAAAAACATTTAGTTACATGCTTCTATCAGACTTATTACTTGTATGCTTTATACTTAAGTTTAAAAGTTGTTAGTATGCTTTGTAAAGTTTGTTTGAATTACATTAAATATTTTAAGTTTTAAAGAAAAAAAAATCTAACGGTTGTAAAATCTAAAAAAGAAATTAATATCTACTAGTCATTTAATGTACATATGTCTTTTTGTTGTAAACTAATTACTTTTTAACTTATATAACTAAAAAAACTTTAACAGTTATTGCAGTTGACATAGACATGATGCCTTAAACATTTCAATGACAATAAAAATTTATTATTTAGTTTTGAACTACATGTACATTAAAGTAGTCATTATTTATCATGTAATACCTGTATCAATTTATTCAAAAAGAATTAAGGCAAAAAATAAAAACTTATAACAGCTGAGGTTAACATTCTTATTATTATTTTTTCCCATTTAATTCATATGTAAATATTCTATTATGAATGACATGAAATCAGATCTTAACATGCGTGCCTCGAAATTCCACAAAATTTGCGTGTTTTTACGGTTAAATGCACAAAAAAAGACAGAATTCCAAGAAAAATATTATACTTAGATTACTGTTCTATGTATTCCAAGTGATTTCCATTGATGTATTTATTCTAATACTGCAGATAAAACTCATTACACAACATATGTCATATAGTACCAGTTGCTATCTGCTTCTAATTCTAAAGATGTTTAGTGTTCCGTATAAAGATTTCTTAGTGGTATATACATAATACATCAAATATCTACATAATACAATAAATGATATCTAAAGTAATCTTTCAAACGATCATTTTCAAAATATAACCACAATGCACGGTAATATTTTGCAGCCGAAATTTTCTGATTTGCAAGCTTTAATCAAATTTTGGCGTATGAATAGTAATTGTTATTAGCTTGTTTCACCCAGGATTTTCCAATCTCACTTTTATAAGCGCCCATTTTTTTGAATATTTTTTAAAATATCCCGTACTGTAGAATTACCAATTTACATTATAAATTTTTAATAATGACTGCCCTCTAATAGCCAAATTTGCACCTAAAAAAACAATTCTACCTACTTTTGAAAACCCTAGTTTATCCCCTGTTTTGACCTAAAGTTACATACTTTTAAAAGCATGAATGAAAAGTATTATAAAAATTAAGCTTAATGACAAAGAAAAGTTTACAAATGTTTAAGTGAATGATTACTTTAGATTTTATGAGCTTTCTATTAAAAAGTGTTTTTTTTTTTAAAACGTAAAAATCACTGGAAACTGCCTTTTGATAAAAATATTTTATCTGTTTTTACCGTATTTGATCGAAGGTTAGTTTCAAAATAACGAAAAATGAAAGTCAGTTTTTTTTTTTCATACATCATGAAATTTATAATTAATCTTTAATCTATTTTCAAATATTATCACAAAACAATTGAATAATTTTTTTTCTACGTTTGAAAGAAAAATGTTTCATACTAAATACTGCTGTTTTCTTAAAATCCAATTGTTGTTATTTTAATGATAAACGTTTATATTTAATCATGGCAATTAAAAGCACTAGAGCATAAATTATTAGTGTTTGTTGTATGAAAATAAAATGATTGATAAGAATTTATGATCAATACATAAATAATATTTCTTCTAATTTCTTACCCAACCAATTACTTGAATCAATTAAACAATGATTTTATTTTATTTTCTGACTTTGATTGATATATTGTCATTCTTTTAATCTTATAATTCATTATTTTAGACTTGTACGCAATTGACTTTAATGTTTTAATCTATAATAAAAGTTTTCAATTTATTTTTTTTTTAAGGAGTTGTCTAACGCAACTCGATCAGCTATACATATTTTTTGATACTTTGCTAGTTCAAATAATTTTCTATGCTTTAAACACTCTTAAATAAAGGCTGATAAGGTATTTTAAACTATACTTTGTATATTAAATTTGTTATTCATACAAACTATTGGGATCAATTTAATTTTGAAACTAATCTATTAACAAATGTACTTTAAAAAAAAAACAAATAATGACAATAAAGAACTTTATAAGCATTTATTACACTATGTTAACATTTATTTTGAACTTTTTAAAAACAAAAAGAACTTAAAAATTTAATTAGTCACAAAATATATTTTACAATAATGAAAGTTTATAACAGTAATCAGTGGTATAAATAATTTTAGATTAGCGTGATTTTAAATATAACTTTGAACAAATTACTTAAATATCTCAATAACTATAACGTAATTCTTATTTGTGGTGTAGAATTAATCAACATTATAATTGACTTTAAAGGCAAAAACTTCTTACTTATATACTATGTTTTTGCAGTTTTTTATCGGAAACAGGGGTTAACATTTTTGGTTAGATTGAATTTACTTATTTAATTTAAAATTCACAAAAGTATGTGATCTTTGATGAAAATATGTTATAAGTTTAAATAGGTGTTTTCAAAATGCTAAACATATAATCTTAGAATATCTTAACTCGAAGTTTGGGTTTAGATACAAAAAGCTAAATTTCTATCATTAAGTTGAGTTTATTACATTTGACTAAGTGAAAACTATTAAACTATTTAACGTATTAACCATTGTTATACAACTAAGCATAAAAGAAATTAAAATTAATTATAAAAGAACTTCATTATACAATGCCCAAAAGTAAACCTTTTACTACATAAAAATAAAATAGACTTTTTATTTGACTTTTTTTATATGTATTTTATAAAACTATGTTAACATTTATTTCGAGCTTTTTAAAAACAAAAAAAAATTAAAAATTAATTAGTCACAAAATATCTTTGACAACAAAGAAAGTTTATAACAGTAAACAGTTGTATAAATTATATTTAGTTATCGTGATTTCTAAATAGAACCTCAAACTAAATATTTAAATATTTCAATAACTACAACGTAATATGTTATTTTTAGTGTAGAATTCATCAAACATTTATTATAACCAACTTTACTTCTTAAATGGTAAAAGGTTCTGAATATAAAATTATTTTACAGTTTTTTATTGAAAAACAGGTGTCAATATTCTTAGTTGAACTTACTTATCTAATCTAAAATTAACAAAAAACATGTGATCTTTGATCAAAATATCTTATAAGTTTAAATAGGTGTTTTAAAAAATGCTAAACATATAATCTTAAAATATATTAACTTAAAGTATGGTTTTAGGTACAAAAGGCTAAGTTTCCATCATAAAGTTAAGTTTATATAGTGTAACTAAGTTAAGTTATTAAAACATTTAACGTTACCATTGTTATACAACGAAGCATACAATCAAATTAAAATTATAAAAGAGTTTTGTTATACAAAGCCTAAAATTAAACCTTTTGTTATATAAAAATAAAACAAATGATGTTATGCAAATATATATAAGATTTGTATTTTTCCATTGTAAACAATTTTATATTAACTTTAAAGCTTTAATGAAATATAATACACTTAAAGTTTAATAACAAGTAATAGATTTTTTAAACAAGAAAAATACTTACTAATAGTATTAACAAAGTGTTAACAAGTTAAATAGATTTTTTTTTTAATAGTTTATGTATAGAAAAACTCAAGTATTTATTTTTTATCACACACTTGGTTAAGGGTAATTAGTTTTTGTTTGTATAAAAACAATTTTCGAAAATTATATTTAATTTTTAGTTAATTTAAACTTATATAACGTACTTTTGCCTTTTTTAACCAAGGAAAAAACTTATTTTTATTCACTTTTCCAAAATCTTTTTCAAATAAAAACTCATTTGACACGCTTTTTTCCAAACTTTTTTAAAATTAAATTCTGTGTGAATCTGAATTTTAAATCTTATTAAAAAATTGACAAGCTACAATGGACCGTTTAATTTGATTTTATTGTGTTGTTTTCGAAAAAGATGAAAGAAAACTTTTTTCGGAGTTTGCGAAATTAAAAGTTGTTTTGTTTTTGTAACGTTTAAGTAATTATTTTTTTTATACTTTCAAATCTAAATATTTTTTTGAATCTTTGCTGTATTAATTGTGCGTTAGGCTTAATTTTATTAGATAAAATAATTACTTGTCTTTGATTTTGGTATCAACTCTTAGAAAGCTATCTTTTTTATTTAGATTGAGTGCAAGACTTGATTATATTAATTAATAGATGTTGATAAGCCTTAAAAAAAGCACAAAGCAGTTTTCAAAGACTACGCTTAAGTTCGCAAAAAGTTAGCAGATGTTCAAAACAACTAAAAAAAAAACTTTATAATTTTTACATTTTTCTTACAACTCTGTAGTCTTTATTTGTTTTATAAAAACTGTAGATTTTATAAATGTTTTTAAAATAAATAGTCAAGTATATATTTCTTTTTTTTTTTATTTCACTTTGTTTTATGTTGTATAAAAAGCGGTTCTGGAAATTAAATGTAAACAAACTAAAAATTAAAACGTTTTATTTATTCAAACTACTATCAAATAAAAACTAAGAGTTTATATATAATCAAAATTTATCTAACTTTTTTAAGATAAACTTGCAAGTAGTTAAAGGAACAAAAAATTAAAAATATGAACCTTACTATATAAGCGAATCATTAAATAAATTTCAAAACTCGAAATAGTAAGAATTTGTTTAATTCAAAATTTGAATTTTAATGGTTTGTTTTGATATTTGTGTTTATGACGCTTCCTATAAAAAAAATAACTTGATTTAAGTTATCCGATTAAAGATTATTCAAGTTTTTCATTTGCAAAAGTTTTCCGACTCACTTGAACAAATAAAACTTCTGAGTAATATTATATATCAAGTTTAGGTTATAAGTACTTTTGTGTATGGCTTAAGCATTTTTTTTTAATTTTTATTACTTCTATATAATTTATATTCCTTACTATCGAGCTTTATTAAGTTTATCTAAAGCTTGATTAGTTTATACTAATGAGTTTGTTTTCTATTAAATTATTTAAAAGTCATTTAAAGTTTCTTAAAATGAGTTTATAAACTTATTAAGATTTTAAGAATCAAGTTTATAAAAAACCAAAACAAAAACAGAATCGAAAAATTTTGATTGACAATATTCTAATCATTTTTGGTTATTTAACTAAGTTTATCTTAATTATGTTAGTTTCATTTTTATAAATGAGTTTGTTTAAAACAAGCTAAGCCAAGTTTAAAATTTTCGAACATTTGATGTTTTACATTCTTTAACCAAACTAGCAAAACATATCTTTTATAATTGTGGTAAATGAACATATTCGTCTATTTTATTATTTAACTTGACTTATTGGAATAATTCGTTCTGCTTTTCTTCATTTTAATTAATTGTACTTTTTTTTTATTTATTTATTTAATTACAAAAACGACTTAAAAATAATGAAAGAATGTCAAAAAAGTTTTTTCTGGTTTTTCTCAGAAAATAAAACAGTGAAAAGTGATTTATAATGTTTTTATCATTTCCATCATTTAATATATTTTATGTTAGCCAAGTTTGACTTATATAAACAAAAAAAAAATATTTTAAACAAAAGTTTTTTGTTTTAAAACTTCAGTTTTTTTAGTGTGAAATATATGTTTTGCACTATTTTCTCAGTACTTGTTTATATATTTATAAATAGTACAAATTTGCTAAAACATTTATTTGGTTGAATAAATTTATTGTTAAGTATAATAATTTAATTTTAGATAACAAAGTTCTAGAGTTTTTATAAACTAGTAATATTAAGGTTAAAAAAAAACTTAGTTTGACTTGTTAACAAAAATAATTTTTTTAATTAATCGAAGTTAAAATCTAAATTGAGTGACTTATGCTAAATAAACTTTCAAAAACATTATTTACTATGAAAACAACAAACAACCAAAAATAGAGATTTAATAGTATTTGTAAAATCTTGTCCATTGTACTATAACCTCCCTTTTAACAAACAATAGGGTCAAATAATTTCATATGAAAGGAATTTCGAGTTATTAAGTGACTCACATTTAGAGTGTCCCCATTTTCGTAGAAATTATTCGAAAAAAAAGGTAAAAGCCTTTAATCTGTTGTCGGCATGATTTAATCTGTTTGATATTCAATTATTCAAGTTGTTCTTTTGAATATAACTTTTATGTTTTCACAGCTTTTTAAAAACTTTCAAATTCTGTTTATATCATGCACGTATCCTTAAAAAGTTTTCGTTTGTTTTTTAATTGTTTATCAAAATTTACTATTTTCGTTAAAAATTTAAAAAAATTAATAATTTAACTGTTTTTAATTGTATATTTGTTGACTTTAACGGATCTAAAACGAAAATAAAAATTAATTTTTAACATATACAGCAATTAAAATATTAAAGGCATAACTAGATTGTTTTAGTTTTGAAACGGGATCAATTCTGTCTGCTAATAAAAGGTAAATATTAGAACTAGTTTAATCTAAAAATGTTTGCTTTTAAATTTATTGGTATGCTTGTATGCTTAACGATTTTTGATTGATATGTTTTTAAATTTATGTATTAATGATTGCGATAAACGAAAATTATTAAAGACTGTAAAAAGAAAATGTTTAAAACTTCAGTTAAGTTGAGCAATGTCTAACGTGTAAAAGTATTTAGCATTGATCTGGTAGATTTAGCTTTAAAAAATGTTTAAAATTTAAAAATACTTAATATTTCAGACTACTTATATTTCAGACTACTTGTATTTAAATGTAAAACTCTTTACTGATTTTTACTTTTATATATTTTAAGTTTGTTTAGTTCTTAAATACTGTAATTATAGAGTCTATAATCATTGGTTAAGGTCAAAATCAAGTATAATAGTTTTTAGTTTTAAACTGGTTATTTTACAATATAGATTATACAATCTACTGGACAGCTAGTATATTTTGTTGTCATGAAATTTTTACCATCTTCATAAGAACGAGGGTCATTATCTTATTTGCTTGTTTAACGTATTAAGTATTGGCGTGATATTACTTTTTGTGAAAAGCGATTTTCAGATTATGAGATTTGCCCAAAGTTTAAAACTTAAGTTTTGCATTTTCGCATGGTTTAAAATAACTCAAATTTAAAAATTAAACTTTTGCAAGCTTTAAATAACGTAGCATACAAACTATACTTTTTTCTTAGTTTATTAATTTATATTAATTTTATTACTATTTACTAATTTTAGATTTTTTATAATATAATCACTTTAAGGTTAAAATATTAGTGGTTATAGTTTATAAAAGCTTAAATTTATAAACTTCTTAACACTTATTAAAACTTTAGAGTTTTTCTTCAAAGATTAGTTTTTAATGTGTATTTATACATTTATAACTTTTTTTATATCTTATTCAAAAGTAATGGTATTAAGTAATGGTAATTTAAATGAGTTAAAATTTGTGGGGCTTTAAAATTAATTAATAAATTATTTAAAGTATTGGTAGTCTATAAACTTTTAAACACTTTTAGTTAATGTTTATTTTAAAGTTAATGTAAATTAAAAATTCATCGGTATAAGTATTAATAATTTTTGCTTAAATTTTCTAAAGTAATAAATAATAAAATAAAGCACAAAACTATAAAACAAAAGTATTTACAATTTTAGTGATTTATAAGATCTAAAAGCTTTAGATTAAATTACTAAAAGTAGTTATAGATTAAAGTATACTATAAATTCTTATTATCTGAGAACTTATCTTCTTAACTAAAATTGACATTTTTGAATCCAACAAAGAGTATTTTGAACCGTATTGAACCTTGTAAGTATTTTCACTTGAATAGGTTAATTTTATTTAATTATTTTTTTTGTTTTAATCTTACGTATTGTGCTAATGATTTTTTTTAACATTTAAATTTCATAAAAAATTTTATCTAAAACTTTGTGACTTATATTCCTGCTGATATGAAGTTGAAGTTAAAGTTTAAGGTTTTAATTACGTTATAAATATTTTTCTAAAAACAAATACTTTTTAAATGAAAATTAGATTTAAAAGTAAACTGTTTAAGATACTTATAAAACAACGCTAAACAAAGAAACTTTTATATATAAAGAAGAATACCAATATAATTTTAAATTTCCAAAACTTTTGGCGGAAAAAATACTCTTTGAAAAATTCATCAGCTAATAAGCAAAGCTTTTTACGTCACAAATAAAAAACACATCAAAGCGAAATATTTCTTATTATGACGTAATAACGCATAAAATTAAACCACCGAGTAAACAAGCCAAATTATTTTGTTGGAATCTTAATTCCTTACAAAGCTTGTCACAGTAAACAAACAAACCAATAAAAATTGCATTAAAACATTTAATTTTGTTTAAATAAGCTAGATTAGTTTTCAAATGCACTATAAATATTATGCATGTTATAGAATTTGTTATTTACGCAATTAAAAGAGAAATATTTTGAACTGTTTTTATTTAAACTTAAAGCTAACTTTGTTTGCTCAAATTATTTAAAGAATTTTGATTAAAGACTAAGTTTAAATTACTTCTCAACATTTGTTAAAAACTTTATATAAAACACCTTTCTCAAAGTAATTATTATTATAACCAGTAAAAAAAAGTTCTATTTTGCTATGAAATAAAGATATTTTATTGTTTAATAATCTTTGCATTATTAATAAATTGTTTATATAATTAGACTTTGCTACATTTTAGCTAACAAAATACGGCTAAATTAAAGTTCATTTAGTGTTGAAGCTAAAAATAATTCTAAATTTAAAAAAACTTTAACGCATATTGAACCCAAAACAAATTAATCAATGTAACAAATTAAAATAACATAATAAATTTCAAAGGCCGAACCAAATAAGATCAAAATGTTCATTACACTTTCAATAAACTTGAGAAACATTGAAATTATATGAACTTCCTGTTGTCTAGCAACTTTGTTTTGTTGCTAGGTAACTGCAGATAATGACGTAACAACAGCTGTTTATTTGAAGGGTAGGTCTTTTTATGTGTACTATTTTATGAGCACTATTTTATGTGTATCAATTCTGCCCATAATTTGATGTGATGTCATTAACATTATGGGTAGTATTTACATGTTGCTGCAATTAAATGAAAAATAAAATACTGTCCAGGCCTTATATAAATATTATGGATAGTTTTTGTAGTTTTTAAATTTATAAACAAACAAATAAAGAATAACTTGAACACACATAAACCAATAGTTTGATTTATTTGTACATTTATTTAAATTGTATTTTGTAAGCTAACAGAAGTATAGGCTAGACTTATTAAAAGATTATGGATATTTTTTTCATTTAAGATTTAATAAAGAAAAAAAAATTGAATACACTTAAACCAATTGTTTTATTTAAAAGTATATTTATGTAATTTATATTTTTTATTCTACCAGAAGTAATGGCTTGGAATATTATAAATATTTTGGATATTTCTTTATTTAAGATTTTATAAACAAAATAAGAATTTAACACACATAAACCAATTGTTTGATTTATAGTTGTATATATGTAATTTACATTTAGTAAACTTATAGAAGTAGTAGTTTGGCCTTATGTGTAATATTTTATGAGCACTACTTTATGTGTAGAATTGCTTCAATGAATTAACTTATGTGACTTCATTTAAATTATGGGTAGTATTTAGATATTGCTGCAGTTAAGTAAAAGTAAGATAATGTCTACTTTTAAATCAAACAATTGGTTTAAGTGTATTCAAGCTTTATTTCTTTATTTAATCTTAGATAAAAAACCTATCCATAATCTTTTAATAAGTCTATCCACTACTTCTGTTAGTTTACAAAATACAGTTTAAATTAATGTACAAATAAATCAAACTATTGGTTTATGTGTATCAAGTTTTTTTTTATTTGTTTGTTTATAAATTTAAAACTACAAAAACTGTCCATAATATTTATATAAGGCTTACAATTTTTTCTATTTTTCATTTAGTTGCAGCAACATCTAAATACTACCCATAATTTAAATGAAATCATATAAAATTATGGGCATAATTGATTGAAGCATTTCTACACATAAAATAGTGCCCATAAAATAGTACACATAAGAGCAAACCACTACTTTTATAAGTTACTAAATACATATTATATATATACAACTATAAGTCAAACAATTGGTTTATTTGTGTTCAATTTTTTTTTTGTTTATAAAGTCTTAAATAAATAAAAATTTCAAAATATTTATAATATGCCTAGCCATTGCTTCTGTTAATTTAAAAAATATAAATTAGATAAATATAATTTTATATCAAACAATTGGTTTAAGTGTATTCAAGTTTTTTTTCTTTATTAAATCTTAAATGAAAATAATATCCATAATCTTTTAATAAGTCTAGCCTACACTTCTGTTAGCTTACAAAATATAATTTAAATAAATGTACAAATAAATCAAACTATTGGTTTATGTGTGTTCTAGATATTTTTTATTTGTTTGTTTATAAATTTAAAAACTACAAAAACTATCCATAATAATTATATAAGGCCTGGATAGTGTTTTATTTTTCATTTAATTGCAGCAACTTAATTGCAGCAACATATAAATACTACCCTTAATGTTAATGACATCACATCAAATTATGGGCAGAATTGATTGCAGCAATTCTACAAATAAAAAAGTGCCCACAAAATAGTACACATAAAAAGTCCTACCGTTTATTTGAACATTTTTATAAAAGTTTGTTTTTATTTGTTCACGGTGTATATTGATATCATTTAAAATTTTGTTATCCGTCTATTGAAGATTTATTTTGTCTTCAAAATAGAATTACAATAAGAATTAAAACTCTATAAATTTATAAACTTTAATTAGTCTGACTCTTTATAACCTAAAATAAAACAAATAACCATTTGATATAAAAATAAACCTGTTTATTCTAAAAAGTTTGTTTAATTAGTTTTAACTTAATAATTTTTTTTAACTATTTATGAATAAATATTATTTTCCAAAAAAAATATAAATCTATGAAAGTAGTTATTGAATATAATGTATTTAAATAATTACTATTTACAAAGTTATGGATTAAATTGTATTGAACTTAGAAACTAATTAGACAATTTATTATATTAGAATAATTTGTTATGTATTTGAAGCATTTTTGTAGAATTATGTTATAAATTTATTAAATTAGTCACATAGTAAAAAAATATGTAAAACAAAACTAAAGTTTTAAACTCAAACTATAAGCTTAAGTTGTCATTTCAATTCCAAAATTATATTGATAGCATTATAATTACTAATATTTTAAACCAAGAATACAACTATAATTTGATTGTGGTATTTTTATTAGCAGTTTCATACATTTTTAAATTATCTGAAAAAGCTTTCGTAAAAAATTGCTAGTTTTAACCCACGCGTTAATTAATAAGATTGAGTTAAAATAATCTGAATTATTCTATAAATTAAATATATCTAGTGTTACTTTTATCTCAAACCTTTTTTTTAGTAATAGTAGAATTTATAAAAATAAACTTGCTAAACAATGTTGATTACACCAAACATTAGGTATATTTAGTTTTGTAGCAAATTTCTTTATAAAAAAACATCAATTTTGCTTTAATAACAGCTTAGCACAAAGCTCAAACATACTAAAATGTTTATTTACGACATAAAACTAAGTTTAAGTTAAAACAAACATATACAAAATATAGAAGTTTATAAACAAAGTTTTATACATCTATAACAAAAAACAAAATAATAATTAAGACAACTTTGGTAAGACCATTGTCAAAAGATTTTTTTAGTATTTTATAAAAAACAAAACGAGTTAATTTCACCTTAAAGATAACCTTCAAATTTTATCTTCAGTTTGTTTTAAGTTCGTTTGTTTGTATAATTAAAGTTAACAAGTTGTTTTTACAATTAAGTAAAATTGTATGCTAAAAATAATTACTAATTTAGTTTAGTACATGTGTTTCACTAAATCTGCCATAAATTAAAGTAATTTACTGTAAAAGTTGTTTTAATTTTAACTTTTATTTAAATTTTTAAATGGAAGATAAGTACATAATTTATAGAAAAAAATATGTTTTGAATATTGATGAAAATTAGCTGATTACAAATTAAACATTAAGTGCGTAAAAAAATTTTTAGTAAGGTTAGTTTAATTGATATTCTAACTGTACAACATTTAAGTAATAAGAATATATAGTTGTAAAATTATAAACTTATTTTGGAGGTCATTTAAAAATATTTTAATAGGTAAGTTTGTCAAAAGTTAATTAATATTTACGACTTAGTTTATTTAAAACTTCAATTAAGAAAATTTAAAGCTAAGTCTGTTAATCAATTTGTAAAATTTAACTAGTTTTAAATGTCAGTTAGCAAAATATGTTATCGTTATAATATCTAAATTAAAGTAGTTACGATAACTAGTAAAATAATCAATTATCAATGTTTAATTAAAACTATGAATACATTGATTTAGATTTAAATATAACCTGTCAATTAATAAAATATGTTATCGGGATGTCATCTAAATCAAACTTGTCAGTAAAATATCTAAAGATCTATTTATAATTAGAAACGTATTATATTTTAATTTGGATTTAGTCGAATCACAATCTCATTAATATATTTTGATTGACATTACTACGTCATAGCCGTAAAAAATCGGAAGTCAGTTATCTCTTAAATTTTATTTAGCTTTATAAGTGATAATAAATGTTATCTATTTGATTAAGCAAAATTAAAACATGTTTGTTTTTTAGCAACTGTTCAATTAAATTTCTAGACAACTTAGCAAACAATATATATAAAAATTATACATTTTGTTTTGTAAGTGTCTAGTATTTGCTTATTCGGCATAAATTTTATATATTTTTTGTTTTGTCATATGTTACAGTGCGATGATTGTTTTTATGTGTATTGAATAATATATTTAATGGTTCGAAAAATTTTATTAAGTTAGCATGTGTTTGATAATTTTAGATTATTTATATTTTATCTTACATATTGTAACAAAACTACTGGTTTAAACCAAACCATAAACTTATAAACGTTGAGTACATTAAACAAATTTTAAGATTAAAAAACATTTAAATTCAGAGCTCCATAACTCGGTAGGTCTTTTAGTACTTGGAATGGTAGTTTTAATTCTTAGACCAAGTTGTTTTTCGTTTGTTCAATTAACTGTTATTTTTAAAATTATTAGTAGTTAACTACTTTTAAGTTTTGTTTTTGCATGATTTAAGAGTTTGACCTGCGGGCCAAACATAATTTGCTAAACATAAGAAACATTTGGTCCGCAACTAATTGCTTCAGCTAAAATTCTACATGTAAAAAACCAAAATTTAAGTTAAATACTTAGTATTTTCAAACACATACATAATACATCTTTGAGTAAACAGTAAGACTAAGTTATAGCAAAGTAAACTAAATTTTTTTGTATGAAAAGTTTGTTTTATTTTGAGTGTAGTTTTAAAAATTAAAATGGCTGAATGATGTTTTATCAAAAGTCAGATTTCAAAAAAAAAAAAACAATATTTGTAGCAAATCTGGCTTTTCAAGTGAAAAACGTTGCTGACCTTTTAGAAAATTAATATCTAGTTTATACTATCTTATATCAGCATCTACCGATTATTCTTTCTTAGTATTCAAAAAAATTTACAAAAATTATATCACCTATAGCTTAAAGTAGATCTGTCTATATTATAGTTCAATGAGGTATGTTTTTCAAAAGAGTATTATACAAATAACTTTAAGAATATGTTGTCTTAGCAAAAACAATTAAAACTTTTGTTACTTTATGTTTTTCAAAAAAATTAATTTTTTGACTTTTGTATTTAGGGTGCAGTTCCTTAGTAATAAGCTAAATACTAAAACCATTGTATAAGTTGACCTACCTTTTCAACATTTGTTTTTAATAAGCTACTATTTAAAAAAATTAAAAACTTAAAACAAATATAATTTAGAATAGTTGTAAAAGTTACAAAACGTCTTACTAAAAAAAATATTTTAAAGTACTAAATTGTTATCAAAATCATTCACATTAGAGAATATTTTCAGTTAATCTAATTTCAATAGTGACATAAATAGATAAAACTTAAATTTTTTTTTACATATATTTAAAAAAAGTAATAATAAAAAGTATAGTCTCCAGTATATATTAAACTTTATTTACTTATATCTAAGATCTATATAAAAAACGCTTAACCTGTAGGTTTATTATTGTCGATAATAATTTAAAGCTTTTACAAGCAATATGACTGACATTCCTTTGAAATTTCAAACTTAACTATTTAATTTTTCGTTTTAAAAGTTTCCAATAAACAATTACATAAATGGGGCTTTAAAGTAGTATCTAACAGTAACCATAATATGCATTTTAAAACCAAAAAAAAAAAAAGACTGTTATAAAGCAAATTATATGTTAAAAGCTTCTTAACCAAGCTTTATTGTATTTTATTTCTTTTAAAATGTCACAAATATATAATCTTGTTAGCTATGTGCATCATTAATGCGAGCTTAAAGTGTGTATTGAATTAAATGAATAAACAGAATTATTTTAGGTGTGACAGAAGCAATTTAAACATGTAATTTTTAGCTACAAAAAAAATTTATGCATCTAACTGTTTCATTTTACAGTATTTATTAATTATGTTTTACCTTTGAAAACTAGTTATTAAACAAAATATCCAATGTAAAAATGTTGCAATTTTAAACTAAATATTTTGAATTAAGTATTTTGACTGAATAAAATGCTTTTTTTGGTATTTTGTTTTAGGAATAACAATTAATATTCTATTTTTATAAACTCTATCTTTAGCTTGTTGTTTTCATATTAATTTTAAGTATACAGTTTTAAACAAATTTGTAATTATAAGTGTTATACTCACACTTTTTAACTCGATAAATCAGACATCTTTAGCTTTAGTTCAAAAATATCTAGTTGTTGTAAAAGATATCTTTTGATATAAATAGAATTACAATGTATTGTATATCAATAAAGCCTTTATTTATGTGGGAAAAATCAAAGTTAAAAGTGTTTTTGTAATGACAATAATTAAATCCTAATGTTACTTTTCTGACAGCTTATGAAATATTCGTTTTGATTGACAAGGTATATAAATCTCTAAACAATAATTTTGATGCTAATTCAATTTATCTGTTCAGTCTAAACAACGTTCGTACAACGGCATTTTATAACAAAGCTTTCCAAAAAGGCAAACATCAAATATATACGAATAAATACTGAGATTATACATCAACAAAGATGTTTAATGGTCTTAAACAATCCATCAAACATTTTAGTATTTTGGTTTCCTTTACATGAAAATATTGTAAAGAAAAGTGTCATATATGGCATTTGATTAGTATATAAAAAAAGATTATATTTTTTTAAATTCTTTAAAGTCGGTTTTTATTCGCAAATCTGTATTAATTCTATTTCAACAGTTATTAATTAAATTAAGAATTAAAACTATCTTAAAGTAAAAAATGCTACTCAAAGTTTTTATTTCTTAAGTCTTTAAACTAAGAATAATGTTAATGTGAAATAGAAATTATTTTAAATCTGTTGGCGGCATTTTATTTATATAAAACACGTTACCAATATACCAACTCACGTAATTAAAGTTTTGTAAATTTTTACACTTGAATACTCTAAAATAGACTTAATGCAATGTTATTAAAGATTATATATGAAAAAGCTTTAGTTTTAATTATCTAAGTACTATGTGGTTTGAGAAAATTTAGTTTTGATAATTTTAAACTCGAAGTTTCATTTAAAATAACGAAACAAAACTAATTTTGTTTAAGTTAATGTATTAAACCCTTATTGTTCTTAAAATTTATGTACTTTTATATTTATATTTTTTATACGCATTCGAACAAACAACTTGCTTATAAAATGTTTCTAAATTCTTTTTTTTGTGTAAATAAAGCACTGTTTCCTGAGAATACCTAACTAAAACTTAGTTATTTAGACTGCATTTACTTATGTATAATTTATGATTTTATTTAGGTATATTATTTAGTATTTAAAGCATATTAGTTTGTGTAATTAAATGGTAATAGTATTACTTCTTTTAATCTTTTTTTATAAAGCTTGATACAAAAATACGAATTATACATTAGATATATTTTTAGCTATATCATTTTCATTATTAAAAAGTATAAAAATTTAACTGCACATATGTTTAAAGTTCATCTATGTAAAATGTTATATAGCATTAATTAAAAATTAAGTATTTTGCTTCAAAACTAGCTATAACATGTTGTTCTCTTAACTTTTTCATGTATATTGCTAACGTTAAAATCATTGTTTATACCTTATTAATTTAAACTGCTTTTTTAAATTAAAACTGCATTTTTAAATATTTTAATGCAAAATTCAATATAGTTAGACTAATTCAGTTTTTTAAGGCTTTTGTGTTTTTATTGTTTGTTTTTAATAAAACTAAAATAGTAGAGTAAACTTTTTTTATTATAATATAATTTGGATCAAGCAATTTTGATTACTTTAAAAAATATTAATTTGGTTTTGTCAATAGTTTTATATATTTTAATAGACATAGTTTTGCAGTAAAATTACATTTTGTTTTAAAAACTCTAAACTCAATTAACTTAAATTAGTATCAAACCAGTTATGAAGCATTAAAGTCTTATATAGCAGATAATTTAGCTAAATTAATTTTTGTTGCGATAGCATGTTTCATCCAAGGTTGAATCAATAAAATGACAAACATAAACTTTTTATAGCTTGGTTTCCTGTAGCATAAAGTTAGTGTAAACAAAATTGTTGCTAATGTTTTTTCAACGAATACATTGAGAAAAAACTGCATGACTTCTATGCTAATAAAATATTAAAAATTTTAAATTACTATAAACTCTTTATCATAAGGTTTTAATAAACATTTGATGATTTCATTTGACATTTATTAAGTTACTTGTAAACACAACAATTACCGAGTGAGAAAATAAACTTTACAATAATTTTTGCACTTAAACCTTAACTAATGTTTTTAATTTAGTTATTAAAACTTACATTTTAGCACTTTTTGTATCAGCGTCTCAAAAGCTTAAACAAACTTACAAATTTGATTACTATTAGTTTATTAAAAAAACTTTGATACAACTATCATGTACCAATTTAGTGTTACTTACCTTGTATTGACTTAAATTTAAAACTTAAAAGTATTAAAAACTACTTTGTTTTTGAATAGGACACGTTACAAAAAAAAAGTATTTTGAGGAGCCTAGAACTTAACAGAAACCGTTTTTAATTCATGTCAATTAAATTATAGATATACAAGGAGTCATAGTAACTAAAAACAAATTTAATTGATGAAAAAAATGTTACAAAAATAAGTGTTTTACAATTTGTAAAAATCTAAACATATAATTCAATATCACTTAAACAGAAAATTTGAAGTACAAATCAAATCTAAACTTTTACTTTTTCTTACATGCCTCAATAAAAATATTTCATATTAATTCAAACAGATAAAAAAAGCTTCTTAAACAAGACTTACTTCATTTTATTTCGATTTAATTGTCAAAAAGCTTAAATTTTAATCCTTTTAGCTTCAAGCATCATTTAAGTTGGCTTATCTTGAGTATTGGAATAAAAAAAAAACATTAAAAAATCCAAGGTGCGACAACAAATCACTTTAAACATTTAATTTTACAGCTAAATTGATTTAATAAGGTATGTTAATAATTTACATACAATTTTTTATCTGCTATATACAATTTACATACAACTTTAGTGTTTCTTTTCCATTGAAATTTTTTCAGATATATTTTGTGTAAAAATTACTTTACTTAAGCAATTAGTTATATAAAATTTAGTTGAATATTGTAAAGTAAAGTTACTAATTCTTTATATCTGTTTTTGTTCTAAAAATTAAGTTGTTTAGATATGGAAACTCTGAATCAAAAGCATTGATAGGTTTAAAAAATTAAATCGTCAATTAGGTTACTATGTTAGTGTTTAAAATAGCAGTAAAATGACTTCTATTGTGTTTTGGCACAATTTATTCCAACTTTACTATGTTTTAAAATAAACATCAATACATTATATCTAGATTAATTATGAAAATGTTTTTCTAAACTTTTTACTTTCAAGTTTTATCGATTTATTTTAAATAACAGTTAAGCGTTAAGAAAAAAAAAAAATTTAATGCGTAACTGTTGCATAAGTGTCAAAATAGTGTTAAAGTCTTAAATAAGTTACTTCCAGCTACAAATGTTTATACAATTAAAAAAAATTACTAAAAACTTTTATTTTAAACTTAAAGTTTTGTAAACATCTAAAAAAAGTATTTTAAAGTAATATGTGTGAAAGTTTTTAAATGTTTGTTCAAGTGCTATGTGGTTTATGAAAGGTTTTATTCGATGATTTTGAACTCAGATTGCCGTTAAAAAGCTGGAGTTTATGTTAACTAAAATAAATTTCTATATTTTTTTTTAACTTAACGATAAACAATTGGTCTAATTTTGAACTTTTCTTTAGTTTTTTTTTTGTTTATTTATCAAGTTGTTGACAGTTTTGGAATAAGTTCTCACAAAACTATACTTTTTAATTAAATTTAAGTTTTAAAGTAAAAAACTTTGCTTTGAGCCAAAGCTATAAACTTGATCAACTTAAGTTATCATCATATACGGTTCGTAATAACAAATTTTTTCAATAAACTCAATTTTTGAGCTAATAAAACGGGTCGATGACAGGAAATTTTATTCAAGGTTGAGTCAGTAAACATGAGTTTTGAAATATAATAAGTTTGGTTTCCTGTGCAAAATAATAATAGTGTAAACAAAATTATCATTAAACTGATTTCAAAAAAACATTACGAAATTTTTATATTGATTTGTTCAAGACACTAGCTATTGTTAAAGTTTAACTACCTAAGCTTTTTATAATTTTAAATGTTAACGATCGTCAAATAAATATTTTTAGTGTTTACTCAGCTACTTGTAAATGAATTAATTATTATTGAGAAAATATAAATTTTAAATTTAAGTTACAAAATTCTTTCAGGTTTTTTACGGTTAATTAGATACATATACGAATAAAAATGTACAACTTTAAAAATCAATAAACAAATGAAAAAAAATACTAAGTAATTATTTATTTCTTTTTGATTTAATAATACTGCTTTGTTAGTATTTATGCAGGATTCAATATTAATTAAAAAGTAAGTTTTAAAATTTTATTGCATACTATCACCTTTAAAAGATTTTCTTTTGACTATCTTGATAAACTTAAAACAAAACTAGTCTTCCCTGCATTTGAAAAACAAATGTGTTTTCATTAAACAATAATTTATTAAGTCAACCTTTAGTTTTTTCATTTGTAAGTTCTCCATTTCTTTTATCTTAAAACAAGTTTTTAATGGTAACTTTAAATTGAAGTTCGATAAAATTATTTGTTTGATTTAAAAAAAAACTTTTATTTTTTCAATTTAATAACGCATTGTTTAACGAGCATATAAAAACTAAAAACTTTTAGATAAATATTTATTTTAATTAATAGATAATACTTTACTTTACTTTTTTTCCAAACTTTAAGTGTTCTAACTTCAAAACTATCGTTTTCCCATAATTTTGTTTTAGTATGAACAAAGTACTGATTTAAAACAAATATGAAAAAAAAATATTGTTCAAAATCTAAATAAGTTAACATTTCGAATTATTAAAGAGTTACAATTAATATTTAACGTTGTTATCATAATACCAGTTGATTAATATGATTAACAATGTAATTTGCAATGTGATACATTTACGAGTTAAACGGATAGCGTTTTGACTCGATAAATTCCAAATTGATTGGCATTATTACGTCATAAGCGTAACAGATGTCACAAAGTTATTAATGTACTGACTTTCCAAGTATATGATAATCGTTATAGACAATGTTTACCTATTTCTAATCAACAAGGTCAAGAACTTTTTTATTGGTTTAAAAGAATTTAAACGGCTCAACAAACGTGGTATAAAGCAATATTTTTCTTTTTTATATCCTCTGTTGTCCAATTTAGGTGAGGTTTTATTTGTATTTTAATATATGTACAATAACATTTAAAATTCAAACTTCTTTTGTTTAAATAGAATTGTAGCTTCATAACAGCTTATAGCTTAATAATAGCTTAATTATAGCTTATAACATTGAAGTTTTGCTAATTGAACAAAACAATAAACAACTAGAGCATGATAAAATATTTATATTTTTTGCATAAAAAGTGAAAAGACATTATAATATTTTGAAAACCTTTTTTTTTAAGTAGAACATAGACTGTTAAACTAATGAATAGTATTTAATAACTATTATACAATAAAAATCAAACTTAGGTTGTGCTCGAGATTCTATGTACATTCAAAGATAATACTTTTAAAGTAGAAAAAAAAATTATAAATATCTTTGTTATTAAGTGTATAATTATAGATTATTATAAAAATAAACTGAAACGTGTGAAAAACTTATTTAAACTTGAGAAAGCTACTGATATTGGTCATATTGCTTCCGATATAAGGTATTGTTTATTTATAGATTTTTTTTTATCAAAAAAAACTACTTATATACATTAAAAACATATACTTTTTCGTGTTTTAGTTTGAAAAAATTTAAGTTTCAAAAACATTTATTTTTTAATATTATAATTGAATATCTTAATGTAAACAAAATTCAAACAATATTTCTTCTAACATTATGATGTTTTATTCTAAAATCAATCTTTCAACCGCAATAAAAGTTCATTATTTAATAATAAAATTACATTCAATAGAATTACAATAGAATCGTATTCAATTAGATTCTACTAAATAAGATAATACTGTTATTTGGTGATCTCTTTTTTTTAACTGAAATATTGAATTAAAAATCAAATTTAAGATAAAAATAAAAGTATTACTAAACTTATAAAGAAACTGTTGTAACTCAACTTTAAATAAAATAAAACTGAATTTTTGTATCACAAATTTAAAACTATATTTTTATAAATGCTTTAAAAGCGACTAGATTTAGTAAAACTTTAGTCTCATTAATATATTTATGAATACAAATATACAGTATAAAGATTAATAACATACTACTAATATCATTCGTAAGTATTTTAGTTTAAGAAATTTTTACTAACTGGTGTCTTAAAGATTTTTATAAACAATTAAACTATACTTTAATCTAGATATTTTAACAAAAGATTATAACGTCATTAAAAATTTTAACCATTAAAAAATGATACTTTGAATTTGTGTCATACTGTCCTAATTCTGTCTGTAGCAATCAAGTTATAATTTTATATCTTAATCTCAACTTTATAAAGTTGATTGTAATTGTAGATGAATTAGTCAATTACTAACGTCAAGTAATTTAAGAGTCGAATTATTGCAATCATAAGATTTAGTGTATACCCCATCGATTACAAATTAAAAATCTCATTTGCTATGTAATTAATGTAACCAATCGGATATAAACTATCAATACAGTTGTTCAAAAAAACTTAACGGGATTTCAGCTGAAACTATAATTTTGTAAACACTGACTACATTGAAAAATACAGTTAATGTAGTAGTTTATAAAGAATTTAAAAAAAATATTTTGTGGGCAAGATAAAATCTCTTTTGACGTTTATTTTTCAACGCGTTTGAATACAGACTTGGAATCAAAAACTTAATGAACCGATCTAAATTAGTTGGTTATACGCCTGTTAGACGTTAAGATATACTTTTTGCAGCGTTTTATAAACTCGAGTACAAATTAAAAATGTTTAAAACATTTTACTATAATCCTTAACATAGTATTTGTTTTTTATCATAGAATTAAAACGAAACTAAAACATTGGATCAAATTTGTAGAACTATACATATTTTTTTAAGTGAGAAACTAGTCTGCGAAACATTTATATTTTCTTATTATTAGACAAATATTACTTTGTATACATTTTAACAGTGACCTTTTCATGACCTTTTTTATTATCACTTGTTTTTATGTTCTATTAAGACAAATAAATCAGATACAAGAGATCAAATCATTGTTAAGTCACGCATTTTAATAATCTAAATCTTTCAAAAATATTAACTACAAGATTTAATAAGATTTCAGTCAAGCTTTAAAAAAAAACATTTTAACTCTATTGATGAATTAATATTTTTTAGTCTAATCTTATCTGAAAGTTTATTATTTATTAACAATATTTTTGCTGTAAAGAGTTCTACACAACATATTAAAAACAAATTATTTACTTAAGATAAGTTTGACATTATTTTTCGCTTGCAGTTTTTATTTGTTTTTAAATAACTTTTAAACTTATAACAAAAAAGGTTTTTGCTAAGTAAAGTTATTTAACAAATAAAGTGTTTTCATTAAAAGTATAAAATAACATGACTTCACGAAACGTCAATTCGACAATTTTTTTCAAAAGTAAAATTACGAACCTTTATCTTAATCTGAGTTAATCAAAATTGATTGAAATAATTGATAATGAAATCAGCTATCAATGCCAAATTACTCAAGAACTTTGAGGCGCCTTTCCGATTATAATTGGCTAGTTGTTGGCTTCATGATGTCACAGACACAACGGAAACAAGTTATCGGAAACAGTTTCTTAAATATTAACTAAAGGTCCTTATTGTATGTTTGTTATAGTTAGACATTAATACTTTAATTAATTATGATTAACAACTAACTTCAAACATTTAAGCCTAATCAAGTACAAAATAAGAATAATAATAAACTATTACAATATTTTAATGAACAGAGATTTCTTTAGACAACAAGTGTTTGGAAATATACAAAATTAAAAGTAGACTATAGTTGAATAACTTATAAGCTTTAATATGTTAGAATTTAGGCTTACATGTGTATAGTATATACTTAATTGCACATGGACATTTGATAAAACGCAATAGTTTTTTTTATGTTAAACGTTTTAATAAATAGGAAGAAAATAATTAGCAAATAAGTTTGTAACAGAGGGTTTTTATACAAACTAAAGTTTAAAAAAAAAATTTTTGTTATTTTTTTTCAAATTAATCATTTAAAAAGTAAAAATTGTTCAAAAAAATAAATTTTAACTTCAAAAGCTTTTATAATACAAAATGTTGCCTATAAACTTTAAACAGTTTAACGGCTTCACAGGACAAGAAACATTTCTCTACAAAGGTTATTTATATACAAATTATAACTATACTTTTAATGGTAAAGTAAATATCGCTTAAAATGTCAGATTTTGTTAAATACAAACCGCAGATACTCAGCCATAAAACTAAAAAAACGGTTTTTTTTGTTTGTTTTCAGTCTTTATTTATTTTGTTTGACTTTATAATAAGACTGCTTTCTCTTTAAATGATTATTTTTCGTGTCTGAATCATTAGTAGTATTAACAATTAAACTTTTTGTGCTGTTTTGTGTTGTAGTAAAGTATATAACTTTCGAATTTAACACATAATTTTTCAATAATATGTTTTAAAAAATAAAATAAAAAATATTGGGAATGTATCTAAATAACATAAACCTTTACATCTTAGAATTAAATTTTAAATAAGCTTTAAATTTTTAATTGCTATTTTATGAATAAAAACTTTAAATGCCTTAAAAGGTATTTTTTTAAACAAATTTGTTTACCGATTTTTTTAGATGAAACTGTATTGTAAAACGGTATACACAGTGAACTTTATTTAAACTTTACAGTTATCAAATCTTTATAAATCTGATACGTTTTTAAGAAAAATAATAAATGAGATCTGCTCAAAAAATCAATACAACAGTTGTTAACTGAACACTGTCATAATCTAATACTTTGAATACATCAATTACAAGGTTAAAAAATGTTTTTTTTTAAGTTTATATATTTAATGACAAAGATAATATAGTTTATTAAATAGTAAATTGTTTAACTGAGTACGGATCAAACAAGTTTGCTTAAAAATTACCATTAATTTAATTAGACACTGAAAGTTGCTTAGTCAAGGTAAAATTACAAAATAAGATAACGAGACTATATGCTGAAAAAATATTAATTAGAAGCTGATAAAGTAAAAAAACAAACTATTAAGCGTAAACTTCTGTGAGAAATTGCTCTAGAAAACTGTTAAACAACTAATACCAAATTATGTCTTGTTAAGAATATCATACTAGATCATTAAGACAAGTACACATAAAAGTATTTGCTATATGTATCGACAGATCGTTTTATATTATTTCTACTTCGTCAATGTTTGTTATGTAGTTCTAATATAAAAAAAGCTTCTTTTTCTTCTAAATTAAGTAACTAAGTATTGCACGAATCCAAGTTGTTTGATAAATTCGACAGTTAGCTGTTAAGTCAAAATTGTGAGCAAGATTTTGACTTAATAAGTAAGCTTATAAAAATTTATGAAAGTAAAATATCCAAAATATACTTGGGGAATAAGTAAATAAAATATAGTTATTATAAGTTTGGTGACGTCATAATTAAACGGAAGTTAGTTATCCGTCAGTTAAAATGGTTTTTATTTATGAAATCTTGGAAAGAAACACAATGTAAAATTCATCGCATCGAAGGTTTAAACTTTTTTATAATACACATCATCAACTATATCTAAAAGTTATATTCAAAGTTATTTTAATTTTTGATGTATATAAAATTGAGGCTTATTTTTTATGAGAAAGAAGATATTATTGGTTTTATGACGTATAGTAGACAGTTATTAAATTAGAATTAAACTTTTGTTGTCTCTTGCATGAATTTCAGTCTGAAACAAGATACATCTCTGATTACAATAAACATATATATATATATATATAAAATTGTATTTTTAGACAATAAAGACTCATACCATACAAAGAACTCTATTCAAAAGTAAAAGTAATTCTCCACAATTAATGTTTTTTTTCTAATATATAGAAACCTCAAATATTATTTTAGTCTCAATTAACGTCATTTAAAATCTATTTCATAAATTTTCTTTTTATTATACTATGATTATCTGTGTGAGCTTTTTTTTATTTATGTTCTTGTGATATTACTTCAAATACCATTAACAAAACTATTTTTATTACCAAGGTTTGGTTGGTGTATCTAATGTTAAATAGTTTTAATAATGCAACTTAAATATTGTTCATTCAATAAACCAGTACCAAAATACAAACAGTAATTCACTAATCTTGTTTTACCATCTTGGAGAAATTTTAAATACTATTTTCATTTAACACTACTATTATCAGTTATAACTTACACACTCGTTTATATACTTTTAAATTATTTTTTAACTGAAACCTTGTCTAATTAAATTTAGGAATTAGTATGTAATATTTAAAATTTTAATAGAAACAAAATATTGAAAGCTTCTTATCTTAATTTAAGCTAACCATAGCTGATCAAGTTTGTACATAAGTTATCTGTTATTTTACAACTAAATAAAATCTAGAAATCAAAATAAAAAGCTATGATTTTTTTAGATACGCCTCAATTAGTCATAAATTACATATGTCATTACATTGGGCAAGTTTATTTAAGTATAGAACGTAATGTAAAATACATAATAAGTAATAACGTATTTGCTTGCCAAAAAGGTTAACAAGATAACACTTTTATTTTAATGTTTGTGTATTTGAAACGCTTAAGTTTATAATAGTAAAAATTTATGGTTTTAGACACAATTCTCTCTCTTAGTGTACGACTCGATAACCGAAAGGTTTTTTTTTACACCATATCCTTGGACCAAATTTTTATAGCGGTTTTTTTTATTAAATAAACGTTATAAAACTTATTAGAAAATAAGCAAAAAACTGCGTTTACTCATTAAAAGCTTTTATAAAAAATTAAATAATATTTTTTGAGAATAATTTAGGTATAAGTAGAAAACATTTTAACGGTAAAAAAAAGTTTAGTTCTCACTGTTATTTATCTTATATCGTAAAATTATAAGCGAAGTTTAACATTGTTGCAAATTTATAAAAAGTTTTTTACGCTAATTAACGTTTTACGTTTACAGAAAAATATGTGTTGTATTCTTATTGTTAAAAATGTTTAAACTTAAAAATAATTTAAGTTGAAAAGGACTTTGAATTTATTTAATTCTTTTTATTACTTATAGTTAAAGTAAAAGCTCTTTGATCAAGCAAAATATGAATAATACCTTTTCAGCCAAGTTAAAATATAGTCAAAACATGACTTTACCAACAAAAGCTAATTTTGTTAAATTGTTATGCAAATTATCTGTTTTAACCTTCGATGATGCATAAACAAAAATGCCAATTAGACATAAGTAAGTTCCGTTATGAATAATATTTTAACTTTGGGTTGCTTGATTCTTATCAAGTTATGCCAAAAAAATTGCAACTTTTTTGTTAATATTTTTTTGCCTATATTAATAGTTGGCAAGCTACAGAGTCTTACACAGCGATTTTTGCTTTAAAGATGCTAGTCTGCACTATGTTTGATCTATTTTTCTTTTGAAAAAAACTGAAATCTTTTCTGCCTATTCTAAACAATTGTCCCATTAAAAATATATTTTGGTAAAATTCTTAGATGATAATTAAATTTTTTTGAAGATACTGGTTTGTTGTTTGCGATATGTTTATTTTTCTTTACGTATGCATAATAGTTCTGTATGTTTGATTCTATTAATATAAACTGCTATATCGATATGTCAAATTTAGTATGCGATCCTAAAGCTTGTCCAAAACTATTCAAGTAATGACATAAAAATACCTTTTTTTATTTATTACAGCACTAATTGTTTATCGAAGTTTTGTTTCAAAATTTTGTAAATTATAACTAGCTGATCTAGTGAGAAAAATGCTTTAACAGACCATTTTGATAGGTTTTTAGTAGGTTTTTTTAAAGTAAATTTTAGAGCAAAGTTTAAAAAGTAGATATAAACTACCGTAAACTAAAGATTCACATGTTTTAAATGTAAGATACATATCTATAAAGTTTATTATCCCCCTATACACAATTTGAAACTCTTTCAACTATTTTATTAAACTTTTGCCAACTAGTTTTAACAAAGTAAACATCTAGTTATCACTATTCTAGACCTAAATTTTTAAGTTTTATTTTTCTAATAATTGTGCTGTAGTCTTCTTTTTGCTTTTAAATCTTTAATTTATTTTTTATCAGTTTACATCTAAATAATGAATATTTTATAACTTTTTTTGTTATAAACTATTATTTTTGATCTATTGTTACTTCTTGTCAAATGAAAAACAAGACTTTTCGATAAACTTTTTTTATGTCATGCTTAGACATTGCATTAATGTTTTTAAATTATCAATTGCTACAATATAAAAGTTTTTAGTTTGTAATAAAAATATCAACTAAGTCTACAGCGATTGGAAGGTGTTATGAGTGTAAATTATAAAATCTTTAAAAAACAAAGGGCAACACTGTATTTATAAGTTTGTTATTTAATTTAAATCTCATAGGTTTTTATATTCAGTCTATAAGTATATAGTAAAAGGGTGATAACAAACATTAAATTTTAATAACAGAAATACGAAATTTTGTTGTTTTTATATTAACTTTTGAAGATAGTAGGATATTGTTTTTAATTCATAAGTTCATTGATGCACAAACTAGGTAGACAAAAGTATTAGTTTCCTAAGTCTAAAATAATACAATACTTTAATACAAACAAAAGTGTCAAAAATGTTTTGTTATAAGTCAAGTTTATTTACACAATTTATGAAACAATGAGTATTGTCATAGTTATAACAGAAACATAGAAATATTAAGTTTATATGAACTCACCTGTAAAAACCACCTCGAAATTTATTAACACGTTTTGTTTTCACCCATTAGATAACAATAATAACAAATTATTTTAAATATGTTAACATTTGAAAGTTGAGAAAATATGAGAAGTTGTTTAAACATACTTTAACTTTTTATAAATTATAAGCTCTTTTTGATAAGTAAGAAATATATGATACAAATAGCTGATTTTTTTTAGTCCTGGTGGAAAAAAAAGATTTTTTATTGATATAAACACTCTAGCTAGTTTACAAAATATAAAATAGAAGGGAATTAAACTTGATAGTGGTAAATTTTTGTTTTCAACGATAGATAGTTACGATGTTTCCATGCTTATTAGAATAAAAAACCTTAATTTACTGTTTTAAACAACAATCAAAAAAACATTTATTTTTGAATATCTTTTTTTATGAATGTTTAAGTAATAATAACATTTTCGATATTTTTTTTTTTGTAAACAAATTAATATAATTTTGAAATAACTTTTTTTATAAACAAAAACTCACCAAGTTGTAGAAATATGAACATATCAACATTTAAAATAACTTTTTACTAAATATTTAGTTTACTATTTAACAACTACACTTTCATGTTTTTATAATAAGTTTATTTTTTATTAGTTGTTAGCCTTTCAATCAACCTGCTATCATAATATGTCAGAACAGGGTTTAATTATCATGAAATGTTCTTTAATTCAGACAAAATTTAATTACCTTACCACAAAATATAAATTAAAATGCTAATCGGTAAGATTAACGTGTTTCAAAATTTAATAATGTTGTTACTTAACACTTTTTCACAATCCAAACTATTTTCTTCTTTACCCACATTAGTATCGACTAATATAAAAAGAAATTTATAAAGTTTTAATACTAAAGTAAAAGGGTTGAAATATTGGAATACATTTTTACGTCTAATAAAATCTTATAAATAAATGAGGTTTCTTTTTTTTTTGATATTATATATATTTTTTAAACTTTTATTCTTTTCAAGCAACAACTAGACATTCAAATAAATTAATGCTCTTTAGCATACTTTTTAATTTACATTAATGGCCTAGTTTTTATCGTTTCCTTTATATAAAATGTTAACTATTTTACAGTTTTAAGCTGTTGAAATTTTAACCCACAACTAAATAAAAGTTTCAAAACGATGAATTTGTTTAAAATTAATTAAAAAACAACTATTTATTTACAACTTAACTATTTTATTAACGCAATTCACCAAATAAATGACTTAAAGTTTAAAGCGAGTTTTAAGTAATGTATTCAAACTATCAGGAAAGTTAATTTTAATTATTTTATTAAACAAAAATTAAATTCTAAATTCAATAAAAAATAAATTTTTTACTATTAGTTATCAAAAGGCAAGTTTTATAATCTGAATGATTTAATAAAAGTAATCAAATAAGTCGCCGCAAAAATTTTATTTAACTTTTTTTTTTCTAACATAATTAGTTTTTTGAGTCGGAAATCAATATTTTAATTTATTTTCAAAACTTTTATTTGCTTCAAAATTTTGCATTAGTTTGAGTTAAACAAAACACTTCATTGAAATTGTTGATATCAATTTCTGCTTAAGTGACTTAGAAAGTTAAAGCTTAGTTTTTAACTTTTAGTAACGTTAAACAATTTACAAACAAAACAAAACTTGCCGGAAATTATTGGTTACTTTCTTATTTTAAGATTTCATGCTTTTGAAGCTTAGGACTAGATAATCTAATATTTTTTTTAACTTTCTTAACAATTTAAAGTATTTTCTAGTATCAAAATTGTACATTTTTTTAAAGCAAAGTCTGTATTAAAAAATTTCACAATAAATACTTTAGTTCACAAAGTAAACGTAAAATGTAAAACATTACTTTTTATTTGCTTTTAGACTTCTTTTAATTGTTTTAGTATTTGAACATCTGGTGTACAATGGTTTTATTTTTGTAATTTTTTTCTGTAAATCGTTCTCAGTTATTACTTTGTTTTGGAAACTTTAATAAATCGAACACAAAATTTACTTTTCTTTTGTTTTATTACTTGCTAGTTGGCAGCATTTTGATCTAATCTACAGCGTTAAGTTTAGTAGTTTGTAAAAAATGTAACTTGCTATAAAATACAAAACTTGTTTTCAATTTTACAGGACCGAAATAAATTGAACATAATTGAAATAGCATTAAACACAAATTAGATTTTATTACCCTTACCACAAAACCAAAACTATTTAAGACAGTCTGAAAATTTACGTTTGTTTAAGCTTCAATATTTGTTATTTCAACACTTAATAAAATGCTTATTTGCTCAACAACAAGCTAATTCAATTATGAAAAATAACTGTTTAATTGTCAGTGCTACAAAGTTATAGATTTATAAAATTAGGGAATCTTAATAAAATTAAAAAAACTATAATTTTAATCTCGAACGTATGACGAATTAAGCACATGCTTTAGTTCAAAAAAGATTGTTGCTTACCAAATATTATTACTAAACAGTATAAGTACTTAACTAAACAAGTATTTCTTCTGAAAAATCGAACAAACTTAAAATAAATTTATAATTCTAATATATTTAAAATAGATCACAAGGTTTTAAAAAGCTTTATAATTTTGATCGAATTCAAAATAAAATATTTGTCTGACTCGATACACGCTAACAAGGTTTCATATTTTTTTAGAAAGTACGATAATCATTTCTTCAATTTTTTATTTTTTAAAGTTTTTGCAACAAAATTTAAATATTATTACAGTTAGGTCATTTCACTCGACTTAACTTTACTTTCAATTTCAAGTAATAAGTACTAAATAGCTTGTATGTTAACAGATGTAGCGTTATGAGCTAAGGTAAAATATTTCTAAACATTTCCTTTTAATACTTTATATCTAACGAATCATTTTGAAACACTGCTAAATAAAATACAAAAATAGTACAAAACAATATAAAATGATACCATAGAATATCAAACATAACGTTTTTTAGTTTTGTTATGTATCTCAATATATATCATAGCCAACCGGCATAATTTTAGTTAAATTAAATAACTAATAATTTTAAAACTTTTTAGTAATTTAAAAAAAAAAATTTTCGAATAAGTTTTGCTTTTGTATTGTTGTTTTCATCATATTGAGTTGTCTAAGAAGTATCAAAATTTAATATAAAAATGGACAAGTGCTAATTTTAATAAAAAATTGTTGTTTACATTCTGAATTTATCAAACAAAAAGGATATTTACATAAAAAACAATTTACTTATATCGAAGGATGTTAATGAAAGTATTGAACATTTATTTTGTTTACATATCAGATTCCTTAATACAAAGCTTTGTGCTTCATTCACAAATTAACTGATGCGTAAACCTACGTAAACATAGTATCAATTTTTTTGTGCAAAAATTAACGAAAATATATAATTACAATCCTCTTGCCAAAGTAGTTTATTTACACAGCAATTTTAACAATGAATGTTGTCATAGTAACGAAAAAACAAAGGAAACAACAAATTATATATTTACTCTATCATACAATATTACGGATGAATAGAAAAAGTGTGAAATTGCTGTTTTAAAATACTACATAAATAGAAAAAGAAATTGTTTGTGTGACTTTTTTATTGAGATAATTTAACTGTATTGGTTTTCATGGGCCTATAACCAGATAAGTTTTAAACATATTTGGATTTAAACTATTAGTAAACATTGTTTGTGCCTAATAAACATTATAAGTTTTTCATTCTTTTAGTTTGTAAGACAGTGAAACAACTATTTTTTTAATGTGATAAAATAACAAGTTTCTATCGAAATAACAAACTAAAATTCTTAATAGATAAAATGTAAAATAATTTAGAAACTATAGTAAAAAATAATACTAATTTTTAATTTTTTATAAGAACAATGGTACAAAAATCCTCAACAAAAAATTTTTTTTAATATTCGAACAATTCATAAAAACAGCTTCTTTTACAAAAGTGTTTATTTACATAGCAAGAGCAAACAATAAAGGTTGTCATAGCAACTAAGGAAACAACGAATTACTGAGTAAATAACAGCAGATTAGTAACTCCTGTGTAAAAATATCTGTTACTATGACAATACAATGCTTTGATACATATGCCTAAGAAATTTGTCTTCAAAATAAATAGGGTAACAAAAACCTTTATAAATAAAGGGCTATTAAGTATTATAAGACTGAAAGTTCTTTTGCTTATTAGAACACTCTAAAATGTAGACATAAAACTTTACAACTTTAAATAAAACTACTTCGTTTTCTTAACTTTAACTTAAATTTATAGTTGAGTTAACTTATATTTTTAATTAAAATGATAAAACTGTTTATAGAGTCAGAATGTACAATCATAAACAACAAAAAACAAGTACAATGATTTTTGTTTAGATGTTTTCAAATATTCAAATCACTTTATCCAAACATTTCATCTTACATTCAAAAAAATATAACTTTATTTAGTAAAGTAAGTATTCATTTTTGCTTTTCTTTATACTTAATGACTTGGTATTTTTAAGCATCAAAATATATTTAAATAATGTACCGATAAAAATAAGTTAACTATTTAACTAATTGGATGGTTTTTACACGTTTAAGTTGGGTATGACTGTTGAAATATCTTTTTAAGTGTTGTATTTAAGTATCAGTCTTTTTAGTTAAGATTGTAACTAATTAATTTAAGTTTACTTTGAATTATAGATGTTAAGCTTGAATTACAGTAAGTTGTTAAAATTTCTGAAATAACTTAGGTTTTGTGGAAAAATAAGAATCTAATATTGCATATAATTCTGTTCTAATAGTTTGTAATCCGTTTAAATCCTCTTAAATTAAAACACATGTTTATTATTTAAATCTAGTTAAACCATAAACAAACTAAAACTTTATGCTAGATTTATAACTGAAAATTTTTTAATCGCTATTAGATACACTTTTTTAATATAAAATAGACCATTTTAAATAGAAAGCTAGAACCTTAGATAAATTTTATTCAAATTTTTGCTCTTACAAATGTAACGTTTTTAGTAAATTTAAGCTTAAAGTTAAAGTAAACAGTCTATAATTTATTAAAAAAATTTAAGTGGTAATTAAAGTTTGAATTTACTAATTAAATTTAAGAAATTATCTTGTTGTAGAAAATCGTTTAAAACCTGCATTTATTAAAATAAAAAACTGGTTAAAATTTTGAAACCAAATTTTTGAGAGTACTAAACAACTTTATTTTACATACTTAAAAGAAACACTTATGAAAGTTTTAATTTAAAAATGTTACTGCTCTTAGTAAAATAAAATAAAAACAATTAAAGAGACTTTTATTTAACGTAGTTGTATTTTTAGACATACAACATACTTATGCATAAGCAATAAAATAAAATAGTTCAAAATTAATCTTTAGACCATTAAGTAAAATATGTATTATTTAATTCAAAAATTAATCAAAAGTATTTTTAAAAACATAAAAGTATCACAGTTTTTAACTTTTTATGAAAAACTAACTGCGATACTTATTACCATTTAATTATAAGGAATCTTAGATTTCATAAAAAGTTTAAGAAAAAACACCTTAGACTTATAATTAAGTCATTACGTTGAAAGATCAAAGTAAGATACGTAACACCGAAAATTTGTCTTTGTAATCTAATACATTTAATAATTTGAGGTCAAGTTTGTTAGAGCTCAACACACTTGTTGTATAAGTTCATAATAGTAATTATACTACACTACATATTTATAAATTTATTTAACAAAATATATTAAGAATATAGATTTGTGTAAATATATAAATCTGAGAAAGCTTTAGTTCTATGATTAAAATAATATAGGCATTAACTTTTTGGTTTTTATTTTGACCTTTAACGGTAAGACGGTGAGTCAAACAATTACAAAATGTTTTTGAAGTATAATATGTAAAGGCTATTGAAGGTTCAGTGTACTAAAATAAAACAATTTATTAGGTGAAATTTTATCTATAGATCACTAAATTAATAGTTGTTTTTTTAAGTTTTGTAAATTTTATAAAACTTTAGAAAACGTTTCGATTTTTTTTAACTGATGCATATACTTATAATTTTTTCAGTACTCTTAATAAATGCTAATTTCCGAGTTAAGTTAAAATGAAATTAAATACAAAAAACAGCTTATACTTTACGTATTTTATATATTTTAGTTTAGAAACTAGTAATATAAAAGATATTTTAATAATATTTTTATATTTTTCTACTTTTTTGTTTAGTTTTATATGAATTAGTTAAGTATATAGAAAAAAATATTCAGTTTTGTTTAGTTATACTTTTAACTGGTACATAAACTTAAATATAGTTATGAATTTTATAAATCCGGTGATATATAATTTAGGTTTGTTCAGTTTTTGTTATTATATTAGTGTATTCCTAGAATTCAAAAAAGATCTGAAACAATTTCCTGTTATAACTGTATCACAATAGTTACTTTAATAGGATTATTTGTACAACTAATATATATAACAAAAAAAAACAGCTTTACACACGAAATAAAGCGTGAATAAATATATTTAAGTATTAATTTACAGGTGGGGTTAATTAATCCGCTTAAACGTTTGTTTAATTTAATTTAAACAACTGTTTTTTTGTAGACAGTTGATTACTCGGTCAAAATAGAAGTAAAATTAAATTTTTTTATTTTAACAAAAGCAAACATCTTAAAAAAAACTTGTGCATCGCAAATTGAAAAAAAAAGATCTTTCACGTTTATAGAAAACTATGTTTATTTATAAATAACCTTCTATTTTTGGTGAATAAAAATGTTTTACAGAGTTTTAAAACTTTGAAAACTAAGTTGATTTATTTACGATAATGCATTATAAGTAATAAATTTCTAATTGATAAGTATCTATTGAAATTTTAAACTAAATACAAACTTTGTTAAACTTAATCAAATCGTGATATAAAGCTAAGTCTACGGTCAAACAATAATGTTAAAGCTAGTTGATAATTAGAGTATATATTTAAATTCTCTTTTTAAAATCTGATTTTATAGTCAGATCTAAATTAGCTTTATGCTATGAAATCAATATTAAAAATAAAAATACCCTAAGATAAAAAGTTAATTGCACTATATTTATAAATAAGCTGATATATTTATCTTTTAAAAGATTAATTTTTAATTTAACTTCCTTGCATAATGTATAAAATGTATGTTAATAAACTTTGATATTAACTGAGCCTATAAAACTTTTCTTATGAAAGACTGTTTTATGCTTACTTCAAAGTTCAAACTCAGTTCGATTAAAATTTGGTAGCAATTACTCTATTTAATCACACTGGTAGCTAATTAACCGCAAGCTATTACATGTAGACTTGGTTTGAAGTATAATTTAAAGTTGCTGTCTGTTTCTTGAAGGCTACTAAAGTACACATGAGTTTGTAAAATTAGTTTCAATATCTAATCAATAACATTCAGTGTCTGGTTAATATTAAAAAAAATATGCTTTTTACTACTTTTAGGTTTTCAAGTAGCCAAAAAATTATATTTCAATATAATAAAAGGCGCCAAGTAGAATTCGCAATGGAAAATTAACAAACTATTTGCCAGAAAAGAAAAACAAATGAAAACATTTTTTGTGTAAATAGTATTTGCCGCAAATACTTCCAACTGCCATATATTTTCCTAGCTTGAAAACTTGCCAATGTTATCATTAAAATCTTGTTGAAATTTTCACATAACAGTTTGAAAATGTTCACTCCTTATTTTGTTTTATTTGAAGAGATAAGTAGCCTGTTTGAAATTAAACTCATAAAGAATTGGAAAGTGTCAGTGATAAGTTATTTAATAAATGTTTTAATGTTTATCAAGATGATATTATTAAATAAAATTTTACTCATAAGCGTTGGATTTATAGAACTTTTTGAAATTTAAATTATAACACATAAAAGGTACAACAGTTTGATTTATATTTAATATTGCCATTATTACTAAGTTTTACTATGTTTTTAATTAGTAAAAATTTAATTTAAAGACTATAATCTAGCAATTCTACAAACAAACAAAATTGTAAATAATACAGTTTTTATTGTAAAACATGAGCAAAACTTTATACTTTAAATTTACCTATACTTTTAAACAAAATGTTTAGAATTAAACTGTTATGAACGCTACAACAGTAGGATTTCTAATCGTTACATATACTTATAGAACTTTTGTTTCTAACATTTCCAATAGCACAAAAATTTTCTTTATATGGTACATAAGTTTAAAACTTATTATTATATAACCTATCATTCATACAAACTTAATGTACAGCAGTTACTTATTACAGGTAGATATCTGGTATTTACGTTTGTTTGTTATAAAAAATAATTATAACTTTTTGCTTTACAATAGTTAGTGACTATGTAAATTGGTTGCATAATTTTTATATTTTACCAAATATTTTACAAGTTAAACTTATCTAGCCTTTCAGTATAATACTGTTTTCGAATGTATATCTAATCAAAAATCAGGTTTTACTCTTTAATACTTATATAAATTAAGTAATATAAAAAAGCTAACTATTTATTTGCTTTTAAATGGATCAATGTTTATTTAAAAAATTATGATTGTAATTTTTTATAATTTTATATGTTTTTTCAAAGCTTAAGGATTAATAATTTCATAGTAGAGTTTTAGATCTCAAAGACAAAAAAAACTCACGTTAAGTCGAATAAATTGTGTAATTGATTACCATACAAAAACTGTTTTAAACATTTTAACAAAGTTAAATTATGAAGAATAGTGATTTATGTTTTGCACAAACTTTTCATATTATGACAGTTTTATTGCACACAAAATGAAAAGATCAAAGATAAACTATCATTGCAACATTAAACATAAAAAGCATTTAACCTTTATTATATGAAAATTACAAATGTGAATAAAACTTCTTTTTAAAGATACAAAGAAACTCAAACATTTCAAAAACTAGAAGATTTATTAAAAAATTAATTTATCATAATTGTAAGTAATCAACCTTTTTCCAAGTAAAACGGCTACAGTTGTCAGAAGACAAACTAATAATTCATTTAATTACATAATCATACTAACAATAGTAAAATTCAAACAATTTTTATATCATTTATGTAAAAATTCCAATACAACGTTCAGGAATTTCAAAACTGTTTTTTTAAATTTTCAAGATAGCCTAAATTAACAAGATAAGCCTAAAAAATTCTTGAATAAGTTAGCTAATAAAAATATCAAACTTTTTTTTTGTAAAAACACTTTTAATTAAATTATAAATGAACCAAGAATTTACCTAACAAGTTAAATACATTAACTCTACATTTTTTTTGTTAATATAAAACTTTTTTTTAGTTTAACACGATAGTAAATAATACTGTTAGTGAATAAAGTAGATACATTATTCTAATTAGTTGAAAAAAATAAAGTCATAATTTGTTGAATATCATTGATATGTGTCGTTTATATTATCAGCATAAAGTAGTGGTGAAAAAATATTATAAACACTGTTTTCTTAAATAGTAACTTATCAATAATAGTTGTAAGTTTTTTGAAAATTTTTACCGCGAACAGTATTATAAACATCTAAAGGTTTACAACAAGGAAAGATTAAACTTATGTATCGCTATATTCTATTCGGTTACCTAAAAAAAAAGGATTAAGAAAACAATTAAGGCTATTCAGAAAGTATCATTGTAACAAAATACAACTGCTTTTAAACTTTTAAAGAAGAAATGATGTATAAAAAAAAAAGTAATAACCAAACATTGGTACATATTTTAAGTTTTGTTCTTTTTAAGCAATATTAACATGTTAAAAATCAGTATTGTTTAGAACAAATCAGCAAAAAAACCAAAATTACCAGAAATAGCTTTCAAATTTTTTTATACAAAGCTAAAAACATTTAATACACAACATAAATCATTTATATAACTCCATTGTAGAATATAAAATATTGATACACACAGTACTTAAAAAAGTGTTCAAAAAAAAGTACTATTAAGAATATTGGATAAGTGTTTTATCGGAAGAAATAAACAAAAGTTACCGTTGTTGATATATATAAAATAAACACTTAAGTGGTATATAAACGCTGATACAATCCCCTTATATGTTCGAATAATAAACAAATTGAATTGTATTGCTTGATTGAAAAAAGGTCAAAAGATGTTATTTCTGCAGTATACATAAATTCTACCACCCAAGTTATTAAGTTTGGTTAATTTTTGACTTTAAGGCTTTGACTTGTCTTACTACGATTTTTTTTTTAATTAAAGTAAAAATTTTGAAACTTTTAAACACTCTTTAAAGCAAACAGAAATCAGACTTGAACTTAACAAGCCTCTTCTTTTTTTTTGACCAGTATATTTTGTACCTAACTTAACAACTATTAAACTTAAACTTAACTATTTTTTTTTTTTCTTAAACAGTATTATTTAATAATGTTACGAAAATGTTTAACATAAAAGAATCACTATATAATTTTATCAAACCAATAAAGAATCACTTATTTAAAAAAAAAATTAATAGGTTTAATTATAATTCGTTTTTTATAAACGATCAAAATAACTAGTTTTTAAAATAACAACTTTTAAAACTTCATTTTAAGTAAATAAAATTAAACTTGAGGCTATGAGGTCTTTTGTTACGTTTAAACTTTATAAACACTTTAGCGACAGAAAAACTGATACTTTTCTATTTTAAGGTTCAAAAATTTTGGTAATTTTAATATTTTTACAACTTAAAATCATTTTCATTATAAAAACTGCCTTAAATAAATATTATACTAACATAAAATACTTGTGTTTTTATATTTTTTGAGTATTTAAAAGCTTTTTTTATTACTAATAATAATTTAGAATTTTTAATAATTTACATTTTTGTAATATAAAAGTTAAATATTTGTTAAAAGTACATTTTAATCATACAAACTTGTTTAGAAAACAAATGCTATGTTGTTCATTTTTAAATGTTTATTTTTTTTTTAAGTTTAATTAAGTTCTAGATGTAAACTTCACTTCCAAAAAGTATCTTATGAGCAGTCATATATTATAAAAAAGGATTAATTAAACTGATAATAAGAAATTTAAGTAAAATCTAAATCATTGCATAAATAAACTATTATTTCGCACACACATTATATTTGAAGTATGTTTTCTAAAACATGGTTACTCAGAAATGAATTTAACATATCTAAATACTAAAGTACTTCTTTTTTATGAAGTTAATTTTTTTCTAATAAATAAAAAATACCTTTTATATTAGTTTAAACGTTTCAGCTATATAATTAATTCAGACTAATTAGTTGTATGTATGCTGTATGAGTGTATATAAGTAAGAAAACTGTTTAAAACATTTTACAATAGAAGCTTGTTTAAATTGCGTCAAATATTTAAACTGAGGAATTTATACTTGCTGCAAAGGTATAATTAGCATTACATTACACAATTGCAGACATATATTCTACTTTAAAAACATTTAATCTATCTAAAATTTTATTACAGTTAATAAGGTACTAGTTTGGCATGTATATGACTTGAAGTAAATAAACAAATTAGTATTGAAAAACTACTAAAATACTTTGTAGATAAGTACATGTTTAAAATTACATGATATTATAATACTTTGTAAAATTTATTGCTGATGCATTTTATTCTTGTTAGAAGTTCAACTTTTATTTGCTTAAAGATGTTAGGACTGCTTCTAGTTTTATACATTAAAAAAACTATATCTCAATAGCCATATGCAACTCGATGACCAATAAGGTCTTTTTGCGTATCTAGGTTCTTGAACCAAAACATCTTGAGCAATTTTTCGTTTTTGTTTAATAAACCACTGTAGAAGTAAGTATTTTAAAGATGTAAAAAGTGAATTTATACTTTGTATGCTTGCTGGATTAAAAACAGCTGTTAAAATAACTAGTTTTGTTTTAAACAGTATGTTTGATTGATTGTCATCAGCCAGTAAAACTTTAAATGTACCTTAAGTACTTTTGAAGGGAATTTTTTACCTAAATTGATTTGTCGCAAATATATAGCCACCATATAAAAACCAGATGAGTTTTGCATTCATTCAAACTTTAGCTGCAATTAGAAATTTTTAAGAATTTATTATTCGTAATAGGACATCACTACTACATAGACACGGTTGAACTATAATATACTTTTTTAATTATGATTCAAGAAACTTTGTAGTGATAAATAATAAAATTTACAAGCGCCTTGACACTAAAAAATTAGAGTTTAAATGCAAGTTTTAAATAATAAATATGTTTATAAACTGTAAAAAGACATTAAAGTGTTACAATAACAGTATATAAAAACTTTTATATCAGTGGATTGGGTATACATATATGTTTTATTGTAAACGAGCATTTTATAAAATTTTAGTTAAATTTTTAACAATATAAACACTATTAAATATTTTTTAATATTTTTTAGGTACACACATAACATACAATATTAATTAATTTTTGTCACTAAAAGTATTTACATTTATTATTTTATTTCGAATGACATAAAAGCAGCTCTTAATATGCGTGCAACAAAAAATCCATTGTATTTGCGTGTCTCTACGGTTGACTGCAAAATAAATTGCAGAATTCCAAGAAAAAGATTACTATTCACCGTAATCCAAGTGATTTCCATTGATGTATTTGTTCTAATACTGGAGGTAAAAACCATATATTATTTCACAACATCTTTCATATAATACCAGTTGCTATACTTCTAATTCTAAATTTGTTAATTGAACCGTATAAAGATTTGTTAGTGGTGTATACAGTGAATTTATAATGCATGTATATACGTAGGATCACAAATTATATCCAAAGTAATCTTTGAAACGGTTTTTTTAGAGTCTGACCACAATGCAGTATTATTTTTCGCAAAAAGAACTTCCTGAAATTTTTGCAAGCTTTAAACGAGCTTTGGCGTATGAATATTTTTTATAGTAAAAAAGATATTAAATGTGTTTATCTTACTTTTATAATCGCCCCCTTTTTAAATATTGCCTCCCGTACTGTAAAATTACTCATTTACATTTTAAATCTTTACTACTAAATGCTCTCTAATAGCCAAATTTGCGACTAATAAAAAACGATTTTACCTACCTTGGAAAACCCTAGCACATCCCCTGTTTTGTACTAAAGGAACATAAAAGCATATTAAAATGTATAAAAAGGTGAGCTTAAGGACAACGAAAAGTTTACAAGTGCTTAAGTAAATAATTACTTAAGGTTATTATGACATTTTCATTAAAAATTGATATTTTATTTTTATTGATCTTTAAAGTAATAATCACTAGAAAATACTTTTTGATAGAAAACTCCTATCTATTTTTATCGTATTTGATTGAAGGCTTGTTTGAATAAAACGAAAAGTGTTAAGTCATCTTTTTTATCACACATCATGAGTATTGAATATCTACTTAATATCTTTAATCTATTTTTAAATATTATTACGAAAATATTGAATCAATCTTTTTCTACGTTTGAAATAAAAATATTCTATACTGAATACTGTTGTTTTCTTAAAACCTATTGTTGTTATTTTAATGATAAAAAATCTAGCACATATCTAGCTATGGCAATTAAAAGCATTAAAGCATTAAATTATAAATGTTTGTTGTATGAAAATCAAATGATTGATCATAACTTATGATCAGTACCTAAATAATTTCTTTACATAACCAATTACTTGAATCAATCTCATAATGATTTCATTTTATTTTCTGATTTTGATTGATATTTTGTCATTTTTTAAAGCTTCTTATTAATCTTTGAAAATTTTATGCAACTTATTTTCGAGTTTTCTATCTACTTTTTATTCTGGAGCTGTTTAACCCAGCTGAAACAGTTATAGTTTTTTTTTTTTGTTACTGTGATTTTTAAAAATAGTTTTGAATGCTTTAAATACACTTAAATGAAGGCTGATAAAGGATATCTAACTGTAACTTTTGCATTAAGTTTCTTTTTTATATAAAATGTTGGGATTGATTTAAATTCTAAAGCTAATCATTTTCAAAAAACTAACAAAAAGTTTGAAAAATGATGATAATGAATTTAAAAAGTATTTTATAAAACTATGCTAACACATATTTTAAAGTTTTTACAAAGAATCAAAAGGGTAAAAAACTTGATGAGTCACAAAATATTTTTAACGACAATGAAGGTTTATAAAAGTTAACAGTTGTATAAAATATTTTAAGTTAGAGTGAATTTTAAATAGGATTTTCAGATTAAGTACTTAAATATTTCAATATCTATAACTTCATACATAATATATATTTTTTTGGTAGTTTAAAGTTCATCAACTTTTAAAACAACATAGCTTCTTACATGGCAAAAAGGCCTTAGTTATATAATAATTTTGCAGTATTTTTTGAAAAACAGGTGTTAATGTGTTTGGTTTGATTGAACTTACTTATTTAATCTAAAATTAACTTAAACATGTGATCTTTTGATCAAAATATCTGATAAGTTTAAATAGATGTTTTCGAAAATGGTAAACACATCATCTTTAAATATACAAACTACTCAAAGTGTGGTTTTACATACAAAAGGGAAACTTCCATCAAAAATTTAAGTTTCTTCAAGTTTGACTAAGTAAAAATACTTAAATATTTTATTCATTTTTATACAACTAAGCATAAAATAAAATATTTAATAATAAAATAATTTCTTTATACAATGTCTAAAAGTAAACCTATTATTACAAAAAATAAAAGAAAAGTTGTTATGCTAATTTATATAAGATTTGTTTTTCTGTTACGTTTAAACAATTTTTTATTTACATCAAAATTTAAAAAAAAGTATGATACGTATAAAATTAAACAAAAACTAATAAAATGCTTCAACGTGTAATCATACGACTCAATTTAAGATTAATATAATTAGTTATAACTTATAAGTATCGTAATTCTAGATACTACTTTGTTTAAAAGTTTTTGTATAGCTATCGTAATAAAGGATTAATAATAAAAATGTAAAATATTATTTGTTTTATTATCGATAAGAATAATTCATTGTTAATAAGTTTTCACGTTCTAGTTTTTCTTCGTTTCTTATAAAAGAAAAAAAAAGTAATTCATTGATTTTTTTTAAACTTATATAACCTATTTTTGCCCTTTTAAACAAAAACTTATTTCTACTCACAGCTTAAAAATTTTCAAATAAAAACTCATTTTACACGCTTTTTTCCAATCGTTTTTGATATGTTTTCTGTGTGAATCTGATTTTAACATCTTTTAAAATGATTGACAAGCTACAATGGTCCGTGTAATTATATTTTATTTGCTTGATTTAAAAAATAGATGAAAGAAAAGTTTTTCAAAGTTTAAAAGATTAAACAAATGTTTTTATTTTCATTTAACCAATTATTTTTTTTAACTTTTAAGTATAACTTTATTTTTTAATCATTTTGTTTTTATCAAGCGTTAATCATGATTTTATTAGCTAAAATTACTATTTGTGTTTTATTTTCGCCTTAAATCTTAGAAAGTTGATTTTTTTTTTTGTTTTAACCACACCTAAAGCTTGATTTTATCAGCTAAAATTTATTGATAAACCTTAATAGAAAATAAAAACAGATAAAATAAAAACTCCCATTAAAGTTGGCAAGAAATTTTTTCATCGTAAAATAAACTTTGATAAAGTTGCAAATATAATTTTGGCATAAGTTTTAAACAAATAAAAGAGTTATTTGAAACTTTAAGTCTTCCTTTTAATCTTAATTATTTTTGAAGCTACTTTAAAAATATTATCAATAGTGAAAGGTTTTTGTTAGTAGTCTATTCTGTAAAGTGTAAAGTGTTGTAATTTTTTATACCACTATATTTTCTCTGTAACTAGAATGTATGTTAAACTTAATAAAAAAAAGTTAAATATTAAGGCTACTGTAAATAAAATGTAAATGATTATAAATACTTAGAATATGCAACATTTTTGTTAGCTCACGCTATTAGTCGATAAAAACTATAAGTTATTATTTTATATTATAAATTCAAGATAATGCAAGTAATTAAACAAACTATAAACTCGTATTGAAACTACTTTACTGTATTAGAAAACTACTGACACAAAAAGCTCGGTTTTACTTTATTTAAAAGTTATGTTCCAACGTATTTGCTTTTTGTTTAGTGTTTGATGAAGCACAGATTCACTAATTATATAAAACTTAATTTGGTATTTATGGAGTTATTTTTAAATACTTCATTCAAGATAATGCAAGTAGTTAAGCATACAAAATACTCATGTTCAATTTTTATTCGAAACTTGATTTAGCAAGGATTTTTCGATGTGAATGAAAACATGAAAACAAAATTGCTTAATTGAAGATATCCCGCTATAATATTTAAAATAAAATCAAAATTGCTTGATAAAAGAAATAACACTTAACATGGCTCAATTTATCATTTGTCTTAACTTTTCCTGACTTAGGTGAACAGGTAAAACTTCTGAGTAACATATTAAGTCAAGTTTAGGGTAAAAGTACTTTCGTATATGACCTAACCTATATTTTATTTTAAATTTTTTTATTTTTGAACTATTTCAATTTTTGTATCGATATATATAAACTGGGCGTATTTTAAATATTTAAAGTTTGATTTATTTGAACAGATGAGTTTGTTTTTAATAAAATTGTTTACAAGTTACTACAAATAATTTAAAAGCAAATAAAGAATTAAATAAAAAACTTTAAAATCTGTTTTGTTTTACTGTTAAAACTTAAAACAAAATCAAAAAATGTGATTGACAACATTTTAATTATTTTTGTTTGTTTAAATCATTTATTAAATATCTTATCATGTATAAAAATGAGTCTGTTTTTGATTAACAATAAAGTCAAGCTTAAGTTTTCTTAAAATTACTTTTAAACAAAAAAACTGAAACTTATTGTTCTAATTAAGGAAAATAAGCATATTTGTCTAAATTAAAATTGACTTATTTGAATAAATTGTTTTTTATTACTTGAAACAATGAATTTTAGTATTTACAAAAAAAAACTTAAATATAACAAATAAAGGTCAAAATAAAATAAAGTTTTTTTTCTTTAGCTCGTATTAGAACAGGGGTCGGCAAACTGCGGCCCGCGGGCCAAATGCGGCCCGCGAAGGGTAAATCTGCGGCCCGCGAGCACGTTTTTCTTTTGAATGGAATGCGGCCCGCGGAGGAAAATTTTATGGCCCGCGAGCATGTAAATGTGGCCCGCTGGACAAAGAAAAAATTTAGTTAAATTTTTTTTTTTGTTTAATTTTATTAATTTCGTTTTAAATCTCTGTTTAACATTTTAAAACAATTAAAAAATTTTACAGTATCAGCTTAAAAATGTGAAAAAAGACAGATTAGCATTCTACTAGGTTTTTTTCTTAGTTTCAGCATAGCTTTCTTCTTACAACAGCAAGTTTAGGTATTTTTTAGATATTTTATATACCAAAATTTTTTTATAGATGTTTTATTACTAAAAGTTATATTTGATAAGTGTTGTGTGCACAAAAACATTTAAAATAACATATTAGTAAAAAAAATGTTTATTTTGATTTTGACACATTTTGATTTATTATAAGTTTTTTTAGCACTTTAAATTAATTCCTATGCACACAAATGTACAAAGATGCTTATATTTTAATCGGCATACTGACAATTCCCACCCGCGATCATTTCCTAAACGATCAAATTCCACTTGCGCACAATTCCCACTCGAAAATGTTTTTAACTTTTTTTAATTTTTTCCTTATTTTCTAATATGTTTTTTTTATTTATTGTTAATTTATGTTTTACTATCAGTGTTACCCAACCCTTACCCTTGGTTGGAAGGCGGTTCTCGGATTTGATGGGGTGGGATTTGATCGTGGGTGGGAAGTGATCGCGGGTTGGAAATGAGCGTTTCCCATTTAAAACCAAAGTTTATTTAATACTTAAATTAGATTAAGTTTAGTTTATTCATGATTTTCTAAAATTATTGTTTATACATGTAGTATCTAGGTGTGTAAAAACATATTCAAAAAAATACATGATAAAAATTATTTTTTTTTTTGATAGGTATACATTTTCATTTTTGAAACAATGTTTTTTGACAAATTAAGTTAATTTTTATGCACTAGTATACACAGTTACTTTTTTTTTTAACAACTTATTTAATACAAACTAAACTTAGGGGTGGTAAGTTTAATAAGTTTGTACATTTTCAATCGAATTAGTTCAAATTGAAGCAAATAAACAACTAAAAATTGCTACACACTTAAATTATGAGTTTCTGTAGATTCAAATCTCAAGTCAGTTTAGTCGTTTTTTCAGTTCTTAGTTTGGAAAATTTTTTATATAACAAAAGATTAGGCTAGTTTTTGGTCAAGTAGGCTGGCTTTTTTGCTTTATGAGTGGCAAATTAAACTTATGATGTATGTTTCGTTCAACTTACAGTGTTGGTTTGAATTATAATATAAGTTAAACTTTAAGTCTTGCAGCTGATAAAATTTGAAGTATTATTTATATTAATTGTATACATGTAGGTGTGAACAATTAGTGTTGCTAAAAAACTTGAACACCGGAAAAGCTTGGAATTTAAAAATATATGCTAAAAAATTCTGGAAAAACCTTGAATTTGAGAATTTTTGAGAAAACCTGTAATTTAAACAATTTTTACGTGTAAAGTAATGAAACTTCGATTTGACACAAATAAATTACTATATAATTTTTTAAACACATTAAAAATAGCTTAAAAGTATTTATTTAGTATTGCTATATTACTCAAGACAGTTTTTTATAAGATTTAGTTTAATTTTATACCAAAAAATGAAGCAGAAAATTATACTTTGAAAAACTTTATGTAAGTGCATTGCATCTTTGCTTTTAAAATGCCATTACCAATTGTTGTGCTTTGCATCGGAACTAAACCTAGAAACTCTTCTTAAAAATCAAAGTCAATAAAAATGCCTCTAATAAAAACTCTCAGATGAGCAATATTTGTTGTACCAGTGCTCTCATCTTAACAGATTGATTAAAGTTCTAATTTGATTTATGCTACTTTATAACCTTCAGAGATTTAATAAACACGACTTCTTGTTGTCATTGAAGAAATAAACAAAAATGTTTTACTACCGCCTACATAAATTCCATTAAAAAAAAATTACTTCTAAACGGTATTATTTTTTAAGTAATTATTTTTGCTATCTTATAACTTGCCTTAACAGTTTTTTTCTGATCAGTCTGTAGTTTCTGAAGATAATTATTTGCTTTGTTAAAACTGACTAAAGCTATTTGTTTTTTTTTTGTTTCTCGCAAAAACTCCTAACTAACGTTTTTTAATTTTTATAGCTCGTCCTATACTTCACATTTACTCTTAAAATACAACATCTTTATTGCAGAAAAAGAATTGCTATATTGTTCAATAAAAAGTTAAGTTTTTCTACTTTATTAATGGCTTAATAAATTTTTAAATTTTGTTAAAAATGTTTAAGAAACGTAATTGTCCTTTCAAGCTGAATTATGATATTATTTTTGCTATTTATTTAATTCACTGTTAATAAACTTCGTTTTTTTTTTGTGAATTTAATTTAAAAAGGGTTGCCAAACATACAGTCTAGTTTATTTTTTTTTTAATTTAAACTGGGTTAAACCTGTATAAGACATTAAAAAAAACTCAGGTAAACGTTTATTTCAAACACTTTAAATAAATCTTTGAATTCTCAGAACAATTTTTTGACTGTAGTGTAGTTTACTAATTGTAATTTTTCCGGTCTACTTATACATAGTGTACTTTTTATACTGATGATATTTTAGTTAGGTATCAGGCATGGTAAAATTTTAAAACCACTAATTACAGCTGTTTTTATCGCTATAGTAACTAGAAAGCTAAAGTAACAAAATATAGCTAATTTTCTTCTCTTACATTTACATTGGATAACATTTCATAAGTTAATCTTTATTACTTTTGTTAATACAAACTTACTATAGTGTTAAATTACTAAAGTTTTAATTTATAATGTACTAAAACAATTTTAACACGTTGATTGTAAAACTAAAACAGTTTATAACAATATTTTTACATACTACCTTATTTTTTTTTTTCAAAAACAAAAAATAAAGTTCTTCTTAAATTATTTTTAGCTTAAAGTTTGAAAAATAAAACAGAAAAAAAAAAAATTTTGAATATAAAATATTCTTCATTTGTAACTTAATCTTTTATTCAACATTACTATTAATTAACTTTTTTTTGTATAAGTCAATTATAAAGTTAAATACATAAATTCTTCAAAGTACATTAGACTTAAATGTTTTAGTATCTTTATTAATCAATAAAAGTTAGAAACAACATTTTGAGAGAAATACTTTAGTGTTATATTTACAGTATATAAAAATAAGTTTTGTTTTGTGCATGCTTTGTCCACAGATGAGATTTGTAAATTATAGGCTGAATTGCTCTAAAGAAATAACTTTATAGTTTTGATTTGAGGCTACAAAATAAATCAAAGGTTTAAATAATGAAACTAGAAAGGTTTTAGTTTAAATTAATTTTGATATCCTCAGTATTAGAAAACCTATCTTAAGAATATAAACTATCTATTATAACTATTTTAAAAGATTGTATACAATTGAGATTAAAAAATCCTACTGTCGAGGATTTTTAATAGTCATATATTTAATTTGCGACGCTTGTTACCATGTCTGTTAGGTATATAAGCTTGATTAATTGCAAGTTTTTGCACTTTTTTTAAATCGAAACCATGTTAAAAGCTATTTAATTACTCATAAGGTACTTTATTAGAGTAATCGAGCATTAATTTTGTTAAAAAAGTACATAGTTTATTAAGACTTAAGTATATTAGTCAATGTAAATTTTACTCCAATAAATATTTATAATTAACATAGGCATTCTATGTGTAGCTAAATATCATTAAAATCAGTAAAGTGAATAAAAGTAAAAGTTTCTTTAATGTGACTAAAACTAATATCAAAAGATTGTTAAAATTTCACTAAAACTAAAACTGCGGCCCGCGAAGATTTTGGAAACTTGAAATTTGGCCCGCGAGCACCAACTGCCTGCCGACCCCTGTATTAGAACTTTAAACAGTAAAAAGTGATTAATAGCGTTTTAATTTTTTACATCTTTTAACACAATTTATCTTAGCTAAGTTTGACTCATATTTACAAACGAATCTAATTTTAAACAAAAGTTGTTTTGTTTTATAGCTTTAGCTTGTTTTGCGTTAAAGCTAGTAATAAATTAACTTATGTACCTTAAAGTTGATTTATTTTGATAATTATTTTGTTTAAAACTAAAACTAAAATTATATAAACATCAATTAACAACATTCCAAAAACATTTAATGTCTGTAGTTATAAGTAAAAAAAATATTTATTTTTACCATAATATCAATATCATGACAACAAAGAACCAAAGATAATGATTAGATATTGTTTGTAAAATCATGTCCATTGTAATATAACCTCTTTTTTGTACAAACAAAGTTTTATTTTACTTATCTTAAAGTTCATGTGTTTTAATTGAAAGTTAAATCTAAGTAAAAATTGAATACTTCATTCATTAAAACTTTAATATAACTTTAAGCTCTTATTGTGTTTTTAAATATAAAAAACTTAACTAAGTAAATAATATAAAGCTGGATAAATATTTAAATTTTGCCTAATATAATTACGTTGTAAATACAATATAGTTTGGTAATTAAATTAAATTGAATAATATAGGTAGCTGAGCGAACTTGATTTATTTCCAACATAATATTTACGTTGAAAATTTCAAAGAATAAAAAGAAGAGATTAAATACTGCTTATGAAGTTTCTGTCCTTTGTACTATTATCATCCCTTTTACAAACAAAGAGATCAAGTATTATCAAGAAAGCAAATTTCGAGTTATTGAGTGACTCATATTTAGAGTGTCCCCTTTTCGTAGAAATTATTCGGAATAAAACGTAAAACTCTTTAATCTATTGTCAGTATGTTTAAATATGTATGATATTCAATTATTTTAGATGTTCTGTGTTGAACATAGTTGTTTTATTTTCACAGCTTTTGAAAAAACTTTTAGAAGGTTAATTCAGTTTGTGTCACGTAATTATATTTAACCTGTTTTCAATTGTTTAGTCTAAAGTTGATAATCTTTGCTACTTTAATTTTGTACTTAGTGTACTTAAAAGAACCAAAAACAAATTTAATATGTTTGAAAAATTAATGTTAGGTAATAACAAAATACTTAGTTTAAAACTTACTTTATTTTGAAAAAAATTTCAAATTTATATTTTATTAAGCAAAACTAATAACAATTTTAAACTTATTAGTTTTATATGTAGATTTATTTTTGTTTGTAAATGCTTAACAATTTTATTTTTAACGTTTTCAAGTTAATTAATAAGCCGTTATATCTAAACTATTTATTGCAAAATTTTATTTTTACAAAGTTTACTAACTGAAAAACAATTATTGAAAACTACAAACAATCAAATAACTTTTAAGATTACCGTGTGAGATTGTTTTTATGTTTGAAAAAACTTTAAACTTTTACAACTTTTAATGCTTAAAAAGGCCTCATAAAGCCATTTAGTGTTAAACTGTTTACTGGCATTTACTTTGCAAATCTTTTAAGGTTAGTTAGCTCATAAATACTCTATTACCATAAGTGAAGGTCAAAATCAAGTACAATACTATAAAACTAGTTATTTCGAAATCTAGATACAACTGGGCAGCTAGTATATTTTATACCATGAATTTTACCACCTTCATAAGAAATATGGTCATTATCTCATTTTCTGTTTAAAATACTATAAATTGACAGGGTATTACTTGTTGTGCGATTTTCAGATTATGAAATTTACTTGAGGGGAAAAGACTTTAACTTTTATAATTTCACAAAATTTGAGCATTACTAACTCAGTATAGTTTTTTTTTGTACTCTATCAACTTTTTTGTCACTCGGTCGATAATATTTTTAAGTGTGAAAATAAACACATTTGAATTACACCTAATGAACCAATTGCTTGACATTTTTGAATATTAAGCTAGAAACTCACAAAAACAATTTTTAATTTGTTGAGTAACTAAAATATACATAACAAAATGAATTATCTATATATCAGTAGATTTAGTTATGCTGAACATTAGTTTAAGTGGCTCACTTATATATATCAGTTTATTTGAGTAACTTTAAAATATTCATATTTACTAAATTAATAAGTTTAAAGCTCCTTTGAACTTTTTTTGGAATAAAGAATGCTAAAGTTCTAAACATTAAGAACCATTAATTTATGTACACATTAAAGTTATTTGCTATTTTTCAAAACCAATGCAATGTAGAGTTTATACTTATTTATGATGTAGTTTTTAAGTTTATATGTTTTTATATCGCATTTTATATTTTACGCATGAGTGACAAATGTAGCAATAATAATTTGTATGAGTATTAATGTTGTTTATTTAGTCGTCGGTTGATTTTTTTTAATTACTGTTTAGAAAAAATTCTTCTAGTTTTTATTTCAAATAAAATAACGTTTTGCATAATATCAATTTTTTTTAATGATAGTTTAAAGTATGCATCAAAGTTTTTTCTCAGTCATTGCTTTAGTTGAACATTCCTAAAAAGACGAAAAAGTAAAAAACAATTTCACACCAAAGTGTTTCTAATTGTAGTGATTTATAACATTTTAGACGGTTAGGCTAATTTACTAAAGGTAATTATATATTAAAGTACCTTAAATATGTTTGATTTGAGTTTTTATTTTCTTAACTAAAATGGACATTTTTGAACCCAACAAAAGTATTTTGAACCAAATTGAACCTTGTTTTTATCTTGTAAGTATTTTCACGCAAATAGATGTTTTTAAAATTTCAATTACCGTGTTGTTTTGAAATGTGTTAAACAATTCTATTAACAATTGAGTTTTTAAAAAGTTTTCTATAATTTTAATTTTGTAATTTTCATTCCTACTGATACGAAATTTAATGAATAGCTAAAAAACAACATAATAAACCTATGTTTTCAAAGTGCAACATATTAAGCTATAACTACATCAAACATTTTAAAACTTATTATATATAGTTGCAGATGCTATGTGAAGCACAAATAATAAATTCCAAACTTTTTTTGCGGAAAAAACTCTTTGAAAATTCATCGGCTAATAAGCAAAAATTTTCACGTCACAAATAAAAAACACATCAAAGCGAAGTATTCCTTATTATGACGTAATAATGCATATAATTAAACCACCGAGTAAACAAGTCAAATTATTTGTTGGAATTTTAATGCCTTACAAAGCTTGTCACAGTAAACAAACAAAGCAATAAAGATCGAATTAAAATGTAAAATTTTTGTTTAAATACGCTGGATTAGTTTAACTGCATGAAAAATTGTTATTCATGTTAGTTTATTGAAAAGTGAATATTAAATAATAGCTTATTTTACTCGATAATTTTATTTAGATTAATATATAAGTGTAAATTACCTGTTAAACATTTATTTAAAAGCTTTTAATATAAAATAATTTTTGAAACTAATTATAATTACCACTGGCAATGATAATTTTCTTACTTTTTTTAAATTAAAAAAAAATCGTAAAGGTCGAACCAAATAAGGTTTAAATGTTTATTACACTTTCAATAAACTTGAAAAAAGATCAAAATTATACCAACGTCGTGTTGTCTAGCAACATTGTTTTGTTGCTAGGTAACTGCAGATAATGACGTATCAACAGCTGTTTATTTGAACGTTTTTATAAAAGCTTGTTTTGATTTGTTCATGGTGTATTTTGATAATCAATCATTTAAACTTTTTGATGTCCGTATTTTAGAATTTGTTTTCTTTTTCTTTGATCTAAAAACAAATGTTTTTTTTTTTAATTTGTATCTTTGTAACCTTAAATAACAATGTTAGCAATGCAATCAAAGTTTACAGTTAAATAACAAATAAAGATAAAAACAAAAACATAACTTTGTTGTCTGATTATTTTACGAAATCAAATTTAACTCGGTAAGTTTTTTCAACTTGTAATGAAACAACTAGTTGTTATTTGGTAAAAGCAGTTCATTAAAAAAAAACACTAAAAGATTTTGTCCTAGCACCTGGTGTATGTAGAAATATTTCGGTTATCGAGTAATTCACCATTTAGATACAGTTAAACGTCATTTTCCAGGACAAAAAACTAACTTTAGTAAAGTTTGAACAAAAAATAAACAAAATAACTCAAACATTTTAAAAGAACTCACTAATATAAGCTCTTTAACGAACATATTTTTTGTTGAGTAAGACTCTATGTAGGCTTGCTAGAGTTTACATATAAATACTTGATCATCATACAGTAGTATTATTATCTAAATAAAACACAATATATTTTTAAGTTACAACTACATATGAAATGTTTTGTGTTAAACTTAAAACCCAGCTAAATTTTTCAAATTATGAAAATATTTGGTATTTGAAACATTTTTGTAGGATGTAATTCAAAAAAAAAAAAAAAGAAAACAAAGTAAAATAAATCATATAAGACAAGACTAAAGTTTTGATAATGTTTAACAACTTTAGTTGTCATTTTGATTAAAAAAATTAGATTGATTGTATTACAATTACAACAGTTCAAGCCTAGAATAACAGTATAATTTGATTGTGGTATTTTTAATAGTAATTTAATCTAAATTTATATTTTTTGAAAATTGTAACTAAGAGTTAAATAAGATTAATCATGAGTTACTTCATAAAAGTAGTAGTTGTAGTAAAACTACTTAATTAGTTCTTTAATACAAGACTCAATTACTTTTCATATTTGTTTTAGTAGTTTAGTTTTAGTACACATTTTAATAATATTTGTTTTTAAGAATGTTAGGTATACAAAATATCTAGGCAGATTTAGTCTAAATTTTATTACTATTTTATCATAATTTGTTTATAAAACAACAAAAGACCAAGTTAAGTAACTTAGTAGCTTAGTAACAAAGCTCACACATACTAAAAAGTATACTTACGATATTGAACTAAATTAAACATATGCATAGTACTAGAAATTTATAAACAAATTTTAATACATTTACAAAAGAAAACAAAAAAGTAATAAAGAGATCTTTGGTAAGACTACTGTCAAATGAGTTTTTGTAATTATAACTGAAATAATTAATTAATTTTATATTTGCTTATAACCTACAAAATATATATCAGATTTATCTTAAGCTAGTTTCTTTGTATAACTAAATTAAAAAAATGTTTTTACACTTAGATAAAATTGTTAGCTGAAAATAATTACCAGTACAATTTATATACATGTATTTCACCAAACTGAATATAGTTAAATTACAGTAATTTATAACAAACCAACAGTGGTAAAACTTTACTCAAAAATGACAATTTTAAATGTTTAAATACCTATTAAGTAAAGAATAATTTCAGTCAGGCTAAACTTAATGTATTACTTAAAAAAAATAAGTTTTATTCGTATTTTAATACTTAAGTGGAAGATAAGTATTTAACTTATAAGCAATATAAGTTTTAAAATATTAGTCACAATACGCTGATAACAATTTAAACGTTAAAGTTTTTATAAAAATTTTAGTGATGTAGATATTTTCAAACAACTTACTGTACAAAGTCTAATGTGTTATAAAAATAATTATAAGAAATTGTTAACTTAAACTATTTAAAGATTACATAATAGATAATAAGCTTTATCTAAAATTAACTAATATTTACAATTTAGTTTATTTTAAACTTCATATGTTATTTCTTTTTAACAAATTTGTAAAATTTCTCTAGTTTAAAATGTCAATTTGCAAAATATGTTATCAGGATATTATCTAAATCAAACTTGTTAGTAAAATATCTAATCATCAACGTAAACCTAGAAATGCATTATAAATTAATTTGGATTTTAATCGAATAACAATCTGGTTAATACATTTTGATTGACATTATTACGTCACAATAGTCAAACATCGGAAGTCAGTTATCTGTTACATTTTATTCAGCTTCCTAAATGATAATAAATGTTATCTATTTGATTAAAAAATTTTGAAATATGTTTATTTTTTACAACTGTTCAATTAATTTTTTAGACAACTTAGCAAACAAAATTTAAAAGTTTATTACATTTTGTATGCCAAGTCGTCTAGTATTTGCTTATTCGGCACGAACTTCGTTTTTTTATTTACTTAGGTTCGTCATTTGTTACAGTCATAATTTTTATGTATATTGAAATCTTACTTTTAACAGTGTGATATTTTTGTTAAGTTATCATGTATATGATTTTGGTAGACTTTTATGTTAGTCAATCATAATTTTTATCATAAAATTACCGTTAAAAAGTATTACTTTGATGTGGTTGTTATTAATTGAGCTTTAATTTTTTTTTTTAATAAAATTCCATGATTTAAAAGTTCAATGTAGTTTTAAACTTCAACACATTTTTTGAGTTGTAAAATATTTAAAAATTTTCAGTTTAACTAAAAGAATCACAAAGTTTTATCAAATTTGTAAGCATAATTTTAGTGTAAGTTTGAGTAGATAAAAGGACTTATTAAAAATTATCTAATAATTATTTTTGTTAAACTTTTTTTTTATATTGTTTGAAGTTTTGTATTTATAAAATATGACTCGCATTTCTGTTGTAGTAGTTTGAAAAATGCTAACGAAGCTTATAAAACTGTAACCAAGATTATACTGTCTATTATCAGCATCTAGCGGAACATTTTTCTGTAAAATCTAACAAAATCACAATAACCAGTTTACAGGTTTTAGTAATAAAAAAGTTCTGTCATCAAAATATGTTGTTAGTTACTTTGTACATAAGTAAAAGATTGTTAGGGATAACTTTAAAAATTACTGTTGTAGCTGAAACAGTATAGACTTAAATTATACATGTATTATTGTTTTGATGTTTTTCTAGTTTTAAAAAAAATTAAAAGTTTGAAAATTAATAAAATTTTGACGTTTATACTTACCATTTTTTTAGTTAAAATTGATTTACATAAACTATATTCAAAGTTGACCTATATTCCAAGTTTTTTAACTTTTTTACTTTTAACAATTTTGATAACTTGTAAGTGCAAAATAAAGTGTTTAGTTTTTTAAACTGTTCAAAACTTTATAAATGATGTCAAACTATTTGAAAACACTAAGTAGTATGTTTTTCACAAAATATTTCCACTCATTAATTTAAAATGTTAATAAAACATATATGTTTTTTGAACAATAAATATTTACTTATGTTTTAACAACTACAAAAAATATTTTTATATTAAAGTTAATGTATAACTGATTACGATTTAGAAAGTGATTAAATGGTTTTAAAGATATATTTTTTCGAATTCTCAACAATACCGTAAACAAAATTTTAAACTATAAGAAACTTCTTTTATTTTATAAAAGTTTTCGAACAAAAAATTGCATAAATTGAGTTAAAAAGTAGCATGTAATAGTCAGCTATTCTATTTTAAATTTTCATTAAAAATAACTTTTAAGTATGTGATATATGATAAAAGGTTCTTTAACAAGCCTAATTGTATTTTATTTCGTTTTAAATGTCACGAAAGTATATGGTAATAGCAGCATTTATGCTAGCTTAAAGTGTATATTGGATTGAAAAAATGAAAAGAATTATTTTAGGTGTGACTAAAGCATTTTTTATATGCCATTTTTAAATAGATGATAATTTTGGCATCTACTTTTTTCATTTGATAGTACTTATAGTTGAAACTAAAGAACTCGATAAAGAAAACTTTTATAAAGCAAACTAGATGCTAAAAGCTTCTTAACCAATATTTATTGTATTTTATTTCGTTTTAAATGTCACGAAAATATAAGCTTGTTAGCCAAGTGCATCATTTGTGCTAGCTTTAAAGTTCGAATTGGATTATAAAAATGGATAGAATTACTTTAGGTGTGACAGAAGCAATTTATACATGTCATTTACAGCTCGAATAAGACTTTAAACACGTAATTAATTAATTTAATTTTACTTAATAGTCATTTTTAAATTTTGACAATAACTAGGTGAATAAAATAGCCGTGATTATAGCCGATTGCAATTTTAAATTAAATATTTTTAAATTAAACGCTCTAAACTAGTAAAAGGCTTTCTGCAGTATTTTTGGGAATAACAGTAAATTTTGTAAAATATATAAGTTGAATAATCAATCTCAAAATCTTGAAACTTGTTTTATCTGTAAATATATTGTATTTACTATTTAAATTAATTTAACTGAAAAAGTATTATATATAGAAAACTCAGTTAGTATAGAATTATTTATAAGAAAACTATAAAATCTAAAAAAAAATGAATACTTAAAGCTTAATATATAAATACAAACTCTGTCAGTTGTTTTTTCATTTCTTTTAATCGCATTTTAATGGTTTTTTATTTAGTTACACCAAAATTGTTATAGACCAGAAGTCGGCAGGCAGTTGGAGCTCACGGACCAAATTTCAGGTTTCAAAAATCTTCGTGGGCCGCAGCTTTAGTTTTAGTGAAATTAAATGATCTTTTGGTTTTAGTTTTAGTCATATTAAAAAAGTTTTACTTCTATTAAGTTTATAATTTAAAAACAAATTTTAGCTACACATAGAATTTTAGCTAAATTTTCTTTATATACCATACTGAAAAAAACTATTTTGATTTGTTTATTTATATTGTTTAAAATGTGTCTGTACAAACTTAGGTATTAAATATAGTAACAATATAAATAGAGCTTTATGATTAAACTACATTTAAACTAACTAACTGGTTTAGAGAAGTAATAAATAAAAAACTGGTTTAGAAAACAATCATCTTTGTACAATGGTGTGCATAGGAATAAATTTATTGTGCTAAGAAAAATTTTTTTAAATCAAAATGTGTCAAAACTACAACAAAATAAACCTTACTTTTTATAACAAATTATTTTAAATGTTTTTTGGTACACTCAAATATAACTTATAGTGATAAAACATCTATAAAATAAAATTAGATATAAACACATGTTAAACAAAACACTTAAATTGTAAAGCAATAACATTTTAGTTAATTACTGTGCATTAATTTTGTACAAAATGGAAACATCTGTATTTAGTGTATAATTTAAATAGGTATTTTGTAAATAGCTTATTAAATCCAATCATTTTTAACACTTTTTTTTTCAGAAAATAACTTGCTCTTGTAATAAGAAAGTTATTATGAAACTAAGAAAAAACACTGGTCGATTGTTAATATGTCTTTTTATTTTTTAACCAAAGCAGTAAAGTCTTTTAGTTTCTTTAAAATGTTTTACAGGGTCATAAAAGGGAAATAATTTATTTAAACCAAACTACTAAAAAAATTGACTTAAAATACGTTTGCTCAGCGGGCCACAATTGAATAGTTTTCTTTCGCGCATTAAATTCAAAAATAATGTGGAACGTAGATTTGCAGGTCGCAGTTTGACGGTGCATGATCACATTAATTCTTAACTTAAGTACTACAAAAGTGGTAAACATATAGTCAGTAAATTTTGCGGCTTAAGAATTTAAACAAATTTACGTATGTATTCACTGAGTTAGAAATACAGTGATTTTTTATGTTTGAAAAGTAAAATTAATTAATTAAGAGTATTTATTATTAACTAACGACATTGCTTATTAATCTAAATCAAAGTTTCCCTAGTTAGGCCATGAGTTCATAAATTGAAACTTACTTTAGATGTTCTGAGTTTAGAATTTATGATAACTAGCAAAAAAAAAAGTCTCTGGTATGTTTTTAATGGTAGTTTTTATAGAAATAATGTCAGAGAGGACTTTTTATTTATTGAAAAAAGGCCTTTTGTAAATTGGAAACGCTTTTCTATGAAGATAAAAATTAAATGATTAGTAATAAAATCGACAAATTTATAATAAGAATAAAAGTACATAACAATTTCATTAGTTCTACTCCGTTTGGTAATTAAATATTTAAACATTAATAAATGAAATATTTAGCAAACCTATATGATCTAAAGTTCCTAAAGAACTCAAACATAAATTATAACAAAAACATTATTTTTCTAAATGTTTATTACAAAAAAAGACGATTTATCACTAAACATAACTATCAGTTATCATCCTGTAGTTACGTAAAACACTTAATCATAAAACAATTAGATTTCAAGATTCATATTTTCAACATCTAATTCCTCCTCATCAGCAAGAAGAGAGCTCCACAATCCGGCTGTTTTCTTCTCAATATCCAACTAAAAATATGATAGTTTAGATTTGAAAGTAAACAAACTAAAAAAATCGGCAAAAAGTTATTTACGCATTGTGAAAAAACACTATAAATTTAAACACTTACATCGATAGCCCCTTTTTCGACCTTCCAAAAAGTATCCGAATCTTCATGTGAGTTTATCTTCTTCTTGAAGTCGGCATCAATAAATTTGACCATCGGCTGGGTCGCATCTTTATGTTGAATTTCAATTGTGAGGTGCTGATCGTCGTACTCAATACGAACTTGCTTGGCCTTCCTGATGTACGAGGGAAGATGGAACTTGACGGAAATTTCATCGGCGCTCTGAGACCACGTGTACTTTTCCCTCTGCGCTCCGTTGTGACTTTCCTGGTCCGCCTGAAAGTCCTCCTGCGTCATTTCGGAAATTCTCTCCTTTCTATTATCAGCCTCGAATTCTTCTTTTAAGACGAACGCGCTTTCTTTTTTGTTGTCTTGGTGTTTGTTAAAGCATTCTTCGACCATCTGCTTGGCTTTCCCGGGCAGCATACCGAACTGGTTGTCTTCTGAAATTTCCTGAAAGAAGCTGGTATCCGTGTTCAGATAATCGAACAATTCATCGAGAAACTTGTCAGGAGTACCCACTTGCTCCATGACGTCAGCAAGCAAAGCGTTGCAATCTTTTTCCATGCTCATTTTATGTGTTAGTGTAAATACTTTTAGTTGAGTCTAAAAAATTTATTTTGAAAGTTAGTTTTGTTTAATATAAACTTAATTATTAGAATAAAGTTAACATTTTTTTGCAGTTTTTCAAAATTAATGTTTTTTATACAATGAGAGAAGTAAAATACTTATTAATTGATTTTATCTATTTTAATTTCTGAACCTGTTTCAAATAATGTTTAACCAAGGAAATCGCAATTAAATTATATTTATTGCTCAATTGGCCTAAATCATTCAACCTTTCATCACACACTACTGCTATACTTCATAACTACCTATTTTGATTTATGTTCACTTGCCCTAGATCCCTGTTTATCTCTTACGATGTTAAATTAAAAATTAGAAGTAAAATATCATGCTAAAAAATTAAAACTAAACGTTTAAAAACTAGCCTCAGTTGTCCTGAGATCTTAATAAAATTAAAACCATCCTTGGTGTCTAAACTTTAAACAACTCTACTCCTGTTGTTGCTTCAAGCTCTACCAGCTAAAATGATTTTGTTCTAATGGCTTTAAACTTTTATATCCTATTGTTATTTCAATACTCAGTACTCAAACAATTATTGAAATACCACAAGCATTTAAAGTAAAAAGTTTTAGATTTTGATTGAACAAAATATATTTCTTTAGATATATTTTTTTGGTTGACTCCAAAAAATACTCCTGGATCTTAAAAATCATAGGCTAAGCTTTAGGTAAATTTATAAATAACACTAAAGTTAGGTTTATTCCTTCTTTGAATTAAATTGGTTTTATTAATTAGATTCCAAAAGTTTCCTAAAAAATGACTATCTTATTGATATAGTGAAAATTTAAGATTTTCTTCATTACATTGTTTAACTAAAAAGTTTGTGTCTATTGATCATTTATTGTTATACTAGTCTATGGTTCTTAAAAAAATTTTCTTACTATCATAAATGTGGCAACCTTGCTCAAATCTGTCTTGAATGACCTTAAACTGTCCTGGTCCTGAGTTATTCTTTTTTATCTTTATCATATTTTTTTTTCTTTTAATAGTTTTTTTAAGTTTTTGAAGAAACATAGCTAAAAACTTTAAAGCTATTGAAAATGGAATAATAATTTCTTATTCATGGTTTAGAAAATAGGACTAGGATTATTTTAAGTTCTCAAAATTACCCTAAATTTTGTAAATTTTTTTATAAAATATGATATAAGTGATTAACCCTAATTTTTTAATAACACCATACTGGCCTGAGTCATACTAAATAATATATAAAAAACTAGCCTGAATTACCGTGAAATCTTATAAAAACTTCAAACCATCTAAGTTAAAAAAACTCAATGTTCTTGATTCAAACTCTACCAGCTACAAATGTTATTATTCTAATGACCTTATAAATAATATCCTGTTCTAACTTAAATATTAACTCTTCAAAAAAAAAAATATATAACAAGCATTTAGTCTAAAGTAGTTGTAGTTTATAATTAAACAACTTATTTAAAGAGTATATTTTTAGACTTTTCTTATTATTTTTTTACAATGGTTAACTCCAGGAAAGATTCCTGAAAATCAACCTTAAAATCACAACCTTAGCTTTAGGTAAACTTGAAAAATAATACTAAAAGTTAGGTTTTATTTCTTCTTTTGAGTTAATGGGTTTTTTAAATCAGATTCCCAAGGTCTTAAGAGTTTCCTGAATATTTTGCCAATTTTAAGCCATCCTTTGTTTAAACTTACCATGTTTTCCAAAAAATAACTTAGATAGTACACATGTATACTTAATAATATCTATAACATCTTCATTCAAAGTGTATGTCCCTGATAATATAGTATAAGTTTGCTAGTTGTTTATATAAGGAGATTTAACTTTTAAAATAATTTTGATAGAGCCTTTACTAACAAGTTCTAATAAACTAAAACTTTTAAGCTGTTAATCCTAGCTCTGTTAAATACATAAATGTTTTAACACTTAAGTTTGCCAAAAAATTTTTGAGAAATTTCTTCCAGGTCCTCTAAATTTATCTCAGGTTAAGTTAAGCTAAGTTCAAGAAAAAACTGTGCAAAATAATATAACAATAATAAGAAAATGTTCTCAATCAACTTTAAACGTGTTTAAAATTTTTTTTTGTAGTGACAAATTTTTTTTATCTATATGGTAGATTTTTTTTTTGTCAAATTAAAATTTTTCTACTTAGTTTAGTAATAATAACTAAAATCCTGATTTTTCCAGGTTTTTAGTAATTTTTAATCATAACTCAAGGTATTTAAGTGTTTTCTTTCTACATTCTAGTTTATTTTCAAAAATTTCAAATTCCAGGTTTTTCCAGAATTCTTGATTTTTCTGCAACCCTGAATACTTTTTGGAGAACAGAAGGTATCATTTATTATTAATGGGTAAAGTTTAAAACATTTATCCAAACTTGTGAACTTTATATTTTTCTGTTTGTTTCTTTTATATTTATTCAAAAGGGGAAGAAAGGGAGAGAGTAAAAAGTTAATATTGTACCTAACCAGTACTGTAGTATTTAATGTATTCATTTAATACACAAGTAAAATTGTAGTAATAATGACAAAAGTCATCTTTAAATTTTTAAATATACAATTAAGTATTGTTTAAAACAAACTTTTTAGAAACCTGAACTATACTTATACTATACTTTTAAATATCTTAAAACTTGATTAGAAAAAGTTTTAAAAACATAAGTTTATTAACTTTGTATAATAAAAAAATAAAGTTTTTTAACAACTACGTTATAAGATTAGTATATTAAATATGTAACAACAGAGCTCAACAAAATCTAAAAAAAAAATTAAAATGATATTTTTAAAAAATCTTAAAACTATCCTTAATCCACTAAACCAATAATAAAATTTCAAGTTGTCTTCATAACTTTTTGCAATCCAGTTGATCTAATACTTTTCCAGCTACAAATGTTCTGTTATAAAAAAATCAAAATTATATATTTCATTCAATATTCAATATTCAAAATGTTAGTAAAACGCCATAATCGTAGATACATTTATACTTAAAAAACGCTTCCTTAATACCACAGTTGCCAAATTTCCATGAGAAGCTCACCACTTAGTTATTCGAGTGTTACATTTCTAGTTTAAAAAATAATTCATTATGATATAACGATTCAAAACTAACTTCAAAAACTTACAACAAAACTTTGAATAACATTATAAAAGATATCAAAGAATTAAAATTTAAACAATTTAATCTTATTAAATATGTATAAAACTAGCTTGATTTAAAAAAAACAAATTAAAACATTCCTAGTTTTTATAAAATAACTAAACTGGCCTGAAATATTTTTCAAATCTTCAAACTATACTGAAATTTTTAAATATTGTGAGTCAGCCTAAGATAAATAAATTTAAATTATTTTGAGTTATTTTGAGCTAACCTGAATCATTTTGATATTTTCAGAAGTTTTTAAACATTCTAAATTTCCTGTGTAATTTGAGTGCATGTCAGCCCTGTTTGATGTTATGATTAAAATTTTAATTTAATCTAAAATTTAGAAAAAATATTAATTGATTATAATTAAGCAGAATTCCTTTTGATTTTTAGCATGATATATTTATTTTTTTGATTTTTTTAAACTTTTGATCTTATAGTTTACAGTACCTAAGTTATTCAATTTCAACTACATCAAATTACTAAGCTGAAACTTGATAGTATTTTGTGAAATTTGATCTATTTAAAATTAAAATATAAAACTTTAAAACTGCCACTGTTAAGGTATTTGACTTTAAAGAAACTTTGGTTTCTATTAATAAACAATTTTATTAATTTGAAGGTATCTAAAGTATAAGTATTAGTTAGTATTTTTTTAAATTATTGTCTAACTAAAATATAAACAATTTTATAAATGTTAAAAAAATTTAACTAAATACTTTTATTATCTAAGTATGTTAAGTATGGATACTAAAATTATTGTTATTTTTTTTAATTCTAACTTAATTTAAATTTTATAGATAAATTTATTACACAGATACTAGAATAGTTAATTTTCTAATAAGTTAGTAACAGTTAAACAATATATCAATAAATTATTAGTCACTTTTATTAAAAAAAATTAAACTCGTAAAACCGTGATTCATTACTGACTTTAAAAAAAAATCTTATATAAATAAGTGATTAAACTTATAAACGGATGACATATTATTATTTAGAAAAATAAAAAGATATTTTGTGTTTTGATAAGTAAATAAGTACATTTTATTATTTGTCAACTTAGTAAACCTAGAATGTTAGTTAGTTTAATCTTTAATAAGACTTTTTTAACAATTCTTTAAACTTAATGTTTTGTTAAAACAACTAAAATTATTAAGCTTTCTGGTAGGATCTGGTACCATTGTTTAATTAATTAATTAAACACTTTGTCAAGAAATTTATCAGAAGTCTATAACATTAGCAAGCAAGTTACTACAAAATTTCTCATAGAAATTTTGTAAAAAGTATTAATTTAAAACATCACATTTGTATATTCTAGTGATTATTATTTATACTAACATATATTTAAAAAACATTTGAAACTAAATCGAGAAAGAAACCGATTTTACTATTATTCAAGCAAAAAGTGTTTTTTTATAACATTCCTAATTAAACTTCGATTTTTAAGATAACTGAGTAACCAGAGAGTTACTAGTTGTATAACATTGTATTTAAAAAAAAATATGTTTTTTTATAATGAATATTTCTTTTATACTAAAACTTATCTTTGTTTATAAACCGCCTTTATAAAATAACAAAGAAATTTTTGCTCATTAAACAAGTAAATCTTAATTATAGAAATTACCGATAAATTGAGTAAAGTCAAAGTTAAATGATCTATACTTATAAACACTATTTTTAGATTATTGTTTTTATAACAATTTTTAATGTTTCAGTTTTGAACAAATTTTCTATATCTCTAATTATAAGTTTTATATTTACCCTTTGTAGCTCGGTAAACTAAAATATTTTTAGTTTGAAACTTTCTATTAAATGTAAAATAATTTATATAAATTGATAACTTGTTTGTGTGGGAAAAAGTCGAAGTTAAAAGTTTTATTTAACAATATTAAATTAATATTAACCATATATTCTGACAGTTTTATATAAATCTTTTCAAGTACTTGTTTTGATTGACAGCATATATAAATCCCTAAACAATAATTTTGATGCTGATTCAGATTATCTATTCAATCTAAATACTTTTAATAAGACATATTTTAAAATTCAACAGTAAAGAAAACGAAATATCAAACTTTTAAGACTAAATACTGAGATTACACATCAACAAAGGGTGTTAAATAAACAACATAAAAAACATCAAAACAATCTATCTGGTTTCCTGTGCATTAAGTATGGGCTAAATACTCTTAAACTCTCTTTGTAAAATGACAGTACGTTCAGAGCAGACGTTTATTAGTACTACCGAGGTTTCACTGCTAAGCAGCTCTTCAGGTACAATAAACTATATTTGAAGAATTTTTTTTAAGCAACTTGAACTTTTGAAGTGTTTACCTTTTATACTCAAAGTTATAGAAACGTCTTTATAAAATTTAAACATACAAACTTCTATAACTGTAATAAAGAAAACAAGTTCAATAATAATTCTCTTTACGGATCAAAATATCAAAACACATGAAACGCTTACAAAAACCAAGTGAAATAGTTTAAAACAGTTATATGAGAAAGTTTTCAATTTTCACTTATAAGTGCTTTGCGGTATGAGAAAATTTGGTTTTAGTTATTTCGAACTCAAACATGTATAAAAAATGTTGAACAATTTTTTAAGTTTATACATTAGCCCTTAATTTTCTGAATGTTTACGGTTTTATTTACGCTTTAAATTGAAGCATTTATTTAAAATATCTTTATATATGTTTAAATTTGTTTAAAACATTTAAAGCTTCATTTTTAGATAACACGTAATTAATAAAAAATAATATGAATTTTTTAAGTAAGAATATGTATACCGATCTAAGATATAATTGAAAAGCAAGAAATATTATTATTAGGAAGGTATTTTAAATATCACAATACATTTATAAAGTTATTTGTAAAATTAATCAAAAAATTTTAAGTAACATACTTAATTAATATAGTGCAAAACCAAAGTAGAATTTAAAACTATTACTTAAAAACCTCACAATCATTTTTTAAACATACAAACCAATCGGACTAATATTTTAATCTAGCCATGGTCATTCAGCTATTTAGCTTTCAGTAGATAATGGTTCAAAATCTTGACAAAAACACTAAAAGAAGTAGAAGTTTTGCTTAAAATAAAGATACTTTTTGTTTGATTCTTTAATTTTAATATCCAGTTTAAGTTTAATAACCAAATAATGTTTAGGCTTAAAATTTTAATTCTTAAAGTTGTTTTATCTTATAGTTCCTAAGTACTACTTTTTTTGGTTTATAGTCCTTTTTTAGTAGCTAGTTATTAGTATAGTGACTTTTGTAGTTTTACATATTAAAATAAAATTTTATAACTTATTATATTTTTCCTTTGATCTAATACGAACAAATTAACTTTTGTTGTATGCCTTATAAAATACATTAAAGTAAATATAAAAGTAGTTGTTTTACATTTTATTACTTAGTAAAAAATTCAAGAAGTTTAAATAAGTAGATAAAAGCTTTTAAGCAGGCCTAGTAGCATTATATTTCATTTTAAATGTCATCAAGCTGAAAGTATGATCTTGTTGGCACTAAGCATCATTTAAGGTAGCTTAAGGTGTGTATTGGATTAAAAAAATGTTTAGGCGTGACAACAGACAATTTAAACCTGTCATTTTGAGCAAAACTAAATTAAATAGGATGTTTAAAGAATTTATATACAGCTTTCATCCACTTAATTTATTTTCAATACGTCTTTCATTTTTTAAAGTTAAATATCAATAAAATGTGTTTAATAAAGTTTACTTTGTCAAAATACTCAAAATGTACACTAATCTTAATAAAGTTTTATCACATAATTTTTTTTGTGATTATTTTGTAAGGAAAAGCCAAAGTCAAGATTTTGAATTAAAGCACAGAGCTAAAACACTTGACAATTTAAATAAACCTCCTAAAAATTTCATTTTATACTTAAGTAAGCGTTATTTACATTTTCAACTTGCTTGAAATATTAATATCCAACACCTTTAAGCTGCAATTTTTTTTTATCTTTTTATTAGATATTGCTTCTACTTAACTTATAAGCTTTAAAAAACAAGCAATGAACCTTAAAAATATTATTCAAATTTTTACACTAACATATAATTCTGTCATAAAGTATGTTTACCTAAAAACCTGGTAGTAAATAAAATACTAAATTTGTATTAGTATTGTTATCTAAAGTATGTAAAATAAAATATTTTTGGAAAAGTTTTCAAAAGTGGTTTTTTATCTGTTATAAGTTTTAGTTTTGGAAGTTTAAGTTCTTTCGGTACAGTTTCGATTTTTATATAAAAGTTTATTACAAAAACAAATATATATTTCGATAATATTCGATTAGCTCACTCTAAACATTATCAAAAATATGATATAACAAGTATTATCAATATTAGTGTTTATAGCAGGGTTTCCCAAACTCATTTACTAAATCGCCCCCTTTTCAGAAATTTGAAAAAAAATCGCCCCCCACGATTTTAAAAAGTAGTTTTTCTCTTGAGTACAAACTTTTGAGCCAAAAAAATTGTGTTCGAAATGTAATTTAGTCTGGTATTTCTTATACACGCACTTTTGGGCTGTGTTCAAAGTAGTTTACAGGGCTTGAGAAAATTAGTTACTGTTGTTTTACTTTAAGCCCAGTAAATTGTATCTAAATACTTAAATATTAAAAAGCCTTGGGTAATCAATAATCAATCCTGTTTAAATATGAATTGTTTTGAAAGTAATGTAAATTTTAGGGTCAAATGTAAAAGTGGTGGACAACTTTTGTAGTCAGCAATTCATTTTTACTAAAAAATCTTTTCTAGTTTGAACTCGTTAAAAAAAATGTAATTGCGGGCTGCATAATTTAAAAAAATAACATATAGAAAACTAAAAAGCTCGAGCATAATTGTAATAAAATTATTTACTATTATTGTGATCTAGGAAATACTACAGTAACTGAAAACCAAACTGAAAGTGTATTTCAAAATCATAAGCATCAAAAAACTAAATTTTGTTTATTTTGCACAAGTAGTTCAAGTTACTTGGGGGGTCGAAATTTGTATGGATCTGGACCGTAAGTTACCCATCTGAAATCTTAACTGAAACCTGACATTATAACTATCTCTCATTTAACGAATTTCGGACATTCAGAGTGAATACTAGGTAACTTATTTAAGCCGCACAAAATACTTAAATTATTTTATAAATAGGCATATTCTAAAATTAAATACCAGAGATTAAAAAACTATAAAAAAATGAACAGATTATTTTAAACATAATGAAATAGGTATTAAAATATTATTGCTGATCCAGTTTTAGGAAGTTTGACCGACTGGTTGATTATCTCACATGAAAAAAGGGGTTTATCAATAGCTTCTGTTTATGCAGTAAAATTATTAATTTCAATGCTGAGATATATTATAATCAAGTTAGTTGTAAAGTTAAAAATTTAATTCTAAACTTTTTAAACTATATGTTTTGTAGTAGAATACCATTAAATAGCATTTGACTTAAAATAACCTTTAGGAAATTAAACCTTAATTTTAACATTTTTTTTCTTCATTTGAATTCAAAAAAAAAATCAAATGTTTTACAGTAAATTCTTTGAACAGAAAGTAATCAAATAAAAAATTCCTTTAATTGTGTTAAAATTTTCTTTTGTAACTGTAACAGTCTTTTTGATTGCTTGTTTAATACTGTTAAATTTTATTTTTTCTCTAGTTATTAGCCTATAATAATTTACCAGAAGAAAATAGTGAAAAACTAAAAGCTAGTGTTGAATAATTATTAAAATAAACAACATATTCTAATTGCTAATATAGTAAAAAATAAGATAAAACAAAAAACAGTTGTATTAATAGTTTAAAATTATTTAATATTATAGATTTTCAAACAGTAATAAATCAAGTTAGAAAATAAATTTGAGTCTAATAATCTTTTAAATGAAAAATTTGAAATCATTTCAAATAGAGACATCAAATCTATACTCTTTTAAAACCAAAAATAATTTTTGAAATAAAAACTTTAATGGTTATCAAGGTTTTTTTTATTTATACAGATTAAACAAGTAATAAAAAAAATATGTCAAATAAATTTCTTTCAAACAAATACTTTAACCACTATGCTATAAAAACTTTTAGTGTAATGTAAATCGACAAATATAAACTACAAAATTAACCAGGTCAAAACAAAGCTATTAACATATTTAAAACATAAACATTTTTATAAATACAGTAGACTTTCTCTTCAATTCGCACTTTGAACAAAATAAAAAAGTTTAAACTCAAAAATTATTACCAGTTTTTTTACAAAATGATAAATTTAAATATGTTATATGCTATACCGTTATGAATAAACATAAAACAAACATTCATAAAAAAAAGATCTATACAAGTTATTAAATATTGTGTATTTTTTGTTTTATTAATACTTAGTTAGTAATAGACTTTATTTAAGTTAAATTTAAGAAAGTATAAGTTTGCAATTTTTTGGGTAAAAAGTGCGAACTCAAGAGGAAGTCTACCGTAATTAATATTTATTAGGCATTATGCAAACCTGTTATAGAGTAAATAACTTAAAAGAATTTTTAATATAAAAAGACTACTTAAATACAATACAAACCAGGTTAAACAAGAAGTATTTTAAAAGATCAATTAAATAAATAAAAACTTTCATAAAATAATGTCTGCTACTCAATTCTAATATAATGCGAAGGATGAGGTTCACGAATGCTTGCAAGTTTTTCTAATCTGATTCTAAATCAGTCAATAAAGCCTCAAGTCACCTCCTTTACAAATATCTAGATTAGATATTTTGCTCAAGATGTTGATAACTAAACTAAAAGCTTTCTCAACAACATAGCTAGAAAAAAAAATTAAACACAACAATCTAAATTCCTCTCAAATTATTGGATACTTTTGCCTTAGTTTTTGTTGAGTCTAAAAGCTTTCATTTTGTTCTTTGGAAAAAAATTACTTTTTGTTCAAGGTCAGTTTGTAAGTCGGAAAAGGTTTCCTGTGAGTCGTTTACTTTTAAAATATCTGCCACGAAGGGATCAATATTTTTATCTATATGATAGCTTTTTTGTGTCAAATCGAAATTTTACTACTTAATATGTTAAAATTGTTAAAATTCCAGATTAAAAAAAAAAAGTTTTCCTAAATTGTCAAATTCCAGGTTTTTCTAGGTAAGTTGGCAACCCTGTATAGTTTTATTTCTTATTCTAACTTAATGACTTTTAAAAAACAATCGGAAATATCATGAGGTGATAGTTAATTTAGAAAACATAGATTTTTACAAACCATTTATGATCCTAAATAACATATATGTAAGGTTAATAAATAGTGAAAAGAATTCCGATCGTCTATGATCTATGTAATTGTTAAATAAGAAAATATATAATTGAAAATATGTAACTAACTTGAAAGTAGGAGTCATAAATACTTGATTTTTTCTTTATATTTTACATAAACACAATAAACGTTTTTGTTTAAGTTTTACCACAGGGTCAAATATTTAATAGCAAGCTAAAATTATTAAAATAGCAAAATAAAAAGTAAAAATTTTATGACAACCCAAAATTTTAAAATCGCCCCCTTTTCGCCCCCTTACTAGTTATCGCCCACCCTTTCGCCCCCTTACTAATTATCGCCCCCCAAAATACTAAAATCGCCCCTAGGGGGGCGATATCGCCCACTTTGGGAAACCCTGGTTTATAGTTAATAGACTTTACTCATATTCGCAAAGGTTTGTAATATCATTATTAAGATGATAAGAAATTCTGAATTAAAAATATGTTAAAGACCACTAAACATTTTTGTAATTTTCAAAAGCTAGAAAAAATATCAACTTAATTAATTAAAAATCAATAATAGTGAAAAAAAAAATCTCATGTAATTCATCAGTGGAGGTATTACTTAATCAAACAGTTAAAATAATCAACACCAAAAAACTTTTTCACAGGTTAAGAAACAACTTGAACTAGAGTTATGAAACAAACTGCAAGTTGTTTCTGCAAAGATCCTTAACAGTTTTAAGTAAACTTCGTTTGAAAACTTATGCATTAACTTAACGTAAGGGTCAAGTTTTATTATTATATTTTTAAACACAAATTAAAAAGCTTAAAAAACTATCATGAATTGAAAAGTAAAGTATGAGAAACTTTTTTAATTTACATTTTCAAGTGTTATGTGGTTTGTGAAAATTTTTATTCGATATTTTTGAACTTAAAATTCTGTTTGAAACCAGATGTTATTTTCATTAAATCAAGTGATGTAAAAGTTTTTTTATTAATTTAACGAGCAAGTACTTTATTTAACTTTGATCTTATCTATAGCATGTTCTCATTATTTATTAAACTGTTGACAGTTTTAGAATAAGTTCTCAAGAATTTCTAGACTTAATAAAACTAAAACTTTCAAGTTAAAAACTTACTTTTAGCCAAATCTGTAAAACTATTCAAATTAAGCTATCATTACAAAATCGATTTGAAATAACAAAGCTTTTCAATAAACTAAAGTTATTGAGCTAAAAAAACGAATCGATGATAGAAATTTTCGTTCAAAGTTGAGTCAATAAATATCAACTTTTTAGAATAGTGTATTTTGGTTTTCTATGCCAAATATTAATAGTGTAAACAAAATTATCATTAAACTTATTTCAAAAAAACTGCGAAGTTTTTTGTTGCTTTTTTAAAACCACTAGCTTACTGTTAAATTTTAATTCCATGAGATTTTTATAATTCTAATTTAACGATCGTTAATAAGTAATTTTAGTGTTTATTTAGCTACTTATGAAAAATCTAGTTGTTATAGAAAAAGTATAAAGTATAAGTTTAAGTTAAAAAGTTGACTGTTAAGTATTTAAAAATACCTTGATTTTTTATAATGCCGCGTAAAAGTTTTTTTATTTAATGCCATATGTATGTTTAAAGTTTAATGTTAGATAAGAACATGATTTTTTTAACTTTTACTTTCAGTTAAAAGAATATTATTATCAGAGCAGTAAAACACTCATCTTATTTGTTTTAAAACTTCAAATATATAATGTTAAACTAATTTCATACAGTATTTTCCAAATATAAACTTTTAAACTTTCGATAAAATTGGATTAATTATGTTACAAATTATTATTGTTTAAAAATAGAAAATAGCTTTCCGTAATACAAAATAAAGTTAAGAATTGAAAGTGGTCGCTACTACAAACTTTAATGAATATAATGTTTTTAACGTTAGCAGTCGCATGTATGTATGTTTATATCGCATTTAAATAACAAAAACATGCTTTTATTTTTAACAAAGTTTAAACTTTGGTCTAAAGTTTATTTACCTTTATGTTAGATTGTTGGTTTTAAAAACACACTGTAATAATAAGCAAAAAAAATCAAAAGTATTAAAGATGAAATTTTTAAAACTGTTTAAACTCAAACTAAAATGAGGAGAAATTTTCCCTGCTTTAAGACAACCAATAGTCAGCAATGTTAGCTTTGAAACCTGGATAGTTTTTTGCATTCAATTAAATACTTCCATCATTTTTAGGTTATAACGAGCTATGTCTTTAGTTTAATGAAGTTAAAAAAATATATAAGAAAAGGGTACTGAACATTAAGAAAAACTAAATTACGACTATCATTGTGATTCACAAGATTCACAAAATATTTGGTTTTAGAACCTGGTACACGAAAAACCTTTCGATTATCGAGTCGCACACCACGGATACCTTTTAACGTCTTGTCCAGGACAATTGCAGAACTTCAATCCGTATTTTGGTAAAAAATTATTAACAAAGAATTTTAGTTGCCGCTGCAAAATTATAGTATGTGTGCCTTAGTGTAATAGAAATTTTTATATAAAGTTTTTTTTTGGTGTGTTTGTTCTTAATCTGCTTATTCTTAAAAAAATATTAAAATTAAACTTAAGGCTTACTTTGATATCAAGTTAAAAAAAGTGTAAAATACAGTTCTTTTTTTTAATTTTCAGAAGAAAAAAATTAAAAAAAATTAGTTATAGTCCTTGTATAAAATTTCAGACACATCTTTTAAACTAAATAAAGTTAGTTTTATATAGAATAGTTAACATCATATTAACATCATTTTAAAATAAGATATATATAAAATAATCTTAGGTTTTTTCCAGTAAATTCCAGTTAAGCTGTTTTATAAACCGGTGTTGTTAAAGCATCGTTAGCAGTTGCGCATTTAATTTTGTAATAGCTTTAGCCCCTTAAGTAGCAACAAATTTTAATACTTCACCAAATAATAAACGAGTTTATATTAGTACTATGCCATTTTATTGTTCAACTTGTTTTATAGATGTTTATATTTTAATATTGAAAATACGTGTTTGTATACAATTAAGCATATGTGAAAAATTATTTAAACTTTATAACCTCTTTGCTAATATATTTGTATTTTTTTTCCAATTATGCAAGAAATTTAACTAGCAACAGTTTTGAATACTTCAATATAGTTATTGAAAACTAACTGAAAATGTTGTGTTTTAATTTTTTTGAGTAGTAATTTGTTCGCTATATAGAAAAAAGCTTTTATGCAAAAATGAAGAGATTAATAGTAAATTGAACTTTTATTTTAGAACAAAATTTATACAACATAAATTTTAATATAACTGAAATAATTTAAACATTACAACTAATTTATTTAATTTTTAATTTTTTTGAGTGTATTATCTATATAGTTTCAATTACAGATTCTCTAATAGACTTTTGTTAAATATAAACTACTAAAATACTGATGAAATTAAACGTAAAAGTATTTCAGCGTATTACATTTTTACTTTCTTTCAAGAAGTTGTCACCTATCATTCAAGTATTCACATGTTTGATATTCGTAAGTTTATCTCCTTTTATAAGTTTATTTAAAGTCATATATATTTTTTTGGTTCTTATGTTACTAAATAAGTTTAAGTACATTTTTAAACACAAAACTAAGTTATTTTTCGTTTAGTTTTCTTTTCTTTCATTTCGTTTAATTAGTTGTTTTATTACTAAAGATTTAAACACCTAAAGGATAAAATTATGTATAATATCTCGTAAGAAACTTTGTAAGAAACTATTGACACATTTAAATTGTAAAAAAAAATTAAAAGTTATATCTATTTAAGTCACTACTGAAATCTGATTATTTGAACATATTCTCTAATGTTAATGATTTTGATAACAATTTATAAGCATGCGGTGTACGACTCGATAACCGAAAGGTTCCTTTGTACACCGGGTCATTAGACCAAACTTTTGAGCGTTTTTTTATCGTTCAACTATAAAAGTAAATCATAGAAAGTAAACTAAACTTTTGGTATTTCTTATGAGAAGTAATAGCATACTTAGTCGATTGATAACTAAAACTATTCAGTGCAACCTTAAACTTTTTTGTTTTAATTATTTAAGCATCTTTCTATTTTACGTTTAATACTTGGTTCTGTGACAGTTTTAGCATACAACCTTCGAATAACAAAAATAAGCTGTACATACTTTTAAACACAATAACATTTCAAACATTTGCTACAAGTAAACATTGAAAATTATATTTGAACTTTGTTATGCTTTGCTTAAGAAGAGCTAACTATAACTTTCATGAAAAACGTATAACTTGTAGTAATAACGAAAAAGTATTTAACTGATTGAACTTAAGTTGTTTATCCTAGCTATTTTAAGTTTGTAGGAATATAAAATCCGGTAATAATTGAACATTTGTACGAATCTCGACGTATTTAGAATTTTTTTCTTTTAAGATTTTTTTTCATTATAGTTAAAACATTGTTTAAAATATTGTATGGTACTTAATTATTTTTTTAATTGTAAGTTTAGTTTGTTTTAAAACAAATATTTTACTATTAAAATTCGTGGGCTTTATACCAAAGTTCAAAGTAGTTTTAGAATAAAAGCATGATTTGTTTTTTAAATGCGATATAAACGTGCATATAAACGACTGCTAACATTTATAATTAATTTTGTTAGTTTTTGTTTTGGTGATCAGTTTGAATTCTCTGTATTACTTGAAAAAAAAGAAAGTTATATTTTAGTCTAAACACTGTTTGTAAAACTTTAATTTAATAGAATAAAAACTAAAAGATTAAGTAAATACATAAGAAAATGCTACATGAATTTACAAGTTTTTTTTTGCCTTAGTTACAATAAAATAAATATTAAAGTTTAATGCTATATGCTGGTATAAATTCAGCAGATTTTATTTCAGATTTGAAAAAAGTATTCTAAAATATTATTTTATTTGACTGCATTTAAAAAACTAAGCATCAAAATATTAATTGAGCTGAAAGCTAGCTATTCTGACAAGAAAAATTGAGAAGTATTCTAAAGTAAATCTAATTTTTATATAAAGTCGTTCTAAATTGTTACCTATTTTAAGTAAAGTTAAATATAACAAATTACTATTTTTTTACTTTTTTTAGTACTTATATACTTTGACTTTTCTTATAAGTAGTAAAAAAATAATAACTTGATTTACACAACGATTGGTGTTTTCATTATTATTGTAGTTAAATCAAGTTGTTCAGCACTTATGTATTAAACTAGTATAATAAGTAAACCTCATTAACTTTTATGTTTATGTAAATAGTTTTTCTTTTTATCATTTCCTTCTTTACTGCTATATAAATTTTAAAAAAATTATGTTTGAACTCCTAAAAATATGATAAATTTATTGAAAAATATATAATACTTTTTTTACGTTTAAAACCTGTACACAACTCCTTTCTTTATAGAGATTTAATCAAGTTTTCTTAGAACTATTACTAAAACAGTATTTGTGGCTTACATATTTTTTGAGGCTATGTTAACAATAATTAAATTGAAGTTATCATTATTATTAATTCATTTAGTATTTAACCTCTTTGAGAAAAAGTGTTTAAAAAAAGTACAACAGTACTATATTTAATTTAATTACATTCAAGTTAATAGAGTTTTATAGTTTGATTTGCACTTCGATTTACTTTTCTAAACATAATTAAAACCGATAACTTAGTTATATATGAATCTAAACCAGTTTAGAAATAGCATTATTCCTCATCTAACTAAAAAATATCGAACTTAACACGTTGCAACAGTAAATAGTATAAACAACAATATGTTTCACAGAACTTTGCAAGTAATAAACAAATGTCTGAAGACCCTACCGAGGTTTCAGGTTCTGAAGAAGATATAAAGCAGCTCTTCAAAGATCTCAAAGACAGCAGAGTTCACAAATGTTGCCCAAAAGTGTTTGGGAGTCGCTTTGAGCGAAAAATCAAAAGAGAAGTTAAGACCCTTCAAAAGAAGCTGACTGTTGTGAGAAGGAAAAGAAGAGAGGTTGAAGAAAAGCTGGAGGCAAAAAAGAAAGAAGTCAAAGATTTGAAGGAGGAAGAACGTAGCTTGTATGACAGCAACCGAGAAGAATTAGAAGATTATTTTCTCGAATGGGAGCAGAACAAACTTGTAAAGAAAGAAGATGAATTACGAGCGTTACTAAATGATTCAATTGAATGTGCGAAACTTGAACTTAGAAAACGAAGAATGATGAAATCACTTTAAAACGATTCAATGAACGAAAAATAATTCTTTATATCTTTAATATTCTTTTAAATCAATTTAACACTTAAATCTTTATTTGAATGTAGATCATAATTTAGTTTTTAGTAAGTTTTTACACTGCATAAATAATAACTTATATAGTTTATTTTAAGAATTACTTTTGTTTTAATAGATTAAAGTAAACTTATTCATTTATTTTAAGCTTAAGTAAATTAGTTTTCAGTCTTTTTTTTATAAATGTAAAGTAAAAGTGAAGAAAATTCTACAGACTATTTTAGCAAGAAGTTTTTAATTTGATATAATAAGATAGAAAACACCAAAACATATTTTTATTGCATGTTTTACGAACGAACTTAAAAGCAAAAACAAAACTAGTTAATAGTAAAAAAATTGGGAAAAAATTGTGAAAAACATTAATTGCTTAAAGTTTAAAAACAAAACATTAAACTTGTTAGTCAAATACTCTGTAATAACAGTTTTTAAAAGACTATAGTGATTGAAATGTTAAATTGGTCATTGAATTTATTTCATTTGTTTTGAATTGATAGGCTTTAAAATATGTTTTTATATTTCAAAACTAACATTGTACAGTAAAGTACGGTTCAGCCCTACTTAAATCATTTTGAATTCAACTCTTTTCAACCTAGAATTAAATTTTATTTATATAATAAACTATAAAAGTATGTTTAAAGTTTTAATAGCTATGAGTAGTTACTAGTTAGTATAGAACCTTAAACTAGAAAAAAAAAGTTTTAATACTTGAAAAATTTAACTAAACTTATAAACTTTAGCGTAAACCTTGTTTATATTAAAATTGAAAAAAATACTTCTTTTAATATAAAACAAATAAACTTGAAACTGTGAATAAAATTTATAAATAATACGTAATAAATTATTTTGTATACATGGTTTATTACTTATTTATTCTATATACTTACTATACTACAAACGTGATATTAAGTTAAACAAAGCTTTTTTTAAAATTTCACATGTCATTTTTATCGAATAATTCTAACTTAAAACTAAATACTTTTATTAAAAAAGAAATTCTTTCATTAGACTATTAAAAAGAAAATTTAGTGTAAAAACTACGCTTTGTAGTTTAAAATGTTCCCTCTAGTTGTGTAAATTGTATGAATCTAATTAAAATTTGCTTGCTTTGTTTTCAACAAGAGTTGTGGAAAGTTTAACTGATGTTAAAGTTTTTACAATACCGTAGTTCGCGTGCCTACTAAAACATTCCTGTTACTTTGATTTAGGTTTTTATTAAAGCATCATTCGCAGTCTTGTTATTCTTTTTTTATTTTAGCAACTTAAGAAGCTACAAATATTCTTGTCATTTTCATGATATTTTTCGTAAAATAGTAAACCAATTTTTAATAGTAATCTGCTATTTTTATTTTTATAGCTTTTTGGTATATTTTTAAAATAATTGTTGTAAAAAGCTCTACGTAAAGAACCATATAAAGTTGATATCTCAAAGAGAATAGAAAATTACATTTTGAAATGTTTCTACACATCAATTTGTATTCTAAAAACTATCTGAAAAATTATCTTACAATTTTTTTCGTAAGTAATTTATTTGAGTTACATAACGATACTTTTATAAAAAATAAAGAAAAAACTAATTTGCACGTTTATTTCAAAGTTAAGTTTACTTTCCTTTTAGTATTATAATAATTTTAAGATTTCCCAAACCAAAGATTATCAAAGTATATCGTCTTAAATGTATGTATTGTAATTTTTTACATTGCTTTAGTTTAGAATAAACAATTAATGATTATCATAAAAAATAATTATATGTTGAGTTTTTCTTTAGAGTAATAAGTAGCGCATTTTGTTAAGTAAGCGAATGTAGTAAAATAAGAAGCAAAAACTTAATCGTTTTAATGCAGTATTTAAATTTTCTTAGTTTGGATTTTATTACTTTCAGGTGTCTAATAATTTTTTTACAACTTTAGCATATTACTTTATACTTTCAAAAGATAAATTATATACAACAGTTATATCATACAAACAGTAAAACCACTTAAATTATGCTTTATAGGGCTTCGTTTTACTAAAAACTTTTAAAATAACTTAAAACATACCTTAAAAGATTTTATTACTAATAAAATATTTTTTCCTTAAATTTAAAAGTTTTTTTACTAACATCTTTGCAGTTTAAAAAAACTATTAAAATTATAACAACAAATAACTTGTATGTATTGTATTATTATTAACAAAAAAAAAGTATATAGTGTTTAAACTTGTTAAATTTAAGTTAAGTTAATTTAATTTTTTTTTGCAATTATAATTTCAGTTTGTTGAAAAACAAACATTTTTATGTAAAAAGTTGTTACGTAAAGTTTGACCCAAAGTTCAAAGTATTTTGTAAATAAAAAACATGATTTTTTGTTTAAATGTGGTATAAACGTGCATATATAAGACTAATTACATCAAAAGTTATACTTTGTTGATTTTTGTTTTATTAAAAACTTTTCAGAATAAACGTAACTGTAGTTTTTTTGGAAATTTCTGTTTTGTTATAACAATTTTTGGCTACGATTTATTTAATCATTAACTTAATCTGACTATCTTTTCAAAAGTACAAAACAAAATTAAATTTAGTTTATTTTTTCAGAGTGTAGTTACAATACAGTAAACTTTGACGAAAAAAAGTATTTTATATTAGGCTAAAATATTTTTTAACACGATACTAGATATTTTAACATGCAGTTAAAAATTGTGAAGTTTAACAAATAATTTGTTTCGGAAAGTTTTAAATGCTTAAGTTATATAATTAATAAGACTTTTATACATATATATAGATAGTTAGAGTAAGCTACGGATTTGATCGTCTTAATAGCTCTAATAAATTTCAAATATTTGATATTTTTTCACTCAAATATATAGTTTCATTTTGTTAGTAAACTATATTTAATAAAGATCTTAATTATATATTTTATTTTATTTATTAGATTTTTTCTTTTAGTTCAAATTACATTGTAAGCTAATTTTTTTAAAGAAATTTTTGTAGTACTTAGACATTATCTAAATATTTTAAATGGTATTCTAAACATAATCCTAAACTAATAAAGATTGTTTTTTTATTTAAAGCGTAATTATTTTACGAAACTTAATAAGTTTTTTATTAATTTATATAATTTAGTCAAAGCTGAGAAAATTCATTGAAAATAAAAACACAATTTTTTTCTTTATAAACAGTACAAAACGTTTTTTTACACCTTTAATAAAGATAATAAAACTGTAACAGTATTTATGGTTTAACTAAATAACTATTAATAATACATTTTAAAAAGTCAAACAAACTTTTTTTTTTAGATTAACTTTTTTTTCAAAGTTTTAATATTGTTTTTTTTTTCGAAACTTTTTAAAAATTACATGTTAAAAAAGCATAATTTATTTTTTATCAGCTATTTTTAACTAACTTAAATCCTTAATTTAGTTTCCTTATAAAACTTGTTGGGTTTATAAATGCAACTTGTCTTAACTTGCTTAACTAAAAACGTAGCAAACAATTATTATATACATATAGAGCTTTCAGATTATATAGAGTTTTAAAGCAATAAAACAGAATAAAAAGATGTCAGATTCTGAAGAACAAGCTGAGATGCTGTACTCAAAAGAAGAAATTAAGCAACTCTTGAAAGATCTTGAACGTGACTTTAAATCTACGTTGTACAAAAGAATTCGGTTTTATTTAAACTTGCGCCGGCGTCCAAGTTCGAGGCTCGTCTGGGACAATATTCGGCGATACCAATACTGCTTAAGGAGAGAAGTAAAGAGAGGTAAAGAGCTAGATAGAAAATTGAAAGCTGCGAGAGAGAGAGGGGAGCCTGTAAGCGACCTTTTGTCGGAGAAGAAAAAAAATAGTTCTTCGGAACAAGGATACCGAGAAGAGATTTGTGATTTGGTTAGACATGGAAGGGAAGTACTCCAACGACGGGAAATTGAAAAATCTGCTTCAAACAAATAAGTGTTGTCAAATACAATGAAAAAAGTCTGTTCTGTGTTTCTAAGTGTTTATGTAGTCTATGTTTTTTTGTAAGCTAAAGTTTTTTAAATAAATGTAAAGCAATAAAGTATCAGCTTATATAACTTTAGTTGCAATAGCAGATTATGTATGATAGTTCTAAATGTTTTTATTTTCAACTTTTTTTATTAAAGATGTTTAACTATAACTATGTTTTAATAATTTGTTGTTCAAAATCCGAAAGATTTAATATTTACGCTCGATTTTGTTTGTTGTATGTAAATAAAAAAATAATTGTTAAATCTTTTCAAGTTTCAGCAGAAATAAAGTTACTAAACTTTAATTTATTTAAATACTTTAAAGCTTTAAGTATTTTAAATAAAAATTTTAGTTTTTATGCAAGCATGCTTTTCTAACAAAATTTACAAACAAATATTTATAAAAAATAGTTTAATATCTTAGTTTATATATTTATTAGTTGTAACAATTAGACTAGTTACTTAACATAATTACTCTACGCATAACTTTATTTATTTAATGTATTTAGTTATAAGCTTATATTAGTTAGTTCTTTTTTGAAATAAAATGATTCTAAAACAATAGAAGCAACTAATAATACAAATTGTCTCACTAAGAATGTAAATGCAATAAAACATGTGAACATGATTTATTTGAAAATTAAATAATTAAAATTTAAATTAACAAAAAATGATTATTATCAAAACATTTAAAAATATGTTTAAAGTATATAAACAAGTATTTTTTAAAGTACATTATTGGTAAGTGAGTAAGTCTTTTAATTTATAATCAAAAATTAAAACTAAACTCGAAAAGCTTTCATTTGCTTGGAAGTTATTGTCAAAACTAAGTGTAATATTCGTATTAATAGATTAAAGTTTAAAAAATACTAAATTTGTCAATGTACTTATTAATAACAGTTTTAGAAATTAATTTTTATTTAATTTATTTTTCATACAGTATAAATAGATTAAACGTTATTCCATTTTAAATACTTTAAATATTTTGAACTTAATTATTTTCTACCGAGAAATTTGTTTTAACTTTATGTTAAAACTAAAAAAATGATTTTATGGATTTTATTTACTAATAGTAATTAGTATAGAAAAATAAGCCAGAACAAAGTGTCTAATTTTTGACTTTTAAAACTAACCTGTAAATTTTAGTGCCAATAGTTTTTATAATATCAAAATAAAAACAACTTAGAATATTTTACTGCTGTTAAAATATTTAGTTTTCAAACTGAAATTAAATGTTAAAAACAAAATGAATTTTGTTCTTTGCATTTTGCTTTAAAACTTAGGTAATATGGAAACTTTTTTAAACTTTTTTAAAGCTTTTTCAACACATAAAAGTTGACAAGCAAAACAGATTGTTCAAAAGTTTACAATAAAAAGTATTAAGCTTAGAACTCATTAGTAACAAAAATTAACTACTAAAAACTTCTTAAAATATTAGTACATAAAATAAAAGAAAAACAGTACAGCTTTTCTTTATTTTATCTAAACATATTGCATTGTAAGCCCTTTTTAAAGCATCTTAAATTTCAACTTGAACTTCTTTCTTTAGTTTATTTTAGAAATTTTGGCTTACAAAAATAAATAGTTATAACAGTTTTTATCGTTTTTACTTTATCAAAAACTATTGTTTTTTTTTAAGAAGTAGAAACATTTTAACTAACTTATATTTAAAAAAAAATATTTTCTTTATTTATTTCATGTTTGTTGCCCACCAAGCTGCTAGTATCGCCTATTTTTGAAAACCATGGTTTCGATTGTAGGTTTACATTTTAAGGCACAAGTTTAAAGAACTAAACGTTAAAAATTTTTCTCAAAAAAATCCAAATTAATAAAGATTTTAAAAAGACAAACTTAACAGTTATCTTACAAATGTCAATAAAAACAAGGTGATTAATGCGAGCATAAAGTCTAGAAACACAATGTATTTTTTGTCATAGGTATTTATTATATATGTTCTATAACAGATAAGTAAAATTCAAGTATTTTCATATATGCTTTACTATAAAATAAGTATATTAGTAGCTTTTATTTAATACAAACAACTTTTTGAACAGTAGAAGCATAAAACTAATACAAGCTAAATTCTATTTTTAAAAAATAAAATCGGCAAAAAACTATAAATAATTAATAGCTACTTAAGCGGCTATAACTCGAAAACAATAAATTATAAAGATGATAAAGTTTTGTATAAAAATTTTAAGCGCAAAACATCAAAAATATTCAGGTAGACACGCGAAACGAACAACTGTGTTGTAAAACACTCTGACGTCATTAAATCTGCCACAACTCTACCGACAATGCAGAAGACAAATTGGAAAACTGTTTTTACAAAATGCACAACTAGAGAGAACGTCATTTTTGCAACTAAGGAACACAACTACTAATACCATTGCATCAAAACCGATATAAAACACTGAAAAAAATTATCAACTTAATTGAGCTAAAATTTTTACTATAGTAAAACAAGTAATTTCTGAAGAATTAAAATTATAATTTTATGATAGAATAAAAACTATTTAAATAGCTATGAGTATTTCTTTAAAAAATATAATAGTACAAGTTTAGTTTACTGATAAAAACATTATAACTTTTTCAGTAATTATTATTTCAGCAAAAGTTCTTCAAGTGTTTTTTCATATGAAATAAAACCTTATAAGTTTCATAGATTAAAAAAATATATCACAAATAAGAATTCATTTTTTTGTTTTTGCCTATTAAGTAGTTATTTTCCACTACCTATCGATAAAATCGCCAAATACATGTTAAACATGGTTAGATTTTTAAGCTACACATTGGGCTAGGAACTAAATGTAGTGAAGAACATTAGAAAAAAAAAAGATTTGAAAATTAGTAGGCAGAAAGCCAGTATGTTAGTGAATTTAAAGCTTGAAACCAAGTTATTAAATTTCGTTCATAAGTGAAGTTGTGCGACTTGGTGCAATAGACAATTTGCATAGGTCAAGCTATTGTGCCTTTAGAGATTAAAAATCATCACTCAAAGATGAAATAAAAAAAAATGTTTCAACTTTTAATCAATACCTTAGAATGGATTTTTTTTAATTTGCTAGAAAATTTTGACTAAAAAATTCACCATCCAAAACTGTTATTCATAAGATTTTTTTTTGTTTTTATGTTAGTCAAGTAAAACTGAAAAATAAGGTACTTTCTAATCAAGCTATAGATAGTAAAATTGTCTTGGACACGGCGTTAAAAGATAGCCTTGGTGTGCGACTCGATACCGAAAGGTTCTTCGTGCACACACCTCAAGGACAAAACATTTTGAGTGTCATTTTTTGTTCAATTAACTATACATACTTATATTTTAAAAATTCTTAGGTTCTTAAAATTTTATTCTTAGAATTTTAAAATTTTAAAAAGGATTTTAGAAATGTTTCCGAAAAACATTATTTTAATCGTTTATAAACAGTTTTTAAACATGCCCTTCTAAAATAAACTAAAGTATTTATATTTTTATAGTTCTTTTGATTAGTTGTCAAGAAAAAAATTCTTTTTTATCATCAAAACTTCATATTTAGCATTTACAAACTGTGACAACATAAAAGTTCTTAAAATTAAAGTTGTATTATCATTATATCAGAGTTTAACTAAAACATATTTTTGTTATAATATGTTAAACAGCCTGAAAAACTAAGAAATTAATGTTAAATGTTTGATAATTTCATTAAAAAGTTTTTTTTTTATATTGGTTTAAAATACTCAGCTGGTATAATTGTTTAAAAACTTAAAAAATACTTATATAGATATAAAATCATAAAAACATTACATTAAAAGCATGATATTAATCTACGTCTAATTGAAAAAAACAAACAGAAATTTTAAATTAAAAAAATAATAATTGTCAGATATGGCTTAACAAATACTAAATACGAAATGAATATATTTGAATGATTTTGAATGACTAAAAAGTAATATTTTATTTTTAACTGTTCAAATTTACACATCGATAACATATTTTTTTAGAACTAAATTTAAATGAAAAGCTATTTTTGACAAGAGAAACAAAAATGTAAACGCTCAATGGTCAATTAATATGGTCAATTGATTGGTGTGGAGACCTTTCGGTCACCATTTTTTATGCCATTACCTTGTTTTATTTTAAATTAGATAGTAATAAAAATAAATTTTCGAAGAATCTAGTATTTATATCTTCAAACAAAACATGTAATAACCTAGTTTAAAATCAGTATGTACTCTTTTTTCAGCCCACTACTGCAATTAATGACCATGGAAGCAACTGTAGTTTACCATTCACTGTGTCCTCCATTAGTTTTTAAAACTTTATAATCATTTATATTCATGCTTTTTTGTTACCCTTGCTACAACAGCAGCTACAAAGAAATACAGAAGAAGTAAAGATACTAATGTCAGTATAAACAAGATGTTTAGTACAAACATAGAACATGTTAAGTTTTACGTTCAGTCTATTCTTACTGGGACTGTTACTTACAAAGTAGAATAAAACGTTTAATTATAGTTTTACTGATTTATATTTGTTGCTTTATGATTTAAATAATGTTTCACAATACGTTAGTCAGTGCCTCTACGTTTTTAAGGTTTTTAAGGTTTTAGTCTGTGCTAATGTATTTGTTACAGCTTTTCATTTTTTTTGATATTTAGTCACTGAGTTGTTACAGAAAACAAACAGTTTTTCATGGAGGGACTGGCTGTTACTTACAAAATTTAATAAAATATTCTTAATAACAATCTTTTAAACTACTTTTATATATAAAAGAGAAGGACTTATTTTAAAAATAATAATCAAACAAAACGCTGAACAACATAAAACATAAACTTACTACATAAAGACATTTCAACATAAACTTTATACGAAAACAAAAATATAATTGGCATTAAACACAACAGATAATAACTAATCAAATTAAAATGAGAATTTACGCCGCTAACGGTTCAGACACAAGCGTTCCTACTTAAGGGTTGGCTTGATCACGCCTCACAATTCGGTAAACGTAGAAAGGAGCCCACGCTGCGGCCAATAGCCAACCGAACCACGTCTCGTACACATTAGGCTGTTACGTCATATACGTCATATTACGTCATATACGTCACATTAGGCTGGACGTAGTCGCACGTCGATATTTTCGTTCTCACTTTTCTATCTCCGTCACGAACCAAAAGAACGTTGGTGCATTTCAAACTCTCACAAGCGTCACATGTATCATCTGAAAAAATAAATGCTTATTTTTAAAATGGGAGCGGATTTGATGCCGTCAAAATAGATATGCTTGTCTAGAAATACCTATTGAAGAATTTTATTAAAACTAAAAAATAATTTTTTATTGGAAAAATTGATAAAAACTGTATATATAATTAACCTGTTAAGTGAAATAAGACTTCAACTTGTTTTTGAATTGTGTTTGACCATTGTTATTGACACCTGCACAAATTTTCCCATCTTCAACTTTATTTTTGTCATTACATTGACCTGTATAAAGCGGTAATTGATTATAATTTTTATTATTAGAATTAGCTGTATAAAATAGTAACTGCTTAATCTAAAACCTATTTTTATCATTAGAATTACTTGTACAAAATAGCAACTGCTTAATTTAAAAACTACTTTTATCATTAAAATTACCTGTATAAAATAGTAACTGCTGAGTTATTTTTATCATTAATATTACCTGTATTAAATGTTTAATAAATATTATTTTTATCATTACATTACAATATTTACCTTTATAAAATAGTTTTATTTCAAAATATCTTTTATCTTTAAAACTATCTATACAAAATAGTGACTTATAATTTGAAATTTTAATGGAAGTTCGATTGTTGCAGAAATAAGTTTATTTCTAGTAGACTTAAGTTTATAAAACTTTTCGTAAAATAATTTAGCAACTAATTTAATAATGTTTAAGCGAAATAATGAGAACTATCACTAACTCTTTTCAGCAAAAGTGTAGCTGGTATTAATGACTCCTGGGTCAATATGATTTTGTTTCGCTTGGTGTAAGCAAGTGGATACACCAGTAATCACAATACCAGAATCTAGCATGAGCTTCATATCGTCACAGTTGTATTCTGAAAGTGAAAATTAATAAAAGTATAAGTATGTGTTAAATTTACAGTAAACTTATTTAAGCTGTTTCATAAGATACATCATAGTCTTGGTTATTTATTTTTAGATACTAAAATGAGTAAACTAGTTTAAACACTAAGTTTGATCACATACTCTTTGTGACTTTTTCTAGCATTCTTGCTGATTGTATGACTCTTCCGTGAACTACGATGCACTTTTTCTTACTCTCTGGTTTTAACTTACACCAGGCTGTAGAAAAAAGAGTTTTAGGTTAATGTTTTTACAACGAAAACCAGTGAAACGTAAATCAAGCTAACTAAAGGCTTTAACAGTTAAAACTTTAGCAAAAGTTTGTTATTAAATCTTTAAGTACTTCTGAATTTTTATCGGAATTTTAACACTTTTATCTTACATTTATCGATAACTTCTATTCTTATGAAGTTTATGTTTATTTCGTCTTCTTCTAGACAGGCAGTGATGTAAGCTAAAATAATAAGTAGTTTTATCCTTATTCATATAGTAAATTTGAGTACCTTTAGCTAGTTTTTAAATCAGTAAACACTTACTAAAGTAAAGTTTCATACAGTTTGAGTATGTAAAAGTATCGTTTTTTTGTAAATTCTACATACATTTGAGAATAAAATTTTAAGCTTATTTTTTAAAGTTATGTTGTTAAGATAAAAATTTAATGAACATTGAAATAAAGATTTCAATAAAAATTGTCTTAAAATGATTTGTTTACTTTGTGTTTTTGAATAAATTATTTAATGAAATACTTTTCAAAACTTTAACACACAAAAACTAATATTATCATCAACAGTTGGTTTAATATCAAGATTATTTGTTACAGCTGTAAAATTACTAGCAGAAGGATTTACTAAATTACTAGTCACATAAGGAGTTGTAGAATTAAAATCATTACTTTGAGATGTTTCTGCATCAGATCTGTTCGTAACAGGGAGTGTAGGACTTGCAGGATCTGTAGTCGAACTTTCAGGATTTGTAGCAGAGGTTGTGTAACTTTCAGGATTTATAGCAGAACTTTCATGATTTGAGTTATAAGTGGTATTACTAACTGGAGCTCCAAAAATACTAATCATCAGTAAGTAGAATGCAACAAGAAATAACAAGAACTTCATTTTGATACTTTTACAGCACTGTAACTAAAATTAAAATTTATATTTTACAAAAAACTTCAATAAACATTTAACCTACTATAAAACCGCTAAGCAGACATTGCTATTGGAATTAGTTACAATATTATTATTTCTATTATTAAGTTAAATCACATCTTAGTACATTGTTTTTAATTAAAAGTAATGTCAGAGGAAAACAGCTATAATGTGTATATTCATTTCATTTCATATATAACGTTATGTAATTAAAGTTAAGTTATTAAACTACTGAGATTTAAATCTTCTATAACAACTAACATATATCAGGAAACTTTCACCCTATATATTCATATTTTGACTAAGTTATAATTCAAAGTTTTTACACTAGTAAACAATTATTTTGCTAACTTAGTTTTGATTACAACTAAATTGTACTTTTAGGTTGCATAACATTTTTTGTAAACTAAGTTCTGTTTAGTAGAAAGTTCATGATAACTGCTATCAATTTTTAAATAAAATTTTTGCAAAGAAATATGATTTAAAAAGCTTAAATGTTAGCCCTTGTTTGTTTATAGTAAAATACAATGTATGTTTAGCGAAAACCAAACTGCTATTACTATTTATTAGTTTAAAACATAGAACATTTATTTTATAAACTCTTCTTAAAAATAATATTAATGTCTACTTCTAATTTTTTTTTTACGATGTGAACCATCTTCATTTAAAGTTTAAACACTTTTTCTGATCGTCAAATAAAACTTAAACCTGTGTTGGCTTTTTATATATATAGCTGTTTAAAAGCATTAACAAGAGATTAATAGTTTTATCTTCAAAATATTCGGATTAAGTGAAACTAGTAAAAAAAAAACAACAAAAATAATTACTGAACCAATACCAAACAATAGTAATAACATAGACATGTCTTTTGTTCAACATAGCTGTAATTTATTAAATTAATATATTAGTTATGAATAGCAAAACTAGACATTTAAGTTAACAAACTGTATAGTTGTTTAACACTTAAATTAGTTTCTTTTTCTAGTAATTCTTTTCTATATAAAAAATAGCAAAGTCTTTCTTTTCTACATTTTCAAACTAAAATAACTTTACAACTTTATTTCAATAGATTCTTATCACCTATATGTAACTAAACTATGCTGATTAATGTAGTTGCAATTACACAAATAAGGGTTGTACTTTTATTTTAATTTAATGTTCAAATAAAGTGTAACACATTTTACCATAAAATGTTGTAATGGTTAGAGCTAATATTTGTTTTCCATTTAGTTACAAATGTGTTATTAAATACAAAGTTAAGCTATTTCTAATTTCAGAGAAAATTTAAAAACTAATCTACCAGTGCAGCTGTACTTATTACATTCACGTATTTCAATTTTGATTATAATACTCATTGAAAAGAGGTTACACAGGTTTTAGCATTAGGCTTTTGTTATTTTGATATAATTCTACTAGTTTTTAATTTTTTTAAATTATTTAAATCTTGGAATCTGCAACAATAAGTTCATTACAATATGTTATCCACACAGATTGTTTTTGGAGTTATTATTTGTTCTCTTAAACAAAGGGTTGATCATACTAATTCGGTCATCGGACCACAAGCTTTCGGTAGACTGAGACCGCTTTCGTCCTTTAGGACTCATCAGTCAGTCACAACTGAATAACTTGGAGTCGTCAATCTACAAACGGCTTTCACATGAATGCACTTTAACAACATATTTTTCGAAAAACTTAAAACATTTCAAGTAAAGTAGTTTAGAAAATTTATAGTTTACCTATATGTGAACGTAGTTTTATAACAAAACTCGGAAGTATAATTATTTAAAACTTTATTACACAGACGTCAATTTAGTTGTAATAAGAAGTGTAATTAATAGTTTACAAGCTACTTTGCTTTAATATCTTAACATTTTGTTCTTAATTTAGATTACCTATTTTGTTTAAAGCTTAAGAAAACTATTTTTCGTTTCATTTTAAATTATATAAGTGTTAAACTAAATAAAAATCTACAACGATTTTACTGAGTAGTATTTAACTTAGCAACAAAAAATATATAACACTATAAAACAATTTATCACAAAACAAATAGAGCTTTAAAACATTTCTCAAATATGTATTCGAAGTTCGAACCATTAAAAGCATATAAAATGCTAAAAGTTTTAAAAAAGAATTTCTACAAAGTTTCTTATAGTTTTATTTTATAATTCAAACCTAAAGTGATAAACTATTTGCTTTAATATTTACCAATTCAATGTTTTGTATAAGTAATTTTCTAAGTCTTAAGTTATTACACTAAAAAAGTTGTAAACGTGTTTTATTAGTTATAGCTTCGTAGTCTTAAAGTTTGTTTCTGTATCGTGAAATTGAATAGACACAGCAGACTAAGGGTGAATTATTGTTTAATATTTTCTTTCTTGTTAAATTATGTTTTAATAACGTGCCAAAACCAAAGCTTTACAATGTAATGTTTAATTAAACTAGATTAATAATATGAAAATAAATTTATAATTTTAATAACTTTTAGGACTTTGGAACATAAATAACAATAACTTTGTCAAGTTTAAAATTTAGAATTAATAAATAAAAACTTTTTATTTTTACAACTAACCTACTAAACTTTGGCGTAAACACTTTTCATGTTTTCAATAAAAAAACAGAAGATTTTTTTTGTTAAAAGGACGAACTTTAAACGGAGAGTATAAGTTTAAAACTAGTAAACAAATATTGTTGTATAAATGTAAATCTTAAGTCATTGTTTACATATTATGTATAGTATATGTATAAAAAGAAAATGTCTTTGATCTAATTGAAGTTTACGATTTGAAAACATCAGATCATCTTTTTATTAAAATTTAAAAACTTAATGAAAAACTATGCTTTCTAGTTCATGTATGTTCGGAAATATTAAAGTTTTAGGTTTATCAGTTTTAACAAATGTTTGCTATGATAGGTTAAAAAAAAATCAACAAATTACTACTTAAAAATATGACAAGTTGAAAATAATTTATAAACCGTAAATATTTAAGTTTTTTTTTTCAATTCAGTAAGCATCAAAACTTTTATTATTATTTACAAATTAAATCGGAAAAATATCAGGATTTTTCAAACTAATTGACAAAACTACCCACTTATAAAGTTAAAAACTAAAAGTTGCTTCTATAATTAATTGTATATGAAGCTAATTATCTAATAAGTAAAGAAGAATACGACTCTTTTAGAAACTTAAACCTACCATATTTCAAAACATAGACAGTTTCAAATAGTTTTAAGTTACTATATTGATACTTGTTTAAGTCGCTGTAATTTATTAAGATAGAACAGCGAAACATAATTGAATTAAAATTTACTGTTGAAAAGAAACCTATATATTTGTTATTAAATGTTTTCAGCACCAAAGAATGTTTTCTTATACTTAGTTGTATTAGACATAAACAGCCATTGTAAGGGACAGTTTCAACAGCTAATAACAATAACTTAATAAACATTAGAACAATAATTTAATAATTTAGCTGAGCTTTTAGTTTTAATTATACATATTTTAAATTCCTAAATAAATTTAAAATAAAAATCTCTATAAATCATCTAAAAAGGAGCCAGATAAGGCAATATGAACTGAATCACTGTTATTGAAAGCAACCAGACCAACTTTTTAATCAAGTAGTTTAGGTATAAGATATTAATTATTAATAAATCCTTAAACAAAAGTAAATAAGCGAGTAGCAATAATTACTTATGACTTTATGACAATGAAGCTTTAATCCTATAAATAACAGTACAATAAAAATAGCTTAGTGCTAATAAAAGCTAGTTTATTTTTTTGCGAATAGAATCATTAAATAAAATTATGTTAACATGTAGCTTGTTAAATATCAAAAGCTAAAATAAATTTCAAAGCTGCTAATGATGCTATAACAAAATTCTTAGCCCGAAACTGTAGAAATATTCTAGTTCTTACATTAATTATTCTGTTTAGCATTACTCTCTACATCTACCAACATTTTGCCAAAACTATAAGTGAGTTTGAAAATAAATTTAACAAATAACACAATAAGGTAGAATACTCCAAAAATAAAAGTCATAAGAAGGCTAGCTGGGTCATCTCGGGATAAAAACTCGAACTTGGGATGAAGCAACAAGAATTTGCTCTGAGGATTTCTGTAGAGCTCCAAAAGAAGGTCTTTTTTTCCATTGACCGGCTTTAAAACGGGTTGAAAACTAAACATGATCTGTAAATAATTTGCCATATTAATATTTTATTTTTACAAAATAAATAAAACAATTTTATAAGATTAGAGAACAGTTTAAACCTTCATATAGAGTTACAGAAAAAGTATATATAAAATAAATTATTAATATATTCCATCCAGGGTTGCCACACGGTTTTTCAAAATATTTTCCAGATTTTTTATATTTCCCCCAGGTTTTAAAAAGTACTTTTTTTTTGGTCTACTTTTACTTTTAAAGTTAAGTTTAAAGTAAATAACTGTTTTTAATAGTATAAAAAAATTGAAAAGATTCTGTAAAGCTACTTTTATTAAAAAAAATTGACAATGACAAAAAGTTTCTGCTATATGGTAGATTTTAAGAGTCCATCAAGTTTTTCTACTTAACATGTAAAAATTGATTAATCAAAAAAACATTTTTAAAGTAGCTTTACAGTATCTTTTTGGAGGTTTTATACTATTTAACACAGTTTCTTACCTTAAACTTAACTTTAAACTAAAAATAGACCCAAAAATGTGTACTAATAGAAATTTGGAAAACCTTGAACATTTTTTGAAAAACGAGTGGCAACTCTGAGTTATCGCATCAATGTCAGGATTGTAATAAAACTTGGTAGTGCAAAAAATTTGATAATTAAAGAAAAAAAATAACTTGATATCAAAAAAATAAATGTAGTTAAATGCAACTTAGATTAAACTATGAAAATATATTATAAACAACTTATATTTTTCTTTAAATTAGAACTTAGTTTTTTTAAATGCATTTCATGTGACCTCACAGCATTTTCAAAACAGTGTTGTACTATTAACATTATCCTGAAATAAATTGTATTAAAATCCTGAAACATATTAGAAAATCTGGAAAAACCTGTGTCAACCCTATAAGGTATTCAAATACAAAGTTTTATGAGGAAATTCTTTTAATAACATATTCAATTGTTCACATTATAGAAGATATCCGCACATTTTTAGGCTCAATATTTTTTTTATTAATTATTTTTTGATTTATCATGTTTTAATCATAATATGCAGGGTTGCCACTAGGTCAGGAAAAGTCATAAAAAACTGAAAACTATAAAAAATGTCAGGAAAAAATTAGTTTTTTGAAAAAAATTAGGAAAAGTCAGGAAATTTGACAAAACTAAAATAAAAAGTCAGATTCTGTTAGTTTAAATTTACAAAAGTGTTTGTTTCCCAAAGCCTACAAATGGTAAAAGTAAACTAAAAATTCTTTTAGTCAGACTAAAATTGCAAAACTTTCCCAGGAAATTACAAAATTATATGATTTCCAATGCCTTCATCTGGTATGAATTAATATAATATCCTTTATAAAACTGAAAAATTTTTCTATTTACATATTTACCAATTACCCTACTTGAACAAGCAGTTTTTGTAAGCTGTTTAATATTGGTGATCACCAATAGTTTGGAAAAAAAAAATATTTTTTAAATTTAAACTAACAAAATCTTTTTTTTTTTAGTTTTGATAAGTTTCCTGACTTTTTTTTCAAAAACCCTCATTTTTCCCTGACATTTGTTATATTTTTCAGTTTTCCTGACCTTTGGCAACCCTGCATATTATGATGAAAACATGATGAATTAAAAATAGTTATTAATAAAAATATGATGCTTAAAAATCTGCAAAAATTTGATATAATGTGAACAACTAAAAATGTTATTAGAAGAATTCCCTCATAAAACTTTATATTTGAATAGCTTATAGGGTTGACACAGGTTTTCTAGGTTTTCTAATATATTTCAGGATTTTGAAGGTATTGTAAATTTACATGAAATTTGTTTAAAAAAATAAATTGTAATTTGAAGAAAAAATATAAGTTATTTATGATAGATTTTTCTTGTTTAATCTAAGTCTCATTTAACTATATTTATTATTTTGATTTCAAGCTATTTTTTTGCTTTAATTGTCAAATTTTCTGAATTACCAAGTTTTATTACAACCCTGACATAGATGTGATAACTCAGAGTTGCCACTCGTTTTTTCAAAAAATGTTCAAGGTTTTCCAAATTTCTATTAGTACACATTTTTGGGTCTCTTTTCAATTTAAAGTTAAGTTTAAGGTAAAAAACTTTTATAGTATAAAACTATTAATAAGATACTGCAAAGCTACTTTTAAAATACTTTAGTACAAAAAATTTTTGATGATGACAAATTTTTTTTTATTTATATGACAGATTTTTTGATTCAAGTTAAAATTTTACACCTGAACATGTCACAATTAATTTTGGGTTTTCCATATTTTTTTAGTGTTTTTTGTTCAAAATTCTAGGTATTTCCAGATTGTTTTCAAAGTTTATCAAATTCCAGGTTTTTCCAGGTTTTTACTGCCTTAACTGTCAATTACCAGATTTTTCCAAGTAAATTGGCAACCCCTTAACTTGATGAAAACATTCATTTAGTTTATATTGTAACATAAAAAATAAACTGCTATTATTTGAACTGTTGAAAATAAACATAAATCATAAAAGAAAAAGTTTAAGATAACTTAAAGAACATTTAAAAATTTGAGTAATAAAAAGCTGCTTCTTATAATACTGCTAGATTTATTTAACCTAGTGAATCACATTTTCTTTTACTAACTGTCATTATTTTGCACAATTTGGCCTTAATAGAGTTTTTTTATGATTTTTTTTACTTTATGAGTTTAAGTTCATAGTTCATAAAATTCATAAAAAACCCAATTAAGGACAAATTGTACAAAATATTGACAGTTAGTAAAAGAAAAATTTTATCCGTTTTTACACATATTATTAAGAAGATTTATTAAAATAAAATTTTATTGTTTTTTTTTTACTGAAACTCATAAAATAGAAAAATTTATAAAAAACCCAATTTTTTCAAAAGGGCCCCACCACAAAAATAAACGAAACCCCAATCCAATGGATTTTTTTTTAATTTTAGACGAAGAACCGCTCTCGAGATATAAAAAAAAATCAAATAAGCTATTAAGATTAGGAAAATAATTAGATCCAATGTTTGGACATTTAAAAAAAGTTATTCAAGCTAACTTTACACTCGTAACTTATTGACATTTAAAAGTTTACATACTTGCTGAGTCAGCAAAAAGGGGAATTCCGGTGAACAAACAATCGGACCGGTTAAGACTTATAAAAACTTAGATGCTTTTCTGTGTATCAAGCTGCAAGCTATGAATTTAAACCTATACGCTAATAATATAATAAATGCAAATAGATATTTTTTAATATAAATTCAATTGTTTAAAAAGGTATAAGATTTATCGTTAATTATACAATTATTACGGCTAAAATGAAACGTAAACTTTTATTTTTAAGAATTTATTGAAATTAACTTTATTTAAAGTTGTTTATGTAAAGTATGTAAAGTAAAATATTAAAAGTATAAATATTAAGTATATTTTTAATATTTTAACAATTTTACAAATATTTATCTTTAAAATATTTTGCTTTAAACGAAATTCAAGTTTGTTAACGTCAATATCTTTTTTTGGTAAAAAATTAAGAATTAAATCATAAAGTTTGTCCATTAATTCAATCATAATATTAAAATTTAACTTGCTTTGTTTTTAAGTAAAAATTTGTTTGTATATAATTGTTTAAATGCTATTTTCCATGAATGTTACATATTTTTTTAGAATTTTTACTTAAGCTCTGACGAGGTCTTTGACTGAAACTTAGTTTGTAGAATAAGTATTGAAAGAATAAATTCATAAAGTTTGCTTTAAACTATTATCGCTGATATAAAACTAAGTTTTATGCTGCTACTGTTCAAACATTTTTGGTATATATTGAAAGCTACTAGTATAATTATTTAATACTAAAGTATGTATAAAAATACTAAAATTTTACTTATCTGTTTTAGAACATATACAATGAGTACTTATTATACTCTTAAAGAATATGAATAAAAAATGTTTCTAAAATTTGTGTTCATACTAATCACCCTGTTTGTATTGACCTTTGTAAGATAAGTATAAGGTTTGCCTTTTTAAAACGTTGATCAATTTGTTTTTATAGCGAACGATTTATTTATTTACTTCTTTAAACTTGTGCCTTAAAATGTAAACCTACAATCGATAACATGGTTTTCAAAAAATGGGCGATACTAAATATTTTATAACAGTTTTTTTGTTTTTTTAAGTTAATCATGTTTACATGTTTTTATTGTATTTACCTATTTATGTATTAATTGCTGCTATGGTTTTAGAATCGTTTCAATTTAAAAAAGAACTAATTAATATAAGCTTAAAATTAGTAGATTAACTAAATAAATAACGTAAAGCGTAGAGTAATTAAGTTAAGTAACTAGTCTAATTGTTACAACTATTTAACATTTAACTAAAATATTAAACTATTTCTTATAAACATTTGTTTGTAAATTTTGTTAGAGAAACATGCTTGCATAAAACCTAACACTTTAATTCAAAATACTAAGTATATTAAAGTTTAATAACTTTATTTTTGTTAAAATTTGAAAAAATTAAGTGCTTAAGTAAAAATTCTAAAAAATATGTAACAATCATGGAAAATATAATTTAAAAAATTAAATAGAAACAAATTTTTACTTAAAAACAAAACAACTTAAGTTTTAATATTATGATTGAATTAATAGACAAACTTTATGATTTAATTTTAATTTTTTTACCAAAAAAAGATATTGACGTTAACAAATTTGAATTTCGTTTAAAGCAAAAAATTTTAAAGATAAATAGTATTTACGTTATAAATTGACTTACCTCAATAATATTTAAGGATTTACATTTTTTATTTATTATAAAGCTAATTAAATTAAGTCTGTAGTAAATATAGCGAAAGCCTTAAAATTTAATTTACAGTTTAAATTTACTATAAAAAAAAACTTTTATTATATTTTTGTCTATCTTAGCACATTTACTATAAATAAAACTATTTATGAATAGTTTATGAAGTAAATAGCCTAGTAGTCCACTTAAGCATGTAATATACAAGCTAAGCTAACTTATTAAAACGAATAATCTAACATAAAACTACAAACTTTTAGAACGTTTTCAAAGATTTTGTTTAATTTATTTAAAATGTTTGTAAAATCGTTAAAATATTAAAAATGAACTTCATATTTACAATTTTTACATTTTACTTTACATATTTTTACATAAACATTTTTATATATAGTTAATTCCAATATAAATTCATAAAAATAAAAGTTTACGTTTCATTTTAGCCATAATAGTTGTATAATTAACGATAAAACTTATACCTTTAAAGTTAGCCTTTCTAAACATCATCACAATTTTATTTATCATATTATCAGTGTCTAGGTTTAAATTTATGGCTTGCTGCTTGATACATAGAAAATAATCTTAACTTTTTATAAGTCTTAAACGGTTCCATTGTTGTTTTACCGGAATTCCCCTTTTTCCTGACTGAGCATTTATGTAAACTTTTAAATGTCAATAAGTTACGAGTGTAAAGATAGCTAGAACATTTTTTTTTAAATGTCCAAACTTTGGATTTGATTAATTTACTTATCTTAGTAGCTACTTAAATTTTTTTTTAATCTTGAGAACAGTCCTTTGTCTAAAAACTAAAAATCCATTGGATTGGGGTTTCGTTTTTTTAATGGAGCCCCTTAGAAAAAAATATTTTTTTTTAAGTTTTTTTTTTTATTTTATGAGCTTGAGTTAAAAAAATTATAATAAAATTTTGTTATTTTAAATTTTCCTAACAGTATGTGTGGCTATAATTTTTTTTTACTAGTTGCCAATATTTTTATAATTCTGCCTTAATTGGGCTTTTTTATGAGTTTCATGAATTATGAACTCAAACCTATAAAGTAAAAAAATTCATAAAAAAACTCTAATAAGGCTAAATTGTGCAAAGTATTGACAATTAGTAAGAAAATGTGATTCAGTAGGTTAAATAAATTTAGCAGTATTATAAGAAGCAGCTTTTTATTGCTTGGATTTTTAAAAGTTTTTTGGTTTATCTTAAACTTTTTCTTTTATGACTTATGTTAATTTTCAAAATTTCAAATAATAATTTTTCTTTTTTCATTGTAACAATCAGGAAAAAGTGGGGGTTTTTGAAAAAAAGTCAGGAAATTTGACTAAATTTTAAAAAAATCAGATTTTGTTTGTTTAAATTTAAAAATTATTTAATTTCCAAACTATTGGTGATCACTAATATTAAACAGCTACAATAACTGCTTGTTCAAGTAGGGTAGTTGTTAAATATGTTAATAGAAAATTTTTACAGTTTTATAAAAGATATTTTATTAATTCATACCAAATGAAGGCAATGGAAATCAAATAATTTTGTAATTTTCTGGGAAAATTTTGCAATTTTGTCTGACTTAAAATAACTTTTAATTAGTTTTTCACCATTTGTAGGCTTTGGGAAATCAACAATTTTGTAAAATTAAACTAACAAAATCTTTCTTTTTTTTTGTAAAGTTTCCTGGCTTTTCCTGACTTTTTTTCAAAAACCCCCATTTTTTCTTGACATTTGTTATATTTTTCAGTTTCTCTGACTTTTCCTGGCCTTGTGGCAACCCTGCATATTATGATAAAAGCATGATAAATTAAAAAATGATTAATAATCAAAATACGGAGCCTAAAAGTGTGGGGAAATCTGCAATAATATGAAGAATTAAATATGTTATTTAAATAATTCCCTCATAAAACTGTATATGAATTTTGTATTTGAATACTATATAGGGTTGACACAGGTTTTTCCAAGTTTTCTAATTTTTTTCAGGATTTTGAATGTACTATAAATAGTACAAAACTGTTTAAAAGATACTGTGATGTTATATGAAATGTATTTAAAAAAACTAAAATCTAATTTAAAGAAAAAATATAAGTTGTTTATGATAGATTTTTCTTTTTTAATTTAAGTCTCATTTAACTACATTTATTTTTTTGATTTCAAGTTATTTTTTTGCTTTAATTGTCAAATTCTTTGTATTACCAAGTTTTATTACAACCCTGACATTGATGTGATAACTCTAGGTTGCCACTCGTTTTTTCAAAAATATTTAAAAGTTTTCAAATTTCTATTAGTACACATTTTTAGGTCTACTTTTAGTTTAAAGTTAAGTTTAAGGTAAGAAACTGTGTTAAATAGTATAAAACTATTGAAAATATACTGTATAGCTACTTTGAAAATGTTTTTAATTGAACAATTTGTACATGTTAAGTAAGAAAATTTTGATGGACTCTAAAAATCTACCATATAGACAAAAACATTTTTCTTTTTTTTCAATTTTTTTTCTTTAAAAACAGTTTTGAAGTAGCTTTGAATTATCTTTTTAACTTTTTATTATACTATTGAAAACAGTTTTTTACTTTAAACTTAACTTTAAAAGTAAAACTAGACTCGAGAATAAGTACTTTTCAAAACCTGGAGTAAATTTAAAATATCTTGAAAATATTTTGAAAAACAGATATGCAACCCCGGGTGGAATATATTAAAAATATAATTTATACATAATTTTTCTGTAACTCTATATGAAGGTTGAAACTGTTCTCTAATGTTATAAAATTATTTTGTTTATTTTGTAAAAATAAAATTTTAATATTACAAACTATTTACAGATCATGTTTAATTTACAACCCGTTTTAAAGCCGGTCAGCGGAAAAAAAGAACTTCTTTTGGAACTGTTCAGAAATCCTCAGTCCAAATTCTTGTTGCTTCATCCCAAGTTCGAGTTTTTAATCCGAGATGATCCAGCAAGCCTTCTTTTGACTTTTATTTTTGGGATATTCTACCTTATCGTGTGCTTTGTGAAATTTATTTTCAAATTCACCTATAGTTTTGGCAAATCCATCTGGAGTTTAAACAGAAAGTTGGCAGAACTAATTATGTGTCATTTGAATAATGGTCAACAGATCAATTAATGTAACAACTAGAATAATTCTACTGTTTCGGGCTAAGATTTTTGTTATAGTATCATTAGCAGCTTTGAAATTTGTTTTAATGTTTTGCCATTTAACAAGCTGCATGTTAATATAATTTTGTTTGATGATTCTATTTGCAAGATAATAAACTAGCTTTTATTAGCACTTAGCTATTTTTATTGTACTGTTATTTATATGATTAAAGCTTCTTTATCATAAAGTCATAAGTCATTATTGCTACTCGTTTGTTTACTTTTGTTTAAGGATTTATTAATAAATAATATCTTATACAGAAAGTATTTGATTAAAAAGTTGATCTGATTGCTTTCAATAATGGTGAATCAGTTTAAACTGCAGCGTTTCTTATCTGGGTCCTCTTTAGATAATTTATAAGGATTAATATTTTGAATTAAGGTAGGTATATTTGATATATATAATTACAACTAAAAGCTAATCAAATTGTTTTAATTTTTGTTCTAATGTTCGTTTACTCGTTATTGTTTTTTGCTGTTGAAATTGTCCCTTACAATAGCTGTTTATGTCTAATACAAGTATGTACAGAAAATATTTAACAAAAATTGTACAGGTTTCTTTTCAATAGTAAATTTTATTTTAACTATGTTTCGCTGTTCTATTCAAATAAATTACAGCGACTTAAACAAGTATCAAAACAGTAGTTTAAAACTATTTGAAACTGTGTATGTTTTGAAATATGGTAGGTTTAAGTTTTTAAAAGAGTCTAAGTATTTTTTGAGTCCACTATATGGTTGTTTATTCTAATAACTAGCTTCAAACATAATTATAGAAGCAATTTTTAGTTTTAACCTAATGAGTGGGCAGTTTTGTCAATTAGTTTGAAAAACCGTGATCTTTTTCCAAGTTAATTAGTAAATATAAATAATAAAAGTTTTGATGCTTATTGAATTAAAAAAAAACTTTTAACACGTATACGATTTATAAAATTTTTATCTACTTTTGGTATTTTTGAGTAGTAATTTGTTGATTTTTTTTAACTTATCATAGCAAACATTTGTTAAAACTGATAAACCTAAAACTTTAATATTTCCGAACATACATGAACTAGAAAGCATAGTTTTTCATTAAGTTTTTAAATTTTAATAAAAAGATGATCTGATGTTTTCAAACTATAAGCTTCAATTTAATCAAAGACATATTCTTTTTATTTATATACTATACATAATATGTGTACAATAACTTTAGTTTTACATGTATACAACAATAACTGTTTATTAGTTTTAAGCTTATACTCTCCGTTTAAAGTTCATCCTTTTAACAATTAAATACTTCTGTTTTTTATTGAAAACATGAAAAGTGTTTACGCCAAAGTTTAGTAGGTTAGTTGTAAAAATAAAAAGTTTTATTTGTGTTTCCTAAACCTTAAACTAACTAAAGTTATTATTATTTATGTTTCTAAGTCCTAAAATTTATCAAAATTATAAATTTATTTTCATAGATTTAATGTATTTTAATTAAATATTACGTTGTTAAGTTTTGGTTTTGGCAAATTATAAAACAAATTAACAAGAAAGAAATTGTTAAACAATAATTTAACCTTAGTCTGCTGTGTCTATTTAATTTCGCGATACAGAAAGAAACATTAAGACTACGAAACTATAACTAATAAAACACATTTACTACTTTATTACTGTTATAACTTAAGACTTAAAAATTGCTTTTACAAAACATTGAACTGATAAATATTAAAGCAAATAGTTTTTTACTTTAGGTTTAAATTATAAAATAAAATTATAAAAAACTTTGTAGAAATCCTTTTTTTGAATTTTTAGCATTTTATATGCTTTTAATGGTTCGAATAGATATTTTAGAAATGTTTGAAAGCTCTATTTTTTTTGTGATAAAATATTTTATATTGTTATATTTTTTTTATTGCAAAGTTAAAAATTACTCAGTAAAATCGTTGTAGATTTTTTTTTATTGTTAAACACTTATATGATCTGAACTGAAATGAAAACTAGTTTTCTAAAGCTTAAAACAAAATAGGTAATCTAAATAAACAACAAAATGTTAAGATATCAAGGTAAAGTAGCTTGTAGAATATTAATTATACTTCTTATTACAACTAAATTGAAATTTGTGTTATAAAGTTTTGAATAATTCTACTTCCAAGTTTTATTATAAAACTACGTTCACATATAGGTAAACTATAAATTTTCTAAACTACTTTACTTAAAATTTTTAAAGTTTTTCGAAAAAAATGTTGTTAAAGTGCATTCATGTGAAAATGATAAACTGTTTGTAGATTGACGACTGCAAGTTTTTCGGTTGTGACTGACTAATGAGTCCTAATAAGGACGAAGCCGGTCTCAGTCTACCGAAAGCTTGTGGTCCGAGACCGAATTAGTATAATCAACCCTTTGTTTAAGAGAACAAATAATATATCCAAAAACAATCTGTGTGGATAACATATTATATTGAATTTATTGTTGCAGATTCGAAGATTTAAATAATTTAAAAAAATTAAAAATTACTAGAATTATATCAAAACAACAAAAGCCTGATCTAAAAACCTGTGTAACCTCTTTTCAATGAGTATTATAATCAACATCGAAATACGTGAATGTAATAAGTACAGCTGCACTGGTAGATTAGTTTATAAAAAGTCCCTGAAATTAAAAGTAGCTTAACTTTGTATTTTATAACCCATTTGTAACTAAATGGAAAACAATTATTAGCATTAAGCATCACAACATTTTTTGGTAAAATGTGTTACACTTCACTTGAACTTAAAATTAAAATAAAGAACAACCTTTATTTGTGTAATTGCAATAAAATTAATCAGCTAAGTTTAGTTACATATAGGTGATAAAAATCTATTGAAACATAGTTGTAAAGTTATTTTAGTTTGAAAATGTAGAAAAGAAAGACTTTAATATTTTTTTTATATAGAAAAGAATTACAGGAAAAATAAATTAGTTTGAGTGTTAAACAACTATGCAGTTTGTGAACTTAAATGTCTAGTTCTGCAATTCATAACTAATTTGTTTATTTAATAACTGCTATGTTGAACAAAACACATACTTATGTTACTAATATTGTTTGACATTGGTTTAGTAGTTACTTTATTTTTTCTTTTTTACTTCTACTATTTCACTTAATCCGAATATTTTGAAGATAGAACTATTAATCTCTTATTACTGTTTACATGGTAGTTTACAAGCATATAAAAAAGTCATATATCATGTTTTTAACACTTCTATAGTGTCATTTATAAATGCTTTAAAACAGCTATATATAAAGCGCCAACACAGGTTGTTTTTTTTTATTTGAAGATCAGAATATTTAAAAGTTTAAACTTTTCATAACATGACGAAAATTCACACAGTAGAGAAAAAATTAGAAGTAGACGTTAAAATTAGTTTTAAGAAGAATTTATAAAACAAGTATTCTATATTTTAAACCAACAAATGTTAATAATAGTTTGGTTTTCACTAAACATACATTTTATTTTTCTATAAACTAACAAAGGCTAACATTTAAGCATTTTAACTCATATTTCTTCGCAAAAATTTTATTTTAAATTGATAGCAGTTATCATAAACTTTCTACTAAACAGACCTTAGTTTACGAAAAAATATTATGCAACGTAAAAGTATAATTTAGTTGTAATCAAAACTAAACTAGCAAAATAATTCTAACTGGTGTAAAACCTTCAATTTTTAACTTAGTGAACATATACATATATAGGGTGAAAGTTTTTGGATATACGTTAGTTGTTATAGAAGATTGAAACCTCAGTAGTTTAATAACTTAACTTTAATTACATAATATTATATATGAAATTTAATGAATATACACATTATAGCTGTTTCCTCTGACATAATTTTTAATTAAAAAATAATGTACTACGATGCGATTTAACTTAATAATCGAAATAATAATATTGTAGCTAACTCCAAAAGCAATGTCTGCTTAGCGGTTTTCTAATAGGTTAAATTTTTATTGAATTTTTTTGTAAAATATAAGTTTTAATTTTAGGTACAGTTGCTGTAAAAGTATCAAAATGAAGTTCTTGTTATTTCTTGTTGCATTCTACTTACTGATGATGAATGTATTTGGAGCTCAAACTAGTAATATTACATCTTCAACAAATCCTGAGAACTGTACTGCAAATCCTAAAAGTTCGGCTACAAATCCTGAAAGTTACACAACTTCTACTACAAAAACTAAAGCTTCTGCTAAAGTTCGTGCAAGTTCTACACTTTCTGCTACAAGTAGAACTAATGCAGAAACATCTCAAGTAATATTCTTAATTTTACAACTCCTTATGTGACCAGTAATTTAATGAAAATTTTTGACAGTAATTTTACAATTGTGACAAACAAAACTGATGTTAAACCAAAATCCAAATGATATCCAAAAATAGCTTGGATTGGCATCGCCCATTTAAAAAAACATTGTTCTATAACTCAAAATTAACTTTATAAAATGTTATAAAAGCCTAAACTTATAACCAATACTAAGATATTTTATAAATCTATTGACTACCTATATTATTAAATGAGTTGACTATCACAAATATTAACCAAACTACATTTGCTTAAGAATGTTTAAAGACTTAACAAACACAACAGTTTGTATTATCTAAAAAGAGCAGTATGTAATACAAATGACAAGGTTAGGTTATAAGCCACATTTTAATACCTCACATGTTATCAATCTCAGTTTTATTAAAGCTTTCAAATATCAAATCATAACTTGGGAATCTACAGCCCAGTAAAAAATCAATCTTTTAGAATTTACGGCTATATACTGTGCTACTTAGCAAAAGTTAAATAAGTCCAAGTCACTGTTTGAAAGGTATTTCTCCACACCTGTTCACAATGTTTCTGACTTATGAACATTTTTCTTTTTAATTTTTTAAATCTTTGCATGAACTAGCACATTATTTTGCTTTTTACAATAAAACTTATTGTGATTAAAAATTAATGTGAAACTAACTTTATTAATAAATAAATGAATAGTCGAGATCAATGGCCTTGGAGATAATCGAAATCTCTGCAGACTAAAATGCAAAAAAAAACCATGCCCAGAATCAAGTTCTAATAAAATTTTTAATTATGTTACATTGAATTATTCGAAACAAACAATTAGAAAAAATCTTTTTTACATACATTGTATTATTAGTAATAAACTTAATTTGGTTTATTTTCAAGCTTCAATCCAAAATCATAAAATTCTTGCCAATCCCTACTTTACAGCAAAATATATCACCTTTTTTAACTAATGCGTAAAATAATGTTTTTAAGGTAATTACCTTTGGTCTAAATAATTTTGGCCATGTTTATATCAGCATTTTCCTAAACAATTACTTAAGCATTATACTTTAATTTAAAACAAAAATACATTTATTCAGTATCTTTTATAAAATTCTATTTTTTTAATTCTAGTAACTCTGATCTAATTAAATCATTATAAAAGTTATTGTTACTAGAGTTAAACTTCTGTGCAAGATTTACTACATACAAATTTTAGTTACAGTCTAGTTAAGTGTTTCTTGAAGCTTTAATAATTTAAACCAAACAAATTTATTTAAATAGAATAGATTATTTTAGTTAATAAAAATTCTAAATAAAAAATATACAAATTTTGTTATTTTGAGCTATAATGTTCTAAAATTTTGAATTTTATTTTATTGGGTTACAGATATTAAAAGTTTTTTTAGTCTTTGCCTAAATTGAAAAACCTGTATAATAAAATCCATTTTTGTACTTTCGTTTTCTACATGTAAGGATATTTCTACTTATTTGAAATATATGTGAAGTAAATAAGGTACGTGTTTTAAAATAATGTATTAATTTTTTTTTCTATATATAAAACAAGTTTTGAAAAAAGAGTTAGTTACATTTTGTCATAAAAAAATTGTTTAAGTCTTAAAAATAAATAAGTTTTTTAAAGCAATAAGTTTTAGAATTTACAAAATAAAAACTTATAAAACTTACAAGTACAGAGACAAAAATACATTTTATTTTGATGATCGCTTTTTTTTGTTTAATTTTTTTATAAGTAAATAGATTCATAGTTTTCCTAATTTTCCTACCTAAGTTTGTTTTTTGTTAATTGTGGTAACATGAATTTAATGTAAAACTTTATTGAAGTTTTTGGTTTAAGTTTTTTAAATTTGTAGTATAAAAGATATTTAAAATGACCACAACTTTGAAGCAGGGTTTCCACTTTACCTGGAAACCTGGATAAATCTAAAATTTGATAATTTAGGTAAAAAATCTGGAAAGACCTGAAACTTGAGAAAATTTGATTAAAAAAAAACTCTAAAAACCTGGAATTTTGAACAAAAACAACTTAAAAACATAGAACTTTAAACAATTTTTACATTTAAGTAGAAAAATTTTGATATGTCAGAAAAAAATCTATCATATAGATAAAAAGAATTTGTCACCATCAAATTTTTTTTATTGAAAAACACAATTGAAGTAGCTTTACAGTATCTTTTCAAAGTTTTTCAACTATTTAACACAGTTTTTAACCTTAAAATTAAGTTTAATAAAAATAGGCCTAAAAACAAGTACTTTTAAAAACCTGGAAGAAATTTTAAAAACCTGGAACAAATTTTCCAAAAGTCAGTGGCAACCCTGTTAAAGATATGTTATAGAAAAAAATGTAAAGTTTTTTAACTTAATATTACTGTAAAAGTATTGATATAGATTTTAAAAAAATTATAAAATCCAAGATTAATATGTAAAAGATATTAACTTAAAGTAAGGAAAATATTTATGTAATCTTTTGTAATAAAAGTTATTAATTTCTGTGAAACAATTTTTAACAGCTGAAATTTCTAAATTTTCTAAATAATAAATACCTAGTAACACAATGTTTTTTAAATGCAAAACTCAATTGAGTTTAATTTAAAATTTTTAGCATAGCATAAAAAGTTTTTAAGGAATTGTACTCATATTTTTTACATATTTTATTGTTTTTAATGATTATTTAAGGTGTATGAATTATTTATGAGGGTTTAATATAAGTTTTTATTTTAATATTTTAAATTAAATTAAGTATTTGATAATTTACAGTTACTTATAACTAAGTTTATTCCTGTTCTATGTTGGTATCATTCTTATAAAAACTAAAACAATATATTATACCAAGCTCTCTTGTTTACTTACTTAATAAGTATTAAAAGCTAATTTATTTTAAATAATCTTATACAAGGGGTTAAAAGATGTTTTTTACTAAAATGGTTCCAGTTATTGCAAAGTCCCATAAATATTTAATCTATATCGTTATCGTTTTTTTTTTTTTTGACAGTTTTAAGTATGATAAGTAGAAATTGATTGTTTTAATCCCACTGAAACATTTAAATATTTCTTTAAAAACATTTAGCTTTATCATAGTGATATTTAATATTTTCTTCAAAGATGTCTTTTTGACTAACGCAACAAACATTAAAAAAGTAAATATACACAAATTAAAAAGGGGAGCTTAAAGTGCAAGAATGTATATAAATATAAGAACTTAAAATTAAATCTAAAAAAGTAAACAGGTTGAAATTTATACTAGTATATGGTTATGGTAACAGTTTTTTATTTGACTTACTAATATACATAAACTATGTTGCTTTATATACAGGGTTGCCACTTTACCTGGAAACCTATAAAACCGTGGAAAAACCTGGAATTAGACAGATTAGGCAAGAAAACCTGAAATTTGACAGATTAGGTAAAAAAACCTAGAATTTAAGAAAATTTTAAAATAAACTGGAAAAACCTGGATTTCGTAGAAAAGTCACTAAAAAAATCTAGAAAATGCTGAAATTTTAACAACTTTCACATGTTCAGTTGTAAAATTCCGATTTGATTCATAAAATCTATCATATAAATAATAAGTTTTAGTGTCATCAAAATTTTTATTTATTTAAAAACATATTTTAAGTAGCTTTACAGTATCTTTTCAATGTTTTTATACTATTTAACACAGTTTCTTACTTTAAACTTAACTTTAAACTAAAAATAGACCCAAATGTGTACTTTTTAACACCTGGAAGACATTTAAAAAATCTGGAAAAAAAATTTATAAAATGAGTGGCAACCCGGTATATAATATCAAGCAAATATTTTTGACAAAACTTTAAAATTAATTTATAGACTCATACAGAAAACATGCAAATATTTTACATACAAATAATATAAAAAAATAAGGGGCTAAAATACAAAAATTAAATTTATTCCATGAAAAAATCCTAAAAAGGTTTTATAATTAATATAGTTATAAAAATACAAAAGTTTCAAAATACTCATTGACAGAGAAAATGAATAACAGCTTAAGATACTATAGTTTAGTAAGTTTCTAAACTTTTTCTACCAATACCTTAAAGATAGCTTAAGTTTTAAAATAAGTAAAAATGTTTCAAAGTTTAATTATTATCGTTGTGATGGTAAAACGTTTTTATTTTTATGTATATTTATTTCATAGGTTGACTATCAAAGTTTCAAGATTATAAAGATTTAAATGCCATGATTAGTCGTACACTAGTGCACGTATACTTAATAGTATAAATGGCAATTTTATTTAATTTTTACAACTCTAGTTGTAAAAGTGAGTAACTATCACATTAGGGTTTCTAATAACTTTTTGAAATTATAGAGCTTTTTATTTTTATTAAAAAATCAGTTAGTTTTATTTTTCCACGCCTCCCCTAACAGGCTATTAGTTCATTTTATTTATTTGATACAAATAAGTTTGTATGTACTAAGTTATCGCCTTTTAAATCATGCAAAATATTTTAAACTTGTTAATGATTTTTTATAATTTTTATAATTTTAATTCTTTTTATGTTAACTTTTTTTGAAAACAAATGTATTTAATTTTCTTTTTCTTATTATGAATCCTGTTTGAGTGACTCAGGTTTTAATGCCTGAATCCAACATTGCACATTAAACAACTTAATATTATAAATTGTTTACAGATCATGTTCATAATAATACCCTTTGCAACGAGTCTCCTCAGCGGAAGCAATCTCCCCGAATTGTTCCTGAATCCTCAATACAGTCTTTTATTACCTGTGCTCGGCCTTGTTGCTTCGATTATGACGTCATTACTGGCTTCCTTCCTGATAAAAATTGTAGTGATGACGTTCAATCTAGTTGCGCGTTCGGTGAAAATGTTGCTCCAATTCGCTCGCATGCTCGTAGGTAGAGTCGTGGCAGATTTAACTGACGTCAGATCTTTTTGCGACACAGTGGTTGGCATGTCTACTAGTATATTTTTACTGTTTTGCTTCAAAGTGTTTTTCAAAGCTTCAATGGCTGCTTTGAAATTCATTTTGATTGATTTTTAGCCACTCAAGTAGCTATAAACTTATCAGTATTTTTTTGCTGATTTTATTCGCAAAATAATAAACTAGTTTGTATTAGATTTATTAGTTTATTTTTATATAGTAATTACTTATGTAAGTTTGAGTATGTCTTTAAATTTAGTTTATATAAACTTTACTTTTTATATAAAGCATTTATAACACCAAATGTCAAAGTATTTTATACTCATTTATGTTTTACAGCGCATATATCTAAATACTTATTGGCACTTTTTTGTAAATACATTGTGCTCTTAGAGTTCTAAGTTTGTACTAAATATCTTAATTATTTTGACATAACTATCTTTACTTCTTGTGTATTTCTTTGTAGCTGCTCTTTTAGGCAGCAATAAAGCATGAAGGGTAATAAATAAATATAAAGTTTTACAAAGTAATAGAGGACACAGTGATTGGTAAACTATAGTTTCTTCCATGGTCATTAATTGCAGTAAATGGGCTTAAAAAGGAGCACTTACTCATTTTAAAATAAATCATTGCATTATTTATTTAAAAATACAAATATTAGTTTAAACTTTAAGAATTTATTTTTATTATTATTTAATCTAATAATAAAAAATTACAAGGTAATGGCGTATGATTTGGTGTTTATCTATTGACCATTGTTGACAGCGTTCACATGTTTCTTTCTCTTGTCAAATTAGTCTTTCATAAAAATTTAGTTCTAAAAAAAATATGCAAACGATGTAGTAAATTTGAACAGTTAAAAAAAATAATTGTTTAAGTCATTTATAGTAGGGGTGGGCAACGTACGGCCCCCGAGCGTTTTTTGAATTTTCATGGGATCCGGCCTGCGCGCGAAGTGACAAGTCCGCGAAGTGTCAGTGTTACAGTATATTTTTACAAAAATAATACTGATGGAATATGACATTGAAAACACGTTCAAAAATAGCTTTTCAATTTAATGTGTACTAATAAATAACCATTTTGTTCTGATATTTTGCATTGTTTTAACTATTTTGAAAAATCCTTCTGTCAAAATAACATAAGCAAAGTTATTATTTAAGTATGGTATTTTAAATACTTACCTTTGTCAATTACCATGTCATTTCTATTTATAGACATTATATAAACATCTGACATGTCTCAATCTACATCTTAAGTTGTCAGGCTTGAGAAAGTTTTGTATATTAGAAGGATTCAAAAAAGTCATCAACTGTATCCTTAAAATTAGATTCCGGCCGTATTCAAAACTTTCGTTTAAGTTATAATCCAACCGTATCCGGACCTCGATTTAAAATTAGTTTCCAGTCGGATTCGTTTAATATTTTCAGATTAGGATCCGGTCAGATCCGAATCTAAAAATTCATAATCTGTCTGGATCCGGATACTAGAATATCACTAATTCGAAATGCTCCGGCCCTCCAAAGGATAAATTTTTCCGGATCCGGCCCGCCGATTGAGAAACGTTGCCCACCCCTAATTTATAGTCAGTCCAACATACCTGGTTCATGTATTGTATTTGTCAAGCTACGGCTGACTTTTCATTTTTAATAAAATTTAAAATTTTGTAAGATTCTCTCAACAAGGTGTTGATCATTATCATTTTATTATAATACTTTATTGATACAATAATTTTAATAAATACTTTTTGGTTTTTGAAAGTTGTATATTAATTGAGTTTAAAAAACCAATAAAAACAAAAATTTACTAAAGTTATCTTACATGTAACATTAATTTCTTTGTTTTTTTGGCTGTATGACTTATTATAACAAAAATATGTTTATGTTGAAATCTAAGATAAAGATAATACAACTTTATTTATAAGACTTTTATGTTGAAACAGTTTACAAATGCTAAACAAGTTTTAATGATAAAAAAAACCTTGAAAATTAATCAATTAAACTTTAAAATAGAAATTCTCTAGGGTAAACTGTCTTTAAACAATTAAAAAAATGTTTTTCGGAAATGTTTTTAAAATCATTTTAAAACATACTTAGTCTACGATATTTTTTTAATATAAATGTTAACATCTACAGCTTGATCAGAAAGTACCTTATTTATCAGTTTTACTTGATTAACATAAAAACAAAATAAAATCTCATCAATAACAGTAAAAGATAGTGAAATTTCAATCAATATTTTCAAGCTAATTTTAAAAACTCAATATTTAGGTAATGAAAAAAATTGAAACATTTTTTTAAAATTTCATCTTTGAGTGATGATTTTCAATTTTTAAAGGCACAAGAACTTGACCTTCGCAAATCGTCTATCGCACTAAGTCGCACAACTTCATTTATGAACGAAATTTAAAAACTTGGTTTCAAGCTTAAAATTCACTAAAATGTTGGCTTTCTGCCTACTAATTTACAAATCTTTTTTTTTTAGTGTTCTACACTACATTTAGTTCCTAGCCCAATGTGTAGCCTAAAAATAAAACCATGTTTTAATATATATTTGGCGATGTTATTTATAGATTGTGGAAAATAACTACTTAATAGGCAAAAACGAAAAAATCAAATCTTTCTTGTGATATATTTTTTTAATTCATGAAACTTAAAAGGTTTTATTTCATTCAAAATTTAAAGAACTATTTGTTTGCTGAAATAATAATTACTGAAAAGTTATAATGTTTTTATCAGTAAGCTAAACTTGTAGTATTATATTTTTTAAAGAAATGCTCAAAACTATATAAATAGTTTTTTTTTCTATTGTAAAAGAAATAATATAAGTTAAAATTTTAATTCATCAGAAACTGTTTTACTATAGTAGAAATGTTAGCTCAATTAAGCTAATTTTTTTTGCAGTTTTATATTCTTAGTTTTATTTTTGCTGCTCTCGTTTTAGCTATTCATGCCTAATACTAAAACTAGTATATATATAAAACTTTTTCTAAATATATAAAATATATTTAAAAAAGTAGGTTTGTTTTGAACTTTAAATTCTTTTAAACTTTTCTTTTTGGTCCTTCTTTGACGACTTTATAAACTTTTTGAAAATAAACTGTTTTTAGATTTCTTAAGTAATAAATTTACGTATCTTAATATAAAATTCAAATTTCTAGATAATGGTTCCTTAATACAGATACAAGCAAGCAAGTTCACTCGAACATGTAACAAATATAATTTTCACAGTACTTTTTATTCATTAAATTAACATATGTTTCTGTTTGATGTTTGATTTAATGATATTAAAGTTTCTTGAGTAACAAACATTTTTGGTTGGCGCACCGGATTCGCAAAATTTTGGTCTTTTGCCGGAGCATTTTAGATAAATGATCCACAGGATCCAGTACCTGGATTTGATCGTATAACGCCTTCTTTGGTCCGGATCTTGGTTAAAAATAAGATCCGGATCCGACACGATCCTAATTTAAAAATAAATTGGATCCGCCCGGATACTAGTTTTATAAATCCGGTAGATCACTGTTTAATATCGATTTAGTTTCTGCTCTGATATTTTTGTTATAAACATAACTTTAATAGGTATGAAGTAATTAAATTTATAGTTAACATTAATAAAAATAATACCTTTAAATTTTTGTCCTATTATGACTTGAATAACTCAAATAAAACTTTGATGTATCTATACCCTAATAAAACTTTTTTTCGGCAATACATATGTGTTAAAAAGCAAAACAAGATAGTATTATATGAAAAATTTCAAAATATGAAAATGAAGCAATCTATGCATAAATTTCAAAAGTAGCTGAAGATATTGAATTTAACTATACTAACCTAAACCTTTTACTTTTTACACTACGCAAAAAGTTAAAAATAAATAAAACACTGAAAGTTCACATTTATTTATTATATGTTTTGAACAATAGTCTTTATTAAAAGTTGTTTCTAAAGTAGTTCTGAAAATTTCAGTGTATAGTTTAAACGTAAGAACTAGTTTAACAAGTAAATGCAAGTCTTAATCTTAAAATACTTAATTGTTTTTGAATGTTCTGAAATACTAAAACTTTTGTTTTGTTCGGACATGTTGGAATACTTAAACCGGATACGAGTTTTATTCAGATCAAAACGTCCATTCCTGGTCTGAATAGTGCGAATTTCGTAAGCGAAAATAAAATATTTTAACCATACACATTCGGCTACAAAGTCAAGATAATGTAGGTAAACGACAGTTACTTGTAAAGTTTACAAATTGTTTATAAATCGTTTTTAAGTGTTTTAAAATACTAAAAAGTTCGTTTTGTTTGTGAATGTTGGAATACTAGACCTGGATACAAGTTTTGTTCAGATCAAAATTTCTGTTCCTGGTCTAAAGAACCTGACAGTAAAATGTATTAATTCACGTAACGGCAAAAAAATTTAATATTTAAGTAAACGACGTCCAATTGTAAAGTTTACAGTTTTATTTGAGAATCTACTCGTATCTATCCGTTCTAGTAACATCTACTCCTTCTAATTATATCTACTCATACATTTATAATCTATTTATGGTATTTGATAATTTGACTTAATTTGTGTTTTCGTCATGATTTATAAACTTCGTTTACTACTTTTATTTTTTGTAAATAAAATTTGTAAATAATATTTTAACAGTAACACTTTTTACATATTACAAAAGATTTTAGGTTGTAATAAACTATTATATTATACATATATATATGCTTGTGTAAATTCGTTTGTTAAGTTTTTTGGAATGCTAATTATTTACACTAAACTCGAAAAAGAATGGGTGGATAACGTAATAACATAAGTTTTCATTCTGAAATTGAAGGATTAAATTGATTAAAATTTTCTAAAAACTTCTAGAGTTTAAGCTAAATCACAAAAGCCTAGTTTAATAACATTTGCACTCATTTTAATGCTTATTATAATCAACATTGTTTTATGTAAATGCAGTAAGTACATATGTACTGGTAGATAAGTTCATAAAAACACTCTGAATTAAGAACAGTTTAATGTAGTATTTTCGCGTTCGTAGCTAAATGTCACAGAAAAGTTAGCTGAAAGCATCTCAACAGTTTGTAATAATTTATGTAACACAATACTTCATGTTTATAAACTAAAAGTACAACGTTAATATGTGTAATTGCAATTTTACTAACCACTTAAGCACCATAAAGATTATATCTAAAAGCTTAAAACCCTATCAAAACAAAGTTGTAAAAAGTTTTTGTTTTAAATATGTAGAAACGACAGGCTTTAAGAGTTTTGATTGCTGAAAACTGTTACTAGAAGACCCTAGATTAAGTGATAAACAACTATGCAGTTTGTGAACTAAAATGACTGTCTCGTTTTGCTATTCATAACTAATAATAAAGTTTAGCAAATCGCACAAACAAAACACTTATGATTGTTACTAATACTGGTTGGCATCGGCTATTGTAAATCTTTTAGTAGTTTATTTTACTGTTAATCTTACTTAATTCTAAAATTTTAAAGCTTAATCTTTTTATACTACATACATCAAAGTTTATACATGTTTAACAACAGTTATATATAAAGAGCCAATACAATTTTTTATTTTTATTTAACGACTTACATACTTTGTTAGTTTTTAAATTAACAAAAACAAAAAAGGTAAATCACAAAGTAAACGGATATAAAACAGTAAACAAAAAAGTATTTAACTTTAAATACCATAAAATTTGACATAGTTTGTTAAACAAGAAAGTTCTAATCACAATAAAACCAGGTAAAGAAAAAAAAAGACTTACACATAAATAAAAAATAAATGCTTTACGACCAAATATTATTTTTTTTAAGATAAACGTTCTTTCAATGAATATCTCTAAGAAAGCATAAAACCTCAGATTATAGTTTTTTTTTATTATTCTGAGATAATTAATTAATTTTCAAAAAACAAGCTTTTTTTAATGAAATTAAAGATTTATCCAAGTAATACGCAAGCTTAAATACTAAGATTTTTTTTTGTACTTTTTAAATTTTTATATTTTTTCTCACTTTAAACTCAGCTCGTTTTGCTTATTTCTCACGAACCCTTCCAAAAATCCCCCAACCCAAAACTCAAATCCTTCCGTGAAAGTACTGATCGACGAACTGCTCGTTCCACCCGACCGGTTTCGCGTTGAAGTCCCTAACCAGGAACAACTCAGGCGTGAAGGCGTCCTGGGCAACCTGCTTCCTGTGGGGAGCCACCTGGTACAACCTGGCGTCGAAATTCACCGTGGCAACCGGGATGCCGATTTTGCTGCCCGGCAACCACTGGTTACCAAGGTGACCGTTCACCCCCGACTGCGTGTTGCCGTACCCCACTGTGGAGAAGGGTCTTATCGGGGGATCCCCGAACTTGTAACCCGCCTCCGTCTTCGCCCTCCACTCGGGGAGGGGTTGGGGAAGTGGGGCGAGCGCCCCTCCTTTGTAGTCGTCGTCATGGTAACCGTTCTGGCTCTGCAGGTGCTTGGGAACTCCCCACTTGACCCCTCCCTTCTTTCCCCCTTGTTGCCATGGAAGCGGCCTGCCAATATTGTCCAATGAGGTGGAGGCCCTCCTGGGGAGAGGGGTGGGGGGTTGTGCGGAGTATCGTTGCGCGGGAATCGGAGGGGCCTGGGACTCGGAGGTGTACCTGGGCATCCTCTCTTGTTGCTTGGCAAAAAGTTTTCCGGCCCTCGACGATGGTCTGATGCTGTCCCCCTGTTTATTGAAAAAATAGTTAGAAAGTGTTGTATACTTGTAATAACAAGTTACTTACTTATTTACGCATGTTCATAACAATACTATACCTCTAAGCCTTTAAACTTTTATTTCGGTTATTAAACACTCGAACGTTTTATTAAATCGTAAAAAAATATTTTTCACGGCTATCACAGAAAAAAAAATTTGTCAGAAAAAAAAACTTTGACTTAATGACTTAGTATCAAAAGCTATAAGTTAGCGAACACAACCAACCACCTTGTGAATAGCTATTTATATGTTTTGTATTTCCGTCAAATTTTGTTTACTTAATAATACAAAACTTTATATAGTAAATAAGGTTTGTTTTAAGTACTTGTAATTAAAAAATTGTGAGATCCAAGTTTTAATTTTTACCAATATATTGATCTAAGCGTTCTGCGAGTTTTTTCTTCGCGCATTTAAAGCGTTACGCTGTGAATGATTCACTTACTTAATGAAAGAGTTTTATAAAATTTATCAGTATGACCCTAAACCCTATGCTAGTGCAGCAGTCGTTTTGCCCCTTTAAATGTTAGCTGGTTTGCTGACTTTTGTTATTTCTAGTAATAAGAGTTTAAGTATTAAAAATTCTTATGTCCAACCATAAATAAGCATTATTTGCTGCGCTTGTTCTGTTCAATTAAGTACAAAAAATAATTATTTTCGATTTTTTAAAATTCAGAAAAGAGAAAATTCTATAACATTTAATTCAATGAGCTTTGCGCTAGAGTTCAATTAACCCTAAGAATGCTGAATAAATATCAAGTTTAGGTGTTAAACTAACCCTAAATTAAAATTTATGTCAAATGAGTTTAATATTTGATTAACTATCATTTATATTTTGTTTCTTCAAATATTTTTGAAAGTTTTAATGCATTAATATAGCTAGTTAATGTATTTTGTACTAAGTTCATTCAGTTTATGGTTAAATTTTAAAGTTAGTAAAACTTATTGTTGTAATAATGCCTAATAAAATCAGAAAACAATTTGTTTTTAAGTGGCAAATTTTAATAACATCTACTACTTAGATTTATTTGTATTTAAATATTATTCTAAGCTGCATAGTTTTAAAGCTTTAATTTTAAGATACATAACCTAATGACTTACAAAATCAGAGAGTAAGTTGTATTTTTATAATAAAAACATTAAGTGATTTTGTTTAAGTAACCAAAACTATAAAACACCAGCTTTTAAGTCGTATATTGCTTAATTAATTTTTTTCAAGAAATAGATAAGATTAAGCACTAAAAATCTCAACTAATAGATTGTAGTATGGTTTAAAGTTTTTAAGTTTTCAAGAGATTTGTTCAAACAAGACAAACTTAACCAAACTAACAGCATCACCTAACAAATTGTCCCCTTTACCCAAGTTAAGAAAGTTTATTATTTTGTTTTTTCTAATAAAAACAAACTAACAACATCGGCAAGTAGATTGTACCCTCTTCCCTGCTGTGATGCGCTTCTATTATCTCTTTGTTCGGGGGAATAACCTGGGGTGGGGGGCGGTCCGACCTCGTAACCTGCTGCTGCGTACTGTGGCGGCTCCGGCGTGTCCTGAGAATTTAATTAAAAATGTTTATTATATAAATACTTTTTTTATTTATAAGATTTAGCTCTGTTTAGTTTAACGCATGTGGTTTTTTTCATCATATAATTGAAAATTATTATTTCTTATAACTGTGTTTTTACCTATTTGATTAGTACTTATGATAAAGCTAAAGCATTAATTCTGAAAAACATCCAGTTTAACTGTTCTACAACGTTTTAAAATCTAATAACTACATAATAGTCATAATATCTATTTTATAAAACTACTTACTTACATCATGCGGTTTTAATAAGTTGTATAACGACTAAATCTGTTTAATTTACTTCAATAGATAAAAAAATAGTATTGATTTTTTTAACTTACATAGTGCAAATAATTCATATAAGTAAGAAACTTTCTTTATAAATTTCATTTTTTTTTATTAATTTGTCTATTGATAAAAAGTATAGTAAAAGTTTACGCGAAGGCTAAATATAACAATTAAATATTTAACTTTAATTATGTCTAGACTTTTAATTAAGTAAGCTGCCAACTATAAGTATGCAAAATGTCCTTTAATTGATTGAGAACTTTTAGTACTAAGAGCTCTTAAAGATATTTTTATTCACAATTTAAAAAAGTTACAAAAATTTTAATAGAAAACACACAAGCTAAAAAAATTACTTTAAAATATAAAATTATGTCTACTTTTATTTTTACTTAAAAGTTTTAACGAATCGAAAAACGTTCTTAGCTGTATATAAAACAGTTTAGAAGTTATGTTATGTTATACCTAGTATTTTTCTTAACTAAAGTGTGCAAATAAATTTCCAACCGCTAAAGTGTTTATCTTAAAAGTTATAACAAAAAAAAATTAAAAGAACTCGGAGAATTAACTAGTACAAAACAGAAAAAAATATTTTTTATAAGTTATAAAAATTACTTGAGTTGTATTAAATATATAAACTGTTATTGAATCTACATAAATTCTAAAATAAATAAGTAAATTTAAACTAAAATAACTTAAAGATATCGATGCTTTATTACAGGTTATACGTTATTTTATCTGTCGAAAACAGGTTTCAATTTTTGAATTCAGGTTTATTTTCAGTTTTGTTTGATTAAAGTTTTTTATAACATGACAGAACTATCAAAAATGTGTTTACATTGTCTTTACTTAATCTACTTACAAATTTTTTTGTCAAAATAGCCAGTATTACCTTTTAAAGTAAAACCTTTTAATTTTTCTTCAAAAACAACTACTTTGCACATCTAAGCATAAAAATGGTTCCAACTCAAGATAGAACTGAACCATTTGGTTGTCTATATAACACATAACACTTTATTCTATTTGATGTTTAAAAGAGCTACAAAATATATACTACTGATGTAGTCCAATTGAGAATATGTTGGTTTAAGCGCTGTTGTTAATTATATTAAAACGAATTCTTGTTGAGACTACTTATTTTATATTATAAAATGTGTTGCTTTGATTATCTTTTTTAAATGCCAAAGTGGTTAAAGTTTTTGAACGATCTTACACTTTAAATTGTCAGAAGTCTTCAGGATTTAGTCACAATAAAAATTTATGAAGAAAACAATCAAACTTTAAATGCAAAAGTTGTAATTTGATACAGCGATAAAAATAGTGTAAAAAATTTTGTAGATATTTCAAAGTCATAAAAACACTGCAATCAACATTCTACTCGGAGTTTTAAAAACCAACTAAGAATAAAGCATATAAACATTAAATAAAATTGTTAAAGATATGAATATTAGTTACGTTAACATTAATTATATTAGCAGACGATACTTCAAAGTGTTTAAACTTTTTCGGTAAGTTAAGAAAAGTTTAAATTTGAAGTTACAATAAAAGTTCATGCTTTGCTTGATTTAATATTAAAATTAATTTTAATAATATATTTATTCTTTCAAGATTTTATTATACGAACTAAGTTTCGGTCAAAGACCTCGTCAGTGCTAAAATGAAAATTCTTATTCAAATAGAATGTATCTTTATAGAATCATTTTTTATAGAATTCTATTTGAACAAGATTTTTTATTTTAGCATTGACGAGGTCTTTGACCGAAACTTCGTTTGTGTAATAAAGTCTTGAGTAATAAATATACCATTTTTGTTCTAGTAGTTGAGATATCTTTATTTGCTTTCTAAAAATCAAAACACATAGTATTAGTTCTTATAATGTTTCTAACAGATCACACTGTTTTTTTATTTTGTAAAAACCTAGTATCAAAAAAATCTATAAAAAGGGTGTTAATTAAAAGACGCCTTAGCTTGAAAAATACTTTATAACGTCCATACAATATTTAAAAATTTATACAATTCTTTACCAAGTTTTTGGATATCATAAAACGTCATGGCTGCTTTTAAAAAAGTTAAAAGTCAAATAAATACTTACAAACAAGAAGACTATAAACAAACTAACATGGTTAACAGTGTGATATGTGGTCGTTCCATCTGGCTGCTCATAAACGTACATCAGGGTCCTGCCCGGGGGTTTTGGGGGCAATTGAGGCGTGTGGTTGTAATCCACACCCCTGCTTCCGTTGTACCTCTGTCCCGGTATCATGCCCTGGGGTGGAACACTTGCGGGGCGTCCCCAGCTCTCAATGACCATTTTCAGTAAACTTTTTTAATTTTTTAATTCGAGGGCCGAGAAGCCCTGTTGGGTATTTACAGTCAAGATCTGTTGATTTAATCTTTGATTTATTTAATATTAACTCTTTTAATGTATAATAAAAGCTTAAATAACAAAACAGTATAAGTGAATGTTGAGCTGGCTTTATAATCAATCAAATCTCGAAAAATTAATAAATTAATAGTTAATAAATCAAAATAAGGTTCAAGTACATCCATTTATCACAAACGAAGTATTTACTTCTTATACTTATTTTAGCTTTAATAATCTGTCTTTTTACGAATTATACAATAATATTTACTTTCATTAACACCTTTAATTGATGTGATTATGAAGATAACAAATCTTAATTTAAAAATATATAATTTTAATAATAGTGATGTAAATGTTTTTAAAACTAATAAAAATTTAAGTAATCAGATTGAATTACTGTTTAAAGTATAAAAAGAATATTAGTTTAGAGTTAAACTATTTATAAATAGAAAATTTCACTTTTCTTAGTTTTGGTTATTGTTATGTTTAAAAGTTTAAAACTTCCTGTAAAATATTTGCGTAAAAATAATTAAAAAAAATTACAATAGGTTTTTTAAGTACTTTTAAAAGTATAAGTGACTAAAATATACTTTTAAAATTATAAATAAAATGTTATAAAAACAATGTATAAGATTTTAAAAAACTTTTGTAGGAACAAAAAAAAAGTATAGTTTTGTCTTCACAAATAAGTAAAACAAACATCTATATTTTAAATAAAAAACAAAATAGCTTAGTAAAAATTTAAAAAAATCTTTTTGTGCGTTGGAGACGTACCAAGAAAAAGTGTACGATGTATTGCATAATATTTAACCAGCTACTGATCACATTATAAAGGTTAACATTACAGCTGTTGTATTTAATAAAACTTTCTCCTAATCTGCGGTTACAATAAGATTATGCTTGATCTATTTATAAAACCTTTTATTTAAAATTTTTTTTTTAATCTTGTTTTTTTCTATTCATAAAGTATAGTTTTTCAAAACTGTTTTTATACCAAACCCTGGAAAAAAATACTAACAGTCTTTTAGTTTAAAAGCAAGTGTTTATTAAAGTACATACAAAACGGTAAGCTTGATTTACAATAGGGAAAAAAAATTACAACTTCAAACACTATCTTAGTTTAAACTTGTAAACAGAATCTGTTTTAATGTACACTGCCTAAAACTCACGTAATATGAATATAATTTTTTTTTAACTCTGCGCCTAATTATTATTTGTTTAATGATTGTACAAAAGTATAATAGTTCTATAAAATTAAAGATAACTTTAATCTTGTTTTAGTTTTTAACAAATTTAAAAATGTGTTGAAGTAATTAAAAATAATGTTGTTAAGTGTTTTTTTAAACCTTTTTAATAACTGATGGTAGTTTATGAATAACTTAAGAGTAAAATTTTTAGAATAAGGTTCTTTACAAAATCAATTTCGAAAACTAATAGCTTATAATTTGAAATGCAATCGTTTTTGTCTTTACTCTCACTAACACAGTATTCAGATAAGTATTTAAACTAAATGGTAAACTAACTTTGCAGAATAGAGTATTAAAAGTTATAACAATTTAAGTTTTCTAAACTAAAATTAGTTTACAAAAATAAAACTGTTTACGAAATGACTATGTAAATATATCAATGAAACCTATACTTTTAATATATAAAATCACGAAGAACAAAAAACAAAGTATGAGCGCTACGACATAATTTTACACTCATAACAATTGTAGAAAAGAAGAAGAAAAATCTTTATATAAAACAAATAATAAATAATCGTAGAACACACATAAAAATAAAGAATGCAGCTATCTACAAAGCAGGTATATTGTAAGTAGTTGTGATGTATTGGAAACACATAAAACTCTCAGGGGAATACTATTTATTTAGGTGACACGTAATTGTTACGTCATAGAAGTAGCTGTTTAGATGCAACTATGAGCTAAAACACGTCAATTTATTTTGTAAAATTACAGATTTATTATCTGTCATTCACTAAATTTTCATATATTCTTAAATCTTTTTTTCAAGATATATTAGAAAAAGTATATTTCACTATAAAAGTTTTTTTAAACTTGTATTGGTACGTTTTAAAGTAGTATTTCGATTTTTGTTTCAATGTTAAGTAAAACTATTGGTTAAAACAATAATCTTATTCAAATTACTGCTTAAATCACGTATTATTTGAACATTTTTTAAACTAATCAGTACTTTTTAGTATCGAATAGTTCAAGTATCAACAAACGTAATTACAATAGACATAAAAATGCATTTAATAATTTTTAAATGCAAAGTTTCAACCTTTGAGTTCTAAACTATTTTAGTTGAAATTATTGTCTTGTTTAAGTCGCTGTTGTGTCAATAAAAAAAACACTCTTAAAAGCTGGTTTGTAGATTTATAAAACAAATTTGCTGAGTCAAGTTGAATTTTTAATTTATACCATTACAAATCATTTAAGTCTAACTAAACAACTTTTAAAAAGTAGTTTAAAACTATTATAAACAATAAGTATGTTAACAAAAAACTTGTGATCGTTTATTGCAAACCAAGTGTGATTTCAATCAACAGCATTTAAAACTATTTATATCAAACTCAGCTTAATTAGTTTAAAGTTCAAATGCAAAGTTGAAACTTAGAAAATGGTTAAACAAAAGTTTTTATAACTCTTAAACTTAATTATTTATTGTCGTGGTAGACATATTTCAAAAATAAACAAGCTTTTAATAGTTTTTTATTATGTCAATCAAAGTCACGTAAAAAAAAGTTGCTGTATACACTAACAAAATGCTTTTGTTTTTTATTTAAATTTTAACTGTTTCCAGTTTTACAAATAAGAAGTAATGAATTTATAAATTAAAATTTCAACTTTAACAAACTCGACAAAACATCGCTAAAAGTTAGCTGTTATGTTAATATAGCTCTAATAAAACTATCAACTGTACTTTTGTGTATACTTGATAGCAAAAAACTTAGGCAAAACTTTAAGTCAGCGGGCCAGATGTGAAAAAAATAAGTTTTTACAGACCGAAGCATTCTAACTTCATTTAGTACAAAAATTACCCATTATTTTTTCTATCAATAATACCGAATCTACATGAGCTTTTTTTAATATAAATTATGCGTAGAGATGTGATGTTTTAAGACATTTTTAACTGTCAGGTTTTAAATTTTTGTAGCTTGGAGTCCTAAACAAATTGACACAAACATAAAATGACTATACCTTGTTATGGAGCAATAAGGTCTCCTGAATTCTTTTTTAATGAAGTATTTGATAATTTAAAGATGGGTACTAATATTTGTAGAAAGTTTTGTTAAAATAGATAAATAATAAATTAGGTTATTGTAATTGAATACCAGTATCACTGGCTGTTCTATTTAGTTAAATATTGAATTATTTAGAAGAAAGTCACAGTTAGGTGAAAATGAGTCTGATTAAATGTTTTGTTCAGCTGGGTTGCTGTCAAATTTGCACGATCGTACAAAATTGCACGAGGGGACGAAATTGAACATGGGCACAAAATTGCACTGAGATATATTTGCACAAGGGGATAAAAGTGCATGAAGACATTTTGCACGAAGGGTCACTTTTGCTTAAAGACACTTTTGCACGGAGACATTTTTGCACGTGTTGAGTTTTTTTTTTTTTTTCTTTTTAAATTTAGTTTTTTTTATTCTTTTTCTTATCACTGTTACCCCTAAGCCTTACCCTCAGTCTATAGTTTTTTTCCTTTTATTTAACTTGTTTTTATTCATTCTTTATTTTTTTTTTGATGGTTTTTATTATTTATTATTTTTATGGTTTATTTATGATAGAAATTTATTTTTTATTTTTACTATCACTGTTACCCTAAACCTTTTCCTCGGTCAGTTACTTTTTTTCTTTTTCTTTTTATTAATCTATCTTTTTTTTTCTGTTTTTTTTTCTTTTCTTTTTTTTAAGTTTTTTTTATCCTTTTTAAAATGAGCCTCCGTGCAAAATTTTAACTCGTGCAATTTATTAACTTCACGCAATTTTGTCTTCGTGCAATTTAGACCCGTTCCCATTCAGCTGTATGTATATACAGAGTTTGGGCAAACTATTCTAGACCACTTTGCTACTGCTAACATGTAGTTTAACCATCAATTTTTAACCTGGTGTAAATTCACACCTGGGGGTAATTTTCCTCCTTCTTTCAAGTGGTAAGTTTTCTTAATTACAAGTTATGTAAATTAATTTTTATGAACTGTCTTTTAAAAATAAAAACTATTATTTAACAGTAATTACTTTAGATAAATAGACTATTTAAGTTTCACGATTTTTTATATACACAAAGCTTAAAGTTCAATAAATTTATTTTTTTCATCAAAATTAAACTTTATTTTGTATATTAGGGGTAAATTTGGTAATAACATTCCAAAAAGGGTTAAAAAATAAAATAAAGGTTAAGAATCACTAAAGTAGACATTTGTATTTCTTATTGTTTATGTAGAGTTGTAAAAAATGTTACTTTTTACAAGTAGTTTTTTATTTAAATTCGAAGTAGTTAAACTTTATGTTGTTTTATACAGTCTTTTTTTTTCTGAGAATTAAAAGTATTATAAGGTTTTGATAAAGTTCAAAGTAACTTCTAAAACATAAAGCTTTTATATTGTACATGGTTCTTTATATTTGTTAGTATTTAAAATCGTATTTTAATACAATCTGTTCATTCATGTCATTCCCAGTTAAATGTACAGTAGTCCTATATATTATTTAATATCAGTATTGGTTAGGTTATTATTACTATTTATTTAATGTGGTTGATAAAGTTGTTTGTAAATTTACTGTAAAGTACTATAGTTAAAGTAGTAAAGTGTTATAATCTTGTTTTCTATATAACCTACATACATTGCTGTATTGGTTATATTATAAATTCGTCATAAAATTTAGCTTTAATGTTTAACAATGCTTATTAACAATGTTTAATAAGTCAATACGGGTGTTTTTTTTAATATTTAGCAAACTTTATGATGTATAAATTTTGTATTAAAACTAAGGGTTCAAAATTGTATTTTTAAAGGAATCGGCAAGCATTTGTTAGTGGCTAAATTGTATTGTTAAAAAAAAAAAAGGAATTTAAATCTAATATTGTTTTAGTTTTTTACAGTTTTCGTTTACTCACACATAAGAAGTATTTAATAGGTTTATTGCAAGTTTTTTTGGTATCTATTTGCCTTATATCTTTAATATGAACGCTTTATTTAGGTAGTTTTTGGTAATTTAATTGATTTTTTAAACTGAAATGAATATTAAAGAAAACTTTTGGTGCATTGATATTTTATTAACACATTTGTTCTATTTTGAAGATCATAAAAATGTTAGCTTTTTTTTATCCTTGAAACAAGCTTAGACACAAATATTATTTTAGTTTTTTTATCCAATAAACATATAGCATTAGGTTTTTTAAAACCAGTTTTCAGACTTTTACTTCTTCAATCGTATTTCGTCAAGACCGAACAAAAGACCAATTATATTTAACAATGTACCATTTACAACAGCTATATTTACAGAAACTTTAACTGTCGCAACTGTGATATGTACCATAATTTTACAAGCTCATCTGCTCTGCATGACAAACTGCGGACTGTTGGTCAAAGCAAATATACACCGCTCGCGAGATAGTTTTCAGCTATAAAATGTTTTTGAAATGAAATATTCTTTTTTGCTTTAATAACTTACAGTTAATTTTTATATTTAATAATTACTAATTAATACTGCTTTACAACTGCTTTTATTTTCATTTCACATTTAAGACAGCATTTTTGTTCACATTTAATGATTAATGTTTTATTTTTAAGTTATTGTATTCAGCCTAACATTTGTTGTATAGTGGGCTTGCGAGCACCTTTTAAAATAACCCATGTCATGTTTTTTTAATAACAAAATACTGCTGTTTTACTAACTTATCTACTCGTTAACCGATTTAATTTACGCATGAGATGTAGTGATGGTAGCTACAATTTGCTTTAAGTAAATCAAAGTGCTGCAGATTTGATACTGATGCATTTATATGCTATGGTATTAACGTTCAAAAGCACAATATATACAAAAATTTTTTAGTGAAAAAGCGCTCGAAATTTTTAGTAAAAGGACCTGATGTACGAACTTTTTGATTATTAAGTTGTACACCATACAGTCGAATTCTTGTCCAGGACAACTAGGGGAAGTGTACCGCGTTTTCAACGGTTTCAAAATACACAAATGTATGTAAATAAAGTTGTTTGTTTGAAAAAAACTTATTTTTAAGTTGAGAGCATTAAGCTGAAGGTATAAGTTTGTGGTAGCGATAAATAGTGATGTCACAAAACAAGATAAACGACGTCATGAGACTTTTTTAGTCATTCATGCATAAACTTGTAAAAGAGAAATAAGTAAAACAAAAAAGTTTTGGTTTTAAGTTAATTTATTACACTTTTTTGCATACGTTTTGATTTATTTAATCAACAACTAAGAAATAAACTTAACTGCTTGTCTTTAACCCGGCCAAGTAATAATGTGTATTTATAAATATTTAAATGAAAAATAAAATAAAAACAAGCAAAAGCCACGCAGAATGTAGAAAATTAAATTAAATGGGGCGCATGACAACTCAAACTGCGACAATTCAAATTCTTCAAAATCTTTTTTAAGAATTTGAATTGTCGTGCGTCCGGTGACAAGCCTTGACAGTTTTGCAAACGAGAAAAAGCCACGTAAAATGTAGAAATGGGTTGCATGACAATATAAACTCCGACAATTCAAATTCCTTGAAAACTTTTCCAAGAATTTGAATTTTGTGGTACGTTTTTCTTAATTTTTGATGACTTAGATTTTTAAAACTTTTTAAGGGTGTTTTAAACTTAAATGATTTTTAAATGTCTAAATTGAACATTGCTTAAATGTTGTACAGTAAAGTTGAGCAACTTATCTAGTCGTTAGGACAGATGTTGCGTTATTTTACACTTATTTTGATGTAGACTGTTAGAGGATGCATTACTTCAGCGTTTTTTAGACGACGTACTTTTTATTGCGTAAAAAAATTGTGGAAAACAACTAACATTGAACTTTTATATATCAAGTGTGCCCAAAATAAGGGTAGGTAAAGTACGGTCAGCAGAGTAAAAAATGACAGGACCACCAATTTTTGTATATTTTTGTGAGATCAGACCCACAAAAGGTAAAACCGCGGCCCAAGAACGGGTAAAATTGAGTTCCTAAACCGTCTTTTGAAATTTTTACAAGTTATCTGGAACATTAAATGAAGAGCACAATAAACAAAAAGGTCTTTGATACTGATAAATTGGAAATTTTAAACTTACACTTGACATATTAAATAAGCAGGTAGTATAAAATCTGATTTTGTCGAAATTAACGGGTAACTGAGTAATTTACGTGAAATAAATGAAATAGAAATTCTCCAGCTCGGCAAGAGCTAAATTTTTCTATACCTGGCCGCCCGAATAAAAATAAATTTCTCCCCTACACTTACAACATGCTATAGATTTAATTTCTGTACACAGTGGTACTTAAAAAATTGTATTCAAAGACTTGAAAAACCAGTTTAATATTTTCTAAAGCCAAGATTTTTTTTTATCCGGTCTGCATACATTGTCTATGGTAAGTCTGGCACATCGACTAAAGAAAATTTCAGCACCTTTAATAGTAAAAACGATTCAAAAAATAATTTGGAAGTGTGGTTAGAATATTCAAACTTATCAAAACATATAATAGACTGCATCCGGATCGGGCTGGATCTTGGTTTGAAAATTAGATCCAGTAGATCACCAATCAAAATTTAAATGCTGCTTAAAAGTCTGACAGTTTTCTTTGCTTTTTTTACATGCAGATTTACGAGAAAAGTTTATTGAAATGTTTAAAAGCAAAAGGATGAAAGTATAAACCGCTTGTTATAGGGTTCCAAATCAACATATTCTAATATGTTTTGAAAAAATTTAACTTGGTCTGTTTGAAAAAATACTGTTTATTAAATAAAAAAAAAAGAAAATTTTGTGATGTTATCATAATGACGTCACTAAATAAAAGTTTTTATCGATGTACTAATTGATTTGAGAGAAATGACTAAACAGAACAACTTTTTATCAGTTTATGATAGCTTTTTTTACGTTGTTGAGCTTATATTTAATCTTTTTTTTATAATACACCTAAGTAATGACAAAAATTACAAACCTGAAAAATCAATTTGTAACAAAAACTTTGCGGAAGTGAGGACATTAACGTCACCTTTAGACTCCAAAGGTACACCGGGGCTGGTTATAAGCAATTAACTTTATTTAAACATGATCAGATAAGTAGTTTTATAAAATTTAAATGTTTTTAGATTACAAAATTATTTAATACTATCTTCCATGATTTTAAATATTTCTTTCTTTACTTTATTATAAGTAATGACGAGGTCTTTGACCGAAATTTAGTTTACTAATTAAAGTCTTTTAAGAAATAACCTATATTAACTTTCCTCTAGAAATTAAGATCTTTGTATTTGTTTTCAAAAAACATTAATAATTTTGTTTTAGTTCAATTAAGGTTTTAATTCTGATAACGTTTTGTATATCCGAATGTAGTTCATTTAAATACATTCTTGACTTAAGACTTTTTTTTTAAATTACAGTTTATTTAAATGCATCCTAAGAAGTAAAAAATAATTATTAAAATTATAAAAAAAATAATTTTTTGCTGTATAGTGTTTTCATCGGTATTTAAACTATTTATAAATTGTATAAAATATCTTAATTAAGAATAACTCCAGCAACTAATTTCGGAAGTTTTATAAGCTTCTAATATTAGGTCATAAGAATATGTTGTAAATCTACTTAAATCTAATGATGCACTTTAATTTTAAATATTCAAATTAATAGTCTATCTATCTCCCTTCTGACTTTTTAAATGTTATAAAAAAATTATACAATGTCTTAAATTACTTAAAGTTTGGTTACTCATATTTTAAACTTTAACAAACTTTATAAACTTTTAAAGTTTTAAAATAATAAAGTCAATAACAATTTAAAACATGGCTACATATATTGTTGTACAGAGTTATGTTTGCACAGTTTTTATAAACAGACATTTTTATTCTGGCAGTAAGTAAAATTTTGTGATGTTTTAAAAAAAATCTAGTTCCCAAAGAAAACACTTAAGATCTTTGCTAGTTGTTTATGCAGTTTGTGCACACTTGAAGATAATTTAAAATGCTTGTTGTTTTTTATTCTCAACATAAGTTTGGGTATAAACGTTTTTATAACTGTAGCTACTATATTGAAATGATAATGCGATTGGTAAACTATTATTAAATTTATAAGTTGTTTACAATAGACTTACTGTTTTTCAATATTTAAATAAATTGAAATTATAACATAACCTTAGAGTAAACTTTAGTTTTAATCTAAAATATAAAGATAAGTAGAAAGAAATAAGTTTTAATAAAACTGAAAACTCGCAATTAAATTATACTTCTGATTTTTATATAACTCCTAAATTTAGTTAAAAAATATTCTAAAAATTCTAATTTAAAAAATTTTTTAATAATTTAAAACAGTTGTTTTTTTTAATTTCTAGCAAAAATTTATGATGTCTACCATTTGTATTAAAACTAAGGGTTCAAAATAGTATTCTTAAAAATATCGGCAGGTATCTGGTAGTGGCTAAGTTATATTAACAAAGATGTTTATAAATGGTTGTAAATCTGTTCTAAACAACACGTTTATATGTTTCCGTGATGTGTAACTTGATAATCGAAAGGTTAATTGTGCACCACGTCCTAGGGCCAAATATTTTGAGCGTCTTTTTTTGTCGTTCAATAAACTATTACTATCTAAACTTGTCATTTTTTACAGTTTTCATTTACTCACACAAATGAAGTGTTAGAAAGGTTTATTGCATTTTTTTTTGGTATCTGGATTTTTCTAAAACGCTTAATTGCTGTAAAGGTATTTAAGTCAAACCACCAAGTATATATTTTCATACAGTTTTTTAGCATTATACCTTTTAAACTGTACAACTCATTTAGGCATTTTTTTTTAATTTATTGGACTTTTAAAATGGTGCAAATGTTAAAGAAAACTTTTGGTGTATTGATATTTCATTAACACATACGTTCATTTTTAATGTTTAAAAAAATATCAGCTTGCTGTTATCCTTGACATAAGCTTAAACATTCATTAAATTAATTTGTTATCCAGTATATATATATAGCATTATGTTTTCTAAAACCAGTTTTCAGGCTTTTACTTCTTCAACCGTATTTTGTCAAGACCGAACAAAATACCAATTATATTTAACAAACTGTAACATTTACAACAGCTACATTTACAAAATCCTTTACTGTCGCAAATGTGATATACACCACAGTTTTACAAAATTATCTACTATGCATAACAAACTGCGGCTTATTGGTAAAAACCATCCTAAACCAAAACTCTACCCCCCCTGAAGGTAGTTTTTAGCTAGAAAATGTTTTTAAATACAATAAAAATCTGCTGTAAAAACTTACAATTAGTTTCTACATTTATAATTACTAAATGATACTGATTTTCCACAGCTTTTATTTTTAAATATTCATTTAATTAGCACTTTTTTATTGATAAATGTTTTATTTTTAAGTTACTGTATTCAGCCGAACATTGGGCTTGCGAGCACCTTTTAAAATGACCCATGCCATGTGTTTTTTTAAAACAAAATACTGCTGTTTTACAAACTTATCTACTTGTTTACCGACTTACGCATGAAATGTAGTGATGGTAGCTACGATTTTTTTTAAGTAAATCAAAGTGCTGCAGATTTGATACTGATGCTATGATGTAGTAAGCTATGATATCAACGATCAGAGGTACAATATATACATATCGTCTTTTGATAAAAATAACGCTCAAAACGATTGGTATAAGGAACTGGTGTACCAACCTTTTGATTATTAAGTTGTACACCATACAGTCAGATGTCTTGTCCAGGACAACTAGGGGAAGTGTACCGCGTGTCCAACGGCTTCTAAATTCACAAGTATATGTAAACTAAATTGTTTGTTTGAAAAAAGCTTATTTTGATTATACACATTAAGCTGAAGGTATAATTTTGTGGTAGCGATAAATAGTGATGTCACAAAACGAGATAAATGACGTCATGAGATTTTTTCAAGTCATTTATGCATAAACTTGTATAAGAGGAATTGGTAAAACAAAACGAGTTAATTTATTACACTTTTTGCATACGTTTTGATTTTTTTTAATCAACAACTAAGAAATAAACTCAACCGCTTGTCTGTAACCCGGCCAAGTAATACTGTGTATTTATAAATATTAAAATGAAAAATAAAATAAAAACAAGCAAAAGCCACGCAAAGTGTAGAAAATTAATTTAAATGGGGCACATGACAAGTCAACCTGCGACAATTCAAATTCTTCGAAATCTTTTCCAAGAATTTGAATTGTCGTGCGTCCGGTGACAAGCCTTGACAGTTTTTCTTAATTTTTGACGACTTAGATTTTGAAAACTTTTTTAAGGTGTTTAAAACTTTAATGAGTTTTGAATTTTTAAATTGAAATTTTTTTAAACATGTTAGAACATGTTACACTTTGTTTTTTGATGTAGACTGTTAGAGGACGCATTCTTTCAGCGCTTTTTAGACGACGAACTTTTTATTGCGTAAAAACTTTGTCGAAAACAACTAACATTGAGCTTTTATATATCAAGTGTGCCTAAAATAGGGGTAGGTAAAGTGCGGCCAGCAGAGTAAAAAATGAAAGGACCACAAATTTTTGTATAGTTTTGCGAGATCTGACCTACAAAAGGTAAAACTGACCCAAAAGCGGGTAAAATTGGCTTGCTAAACCGAGTTTTTAAATTTTTACTAGATATTCTGCAATTTCAAATGAAGACCGGTATAAACAAAAAGGTCTTTGATAGAAATTAATGAGAGGTTTTAAACTTACACTTGACATATTGAAGAAGCAGGTCATATAGATTTTGTCGAAATAAGACGGATAAATGAGTAATTTACGTGAAACAAATGAAATAGAAATGGTCCAGCTCGACAAGAACTAAATTTTTACATACCGCCCGAATAAAAAAAAAATCACCTACACTTACAACATGCTATAGATTTAATTTCTGTACACAGTGGTACTTAAAAAATTGTATTCAAAGACTTGAAAAACCAGTTTAATATTTTCTAAAGCCAAGATTTTTTTTTATCCGGTCTGCATACATTGTCTATGGTAAATCTGGCACATCGACTAGAGAAAATTTTAGCACCTCAATTGTAAAAACGATTTAAAAAATAATTTGGAAGTGTGATTAGAATATTAAAACTTATCAAAACATCTAACAGACTGCATCCGGATCAGACTAGATCTTGGTTTGAAAATTAGATCCAGTAGATCACCAATCAAAATTTAAATGCTACTTAAAAGTCTGACAGTTTTCTTTGCTTTTTTTTACATGCAGATTTACGAGAAAAGTTTATTGAAATGTTTAAAAGCAAAAGGATGAAAGTATAAACCGCTTGTTAAAGGGTTCCAAATCAACATATTCTAATATGTTTTGAAAAAATTTAACTTGGTCTGCTTGAAAAAATATTTTTATTTAAATAAAATATAAAGAAAAAGTTGTGACTTTATCATAATGACGTCACTAAATGAGAGTTTTTATCGATGTACTAATTGATTTGAGAGAAAATGAACTAAAAAGAACAATTTTTTGTCAGTTTTTGATTGCTATTTTAACCTTATTGAGCTTATACTTAATTTTTAGTTTTAATTTAAGCTCAGTTATAACAAAAATTACAAACCTGAAAATCAATTTGAAACAAAAAATTTGCGGAGGTGAGGATATTAACGTCTCTCTTAGACCCCAAAGGTACACCGGGGCTGGTTATAAGCAATTAATTTTATTTAAACATGGTCAGAGAAATGGTTTAATAAAATTTAAATGTTTTTGGGTTACAAAGTTATTTGATACTATATTCCATGATTTTAAATATACCTTTCTGTATTTTATTATAAGAATGACGAGGTCTTTGACCGAAGTTTAGTTTACTAATTAAAGTCTTAAAAGAAATAAACTATATTAAATCTCCTCTAGAAATTGAGATCTTCGTATTTGTTTTCAAAAAATATTAATATTTTCGTTTTACTTCAGTTAAAGTTTTAATTCTGATAACGTTTTGTATATCCGAATGTAGTTCAGTTAAGTACATTCTTGACTCCAGACTTTTTTTTAAATTTATATTTTATTTAAATGCATCCTGAAAACTAGAAAAAAGCTGTTATAATTATTAAAGAATAACTTGTTGCTACATAGAGCTTTTATCGTTATTTAAACTATTTTAAATTCTATAAAATAAACTTGTAAAGATTATTTCCAGCAACTAATTTCGGAAGTTTTATAAGCTTCTAATATTCAGATCATTAGAATATGTTGTAAAAATACTTAAATCTAATGATGCACTTTATCTTTAAATATTCAAATTAATAGTCTATTTATTTCCCTTTTAACTTTTAAATGTTAGAAAAAAATTTTTACGATGTCTCAAATTACTTAAAGTCAATTTAAAAAATTAAAAATTTTTTTAAAAGTCTGGCACTTTTCTTTGCTTTCATGCAAAGTTACGAGAAATCTTTATTTATTTGTTTAAAAGCAAAAGGATGAAAGTATACACCGCTTGTTATACGGTTCAAAATATACATATTCTACAATGCTTTGAAAAAATTTAACGTGCTTTGTTTGAAATTTTTTTTCTTTATTTATACAAAATGAAAACAAAAAGCTGTGATGTTATCATAATGACGTCACTAAATGAGAGTTTTTATCGATCTACTAATTGATTTGAGAGAAAATGTACTAAAAAATAAAAAAAAATTGTCAGTTTTTGATTGCTATTTTTACGTTACTGAGCTTATCTTTAATTTTTATTTATAATTTAAACTAAGTTATGACGAAAATGATAAATCTGAGAAGTCAATTCAAAATTAAAACGTCCAGAGGTGAAAAGATTAATAGTTTAGGAAATAACATAAGAATTTTTTTTCGAACCAAAGATCATTTAAGTATAGTACCTGTATTAACTCCTAAATAAATTTTTAACTCTAGATATAATAAGTACAATTTTGTTTAAACACAAAACTCATAGCCGATTTCGACAAAAAGCTGATAATTATCAACTGAGTAACTACAAATATAATCGATAACAAGATTAATGAAAAAATAATTACGAGTTTATAAAGTAGTCCAAGCTTCGCAAAGACCAAAGTGTTAAAATTCTTTGCTTACTTATAAAATCTATACGAGTTTTTAACAAAAACAGTTAACAACGAAAAAAATGTTAACCAAAATTTCCTAGGAACTCAGATCTCGCACGCAGCGCTAAGTTTGTAAAACATTAATGAAAGCAAGTTATAGTGTAATGAAATGCATCTTTCATGTGCTGTTCCATGGTGTGAATGTTGAGCTTTAATTGTTTGAATGTTGAGTGTCACCAAATTAATCAACGAAAACGCAAGTATCTGAGGCAAAGTTATCGTTGTTATGAGAAATAGTTGTATAAGACCTAGAGACAGAAAAGCAGACCTATAGTATATACTAAATACAGCATGTAAATTTAATAGTGTTTTTGTAGTTAGCTACAAGAATTATTAATTAAATAATATTTACTTTTCTAGAGCTGTTTAAGTATTTTATAGTGCTCACATAAGTTAAGTACGAAAGTAACTAGTTATAAAAAATAAAACATCAGAAACTGCGTTCGTAGAAATTTCATAAAACTTAAAAGACTTGATGACTGAAAAAAGGGCTTTATCTTTGTTCAGTTAAAATAGACCATTAAACCGTATCTTCATACTGAACCTAAATTGGTGGCTTTATAGAATGGCCTTTAATAGTCTTTAATTCTTTAGATTTAATCTAACTTAACATACTTTAAGTTATGTGTGGTTTGCAAAATTATATACATTATCAATTTTACTACAATGAACTTACTCAGACTTCGTTTTTAATTTAAAGTTTCTTCGAGTTTATTTGATTAAAATGGTGTTTGTTTGTTAAATTTATATAACTACAGGTAGAAGTAGTACATTGATCGTCATAAAATATTTATCTTGATTTAATTATTTAATAAAAAAAGTAGTGTGTCATTATTTGTTGCAAAAAAATACTTACACAGACAGAGTAATTAAAACAACTAAAATTTGTGCTCAATTTTTATTCAACATCATAACAACTATAAATTGTTTTACTTTAAAGTTAACTTAGTGTTTACTTCACTTGTTATTTTATTTGGTTGCATTTTTAAACTTTTATAACTATGGTATTTCCCATTAATAAAGTATTAGCACAATTTGGTTGATTAAAAACTAAAAATATTAAATTTTTCAAACTAGATAGTAAATATTTATGTGAAAAAACTTATAAAACTATTTTTTGCTGTGTATGGCGTGAAACAACTAATCAAATATTTTAAATACAAAATAACATTGGATAGGGAAAGACATAGATAAAATAACCATCCTAGTAAGGTATGAAAATATTTTTTGAAATGAGTAAAATTAATTAGAAAGAAAATGTTGTTACTATTAAACGTGTTAGTAAATTAACAAAAAAAATTGATCTTAATATGGACATGCAAACTTTGCACAAATCCTTGTTAAAACTATTGCAAAAAGTCTACTTAAAGCCTATTTTTTATCGAAAAAAACATATACTAGCTATTATTTAGTGTAATAAAACTTATCTTTTAATTAACGTACGTATTTCTAGTAAGTAGCACACTTTAGTCTCAGTTTAAAATTCTAACTTATTTTATTATTACTTATTTTAATATTCTAGTAATAAACAAAATGTTTTAGTTTCTCGAATGACTTTTTTGAATTCAAATCAGTTACTGATATAATTAAATAAGAAAATATTTAGACATATAGACTTGGTGCTTAATAAAAATAGTTGTAAAAACTTTCTTTTCAATGTACAGAATTTAAAAAATAAAATATTTTAGTATGCATTCGAAATTTACTTTAAACTTAGATTCTTAGAAAACTTGTTCATTTTAAAATCTTTAATTAACTTTTGTTTAATGTAAAAAAAATTATGAAAATATGTATGAAACTAGAGTCTTTGTTAATCTTGTGATTCATAAGTACTACATGTATGTATAATAAATTAACTGATCAGTTATGTTTTCTAAAAACATTAAATATCAAGAAAGTTTACAAAGTATTTATATACTCTCTATTAAACTGTTTAACAATGTTTATAAGGTTAAAAAGTTTGTTACTGTTCTAGTAATTTTTTGGAAACAATAGTTGATCAAAAATTTAAAATTAAATCAATTCAAATGTGTTAACAGTATTAACAAAAGTAACTATCCTCAGTTTTAAAGGAAAAAAAGAGTAAGATCAGACGGAGATTTTGAAAAATCAAAAAAAAAATCTTAGAATTGCAAATAGGTTTAAACTAGCCTCAATTAATGTGAGTGTTTGACAACTCTGCTCATACTAGTGAGTCTACTCTCACACTTAACTTTTACAATATTTTATTAATGTTCGAGGAACAAAAAACTACGGTTATTTCTTTCGTTGTAGTATAAGATGGTATCTCATTTTTATTATCATATATAGTTAGCTTTATCTATTATAACTACAGTCAACTAGTTTCGAACTTCAAATTTAAGTTTTTGGAGTGCTAGTATTTAACAAATCGTTTTAACGGAAAAATATATACTAGTTTAACTTCAGTTTTTACAAATATTTTGCCTTTTATTTTTTAAAAGTGAAAAAAAAATTTAATAGCGTTGCGTCAAACGGTTGATTAGACATAAAGGTAAAGCTTTAAAAACGTTAGCTTGTCTGACTAAAATGATTGTAGCAACCAAAAATCAAGTGTCTATCAAAAAGTTTATTGTACAGTACTCTGTTGCACGGTAGTAAAACATTTTGGGATGTACCAATCAAAACCTTGAACCTACCAAAACTCTGTTGTTACTCTTACCAGCAACAAGATCACCGAAGCTTGTCATGTTGTTGAGAAGGGCGACAGTTTTATCATAAAGTCTTCAGTTGTACAGCGAGTTGGTTGTAAGCAGACGCATCCGCGGTTCTTGACACAAAAGGAGCTTGCTAATGACTGCTACAAATGGCTAACAAAGCCGATGAAAGTTTCAATGGAAAAATAATTGTTTGTTGCATGGACGATTTGCAATTTGGAAGAATGTTGGTAAGACTTGATTGCGACCATGTGTTGTGCAAAATACGCACTGATAATTTTGTTTCAAAGTAACAAGACTTGCAGGCATCCCTTTTACTAAGCAGAACTTTTTTTAGCATTTTTCTCATTTTATGTATATAGTATAATACTAAAAACATGTAAACTTTTGTGTGGTAAAATGCTTTACCTGCCTAAAAGTAGACAAAAAGAGTTTCAGTTACTATTTTAATGATGATTATTTTGATAAACTTCTTTCCAAATAAAGGTATTGTAAGTTAATTTTGTAATTAAGTAGTTAAAACATTTTTCATCAATCTTTTTTTCAAAAAAGATATTTGAAACATTTATCATAGTTTTAACATAAAAGACTACTGTAATTGATTTAGTATATTTTAAAAGTTTTCTTGAGTTGTGACTTATGATAAATTACATGATAATAAGTCTCAAAATTCTTGAATACTCTATTGTGATCAACCCTACACGATACCACAAGTCTTTTAAAAAATCTTATGTGCCTGAAAAATTTTAAACAGTAATGTATTTTTTAAAGTGTGTTATTAAAAGCAACTACACAAAATACTCTATTATTGAACATATAAACTTTGCGAACCTAACGATAAAAGTCTAGAAATATCCCTTAATGCTGCTTACTAAGTGTTGTTAAAATCAAAATTAGACTTACTTAAAAGAAATTTTTTAATTTTCAAAAACGTTTTTGTTTAACTTTGTTACTTATTATTGGTTTTAAAAGTAAAGAAAACAGTTAGTAACTGTGGTATATTGCTAGTTATCAAGTTTAAATATAAAAACAACTTTTTTAAATACAAAACCTTTGTATTAAATGTAAACAAAAATGTCTATAATGAAAAACACTTTTGATAACTACAGTTATAATTTAGTTATTGACACTTGAGTGTTATTTTTTACTAGAACTAATTAAAGTAAAAGTTTTTGGAGAGATCTAGACATACTTGTCATGTTAAGTGGTAATGTATAAGCTTTTTTTGAAACTGTTGTTGTTGAAAATATTTAAGTGTTTTTTTATCAAACACTAATCGTTTTGTATGGTTGTTCAAAAAAACATCTTTAAATTGAAATCATTCATCAACAAGACTAGTACACTTCAAAAACAAGTTATTAAATGAACTACTTTAAAAGTACAGAAAAGTTTTTTTTACCGAAAGCTTAGCCATAAACATTCGAAGAAAAATCCTTTTAGTTTTTGCTCTTCTTTAATTTAAATCTGTTTAAAGCCCGCAAATATGGCTTTATTTGTGTTAGATTATGAAGCATAAAATCGAATTTTAATTTAAACTCTATTTTCGAAATTAAACAGCAAACATTCATTTTTCATTTAACAAAGTTACTAAGATGCGTTGCAAGTTTAAATCCTTGTTAAAATAAATATAAAAATCTGAACTTCACATAATTTAACTAAACTAGTTAACTTGGTAGTAACCTGTACAAGTGCTACTTCACTTGAATAACTTTTAGCTTCTAGTAGAAAAAATTGTCAAAGAGTTAAGTATTTTTTTATTTTTGAACATTAAATTGATCCCATCTCGTTTAATGTATCCCTAAAAAAGTATGTTTTAATAACTTTACTTCATTCCAAGCTATATAGCTGCAATATTTCAAGTTTTTGTTAACCTTAAAGTTTGTTACACTTAGACTTAATGGTACAGTTTATTTAGTAAAAAAAAATAAATCGTATATGGTTGGTTATCAGTTAAAACTTAATCTTTATTTGGCCTACAGGCTGATAACAAAATATCCATTTAACTAGATTTTTAAATAAATGTACATATCTTTACATATAGTTGTTACCGATTTTTTACCGCTGTCAAAGAAAAATGTGAAATATTTGTTTAGACAGTGAATTAATAATTTTTACTAAAGAAAAAACTTATAACAACTTAATTTTACTGTCTTTAATTTTTGAACAAAATTATGCTTTTTGTCAGAAATTATTTTGCTTATTTGTTTAATGTTTTAGCTTGTCTACATTTTTTTAGTTATGTTAGTTTGTTTAAATTTAAGTATATGGATATTTTGTATTTATGTAATGTTATTAGCTTTGTTATTAACTAAAATTTTTCAAAAACTGGTTGAATTTAAAAAGTGCTTATTTCAAAAAATGTATTTAACTTTAGTACTAGTTGTTATAAATGTATCTCATTAACTGTACAATTTGCAAAGTTAACACACGAATTTTTTTTTAAATAATCGAAATTACTTGTGATACAAGCATAATTTTGTTGAAAAGTTAAAAAAATTGTCATAATTTTACTTCTTCAGTGCAACTCTACCATACTAGTTTGTCCAAAAGATACTTTGTTTTCATTTGTTTTGCTAAAAATTAGGTCTTCTTTAGCAAACTTGTTTAAAACGTTGCCTACCCCTAGCTCAAAGTCTACCGTTAAAAAATATGTGTGAAATTTACAAATTCCAGAATTGTGGATTAAGGATTCTTTATTTATATCAGCTAACAGAACAAATGTCAATTATTCCTGTAAATTGCAAATTAAAAACTTCGGAACAAGTATCACTTAAACAGTAAACCTCATAAACATTATATAGAATTCTTTTAAGTAAGTGCTAGATCAAAAGTTATTTTGGCAAAAGTTATTTATCATCTACATTTGAAATTTTTTTTTTTTCTTTTTAATATTTTTTTGTTAAAATTCAATACAAAAACCTACTTTATTTTTTGGGAAAGTTTGTAATTTTATTTATAACTTTAAATTTTGCTATCAAATTTAATATTGAAGTAAGGCGTTATTTGTTAGAACAAAAATTTAGAAAATATTTAAAATGTTTAATATAAGTTAGGCTAAACTTTTTATTCAGCATAGTTTAATCGAAACTCAGAAATCGTAATACTGCTATTATAATCTTAACTAAATAAGTAATCTAATACCAAAATAATTCAAACAATGAAGAATAGGTTTTGAAAGATAACAATGAAAATTAAATAGTGTGTATACCTATATAAGCATATAAAATTCTACTGCAAATAATAAATTTGATATCAACATAAAAAAAGATTCGACAAAAAATGCATAAATTGAAGAAAAAACACAAAATGAAGTCTTTTTGGGGAAAATTAAAAAAATTCGACGGTCTACAAAATAAACTTGTTAGTCTAGCAATTTTCTTAGTAAAAAGCAACTAAGTACTTTAAATATAAACTAAAGATTATTTTGACTACACAAGTTAGCTATTAAAGCCTACAGAGTTAATACAGAGTCTAAAAATTATTTAAACAACCTAAATTTGGCTTTTTTGATGAAATAAAAATAAACAGTTAATTGAAGAACATAAGTTTTTGATTGAAAATTTTTGAGGAAAAATTTCGAAGTCGGACTTTTTGGAAAGTAGAAGCAATAAAAATAATTAATTACAATTTAAAAAGTTATTATAATTGAAATAACTAAGTATATGGATGGATTTCGAAATAAAATTTCCAACTGCATTTCTCTTAATCCAGCTGCAAAAAAAAAAAAAAATTTAAAATACATTTATTACAATTTAGACTAAAAAAAAGTTTAATAAAAGTTTTATTGCCAATTTTATTGAGCAATAAATATGTACAAACTTTCTAATAATGATTACTGTTTTTTTTTTGCAATTAAAAATACACATAAGCACATTGAAACTCTTACAAATTATCATAAGTAAATTTACTGCTGTATTTATCATTTATTTGAACTATTTAGAAAGTAATAATTCAAAGAATAACTTTTTTATTTGTCAATTCTTTAAATACTTATGTATGATTTTACTGTTTTAAACAAACTTTATATAATTATAATAGTTTAAAACTTAACTTCCTAAATTTTGAAAAAAAACTCATAAATAACTTATTCTATAAAAAAATACAAATACTTATGCCAGTAATTCAAAGAAGTTTATCTTAATTTTATGGTTAGATTTGGATTGTACTTCTGTAATTTTTTTTTTTAAATTAAGAAAATAAAAAAAAGAAATGTTTGGAGTCTGTTGATCAAATTTAATTTTCCTTAAATTTTTTTTTTCCAATTTTTTCAAAAATATTAAACAAAACTCACAAGTAAAACTATTTAAGGAGTTTATTTTAAATTAATGTCTATATTTGGGTTGTATTTCTGTAATTTTCTTATTCAATTATTTTTAAAATGTTAAACAAAACTCACAGCTTGCAATTCACGCTTGGTGTAGAACCTGGTTATTATTTTCCTTCTGAGAGGAACGGTCAATACTAAGAAGAAGGGAAAAGCAATTTTCAGTATTGTGCTTTTGACGAACCACAGTACAATCAAACATAATATTTGAATGAAAGTGTACACGTGAATTCTCCATGGTTGAACCTAAATAAAAAAAATAAAGTGAGTCTTACCAAGAATAACAATTGTAAAAAATATTATTAACTATACTATCAATCACATTCTAAGCCACAAAGTTTGAATATATGGTTAAATATGAATCATCCATGGTTGCACTAGATAAACAAAATAAAATACGGTCCTCATAATTAAATGAAAGTAATATTATCAATCATAACATCCATACAAACAAAATACCAATAAGCTACTTATGTTTAAATATTTTTAATTGTTATTATTAGCACTATTTTACAACCTTTAAAAAATAAATAGTTATTTTGTTTAAACACTCACTTTCTATTTTAACTCTGAGAAATTTAAGAATTATATTTTAATGAGATTTTTTATAACCCAGGTTTTAACTGGGTTTTCAAATTCACAAACTAGTCGAAAGATTTTGGGGTGATTGATTTTTGTAATATGAGTCTGCATAAGTATAAAATATTGTAATCGAATGTTTGTGGTTTTTCCGACGTTACTTAAGTAAAAGGTTTTCATGCAAAGCATAAAATTTCTGATAACTTAATATTTTGTTTCAACAAAACCTTAATTTAATACTTAAGTATTGACAAATTAAATCAGGTGAAAATCTAAAAATAAAAATATTACTTCTATTTTCAAAAATCAAAAAATGTGTAAACGTGTATAACTCATGGTTGGACCTAATTGTGTAACAAATATTAATAAGAATATCTAATAAAATAATTAAATTGTTTAAATATGTAAACATGAATTTGTTATAGCAGAAACTAATTAAACTAACACAAATATTTTAAATCATAGCACATGTATAAATAAAATGTCAAAAACTACTATTTGTATAAGTAATTAAGATTTGATTGCATTTATAAGACCTTCATTATAACTTTCTAAGCTTTTTTTTAATGAATATTTGCTAAAAAGATTGAAAAAATCTAATGATTGTTAGAAAAATCTACAAATTTTTACTGCACAACATATAAGTTCAAAACCCTTCTTCAATAAACTTCAGTAAAATGATTTTTTATTATTAATTTTGTATAAAAATCACAAACGAAAATTGATTTTGTTATGGACTGATTAAAGACTTATTTATATTCAGTATGTAAATCTTGTCAAAAATTATACTAAAACCAGTTTTTTTCAAAGTGGTCAATATTATCTCTTTCGGGGGCTTTAATTAGTAAGGCAACGAAATAGTAAATGGGTAACTAATTAGTAAAGGGGCAATATCTAGAAGGTGCTCAAATTTTCGTCAGGTGGGTTTTTATGAAAATAGATTCAGTAAACCTCAACTTAAATTTAATAATTTTAAAAACTCAAAATCGAACATAAATTTTGCAGGGAGATTCTTTAAACTTATTTAAAACAAGTACCAACTTCCCAGGTTTGATCTGGGTTTTCAAAGTATTTTCGTTAATAAACTAGATAGCAATTATTTTGAATCAAATGAGTCTAAATAAAAATAAACTGATGTAATTGAATGTTTGTGGTTATTTTCATGTTATTCAAGTAGAAAGTTTTCGAGCAAACTTGGAAAAATTTTGACAACTTTTCAACTTTTATTTCAACAAAAACTTAATTTAAAACCTGAACAAAGAAGTTAAAGATACTTAAATTTTTGAAATAAAAACAAAATGATTAATATAAACTATAGTTTTAAATCGTCTACAATAGTTACAAATTTATAACTACATGTATTTAAAAATTTGTTAATACTAACAGCATTACAAAAATTTTAAAAACTATCATATTTTACGTATATACACTTTAAAAACCTAGTAACTTTCTATATTAACACTTAACAGTATTAACAAAAATCATTAATTTAACTTATGTTATTAGAACTTATGCTATACTACTTTTTAACATGAAAATAAACAATAATAAATGAATTAAAATAATTTAATGTCATTAATCTACTACCAAACTTACAAATTTAACATAACCTAGAAACTTTTACAATTAAAAACTGAAAGTATTACCGTAATTGAAATTGGGATAGATTTATTTAAATACTCGAGGTCTAATCATACTCATTATTAAACAATACATTACGACTCTTAGCACCTTTAAAACTGAAAAAGATTAAATAAAATTATTTTAAAATTTACCACTTTATTAAGTTTTATGCCCAGGGCCTTTTTTCCAACCTTAATTTAAGTCAGAGTTTTCCAGACTTGTTTACACAATCGCCAATTTCGCAGAAATTTTAAAACTAATCGCCACTCTAATTAGACATAACCACTTTATTATCCTTTTTTTCCCGCCTCGCTACATACTACCCCCTGATGACCAAAGTTGCCCCTAAGGCAGGGGTTCCCAACCAGGGGTGCTCGCACCCCTTGGGGGTGTGAGTCAGCATTCCAGGGGGTGCGAGATGGCTTTTAATTTTTGTATGATAAAGAAGGAGATTTTCACTCTCTGATAAAGTTTATAAAGTTAAAAAAGTACAATTTGTTATAAAAAGGAGTTAGCGCTAATTTTCTGAATGAATGAATTTTATTAATACGTCATAGAGCAAGAGCGCTTTTCTAGAAGTAAATTCATTTTACTATTTTTATTAATAGCTGTTAGTTTATAATTAAAATTTCAGTAAAGCTTTCTTAGAGTTTTACACCTTTAATTTTAATCATTTATTCTTTAAATACTTTATTTTCTTAACTGGCCATTAATTGTTTAAAATAGTTTATGAGCTAGCATCTATTTTAATTGAAATATTTAGATAAAAATTAGTATCTTCAACAGGTTTTTTATTAGCTGTTAAGTCTATTACATTTATAATGTAATCTTTTTTTAAGCTTAGTTGTGCAGAAAGTGGTGCTTAAAAATTTAACATCAGTAAATTGTAAAATTCTCAGCAATTTCTGTGTGTTAAACCATTTAATAAAACTTGTTTTTAGCTTTAGTGAAACCAACTTTTATAAATCAGCAAAAGTTTTCAATACATCAACTTTATTTCTATTCATTTCTTTTTTAAACTTAAACCGTTTACCTTTTTCAATCTACTTTTTTCTATTTATGTTGTAAGCATACAAACTTTTTTTGTATTTGCTTTTATACATATCTTTTGACAACTTAAGACTAAACATCTTTTAATTTTTTAAAATCTTAACTCAAACCTTTATTATTTTGAAACCTCCTAGCTGCTAATAGTTTTGAAAATAAAAGATTACATAAGCTTAACTTAGAACAGCTGATTTTTATTTTTAAGTATATATATTCATAACAAAATGTATAAAAAGTTTAGTTTTAAGTTTAAGCCTAATATTTATTACTTTTCTAGTGCTTTTTCCTCACTTCTAATACTTTTTCAAATCTTAAAAAACTGTATGATGAAGTCATAGGCTGAAGCATTGTTTTTGTATAAACTTTACGAAAAAAAAAATCTTAGTAATTAACTTTTTTATTTTTCTTAGAATATAGTTTATTTAATTAGTAGTCAATCATGTCAAAGATAAGGAAGTGGAATGATATTTATTTAAAAAATTATTATAGCATATAGTGTTAGGGGTGCGAGATCAAATTAACAGACTTTAGGGGTGCGGGGCATCAAAAAGGTTGGGAACCACTGCCCTAAGGGAAACATGCAGTTTTACATACTGTTGTTTATAATGAAACTTTTGCATCCCAGGTTTGTACTGGGTTTTGAAATTCTAAAAATTTTAGAGCAGAAGGCAGTAACTTGAAATGATTCTAAATAAGTACACATTCTTGTAGTCTAGTGTTTGTGTTTTTTTCAACGTTACTCAAGTGAAAAGTTTTCGGAAAGTTTACAAAAAAAAATTGAATTTGGAGGGAAGAAAACTTGTTTCAAACTTTTAAAAAAAATTAAAATTGCTTTAATCTCTTAAACTTACAATATCATCATAGTTGTAGTGTAAATTATTTTTAAAATATCACAAACTAACAATATTTACGAAACTAGAAACAAACATATATTAATACTATCTTTATAATTATTTTTGTTTTTGTTGTATTTATAAGAAAGCAATGTTTCACAACTTGTTTAGAATTTTCTTAATGAATTATTAAAAACAATAGATTAATTTTGAAAATCCACTGTTCATCTAAACTTTTTAGCAACTTTCTTCTCTCAACTTTAACAAAGTATTAAGATTTGCGCTGGGTAACAAAACTAATCAAATCGCTTTAGACATTGGAGAATAGTTTTGTTGAAAATTAAATGTGAAAAGGTTTTGATTTTAGTAACCCAGGTTTACATTATAAATTCAGTTGACTATTATGCAATTTATTTCATCCCTAAGAACTTAAAATGTTAAGTTTAAATGTCAAAAAACTTTACTCTTTTGTAATCGTATGTTTGGGGGTTTTTGAATGTTACTGAAGTAGAAGGTTTACGTTCAAATTGTTATAAGTTTAATTCAATGAATTTTAAAAGAAAAATTCAAGTTTGAACCAAAATTTTCAACTAAAATATTTACTATTCAGTATTACGCTGAGTGTTCAAATTGATTCCAACACTAGTAATTTGCTTTGTTGATATTATGTGTGATTAAGAATAAACGATAATAACCCAGGTATGTACTAGGTTTTAAATTGATATTTTAGAATCATTTTTACATGTATGTTGTAATTAGGTATCAATAAGTATCAGTTTTTGTATTTGAATGTTTGTGGTTATTTTAATGTTGCTAAAGTAGGAGGTTTTCGTGAAAATTTTTTAAATTTTTAGTTATTATCAAAGTAAATGGTTTAATTTTAAACTAATGTTTTCAACAAAGAAAAGGTTATTTTTTAGTATTAAAAACTAACAATATTAATCGAATTGAAATCTCAATTTAAATTTTTTTAAATATTTGAGTAAACAATACATTATGACTCTTAGCACCTTTTAAAATTGGTTGAGATTAGACAGAACAATTTTAAAAGTTTACCACTTAATTAAGTTTTATGTCTAGGGCCTTTTTCCCAACCTCAGTTTAATTCAGAGTTTTCCAGACTTATTTCTTGATCGCCAACTTGCAGAAATTTTAAAACTAATCGCCCCTCTTTCACCAGTTAATTACCCTTGATGCGTACCGCCAACTGATGCCCAAAGTTACCTTTGAGGGAACATGCAGTTGCAAATACTGTTGTTTAAAATGAAACTATTGCATCCCAGGTTTGTACTGGGTTTTGAAATTTGAAAAATTTTCAGCAGATGGCAGAGTCTTGAAATGATTCTAAATAAGTACACATTCTTGTAATCTAACGTTTGTGTTTTTATCAACGCTACACAAGTGAAAGGTTTTTTGCGAGTTTATAAAAAAAATAATTTGGAGGTGACAAAACTTGTTTCAAAATTTTTAAATAAATTGAAATTGCTTTATTTTCTTAAACTTACAATACCATTAAAGTCGTAGTGTAAATTAATTTCACAATACCACAAACTAACAATATTTACGAAACTGAAAACAAATATATATTAATACTATTGTTATAATTATTTTAGTTTTTGTTGTATTTATAAGAAAGCAACGTTTAAAGATTTTCTAAATGAAATTTTAAAAAGGACTTACAGAATATCTTTGAAAATTCACTGTTCATCTAATTTTTTTTTTTTAATTTCTTCTCTCAACTTTAACAAAGTATTAAGATTTGCGCTGGGTAACAAAACTAATCAAATCGCTTTAAACATTGGAGAATAGTTTTGTTGAAAATTAAATGTGAAAAGGTTTTGATATTAGTAACCCAGGTTTACACTAGGTATTCAGTTAAGTTTCATGCAATTTATTTCATCCCTAAGAACTTAAACTGTTAAGTTTAAATGTCAAAAAACTTAATTTTTTGTAATCGCATGTTTGGGGGTTTTTGAATGTTACTGAAGTAGAAGGTTTCTGTTGAAATTCTTATATGTTTGAATATGTTTTATTTGTTGAATTTTTTAAGTAAAAATTTAACTTTGAACCAAAATTTTCAATAAAATATTTACTATCCAGTTTTACGCTGGGTGTTCAAATTGATTCCAACACTGATAATTCGTTGATATCAGTGTGAATAAGAGGTAACGATAGTAACCCAGGTTTGTACCAGGTGTTCAAATTGGACTTTATTACAAATAATCTAATTGTAATAGTTAGGTATCAATATATGTCAGTTTTTGTAATTGAATGTTGGTGGTTTTTTTAATGTTACTAAAGTAAAAGGTTTTCGTGCAAGTTTTTGAAAGTTTTAATTATTTTCAAAGTACCTGGTTTAATTCTAAACTAAAGTTCACAACTTAATTAAAGTTATTTTTTATTATTAGAAACTAACAGTATTAACAAAATTGAAACCAGGTAATTCTTAGCAGACATAAATAACAAGCTATAAAACTAACTATAATAATTAATTAAATTAAACGGTTTTTGAAATGTTACTAAAAAAGGACATTTTCGTGTAAGTTTTTATAAATTTTAATTATTTGAATTTGGTGAGTTTTCAAATTAGATTTTTTAATTTTCAACTCAGTTGAAGTTACTTTAATTTTTAAATAAACAAAACTTACGATATTAACGAAATTTTAATCCGGGTAATTTTTAGCAGGCATTAATAGCAAACAAAAAATAGATAAAAGCTTAAAAACAAACAACAAAACTTACGATATTAACAAAGTTGAAATCTGGATAATTTTTAGCGGGCATGAACAGCATGTAATAAAATTAAATATAATAAATAATCAAATAAACAAAACTTACGATATTAACAAAGTTGAAATCTGGATAATTTTTAGCAGGCATAAAAAGCATGTGAATTCTTTCAACTAGTTCAACTCCATTCAAACTCATTACTCCCATATATAAAAATATTCCGAACAATACTGCCAATGGGATTTCTTTCAGTATAGGTTGCAGTAAGATTGATACTCCTGTTTATTTAGTTGCTTTTAATCATCAATTTTTTTTTCTAATTGACAATAAATTGATCAAATAGTATCTTTCAATACAAAAACTGTATGAAATTTAAATCAACTGGTAACACTTTTTTTTTTAATCGAAACAAATAAATAAAATAAATTCCTTTTTTAAGCAAGTAATATAGAGGCAAATTAATGACGCTAAGATTGTATCAAAATTTTTATAAACTTTAGATAAAAAAATTTAAACCAGGTTTTCCCAAATTTTTTTATGAGGCCCCCTTTGAAGTAATAAAAACGCTGTAGCTCCCTCCAACAAAATTTCTTAAAAAACTTCTTTTAAAAACACCTAAGACTTTTTTTATTTCTTACTGTGCACCATCAATTCAGAATATTGAGTGTAAGTTTCAAATCATGGCAAGTCTCCTGTACTACTCAAAATTTCTGTAATGGCCCTTAAGGGGCCATATGGCTTATTTTGGGAAATCCCTGCTTTAAACCGATCAAAAGAAATCAACTAAATATAACAACTTTCAATGAAACAGTTGTTTTTCACCCAAATTGCAGACTAACCATAATATAATTTAAAACAATCTCTCTAACAACCAACAACACAACTCACCTAGCAACGCGTTTACGACGACGGTGGTGACTCTCTGTTCCCGCACCCCAATCAGTTTAGGGGATTCACCTGGAGCAATCCGGTTGTCGAACACCAACAATGCGTTGCAATGGGTTAATGATCTTAATGTTGCAGCGCACACTAGTGGCAGGCCTGTTGTAAGAATAAATTTGTATATGTTGTAAACAATCTTTGCAAGCTTAAACACCTTTATAAAAATGAAATAAATTAAAATTTTGAAACATGATACTTGTTTTAAAATAAAGAAATTAAGAAACAAATCATTTTAAAAAGTTAAGTTGTAACAACTCATTAACTAAAGTAATATACTTTTTATTAGTATTGTTTTAATTTAACTTTTAAAACACTGGTATTAAACCAATACTACTAAAAATTGCATAATATAAAACAAACCTAATAATGGTAATATGAAATTCAACATTCCAATTACTAAAGTGTCCAAATGAAAACCAGTTCCTTTCTTTATTTGCTTCTTTGATATTATCATTCTGTTTATTAAGTATTATTTATCAGTTTTTAGCTTTCTTTTTTTTTAAATACCAGCATAAAAAACGATTAATAAAACTATTAATTTTTATTTTTATATAAAGCAATACTAACTCAGTAATTTGAGATTCCATGAAAATCAGTATATACACCAATAAAGCGGGAACAACGGCTAGAAATGTCATGTAAACGGGAAATCCCCCATCCAAGGGATTGACAAGCCAACTTCTTGTGGGGTCCGTCGGTTCCAATCCGTCAGGTACGTTCAGTTTCTGTTGTGGGGATTTTTTATTTGAATTTTTTTAATTTCAAACCAAATTTACTAGATGTAAAGCAGTGATTCTACCAGTGTAATATTCATTTAAATTCTTTGATATAGTTGTAATTTTTCACAAATAATAATGTATTTAGTTGAGAATAACTATACTTCATTAAAATATCAATTAAAATAATTGCTATTATATCTAAGTATTTTATAAATTAACCTGTGTATAAGTATCTTTTATCAGATAATCCATCAAAACCATTATGATAATAGCGATCGGAACACCAAAATCTCCAATCATTCTACGAACACTCGAACTGAAGAACTTGCTTTCTCTGTAAGAAAATTGAAAAATTAGTTTATAAAATGTCTTATATTTAGAATATTATATAAAACTTGAAAATATATATAACTTAATATCAAAATAACACACTCATTATTTTATATTTAAAATTAATACTCATAAAACTATTTGAATATTTTATAAAATTGTTACCATCTAAAACAGCGATACTTAAACTGGGGTAAATTTACCCCTGGGGTAAATTACCTTGTTTTAAGGGGTAATTTTTTTTATTACAAGTTGTGTAAATCAATATTTTTCATTGTTATTTTAGTTTATAAATTAATATTTAACTTTATCTTTTTAAAGTTAAATAAACTCTTTAAACTTTAGTATTTTTAGAAAAAAATCTAAAATTTTTCCTCAAATTAAATACTATTTTGTATATTGGGAGTAAATTTGTCCAAAAAGGGGTGAAAAACAAAAAAAGAAGTTTAAGAACTACTGATCTTCAAACTTTTAGCAAAAAAATACCTGGTAACTTTCAAAATAAAACATTTAGAACGTCTTTTCAAACGAATAACAAAATAATCTAACATTTACATTAACATAAAATTTAAATTAGTAAACATTTTCAACAAACTTGAACATTCTGAGGAAACAGGCGATGGTAAAAGTCCCGAACATGAGAATTGTGGTCAACAGTGCGGTGTTTGGTTGACCCAACTCGTCTGGTGACGTCATATTTGATTGTGACGTCATATTATCAGTTAGGTTTACTGAAGGTGTCGAGTAGTCCGATTTGAGTGGGTGCTCTTGGTATGTCTGCATGATAAAAAATATTTATAAAACAATTCGGATTTTTTTTAAATACTTGTATAAAATTTAAAACACTCTATCTGTTTCGTTGTGTTTAGATCATATTATTTTTTTGTTTGAGGGAACTTTGAAATAAGATAAATTAAAAATATTCAAAAGACTTATTTTCAATTTTTTTTTATTTCTTGTTCTTAGTAAGTCTATTGGATTTTGGTGTTAATTTAGTTTCAAAATAATACTTGTAAATTTCTATTTAATTAATGTGCTTATTAAAATAAATATGTTTTCAAAAAATTCAAAATTTTACAAGACCGAATAAAAATTGGCCTCGGATCTGATGAACTTGAAAAAAATAATGATCCTAAATTATTTATCTAAATTAATATTAAGGTAGAATCTAAATCAATAATTAAAAAACTAATCAAAACTCACTTTAGAAAGTTTGCTGAAAGTTTCAAATATGAATATCAGTGATATCAGAGTCGAAAATATCTCCTCAGTGAATTTTGTGATGTAAGAAATTATGAAACTTCCTTCGAACATGACCATCAATATAGAAATTATTGAAATCCACAAACCAACCCAAACACGGAACGCTAGAAAGCTCCAACCGTTTGCTGTACAGAACTGTGTAGAAAAATATTAGTAATTTTAACTGTGTCCATTTTAATTTTAACAATCTTTGTTTAAAAATTAATTCACTACAAAACTAATAAAAATAAATAATATAAAAAAGCTTATCATACATAGTCAACATAATAAATTTAGTCTTAAAATTATTTTTTATACAAACTCATCACAAACACACTGAAGAATAAAACACACAAAATAACAGAATAAATCTATTAAACTAAAGATCAATATTTAAATATCTGCGCATAAACCAAAGCAATTAGGTTAAAAAAGTTATACCGCACACTTTGATAGCTTTTATGTATACGTAAAGCTAACTTTTTGTCAGAAAAATTTGAAAACTTCTTCTTTTAGTACCCAGCTAAAAACCATTAAAAGCAACCAATTATTAAAAAAACTATTAAATGTACCTCATAGACAGCTTCTTCAAATACGAGTAATGGTCCTGTCGAACCAATTATGAGCATTGGTTGACCGGCAAATAGACCATACAAAACACCAGATATGCAGCAACCAAGCAACATCTCGGAAGCACCAATCATATTGTTTGTTTTCTCACCTGGAAAAAATAAAAAATTATTCAAAAGTTCATAAGAATTTAGTAATTAGCTCATATCATGTTATTTATTTCCTCACCAGGTATTAAAAATACTTTACTAAAAAATTGATTAGAATGCTCTAATTAGCTCCTATCATAAAACCGGTTGCTATTTAGTAAAATTTACAACTTTTACTCCAGTGAAGAAAACATTTCATAAAATCTATTAAGTATTTCATTCATCATATTCATTAGATATAGTATATTTAATACAGCAGTACTAAAGTATACTGTTATTTAAAAACGAAATTATATCACTCGTTTAATAATTTTTTTCCTAGAATCATAAGAGACAACACAAGGTTATTACTTAATAGTATAATAAACAATATATAGAATAAATTTCATAGAATTTTAGGCAGAATACTTATAGAAAATCATTTTATAGAAATCCTTTTTATCAATATTTTTAATATCAACTTTTCATAACAACTTTGAAAGTTCACATAAACAGTTTTAACTTTATACATTCATTTTAATATTAAAACTTTACATTTTTCTTTCAATTATTTCACAATTGTTTGCAAAAATTAATTCAAAGCTCTTTTATTGCATATTTAGTGTTTTAAGTACCTATTAAAAAATTCAACAACGGAACTTATTAAAAAAAGTTTTAAGTTTATCTAAACATAAATTGTAAAGCTTCTACAAATGATAAACTCTTGGAAAATTAAATTTTAACAATTTTGTTTGATGTTATTTATATTATTTTTTGAAGTATTTTCTGTAATAAACTTTTATTAAAACTTTACATTTTAATTTGAGAAAGATTTCAATTTAAATAAACCTTTTTTAAGCGATAATAGTTTTCACACCAAAAAATATAATAAACTAATTTATTTTAAGATGTTTTCACTAACCTAGCAATCCACCGAAAGTAATAGCTGGAGATAAAGCAGCGAAGTAAATAAAAATAATTGCAGCCAAACATTGCACATTCAATCCGTCTTTTATATCACTCCAGTACTGTTTGTATCTGTTAGAATATTTAATAAATTAACAATTAAATAAACATTGTACATTCAATCCGTCTTTTATATCACTCCAATACTGTTTGTATCTACAACATAAACGTAAAAACTATATAGCAAAACATCTAATTTGTATTTTTATCAAAAACTGTTTGTAAGTGCGAAAATGACTCTACATGGTAGTTAAGTATAAAACACTTTTCATTGTATTGAAGAAAAACACATAACAAACATAAATAAAATAGTTATTAACAAATTAATAGTTAACCTTCTTTTTACATCTTTGAAAAGACCTCCAAAATACTTTCCAGTTCTTCTCAGTTCAGGGAATCCCCCGTCGTTGTTTTTATTTTGTGACGTAACAAGCGATTGTTTGTCGTCATCATCGAGCAATTTCTCCTTCTCATTCGACTCTGTGTGGTGATAATAAAAATTTTGTGAAAATACTTAGTCAAAAGAGCGACTCTACAGAAAAATATAAAACTGGTATAAACTGATATTTCAAATAGTTTTTTGTTATATATATATTAAAGAATTCAGATATTCAAATACTTTGGTGTGCTTTGTGTTATAAGAAATATAAGTTTATTCTTTTTCTCTCCTTGTTGTTTTATATATTATTTGTTATAAGAATTTAAATTCTAATGAGTTCAGGTCAAAAGTTGTTACAAAACAAATTATTTAAAAGAAATCTTAGAATAACTAACAAACTAACAAAATATTAAGTTTAACTTACAGGTACTTAATTCTCAAAACTTTAAATACTAGTTTATAAAAGCATGATGTTTTTGTACATTAATAATAATTTTTAATTACTACAAACGTAACAAGTTAGATTTACAAGTCGTTTAATATTTAAAGATATTAACATCAGACAATATAAAAAAATATAGAATTCCAACAAACCATTAGGATGCTGTTTCATTTTGTTTCTTTTAACTAAGTTCTTCTGATAATCGATCAAATGTTTCAGCATATCTGTGTTTTGCATAACATTGGGTGCTAATACCACAGAATCATCTAAAAATTCATCAACCGCGTGAATCATGTCTTGTTTGTGTTCCGCTCTGTAGGCTTGCACTCTGAACTCCTGAATAAATCAAAAACAATAGTGTTTAAAATATATTGATAATTTATATTATTCTAAAAATGATTATAATGTGATATAAAAGCTTAATGGCTGTAGATCAGGGTTCCAATAGGGTAGCAACTCCTATTTGGGCGATTAAGGCAAGTCAGGGGGTAATGACTAGATTTGGGTAATTTTTGAATTAGTCAAAAATTCCCGGTTTTTTAGTGATTTTTCTTAAAAATTCTTAATTGTTTTTTTAAGGATTTCAAATTCAGTTCTTTTGTTTGTCTAAATTGTCAAATTCCAGGCTTTTGTGAAACCGTGATAATACGTGGTAATAAAGTAAACGGCTTAAACTATCCAGGTTTGTACTGGATTTTCAATATGATATTCTTAAAGCACCAATCAAAATATGTTACGAGCCTGATTAATCTAAGTTAATTGTAATCGAATGTTTGTGGTTTTTTAATGTCGCTCCAGAAGAAGGTTTTCGTTCAATTTTTTTTAATTTATGACAACTTTAAATTTAGTCATACCTACGTCTAACATTAATCACATTTTTAAACTAAAATGATTATTTCAATCTGAAAACATGCTTTAGTTTTTTTTTAACTAAAAACATTGAGATAATTAATTAAAGGCCTAAATAATAATTGTGTTACCCAGGTTTGAACTAGGTTTTCAAAATGTAATTTTGCAAGAAAAGTTTTAAGTAACACATTTTCAAGAAAATGAGTTTGAATCAATATCGTTGTTGTAATCGAACGTTTGTGGCTTTCTTAATGTTACTCAAGTAGAAGATTTTCGTACGAATTTACAAAAATATTAAATTGATGATTTTAAACACTAGAAAGATGCAGAAAATAAACGTTACTATTTTACATTCAAATATAAAGTTCACATCATTTTACTTTTATGAAGGCTAACTGTTATCCGGATTTTATTAATACATAGTCGCCACTCTTTGAGTTGAAAAGTCTTCCGTGAGTGCCAAGAAAATTTCCTAAGTTTCCCTGAGTTTTTTTCAAATCCTTGAAAATTTTATTATTTATTAAAAAATTACAATGTTAGTTCTAAGAGTATTGAAGAACTAGCTGCAAAGCTATAAAATTTCTAAACAAGCACTTAAAAATAAATAAAATTAATTTTTTTGAACATAATATTGAAACTGGATTAAATCTCATCCTAGATCTAAAAATAATTTTCCCTGAGATTTTTTAAAAAATCTTAAAATTTCCCTGAAACTTAAAGAAAAAAAACAAAATTGCCCTGAGTTAAAAAAAAGAAAAAAAATCAAAATTCTCTGAGTTTCCCCGATAATTTGTGTTACCCAGGTTTGAAATAGGTTTTCAAATTGCATATTTTGCAAAAAGAATTTAACGTTATAAATTAAATGAAATGAGTTTGAATTAATACAATTTTTGTAATTGAATGTTTGTGGCTTTCTCAATTTTACTTAAGTAGAAGGCTTTTGTGCAAATTTACAAAAACATCAAATTGATTATTATAAACTTAAGAAAGATGCAGAAAACATACATCATCATTTTGAACTTAAATATTAACTTCATATCATTTTGAATTTATAAAACTAGGATTTTATCCTGAGGTAACTAACAGCACCAAATACTCAACTTATTACTGTTTGAATTAAGTTTTTCTACAACTTAATTTATTAAATTGCATACATCAAGGTATTTTAATATTAACTAGTTGATAAACAATTAAGCAACGTAGACATGGCATTTCAAAAAACTATTAGAATTTTGTAATACTTATTAGAAAAGTTTTTTACAAGCCGTATCACCCCTATTAGGGCTATTTTAATATTTCCGGGGGTAAAGCGATTTTTAATCTTGAAGCAGTCATGAAAATTTTAGTTTTTGCTTATTATTGTCTGATTTTAACTTGCTTTTCAACTTTTTATTATGTTAAAAAATTTAATCAGATTAAATCGAAAAGTAAATGGTGTATAATACTAATAGAGTAGGAAATTATAATCTGTTAAAATGGCGTTTGTGAAAATATACTTGGAAAAATTGTTGATGGAAATCAAAGTACCCAGAATTAAACTGGGTTTCAAATTCTAATTGTAACTACAGATTGTACGCGTTCAGGATAATGAGAGTTTTATAAATTCAAATTGTTGTATTCGTATGTTTGTGGTTTATTTAATGCTATTCAAGTAAAAGGTTTTCGTGCAAAATTACAAAGGTATTAATTTGATAAATTTAAACACTAGAAAAATGCAGAAAATATACATCACTATTTTATATTCAAGTATTAAGTTTACATCATTTTATTTTTATGAAGCCTGAATTTTATCCGGAGTTGACTAATAGCACTACATACTTTATTTATTATTGTTCGGAGCAAGGTTTTTTACAACTACATTTTATCTATTTGCATACATCAAAATATTTAGATATTAACTAATTGATAAACAACTAAGCAACGTAGACATGGCATTTCAAAAATTGTTAGAATTTTGTAATACTTATTAGAATTTTTTTTTACATGCCATATCACCCCTATTAGGGCTATTTTAATATTTCCGGGGGTAAAGCGATTTTTAATCTTGAAGCAGTCATGAAAATTTTAGTTTTTGCTTATTATTGTCTGATTTTAACTTGCTTTTTAACTTTTTATTATGTTAAAAAACTTTAATCAGAATAAATCGAAAAGTAAATGGTGTATAATACTAATAGAGTAGGAAATTATTAACTGTTAAAATGGCGTTTGTGAAAACATACTTGGGAAAATTGTTGATGGAAATTAAAGTACCCAGGGTTATACTGGGTTTAAAAATTACAATTGTAAGAAGAGATTAAAAACAATTCGTGACAATGTGAGTTTTATAAATCCAAATTGTTGTATTCGAATGTTTGTGGTTTTTTTTATTTTTGAAGCTTAATTTTTATCCGGAGTTAATACCACTAAATACTCAACTTTTTATTGTTTGAAGTAAGTTTTTTTACAATGCCTTTTTTTAATTGCATGCATCAAGTATTGCACTGATGATTTTAAAAACTGGAAAAATGCAGAAAACATTCATCATTATTTTGAATTTAAGTATTAACTTTAAATCATTTTGAATTTACAAAAGCAGAATTTTATCTTGAAGTAACTAATAGCACCAAATACTCTTACATTGTCTAAAGTAAGTTTTTCTACAACTCATTTTATTTTATTGCATACATCAAAGTATTTTAATATTAATTAAATAATAAATAACTAAACAACGTAGACATGGAGTTTCCCAAAAGTTATTAGAAGTTTTGTAGTACTTATAAGAAAAGTTTTTTATAAGCCATAAAACCCCTATTTGGGCAATTAAAGCAAGTCAGGGGGTATAAACTAGAAATAAGCGATTTTTAATCTTGAAGCAGTCATGAAAATTTTAATTTTTTGCTTACTGTCGTCAAATTTTAACTTTTTTTCGGTATTTTATTATGTAATAAAAATTAAATCAGAATAAAAGGTTTTGAAAAGTAAATGGTGTAATACTAACTAAGGCTGAAATTAAAAACTTCTGTCAAAAAGGCGTTTTGAAACAGTAAATTGTTGTTTACCCACTAAAAAACAGAAATCGTTTTAAATTTCTGGCAACAAGCAAATGTTTTAAGGTGTCTGATTAAAGGCTACCCAAGCTTGTGCTGGGTTTTCAAATTACAAATGATAGTTTAAATGGTAACTTCTGAACTGTGAGTCTGTTTAAAATCAAATTGTTGTAATCGTATGTTTGTGGTTTTTTTAATGTTACTCAAGTAGAAGGTTTTCGTGCAAATTTTCAAAAATAGTAAACTGATGGTTTCAACACTAGAAAAGTGCAGAAAATGTACATTTTTAATTTAAATTTAAATACTAATTTTTAACCATTTTACTTTTATAACGCCTGAATTTTATCCGGAGCTAACTAACAGCACCAAATACTCAACTTATTACTGTTTAAATTAAATTTTTCGACAACTACATTCTATCTAGTTGCATACACCAAGGTATTTTAATATTAACTAATTGATAAACAAATAAGCAACGTAGACATAGCGTTTCAAAAAACTATTAGTAATTTTATATAGTTATTAGAAAAGTTTTTTATGAGCGATATCACCCCTATTAGGGCTATTTTAGTAAGTTCGGGGGTATAAACTAGAAATATCACCCCTATTAGAAGGTAAAAGCGATTTTTAATCTTAAAGCAGTCATGAAAATTTTAATTTTTTGCTAACTATTGTCTGATTTTAACTTGCTTTTCGGTATTTCATTACGTAATAAAATTTGAATCAGAATAAAAGGTTGCGAAAATTAAATGGTGTATTTTCAATATTGTACACTTTTGTAAAATTTGAATCGGAATAAAGTGGTGCTAAAAATTAAATAGTTTATATAAAAGCAGAATTTTATTTTAAATTTATGTCAAAAAGCAGTTTGTGAAAACATACTTTGGAAAACGGGTAGTTGATGGAAATTAAAATACCCAGGTTATTACCGGGTTTTCAAATTGGAATTTCAAAGAAGATTTTAATACAAGATTATTTTATCCAGATTTATATATTCAAACTGTTGTAATTGAACGTTTGTGGTTTTTTAATGTTACTAAAGTAGAAGGTTTTCATGAAAATTGTAAAATTTTTTACACTAATAAGATACACCTTCATTAATAAAAAAATATCAAATTGACAAACCTCGTCGCTAAGCAACGTGGACATGGCCCTACCAATCTCGTGATGGTCAAAATCGGGTTGCTTGGGCCCCAGAAGCAGGTAGACGAACCTTGTTGCTATGGGCAAAGAAACCAGGTCGTCAATCAGCCGTCCCTCGCTCAACCTGACCAACACCGACACTTGTTGGGACAATTCTTCAGTGACACCTGGAATATATACAACAAGTTGGCAATAAATGTTTATTTAAGTAAACTACTTGTTTAGTCTGTGAAAATATTTATAAGTGTCATAGTGCTAATACTTTTTTAACAATCCAAAATAGACTTATTGTTACGACTAGAGATCGAATAAGTAACTTTTCATATTCTCGTTTTTATTTTAGACGTTTTGTTATTATAAAGATCAAAACCCTTCTTCAATGTGTTTTTATCAGATTTTTAACTTTACTACATTTACCTGGCAACAAAAACCCCAGCAAAATAACTTCTACAAAGTATGTTAGTTTAAATTTGCAAGGAAAAAAATTAACCAACAAAAACTTCTGCATTTTCACACCCTTCAGGTATTTTTAATTTAATATTTATCAAAAATACTATATGTTTTGGTTTTACGAAAACAAATAAAGAGATCTCAACTACCGAAACTTGTGTCCGAAACTTGGTTTGTAAAATAAATTCTTAAAAGAATAAATTTATTATTAAAAATACAAACAATAAAAATATTTCCTTACCGACAAAAACACCGGCACTTTCGCACCCCTCGGGTATCTTTCTCATCAGCTTCATGTTTTCGACGTTCACCACGTGGTGGCTCTCTTCCTTGACTGTGACGTCATCGCTGCTCTTGTGACGCAATATCGGCTGCGAGATCTTGGAAATGAGGGTCGTTCTACCCGGGATGTGTCTGAAATAAACAATAAAAGTATACTAAAACTAAAATGGTCATATGGATTCAATTATTTTTTTGTGTCATAATCCCATAAGATTCTGTTTTAACAAGACTGTAGTTTGAGATAATAATAAGTTTCAAATAGCAAGAATTTAGCTCAAAATTATGTTAAATCACAATAATTATTTTTTAAATTAAAAAACAGCAGCTACAAACTAAAACTGTTGAAAGAAAAGAAATAAGTTTATCAAAAAGTTAAACAAGTTGTAAAACATTCTAAAACATTGAGGACATATTTTTCAATGAAAAACTATCAACACTGTTCTGAATATCAAGAAAAAAAGTTATATACACAAACAAAAAACTTAAGCAAAACAAAATGTGCAGCGATATCAAAAAGCATAAACTAAACCTGTGAATAGCAAAATAAAATAGAAGTGTAAATAAAAGCAAAACATAAAATAAAATTTATACAGCTTTAAAAAAAAAGTTTCTTAAATTTATTATAAAGTTTTTTGTAATAAACAAAGATAAAGGTTTTCATGCATAAACTGAATTGAGTAAAATAATCCGAGGTTAATATATATAACACATAAAAGCAACAAAATACTTATTTTTAGTAAGCATATAAAAAAAGCAAAAACAAAAGTTAGCAATATAGCATATATATGTATGTATAATACGTGTGATAAAAATAGCAGCAACTGTATAAAACTTGTGGAAACAAAAATATACTTTGAAGTAAGCAGAAGCACAAAACGAGCTTGTGACGTCATAAAACCTCTGTTCTTCTGTCACGTCATCAGTGGGTGTGGGAGGTTCAATTGTCACCGACGTCATTTCAGGTTGCCTTGACGACCACGGGTTTGGGAGGTTGAAGTCGGGGGAGCTTGGGGTCAGTTTGGGAGAGGACAAATTTAATTTGGGAGAAAAAGGAGTTTGTTGCATGTTAGGGGATTTTTGTTGGGATAGGTTGGGTGAAGATTGTTTGAGATTGAAATTTGGTGAAGATGGAAATTTGAAGTGGTTTTGCGATGGCTTGGAAGAAAACGGGGATCTTGGCGACAGCATGGGAGAAAACGGAGACAGAAAGGACTTAGGTGATGTCAGTGGTGTTGGAGGTACGTGACTGATGTGGCTGTTGGGAAGAAAAAATAGAAAAAAAAGAATTATTTAGAGTAGATAGTTTATAAGTTAAAGAGAAAAAAAATAATTAGTTAAAGAGAAAAGTTAAACATATTGATATAAATATTCAATTAATATAAAATATGATATAAGGGAGATTTAACAAGAAGAAAGTAGGGAGAAAAAAAAGAGCTATTAGAATTTAAAAAAAAATTTAAGAGCTTTAAAAATTTTGAAAATTTAAAATAAGTAACAGATTTTTGATTAGTTTTCGAAATAAGATGTATAAAAAAAGGAGACTTTAATTAGCGAATATGATAAATAAAATCTTTAAGTCAATCATATAAATACTATAACTCGATATATTGAGTTAAAACTATTAATTAGTTAAGGAACTAAAAACATGGTTTGAAATATAAGCTAAGTATGGATGTTTCAAAGTAAATATATTTTTTAAGAAAATATTACTAACTATCAGTCTTTAACTAACAAGTTTTTACTCGTACATATCAATATTAGTATAAAATATCTCAATTTAATTCAAAATTAATCAACTTATCTATCAAAAACAAACTTGTGTTTTCTCATAATCATCTGGTAAACAATCAACTCTTCATTTTCACCATCTATTTTTTTATTTAATTTTAAATTATCCACTACATGGCGCGCTATCTCCTCCAAACTGTCCGCTTTCATATCCAGTATTATTGATCCTATAGAAATATTTTATTTTAGAGTTTTAACATGTAATTCCTTACTAGTTACAGTATAGTTGGTTATACGTAAAAAATCAAAATGTAAAAAAACAAACCTAACTGGCTTTATCATGGCAGTTTTAAAGACAAGCTTATAAAATGTATAATAAGTCAAAAACAAGAATGTAAGTTTACAAAAAAGGTAGCGTAGTATTAAATATCTTTAGTATAACTTAATTTGGGGACAAGAGTGTTAGTTGGTAGAAAAAATATTGTAGTACTTAACACATTATAAAATATATAACAACATAATTGTGTCTTTATTCACCATTCTGCAATAATTTTCCTGGATCATGGAGTGTATGAAATGACAGACTGAGAGCTTTACCCCGAACCAAGTGTATAATTAACATATATATATTAACATATATATATAGTAACATAAACTACATCTTGCCATTTTGAAACAGTTTCCTCAAATCGTGCAAAGAATAAAATGACAGACATGTGGTTTACCCAAAACGAATAAATCATTTGTGTATGAGCTAAATAAACAACATAAAGTACATCTTACCGTTTTGAAGCAGCTTTCTGAGATCGTGTAGAGAGTGAAAACTCAACGAAGCAGCATGGGGTTTACCCCAAACCAAGTTTTCTTCGACGTCTTCTTCGAACTTTATCCACCTGGCAACTTCCGTCCAACATAAATCTTCACCGCGAAGTTCGTCCAACTCAACGTACATCTGTGACGTAACAATTGATGTTTGTTATCATATTTGTTATAGGAGCAGACATAGATCTTATTTATAAGTAAGTGACGTCATAATTCTGCGAGCTGAAATTAATAAAATTTCAAATTGTAAGTCAACAAATTTGTTTTGATTTTAAACAACGTTTACGCCGCTAAAAACATATGTTGTGACGTCATAATCACTGTTTTGTTTGATCGTTAAAAAACGTGTAAAACACACCAAACTTGAAAAAAAAACATTATCCAATCTAATGTTTCAAAATTTTATATGTTGAAATATTAAGAAATAAAGCTAATGAAAAAAACATATTCTATTTTAATTACTTTAAAGCAATTAGATTAAATAGCAAAATAATAACAATTAAAAACACTACAACTAAGTATTTTAAACACTACAATTAAAAACACTACACAAACCTCATGCGGATTTCGATCAATGATTTCTTTTTTTATAATATGTCTTTGTTTCTTTTTGTGTCTTACAGGTCTGTGTAAAAGATGATTTCTAATTCCAACCCTGTCTTCATATCTGTGACCTGAAAATTAAATCCAATTTTATTTATTAGTATTAATTTTGTTAGTATTAAAGTTTGTTTCTGATACCAACCAGGTCTTCATATCTTGATTATTTCAATATATAAATTTAATACACTTACTTTACTAGCTTTTTAGTAAACATAACAAATATAATAATTACAATCGAGATTTTAAAATGGACTTTCTGTTTAATATTACAGCAAAAAATTTTGTTTAAAGTATTTTGATAAGTATTTTAAATAATTACATAAATTTTATAATACATATCTTATTATAAGTGTATATTTAATTTCTTTCAACTTTTGACTTTAATTACACATTATATAATTTAATAGATTTACAAGTATAATTCAAAACATACTTTTAATCTCGTTGATGTAGTTTTCATCCAATAATTCGTTTTCATCATTAAAACTATTGATATCAGTTGGACTTCCAGGGCTAGTTGCTTCCAATTCTTTCTTTAGTTTACCTAAAAAATTGTTTATATAAAGACATTTTATTAAACTGCAAAGTTATTATTTGTTCAATTAATCAACTTTAAAATTTATTAAACTAGCTTTACAATTTCATAACACACGCTTTATAATAACATTAACTTTGGGAATTTATGATAAGATTGTTTTATTTTATATTAATTTTGATAGATTCGTGACCTTACATAGTCAAAGTTTTATTTGCTCTAAATAATCTTTAAACTTATAAAAATAGAATTTTTTAACTTCTTCAAATTTAAAGCTATTTGTAAATGTGATCCTTCATATAAATATATTATAAATATTAATCTTATATAAATAAATAAACTTATTTGAACCACATTTCATTTATCACACAGTTTGTATACAACGCTCTATTAATAGTTTATATAACATTACCAACCAAATATTTTTCGTTGACAAAATTAAAAAATTTCACAAAAATTGTGTTGAATTAAAAAGTTAATTTATTAACATACTTAATAACTATAACAATGTATTAATAATTTTTCATACCAGACATTTTTCTCTGAAGAACGTCTTCATGTTTCTTGTACCTACTATGATGTTTCTTATCATGATGGTGTTTGTGGTGTTTTTTCTTCTTTTCATACTTGATTCCCTCGCCTTGCATTTTAATTGAATCATCTGCTGTTTAAATTGCAGTTCTTTTTAACAGCTAGTTTTAATATAATCTTCGGTTATGGTTAGTAAAAATAAACATATATTTTTTAATTTTAGTAAACCGCCAGCTGCTTAAACTTATAATTTTTGATTTATTTTGCATATAATAAAAAATATCTGAAATTAAATTTGAATTTAGCTTATTGTCTATCAAAACTATGATAAATTTAATTTTTTAAGAAACTTTTTATTTAAAAAAACTATAATTTTATTTGTAAGACAAAATTTTATTTTCAAAGTTACTTTTACACGGAACTAAACTATTTATTAAATTGTTAAATGTTGTAACAATTTAATAAAAAACAAAATTAAAATGATAAAAAAAAAACAAACTTGGTGACTTTTGCATAACTAAATTTTCATTATCTCCACAATCGCCAACATTGAAAGTTACCTGTTATATTTTTTTTTTATTATTTATTTTAATTACAATTTGATTTCATTCATAGGTAAAAAAGTTTACTGTTAGTAAAAAGCAACTAACATTTATACTATAGTTATCAAAAACTAATAGTTGTATATGGAAAATTTTGTGAGTTTCATAACAAAATACCTAAGAACTAATGAAAACCTAAATAATTTTTAGTATGATTTATTTCTACTATTATAACTATTTATTATCATTTTATTTGTATATAAAAACTTTACTACTAGTGGAAAGTAATTAACATTTATATTATAGTTAACAGAAGCTAATAGTTTTATATAGAAAACTTTGTGAGTTTCATAGAAAAAATTTTAACAAAATACATTAGAACTAATGAAAACCTAAACAGATTTTAGCAGTATTTGATGAAGTTTTACGTTTTAAATGCCTTTTTTAATTAATAATGCATAGCTACTTATCGTAATTACTGTTTAAATTTACTTCAAAACTAATTTTAAAATCAAACTAAATCACTTAAAAGTTAGAAATTATTAATAAGGTTTTGCCTAATAGCTTATTCATAAGACTTCTAAAATGAAATGATTGCTTAAACATGAAGCAAAACACAAAGTAATAAAATTCAAACTATTTTTGAACTAGTGATATGAATAAGTTGTAATCATAAAATTGAAAAAACTTAATTTATTTAAACTAAAATAACTAGATACAAAAGTTTTACATACTTCTTTAAGAAAACTCAAAAATAATTAAACAAAGATTTAGTTTATGAAATTACTTCTCATAATAAGTTTTGTAAGTTTAAAAAAACAAACCATTTTCGAGTCTTCCACTATCAAGGGTGCATTTTCTGTTGCAGTCTAACAAAAATGAAAAATAAATTAGAAAAATCTTGTTTTATGCTAATCTTTGTTGCGTAATAAATAATTTAACATCATTTCAGTTGTGCAATAGTTTGTGAATTCAACAAATAATAAAAAATATTTTGTCAAAAATACTTAGGGAGAAATGTGCAAAGTGCGTATAAAACATATATTTATAAAATATACTTACGCAGTCATGATATATTATAAAATTTAAATCGGAGACGTAAATACTGTATAGAATACAAATAAAAATACGTGATTTTACTTTTTATTTTCTTCAAATCTAAGAAATTGTAAAACAAAGTTTTTCTATTTTTATAAACAAATGGGTGCGTATATATATATACATATATAAACAAACGCTTTTACATAAAGGGCACCATGATTAAATTACAAACTAAAACTTCGTTTTTAATTACAGATCTAATTTAATGTTTGTACTTCTTTATTATCCGCTTGGTTAACTAAATCATTCCAATGTTAAATTACTGAATCCTTTTTAATTATAACTTAAGTAACACATTTAATCATTACAAAATGTCGACTTGAAGCAATAACCTCTAAAACTTTTAATCAATATTTGCAAATTTTTTTCTTTAATTTATTATAATATATACTTTAATCAGTGAACATTTAAAATTGTAAACAGTTTTTTGTATACTAACATTCCTGACATTTTACTTATTTAACACTTAAAAATATTATTATGTTATCCAAGTGTAATATGTATATATGTATATTTAAGTTGTTTATAACACTTCAAGACTCAAAAATTTTTCTTATTTAGTAAAAAATATAAAATTAACTTAAATTTTATTTTTAAACTTTTGAGATTGTAATTAATTTTTTGTGAATTATTCTTTGAACTCTATGCTTAACATATAAAATTATTTTAATTTTAAGTACGTCTAAAATTTTTACACTACTTCAAAAGTCTTTAAAATTTACTTATTTAACATTTAATACAAAATAAAAAAACCTCATCTTCCAGAAACACTTGAATTGCATCACTTTTTTCATCTGCTGATATTCTAAAAAACACAATTGTTTTCTAAGTATAAATAATAACAATCTAACTATTAATAAAATAACTATCTTGCTAAAGATACAACTTTCTAACTTGAATTATAATAACTTTACTTAATGTTACATGTAGAAAAAATTTTAGCGTACAAATAAAGTATCTAGAATAGCTATAATTTGTCACTTAAATATTAAGCAGTAATTCAACATGAAACTCTTTAAAACATTTCATTTTAATGTTTTCATATAAGTTTATATGTATGCTTTAAAATAATATTAAGTTTGAAAATATTGTTTTGATACCAAATTGCTATAGTAAAATTTTTTCTGAATCTAAATAGATAAGTTAAATTATTAATTTTCAATTTCAATATACAAAATTATTTCATAAATAATTCAACCGCGTAATAAAGGTCTTACTTTAGTCAACAGACGTGTAAATATTTTAAGCTAATGAGATTTTCTTTTCAAATTATAATTTATTCAGTGCTTTTGAACGAATCGATAAAAAAATATATTGCTTTAAGTTAAGAAACTGTGAAATAAAAGTGAACTAAACTCAATAATAGTTTTTAGTCGATTTCAAATTTAAAAACGTTCAAACTTTGCTTTGTTAATATATTTTGTGTAATATTAAATCTTCAAATTATAATACCACCATTAGCATGTGTTATATCAAATGCATCAACTGAAAATTAACATTCAAAATATATGGAATTTTATAATTCAAAAATAAATAAATTAGGCATATTTACTAACCAATCAGTTGCAAAAAATAAACGACTTCATTTTATTTATTTTTATTTAAAACTTTATTATAAACGATTTGGTGATTTTAAGTTTATTGCAAACTATATTTTCACAATAGTAATACTATCATTGGTCGTCAGTTACATTAAACTTGTAAAATCATTACATATGGCTATACTTATACAAAAAACTTAAAAAAATAATTTGGCGTGAAAATAGTTTTAATTTTTTGTTTAAATAGAGCTATATATGTTTTCCTTTTTTTCATTATTTGTTTATTATTCTAATATACTTAAAACTAACGTATAATCATGAAGATCTTCACTCTCACCTTCTTCAGGTATCAAAATAATTACTTTTTTTATTTATTTTATTTTATTTTAAAAACTAACGTATAATCATGAAGATCTTCACTCTCATCATCTTCAGGTATCAAATTAATTACTTTTTTTATTTATTATATTATTAATTTTTATTTTCATCATGTTTACTATTTATTTATTTTATTTTATTTTAAAAACTAACGTATAGTCATGTAAGTCTTCGCTTTCATCTTCTTCTGGAATTGAAATTGTTCTGCTCTGAACTTCCCCAGTGAGTGATTGTTTTCTACGTTTTTTGATTGTCTGTAATGTACAAAATATATTACTTTATATTTACTTTTTTATAGCAAACTACTTAAACAAAATTTTTAGCTACTCCAGATAGTAAACATTTTAGCTAAGTGTATCTATTTGTAGCTATTGTTTTTTGCCCCGTCTAGTACTTTCGATTACCAAGTATGTATTAACTGTATAGACTCAAGTTGAATTCTTGCTTTGGTAAGTTTTGCGTATTGGTTTTATTGACTTTAAATAAGTTTGGAAAATATTTCTTACTTATCAAACTAATTAGCTTTAATAAAGGATATTGTTATATTAAACTTTTTATCATAACGTTAAAGTAAAAGTTTAAAATTTTAACATGTCAAACTGCTGTATGTTAGTTACATTGATTACATATAATCATGTTTTTGAAGGTAAAAATGTTGTAATATAACAGTAAGGAAATATTTTTATCAAGATCAAAGAGCAACGCATGAGACTATTCCAAGTAATGTGATGAAAGATAGATAATTACAAAAAGTTTAGTGAAACCAAGCAGGACTATAAAGTTTATTCACAAAACCTTTATTGCAAACTTCGAATTTAAAATTATCTTTATCTACTTTTAAGTTAATAAGCTTATTTTTCTTAAAAATTTCTTTTAGCGTTTAACTTCTTTACACAAATTAATTCCATCCTATAGTTATTTAATTCTTGTAACTATATTTGCAATATTAAATAATTGACTAAAAACCTTATCTTTCTTTTTCTTTTCTTCATGACTTTTTTTCTTTCTTCGTTTTTTCTTTTCTTTATTTTCATCTAAATTAGTTAAAATATTTAAAATAATAAATAACGAGCAATATACATGTAAAAGTACATCGTAAAAAGTCATTAAAAAAATTAATTAAACAGTAAACAACATAACAAAAAGGTCAACACATTACAACTTGTCATTTTTATAGATTTATTGTAATAAATCAAAGATTGTTAAAAGAACTACATAATTGTTTTACAGCTTTTAAGAAGCAGATAACGTAACATTTTAAATTTTTTGATATATAATCATTAGCATAATCTTTAAACTTTCTCTCAGTGAAACTTACCATTTTCAAGTAATTTTTGTACTTCTGTATATATTTATTATTAGAAAAAAAATATTTTCATCTTTAATTTGAAAACAATACAATAAAAAAGTAAGAAATAAAAAGGTTTTAGTTTATAAAAATATAATAAAAAATTGATTCAGTTAAGTTTTTTAAAGCTTTTAGATCTGAGATAAAAAACTGTTAAAACTGTATTTAAAATATTTACCTTTTACGAAATAAAAACACAAAACAAGTTATAAATATGTTAAAATGCTCGTAAAAGTCATAAATCAATTAACAATTAAAAACAACATAATAAAAAGGTCAACATATAAAAATATTCTGTTTTTGATTTTTATAACGGCTAGCAGAAAAAACCGTTAAAATTATTTTAAAGTGTAAAAAAAAGTATAAGCGTGTAAGGTTATAAATCAAATTACAATTTTAAACTTAACTCAGTTATTTTTTGTGTTGTAAATCAATTTAAAACTGCAACTTTTTGTTACTTTTTATTAGCTAAGTTTATTTAATTTAGCACAAAAAGCTAAGTTGTGTCACAATCAATAAGTTGTGGGAGTTGTAAATCAAGCTATAAAATTAAATAGAACTCAAATTCTTTTTGTGATGCTAATTAAATTAAAACAGTAAACAGGGTTGCCACTGGTTTTTAAGAAATTCTTCCAGGTTTTTGATAGTGAATGTTTTTGGGTCTATTTTTAGTTTAAAGTTTAAGGTAAGAAACTGTGTTAAATAGCATAAAAAAATTGAAAAGACACTGTAAAGCTGCTTCAAATGTGTTTTTTAACGAAAAAAATTGTTGATGATGACAAAATTTTTTAATCTATATGGTAAATTTTTGTGTCAAATCAAAAATTTTCTACTTACATGTAAAAATTTTTTAAAACTCCAGGTTTTTCCAGCTAAGGTGGCAACTGATTTGTTTTTTATTACATTTTATTAGCTCGATTTTTATTTCATATAAGGTTAGCAAATATAAAATCAAAATAACTTTGTAGGTTTACTTTAAAATTTCCATGTAAGAATTGTAAATCAAATGACAATTTTAAACACAACAAATTTATTTTGTTGTGTAAATAAAATTAAAACCGTGATTTGATTTACAGCTTTACATGCATAATTTTATTTTTACTATGTTTTATTAACACCACAAATAAGCTGAGTTGCGTCACAATCGATAAATTGTGATTTTAAGCGGCTTCTTGTTTACAGCAGTTATTTTGTAACAAGTTTCATATTTAATTAAACAATCATGGTTTTAATATATTAGTTTTTTTATAACAAAGTATTTTACATTTAATATAACAATTATGGTTTTAATATATTAGTTTTTTTTTTATAACAAAGTATTTTAAATTTAATATAACAATCATAGTTTTAATATATTAGTTTTTTTTTATAACAAAGTATTTTATATTTAATATAACAATCATGGTTTTAATATATTAGTTTTTTTTTTATAACAAAGTATTTTATATTTAATATAACAATCATGGTTATGATATACTATTTTTTTAAGAAAGTGTTTTATATTTAATTTAACAATAATAGTTTTAATATACTAGTTTTTTTATAACTAAATACCTTACAGTCATGATTACAATATACTAACTCGGTCTTTAACTATTGTTAAACATTTAAACTGATCCTTATAACATTCAATTCGATATATAATTACCTAAAAAGTTACAAACCCAGATTATTTACATACAACTGCTATATACATATTACAAAACAGATTTATTGTAAATATACAACCTACTTTTTTTTTCAAATAAACAGCATAAAACTAATAGAGATGAACAATTTACAAGGGTGTAAATATATTTATATTTAAAAACGTATTAATGCCTATGCTTTACTTACAAATGTTATAACTTCTTACCACATAACTTGGAAACAACATTTCAATGTTAATCAAACTAATTATTACAAACATTTAGTAAAATAAATTAAAGCTAGACTTTGCAATGCTTTTTACTTCGGTTTTATTTTCATGTTATTTCAATAAAAATGATGTTTTAATTTTTTTAACAATATTAAATGATACGTAGTTTTAGATGCACTGTGAACTAACTAAACAATATTTTTAATTTAAATATACATAAATGTGTAGTACATTAACTAATAAATTTGGTCTAAATTGCCAAGCAAATGTGGTCAAAATCAACATAAAATTGATAGTAATACTCAGTACCTAACCGAAGCTCACTGATGAAAAAAAAATTAAAAGGATAGTATTAAATCATTACTGGTTACCATAATTTTTTTATATTGTAAAAGCATGTGTACTACTACAACTACTACCCGTTAAATAATCCAAACTAACAATTAGTAAGCTAAAATCAATAAATTAGCAACTAACCAATACTGCTACTGAAAGCTTGTTGATGCATCATTTTGAAGTTTGAAGCTGATTGGATGGTTTTGAAATCGTTGTTGGAAATCCTGGTTGTCATGGGGGTTGCCATGTGAACGTGGTCCTGTCTGTGCGCTGTTGTTAGGGAAGTATTTGTTAGGCAGATATCAATTGATATAGAAAATTTAATTAGTAAAGGATTGAATGATGCTTAATAAAAAAGTTTTAGCTGTAAAATTTAAAAAACAAATCATTAGTTTTAAACCAAACTACAGTTATTTAGATATTCTGTATTATAATATCATTTGACTCTTTGAAATCATTCATTTGAGCACACTACTTTTTAAACTTGATTGGCAATGTTTAAGTTAGAATTCGATTATTTTTAAAACTAAATATATAATTTAAATTGTTATATATATAAAAACAAATTAACTATGAAAAACAAACACTGATAATCGAAATCGTCATACTGCTGGGCTGCATACGGCTGAAATTTATTTGATATTTCTGGAGATTTTGAAGCATTTGAAATAACTGCAACTTCTGGCTGGCTGTTGTTGTACAACTGACTGAAATTTAAGTGATGGTCATCTGTATTAAAAGTAATAGTTTGGTAAGGTTGAAGTTAAAAATCATACACTACAATTTTATATTTAAAATTAATGTTGTTGTACAATTGACTGAAGTTTAAATGGTGATCGTCTGTTTCGAAATATTTATTTTAAGAATTTAATAATAGTACACATTAATTTATTTAAGTGTCTTCTTATTGTTTAAATAACTTATACAACAGCGAAAGCTATTTTATGAAAATAATTTGTAGCCCCATGCTATACGAACCATTTAATTTTTAAGGTTAAAGAATTATATTTTAATTACAATTATCTAATCATTCTAAATAATAATTTTATATGGAATAACTAAAAACTTTGTTGCAGGTCTTCAGTAAAAATATCGCTGGTGTCCACTGAAGCATGAAAACTTGGCGAAGTTGGGAACTGTGACGACATATTTACCATGGAAGCTGACCCCGGCATTTCCTGGGGTTAGTATTGTTTAAAATAAGTACCAATGTTTTAATTGTATTTGATATTAATTAATACTGAATATTCTTAATATGTTTTTTAATTACTATATACTTAAAAAACTATTGGCTGCTCAAGAAAGCTTTAAAGCAAAGTTCAATATTTCTTTTACTAACAAGTGTACATAAAGTTAACTATCAGTCTTAAGTAACTCACACTCAATCATCAAAGTTTTTATAGCATTTAAAAGTACTAAATCAAAAGCATCTACTGCAAATTTACTTACTTTGTAACCAGTATTACAGATAAGCGTAGATTTAAAAACTTTTGTAAAAAAAAAGTTCTCTGTAAATACTTTCAATAATATATCAGTTTTATGTTTAATGTTATTTTTATATAAATTTATTGTTAAACTTTTATTGCGTTACGCCGTTTTCCTGCAGAGCAGTTCATCAGACGCTAAAAAAGCTGAAAACAAAAGTATACAGAGCGATGAGTGTAATGTTATTTTTAATATAATAAGTTTCGAATAATCAAACCCGGATATCGGACGCGGGTTTACATTCTCCTTTCGCGTCACGCGTGAGTAATTTGTTGAAATCCAGGTGGATCCCCCCCGACTTAAGTTTTTGTTTCCGCGGAGAATTTCCGCTTGAAGACGCCCCTGAGTCGCTGCTGGCAACCGTTGATGCGTTTGATGGTTCTGTAATAAAGGATTTTTGTTATAATGAGAGAATTCTATTAAAATATACAGTTTAAATATTTTTTCAAAAACATGAGTAGTTTAGATAAAAAAAATTTTTTCGTTTTTATTAATGTTGATGAAGAAACTGTAATTTGATGGTTCTACAATAGAAAAGTTTATTTTAAATCAATTTACTTCTCATTATTAAACTTTGTTGGTAAAAAAGGGTATTTTTAGAGTAATCTAGATTTATATAAACTATTTTATGATTCTACAATAATAGATTTTTTTCTTAGCTACCAAAGAAAAAAGGAGAACCTTACTGTATTTACTAGTTATTTTTAATATGTTTTTGTTATTTATTATTAGTCAAAAAAAGGATATTCAAGATAATTAAGTTAAATTTACACTAGTCATGCTAAGTGTATACTTTTTCGACTACTACTGGGGAGCTTTATTCTAACACCCTTATGCACTACTTTTTTATTGGAAAAAAAATAAATGCTTTTCATTTTTATTTAAGTTATAATTTGTTTACTTTTCTCAATGGAGTTTTTTATGTTAACAAAATAGTAACCTTACCAGTAGTCTAATAATGGTATCTCAGCATTTCATAAATTTAACTATTTTTAAAAATTAGAATACAAACTTTTATATCTTGTTTACTGGTAAACCAACTAACATCTTATAACAGCTTAGTTGTAATGATTAAAAAAATTGTAAAACAATATATTAACTCCAGGCCGTTGATTATTCTGTATTAGGGAGTGTTTTAAAAACAAATTAATAGTAAAAAAAATTTTAACAAACACTTAAAAAATGTTTCTTAATTACAGATCATGTTAGCGAACTGTAAAAAAAAATTAACTGTAAGTCTATACATAAAGTGATATTCATACTTTTATAATTTAAATATTTACAATTACGAGCTTTATGTCAAGTTAACATTATTAGTTTAAAATTTATTTTTATGGTATATCACTATTGTAATGACTATAAACAATGTCAGGAACATTTAAAGCGTGTATTTTTATAACAGCAACAACTTATTATCAGCAAAAAATAAAGTAATAAAATTATTGTTGATTTATATCTTACGTCACTATACAGTGCAGGTGCTGTGAGTAAAAAATTCGATAATAATTTTTTTACAAACTTTTTGTTGTTAAACTATCTATAAATGTTGAGTCGTAAATGTATAAAGTACAGATCAATTATCACTTAAATAAATTAAGTTTTAATTAGTAATAACTAATTAGTATAACTCAAACATTTGTTTGCAATATATTATTTTTCATATTTGAGAGCACAACCAGTAATTGATAAATTATTGATAATTATTAGAAACTATAGCTTATAATTTTAAATATAAATAAAATAGTAAAGAATTTAATGGTGGATTATTAGTAATCAAACCCAATATAAAAATATCTTAATATATACTAAAGCCTTTGAAGATGTAACTAAATATTAATTAAAACTTTACTCTTTACTGAAACAGTATAATATTTCCTTTAATTAAAATTAAAAGCCAAGTTGTCAGTAGTGAATTATACTTTATTATAAGTAAATTTTAATATAAATACAGTAACTTGACCCATTGTGGTGTGTTAATTAATTCATTTTACTTTGTAACTTTAAAACATCTTAAATTTTTTTTTTGAAGTTTTAAACAATTTAAAACTCGTTAAAAGCAATTTAAGGAACAAAATATACAGAAATACGTTAAATCTATTGTAAACATTTTTTACATACTATTAATACATCAAAGAACTATTAATATACTAATACTAAATTAAAATTAGATCAAACATAAGATTGACACATCAAATGAAGCATAATATGTTTTTTTTTTCATTTATTGAAATTTTCACAGTTCATTTACCATGGCAATACACTTTATTTTCTCCAAAATTTATGGGAAATTAAAATTTAATAGATGCATAAACATACTTATTTTTAGAAATATTTTTTTGTAGTTTCTCATTAAAACTGAAAATACAAGATTTTTAATCGGAGCAGAGACAATAATACTAGTTTTGTTTTCTACGATATTCAAAACGACTTTACTACACTTAAGCACAAATATATTTATTTTAATCTTTATTTTTAATTTATTTTAAAATTTTTTGTTTTACTTGACATTAAAAAATTAAGGCCTTAATTTTCTTAACGGTTAAAAAAACAGAAAGTTTATTCATATTATATAAAAGTTTAGTTATTATGTTTTGAAAAATTTAATCTTGATGATAATTAATGTTACAAATATACATAAACTTTTGTCCTTTAAATAAGTTCAAGTACTTTATTTCATCATCAAAGATAAGATAACATTCTAAAACTGATGTTATTACTTCATATAAAAATTTAAGTCTTGCCTTATTTTGATCAACTAAATTATTAGAAATATTGCATAACATATTGCTAAATAAAACTACTGATTTAATTTATACATATGCAAATTGATAAGATTATAAAAAATAACCTTTGTAAAACATTTTAATTTCAACATTAGTTTAGAAGTTAAGCTAAATACCAAACATAATTTTTGTTATATCAACTATTCTTTAAAAACTTAAAAATAAAATCCTAGAAAATTACTTTTATTTGTTAAACTAAAGCCACTGTAACAATACTATCATTTAAAACTAGTTTAATGTACTTATTAAATTGCCTTATAATAAAAGCATAGTTTATTTAAGTTCGAATAATTAAAAAGTTCATACTTACAAAAACACACTAATTGCTATCATTAATTGAATCGAGTTTTGAAGATATTTCACTGCACTTTATTATTGGCACGAATTAAAAATTGTTGCAAAAAAACCTTTTGACTTTTGCATACCGTAAGTTCCACATAATAAATTAAATATTACACAATGGCAATTAGGTTATACAAACTATTTTAACTTGAGACTAATTTCACACCTTAATAAATTTTAACGTCAATTAAAACAATTGTCTTATTTCAAAACTTTTGTGAGTTAAATGACATTACTTACACACACTAATCATATAATATTATAACTTCATCTATTAAAACAACACAGAAAATACTTTAAATTTTTAAGTTTTTTATATTGATTGGATGTTGGTTGGTTCACACCTTAGTGAATTATAACTTACTAATCCTTACCAAAATAATTAGTTAACTTGGAACTTTTGTGTGCTTATGTCAGGTTATACACCAGTTGTCAATTATAATTTTTATAGGATGAAATCATAGTAATTTTTTAATTAAGTATTTAATAGAGTATCCGAATAATATCTGAATTAAGGCTGCACTTTTCAATATCTGTCTTTTACAAAATAAAACTGTTGTCCCGAAAGAGGCGCATAAACTTATCAATTATATTCATATAGGCACAGTGCATACTAGTTTGGTTAATTAACAGTTCATGTTTAGAAAGACACCCGTTTGTTGCAATCAATTAGTTTTAAAAATATTCCACTGCACTTTATTATTGGAATGAAACCAAAAAGTTGTTGCCCTAAAACCTGATTACCTTTGTATACTTTGAGCTATACATAATAAATTATATTTGGAAAAGTTACACAACGTCAGATAAAAAAATTATTTAAATTTGAGACTATTCACACCCTAATCAATTTAAATGCTTCACCTAGTCAATTACAACAATTGTTTTAATTAAAATATATTGTGCGTTAAATGTCAATATTCTCACACCCTAATCAATTAAATATTATAAGTTCATCTACTAAAACAATGACTTGATTTTGAAGTTTTTTACATAGATTGAATGTCGGTTCTTTCACACCTTAATGAATTAGAACTCATTACTCTATATACTTAACTTGGAACTTTACTGTACAAAATGTCTATTTTTACTTCTAATGTCAATTGAAAACTCACATGAAAACTATAGTGACTTTTTTACACTTATACTTTATGTTTAATAATGTATATTTGAAAAAATTACACAATAGAAATTAACTTAATAAAAATAAAAAGACAATTTACACCTTAATAGATTTAAACGATTACCTAATCAATTAAAATGATTGTCTTAATTCAAAACTTTTGTGTATTAAATGTCAATTTTCTCACACCCTAATCAATTTAAACTATTTATAACTTCATTTACTAAAACAATGACTTGATTTAAAATAAAAGTCTTGTATATTGATTGAATGTCGGTTGGTTCACACCTTAATGAACTAAAATCTAAATGTTCTACTCAATCTATCAAAATAGTTAACTTTGACCTTCAGTGTACTTAATGCTATTTTTTACACCTTTCTCAATAAAAAAAAACATAAATGGCCAACTTATCACACATGTATCAATAAAAAAAAGTATTTGCTCAACAAGTTAAATATATATAAACAAGTAAATAATTGAAGAACTACTTATATTTAGATAATTTAATACCAACTTTATAACAATCCAAATAAATTTAATTATAAGCAATTACAACAACTAATAAAACTTTCTATCTAACACTATTAATGATTAAACACTTAAAATATCTCAACAAAATTACAATTAGATATAAAATAGAAAACTAAATCATATATAAAAGTTAAAAAGCTTGTTTATTACATGCTTTTTAAATAACACTTGCTATTAAACACTATTAATGACTAAATAATTAAAACATCTCAAAAAATTACAATTGGATATAAGATAGAAAATTATATTATCTTCTAAAGTTAAGAATTATTACATACTTTTTAAATATCACTTTTTTTTAATTCAAACAAACCATGGTGCAAGTCGGTGTCTTGCGGAGGAGTGATGTAAAACTTCGGCACCTCACTGTTTACCGTTGTTACGTCATAATCATTACTTGTTACGTCAAGGTTGAGTTTTAATTCGTCATGTGTGACCAATCCGGATCGAACTGCAGAGTTGTCCGTACCTCCTGGCCCTAAAGAAAACAAACCAGATAATAAAAATTTATATCTAATACAAAACATAAACTATTTTAGTAATATGTTTTATTTCATGTAAATATCAAAATATATATATATATATATATATATATATACGTGAATGTAGTCAACTTGTAATTTCATGTTTTTAACAACAAATAAAGTTGACTTAAATTTTCAAGTATTGTTTTTTAACAACAACAATAATTAAAATGTAAGAATTTTAGTGAAGTTAAATTCAAACGAGAGATTATAAGAAAATTTACGTCTAATACAAAACATAAACTAATTTATAATTTATAATATAATAAATCTTATAGTCTTGTTTAATGTAGTAACTGACATTTACATATTTCACAGATAAGTAATTCACATACAACAAAACATGTTTATATGTGAATGCATTCAACTTGTGAACATTTTACTGATACTGGTATTTTAAACGTAAGCACTTATAAAGTATAAGAACTTTTAGACTAGTAGTAATTGATTTTAGTTTAAGTTATTCCAGGCTTTTTATTAGTTATAGATTAATAACTATGAAATAAATTATGTTGACATTAAAATAAAATTAACAAAAACTTAAAATTAATAAAATTTCAATATTCAGAATACAAATAGTCAGCACTCAATTTCAACGAGCTAATGTATTGACAAAGTCTATACTACCGAAATTAAAATTGGCAAAACTTTTATTTTCAAGTTCATTAACAAATTTATGGTTAACAAATTTGTTATATCACCAAAATTAAACTAATTTTAAAGTGAAATTTGGCAACACCTCCAAAGCTTCTAATAAAATTTCATTAAGTGAAAACACTTAAACAACTCTGTCTGTAAGGAGTATTCCAATTTAAATTGCAGGTTTAGTAACATTGGTTAAAAAATAATTTATTGAATTAGGTGAGAATTTCAAGAAGATTATAAAATAATTGAAAAACTCCAGCTTTTTAATAACTGATGAACTGTTTCCAAATAATTATGTCAAGGTTTGGACACAAGTTATAAGTTTAATTAAATAACTTGTAAATAGTTATTGTACTAATATTGAACGATTTCTATATGTTCAGCATTTATGAGAACTACCTTTGATGAGAATTCTATTTTCTTGTTTGTTTTACAAGGCTTTGAATGGATGTTTTTTAATTAATGAAGACAATCATTAGCATATATACCGTGAATTTAATAAACTATTAATAAATTTAGTACCTATTTCATGTGAAATTAACGTTTGAGAGCAATTAAGGCCATAGGGGGGGTCCAACATTTTTTTTTACGAAAATTAACTTAGGCTTTTATATGAAAGCTTTAAGTACAAACTACCAACCAGTTTTTATAGAATTCAAAAATATCATTTAACTTTTGAGATATTTAATTTTTTGTAAAAATTTTTCAATATAAACGTATGGACCGCAAATTTTCCGGGGTCACTTTTCTCGGAAATTTTAAAACGCACTAAAAACCTATCTCCTCCTTCATTTTTTGACCAAGAGACTTCAAATTTTCAGGAAATTTTCCTTTTAATATTTTGAAGAATCTGAATGTTGGAATTTTTGAAATTTTGAAAAATAAAAATTTTATCCACAAAAAACTAAAAAAAAGGGTAGTTTTTTGACAATAATTTTTTTTTTACTCAAAATTAAAAAAATTCCTACAATAGATCTCTTTAAAGTTTAATGATACACATTCTGTAAAAATTTGAGAAAGATTACTCAAAAATTGAAGGAGGAGATAGATTTTTAGTGAAATAGTCTTTTTTCGCATTTTTAGTTTTTGCCTTCCATAAGGAACCTATTGAATGCCCTTTCTTTGATCGCTTATATCTCAAAAGTTATTTTGAGTTTTTTTAAGCGGTTAAAAGTGTCTGATAGCTCAGATTAAATTCTACAAAATAAGATCAAGTTGTAAAAAACAAAGTGGACCCCCCCCCTATGGCCTTAACTTAAATAAAAATATATACTTTATGTTCTCGCTATTCTTAAACAAGTTACTACTATTAACTAAAAAAATTAATTTGTGTTTCATAAAAATAAACACTAAACTTAAATCGTATTTACATTTAATAGCATTTATTATTACACAGGTATCTATAGCCTACAGTTCAAACAGTTTCATACAGTACAGTTCAAAAGCCGTTTAAATAAACAAAACTGAATACCTCACAGCTGTTTTTAAAGTTAAACTATTTAGATAAATTAAGTTATTATTTCATAACAGGAAAAGTTAAAAACCCATTTAACTTAAATAAAAGCAACTCGCACAGTCTAAATATTATCACACAAGTAGCATATAATTCATACAGTTTCATAAAGTTAAAGTTGAGTTATTGGTAAACATAGTTATTGTTTGAAAATCATTTAATATGAAACAAAATATTTTATATATTACATTACTACAGAGTTTACTTATAAAAGATTACCTTTAGATAGTCACAAATGATAAAGGTTTAACTGCTCTAATTTCAGGTTAACAAACTCATTTAGCTTAAACAAAAGCGGCTCATATAGTCTAAATATTATCACACAGGTATATATAACCTATAGTTCATACAGTTTCATACACTTAGGTCAAAACCTTTCGTATAAAGGTGTTAAAACTTGAAAGACTTTCGAAATCCGTTCAATTAATTGCGTAATCCCTGATTTCGATTTCACCTATCAACCTTGGTAACACACTGAATGAAAATCTTGTGAGAATTAAAACTTTAACAACTGTTGTACTTGATACAAGTGTCTCTTATAAATATTTCAAACATTGTACCTATACATAATGTTTTCATTTTGTAGAATGATATTTTAAATCTGGGGAAAACAGTTGTACAATTTGGCATAAACAAACATTATACTATTTTTTGACCTGTTAACCTTCAAACACATTGAACAGAAATTTCTAAGAAATCAAACATCAGCTACCGTATTTGATATTCACAAAACCCTGCTCTATTGTTGAACTTGAAAAGAATTAAGTAACATGCAAACAAGAGTTGTAAGAAAGCGCTTGTTACGGACAATGCGTGTTGTGTGACGTAACAATAAAGTTTCAATTATGACGTAGTAGAAATTAATTGTTGAAAAGGCGGTTGAACAAAGAAAATGTGTTATTTGCCTTTTAATTGTTTTGCTTTGAACTTTTAAAACAAATAATATTATTACGTTTGTTATATAGGGTGTGGACAACAGTAATGTTTAAATTTTCTTATTTGCTAGCATTGTTTGAAGGAGTTTTCTTGAATTGTTTTTCTTTTACCAGTTCAAACGCCTTGCATTCGATTATTTTTCTTTCAAGATTTTTTTGAGGCGTTTTTGAGTTGTTTTTTCCAGTACTTTGTTTTTCAAGGTGTTTGCCTAATTACTTAAGCATTAACAACATTTCAAAGGTGTTTGCTTAATTACTTAAGTTGTAAAGGCATTGTAAAGGTGTTGTTTAATTGTTTTTATACGAATAACATGTGTTTTAAAAGAAAAATATAATTAGAGTGGCTTCTGGGTAATTCTAAAGCAAACAATGATTTTGCAGTTAGTTAGCATTTTTAAATGATGGATTGTAAAATTAGCTTGTTATTTTCGAAGTGTATAATCAGAAATCAAACTTTCAACAAAGAACTTTTTATTCTATTTATTTGCTTTAATTTAGCATTTATTTTTTGATGGATTGTTAACGTAATTAGCTTCGTGAAGTTGCATAATCAGAACAAAAAACATTATATGTAAAGCAAACTCTTTTTAAAAAGGTATTTAAACATAAATTAAACCAATCAATCAATACTTACTAATTGACTTGTTTTTTCTATGTAATGCCTAATCATTTCATTTAGTTTGTACCAAGATTTTTTATGTAAAGCTAATACACTTTAAAAGAGATTTCTACAGAAATTATAGCAATCAATCAATACCTGCTAATTGACTTGCTTTTAAATATATTTCCCAATCATTGTGCAATAATTTTACAAAGGATAACTTAAATGAAGCTAACATGGTTTCAAACTTGATTTTTTTTTAAGTTTTGTTTGAGAGTTTGTAAAGTTTGAGAAAATATTCTGAAGTGTCCAGAAATATTTAAGGTATAATATTAAACTATATATGGCAAAATATAGCCTCACTAATATTTATAAATTAAAACGGTTACTAAAAACGGTTTTTTAAGTATTAACTAATTTTTTAACCTTTGAGTTTAGTATAAATTACCTTATTAACATAACTTATTAACTTAAAAAATACTTAACTATTGCTTACTAGCTCCAGTAACCCTAAAAAAGTTATATCAAATGCTTTAGTACAAATTATAAACCAATTTTAACTTAGCTTATTTGAAAGAACTTAACTATTGCTTATTTATATACATATACTCTAAAAAAGTCAAATCAAATATTCTTAAAATATTTTATATATTTATAAATACATAAAATAAACAAACCGTCAATACCACTTGAGTTAGCCATTCTCTATTTTAATGAAATAATGTGAATATAGTCCTCCTTGAATGCTTGATAGGTAGTTGCAGTTGAAAATACTCGATGCGAACTGCAATTTAACTGTAAAAAATAATTAATATAAATATATTATATCATTTAGTTGCAGTTGAAAATAGTAGATGCGAACTGCAATTTAACTGAAAAAAAAATAATATAAATATATGAATATACGAATATTGTTTGTTATATTATATACTAGTAGGTTTATTTAGTTGCAGTTAAATATGATTGATGCGAAGTGCAGTTTAACTGAAAAATAAAAACTATTATTTATCTATAGTTTATAAAAAAATATTTTTTTTAATGCAGTTGGATGTAGCTTGGGAAATTTGCATTTTAAAACGAATCAACAAAAGTTTTTTATATAATATTCTAAAAACTCATTAATAAATTGCATATTTATGGCCACTCAATTTAGTTTAAATTGATCTTGAACGTAAGTAACAAATAACGAAAGTTTGTACAATAATATTTTATAATTTTTATTAAATTGTATATTTAGGGCCAGGCCATAGAGGTTGGTTTAAATAAATTTTAACTTGTACAGTTTTATTTGAGCTATATAACAACTAAGAAATGTAATTTTTTTAAACAGGCATACATTATTTGGCGAAATAATTTTCGCTTAAAATAATTTGAAACAACAACTAATTTGTCATAAAGATTTCAACAAGACACAACTAACTTAAGTGAAATAATTTGATCATTTCTATAAATTTAATCGATTGAACCTATAAAATTAGGAAAATACTGCGATATAAAATGATAATAAGTATGGTTGAGTTAATTTTAAGAAAAACTACTTGAGTCTTGAGCAACAATAAATCAATTAAATTTTCAGAAAACGAGTGTGAATTTTTCATATACATTTAGAAAGACCAAGTTCATTAAGTGGAATTATTCAATAAACATTAAGCTCAAAACATGTGAAAAACACATCATTTTAAAGTGCTAATTTTAAGAAAACTACTTGAGTCTTAAGCAACAACAAAACAACTAAAGTTGAATAAAAGGACTGTAAAATTGTCAAAAATATTTAAGAAAGATTAAGTTCATTAATATAAATTATTCAATAAACATACAACATATGAGAAAAACACAAATTATTTTGAATTGCCAATTTCAAGAAAAACAACTTGAGTCTTAAGCAATAAGAAAACAACTTAAATTACTACATAAACTTGAAGGCAACTTAATTAAGTTGAATCAATAATATTGTTTAATCAAATGCCAGCACGTGTTGTTAAAGTAGCAGTTAAAGGAAAAGCACTTGAATCTTGAACAACAAAAAATTCTCAAGAGTGAACAGTTAAACATAATCTATTTTCGTGGTAAAACCAAACTTTTGATCAGTGAATAACAAGTTTACAAACTTGATTGATAAATCAATTTTGTTAAAACAATGTCATGAAGTACTGAAAACTTTTCAAATGGAAGCACTATTTTTCCCAGATTTTCAAAATACTACAGAAAGCTTTATTATCATATGTGTACTAAAAACATGTGTTAAGTAGTACAAACAACTCAAATAAATATGTTTTCTTTAAAAACCATAATAGTATAGGCACTTGCAAATTCCAATGTGACATACTGCATTTTATAAGGTTTAAATACACTTATCGCAAGTATATTTTATTTAGTGGTTATTTTAATGCATAGTGAATTCAAAATATGTTTAAAAATTTTTGTTTTTGACTTAAAAACATGTTTTTCAGTTAAAAAAACTTCATAACAATATAGTGAAAGTTATTAAACATAGGCTGACCTAGTTAATGATAAATCATTAAATCAATATTATTGTTAGTTAAATTTGGTTGAGAATATATCATTAAATCAATATTCAAGTTGAACTTAGTTAAGAATAAACTACTAAATCAATATTTTCAATACATCACATGAAAAGCGAAAAATAAACAAGTTAAAGAGAAATGAACAAAAAATTTTGATAAGCTGTTAAAAAATAAAATAAACTAATTAATTGATAGGCGCTAATTTTAACTATAAACATATTACTACAGAAACAACGCAGTTAAAACTAACAAAGTTTTTTAGCTATAGCTAATAATTTAAAGATAAACTTTTCAAATTTTGATTTAAAATTTCTTGGTTTTACATGGTTCTGGTCTTGTTTTATCTTAAATCGAAGTAAATTTTGAACTTAAATTATCTTATAAAATTATATTTAACCATTCTTTTATCAAATCAATATTTTCAGTACGCTTAAAATAGTAAATGAAAGAAAGATTCTAAACAAATTAATTTTAATACGAATAGCGAATTAAAATAAGTTCATTTGTTTTTTTTTTAGATATTCTTTTGATCAAAATGATTCATCATACACTATATAATGTCAATTTGAATTTATTTTAATTAAGCTAGCTACTATCTCATTAAATCGATATTAAAAATAGATCACGCGGTCTATAGTAAACAAATAAGAGAGAAAACTATTGTTATTTGTAAAATGCCGGTATATCATATGATATTGAATAAATATTTAAACTTTCCGTTTAATGCTGTGTGCTTAAGCTAATTTATATTTTAAAACATATTTTGCAATATTTAACAATATTCTTAATATCGACTTGATGTTAATTTAAAGTAAATAAGTTTAATTGCTTGTAAAACATGTTTATAAAACTTAATTACAGACATTGCATATGATTTGTATAAATACCAAAACTATCTGTTTATTTCTTTCTAAGCTAGTTTGTATTTCACAATATATTTTGCAACACACTTGAAATCATTTCAATAGCTGGTAAACTTAATTAAAATTTATTACCAATATATTTAATGATATATTGATAAATAAATATTTAAACAACCTATTTTATAGTAGCATTTTACAACATACTTTGCTACATTTAAAAAAAGTTATAATATTGACACAAAATTAATTTTAGGAAAACAGTTTGATTGCTTATAAATTAAGTTATTAAAACCTTATTACTTGTAAACATATGATTATGTAAAAAAATACTTAACTTTAGTTTAATAGTTGTACTTCACAATTTATTTTTAAATATTTAAAAACACTTTTAATAGTAGCTTAATACTTATTTAAATTAAATTATTTTAATTAGTTATTAAGAAAGTTATTAAAACTTTTTCACCAGTATATCAAATAATAACTAATATATGTTACAAATTCTGTTTCGTATAACTTATATATATTACATTTATTGATACTTGCAACAAATTTCGTTTTTAGTCTAAAACTTTTCAGTTGCTTCAAAAACTAATAATCAATATTGATTGTGGGTCAGTTTTAATTGCTTAAACTTTGCCTCTGTGTGATTAAACTTTTTTTTTTCAAACACTTGGTATTTTTAGTCACGTACACATTGTTTGATATTCACTGACAAAAACTTTAAATTCATCAAAACTACAAACAACAATTAAAATTTAAACAACAAAACTTCACAGACTTCACATTAACAATCTTTTATTTATTGATATCTACTAATTTACTGCTAGTTTTTTAACTTTTATTATATACTGTTGCTACTGTTTTAATCTACTCTTATAATTCACCTTTTATAAAAATATTTTATTTATGAGGAGAAGGTTTAAGAATATATTCTACTTAATAAAGCTTAAAACTGCAGCAAAAATTAACAGAAAACCATTTAAAGATTTATTCTTAAAGTTTGAAAAACACATACATGTTTTATGAGGAATAGAATACAACTGAATTTTTAAAACAAATACTACTGTTTCGTAAAATAAAACAATAACTATTTTAGTTATCGTTCAATTTATAAATAAAATTAATCAATATAAAAAGTTATTTATAATAATTATTGACAAAAAATATATTTATCTTACTTTATTTTGTTTTACTAATATTTATAAACAACTACTCTTTTACAACTATAACCATTAGCATAATAAATAATATTAAAAAACAAACTGCTACTTGACAAATATACAATGTTTTAGAAGTTAACTATTAAAAAACTTAGTTAAGTATATCTAAATTAATTCAAACTTTTCAATTTAATTAACACAAAGCTTAACTTACATATTTTTTAAAATAAAAACTTCGAAATTGTTAAAAATGAGATAACTTAAAAAGTGTGAGAAGAAGTGAATTTTTACAGTTTCTTATCACAATAAAGTATTACCTTGTAAAACGTAAAACTGTACCAAAGAGTCCGTTAGCATCTACGGTGAATCATAAATAATAAAGTGTTTAAAGCATTACCACACTGAAAAGTTGTTGCAACATTTGTTATCTTTTCTAGTAAAATTTCAGTTAAATATTTACTAAAAAACACCACGGGATATGCCTAGGTCGTTAAATTAATGAAATTTGAAAGTGATCGTAAAAATTTACAAACACAACAAGCTTTCTTGTGAAATTAAGGAGGTAATTTTTTTTTAGTTTGTGTGAACCCAAAGCTCATTGACAAAAAAATCACTATAAATAAAAAAAAGCAACAATTTTAATTGTCTCTAATACAACAAACTTTCTTGGTGTTTTAGAAATTGAAAAGGAGGCAAAAACTTTTTAGTTCGAGTGAACCCAAAGCTCATTAACTAAATTCTCTGTATCTTCAAGTGAAAAAAAAGTAATTGAAATTTTTTTTAATTGTTTCAAGGCAGTTTTGTTCAGATCAAAACCGACTTGAATAAAATAAATTTTACAAACTTATTTGAAAATATGAACCTCCTTGCTTTTTAGCTAATTAATTGATAAATAATAATACTCCACTATATTAAATAACCCTATCTTGACACACAACACAAACTAAAACTATCTAAATTAACATCTAGTAAAAAGTTGTATTTAAAAATGTAACAACTTTTTCTTTAGCTTAATTTTATAAACCGGAATAAAATGAATTTTAAATGTCAGACGGAGAAGTGACTAATGCAGCAAGTAAAACATAATTTCAGCATTTTTTAAATAAGTGAAGTAATGTGTTTTATCAAATTAATAGAGTAAGCAAAAACTTTTGATGCAGCCACTTAACCAACAGTCAAAATTGATTGTTGTGTAACAAACTTGCTAAATATAAATTTAAAATACAAGCTGTTGTTTTGCACTTTCCTAAACTTTTGTAAGGCTAATCTAAATGGAACTTTATACAAAATGTTATCAAACTTAGTGCATAAAACTGAGTGTATAAATTAGTTTGAATGTGTTTCGACACATGCTCTAACTAATTAAAGTTGTTAATACAGCTTCAGTGGTAATAAGCAGCTGTAGACATGACTATATATATACACTTTGATTTAAAAAACGATCTATACCTACATAACTTTGTCTTATATATACTATAACTGAATTAAAGTTGTTTTACACAGCATCAGTAGTAAAAAAATGTAGTAGACATGATTAACTAAACACACTTTGATTTTGAAAACGATTTATATCCATATAATTTAGTCTTAGAAAACTCGCACATACTTTTCTACCAAACGAAATTAGCAGAACATTTACTACAATATCAATAATTCTTATAATTAAAAATAGTGTTTAAAGAATATTATTAGCACAATATAACAATTAACAATGAGTAAACACTAAACAACTCAAAACAAGATTAATTTCACACATAACTAAACTATGTATCTCGCTCCAGCTAAACTTTGTACTAACCAATTACATACATGTATTAGAAGTTGTAAATAAAACTAACCAACTTTATAATCTTTTAAATAGGAATAGTCGAATCAAAAACGCAAATTCAAATACCGGCTAGATAAACTTACAACTAAGCCCTAATTTACGCCTTATACTTATTTAAAATAGGCATATGTCAAAAAATAATAATCTATATAATCTTTAAAGTAAATAACTTATATTTTAATAAGGGCTAGCTAATGTAAAAATTAAGTTTTTAATGATGCTTCAATTTATCAGTAAGATTAAAATATTAAGAATAAAAAGTCTATGAAAACAACAACTTAAATTGAACTCAAACCAGGGCTAGCTAATTCAGCAACTAAGCTCTATCTCATTTAAAATGCTTGCAGCTAAAAACTAAATACAAAAAAAAGTTTCAACAATTGATAAATTATCTAAGCTGTATTGAAACTGGCTAATCTAATGACAGTTTCAGACAACAAAACTAAATATGCAAGGCTCACTTTTTTAAATAGCAAATTACCTAAACCTAATCACCCCGCTGGGAATTTTTCGTTTCAGTTAATCATGTAGTAAACCACAGATTAATTAGCGGTGCACGGCAGTTATTTACAAGAATAAACTTTATATTAATTGCCAATTCGATTGCAGTTAATATGTACATTCTGAACTTGATATTTGAAACTCAGTGTAGTTCTATTCGATGGTATTTGAAAACAATGAAATATGTACTTAACACTATTTACAAGAATAAACTTTAAATTAACTGCAGTTAATGTTAGTTTGCGCATTTTAAACTTTGTATTTAAACTTTTTAATTAAACAATTGCAAACAATAAAACCATAAGAAATTTTCATAATATAATGACATACTACAATGGCGGTAGATTAATTAGCGGTACACGGCAATATTTACAACAATAAACTTTATAGTAAGTAGGAGTTAGTAAATTAATTTATTGCATTTAATGTCAATACGTACATTCTGAATTTGCTATTTCAAACTTTACAAAAAACTGTATCTTATGGTAATTTCAAACAATGAAATGTGTATTTAAATAATTAGTTTTATGATATACTTAAAGTATTTACAAGAATTAACTTTTAACTAGCTAGATATTGCAGCTATTGATAATTGGACTTGTATATAAGCTTATTAATATGGTTCTGTTTAATATTATTGTAAGCAATAAAATATGTACTTAACACACTATAGCATGTTTTATAATTAGTAGCTTTAATAGACAACATGGTCTGTTTAAGAAATTATAACAAAAAAGCATAGTACTTAAATGAAACAACTATTTTTTTACATCAGCTTAGCTTAACTTAAAAATTTGTTTTTGAATTAAGCTTATATATATTGTACAAACATATACAAAATATAAAGTAAGGCTTTAAATCCTAGTGATCCAAACAAGCAGAACTAACTAGAAAATCAAAACAACTGTTTTTGTACAAAAATACTTCCGACGTTTTGCTGCTCATAAAAAATAAACAGCTCTACAGAGTCCAACTTCCAAAAGTATGCTTTTAACTAAAAACATACAAAATTATAAAGATGCAATGCATTCGTTAGATAGAGTTGCTTTTTTGAAAACTATTGAAAGGTGCAGAAACTCAACAAAAATGTTATTGAACTTGTTTTCCTGGCAATACTTGACTTGTTTAAAGTTTAAGGCTAAAAAACTTACAAGCTACTTTAAAGTTTTTGTTTGATATATCATCATATATTGATAACCGTTTTATATCAGGGTGTATGACAAGAATAAGCATTACAACATTTTTGGCTGGGAAATACTATTTAAGGCCACAAAATAAAGGTAGGAATCTGTATAATACATAAGCTACGAAAATTTGGAATTGAAATCGAAAACATCATTAAGTCAAAAGCTATTACTAGAACTTACAAAACTTTAAGCTAATAAAAAATAAATTTAACTACATTTATTTTTAGACCTTGGCCGCCTATACGAAGTGTGTTTTGCGGTTGACATTTAATCTCAATACATATACACAAATCCCCGTGTTTGTTTGTATTTTTAAATGTTTGTTTAAATAAGACATTGGCGAATAATGGTAGCATTATAATTATAAAGCTCTTTTAGAAAGAGTTATTCAAAAAATGTATACTTCACCATGGTATAAAACTTTATTTTATATTTAATTGACTACAATTTTCTTTTATTTATGACGATTAATTTTTACAATGAAAACTTTATTTTGGCATTTCAAATTAGTGATGGAGACATTTTGATGACTAGATGATTAGATTATTTTTGAAATAAATATAGTTATAACATAAAAGTATAGTTGTAAACATATACTCAACTAAGAATACTTATCTAAGCTGTGTTGTTTTAAAGAAACACAAGTTTTGAAATGTACAGTGCATTATAAAGCTTAATTTAAATATGTTTATATCATATTACTTTATAAATATATATACTAAAGCTGTGCCAAATTACATACCCATTATGAGAAACAGATTTAACTAGTTCTTGTTTTGTATCATAAATACAATAGTGTTTTGTATGCAAAGATAAGTTTACATTACAGCTATTTGATATGTTATTGTTGTAACACAATATTTTTATCAAACTCAGAAATGTCTTCAAAAAATGAAAATATAAGTAAGTTTGATAGAAAAATTATCAAACACTGTAAAATTGATGATGAAAAATAAAAAGGGTAGTCATTGAAAATAGTATATTAAGCTGTGGTTAAGTGTTCATCCCTAAACAAACAAGTAAATCCATACGGCATTGTTTGTAGAAATTGTTTGTAAATTCATGAGGATTAGCTATGTTTAGATAGGCGTATGTTGAAATAATTTCTTTATAAACATATATGCCTTTGTTAAAAGTGTATGCAATCAATACACTTTTGAATATAAATTTTAGTTGAAAGGACCACTTTGTGGTATGAATAGTTGACATTTTGAATATATGAGATGTAAAATAAACATTCTTAATTTTGTGTTGTTGTTAGAGAAATACAAAATCAAAGCTTTTTTTCATAAACGGTAAATGTAGTTTAAAAAGATCACTGTCTAGATGAAGTTGTTTGACATATTGAATATATAAGATCCTAAAAATTTTATTTTTTAAACTGATTATAGGACCAATACTTTTTTCAAAATCAAGTATTTGTTTCTAACCCTATTTGGTTATTTTCCATTTTTTATCATCAAAAAAATACATTTATGTCAATCATGGTGAGCTTTTGTTTAATTGATTAAACTTGTGTATTTGTTAGAGTAACATTCAACCATTTAATTTAATTATATAAGTATGTAAAAAAATTTGTAAGTATTTTGAAGCAAGTTGACTTTTAAAAGAACTAATGTGTTGTAAACAATTATCACAATGTCATATTATTTACTTAATTTAAAAATTAACTTTGCTGTAATATTTTAAAACCAGATTTTTTTAAATTGGAATATTTTTTATATTTCAAACTTTTATTACAAATTTAACTTCAACCATAACAGTTTGTAAAAATTTGAACTGCATGGCAAAATTATCTTATGCAATTAACAACTTAAAATAAACCAACTTTTTTTTGTGGAAAGCATTTTATAATTAAGCTGTGTGAGCAAAAAATAAACCAACTGTGAAAGAATGTGGTTTAAATTAAAAACAAAACAGTTCTCAAGTGAAACAAACTCGAAAAGTCGAAAGGAAAACAAAAGGGGCCGCACAATTGACACACCTCAAAACTTTTAAGCCAATCAGAAAGCGCTTACAAAATCTGATGGCCAATGAAAATTAAGAGTTTGTGGTGTGTGAAAAATCTTTACAGTTTAATGACTTCCCGAAAAAACACTCCTTTTAACTAAATTGCAATAAAATAAATTACTCTTTTGCTTTTTAGAACACCAACCTTATGCTTTTATTTTTTGTGGCTGATGTACTAAATTACCTTTTGAAAGAATTTTAATGATGTTTATTTAAATAATTGCTTCCTGTTTAAAAAAACACAAATTCCAATTGACAAAGACTCACGTGTTTTGTGATAAAATGTAATAAAGGAAAGCCTACAATTAATTGCCATAAGTTCCATTATTTATCTTCTACTTTTCAAGGGTAAATATTTTAAAGTTATGTTGTTATGTTTAGCTTTTCAATGAAAAAAAAATTAAATTTTTTATACACATCATACATTTGATACTTCTAGTTTAAATTTAAATTTCATTTACAGATATATAAAAAACTTGGAAGAGAATTACAACTAGTTTAACTTATAAATATTTAATCAAGCATTAAAAATAGTGCAATGATTCATAGCTGTTGTACATAACTGTTATATAACTATTAAACAAAATGTTTGTGTTGATAATTTAATTACTGATGAATCATGTAACAAATTGTTTATTCAATTAAAATAGTTATCAACGTAGTCAAAATGATTACATAAGTTTTCTTCAAACTTTGCATTAAAAATTAGCCTACAATTATTTTTAAAACTGAAAAATTAAACGTATACACCAATTTAATCTTTATGTAAAAAAGTAAACTAGTACCCTAATGTACAAAAAATATATATATAGTGAAAAATTGTTTGAAAACCGTTATTTCAAAATTTTGGACCCATTTATGTTCTCAAAAACACTTACTCAGTATTTGTCTTACTTTAATTTAAATAATGGTTAAATAGTTTTCTAAAGTTATATTTACATTTGAGTTATATGATATCAATACTTAAAATGATGTTTGTTATAATGAAACAAGAAACATTTGTTTTACAACTTTGAAATTCAAAAACATATCTTAAAGAGTTCCAGTACTTATTATCCTTTTAATAACAATAATACTAATTTAGATAAGTTGATGTTGAAAGTTATGTTTAGAAATTAATCTATAAATATTTTAAAAAAGTTACTAAAATACACCATGAATAAAAACACAATCTTTATAGCAACATAAATAAACCTTAACAAAGTAAATGCTTATCATGCACAGTAGAAGCATATAAGTATTCTATTTTGTGGATTGTGTGTTGTTATCTATTTCAATAACTACAAATTAATATTTTATGATAAATAAACGTATTAAAGACATACACAAACCTAGAGTTAGATGATGAGTTTATAAAATGATTTTCCCAAAAAAAAATCAACTCAAAATAAGTTCCAAAGTACAACTAAAATAAATATAAAATTATTACAAGTATTAATAAAAAAACTATTATATCTGTTAAAAGTGTAACAAATGTTCTGCACAACATATAATAACTAAAAACTAACTAAATATCGATAATTTTCTTCATTTATATAATAAATTAAGGCCATAGGGGGGTTCAACATTTTTTTACAAAAACAAACTTTAGCTTTTCTATGAAAGCTTTAAGTACAAACTACAAGCCAGTTTTTATAGAATTCAAAAATATAATTTAACTTTTGAGATATTTAATTTTTTGTAAAAATTTTCTGATATTAACGTATGGACCACAAATTTTTGGGGTCAATTTTCTTGGAAATTTTAAAATTTACTAAAAATCTATCTCCTACTTCATTTTTCAAGCAATCTATTTCATACTTTCAGGAAATGTTCCTTATAATACCTTATATTGTTAAAAGGAAAAACTTAACTTTGGAATTTTAGTAATTTAAAAAAATAAAAATTTTATCACAAAAATTAAAAAAAAAGTGTTTTTTTACAAAAAAAATATATTTTTACTATTTTTTTTTTTAATTCCAAAGTAATATTTTTTTTTTTGTTATTGTATAAAGATTAGACAGTGAAAGTTTGAAGAAGATTGCTAGAAAAGTGTAGGAGGAGATAGATTTTTAATGAAATAGTCTTTTTATGCTGTTTCAGTTTTTCCTTCCCATAGGGAACCTATTATGCGGCCCAACTTTGACTGGTCATATCTCAAAATATAATTCAAACTTTTTAAAACGATAAAAACCATCTTGAAGCTTAAAATAAACTCTATAAAATAAGATCAACTTGTAAAAAACATGGTTTACCCCCCCCTATGGCCTTAATTAAAGAAAATTTATGACTTGGTGTTAAAAACTTTTAGTTATGAAAAATGTATAAAAACTAACACATAGCATTATATTCACTTTTTTCTACAGTTTTATAACAAAACTTATTCTAAGTAAGATTAAATAAATACTTTACGTTATGCACAAAACACTTCACTTACATTAACACTAGTATAGACCATACACTTACGTTTTATACTAATTAACTTGATAATAAAACCAACCTTGAGTAAGATAAAGTAAGTGCTTGAAGTGATGCAAAACAAAAAACTATTAACTTGTTAATACTCAGTTTTTTGATAAATAATTATAAACCAACCTTGAGTTAGATAAAGTAAGTACTTGAAGTGATGCACAATATAGTCTTCTTTCAGATGCATCAACGATAAATCTATTTTATTGAAATTAGGTGAGAGCAAATGTTTGAGTGGCGTTAAAACTGACAAACAGTTTCCATACCATGAAATATTTATTTAATTCTCTGTCATTATATTAAAATTTAATAAAAAGTTTTACAAAACATAACACATATCATGAAATATTTATTTAATTCTGTCATTATATTAAAATTTAATTAAAAGTTTATTATATTAGTGACTTGTATAAAAAAACTACACAAACTTAATGAGTTCTACTTAGTAATAATCTATACCAAGATATATTAATTCAATTCTTTGTCATTATACTAATAGCTTATATAAAAATTTTCATAAACTTTATGAGTTCTACTTGGTATATTTCCATACCATGAAATATTTATTTAATTCTCTGTAATTATCTGTGTGAGTATTTAAAACTAAACATACTTACTGTTATAGTGTTTGAAAAAATAAATACATATATCATAGATACCATGAAACATTTATTTAATTCTCTGTGATAATAATAAAATTTTAATAAAAAGTTTTATGAAGCATAAAACATACCATGAAATATTTATTTAATTCTCTGTGATTATATCAAATTGTCTAAGTACTTAAAATTAAATATGCTTACTGTTATAGTTTTTGAAAAAAAAACACATCATAGCTAACATAAAATACCATACCAAAAAATATTTATTTAATTCTCTGTGATAATAATATAAATTTAATGAAAAGTTTTACGAAACATAACACATACCATGAAATATTTATTTAATTCTCTGTCATTATATTAGTAACTTGTAGAAAAAACTACACAAACTTAATGAGTTCTACTTAGTATTAATCTATTATCTAATTCTCTGTGTTCATACTAATAGCTTATATAAAAACCTTTATAAACTTTATGAGTTCTACTTGGTATATTTCCGTACCATGAAATGTTTAATTAATTTTCTGTTATTATGTGTGTGAGTATTTAAAACTAAACATACTTACTGTTATAGTGTTTGAAAAATATATATATATATATCATATATACCATGAAACATTTATTTAATTCTCTGTAATAACAACAAAAATTTAATAAAAAGTTTTACAGAACATAAAATATACCACAAAATATTTATTTAACTCTCTGTGATGACATTACAGTGTGCAAGTATTTAAATTAAATATTTACTCAGTAAGTTATTGTTGTAGTTATTGAAAAAACAAAGAAACAAATATCAGTTTCGATGAAATATCATACTGATGATATTCAAAATTATATCTGAATAAACTTAAGGTTTACTAAAGTCATGGTGGATACAAAGTTTTCATGTATCATAACAATATATATGTCCCATAAACAAAAAATCTTAGTAAATACCTATAAACTTATTTCAATTCAAAAATTAAGCAAAAAATTGTTGAAGTATTACCAGGTTTAACTGTAAATTTTTTAATGGTAAATGTTTGAACACAATTGCAAGATGTTCTTTTATGAAATACATATTGTATTACTGAATAGTGTGTACCACTTATGTGTAGCGTGATGACCAAAAGGTCTTTTTCCACACATCACATATATTGACTATGTTTACAAGCCCTCATATTTTGTGCTTATTAAACTACTATTATTAATTATATTATCATTTCAATAAATTGGGTTCAACAAAACCTTGTTGTAAATAGCAAATCTGTAATGAAATCAGCAAAACTTGAAATGCTGAATGCAAAAAATACTTTTATAAACTTCTGGTGAAATCAATATTTTAAACTTTGGTAAGTATACTATTCAATCAAATATATAATCATTACTAAAAATGTATCACTTTAATGTAACTATATAAATTGTTATCATACTTTATACCTTTCTTTAATTTAATATTCCAATTCTTGTTTTAAAATACAGGGTGGTCACTGGATTTTGAGAAATTTTTTCCATATTTTCTAAATCTCTTCTAGGTTTTTAAAAGTACATGTTTTTAGGTCTATTTTAAGTTAAAAGTTAAGCTTAAGGTTAAAAACGGTGTTAAGTAACAACATTGAAAAGATAATGTAAAGCTACTTTAAATGTGTTTTTTAATTTAAAAAAATTTTGATGACAACAAAACTTTTATCTATTTTGATAGAATTTTTGTGTCAAATTAAGATTTTAACTAATTAACATGTAAAAACTGTTTAAAATTACAGTTTTTTCCAGGTTATTTAGTGATTTTTGTTCTTAAACTTTTGACTTATGACTAAAAAGTAATAAGATTTTTTTTGTTTTTGTATTTTTAAAGTAACTAATTTTAGTTAAAAATTAAAAATCCCTTACAGTATATTTTAACTTTATTTTCCAAATGTTAGACTGAGAAAGTTTAAAACAAACTGCTGAAAAATTGCATAAGAAAATAAATTTCAAGTATGATATGCTTTTTAGTTGTTTTAGTTGTTTGTTGTTATAATCCTATATACAAACTTTGACTGCTTGTCTTCAAAAGTTACAAAATCAGTAAAAATCATTATCAAGTAGCTTACTTATCAACATAAATAAAATTTAAGTGCTTATCAACCTATCTCCAAGGCATTAACTATGCTGTAAAACAATACCCTGAACCCAAATTTTTATTAAAATAATTGTTTTAACTAATAATAAAGTTTGAAACAACATTTAGAAAATAATGTTTTTGAAAACTATATTTTGAACAAGAGTACTCAGTTTAGGAAACTATTTTGAAAGATTTTAGAAGGTTGCATTGAAAATAAGCAACAGAAAACTGGTTTCAAGCTGTTTGTTTCAAAGCGTCTTAAAATTATGTTAACCATCCCTTTCTAGGTTTGAAGATTCACAATACTCTTAACCTTCTCAAGCTTAAAAAGTTATAATACTTTAAACTAATATCATAAGTAACTTTTAGTATAAACTAAAAATGTCCTACCAAGTGCTTTTTTAGCTTAAAATATTTTTCTTTTGGAATTTTAGAATAACTTATTTTTAATAACAGATAAAGCACAGCACTTAATTACTAGTAGTTTACATTTGAAAACTACTATTTTTTTTTCTAGCAATGAAAATCAGTTTCTTCAAAAGACTAAGTTTGTTAACATTTGCTTAGATTATGTAAATAAATGCATATTAAAGTATGTGCATGAATTGTAAAAATTTTTGCTTTGATATGATAAAGAAAGTTAAAAATAACAATTTAAGTTTCTGCAAATTTATTTTTAAACAGGATTTAAAACCTCTATTAACTAATTATAAAACTAATATTTGCCTTTGAGGCAAATAAGACAAAAACTAGCCTGAGTTGACCTGAGTTTATGCAAAAAAAATCTAATTAGGAGTCAAAAACTAAAATTAAAACTATCAAACTCTAATTCCAAATATTTCCATAGTAATATCAAATAGACTTAAGAAAAACACAATTTTAAAAAAGATTAAAAGTCAACAAACATACCTAAGATTTTCCAAAAAAATCTAACAAGCCTGAGTTTTTTAAAAGCTTTAATCTACCATTAGTTAGGTTTTTGAGACCCCAGTGTAGCTTAGAAAAAAACTAATTGTCACCCTATACTTAAAATGTTTAACTTATAAAAACAATCTCAAAGCACAAACAGGATATAAAACATAAATGAAAGGAGCATGAATGTGTGGCAACCTTGTTTTAACATAATAATTTAACTATAAATTTTCCAAATAAAGTATAGGTTTTAACTACTACTTTCATAATAAAACTAATTCTCTAATTTAAACCTTGAATTTAGCCTTAATGATAGCTAAACCTGTAAGTTGTCAAAAGAGTTGCGTAATATTATGACTTTACAGTAAACTGGTATTTAAAACTCTTTAGATTTTGAAACCAGTTAAGCTTTTAATTGAAATTTGCTCTTAATTGAATTTATAACAGATGATATTCATCACTGCTCAAATATAGAAAAACAATTACCTATTTCCTTTATTTTAAAACTATAAAATTATCAACATTGTTTAAAAAGTAATATTAATAAAAAACCCACAATGTTTAATATGTAGTTAAGTTAGTAATATGCAAATAATGTCCAATCTTGTATGTAAATTTATGCAAATGTTATTTACCAACAAACTATTTAAGAAATTTAATTTATTTGTAATAAATGACCAGTCTAATTTCACTTTTAAATTTTTATTTATTTTAAGTCAAACAAAGGTATCATCTTAGTATAAAATTAAGTATATTCAAGTTTTAGTGAATATTACATACTATAAATTAAACATCGAAACATTTTCAAAGAAAAGGTCATACCCATATAGTTGTGGTCTTAATAATGTAGGTAAATGTTATTACACTCTCACTTTCAAGTAAATTATTGTTTGTTTTTCTTTTCTTTTTTCTTTTGCAAACTTTTTAGCTTGCAAACTTTAGAGATGGTTAACATTCACTATTAAACCAAACAGTGATTGCAGTTTGAATTGAAATTCACAATCACAACAGTTTGGAACTTTAAAATACTATACTATTCATTAAGAAAGAAGATTTTAATGCTTATAATCATTCTAATTTAGATAATTTTTTTCTCAAACTTTATACAAAGTATTAATTTAATTTAAAGATTTTTGAAATTCAAATAGGTTATGCAGTAACTACACAAGGTTATAAAAAGCAAACTATAGTTAAAAAAAAATAAGTTAATAAAATATCAAAAAATATATTTTTCTGTTTTGGGCTACTTGTGCTTTTAATATATTTTTTTTCTTTATAGATTACCATTGATTCTTAGCTATAAACTTTACCTTAACCACTTTTCTTAGGATCTTGAAGTTTGTATTGTCCTCCTGGACAAGATGTTTAACTTTATCCAAGTAGTGTACGAGTAACCTATAAAGACTTTTTTGTGCACCAGGTCCTAAGACTAAATGTTTTTAGAGCTCTTGTTCAAATTTAGATTTTTTTGTTTTGACACGGTATTTATTTATGAAAATAGCACTACCCTTGACTGACCCTTGTCTTTATATTTTTAGTCAACAAATCAACCTTAATCCCAAAACGTTTGAAGGGATATCTCTATTTATTTTTTTTAATACTCTGAAAAGCTAAAGTAACGTAGCAAAAATAAAAAAATTTAAATAAATAAAAAAATTACAGTATAAACTTACACTACAGCTGTTCTAAAAAAAAGTTTGTTTTATTTTTATATTATATAACGTATAAACGAGTTCAGATTATTAACAATTTTTTTTTAATTCTATGCAAACCGAATAAATAAAATATTTTTTATTAAGAATTAACTTTATTGCAAAAAAAAAAAGCTTTACGCCGTAAAATCGTGATAAAAGCTGTTTCGAGTAAGATTAATTAACGGTTCTCTATAACTTCTTCAAAAAGCGGAGGTTTGTTTGAGATTTTATCAAAGTTTTAAATTTAGTTAGTTAAATAAATCCAACCATAGTAAAGATTTATTTCTGATTTTGCGACTTACAGCTTGACTATTTTTTTTATTTCAAATAACAAGATAGTTAGGTTTTAAATAGTAAAACATTGCTTTTGATTTTATTACTTAATTTTTCGAAAATAACAAATTTAATGCAAAACCTTCAGGTTTTGGCAGGAGTCTACTGAATCTTTGCATCTTAAGCCAATGTGAAAATCTAGCTAGTTAGAAAAATTATTTATGAAAATATTTTGGTAGAAAGAAATTCTAAAGCATTTGCACCTACTTTTTAGTAATGATTTGATTTCATACAGCTTGATTCTACAGACAGCTTAAGATTTATTATTTATTGACACCTTTATTTCACAAAGATTTCCAAGATTCTCTCGAAGCTTTTATTGTGAACTTTACATCGCTTTTAAAATCTACAAAAAATAAACTTCCCAGGATGTTGAAGTTTTAAAAAATGAATGAACCAAATCCGATTTCAAAATGTGACATCATTAGTGAATTTGTTTTTTGTTACTTATCAAACAGTCTTTTGTTTTTAGCTGATTTAAATTAGTTTTAGTTTTTTTAATATTCTTGCCTCAATTTTAAAAACATTAACTAAAAATATTTTCAAAACAAATAAGTTTTTTCTTGGTTTCTTTTAAAAGAGAAACTGTCTTCTTTTGAATTTAAATAAATTTACATTATTTTAAATCAATTTAAAGCTTGAACTCAATTTAAAATAACAATCTGTTGCTTAATGTTAAAATATATTTTGTTATACAATGCAACTCAATTTTATAAAAGCTCTCAAAAAAAATTAACTAAACTAACTAATTTAAGAAACAAAAAATTTCTACCGGTTCATACAACTCGAAAGTAAATTCTTATCACGTGTTTTAAAACAACTATTACAACTACTTTATAGAAAAAGTAAGCACATTCAGATAACTTAAACGGTGAAAGACTAGTATTCAGTAATAGATATCAAACTACATTCAAAAAAAGCTGCAAATATTTTTAAATCTTCTTTGAGGACTCACGTGATATCCAAGTATTCAAGATTTACAACTTTGTATTTCGCCACTCAAATTTTATTTGTACTTATCTTAACCTTCTTTCTGAAATGTGCCGGCTTAGTAGTTGAAAACTTTAAAATGAACATCAACTTCATTATCGGACAGTTAAAGGTAGGCAGAGATTCCATAATTTGACTTTTTTTATTTTCGCAGTTTTAGATGCTCTGGTTTCTTAATCTTAAACTGTCATGCTTCTAATATTTGTGAACTAAGTTTAGAAAAATTAAGTTTAGAATTGCAAAAGCCTCATTTACAATGGCTCTGCTTTAAGCATAAATACAATTTGACCTAAAAAAAGAGGTCATCGCCGATGACTCATCGGTCACGGAAAGAGACTTAATTGTCGGCAGTAGTGATTGTAATCTACGAGATATTTTTGCTTCCTACGATACAGACAAAACCGCTGGTCCCTGGTAATTTAAAGTCTAATCGAGGCACTTTAGTCATTTGTCATTTCATCGAAGACTTTATTGAATTTTTTCAAGGGAATTCCAAACTGGCTGTTTGACTCAAAGGGACTCATGTTTGAGCAATCTGCATGAACAAAATTAGCCTAGAGTAAATTAGAAACGAACGTATCATCTTTGTATTGTTAGTCAAAACAAAAGAATCGTTTCATTCCACTAAAAAATACATTATTTACTCAATCAGATAGTTTCTCGTACCTGTAAATTTAAATCACTAGTTAAATTCGTTCATTGGAAAATCTTCGCCAGCTTCAATTCGATATTCACGTTGGTTTTGTTTTTAATCGTATGAGGGATTATTAGAGTTTATTGAACGACAAAAAAAAAAACGCTCAAAATATTTGGTCCTAGGACCTGGTGCACAAAGAACCTTTCGGTTATCGAGTCTCACACCACGGATACCTTTTAACGTCTTGTCCAGGATTGACACTTTAGCTCATCAGTTTTGGTGATAAACGACAGTTTGTCGGACCCGGAGTTTTCTACCTTCTAACCATTTCAACTTGTCAGTTATCAATCTAAAACAGTTACTTGATTAATAAATTTACAGTAAAAAAATTTTATTAATAAATATATCAATTTGTACTCAAAAAACTTATTTGAAGGTAGTAACTAATTAAGTTTTAAGTTTTTTCTTTACATAAGTTACCATACATGCAAATTTTTTGATAAATGTCGTTGTTAAGTTTTCCTTTATTTTTTCAATTACAATATTAAAAGTATTGTTACTAATTTTAAAATAGTATTAAAATCTTTTGCTAGCTTGTTTGATATACGTGTTATTTTAAATTGATTTACTTCATTTCATACACATGTTTTTCACAAATGACTATAAAAATTCATATTTGATCACAAATTTTGTTTTTAAAAACATTTTATATTCAGTACCAAGTATAAAAATAAAAATTAAACTAAGACATTAAAAAAAAGGTATGATAAGTTTAGCTTCTATCGAGGTAAATTAAAGGCAGGAGTTGTTGAAAGTTTATATTATTATCACTATTATTATTATTATTATTATTGGAGTTTATTGTGCGAAGATGGACTCGGGCATTAAAACCTGAGCCGCTTATACAATACGCACAAAAAAAGAAACAAATAAATTACATTCAATGAGAATTAAAAAACTAAACATAACATTGTAAAAAAAAAGAATTACAAACAAATAGTTCTGTATGATCAAATATAACTTAGTATGCACAAAAAACAAAACAAATTAAATTTCCATATATAAACTTATGTATTGACTATAAAAGATAACACGTTTACAAAAACTACATTAACAATTTATAATCTGTAGGGGGAAGGCGTAGGGAAGAAAAATTATTCTTAGTGATTCTAATGATCTAAAATAAGTAAATAAACATTACTTCAAACCATCATTATAATGAATTTTTAATCGATAATCACTGTATTTTACTGGTGTTTATATTATTTAAATCTTTTTTTTTTTGTCTTAATCAAAAATTTTCCACCCTCCCACACGAAACTACATCCTGCGGTAACTTATCCCACATATTTATTGTTCTGCAGAAAAAAAAAATTTGCCACTGACTGTTATTAAAAGTATATTTACATTTTATTTTCTTATCATTTCCTCTCAAGTTATAATTGGTCTGAGAAAAAGCAAAAAACTTTTTGAAAAATTTATTATATTACCTTTAATAATTTTAAAAAATGTTATCAAATTAAACTGCCATCTTCTATATTCTAGAGACTCCAATCCGAGCCTCACCAATCTACCTTTGTATGAGATATTTGATATGTTGCAAACAAAACGGGTAAAATTTCTCTGCACAGACTCAATCTTAATAATGTCTTTTTTAATAGGGGGACCATATTAGGGTATTGTATTCGAGTTTATGGCGAACGTAGATTTTAAATAATTTAGTAAGAATACTAGCAGAACTGGTCCTTTAACGTTTAAGTATTTGATAAGATTAATTTTGAGAAACTTTGTAAAAATAATTTACATGTTCGTTCCATTTTAGATTTTCAGATATATATTCCTAAGTCTTTAAAAAATTTTACTGCTGATATTTCAGTTTTATAAATTAACAGATTAATAGGGAAGGGTTTATTTTTATTGATGGTTAGAACTTGGCATTTTTTTGGATTTAGATCAAATTTTCTTGTTTTTAGCCATTCGTGAGTATTATCTAATGTTAATCGTAAAGAAGTTTCTGACTTAATAAATACTTTTGCGTCATATGCGAAGAGACTTATTTCGCTTTGAATGTGAGCATTTAAAGTAATATCGTTGATGTAAATTAAAAAAAAGAATAGGACCAATGACTCCACCTTGTGGAACTCTACTGTGAATTTTCATATGATCTGATAATGTGTTATTATTAAGTACACTTTGTCACCTATTTTTTAAAAACTTGTTTAACTAATTCATTAAGTTATCATCAAAACCATTATGAGTCAACATTTTTAATAATCTTTTGTGTGACATAATGTTAAAAGCTTTTTTGATGTCAGTATAGACCAATGTGACTGATTCATTGTTTAAGTAAGTTATTAACCAAGTATGTAAACATGTCAATAGTAAATTTCTGATGATAGGTGGGGAACAAAGTCAAATTGTTTTGGTGTTAATAAATTGAACTCGAAAAGGTGATTAAATATTTTTTGAGAAATAATGTGTTCAAAAATTCGGGAAAACGTACTAGTTAGGGATATTGGCCTATAACTTAATGGGTCGTGTTTTTTACCTTTATTATATACTGGAATTACATAAGATGTTTTCCATTGTTTTGGTACTGCTGATAATGCTAGGAAGCAATTAAAAATTAATAACAAAGGAAAAACTAATGATGAAATAGCATGCCTAATAAGATAAGGTTGAGTTTTTTCTGGCGTTCTGATGATTTTATCTTTAAGGTGCTTAGTCGATGTGTTAATATCTTTATAATTTACAAAAAAAACTTTTCATTTTATTGCATTTTTTGGGGTTGATTAAAACTTTGATGATTTTGATCTTCTTTAAATAAATTTAAAAAAATTTTATTATAAAGTGTGGCTCTTTCAAAATCTGAAATTACTGTTTTGTCTTTATGGTGATCAAATAAGGGAGGCAATGAATAATTTAATTTTAGATTTAACGTAGCTATAAAACTTTTTAAAATTTGGGTTAGTGCAGAAGTATTTTTCATATTTTAAATTTTTTTTTAACAGCTAATTCATATTCTTTTGATTTAGTTTTATCTTTTAAGAATGATTTATTTTTCTTACAATTTTTGTAAAGGATTAGTTTTTCTTCTAATAATTTTTTAATGTTAGATGGATATTTGTTGCATTTGTTATTTTTAGCATAAGTTGGAATAAAGATTTTAATTGAAGTTTGATTTAAGTCGATAAATTGGTCATAAAAGTGTTGGAGATTTTTTGATTTATTAAATTATGAAGTCCAATCTATGTTTGACAAGTGTTTGTTAACATTTTTAAAACCAGCCTTTTTAAAATTATATGAAACTACTTTAGAATTAGGAATTTTTTGACTTTCAGTTTCAATGTTAAATGAGATCAAGTTGTGGTCACACGTGGTTGTTAATGGAAAATTATTTAATAGAGATGTTATTTTATCTGAACCAGAATGGTTGTAAAATAATAGTAGGTATGTTTCCATTTTTGTGAGTTGGTTTTTCGACTACTTGAGTTAAAAAATTACTGAGCAGAAATCAAGACAAAACTCATGAGATTCGTTAAAGTTCGCACTAGGAATTCTCCAATTTATGTTTGGCAGTAAGTATATCATTTTAAATTCGCACATCTTTATTAAGTATATCAGAAATATTTTATCCGATTTAATTTGATTGAATATATGAAATAAGCAGTATTTATGAAATAGATTAAAAAAACCATGAATAGAAACTTGAACTGTTTAAAATCTACGAAAGTTTTCATTAAACTTCAACTGCTTTAATTAAATGCTTTATTAAATGTGCCTTAATTATATATGACTGTTAATCAAGTAGTAATTCCTACAATATACATTTATTTTATAAACATCATTATTGCAATCAGAAGTGTCCCCAGGTAATTAAATGTTAAGACCGCTGAATTTTTCAACCTACTTACTATAAATTTTAAAAGTCTTTCTTAACTAACGTTATTTTATCTATAGTACAAAAGTAATAAAAATATAACAGTTCTCACAAACCTGTTACTGTAACAATATATTTTAATTCGCATCTTTGATCTTAATTGCTAATTTTCTAATCAGGTCTCCTATTAAGTAGAAATTGAATTAAATTTTTGTTCATTATAGTCAAAATCCTTAGAACGTTGTCTAAAATTTTATATGAGCTAATTCCAAAATGATCTATTTATATTATTTGCGCAAAAAACTAAAAGTCGATATAAATGTAGCTTTTATTTCAAATTGATGCTATTCATTTTAAGTTTGCTAAAAGAATGCTGTGTTTTAAAATCAAAAGTTACTAAAACCCATTAAAAACAGCTCAAGTATGTACAATAAGATTTAATGTAATAGCTTAATTTCATTAGATGATTTCAAGTTTTATTTTTGCTGAAAAATATAGTGACGTAATAATAGTAAAGCTGTTTTTGTCTTCGAAATTTTTACTCACCAGTTTATTTTGAAAACTTAGTTTCTAAAGTTCTTTGTTTTTACCTTTTGTAAAGTTAACTCTGTTATAAGTGTTTTTCTTTATCTGGACCAAAAAAAAGATGTTATTTATAACTCTTATGCAGAAAACTTTTCTAGCAAAAACCTTTTATACTTGCATATTGTTTAAAACCAGTCTAAACAAAGGTTTTTCTTAATCTCAGCTTTCTGCCATATTCATTTATGATCTTAACAAAAGTTTAGTTCGTTAAAATAATCAACTTGTTCTGATTGTCTGACGTAAATACAAAATGTAAACAAAAAAAGCATTGTCTTACTATTACCTCCTTTAATTGGCGGTTGAGTAAAGTATACTTTTTACTATGTGAAAACTTTTATTTCTCATTTAATTTTTTCTGTCCATATGATAATAATGCTGTTTTAAGTTCTTTAGCATCAAAAACTATGGAACAAAAAGTAAGTATTTGGAAAACCGCTTTCCAGTAGGATTCAACATCTGCCAAACACTGGTCAAATAATTTTTTCCAGAGTTCAACAGTTTGTTTGCTTCCTCTTGTCAGCCTCTTCAGTTTCTCTTTCTTTCGTGTTCTTGATTTTTCTTTCTGCTAGCAAAAATATTTTTTGTTAATTAGTTACTAATAAACACAAAATATCAAACCCTGTTAAAAAAAAGTTTTTATCTTCACTTGGGGTGCAGCTAGAAAGATTATGAACTTGAGTTTTGGCAGTTAATTTACCTAATCTACTTGTAATTAAAAGTTAGTATTCTTTTCATGCTTCTCATTTGTTTTGTCATGATTAAAACATTTTTTTTTAATATAACAGAACTATCTACTGATCTGGATCATGTGACAAAAGTTTTACTGTAATTGGCATCTGCTAACTTATTTTATAATAAAAGTTTTTTATACTACTTAGCTGCCTTTTAAGTTTTTTTATTTGTTATTTACCCAACAAAAATTATGGACAAAGCTTGATTTTCAAGAAATTTGTAAAGAAATTGATTCTTTAGTTTAAGTTCTGCGACTTTTTGAGATCATCAAGCAACTTTACTTATAAAAAATTTTAATTGCAAAAAATCAAACGATGGTTTAAAAAATCTACAAGTTTATTGCATACAAATCGATTTCGGACAACAGACCTTCTTCAGTGAACTTTAAACTAACAGAACTAAAACACCTTCATGCAACTAAGCAGTTGGTTGCAAAAATGTATTAAGCTCTTTAAGTTTAATGTAAAATGCAATTTCTTTTGACATGTGTTTATTCTGGAGATTTATAGTCTGGATCATCTAGACAAGATCTTGTCAAAATATTTTATTGTAATGAAGTTATGAATAATTCTCAAAAACGTTATAAAACAACTTCAACAGCATTTCTTGATCTTTAAAGGTCGATGTTTTATTCGTGTACTTTTTACTTTAGTAATCACAATGAAAGTTTTCGACTTAATAATAATGAAAATAATCAAATCTAGTTATTAAGTTTTTTGTCAAAACAATAATTCACTCGTTTGAAACAGTTCAAACGAGATCCTCAGTTGAATAATAAAATTTGAAGGCTTGTAAAATTTGTAAACAAACAAAACTTTTGAAACTATTTTCTTTCGATAATCATTTCCATGCCTTAGATAAATTTTGCGAGTTTCTATTAGTAATACATAGATTTAAGATGGTTTACTTTATTACATTGATTGACTCTTTTGTATTGCAAAACATTTAGTTTCAATTTACAGAATACAAAATGATGTGAAAGTTTTTTTAAATCTATTCCTTTTTGTATAAGATTTCTTTTACTTCGTCGTATTAAATTTTTTGTGAAGTTACATTTCAAAAATAACAATTGAAGTCTGCAATACTTTTATTTGATTACTTCTACGACTAGTTTCGATTATAGTTAATCATATTCAAGTAGTTATTATTGTTAAGAACAGAGCACTTTTAAGTTAGTACAAAAAATGAAAACATTTGATATAGTTAATTCCTTTCTTGAAGTTTGATTGAAGTACATAAAATGTTTCTCTTAATTACACGTTTCAAAAAAAAATGATTTAGTTTCAATTTAATGCTACAGTAGATTCTAGTATTTAAAACGTTAAAACAAAGCTTTGGATAAAAACGGTTAAGTTATTGTATACAAAGTACAATACAAACATTGAAGGTTATATTTTTGCTGAAAAACATAGTGACGTAATAATTGTAAAGATGTTTTGGTCTTCACAATTTTTACACATTAGTTTATTTTGATAGCTTTGTTTGTAAAGTTGTTTATCGTTGTTTTCTTATTAAGTAGACCCAATTTAAAGTCAGTTTCTTTATTTGGGACAAAAAAAATCATTTATAACTTTTATGCAGAACGTTTTTCTAGCAAACATCTTGAAAAAAATTGAATGGTTGCTTTGAAAAATCTACAAACTTTTAATGCACAACATATAAGCATTATATTCAGTATATAAACCTTGTCTAGCAAAAATATTTTATACTTGCATATCATTTATAACCACTTTACGCTAAAGCTTGCCTTATTCTCAGCTTTATGATACAGAGATTTTTCATTGTAGATCAATACTTTTTACTCCAATTAGTCAAAGACTCTTTAAAATTTACTTATTCTGATTGTCTGAAGTAAATAAAAAAGATAGTAAAACTTCCGATTAGCATTTAGTTGTTCTCTTGCAAGAATTTTTAACTTTCTGCTTCATTTGGAGAGTTGAAAAAGACTTTATGTCATTTTTGGAAATAAAAATTAGACTTTCTATCACTTTTGAAAAATATTTTTTGGAGGGTTAAAAAAGACTTTCTATCATTTTTAAAAAAATATTTTGGAGAGTTATTTTTTACTGAATAAACAAGTTGAAGTAGCATTTATAAAAGAAATAGTAAATAAGAAAAAAACTTAAGAGATTACTAAGCAGTAACCTTTTAATCTGTTTGCATTTTTTCTCTTTCAAGTCGTAATTTTTCCGATAGTTAAGCTATTTTGCAGTTAACCAATTAATAGTTACATTTGTGAAACTCTGCTTTCTTAAAAGTTTTGAGTCTATAACTTTCTTGTTTTTTTTTCCTTTTTATCAAAAACTTTTTCTACAGACATATTTCTATCAGATAACTTTTAGTTTCCGATATTAGATACTTCTATTTCAGTGTTATTAATATAATGTCTTTGGACCAGACTTTTATTTATATTCAGAGTTTACCAAGTGAAGGCATAAACTTTCTCTTACTTATTCAAATCGTCTGAAGAAAATGTATAAAAAAGTAAAACTTTTAATATGCCTCCCTACCTTATTTTGGAAGTTTTTTTCTTAGGCACCATGAACAGTCTGCTTAGACTTGGACTATATTTTTATTTCTTCTTGTAAAAATACACTCTATCCTTATACGATTTATTTCTTGTGTTTAGAATAAATCTGCACACTTTTTATTAATTTAGTTTTAAAAACTTCATAATCGTTTACTTAAACCATCTGATAACTTCATAACTTTTATATCGTTTCTAGTAGGTTTATACTAGAATATTCTTTCATGCAGTTATAAACGTTTCAAGTTTAAATCATGCTTTTCAAAATAGTATACTCTAACTATCTTGAAAAGTTTGTTTTATACAAAGTTGTGTTCAAATGTTTTGAATCAAACGTTTTGATAAAATACTAGCAAGTATTTCAACCCTTTTCTTTAAATATTAAACCTTCTCAAAAAGGTTTTAATTTGACAGACAACAAGTCTAACAATTAAGTTCTTGATTATAATAGAGGTTCAATAAAATCTTCAACTAAAAAGCATCTCCGTTGCTATACTTACGATTTAGTATCAACCAAGTTGATATTTTTTTCATAATTTTATGTACTAGCAACAATCTTGTACTTGCATAGGATTTGTAAAAGGTTGATGATCAATTAGAGTAAATTTAACATTGAAAGATTTTTTGACTCAGAGCTACCTACTAATTTGTTGATCAAACATGATAGAAAATAAAATTTTACTTATTCTAGTTGTCTGAAATAAAGAAAAAAGCAACAATTTCGTTACCCCCTTCTTCTCGTTTTTTAATGTAGCTTTAAATGTTCTTCTACGGTGGAAGATCATATTAGCTGTATCACGTCAACCATTATGTTTTTTCTCAGGTTTACAACACTTCTTTTTTATAACTCCCACAGCGGAAATAAGTATTTATCCGGGAAAACTGTTATTGCACAAGCTTTTCTTTTGACAGATTGAATTGTTTCTATCTGTTTGACCATTTCGTAAACTTTCAACGTCTCACTGGGTACAACGCTGAAAAAAATTTCATATTTGTTTAAAATCAGAACGTCCAAATTAAAAGCTTACCATTCAGCAAAAGCACTCTGTCATTATCTTTTAAAGAAATTTTCATTCAACTTTTGATACTTATGATTTTTTCATCTCCTTCATTGAAACGTCCATACTTTCATTTTCTTCCTTATGAGCTAAATAACATTTTTGGGGTACAAAATTCAGATAAAAAGTATCGACAAAATCTTTGCATTTTTATTGAAGAAGAAAGTTTATTGGTACACGTATATCATCTACTATTAAATTGAAAACCTTATTGTTGTTTCTTTAAAGCTTGCAGTCAATGGTCAGAAGATCGAACTTTCCGTAGTGGTGAAAATTTTATTTATCTTTTTTATTAGCAAGTATTGTAACTTCACCACTCATCATCGCTATTCACCACACTCTAAGGCGTTTTCATTTTTTGCTTTATTTTTCGTTTTCTGATCATTTTCAGATATCTCCTTAAAGCCAGAGTCTCGTTGGAATTTTTTTCAATTGTATTTGCGGCTGAGCAACAATTTTCTTTTAAGTTGGTCGTTATCTGTTTTCAAACATGTATACTGTTTATTGTGCGATAAAAAAAGCGCTCAAAAAGTTTGGTCCAAGGACCTGATGTACAGAGGAACCTTTAGGTTATCGAGTCGCACACCGTACTTTCGAAACACTTAATCTGTTCACTTGGAAATCCTCACACACTTTACCACTCATCATCGCTATCAAGCACACTCTCATTCATTTTTGTAAAGTTTGTTTTATTGTGTCCCGGAAGTGTACACTCGTCATTGTAACGATACAACACAAATTTATCACTGCCACAATTCATATGTCTCCTTGAAGAGAGAGAGTTTCGTTGGATTTTTTTCAGCTGTACTTGCGACTCAGCAACAAAAATATTATCTTTTCCTTTTTTTAGTTGGTCGTTAACTATTTTCAAACAACAAATCTGTTCACTTGTGTTTGAAATCCTCACACATTTCATCATTGCTATCTACTACACTCTCATTAATTTTTGCAAAGTTTGTCTTATTGTGTTCCGAAGGCATACACACGTCGTTGTAACGATACGACACAAATTTATCACTATGGTAGTAGGTAAACTGATGTCTTGCCTTTAATGCAATCTTATAATACTTTTGATTTGTATCTTCTCAAAAAGATTTTGTTTTTCAAAAATTCTGATAGAAGCTGAGTTGTTTAGTTACCATAATTCTATGGTGTCATAGTTTTTTTGGAAGCTGTTGCTTTTTATTTAGTACATCATAGTTAGATAACTTACTCATTTCTTTTTTGATTCGTTACTCTCTTTTAAGTTTTCCTCTTTTAATATGTCAAGCGACGAGTTTATTTATTTTTAAGGTTTATTCTCGATTTTAATATACTTTGATGATGACTCAGATTCATTTGATTTTTTTTTCTTTAAAATGACTAATTCAGGACTCTTTTTAAATTAATGCTTGTTTTTATCCTGAAATGTTTTTTAAATTGGCAACTAACAGCCACATCTAAAAGATTATGTCCATATATTTCTAAATTTGGCCAATACCTGCTTTCATTCTTTTTATAAAGCTTCCTTCAAACCAGAGTTTTTTGATTTGTTTGTTGAATCTTTGCTTAAATTTTTTTGTTGGAAGTGACCAATAACATATTTTTTATTTGGACAACAAAAGTATTTTGCTTGAATTTTTTCTTTTGGTGTCTGGTTGGCAAGTTTTTTTTAAACTGAGAATATTAAAGATTGCTAACTTGCTTTCAAAACCTAGTGGGTGTGCTTTTAAGTCCGAAGCAAAAACTGCTCAGACCTGCAAACGGTAATCTGAAATATTTTTCTTGATTTTTTTAACTTTTACTGCCTTTTATGAAAATACCTAGATAAGTGTGTTTTTTTATGATTTTTTTACTTCAACTAAAAGTCAATTCTATAGAAAACTATTAGCTTTTCAATTAAAGTAAAAAGCTCGTACTTGAACGTCAGGAAGATAATGAACAACCTAATGATTGGATGAGAGAATGTTTGCTTTTTAAACGAACAGATTGTGCTTTGATTAACAACACAGTTCTACGGAGTTTTGAATTGCTTATCATGTTAACTTATTCTAACAACACAATTCTACGGCGTTTTAAATTTCTTATCATTTGAAGCTATTCTGACAACTAAGCAAGACTGCCTAGTATATGATTATATAAAATTGTTGGTTAAAAAAAAATTGAAACAGTTTACCCAAAAGGATGGCTAACTTCTTTAAAATAATTGAGAAAACCTATTCTCGCCTTTACTACTTGGAAAGAACAAAGTATTATAAACTTTTAGAAAGTTTCTTTGCTACACTTAACATTACAAAATTTTCTTTGTTACTTAACCTTATAAAGTTAAGTATTTTTTTAATACTTCCTTTTACAGTTTAATTTAAGAGTTTTTAAATGTTTTTTAAGTATAACTAACTTTAAAGTTTTTCGACCGACAAACTTATGCAATTTAATTGTGGATCTATTCTACTTTTTTATAATGAATCAGTTTCATTTTAATGTGGGTTTATGGCCTTTCTTTTTGTGCAAAATTATTTGAGTAAGGCTAATTTTTTATCAAATATGATGAACCTTTCTTGAAAATTTACTTTTTTTTAATGCTAACTGAAAGCAACATCTAAGCTAAGAATATTTGATTTAGACTAGACTTTCAATTTCGTTTATTTAATAAGCTAACTGTGTAAATTAGTAACACAATATATCTTCTTTATTCACTTATTTATGCTTTTAATAACGATAAAGCTTTTTGAACTGAATATAGACATAAATATTCTTATTTTCCTGGAAAATTTTCAGTCTTTTTTTTTTGGTCTCTTCATATTTTAACTTTTTATACCAATTAATTTTAATGAGATAGGAGGAAATAATGTTTTAGCAACTAGATATTTTTGTAAACTTCCTATCTACAACTTTATGTTAAAATGGTTGTTACGCTCATTATTTTTGCATTATATATATGAAACAAGATTTCAGATTATCAATTAAAAACCTTTTTCAAGAAATTTTATCAACGCATCAGTTAAAAGATAAACAATTTTTCCGTGTAAATTATTTTTAAAAAAGCTTAAAAACAGGTTATTTTAAGTACTTTCAGTTAAACCTAGTCAGTATAAAAACTTTCTAAAACCAACTATTTTTAAACAACAGTAACTCAACAAGTAGAACACAGCTTAAAAGTTGTTTCTTTTAATGATTAGTTGTTTTTTTAATTAACTAAACTTGTAAAGATAGAAAACTGTTACGATTATCAGTAAACCAATTAAATGAAAAAGTTAAAATAAAATGCCAACTAAGTTTCTAAAAGAAGGCATTTGACTTTTTCAAAAAATTCTAACCAAGTAATAACACAATTCTATTAACTTTTATATTGCTTTCCGTTTTTAATAATTATAATACTATCTGGACTCCATACTTAAAAAATTTACTAATTATATATAATCTGCACATTGAAAATATACCAGATTAATCTTCAACCGCTGCAATATTTCTTATACGTCTTACCTTAATAGACTGACATAACTTAAAATTAAATCTTTAGAATACAGGAGACTTGAATTTGACCTCATTAATTTATTTAAACTAGTTAACGGTGAAACTACAACTAATATACGATCAGTTTATGAACCTTATAGAACTAATTACTTATTAAGAGGAAATAGCAAAAAGTTTACATGCAAATATCATTTCAATAATGAGGCTTGGCATTATTTTTTTTCGGTCAGTTCAAATATGGACCAAACTTCCAAATGAATTAGTTTCTTGCAAAAAATGTGAGGATTTCGATTTAAGTTGAAAAAGTTTGATTTAGATAAAAGTTTGTTAGTGATTTTAAAAAGTAATTTTTGTCAATGTTTTATATGTTTAAAGTTGATTTAATTTTGAGATTCAACTTAGTCCATAACTCAATATATAAAGCAGCGCCTTTCCTCTATTGATCATTAATGATCAGTCTTGTTTCAATACCTTAAATGATTATTCATCTTGCCAGTCTATTTTTTATCTGCTTGGGGCTTTAGGTTTTTCTTTTTGTTGTTAGTAAATTTATTTAAATGCTTTATGATTGATCGTTCTACATCAAAGCGTAAATAAGTTTTTGACTATAAAATTTGGCTATTAAAAAATTGCAGAATACAATTTTCAATAAGTTGTTCATAAAATATTTTACTTGCAAGATTAAATTTGCAATGAAGTATAAACGTAAAATATGCAACAGCATAAAATAGCGCAAAATAAAATGTTCTTATTTATTATAAAAAGCTTCAACTTGCTTTTTTATGTTTTCTAAAACGCAAGCTAGAAATTTTTATTGTGGCCGCGCCCTGAGATTATCAAGCAACTTTACTTATAAAAAAAATTATTGTACTGAAACTTATGAATATATTCAAAAATGTTATAAAAAAACTACAACAGAATTTCTTGATCTTTAATTGTCGATGTTTTATTCGTGTACTTTTTACTTTAATGATCACAATCAAAGTTCTCGACTTAATATTAAGGAAAAAAATCAAATCAGTTATTAAGTTTTATTGTCAAAACAATATTTCACTCGTTTAAAATATTTCAAACAAGATCCTCAGTTGAATAATAAAATTTACAATTTATAGGCTTGTAAAATTTGTAAACAAACAAACTTTTGAAACTGTTTTTTTTTTATCATAATTTCCATGCTTCAGATAAATTTTGCGAGTTTATATTCGTAAAACATAGATTTATGATGAATGTAAAACTATTTTACAATCATGGACTCTTTTGTTTTGCAAAACATTTAGTTTCAATTTACAGAATACAAAATGATGTAAATTACCTTAAATCTATTCCTTTTTGTATTGGATTTTTTTTACTTCGTCGTATTAAATTATTTTGTTAAATTACACTTCAAAAATTACAAATTAAATCTGCAATACTTTTATTTGCTTACTTCTACGACTAGTTTCGATTATAATTAATCATTTTCAAGTAAATATTAATGTTAAGAACAGAGCATTTTTAAGTTAGTACAAAAAGTGAAAATATTTGATATAGTGAATTCCTTTCTTAAAGTTTAACTGAAGTACAATGTTTCACTTGATTACACGTTTCAAAAAAAAAAGATTTAGTTTCAATTTAAAGCTACAGTAGATTCTAGTTTTTAAAATGTTAAACCAAAGCCTAGGATAAAAACGACCAAGTTATTGTATACAAAGTACAATACAAACGTTGAAAATTTTATTTTTGCTGAAAAATATAGTGACGTAATAAAGGTAAAGTTGTTTTGGTCTTCACAATTTTTACATATCAGTTTAATTTGAAAGCTTTGTTTGTAAAGTTGTTCATTATTATTTTCTATTTAAGTAAACCCAATTTTAAGTTGTTTTCTTTATGTGTCAAATAAAAATATATTCTGTATAACTTTTATGCAGAACACTTTTCTAGCAATAATCTTTTATACTTTCATTTATAACCAATCTAAATTAAGGTATGTCTTTTTCTGAGTTTTCTGATACAAAGATTTTTATTTGAAGAACATATTTTTTTGTTTCCAATAATTTTAGTCTCTTTTAAGTTTACTTATTCTGATTGTCTGAGTAAATGAAGAAGAGAATAAATAGATTTACTTAGAATTTAGTTGTTCTCTTGTGAAAATTTTTACTTTTTGCCGTAAAACTTTTAATATATGGTTGAATAAAGTATAGTTTATATTTTGTGAATTTACACTGTTGACAGTGTTGTTTGCAATTAATAGCTACATTTTTGAAACTCTGCTTTTATGAATGTTCTGACTTAATTACTGTCTACAAAAACTTTCTTTTTTATCAACATATTAATATCAGATCACTTTTAGTTTCCGATCTTAGATACTTCTTTTTCATCTCAGTGTTATCATTCTTATGTCTTTAGACCAGACATTTTTTTAAAGTTTGGAGTTAACCATGTGTGAGCATAAACTTTATCTTACTTATTCAAATCGTCCGAAGAAAACGCAAAAAAGTAAGTATTTTATTGATGTCTCCTTACCTTATTTTGGAAGTTTTTTTCTTAGGCACAATAAACAGTCTGTTAACTTGAACTGTATTTATAAACTGCTTGCTTTTTTATAAAAATACTTATACAAAAATTTTTTTGTTTGGAATAAATCTGCACACTTTTTATTAATTTAGTTTTTAAAGTTTTATATATTTTCTTGTAGGTTTAAACTATATTTCTCATTTTTCTTTCATGCAGTTACAAACATTGCTAGTTCAAATCATGCTTCTTGAAACAGTTTACTTTCTCTATCTTGAAAAGTTTGTTTTATATGAAGCTGTGTTCAAATGTTTGTTCTAAATCAAACTTTATAACAAAATACTAGCAAGTATTTCAACCTTTTCTTAAAGTATTGAAACTTCTCAAAAAGACTTTAATTTGACAGAAAACAAGTCTAACAATTAAGTTCTTGATTATAATAAAGTTTTGAATGGAATCTTCAACTAAAAAGCATCTCCGTGGCTATACTTACGATTGAGTATCAACCAAGTTGATATTTTTTTCATAATTTTATGCAGTACACTGTACTAGCAACAATCTTGTACTTGCATAGGAATTATAAAATATTCATTTTGAGTTCGTCTTAATATTCCGTCACATTGAAAGTTTTTTTGCCTCAGAGCTACCTATTAGTTTGTTGATCGAATATGATAGAAAATTAAATTTTACTTATTCTAATTGTCTGAAATAAAATAAAAAAGCAACAATTTCGTTACCCCCTTCTTCTTGTTTTTTATGTAGCTTTAAATGTTCTTCTATGGTGGAAGATCATCTTAGCTTTTTCACGTCAACCATTCTATTTTTTCTCAGGTTTATTATACTTTTTTATAACTTTTACAGCAAATGTAACTATTTGTTTGGGGAAATTATTCCTGCATAAGCTTTTGACAGATTGAATTGTTTCTATCTGTTTGACCATTTCGTAAGTCTTCAACGTCTCACTGGGTACAACGCTGAAAAAAATTTCATATTTGTTTAAAATCAGAAGGTCCAAGTTAAAAGCTTACCATTCAGCAAAAGCACTCTGTCATTATATTTTAAAGAAGTCATTATTTTCGTTTATGATTTTTTCATCTCCTTCATTAAAACGTCCATACTTTCATTTTCTTCCTTATAAGCTGAATAACTTTTTTCGGGTACAAAAGAGGATATTTATATTCCTTCTTTTAAAATTTAACCTTTGAAGCATGAGCTTCCATATCAGCCAGGTAAATGAAAATTTCCAATTCTATCATTTTCAGATGTCTCTTTGAAAAGAGAACTTCGTTGGAATTTTTTTTTCAGCATTTGCGGCTCAGCAACAATTTTCTTATAAGTTGATTGATACTTATAAGTTACAGGTATTTTGTTTATTGAACGATAAAAAAAGTTTGGTCCAAGGTGTACAAAGGAACCTTTCGGTTATCGAGTCGCACACCACACTTTCAAAACATTTAATCTGTTCACTTGGAAATCCTCACTTATTTCACCACTCATCATCACTATCAAGCACACTCTCATTCATTTTTTTTGCAATGTTTGTTTTATTGTGTACTGAAAGCGTATACCCGTCGTTCTTACGATACGACAAAAGTTTATCACTGCGACAGTTCATATGTCTCCTTGAGGAGAGAGAGTTTCGTTGGATTTTTTTCAGCTGTACTTGCAACTCAGCAAAAAAAATATTATCGTTTCCTTTTTTTAGTTGGTCGTTAAGTATTTTCAAACAATGAATCTGTTCACTTGTGTTTGGAAATCCTCACACATTTCATCATTGCTATCTACTACACTCTCAGGCTTTTTCATTTTCCACATTTAATTCACTTTTGCAAAGTTTGTCTTATTGTGTTCCGAAGGCATACACTAGTCGTTGTAACGATACAACACAAATTTATCACTATGGTAGTAGGTAAACTGATATCTTGCCTTTACTACAATCTGATTTTTATTTTGATTTGTATCTTCTTAGAAAGATTTTGTTCGATAGAAAAATGCGTGGAAGCTGAGTAGATTTGTTAACATGATGTATGGTGTCATAGTTTTTTTGGAAGTTGCAGCTTTTTATTTAGCACATCATAGTTAGATGTTGTCTTCTGTTTAGAATCGAGCGAGTTTTTTTGGAGTCATTATCTCTCTTTTAAGTTTTCCTCTGCTTACAGCAATATTTACTTCCTCTGTTAATTAGTCAAGCGGCGTTTTTTCATTTCTAGGGTTTATTCTCGATTTTAATATACTTTGATAATGACTCAGATTCATTTAAATTATTATTAATTTCTCCTTTGAAAAGACTAATTGAGGACTCTTTTTAGTTGAAGCTTGGTTTTATCCTGAAAGATTTTACCTTTTATACATTGACAACTAACAGCCACATCTAGAAGATTATGTCCATATAATTTAAAAATTTTGCCAATATCTGCTTTCACTTCTAACAATCTTTTTATAAAGTTTCCTTCAACCAGAGTTTTTTGATTTATTAGTTGAACCTTTGCTTAAATTTATTGTTGTCAGCTGGAATTGACTAATAACATATTTTTCATTGGACAACAAAAGTATTTTGTTTCAATTTTTTTTCCTTTGGTAGCTGGCTGGGAAGTTTGTTTTATAACTGAGAATATTAAAGATTGTTAACTTGCTTTCAAAACCTAGTCGGTGTGCTTTGAAGTCCGAACCAAAATTTGCTCGGACCTGCAAAGAGTAATCTGAAACTTTTTTTTCGGTTAGTTTAAGTTCCACTGGCTTTTATGAAAATACCTAAATATTTTTTTCTTTTAATGATTTTTTTACTTCAATTAAAAGTCAATTATATAGAAAACTATTAACTTGTCAATTAAAGTAAAAAGCTTGAACTTAAGGAAGATGAAATTTGTCCAATCGAAAAACATGTGCTTTAAACAATCTAGAAAATTCAAAATTTTAGGATGAGAGAAAGTTTTTCTTTCAAGGAAAAGTTTGTGCTTTAATAACAACACAGTTCTACGGAGTTTTAAATTGCTTACCATTTGAACTTATTCTAACAACACAGTTCTACGGAGTTTTAAATTGCTGATCATTTGAACTTGTTCTAACAACACAGTTCTACGGAGTTTTAAATTTCTTATCATTTGAACTTATTCTAACAACACAGTTCTACGGAGTTTTAAATTTCTTATCATTTGAACTTATTCTAACAACACAGTTCTACGAAGTTTTGATTTGCTTATCATTTGAACTTATTCTGACAACACAGTTCTACGGAGTTTTAAATTTCTTATCATTTGAACTTATTCTAACAACACAGTTCTACGGAGTTTTAAATTTCTTATTATTTGAACTTATTCTGACAACGCAGTTCTACGGAGTTTTAAATTGCTTATCATTTGAACTTATTCTAACAACACAGTTCTACGGAGTTTTAAATTTCTTATCATTTGAACTTATTCTAACAACACAGTTCCACGGAGTTTTAAATTTCTTATCATTTGAACTTACTATAACAACACAGTTCTACGGAGTTTTAAATTTCTTATCATTTGAACTTATTCTAACAACACAGTTCTACGGAGTTTTAAATTTCTTATCATTTGAACTTATTCTAACAACACAGTTCTACGGAGTTTTGGATTGCTTATTATTTGAACTTATTATAACAACACAGTTCTACGGAGTTTTAAATTTCTTATCATTTGAACTTATACTAACAACACAGTTCTACGGAGTTTTAAATTTCTGATCATTTGAACTTATTCTGACAACACAGTTCTACGGAGTTTTAAATTTCTTATCATTTGAACTTATTCTAACAACACAGTTCTACGGAGTTTTAAATGTCGATCATTTGAACTTATTCTGACAACACAGTTCCACGGAGTTTTAAATTTCTTATCATTTGAACTTATTCTAACAACACAGTTCTACGGAGTTTTAAATTTCTTATCATTTGAACTTATTCTAACAACACAGTTCTACGGAGTTTTAAATTTCTATCATTTGAACTTATTCTAACAACACAGTTCTACGGAGTTTTAAATTTCTTATCATTTGAACTTATTGTAACAACACAGTTCTACGGAGTTTTAAATTGCTTATCACTTGAATTTATTCTGACAACACAGTTCTACGGAGTTTTGAATTGCTTATCATTTGAACTTGTTCTAACAACACAGTTCTACGGAGTTTTAAATTTCTTATCATTTGAACTTATTTTAACAACACAGTTCTACGGAGTTTTAAATTTCTGATCATTTGAACTTATTCTGACAACACAGTTCCACGGAGTTTTAAATTTCTTGTCATTTGAACTTATTCTAACAACACAGTTCTACGGAGTTTTTAATTTCTTATCATTTGAACTTATTCTAACAACACAGTTCTACGGAGTTTTTAATTTCTTATCATTTGAACTTATTCTAACAACACAGTTCTACGGAGTTTTAAATTTCTTATCATTTGAACTTATTGTAACAACACAGTTCTACGGAGTTTTAAATTGCTTATCACTTGAATTTATTCTGACAACACAGTTCTACGAAGTTTTGATTTGCTTATCATTTGAACTTATTCTGACAACACAGTTCTACGGAGTTTTAAATTTCTTATCATTTGAACTTATTCTAACAACACAGTTCTACGGAGTTTTAAATTTCTTATCATTTGAACTTATTCTAACAACACAGTTCTACGGAGTTTTAAATTTCTTATCATTTGAACTTATTCTAACAACACAGTTCTACGGAGTTTTAAATTTCTTATCATTTGAACTTATTCTAACAACACAGTTCTACGGAGTTTTAAATTTCTTATCATTTGAACTTATTCTAACAACACAGTTCTACGGAGTTTTAAATTGCTTATCATTTGAACTTGTTCTAACAACACAGTTCTACGGAGTTTTAAATTTCTTATCATTTGAACTTGTTCTAACAACACAGTTCTACGGAGTTTTGAATTTCTTATCATTTGAACTTATTCTGACAACACAGTTCTACGGAGTTTTAAATTGCTTATCATTTGAACTTATTCTAACAACACAGTTCTACGGAGTTTTAAATTGCTTATAATTTGAACTTATTCTGACAACACAGTTCTACGGAGTTTTAAATTGCTTATCATTTGAACTTATTCTGACAACACAGTTCTACGGAGTTTTAAATTTCTTATCATTTGAACTTACTCTGACAACACAGTTCTACGAAGTTTTAAATTGCTGATCATTTGAACTTGTTCTAACAACACAGTTCTACGAAGTTTTGAATTGTTTATCATTTAAAACTTATTCTAGCACCACAGTTCTACGAAGTTTTAAATTTCTCATCCGTAACATAATAATTCTAATAAATTTAAAAGAGTTTGATATATTATTTTACAAGGTCTGTCTTAATACATTTTCAAAAACATTTTACCCAGTTAGATTGTGAGAATTATATTATTTTTTACTAGTAAATCTCCAGAAAGCTCAATTTTAAAAAGTTACCCTTACAAAAATAAATTAATCTTCTATACATACTATTTTTAGGGTAAATTCCCACCAGTTTTCTTTTTTATTTCTTTTTGTTTTTATTAATTTATTTTTACTACCACTAATACCCCTTACTCTTTGGCGGTTCTCGGATTTTATTGGGTGGGAGTTGTGCTCAGGTTAAGACTGAGCGGTTCCTGTTTTTATTTAAATATTTCAAAGTTTAAAAAGTTCCGAGATGGTATACTAATTGTGAACAACCAAAAACTGAATTTTAAAAATTGGTTAGTTCAGTTCAGACTTTGTACCTTACCAAAATTGAAGTTTTATATTATAAATAACAACTTTTTAACTAAACTACAGAACGGCTAATAACCAAACAATTAAACTAAACAATTAAAGAGACCTAAAACGTCATCTGTTTGTTTTGTATCTTAGCTAACTTCAAAACATGCTTGGCAAGAATCAGACAAAATTGAAAAGTCCTGTCAGCAGGATTTAAAATAATAGTTTAGACCCTACTGCCAGGGATTTTTTAATATTATATACTAGGGTTTACCAAACTTTTTCTCAGATAACCCCCTTTAATAAAGCTATGGCCCCCTTCAGTAAAACTATCATGGCCCCCGGTGGTTCCTTTATTGCTCAAAGGAACCTTTCGGTCATAGAGTCGTACACCACAAGTTTTGTTTATACTTTCTTGTAGTCTCATAGCTGCTGCAAAAAGTAAACAAATCAAAAAATCAACTTGTATAAGATGTTTTGTTTATTAGTTTGTTTTTTAACACTTAAAACTGTGATAGCTTGTCAATGAAATGTTTGATTTAAAATTCGGTCAAAAGGAAAAATACTAAGTGTTTTTATTTTGTTCTTTATACAGCTATTTATTAGTATTGTTTATTGAACAATAAAAAAAGCGCGCTCAAAAAATTTGGTCTAAGGACCTGGTGAACAAAGGAACCTTTTGGTTATCGAGTCGTACACCACATGCTTATAAAGTTTCTTACGAAGTATTACACATAGTTTTTTTTATCATTTAAATTTTTACATTTTTAGTAATAAAACAATCAATAAAGCGAAATAAAATGTACTTGATTTTTTTTTGTAACATAAGAACTATAATATATATATATAACTTTAAATTATCTTATAAAAAGTGATAAACTATACTAATAGCAAGCATTTGAAAAGTTTAATAATAGGTTACATTACAACCTCATTGAAGAAAGTAAATTGTAATAGGCTGAAATATTTTTACGTTAAATTTTATCAGTATTTTGTGCTAAAAGTTTGAATTTTATTTAATAATTTTAATTGAACAGTGAAAACAATTTTACATTTGAACACACACATAAACTATTATATATTTTTTTAATTATTTTAAAGAAGTAAGTTCTACCATAATTGAACTTAACTTTTATAAATGAAAATATAATGATAAGTAGTGTAAAATGTATGCTTTTAAAAGGAAAGAAAAAAACAATAATAATGTTAACAACAAAAAATCTCATTCTATTTCAAAGGTATTTTTTTTAAATATTTTTCAAAGTTTAAAATTGTAATAATAGATAGCAAACAATATTCATATTAATGAAGTTTTTTTTTCCCTTGATATTCTCAGAAAAAGAGATTTCAAACATATGTTTACTTGAAACAGTTATCTCAGCTTACTATTTAAATACCTAATTTTCTTATAAGTATATACATATATTTTTTTTACATTGACATGCTAAAAATGAAAAAAAAAAAGTTTGTAAGTATTCTGAATTTAGTTCAAAATAGTAATCTTAAAAAATAATCTAAAGAATAACCAGATAGAAAATGCTGCAATCTAGACTAAACCACTGTTATTTTAACCAAACAAATCAACTTTTGACCAAAAAAAAAGCACAAAATAACTAAAATAATTCGGGTATTAAATTACAAATACTAATAACTCCTTAAACAAAAGTAAATAGACTAGTAGAAATGATCACTATTGACCTTGATAATCACTATTCAATAGATAATTTAAAAGTTCATCCTGGAACTTTCCAAAATGACTTATATTTTCTAAACATAATGGTAGCTTAATCCATAAATTACTTTTTTGGTAAGATACCGATTTATGACCTATTTTGCTGTTGAAAAATTTGTTTCTGAAGTCCTCATATAACAACTATTGACAATTTTTACTTTTTTAAAGTAATTTAAAGTTAGCTGGTAATTAATTGTTATTAAAAATAAACAGACCTATTTCATATAGATACAGAATTTTGGCATCTAATATTTTTTCTGAGTTTTTAGTTCTCTTACACTATCATTCAGTTTCTTATAATGTACGAATCTAAGTTCTCAGTTTATGATAACATTTATACATTCTTTATTTGCTTTTCCCCAGCACAACAAGCCGTTTCTAACATTGCTCATAAGCAAAGAATTAAAGATCAAATATATTGCTTTTTCAGTTAAGAAGTGTCAGGTTTTATATAATACACCCAATGTTTTTTGTAGTTTTGTTTTATAGTTTCTATGTGTTCTGATCCGACCATTTAATACTTCAGTCTATAATTATGCTGAAATATATATAACTTTTTGTGTTTTTATAACTGTTTTACCTATTTCTATACTAAAATCTATATTTTTCCAAAAACTATCTTTTAATTGATTTAGAATTATGCTTCTGGTTTTAGTTTAAGTTTGTTTCCGATAAGCCAATCTGTTACCTTTTTTAGTTCCGTGTTAAAATTTTACTGTCATTTAGGTATTTGTATAACATTGTATCACCTGCAAAGTTGAGGACGTTATGACTAGTATTATTCTGCAAGTCACTTTTATGGATTAGGAATAACAACGGTCCTAAATCCTTATACTGAGCTTTGTGGTACTCCAACTTCACTTTTTTCACAGGTTGACTCATATTTTCCAAAGCTAACGAACTGTTTCCTTCTATCTAGATATGAACTGATTAGTAGATGCTCATTTCCTCTGACACCATATTATTCCAATGTTCTTAGTAAAATATTTTTATCCACACTATCATATGCTTTACTTAAACACCTACTTAAGCTTTTACTCTTTCCTTACTATTTTTTTTCTTACAAAGCTCCGTTGAAAAGTCTTATCTTGTTAACACACAGAAACATGTGTTAGTGTAATTAAGAAGGAGTACTCTTTGAAGTTGTTATTATTAAAATGTTTTTATAATTCTAAAGTTATTGTTTTAAGCATGAAGTAAAAATGCATCGCAAAGTTTTTTTAAATAATTTAGCTATTGTACCAGTTATGAAAAAACTTTTATAAGTTAATATTCATAGACGTATTTATAATATTTTAATTAAAATAAAGAATTATTATCCTTATACTTATTTAAAAGTTTATTTAAAAACAAATTTTTCGAACTTTTATATTAACTACCAAAAAGTTTGTGTAAAAATAAAATATGACAATATTTTTTCTTAATATGTTAAAATAAATCTGTTTACATGATTTAAATTCAAAGACTAGTTTTCATTAAACTAATTAAAAAAAGGATAACTAAGTTGCACTTAAACATTCTTGTTTTTCTGTCTTTATCGATGAAAAAAAGTTCTTATGGTATTATTATAAAATTTTATTGTACAGTTTGTTCTTATAAAACAGTTTTTTAATATCTTTAAGTATCTTTCAACAAGTTACCAACAAAAAAAAAAATCAAATAAATTTTGTAACTTTTTTAATTACTTAGTTTTATAAAAATTAAATGAATACCAGTATAATCACACAAGCCAATTTAAGCAAATAATCTAAAGAGAATTTTTTTTGTTTCTTTAGCTAAACACGATATGTAATTTTGATTGTTTTTGTTTAGTTTTTGGCGATTATATCATAGAGGTCTGACACGTCTGACAGTTGTGCTCTAGTAGAAAAAGTATGTTGCCTGTTAATTTCAATCCTTACTTTACAAGTATAAACAAGATTCACAACCATTCAACGAGATTTTCAGAGACAAATTACTTTTTTCCTCGAGTAAATAGTCTTTACGGTTCTAAGTCCTTGTCATATCTTGGATGTAAGATATGGGAGGAAATTCCAAAAAGCTTAAAAGAACAAAACTATCTTATAGCATTTCAATCTGGACTGAAAAATGTATTGCTCAGAAATCAATCAGACAAAAGTCAATCTTAATTTTCAGTTTTAAATAGTATCTCATAAAATGATTTCTTAGTTATTAGGTTTTACTCTCTATTTATTTTTTATTTTTTTTTGAAAAAAATCAATGGCAGCTGTGTTGGCTGGGTATGAGCAGAGTTGATTTGGTCTTGGGTATAGTTTTTGAACAAGCAGTTTTTATTTACTAACTTAATTTTTTTTTTATGTGAGTTTATAATTAAGAATTATTATTTTTTTATTTAGTTATTATTATTGTTTTAAATTTTTAAAAATAATTGTTGAGTTTGTTTTAGAGTAACAGGGTTTTTGAACAGGTATAGTTGAAACTTACCTTGTTTATTTTTATTTCTAAGTGAGATTTAAATTAATTTTTTTTTTTTTTACTTAAGTAGTTGTTAAGTCTTTTTTCTTATTTTTGTTTTCTTTTTTAAACACATTTAGTTTTAGAAAAAGAAAATATGTTAGTTATAGCATTTTCACAACTTCTCCCTTTTGTTCTATTATTGACCTTTTTTTTGCATTTTTCAGGGTTGCTCTTGTAGAGAGGGCAACAAGAAAAATGTGAACGTACATGATCATAAAAATTGAAATCTTTGGGAGGAGACGGTGTGGTGCCCATGGTAGACTATGGTTTTCATGGTTAATATTGGCAGTAATGGGTTTAAAAAAGAGTGCATACCATTTTTTTATTCCTATAATAATTAATTTCTTTAATTAGTTTAAGTTTAAAAAAAAAATCATATTTAACTTTAAATTAGATTTTATCAAAGTTTTAAATAAAACTTATCAAAGTTATTTATACATATATGGTGTGAGGCTCGATGACCGAAAGATCTTTCTCCACACCAATCCATTGACCATAGTTGTGAGCGTTCACTTTTTTCTTTCTTTCTTTCTAAATGATCTGAAGAAACTAGTCCCTGATAATTTTTATTTTATGAAAAAACACTTTATGCTTTTGGCTTGTCATGTGCAAAATTAAAATATCAAATGTTACTGCTTAAGTTTTCAATTTGTTGTGAAATTGCAATGAGAATTAGATTAAAAAAAAAAGTAAAATTGTATTTTAAAATGATCAAATGTTGACAATATAAAGAAAAAACATTGATAAACTGTGACAATTAAATTAAGTTGAATTCACCATTTAAGTAATGAAGGCATTGTTTCAGATTATTCATTTAAAATATTAAGCAATCAATATAATTGATTAAAAGATTTTGTCTAATATAGTTTTTATTTTATTAGTTATAAAGCATTCCTAAGTTTCTATGATAGTGTTTTCATTATGCATAATTTTAAATAACTGTTTGTTATAATAGATTATGTGCTATGACCCAAGAAAGAAAATTTAAACTTTGATTGTTTATTTTTGTATATGTGCCAACCACTGCGTTCATTTTTTTAAGGTAAATAAACATCAAAACTCACTCTCCCCTCTGCAACAATAAGCGTTTTCTGAAGGTCAAGCAAGAGATTTTTTTTTTAATATTTAAAACATAAACAAGTAAATTATTGTTGATTTTGCAGTTTTTTGATGTGTAATGATGATATTCAAATTTGACTTTTCATCCTTTCTTTACAAAATTGTGCCACTTGAGGAACATGCATATTTCCTACATTTATCTTTTTGAAACCTTCTAGCAAGATAAAGATGGTTTTTGACAAATTTTGATTTAGACAACCCTCTCTGCCTTTACGTCATTCAATTAAGTAACTTCTTTTTCTCTTTCATTACTTTAATTTTTTGGTCTCAAGATTTGAACTTAACTAATATAGGATTATACATTATCTTACATTCCTTCTTCTCTTGGTTCTTCCAACATCTATGATTCTTAAGCGCCAAATATTCCTACCTGTTGCCTCTCTCATCTTGGATCTACTTTCTTTAAAACCTTTATTGAAACAATCTCAACATTTTCACAAGCAGGTACACCTTGCATTTCAATATTGTTGCCTTTCATCAAGTTTTCATTTAATTCAGCTAAATGTTTGCTTGCTCAGCATTTTCCTCTATATCAAACATCTTTTTAGTCAACCTCTCACTTTCCAATTTCACAGTTTTAACATCCTCTTTGATTTTTTTTATTCTCTGTTTGCGTATCAACAAATTTTGAATACAAAAAGTCTAATGAATGCTGCAAGGAGTCAATCATTTTTTAAAATTTATCATAGACTCTTTCTGCACTCAAGTCAAATTCTTAATCATTTTTTTAAATATAACAAAGTAATTCTCTAACCCAAATTCATTTAATAATTCTATTTCACTTATAAATAACACCTGCCTTATTCAAATAGAATTATGATCTAGTATTGTATATTACAAAAATAAATACAAAGTTTCTTGCTGAAAATAATTTTGCAGATATTAGTATTGTCATATATATTTTTTTAATGGTTTGGTTATTTATTTTTTACAGTACACACCCAGGATAACTTAAGCTAGTTAAACTCAGGCTGGATTGACTTCTTTTTCAAAAACTCTGATTTACTAGGCTTATTTTAAATTTTTGTAAAACTTTAGCTAATTGGATATTTCTCTAAATTTGTGGTTATTGTTCTTTATTTTATTTTCTTCTTTAATACTCAATTTGTCCTTTTGTTATTCTGTATATTTCAGTATTTAAGTCTAATTAAGTTTTTTTTCTTTTTTTTTTGGCACATATGTGTTTTTAATAAACATTAATTCAGGCTAGTTTATGGTCACTCAGGCTAGCTGTATTGCTTCAACGAGTGGAAACTCTGATTTTTTAATTGCCAGTAAAAACTTTTTGTTATATTATAAAGAAAAGGTGACCAATTGACCTTTGATTACCTAAAAGACCTGAAATTTGAAAGTTTAGACAAAGAGTATGAAACAATTTATAACTAGATTAAAAAAAAAAAAGGAAACATTTGAAATTTCAACCAACAGCTGTAGGAAAACCTTGAATTTTGTACAGATTTATATGGGAAATGATGAGTTTAGACTGAGACCAGAAATAACTACTAAATTCTATTAAAAGTTTTTATAGCATTCAGAGTTTTAATTTTTATGAAATAAATTTCAAATAGCATATTTCAGTATTATTTATCCTATTAAATACATCATTTTACGTTAAACTTTATTTCTTATTAATACATAAAAAAGCTAAACAGAAGCTTAAAAGAAGTTCAGAAAAATTGAATGAATTTTCAAAAAAAAAAACAGTGGCCATCCTGAGTAAAGTTTAAAAAAAAAAAATAAAAATAAGCAAAAAAGATTATAGTTCTCTTTTTAGGTATTACATACTTTAGTTACTAAATTTTTTAGATTTAGGTATGGTTACCATACACTCAGGGTAACCCAGGATAGTTTGAAACTTATAAAAGTATCAGGATATAATGAATTAAAAAAAATCAACATGACTCCAGCCAGTTTGGTTTTTTTAGAAAAAAAAACTCAGTTAATTTTAAGGTTTCTGAAAGTATCAGGCTATTATTTTTCTAGATTTTAAATGTGATTTAGTTTCAAGTTTCTGTTATTTATAACCAACTTTGGCAAGGAACCATGTTTTTAATGATTTTGTGAAATTTAACAATTTTATTTTTGAGGATTTAAAAAACTCAGGATTACTCAGGACAATTTTTTTGACTCAAAGAGTGGCAATCCTATAAAAAGTTTTAATTTTTTTTTGAATATTTAAGTTAATTTAGCTTAAATAGTTAGTTCTATTATAGCCAACTTGTTGAAAAACTTGACTTTTATTGATATTGAAAAGTTTATGTGAGATTTTTTTGAAAAAAACTCAAAATAAATTTTAAGATAATGCTGATTAAAGTTAATAAGTACAATAAGATTGTTATCGGAAATAAAAAAAAACAAATAGATAGAAATCACTAAAAATCTATTGTCTTCAATGTTTTTGAAATGAATACCTCAAATTTTCAGCAAGTTTTTGTTGAAACTGTTGTAACAAAATTTTTTTGGAAAATTATTTTGGATTTGTCATATCTCAAAAAAAAAAGTTGTTCAATAATAAATAACAAAAACAGGTTTAATAAATAACAATAAAAATGATGAACGTAGCTTGTAACACCATCAGAAAAGGATCCCAAAACTTCCTCAAGTTAGCTTCTGTGGCAACTGCCCAACAGGTCCGTTGCTATGACAAAAAGGTCTTGGAGCACTTCAACAACCCAAGGAATGTTGGCACTTTAGACGCCAAATCAACCAAAGTTGGTACTGGATTGGTTGGAGCTCCAGCTTGTGGTGATGTTATGAGGTGAGTTTTGTTAAATGATATTTGCAGGGTGGAAAAAATAAAATTTAAGAAATTTTGATAAACCCAGAATTTTAAACTGTTTTTCATGTAAAGTCATAAATTTTAATTAGATACACAAAAGATAAAAAAAATTTTTTTCATACCTAAATTTTTAGTAAAACAAAACATTTAAAGTTGATTTACAGTATTTAAGAATTATTTTTATACCATTTAAACAGTTTTACCTTAAGGCCATAGGGGGTCCAACATTTTTTTTTTTTTACAAAAATTAACTTTGGCTTTTATATGAAAGCTTGAAGTAAAAACTACGAGCCAGTTTTTATAGAATTCAAAAATATCATTTAACTTTTGAGATATTTAATTTTTTGTAAAAATTTTCCAATACAAACGTATGGACCGCAAATTTTTTGGGGTCAATTTTCTTGGAAATTTTAAAATTCACTAAAAATCTATCTCCTCCTTCATTTCTCAAGCAATCTTCTTCAAATTTTCAGGAAACATTCCTAATAGTAAAAGGAAAAAAACTTTACTTTAGAATTTTATTAATTTAAAAAAATTAAAATTTTATTACAAAAAAAAAAAAGTGTTTTTTTTTTCAAAAAAAACGTTTTTTTGTTATTGTATAAAGTTTAGACTGTGAAAGTTTGAAGAAGATTGCTTGAAAAATGTAGGAGAAGATAGATTTTAAATGAAATAGTCTTTCTTTGCTGTTTTAGTTTTCCCTTCCCATAGGGAACCTATTATGCGGCCCGACTTTGACTGGTCATATCTCAAAAAATATTTTGAATTTTGTAAAACGATAAAAAGCATCTTAAAGCTTAGAAAAAACTCTATAAAATAAGATTAACTTGTAAAAAACATGGTTTACCCCCACTAAGGCCTTAAATCTTCTTTTATACCAATAATGGACTAAAAAATTGATTTCAAAAACCTGTAAATTAATTTAAGAAATCTTTGGCAAACTTGTATTAATATAATTAATTTTTTCAATTTTTTGTGATATATTTGGAGTATTTAAGAAATTGAGCAAAGTAATTTTTTGTTACTATTAAATATCAATAAATTAAATTTAATGTTACAATTAAATACAAATAGGTTTTCAAAATTTAAAATACAACATGTTAACAAAAAGTTTAAATAGCATAAAAACTTTAGGAGGGCATTTTTTTTTTCAGTTTTTCTTAAACTTTTATAAATAATGATATGATAAAATCTAAAATCTGTTATTATATTTATAAACTATCTAAGAATCCAAAGAAAGTAATTATATTAAATTATAAAAAGTATTTTGATTCCATTATTGTTTAGTTTTTAGAAATAAATAAAAATTTAATAGCAAAAAAGAAATGAGTACTGAATATGTTTGATAACATAGGGGGGTTACCACTTTTTTCACAATTTAGTCTTATTTTATTAACTTTTAACTAAGCTACAAGTTGCTTTTTACAGATTGATTTTAAAAGTTTAATTTAATTTTGGGAAATAGCCGGCTAAAGTCAAAGTTAACAATAGATTCCTTATGAGATGCCTAAACTAAAACAGCAAAAATAGACTATTTCACTAAAAATTGATCTTCTCCTACGTTTTTTGAGATAAATACCTCAAGCTTTCAGGAAATGTTCCTTGCAACACTTAGAAAATTATGTCAAAAAGAAAAAGAAGAAATTATGACAAAAAATCCAAAAAAAAAGTTTTTTTGTTTATTTTTCTATAAAACTTTTATTTTTGGAGTGCTTAAATTTAAAAATATGGTTACAATTTAAAATCTAAACTTGAAAAAATCTAAACTTAATGTTTGTAAATAAATAATTAGTTTAAACTTGTTTTATTGTAATAAAGAAGTCTTTTAAGTCCTCAAAATTAGTTATTGCAATTAAATAGTTTTGGCTGAAAAGTTTTAGTGTTAAGTTAAACCTATTAAAATAAGTATGTTTAGTTCTAATAAGGAACTTAAAAAGTTAAGCCAGTACTGCTTTAATTTATAATAAAGTTTATTTGAGTTATTCCCAAATTAAATATTTACTTGTTAACAATCTATGAATTTAATCTGACCTTTAAGGCCATATGGGGGTTTGGCATTTTTTACAAGTTGATATTATTTTAAAGATATTTGACTAAGCTAGCAGTTGTGTTTCATTTCTTATTTTTTAACATTTTTCAATTTTGTTTTTGAGATAAGTATAATGTCAAAGAGTATATTTGGTTCCCAATAGAAGGAACACATTATATTAGCAAAAATAGACTAATTTATCTATCTTATTCAGTTGTTAAGCAATTGTCTTAAAATTTCTCAATCTAACCTTAACTTGATAATAATCAATACTAATGTTGTTTCTTGAACAAAAAATATCTTTTTTTTTAAGTAATAATTTTTTTGTTACTTGTACTCATAACATTTAAATTTCATAAATTTTTCAATATAATTTCTTCTTTTGATGCAAGAAACAATCTCTGACAATTAAAGGTTAATTTTATAAGAAATAAAGTAAAAGATATATTTTTAGAAAGTTTTTTTAAAAATTTTCAGAAATCAGACATGATTTTTTATTATGATTTACATTTGTGTACTGGAAGGTTTTCACTAACTGACTTCATTTAAAAAATCAATTAAAACATATATCTTATATATAAAACAAGTCTTTTTCAACAACACATATATATTTCAACAATTTTCTTCAGTGTGATTACAATTGTAACAAGGTAAAACAAATTTTAAACTTATATAGCCTTTTTAATTATATGAGAAATTATCAATCAATTAGCAAAAAAACCCTAAACTATAACAAAAAAAAAATTAAAAACAACAAGGAAAACGTAATTAACTGTAACAATTTAAAACAAAACAAAATTAGTCTAATTTAAACAAGGATAATGAGTAATTAGTTAAGTTGGAAAAGAAAATTATTCAAATATTAAAAGATTTGGTGGATAAAAATGAACTTTCTCAAGAACATTATAATTTAATTAGACCGGTAGGTTCCATAAGACCTCGTTTATAATGTTTACCAAAACTACACAAAGAGGATATACCTCTGAGGCCTATACTTTCTATGATAAGATCTTCACAACATGAATTGGCAAGATACTTAAATAGTCTTTTGGATCCAGTGTTGAAGTATTTTTCTAGATATATTGTAAAAGACTCTTTCAAGTTTGTAGATGACTTAAAACTCCAGGGAGCTAAAGACACGTTTCTTTGTTCTTTTGATGTAAAAAGTCTTTTTACAAGTGTACCTTTAAATGAAGTGATAGATATTTTTGCAGAAATGTTATATAACCTTGAAAATCCGACTCTGAAAAGAAGTAATTTTGTTCGACTAATGAGACTCGCAACAGAAAAAGTTGAATTCAGTTTTAATAATATATTATACCGACAAATTGATGGTATTGCCATGGGTTCCCCATTACAGGGTTCGTGCGCGTCAGGCTAAGTCAGGCTAAATCAGGCTAAATCAGTTTTTTTGAAAAAAGTTGAAAAACGTCAGGCTAAATCAGTTTTTGTGTTTAAAAATTTCAGAATCTCAGTTTTTGTCAGTTCAAATGCATGAAATTTTTTTAATTAAGATCAAATTGAGATGTGAATTTATTTCTAAATAAAGATTTAGTTATTAAAGACAAAATCAGTCAGTATTTGTAAAAATAAGTGCTTAAAACCTTTTGTTGAATCTCTAAAATAATTTTAAAAATCTTCATTATTTTGTTTTTAGTAGATTATATATGTCATAACTATAAAAATTCATAAAAAAGTACAGTTTAAACATTACAGTTTATTTCAACAACTTGACTGTTTGTTTGAATTTGTTTACATGAGCTTTGTTTTTCAGAGCTTAGTTGGTTAAACTGTTTTAATTTCTAATGTAAAGGCTTTATACCAAATACTTTATAGATTAATACTCTTAGCAGTTTGTTCACATATTTTATTTTCTGTTTATTCAAAGTTATTAGAGATATTCACAAGACTAAAAGATTACTTATGTGATATCATGATTATTTTAGTTAATTATTTTAAAAATTAAGATGCTTTAATGATAACATAAAGTTTTAGAGAGATGTGTTTAACTACATTTTGTTTTTCTTTTACAGACTTATTCACATTTCTGTTTTAATAAAAGCTTCTGGTCCAGTCATGTAACTTATAATTGACAAATTCAAGTACTAATTGACACGAACCTTGTATATGGGTGATAAGTTGTGGATGTAACTAAGCCCCAAAATTTAATAAAGGTATGAATTCATTGAAGCAAAAATTATAATGACCAGTTAAAAATATTCAAGTTGCTGGGTAAGGGGTTGATAGATGTTGAAAAATAATTCATTTAAATTTTTATTTTCTTTAAAAGTAGTTTTGTGAATACTTTTATTGCGTTAATTTGCTAATTAAGACCCCCCGATACCCAAAATGCCTTCTGAAGATGATTATTTCTACTTTGAAAAAATGTCAGGCTAAATAGGTCTCTGTCAGGCTAAATGAAAAGGAATTTCGCGCACGAACCCTGCCATTAGGACCTACATTGGCAAACATATTTATGGGCTATCTTGAATACAAAGTTCTACCAGAATTCGATTCAAATTGTAAGTACATGAGATACGTGGATGATTGTTTTGTTATCAGTGATAGTGTGAAAGTTAGTAATTTATTGTTTGAGAGGTTAAACTCTTTGCATAGTGCTATTAAATTTACAAAAGAAAATGAAGAAAATGATCAAATATCATTTTTAGATGTTTTAATCAAAAGAAAGGATAATAAATTCATAACGTCTATTTTCAGAAAACCATTTACTGGTCAATACCTTAACTTTCAATCATATTGCAGTAAAAGAAGAAAAATTGGTTTGATTAAAACCCTATTTCATAGAGCAAATAAAATATGTTCGCCAGAAGTATTTCAGAATGAACTTAAGGTTATAAAAGAATTACTAATAAAGAACGGATATCCTAATCCGTTGATTGATAAGGTATTCAAAACTGAATTGAAAAGACTAAAGTACACAAAACCTTATGGACCAGAGAAATGTCCTGTTCTATTAATTTTGCCCTATGTGGGTGAAAAATCAAAACAAGTTGAAAGAGATATCAAGAATATGACTGAAAAGTTTACCATGCATCTAAACCAAGAGTAATTTTTACATCTGCTGCTATCCTAAATCCTAGAGGTAAAGATCTAATATCCTACAAACACAAAAGTTGCGTGGTATACACGTATAAATGCTGTTGCGCAAACAGCTATATAGGACAAACTTCAAGGCATTTAGAAACAAGAATAAAAGAGCACGTACCTAAGTGCGTGAAAGACCATATCAAAAATCAACCGAAGAAAATGAGTAATGCAACCTTAAACGCAACAAAAAGATCATCAATTTCAGAGCACTTAGTAAAAAATCCTAAATGTGGTAATAATTACAGTGAGACAAAGTTCAAAGTTTTAAGAAGTTGCACGAACATTTTTGATTTAATTAAAATAGAAGCTATTTATATTCACTTAAACAAGCCAGAATTATGCAAACAAAGAGAATTTGATTACTCATTATCCTTGTTTAAATTAGACTAATTTTGTTTTGTTTTAAATTGTTACAGTTAATTACGTTTTCCTTGTTGTTTTTAATTTTTTTTTTGTTATAGTTTAGGGTTTTTTTGCTAATTGATTGATAATTTCTCATATAATTAAAAAGGCTATATAAGTTTAAAATTTGTTTTACCTTGTTACAATTGTAATCACACTGAAGAAAATTGTTGAAATATATATGTGTTGTTGAAAAAGACTTGTTTTATGTATAAAAATTAAAATTAGCAGACATATGTTTAAAACATATATCTTACATATTTTGAGATTTCAAATAAGGGCTAGTTAGTCTTAACTTTTCTAAAAAAATTGTTGAATCCTCCATGGCTTTAAATTTATTTTAAAATGTTATCCCAATTAAATTTTTAATTAAACTATTGAAATAGTTAAGGTTGCAAGCATATATGGGTCTAAATATTTTAAACAATTCTAGATAATTAACTAATTAAGGACTGGTAAATAATAAAACTAAAAGCAGTAAGTGCTAAATTTCAAAAAAAAGTAAACAAAAGTAACGTTTTACTTTATTTCAGTTCTACCATTGCAGATTGAAATTGATGCTAAATTCACATAAAACTTATCTTAAACATTTGCTTAAATTAGACAAATTTTAAACTTATTTAAAACCTATCAATAGTAGTTTATTTATTACAGACTCCAAATAGAGGTTGATGAGAAGACAGGCAAAATAGTTGATGCTAAATTCAAAACTTTTGGGTGTGGAAGCGCCATTGCATCAAGTTCACTAGCCACTGAAATGATTAAAGGAAAAGGTCTTGATGAAGCAGGTATTTAAAACTTGATATGTACTTTGTTATGTATATATATATATATATATATATTTAAGAAATAGGTTAATTGAGTAAACTTTACTACACCAACATAAAGGGCTTTAATAACTAATTTATTTCAAAATGTAAAATTCAAAATTAACAGTATGTATATATGTTTCATATAGCTTTATGCTATAATCTTGATTATATATATATATATATTGATTTTTATTTTAACCTTGCTGAGTTCTGTTTTAAAAAGAGCAAACAAAAAGTACTGTTTTATTAGATCTTGACAAGGTTGTTATTTACAATGAGCTTTTAATTAAAGCTTATAATTTGTACTGTATATCAATTTTTATAAAGCATAAACATTTTGTTTAACTTTTGAGATTCAGTCAGATATAATTAGAAGTTTTCTATATAAACTTTTAAGCATAATGTTTTATCTCAAATTTCATAAATGTTAAAAAAACATTAAAAAGACGTTTTTTATTTTTATAATGTAAGTATATGTCTTGAAACTTTTAGGAGCATTTCTTATATTATTCAAAACATTATTTTAAGAAATATTTTTAAAGTATACATTGATAAATACAGTTTTAATAATTTTAGAGCAAAATGTTCACTTTAGTAGAATGAAATAACTATTAGTTATGGATTAAATTAAGAAAAGTTGGTTAAAATAAAGTTAGAAAGTATTTTTCGACTTAAATCCCTTATGCCTCCAAAATTAATTTTAGTTTTTAAATTTGATAGCTAAAATAAAAATTTTCAAAATAAAATCTACCTGTAAAAAACTAAGCTACGCTATCTATGGCCTTGAATTATGCAATTTTTTTCTAATTAAATAATTTCTTAACAGTTGTTAATCTGCATAAGTATTTGCTTAAAAACTTGAATGTTATTTATTATGTTTATCACTAACATCCTTAAAACTAATCTAAAATTATTTTTTAAGAATAAGTTTATAAATTTGAATGCTAAAGTCCCACTTGTATAACAACAAAAAAATCACAAACATTAGCTTCATTTATTTGTATATATTTAAACTTTTAAATTCGTAAATAATGTACCTGACTTGAACTCATTTTATAACCTTTATAAAAAGGTTACCATGCAAATGATTTCTACTTAGTTAGCAAAGTTCTAAAATGTTTATATGATAAATTATTTCAAAACAGTTTGCAATATGCATTGAACATAGTTGGAGATTTGTTAATGAGAATGTTGTTTTAATAACTTAACTTTTAAAAACTCAGTCATTCTGAAATTTTTTAATAATAAAAGTGAGTTGTTAAATATGTAAAATTCTCATTAGAATTACAACTTAAGATTGCTTAGTAAAAGATAGTTCAAGCTTAAACTATTTTTTATTTTTATTTTTAAATCTTAAATATAAACAAAATTGGTATTGGTATGCAAGTGAAATATGCTTACTACCTGTAAAATTCCAGTATAAAACATACACATACTTATTAATTTTTTAACTCTAAAAATAACAAACTCAACAATTGTAAATTCATAAGTCAATATCCCCTGTAAAGCTTGATTGTTCAATAATATAAAAAATATTTATTTATCTAGGTAAAATCACCAACTCAACAATTGCCAACGAGTAATGCCTTCCCCCTGTGAAACTTCAATATAACTATGTAATTAATTAGATTAATATTTATCTAGGAAAAATCACAAACTCAACAATTGCTAAGGAATTATGTCTTCCCCCTGTAAAACTTCATAAATAAAATTAATTGTTTTATATTTACAGGAAAAATCACCAATTCAACTATCGCCAACGAGTTATGCCTTCCCCCGGTATAACTTCATTAATAATACTAAAATATATGTGATTAAAATTATGATCTTTTCAGGAAAAATCACAAACTCAACAATTGCCAACGAGTTATGCCTTCCCCCGGTAAAACTTCAATATAACTATATTGTAATTAATTAGATTAATAATTCTGTAGGAAAAATCACAAACTCAACAATCGCCAACGAGTTATGTATGAACTCATTAACCAGTGAAACTTCATCAATAATAATAAAATATAGGTGACTAAAATTATGATCTTTTCAGATAAAATCACAAACTCAACAATTGCCAACGAGTTGTGCCTTCCTCCTGTAAAACTTCAATATAAATATATTGTAATTAATTAGATTAATAATTCTACAGGAAAAATCACAAACTCAACAATTGCCAACGAGTTGTGTCTTCCCCCGGTAAAACTTCACTGCTCCATGCTGGCCGAGGACGCCATCAAAGCTGCTCTTGCCGACTACAAAGTGAAGAAGGACACTGATGTGAAGAAAAATTAGAAAAATATTGATTAGTTTGCAGTTTGTTTTGTGTTTTACAGTGATTTTTAGTTGAATACAATTTAAAAAGTTAAAAGAAATTAAGTTTTAAAGTTATGTTTGTTGTTTGAGTTTAGATACAAAAAAACTTTTCATAAAATGAGCATTGTAAACTATAAAAAATTAAGTTGATAATAAAATGTGTAAAATATCCTTTATTTAGGCTATTATTAAACTATTTTGTTTGGAATTATTAAAAATATTTAACATAACATTAAAGTTTCAGACAAAATTTGGAATAGTTTTGTTGTTTTTATGTTTAGGATTTTGTTTGGTTATAAATTTGATTATTTGTTTAAATAAAAAAATTATACATACGTACAGTTATTGCAATCTAAATATGTTTTTTTCAAATTGAATATTATTTTCTTAAACTGACAATAAGTGAAAACTATTTGCATAATTCTATTAAAATTAGATTTAACTGACTAATTAAATATCTTTTATTTGTTGAAAATAACTAATTGTGATTTCTTTTGCACGGTGTTGTTTATAAAATTTATATAAAGTTTATCTTTCTTTCAATAAATTGAGTGTAAAATAATTTAGTTATTACGCTTAAACAAATTATCATAAGCCTAAGTTAGTGTATATCAGCCTAATATTTTTAGCTTAAAAGTTTTATTAATAAATATAAAAACTAAGCGTGATGTAAACAAATTGATTTAATATTAATATGGTTGAAATTTTACTAAGCTGTAGTACATATTTTTACTATGGGGTAATCGAGATTTCAAATTAGTATTACAAATTTTTGGTTATTCAACAAGGTGTTTCTAAAAAAAGTCTTAGTGTTCCATTGGTTAGATGTAAACAAAATCTTAAATTTTCATTTAAAACTTGTTGTAATGTGAATGAAGTTTTGTTAACATGTAAAGCAGTATATATTTAAATTGACTTTTAGTTTTAAACTTAGTTAATGAACTTTATTCAAAGCCCTTAAAACATAAACTTTGAAAAGAAAGATTGTAGGATTTAAGTTGAATAAATTAAAACTGTAGTATCTATAAAGATTTTTGTATTATAAATTTTATTAAATATTATAAGTTGAATAAAAGCAAATATAGCAATTTTTAAATAAGATTAATAATGTATTTTATATCTGAAATATTCTAATTATGAGCTGTAAAAAAGTGTAAGACTTAACTTACTAGCAACTGTACAATTTATATAGTTTTGTTTATTTAGCATAGACTTAATTGGCCTATCTAAATACACATAATTCACTAATTTTACATAGTAATTACATGTTTATTCTAGCTTGTATATTAGCTAAAAAATTTGATTACAAAATCCTATTAAATACAACTTAAAAATTATAAGTATATAAAATGTTTACACTAATTTTTTTATTAACTTTTACACATTTTATGCACAAAAAACACTAGTTAGCCTTATCTTAAATTTTGAAAATTTTTAATATCATTATTAAATGTTTATTTGACTACAATTATTTTTAGTAAGTATTAATTCAGGGTGCCTAAAAACCTGGAATTAAAACAATTTTTACATGTTAAGAAACAATAAATCGATTCAACACAAAAAATCTATCGAATATATATTTATTTTGTTTTTATTAATTTATTGTCTTGAACAACATTTTTGAAGTAGCTTTACAGTATTCAGGGTTGCCAAAAAACCTGGAATTTGACAACTTAGGCTAAGAAACCTGGAAATTTATACAATTTTAACATGTTATGAAGTAAAATTGCGATTTGACACAAATTTAATTAAAAACATTTTTTAAGTAATATTAGAGTATTTTTTTATACTATTAAACACAGTTTCTTACCTTAAACTTAACTTTAAACTAAAAAAGACCCAAAAATGTGTACTTTTAAAAACATATAGAAAAATAATATTTGGCAACCCTGAGTATCTTTTTAATGTTTTTAAACTATTTAGAATAGTTTTTGCATTAAACTTTACTTAATATTAAAAGTACACCCATAAACTTGTACTTATGAAAACCTTGAACAAATTTCTCAAAAACCTTCAGCAACCCTGTTATTTGTAAATTTTTTTTTTAATCAGTTTCAAAATTTTAGATTATTTTTAAGCTACATGTTGTAAAGTTTTTTTTTGAAGATCTAAGTCTGTGAGAGTTGTTTTAAATGAAAAATATTTACTAGTTATTATATTTAAAAAGAACTACTTTATAATTTGTTATGGGTAATAATGTATTATGATGATTTGACACAATGTTTGTAATAATATGTAACAACGTGCTTTATTGTTTAGAAGTCTTTTGTAGTTCTTAAAATAAATCGTAATTAGTTACACATTAACGTTTATTTTATGATACACAGTGTAGTATGACTGTAATTTTACGTAAACATATTTTTAAAGTTGACTAATTACCAATATTACTCAATTTAGTGTATTATACGTAATTTATAAGTTAAGCTCATTGGTATGACTAAAATCAATTACTTATATATCTAGATAGACTTCATAAAAAATAATTTTAACATCCTAGTTAAATGTAATAAAACATCAGAAAGAATGTACTTTTATATTCTATTACAACTGACGTTGAAATGAACTTAAAATATTAAGAAATTTTAAACTTTTTTCTTAGTAGTTTAATGTTTCAGTTTCAAAACACACTTAAAAAAACAGTTTTGTCATCGACTAAAGGGCCTATATTGAGATCTATTTAAAGTTTTAAGAATTATTACTCTGAAAAAGATCCTAAGTTTGATGCGCAATGGTTAATTATGTTCCATTTTTAAAATGATTTATAAAATAAACTAATAAAATTCTGTATTACAATACAGTATTCGGATTTTATTGATGCAAAATACAATATGTGTAGTGTTTTTCATAAAAAAGAAAAAAAAATCATAAAAAATAGTAGTTTTGCTACAAACAAAGTTTAAACTTTTGTAGAAGAAATTAGTAACTTTATACCTAACTTGATAATAAATCGTCAAAGAGTATGTTTTTTTAAAGAATAATCTACTGAACTATAGATTTTCGTAAATTAATGATTAAAGATGAATTTAAAGTTTATTTTTTCATTACTTAGTAGAAGCGTCAGTAGTTTGTGTAAAAAAAGTTGCTATACTGATAGTGAGAAATTAAGTAGATGATATATTAAAACTTTTATGATAAATTCTAATTAAGTAAAGTTAATTTTACTTAAAAAATGTTTTAAGGTTTTAATTACTAATCTTAATGTCAAAAGAATCATTAGTATAAACAAAATTCAATGCGGCCCGGTGTGTGTTTGTTTTAAAGTTTGTATAAAACACCATTAAAGTTATCTATATTGTTAAGTAAACTTTTCTAATTTCCACCAAACGTACTGTATTTAATTCCGGTTTGTTCAAATTCTTTAACTGCTTCAGTTTTTAGCTTTCTTATCTGGAAATCTAATTAAAGTTCAACAAAGTGTTAAACTAAGGTTTCCTAAACTCTTATTCGTAGTCGCCCCCTTTTTTTCAGAATACTTAAAAGTGTTTGCCTTTATTAATTAAAAACCGCAGAATATCTAGTGTAAATTTCAAATTTACTTTAAATATACATAAGAACTTTTTTCATTCTAAACCCAACAACATGTAGTGTAAGTAAGCTTTCTTCTAGTTATCACCCCTTATTTCTCAAAACTTTTGAATCGCCCGCCCTTTTACTAGTTTTAGACCCCGAATTATTTAAATTTTTCCTTTCATAAACATTTTGTCATGATTATTTGATAGGTAAGTAAACACATTATTTTCCAAAACTTGTGGCCAAACCCAAATAGCTTTGTTTCATAACAGTAAAACCCGTTTTAAAAATTAAATTTACAACACAAGTACTAGCTAGTAACAAAATTAAATTAACATGTTTTTTAAACTGTCCTAGACATAGCTACAATAACTTGTTAATGCAAAGATAGATTAAAAAATAGTTACTTCTTTCATACTAGTGATTATATCGGACTCAAATATTCTTTTAAATTTATAATGAAATGATCGAGTCAAAAAATTTAGTACGTTTTATGAATTAATGCTTTAAAGTAATTTGGTTAGATTTTTGTAACTTTAAAAACATCTATAAATGCATTTTAAACTGTGTGTAAATAATTCTGTAAAATAAGCAATTTTTTAAAATATAAAGTTTACCCAAGTACAGAAATAAAACCTACTTAGTCTTACATGTCAAAATCTATAGAAATTGTAATATCTACAAAAAAAAAAGAGGTTATACCATGCTATTATTTTAAAACTATGAGTTAATTTGAAAACTTTATTGTGAAGAAATACAAGTATGTAAATAAAATTTGTGTTAATTTTATAGTTTCTGTTTTTAGTTATTTAAAAACTTTCTTTCAACATGCACCTATTCCTAACATATTTTTGTAGTAATTTATAATCAACTACATTTCTTCGAGGAACTAGTGTTAATTTTAAACTAAACTACAGCAGCTAGGTTTTCTATACAACTTGAAGGTTTTCCTAAGTTGTTAAGCAAGTTTTTATTTTTTTTTTGATTGATGGATTTTGACTACATCCTATAGGTTCCCAAAAGCTTTATACTATATTTTTGAAGTAAACAACACCTGTAATAAACTGTTAGACGTCATGCTAATAGTTCAGTAAATGTAGTTAATGATGATCTTTTAACAAAAATAAATGAAACTTTCTTTAACTTTAAAACTTCAAATATCAACTCGTAATTTTTAATGTTCTTTAGTGCTTTACTGTGTAAAAGTTGGTTTGATAATTCCATAGAAGAAATAAGTTTTTAGTTTTGAATTTATTAAAATTCCTGGTGCATCGAAAAATACTGGAATACATTTTCTCTAATTTTTACAACATTTGACAAGTAGTTAAATAACGATTAACCGACTGCTTATAAAAGTGTGATTTATTGTTTTGTTAACAACAATCTGATGTTTCAAATTGTTGCAGTTGTTTATAGATATATTAACGGCAGAGGAATTTTTAACAATATTACAACTATTTCTAAACAACACCGATCCCTGCAACATTTTACACTTTTCTAAGTCGGCTTGTCAAAATTACTTGAAAAGTCGTTCCCGGGTCAGAACTGTTAAAGTATTTTTTTCATTGCCAGTTTATTCAATAAAAAGTCTTTAAAATACTGTAAAAACTGTCTAAAACCATAAATGCAACGAAATAATAATTTTTAAACGACCACTTTGTACATAAAACTAAATCAATATGTACGTAAAATATCTCTTTTATTTGTACTTAAAAAATGTTCTCAAGCTTAAAAACTCGTAGCGGGTAAGTCGTAATTATTTATGTTGCCTGCCTTAATCTACAACCTATTGCTGAACTAACAATTATCAGAACTAACAAGGTAAAAATACTACTGAATTATACGTTCAATATTACAAATTGGTCAATACCTAAATATTTGTAGTAGTATTTAAACCTAGATTTATTCATAAAAAAGTAATTAAGTTATCTTCTAAACACGTTAAAAGTAAAAAATACAGCTACTTTGCTGAAAGTAAAGGAAAAATCACCCAACAAAAATTTAAAACGTGTTTTTTACAAGCTGAACAACTATACTTATTTTAATTGTATTTACTCTAAGAAGCAAAAGTTCAAAGTATTTATTTTCTGAAGTTATAATAGTTTTCCGAACTAAAAGTCTTAAACAAGATGAGACTTTTATAAAAAATATGTATTAATATAAATTTTAACTTTAAACTTTTATAACAGTATCCAAAGTATTCATGCACATACTAAAATATTTAATATATGTTCTTATTACTATGAATAGAGCCTTTAAAAAAAGTACAGTGCAACTTATTCATAAATAATTTATTAACGTGTCAAGTTTTACTTAGTTTAATACATTTGTTAGAAAAATCTCCACTAAACAAGTTTAAATTAAGTTTTTTATTGAGAAATTAAAGGAAGAAACCTAAAAATGTTTAGTCATTTATGTTTTAATTTGTAAATTAGTCTTACTAACATTTAACAACTTAAATTATTAGCTGAGATTTTCAAAAATAAGGTATTAACATAGTTAAGGTTTTTAGCGTAATATATTTGGACAAAATTTTATTTCTAATTAAAGGTTTTTCTAAATGTACATATATAAAAGTTAATTTTTTGTAAAACTGATAATATTCTGTTAACCATTTTACTTTAACTACAAAATGTCATAGGTACGATTGTATTAAAATAAGAAAAAATAAAACTAGCAGAAATAGACTTGCATAAATTCACTAAACAGTATAGTTAAAAAACAAAGCATCTTTAAAAAATACTGTAGGCAGAAAAAGTTGCTAAAGCATTTAGTTTAAACTTAATAAAAATTATAATGTCAGTTTAATAAAAAAATATGTAATCAACGTATGTTTAACAAAAAACTTGATACTTTATCTTAAAAAAGCAGCAATTTAAAAGTTTTAAGTACAAAACAAGTAAAAAATCTTAAGAAAATTAGTATCAGTTTTGTTTTCTTGTAAAAATTTCTTCAAAGTTCCTGCCACAAATTTTTCGACGAGTTTTTCTTGTTTTCAGAGCTTTTGGACTTCAAACTCTCGTATCCGCTTTCAATTCCGTTTATTTCTTCCGCTAGGCGGCGTGTAGAGTTCAACACGTGATTATCTTCTGGCTCGTATCTGAAATATTTTACATACAACTTATAATGTTTTACATAATCAGTTTTTGTTTGTCTTGTACGGTATGATTATATTAAGTATATACTAAGTATTGTATAGTTATAAGTATAGTATTTATGAGTTTCATTGTTTACATTATTTGGAATTTATGAAGCTTATCAGCTTAAGTTTGCTGTAGATTTTGTATAACTTTTCTTTTGTATTCAATAGACTGTCATTAACTTGAATTACTTAGTCATTAGAGAAAAATGCCACAATTTATTGTAATATCTTTTAATATTTTATTACTATACAATAAATTAAAATCTTGTATTTTGTTTTTGTATTTTAATAAATTCTTTTTGTACTAAAACTAAGTCAAAATTTTATGGAAAGTATTTAATAAAACAATACTTCTAGAAATAAAAGTTTATTTATTGCTATAGTACAGTTTAATAAAAATACATTTAAGTAAATACTTTCTAAAATTCTTTACTAAAAATTTTAACAGTTATTTTTTATGTTTGGCGAAAAACCACAGCGATCTGATATCTAAACAGTATACTGCTTTTTTTTCGAATAATTCTAAGTTATATTAAACTAAACATCTTGAAAATTGCATATCCAACGCAGAAAACAGTATAAGTTTTAATGATTATTTAAATATATTTTTCTCTATTTTTCCAAATTATTTTAGCATAAGCTATCAGAAGTTTTTCGAACAACTCAGCATCAACTGGAGGGTAAAGTACTTACAAGAATGAATATTAGAGATACAAAAATAAATTAAATTTATATTTAAATTAGCCATTATATTCGCTTGTTTAAATCAGCTGAAAATTTGCTACATTTCTTAAGGTGAAAAAAAATTCCAGCTGAAAATTTAAAGGTCGCCGATTTTATAAGCACCGTACTATCCATATATAGTGCTGAGTATATAACATTATAACAAAATTACAAACAAATAAAAAGTCACGAACCTCGGCGAGACGGAACGCCTTAAGGACCTGTTGAATTTGTTCAACAATTTCTGCTTGTTGGTTACTTTTTTGTTGTTATTATTGTTGTAGTTAGTGTTGTTTGTGAAGAAACTGGCCTGCGACCTCAGACCCTTCTTCTTGTGGTATTGTGACGTCATATTGTTTGACGTCATACCGCTGCGGATGCTCTCGTCAGGAAAGAATGAGTTGGAGCCTTCAAATTGATGAAAATAAAAGTTGTGGTTTACAAAAAGTTGTGAAAGTATGATATTTTACTAAAAGTCATCAGAAGTAGTAAAAAATAATAATTAAAGCTGAAAATTACAATTTAGAGCAAAAAAAGGTATGAAGCTAATAGTCAGTATATGGAGTGAAATCTGAAATATTGTGTGAAAATTCCCAATTCAAAGAAAAAAAAGAAGCTGAAAACTTTAAAGTAGAGCTAAAAATAAATTCAAAAAGCTGATAATTACAACATGGAGCTATTGAAAACAAACCTCTCGATGAAACTGACGCGTTCGTCCTGAGCGTTTTCTGCGCCTGAAGCCTGCTTCCCGTCTTTCCCTCCAACCCACCTCTCCTCCCCTCCAACCTGCTGCTCTTCCCTCCCTTCAGCATCTCCTCCCGTTCTTCTTCCTCCTTCCTTCTCCTCTCAGCCTCTTCCTTCTCCTTCTTCTGTTCCCTCTTCAGTTCCTGTTCCCTGATCTTGTCTTTTACTAGTACGGAGATGTCCCAGATCTTGAGGTTTCCGTCGTAAGAGCAAGAAAACATCGACATTTCTGTCGTCTGTTGGAGTTTATTTGTTATTTTCAGTTATTAAAAGTTATTTTAACAAATAGTTCCTGCTCTTAACAACAAATCTAAACTTACAAAGTTAATTTAAGTTAAAACTCTGCTTATGGCGTTTTACTTTTACACCAGTTAGTGGATAAAGTTTGTAACAGTAAACAGATGAAACAATTTTTAGATTAATAAGCTTAACGCCTTGATTTATAAAAGCCTGTTGTTATGAACATTATTAAAATAATTGACTGTGTAGTACAACCATCATTATTTAGAAAAGTATTATATTTATAACTATATTTATAATATAGTTTCAAGCCATGAATCGCAATTGTTTTTATTACCACAGTATTCTAAATATTTAAAAATAAAATATACAAGTTAAAAATTTAATTGTGATATACGCTGCTTTCATTTTACTAAATAAAACTAGAACATTTTTCATTCAATACGTATTTAAACTGCTCTTCTTACAAAAAGATTTTTATCATCATGTAGTTTATACTCAAATTTAATTTAGCTTCAAACCATAAGGACTTTTAATTCATTTAAACAAACAAAAACAAACTAAAAAAACTACAAAAAACAAACTTACATGTAAACAGTTTACCACATATGAGTGACTTTTGTAAGTTTGTTTCAAATTTCCTGATTTTATGTCGAATCCACGAATTTTACCGTCGCCACAGGCCGTAAACACTGTTTAAATATTAAACTACCATTTTAATATAGCTTTACAATAATAAAAAACTCTGACTAACAACTAGCTAGCTAAATATTTGTTTTAATACTCTATGGTTATTAAAAAATTGAACATTTTATAAAAATTAACTAACAAATAGATTGGTAAACGTTGTTTGTTAGTGGTATCATATGCTTATTACATGTGTATTAAATATTATAAAAAAAGCCATCAGTAAACTAGCAGATAGATAAAAAATGATACTTGATGCCATAGAAGAAAGCTTAGTTTAAACTTTAAACTAACAAAAAAGATATAAAAAATTATAGTTCGAAGTCATATGGTCATTCTTATACAAAATAAAAACTTATGACTAACAAATGGATTGATAAACGTTGATATCTGAAACCATATGGTCGTGATTTTCATATTTTCTAACAATATCCCCATAATCTGCACTCCAACAATAAACTGATTTGTCCAAGCTTGAACTAAATAACATTTTTCCGTATAACTGTGATAATAAACAAAATTGTAGTACAATAAGTATGTAAGTTTTTACATAGCAGAGAAAAAAATCATCTTTTTTGAGAACAACATTCTTATTTAGAATAATTTTTTTTTTTAACTGAGAAAACAAAAATTTTTGGTGTAATATGTTGATAAATAGCAACATTAATATTTAGTTTACAAAAAAACCTTGATATGAAATTATGACGAAAATTCAGAAGATTATAGATAATAGTACTTATCTTTGAATGTAAAATTTAAACGAGTAAAACTAATTTTAAACTTAAGCTTTGTTAAACAAAACTTACCGATTAAAGTTTTTATAATTGTTTAGTTCAGTGTAATAAAGTAAAGGCATAATGGTGTAAATGTTATCATGAAAATTATAATAGTGTATAAACTTTATTCGTACTTAAGCTAAAAATAAATATGTAGTTATGGTGTTTAAAAGAAACATATTTAAAACTCGTATTTTCGATAAATCTTTGATAGGTAGAAGCAGTTATTCTTACCTCTAAACTAAAAGAAGCAATACGTCAATAAAGCTAAACAAAAAGTTTTATATTTAGCATATTGTTAAACATATGGTCAAAATTACTTGTAGTTTTGTGATTGTGTCCATATGACCCTTAAAAGTGGCTAGAAGTTTTCCATTTTGTAAATTCCATTTTTTCACTGTATGATCTCTCGAACCTAGTAATTGTTTTAATTAAAACTTTTACTTAATGTTTAATTTAAGATCTTTTTTACTTTAGTGTTTTAATCAACTTAGTTTTTTTTTCTTTTTTTTTGAAGTACCAATATACTATACTTTTAAAATTTAAACAACTTAAAAGTGCAATCTTTTCTTGTTTTATTTATTCACCTGTCTTGATGAGATAAACAAACTTTTCAAAAGAACAACATTACACTATTAATTTAGAAAAATGCAGCTAAGTCATAGCAATCCAAACAACTATGATTTGAAAAATAAAACTAAGTTTGAATTTTCGAATATACATTCAAAGAGAAATAAATTGTAGAAGTACAAAGAAAAACTTAAGACTTTATATTGTCACACTGTAAAATTTAAATATTTAAGCTCTTTCATGTCGAAGAAGATATGGAAATATTCTTCTTAGCGCTTCAATATGTCCATGTAAAGTTTACAAAAAATGTGTTTTTAATACTTTTCAAGTGGTTGAGCTAAAACAACTACCCCATATGGAGTTTGTTTAGTCTATATCTCAACTTTTTGTTCAGAAGATTGAACGACTTGAAATGAGTAATTGCAAGCATGTTTGACATAAAGCTTACAAAGCTGTGAAATTTAATTCAAACAAATAAAGAAGTTAAGCTGGGTAACTTTGGAATATAAACGTTGTGTTTACTTTTGATAGCAAATATTTTGTTGTAATCTGTCAAAATTTGGCAGTTGATTTAATTTTTTGCTTATTCACACTAAAACTCTTTTCATAAAGTGTTTAAGAATGTTTATCAAATTTAAACACGTATACCTTTATTTAAAGAGTATTGTCTTGTGTACTTTTGGTTAAGACAAACAATTTAAGTTCTAAACTACTTTCAATGAGGTAATTACAAATTCAACATTTCACAGAACTTGTTTAAAAAACAATGTTTTTATATAGATAATATTTTTGTTATAACTAAAAAACGCTTAACGCGAAACATTGTTTTGTAAATTAGTTTTTTGAAATATTTATTTTGTACCTTTTTTTTACCTTCAACAGCAAAACTTTTTGACAAAACTCCTGGAAAAGAAGTTAAAAGGTATCCGTGGTGTGAGACTCGATAAGCAAAATATTTTTTTTTGGCACCAGGTCCTAGAACCAAATGTTTTGAGCGTTTTTTTGCCGTTTAATAAACTATAGCTTTTTAAAATGAAATACATTAAAAAGTAGCTATTACTTTTCTTCAATAACAAATTAAAACTTTTTTCAAACTTGCAAGTAAAAATAAAAAAGGTACTGATGATAAAACCAAACGGATATAATAGGTAATTATGAGCATGTGTTGTTACTTGACTTATATTTTTACACCATAGAGGTGACTGCTTCTCATCCTACCAAATTTATTATATACCAATCTAACAAACCAACTTTGAAATCAAAGAAATAATGCTGTATTATGACGTTGGAAACGATTAAATAAATATTATTTTAATGTACAAACACAGTATTATTACGTCACAAACCTGTAAACAATATTTTCTTCTCGCTCTCCACCGCCAAACACGTGATGGCGCTCTTGTGTCCCCTCAACGTCGCACGGGAATTCCCCGATTCTACCGACCATATCTTTGCAGTTTCATCGGTTGATCCTATGTGAGTAAATTTAAACATATTTTAACTTAGATATTTTGTTGGTTGATCCTGAGGGAATAATTATTTTAATTACTACTACTAGATAACATATTTTTAAAACTTAAACTACGATCCAATAACTAAAAATGAAGTGTAAATATATGTATTAAACTTAAAAACATAGTATAGTTTATATCAAAAAATCAATGCATAAAGTGAAGATAAGTAAGCATAAGAATACATTTAGTATAAAAAAATCCTGCAAAAAAGTAGCTGTTACAATTGTTGAAAAAAAATACTGATATAATATTAATATGACGCAACGAACCAGTGATTATGACGTCAGTAGTGTCCTCCAAGTCCATCTCCGTCTTCCCGTCATCCCCCTCAAGATCCAGGTAAGAAATGGGTCCCACAGAATTGAAGTGTCCACGGAAGGTTCTGACGTCATCGCCCGTTTTAAGGTTCCAGCATATGATGGTTTTGTCGTATGACGTCGTGAATAATAAATTCTTGTGTGAAACCATGTGACTTATTTTGTGGCTGTTGGTTTAAATTAAACTTAACAAAATCAATTATCAAAATTAGTTAATAATTTTATTTTATTAAACAATTTAAAGCTGGAAATTTTATTTTATCAAAGTACATAGTTTGCTAAAAGAAAAAAATAAGAAATAAGTACAAGAACCTAAAAGGAGTGGAAATTTGACACTTTTATATTTAAAAATCGAATTTAGACTAAAGTTAAACTAAGCGAATACATTTACCTGTTAATTACCAAAAAAAAGTCACAGAAATCACACAACGTAATACAAATGTATGTAAATATAGTATCTAAAACGTGTTGTTGACAAATACTAATTATGACGTCACACTTACTTGTGTCCTTCCATCTTCATGACGCAGTTTCCTGATGTCAGGTTCCACTTCCGCACCGTTTTATCGAAACTTCCGGTCACCGCGAAGTGGTCTCTCCAGCATTTGCAGCAAGTGACGTAACCCGTGTGACCTTCCAAAACGACCTGTGAAAATAGTATAAAGTTTCTGTGAAAATTTTTACAAATTTACAGCAAGCTGGCTCGTGTGACTTTCAAGTTCCACGTAAAACAATCAAGTTAGGCCATAAAAAACAACAATATTGAAAGTGAAAAATCTTTTAGTGAAAATATATCGAATCAAAATGTTCCTCTAAAAAGTAAACTTTGTTTTATTTATCAAGTGTTTATGTATGATTTTAAGTTTCATCAAAGTCACCCGTCCCGTAGCTAATCATATTGAACTCAAAAACACAAAAAAGTTTTAATTATAAACTATACTTGTTTGTATTATAGATAACATCTAGCAATTTGTTTCAAACCTTGCAGGCAAGTGTTTCGAAATCCCAAACTCTCGCAGTTCGATCATCCGACCCAGTTACTATTAACTTCGATTTTTCGCAATAGTCAACACAATTGATCCCACCAGTGTGTCCGGATAATGTCTAAAAATAATAGTTGAAATAATAAAATAGTAGTTTTAATGTCTGGAAATACTTCTTATATATTTGTTGTATTTACGAATGCATATTTAATATAACTGTAACTTATCACATGTAGCGAAATTTATTAGAAATAGAATTTTAAAGCTACTATACAAATAAAAAAAAATTTAGTTTTAGTTTTTTATTAAACCAAAATGCTTTTTCAATTTTGTAAAGATATAAAAATATGTACTAAAACACTTTTACCAATTTAAAATTTTGCAAAATTTGAAATACTATTGATCAAAATGAATTCAATTTGAATATTCAAAATTTTATTAAAGAACTTGACACTTTATGTTTTATGTTTAAAATATTTTTGCTACCTTGATAAGAAATCGTTTTTCTTTTAAACTTTTCGCAGATCCCTTCCTTTTGGAAGCCCCTGATCCCATGTTTGTATAAAATAATAATTTGTTACATCAAAAAAATGTAAAAAAAAAATAATTTGTTACATCAGGAAAATTGCTTAACAGATGGCTATTTTTTCTTCATTGTAAAATTTAAACAAATAGTAAAGGTTTTATAAAAGAATCTGAAGAAAAAAATAAAGATATGTTTTAAACTTGTTAAACCTTAAAAATATGATTAATTAGTCACTTTTTCATATCAAACAACATGCAAGTAATTTATTTATATAAAAAAGAAATAGGTTTACGCTTCTTTTGTAATGTATCAAGTTTAAATTTCTGGTAATATTTTTTAGTAGTAAATGCACTTAATTTTAACTTAACATAAAAAACGCACTAACACTTAGTTTATTTTAACTTTAAAAAGTTCCTAAAGTTTAAATTTTAAGATTTTAAAAGTGTTTTCTTATTGTAGAAGTTTATAGAAAAGTTTAATCTAATTTGACAATTACTAAATTGCTAAATGAGAAAATTTCTAAAGCATATAGAAAATTTAATGGACCATATAAAAGTTACAGTAATCCATAAACGCTATAGTAACCTCTATTTGTTATTTAGATGCTTCAAATGCTTTACGTTATTACCTTATAAATATTCTCAGGTAAGTTTATATTTAGATAACGTTGTAAGATCATTCAAAAGACTAAACTATATAATGGAGCTAATGGTTGTTTGATGTGTTTAAACAACTGTTTACGACTTAAAAAAACCTAAAACATTGCAACTTTTAGGTGAGTTAAACTGGCATTAAAATACACAATAATAAGCACTGTAATTTAAAAAACATTGGAAGTTTTTATAAAGCTTAAACTGCAGCATTTTTTTAACAATTTCCATTATATCAGTTGTAAGCTATATTTTTACACTAAAACTACTTGGAGAAGTTGGTCTTTTTATTTATTTTGTTTAAATAGTTTTTTAATAAACTTACTACAACTAAACGAAAAACTGTCAGTTCAAAAAATAAATCTAAACAACTATAAAAGATATTATTCAAATTTATACATTTATCTCAATTCGCGCAGTTTTAAGCCATATGATGTTAAATGAACCGTTTAAAATATGACTGTAATCTTTAAACGCTATTGTAGGTTATAAATATATATATATACCTTATATTGTAGCGGCTTTTTATATATCAAAATTTAATAAATTATTTAAACAGTTTATAGTTTAATAACAGATTTATAAGAAGAAATTATTTTAAGACTACTATTACTGTTCTGTTTCATGAATTATTAAAATATAAAAACATAATATGTTTTTAGTTTTTTAAGAAAATGTCAAAATACAACATAATACAAAATACAACGTTTTACTCAATATGGCATACATTTAATAAGTTACTTCACATTAATTAAAAAAATTCGTTGTAATCGTATATACAATAACTATCAACTTTATATACCAAATACTCCTTTTAAAAAATAACCAACATACCTAAACAAAGTTTGAAACTTAAATGGAAAAAATACATTTGTTTAAATGCAAATTTTTTTATATACTTAAGTGTTACATTGTTAGAACTTAGTTTACCCATAAATTTATCTGAGGCTTGTGACAAATGACTTTAAAGGGCTGTTTTTATTAACTCTATAAACTACAAAAGTTCAACGAACTTCAAAATATTGAAATTAACACCACCTTGTTTGAGAAAAAGCTTTCAAAAAAATCTTGATAAAAAGTTCAACAAAAGACTAATAAAAGTTGTGCTTTTTGAGCTTCAAAACTGAAAAATTTTCACAGCTGAAAGAAACTTAGAAAAACAACAAACTAAGTTTGAAAAAATTAGATTGAAGCTTTTCACTATACTTTTCAAACTAAGTACGCAACTGTTTTAAAACCGAGCTGAAAAAAAGTACATCTAAAATACTTAACAACCATGTTTTTAACGTAGCCTGTTCTACACGTCTAAATCGCAATGATTCACAAATACAAGAGACAAAACAATAAAAATCACGAGAAAAACTTTTGATTTTATCTCGAATGCGTCAGTTACAGCAAAGAATTTATTCTAAATGATGAGAACGAGATTTTCGAACTGCGAAACAATTGTTGTGCGTTGAACCGTGACGACTAGTTTATTTGAACACTTTGAACGAAAACAAATATTTGTTTGTTATTGAAAGTAATATGGAGGAAATTTGAAGTCTTTTGTGAAAGCGGTTTTGAACTTTTCGCAAAGTTCGAGAGCTTTACAAGTAATCAAAAAATAGTTTAATTTAAATAAAGAAATTTTACAAATTAAATATACTTTAAACATGCTTTTTAGTTTAGACTTTAGTTTTGTGGTTGTTTTGTATACTTTTCCTAAAAGTCAATACTAAGTATTTTCTATAAAACAAAACATTTTTTTTTCGATATTTTAAGTTTTTAATCTAGAAATTTAACTTAGTTTTATCGAACGTAAGAGCTAAAGGTTAACCTTCTTAAAAAAATGCATTGAAAAAAAATATATACCTATATACTAAATAAGTTGTAATGCGTTTAATATTATAATTGAAACATTTAGATTAATAAAAAGTAATTTAAGCTAGATACTTCAATAAAAGTAAGACTTAAAGTACGTTAAACATAGTATAAATAAAATTCAAACAATACACTATATGTTTATAAACTTCCAAATTAGATTAAAGTCAAATTGTCACTTATATGTATATCTACCGTATTTAACAAAACTTAAAACTGCAATAGAAATCTAATTTAAAGAATATGTAATAAAGTTATTGTATAAAGCTAGTTTAAGAAAAATAACTTATAAAACTAACACTACATACTTTAGTTTGACCAAAACAGATATGAAATTACATGGAAGAAAAGTTCGACGTAAAATAATTACTTCATAAAATATTTATTCAATTTAGCGATATACAAAAGAAATTACCAACTTAAGCTTTTTGTTAAAGTGTCTCTTTTTAAACCGCTTACTTTTTGATAAAAAATTACTTATTTCCGTAAAAACAAAATTTTACTTTTTTTATTTATTTTAAGACTGATTTAATTTTTGTGTCTAGTTATAATAAATTACAATTTAAATAGTTTTTGAATAGTTTTTATCTCTTTATATTTTAACTATATAGTTATTTCTAACTATTATTATTTTTTAGAAATTAATCAGCAAAAATAACTTATAAGATCACATTTGTAAATTAAATTTACGTAAAATTATCTATTCTACTCTTAAATTATGTAGTAAAGTAATATTTAGCTGTTGTTCCAAAAGCAATTGTAATTTAAACAACTAAACTATTTTTTGTTATTATTTTGTAAAAAATTCTGCTCAAAGCAACAAAAAAAAAATCACTGTTTGTGAATTTTTTTTTTAATGGTAGAAAAACATCAGAATTAACTCATTCTTTCCTCTACAACGATAAACGTTTTCTGAAGGTCATGCAAGTGAGTTTGAGCTCATCACGTGTTATTCCACCTGCCCTATCTTTAAATTTAATAAAAAAAAACAGCTTTTAGAAAATCACTAAGTTTAAATACATATTTATTTTTTAAATTTACTTAAATTAATTTAGTAATAATTATTTTATTATAACACATCCTTATTACCTTAGCAGGTTCAATCTAAAGTTTATAAAAAAATTTAAGCAATAAATTGAACAGACTTTAAATAGAAAAATTGCTTTTTTTTTTTGCAAACAGTAAAAAGTTTAGAAACATGAGTACTTTCGTTTGATGAAACAAACACTTGTACAGCTTTAAAAGGTTAAACGAAATATTTCTTTTAACATGGTTAGTCAGGTATCTCTTTAGTCATTGACTTTTATTCAAAACAAGTAGTAACTATTAAAACTATTTATTTGAACATGTTTTGTCAAAATGTTTGATTATATAACCATAAAAAACAAAACAACAAAAACTTTAGTGTAATTATTTAACTGTTGCCTTTTAGGTTTGTATGTGTTTTATTTACAAGGTGTTTGTAATAAAAAATCTGTATGTATTAATGTTGGAAATCCAAAAAAATTGTTTCCAGGTTTCCAAACTTAAAGATTTTAGAAAAAATTCGTTTACGATTAAGAAAACGTTTTTAATTTTTAGAAAAATGTAACTAAAAAACAGTTCAAAAAATTGAATAACTTGTTGTAATTATTATTTTCAAAATAATTCATAAAACTAAGAACATCTTTTTATAGCGAAAAACAACCTGATATTAAAATTAGGAATAGTAAAAAGAAGTAAAACAACAACTTGAGAAAAAATGCAAGCTGATTTTACAGATGAAGAGGAAAAGTTCGAGATCCTTACGAGAATTCTGCAACTGACGTGAGTGTCTTGCATAAAGAGTTTGCCAGTTTGCAGAATTAAATGCAGCAGCTGAAAATGAAAGGACATGTAAGGAGTTGAAATTGTTGTTGTCTGTACAATTGTTGTTTTGATTTTAAAAATAAACAGTTTGTTTCAGAAGCTTAGCATTTTACAAGCCCACTTGTTTTTAAAAAAAAGTGAACGAGTCAAAGTTAGAGAAAGAATGTTTTGTGTTTAACAGGTCTGTCAATCAAAAAAGGGTCAATTAAACATTAAATGCGGAACATTAACAAAAATTTTTGTTTTTTATTTATTTCAGACAACCTGAGTAAGAAAGTTTAATTATGTTTCGTATACTTTAAAGTAAACTTTTTATAAAAAATAATTAAAAAAAAAAAGTTTGACATGAGATGAAAACACATCAGAGGAACAGGCTCATGAACAATTTAATGAAACCAACTTTCTGCTGCTCAAAGTTTTATGCTTGATGGTTATCAGTAAAAACAAAAATAATGAAGTCAAAATTTTAGTGTGTTTGCTAAACTGTGTTGTTTAAAAATCTGATGATGCTGACAATTTGTCGATTAAAAAAAAGTCTGAAAAAATGCTTCAAATTAAAATCTAGAAAAGTGTTTCCAAGGCAGCAAAGCAGTTAAAAGATAAAATCAGATTATCGGCCGTACTTCTGAGCGACTTTTGCTACGGAATAACAACACTAATTATGTAAATTGTAATTAATTTACATGCTCGGAAAAATAAAGTTCCGTGCATACCACCAATTTTCTATAAACGATCGGGTCACAACTAACTAGCCAGCGGAAAAATTGTACGAAACATTTTTCTGCCACCTGCCAGAAACGAGCTACAAAATTGGACCTTCTGATCTTTAGTGATTCTGAAAGTTATCTTTCAACAACTCAGAGCCGACGAGTGTTTGAAAACATAGTTTGTTTCACGCAGCTAGTAACAAAAAAAGTTTTGCGAGAATAAACGGATCCGAAAGTATTTCCAATCGAGACGTCGAAGGCTGACGAAATACCAATTGCTTTCTTGATGTTGAAACTCTTCAGTCATGGACGCGCGCATGACAAACCAACTCAACTACTTTAGAGCAACACTTGCTATCAAGCGGCAGATAATTTTTGGTTGTCCAAAAAAAATGCGAATAGTCGTGCACGCTGGGAAAAATGCGTACAAAAGAAAAGAGAGACGTATAAAACGATCTTTCTACTGTTGTTAAAGAAATCCAAGTAGTTAAAAAAACTAACGGTTCGACTAACTTTTGGTTTAAAATGTTGGTTATCAAAGAAATTATGAAGGAAAAATGCAAATGGGTGCAGAGAAACAATTTAATGTCCAATCTGTCATAAAAAAGCTCTTGCAGAATTAACTTTTGATTAAAAAATGAATCCACTGGAAGATTTATATAAAAGGACTCCAGTAAAGAAAAATCAATGCCGTACGTGATCCGGCTGTGAAATTACGTTTTTTTTTTTTGCAGATACATGTACGCTCACAGGATCACTACCGACAGTGAAAAGTTTAAAATTTTCCAGAGAATATGGCCTGTTCTGATAATATAGATTTTTTGGAAACACATGATGAAGACAGAACGTACAGCAGTCTTATTAAGTTTTTACAAGGCAAAGGTAGTAAATTTCCTCGTATCTTAGGGGAAAGCCCATAATATCCAGTAAAATTAGTTATTATTAAAAATTATTATTTAACTTCATTAACTTTTTATGAAATTTTACTTTGTTTAAATTGTCTTTTAATTAACATTTTTTATTGTTTACTGTTTATTAAACTTTGTTGTCGTAAGTTATAACCAGTGGTTTTTAATTGCCATTTAAAACTATTATTTAAGTTTTAAACTAGATATATTCTCCACTATACTTAGTGAAAATTGACAAGTCGTCGAAGAAGAGCTTAAAATTAAAAAAATGTGTCTCGTAAGCGAACTAGAGTTAAGGGGTCTTGACTTCATATGTGTGTCAAAACAAAAAAAAAACCTTTGCCTACGCAAGTAAAAATAAACAACAAGATGCGTACATTATAAATTGTACCGAGCGAGTAAGATTGTTAATTGCAAGTCTTGTACATTTTAGAAAAAATTTTTAAAATAAACTGTTTTTCATCATAAAAGAGCTTTTTTAGTCTATCAAGGCCGTGAATAAATTCCGGAGAAAATAAAAGATTTAAACTTTGTCAATGCATGTATGAAGAAAATAGGTATAGTGATTTATTTGTTTATTTAGTAATAACAAAAGCAACCACAATTGTAAATTTTGTCAAAAAAGCAAGCTGCTTTCAAGAAAGTAAAATAACAACTTAAGATCCTTGAGAAAACTGCAAGCTGGTTTTAAAAATGAAAAGTTAAAGACCCTTTAATAAAAATAAGAGAATTTTGCATAAAGAGATTATTAGTTTGCAGAACTAATGTAGTAGCTGAAAATGAAAGGACATGTAAGAAGTTGAAACTGTTGTCTGTACAATTGTTGCTTTGGTTTAAAAAATAAACAGTTTGTTTCAGAAGCTTAGCATTTTACAAGCCCACTTGTTTTTAAAAAAAAGTGAACGAGTCAAAGTTAGAGAAAGAATGTTTTGTGTTTAACAGGTCTGTCAATCATAAAAGGGTCAATTAAACATTAAATGCGGGGCATTAACAAAAATTTTCGTTTTTATTTATTTCAGACAACTTGAGTAAGAAAGTTTAATTATGTTATATACACTTTAAGTAAACATTTTATAAGAGATAATTCAAAAAACAAAGTTTGACATGAGATGAAAACACATCGGAGGAACAGGCTCATGAACAATTTAGAAACAAAATTGCTGAAGTCAAATTTTTAGTTTATTTGCTAAACTGTGTTGTTAAAAAATCTAATGATGCTGACAATTTGTCGGTTAATAAAAGCTTCGAATTAAAGTCTAATCACTAAGAAAGAGTTTCTACGGCAGCAAAGCAGTGAGAAGAGAAAATCAGATCAGCGGCCGTACTTCTGAGTAACTTTCAAGGAACAAGCAGTAAAAGAAAGAATCAGACTATTGATCGGATATTTTGTGAAGATTGAAAATTTCAGAGATATTTTTTTTTGTGAGAACATGCTTACCAAAAAAATAAAAACGGGACCTTTTGTAAAAAAAAACTTAATGAAAAAAGCTAGAAAAGAGAATAAAATTTTGAGATATCTAACGCAACAAAAAAAGTTTCAGATTACTCCAAAATAAAAACACAGGTTTTTTTCTAATAGAAGATTAAAATGTAAAAGTTTCAAACAAAAAATAAAAAGAGAAGACAAAGTTAAAGTTTCAAGATTAGAGAAAAAAAATTTCTAGAACAAGATCTTTAAAAAAATCCTTTTGTGTTCATTATGTCTGTTCAAAAAAAGAAAAACTATTTTCAGTCAACTTGAATAAGTAAGCTTAAGTTATGTTTGAAACAACTTATAGTAAAAATAATTTGTGTAGTTATAACACAAAAGAAAATGAAGTTAGATGAAAAAAAAACCTGAGAAAAATAGGTGTATATAAAAAAGCTTTAGCTTTAAAACGAATTAGCTGTTAAATATTAAAAGATAACCATTTTTTTCAAATTAATTTGAACGTCGAACAAGCGAATTATTTAGGTTAAAGCAAAAAAGATAATTTTAAGAACAACTTAGTGTTATTAAAATTAAACATAGAAGTTTAGCACTATATAAAGAAAAACAATATTTTAAAGTCATTGAAAATATAAAATCTGTTATAGTCTATTCAAAACAACCAAATGTCTAATATTATTGCTCATAAATCTTGAATTTTATAGCACTTTATAAAAAAAAAAACAATTTTTGTAAGTCATGGGAAACATATTTGCTACGGAATATAAAAGCAAACCATTGGCTTTTTTTTTAAGCTCAGTAAAACGAAAAGTTGTTTTTCTGTAAATACCAGCTAGAAACCAGTAAGAAAGCTCGACTTAAAATAATTGTTATTTAAAGTCATTACCACATAAAACAATACTATTTTTGGTTTTTCCAAAAAAAAGTATGATGATCATAATGTTTGTGAAGAAACCATTTTATGTACAATCGTTAAAAAAACTGTTTTTGCTGAAGAACTTATAAAATACAAAAAGCTTAAAGGTGGATAACAAAAGATTAAAATATTCTTTCACCAGTTGCGAACTCTTAAAAGTTCAAGCAAATTAAAAAGACGCTAATCATAAAATGCTTGCCATTTAGTTATCTTTTATTTCAGACAATCAGAATAAGTAAATTTCTAAGAATCAAAAAAGTAAGTAGCTCTACGGCAAAGAGCTTTAAAAGAAATAAAATTAATCTTAAATTGAACTGTTGTAACCATATTCATTGTTTTTGGCAAAAAAAAAGATTTTTTTCTTTTACAGAGTAGCTCAAGAAATTTATAAATAAACTTTTACTTGGCAAATGCTAGAAATTGTCTTTGATTATAGCAACGGAGATCTAGTTTAACTGAAGACTTCCTTTGGAACTCTGTCCTACAAACTAAGGAGCTCAAACTGTAAGACAATTAATAAAGTTTTGGTCTTTCATGGTAAACTTGGAAAAATAAACGAATTTTTAGTTTGAATACATTTTACAAAAAAGTTAACAGTGAGATAAAATAATTGAAAAAGATCTGTTGGATGCGAAATTTAAAAATTATGCGATTAGTATGTTTTCTAGTCCAAGTTATTTTGTCTTTATATAAGCCTGCGACTTAATGCTGTTTAACCATAGTGATTATTGAAAGACCTTTTGTTGTAGAACAGATATAATGTTCAAGTAAATGTGGATGAGAAAGTTTCAACAAATAATACTACTTAGTTGATGTTGACAAAATAAACAAGTTTTTTAGAAAGATTAAATTTAGATCGTTGAAGTAATTTTGGTTTAGTAGATTGTTAATTAAATTCGTACTTTTTATAAGTTCTGATTCCTATTCAACAACAACGAAAGTATTATTAATTTAACACATACAGTAACCTCTCGGATCTTTACGCACTCGTGACGTTACGCACTCTCGTTTAGTTACGCATTTCAGAATTCTATAAAATTCAGAAAATAAAATTTTTGTTTTTTTTGATATTGCACAAATTAGGTTTTATGTATATTTTTAAGTTAAAATATGTTTTTGAATGCTAACACACTTCTCTATATCTTTAGACTTTGTAAATTTATGTTCCTTGACTAATTGATAAACATTTAGTTATACCTCAGTATATCAGAAATTTTGTAAACAATAAGAGATTAAATCAAAATTCTGAAATAAACATGACTTTTTTTAATAATGAAAGTATAATGAAATAATGAGAGTTTAAAACACAAAGAAATGATACAGCAGTCTTGCATTATATATTAATAAACACCATTTTATAATTGTAAAGAAATGCTTAATTATAAATTGAATTTGCTAAGTAAAATAGAATATAAATGTTGCATATAAATAAGGATAAAGAATATTTCTACTTATTATTAAAATAGTAAAACTATTCTACTCGTATTATTATTTTATAGAAATTCAATTCCTTTTTTTTAATATATGTATAGTTTTATCTGTTGTTTTCATATTTATAAATGAAGTAAACAAATAGTTAAAAGTGGGAAAGTGCCCAGTCTGCTTTTAACTAGTAGCAATATTAAAAAACAGCTATTTTAGTGAGTATATTTGGTACCTCTCGTTTCTTTACGATATCTCATATCTTTACGCACTTTTTCTGTGGACACAATGTGCGTAAATAAGCGAGAGGTTACTGTATGGTATAAATTAAAAAGCAAACTTATTGCATTGATAAACAAGACAGGTCCTTACCAATATCTCACAAAAAGTAAAAGAACAAAAAGGTCAAAACAGGTTCATTAAAAGAAAGCAAAACCTAGACAATTTGAAAACAAAACTTTCAAATAAACTGGTGTTAAAAATTGTGAAGACCAAATCAGCTTTAGGATTGTTACGTCACTACGTTCAAGCAAAAATAAAATTCAAAACTAGAATGAAATTTAGGATTTCTAATAGCATGTTTCTATTTATTAGTCAAAAGTGAACAACATCAAGTTTTTACTTTTTCAAGTTGCGTTTTTATAAATGTTATGACAAACTTAGATTTATGTTTAGTAACTCATTTAGCGTGTAACAAACAAATCTTAATTTAAAAAAAACATCTAAAAAACTAGCAATAAACTTTAGAATAATTTGAAATTATACTTTCTAACTACTATTCAACAGTAACTGCACACACTTAATTTATAAAAATTTAGTTTTAATACTTTTAAAATTTGTCTAACGAAGCAAAATTAAATTCAACTTAAATATAAATATATAAAACAACTTTTTAAACTTTGAGTTGTTGAAAATTTTATTTTAACTCTAAAACGCAACCAATAAGGCACTACCAATCTATAACTACCCAATCAGTAATAAATGCCTCAAAGTTAATGGCAAAAATATTTTAGCAATGAATCATTGGAAAAATTTTATTTTTTTTCATATTTTATACTGTTTTATGCAGGTTTACCCTTTAAATACAAACTACTTATGTACGTGAATTTACAGCGAGTTACAGATGTTTGTTAAAAATTGGAAAGAAAAATTATTTTGCTGTGCGCTTTTTGGATAAGTAAAAAAAATAACATTTTTTCATTTCAATTTTTTCTAATGTTGGTAGACATCTAATTGGAGAGACTATTTCTGAAAATGTCTTAAAACTGACAGTTTTTGTAATCAAACTTTAGATCCTCTTAGTTATTAGAATAAGTTAACATGATAAGCAATTTAAACTCCGTAAAATTGCATTGTTATCAAGCTTATCTTTTTCAATTAGTCCAATGTTTTTATCCATACATTTGTTTGGCAGGTATTTTATTTAAAAGTTTTCATTTAACTAGTTTACTGATAAGCCTGATAAGTTTAAAGGTTATCAAGTGTAATTCATAAAATTGGTACTATTCATTAGAAGACAGCAATTTTATTTTACGCATTGGATTAGTTTCTTTTTAATTTTCTTTTGTAAAAGTTTAGATGATTTTAATATTATTAAAATTAAAACTTATTTTATTGTTATAATGCAAAATAGTGAGCGATAATACTCTTTAAAGTTTATACTCAAAAAGTTCGACATAAAATAAAAGATTGGAAATTTTTCAGTCAAGGAATATTGTTGTATATGTAACCAATTATTAAACATTTTCCTTTTCAAATACGGGCAAATAAAAAAAAATACCAACAGATATCTTTTAAAATGTTTTTAAGGTTTTATAATAAACCTGAGTCTCAGTTATTTCTGCTAAAAAACGCTGTTGATTGACATTCAAGTGTGCACAAAAGAGAATTGAAGACGTACAAAAATCGTCGCTGGATAAATTTAGAGGCAAACTCTAAAGTTAAGTACGACGAAGAAACTTTTAAAAATTCGAAGTGTTAATTACAAAAAGAAACTTTTAAAAACTTCAAAAAGTTAAGTACAAAAAGAAACTTTTAAAAACTTCATAAAGCTAAATACAGCAAAGAAACTTTTAAAACTTAAAAATTAAGTATGACAAATAAATATTTTTACACTCTAAAGTTTAGTATAAAAATAGACTTATAAAAAATCTCTAAAGCTAATTACAACAAAGAAACATTTGAAAACTTAAAATTTTTTGTTCTTTCCAAGTGAGAAACTTGAGCACAAGTAGGTAATTGATTACAAATAAACTCGCTTGCCCACTCAAATTGAAAATGGGTCTTTAAATGATTTTTCTCGAAAAAAAAAATTGTCACCAATCTACATTTAAATTAATCTGAGTCAACTATCAAAATAATAAAATCAATAATAAAAAAAAGTGAATAAAACTCGTCGCAGGACAACTTAAGTCCTGCAGTAAGTATAAAAAGTGCTGTAAAGAGAGAAAAAGAAACAAAAATTAGTAATGACAAAACTCCAACAAAAGTTCACTTTAAAAATGGTTATCTGATATTAATAAATAAATTACAATCAAAACTAAAAAGCTCAAACAAACCTTTCGTGTCAAAAAAAAAGCTAGCTGTCTAACATAATAGTTGAATTACAATTATTAAGCTAAAAAACTTTAACGAAATTCTGAACTTTCATCAAACAAAGATGATTTCTTAGCTATCAAATAAAAACATCAAATATTTCTAACGCTCAAACCTTCAAACTCAAGTTGGGAGAAAGAAACTTAAGTTGGGAGAAAGTCCCAAAGCAACAAATAACTCGGCCGAAGTGAAAAAGAAGTGCACTGAATGCGAGCCTCTACTAGTGGCAAAATCACAAAAAAAAAACGCTGAAGTCAACTTCAGTTGTGCATAAGTTTTATGAAAACTATTATTAAAAAGTAAAATAACAATTTAAAATAATTGTCTAAACGCTCTACATTGTAGAAGAGATAAATAAACAAAGTGATAAAAACTTCAGAATAAGCTCTCTGGAGTCACTAAAATCTTTGAAATAGAATTCCTATCTTCAGACGATTGGAACAAGTAGAATTAAATTCGAAAATATCAGTAGTTGTATTCTTAAATAAGTTACTAATATTATGGCTGAAAACTCTAATGCAGACAAAACTATATTCTTATTGGCTAAGTGTGAAAACTTATTGCGCATGATTTTAACAAGAACATTAACTAACTAAATTCAAAATTGATATGTGTATCAATTATAATTGTAATACTACCATAAAAGTTTGAATTACAGACTTTTTAACAAACTAGGATTTTTATTTGTTTCGAATACATATAGCAAAAGTAGTTAAAGCCATTAAGCAATTATTGCCAAACAATCAAACCTTGAATGCTCTTGAAACATTTTTTTGTTCACCTGAATCTAAGCTTAAACTTAAGTCTTTTCACCAGGAAAAAAATCAATAAGTTAAACAAAACAGTGAATAAACTTCGTAGCAAAAAAAAATTCAAATGTTGTCAATGCGTGTTGATGAGATTCTTGAAAAAAGTACGAGGTTTCTGCAAATAAAGTGAATGAAATACTTAAAAATATGACCAGCCTTCATAATAGAAAGATTGTAGCAGCTGGGAAGAACGAGCGAGGAGTTGAAGAAAGTTAAAAATTTTGGAATGAGAATACAAAAACGAACAGCAAGCTATAAACCTCATTAAAAAAGAGATTTCTTTTCCTGTGAATACCAGCCAGCTAATAATCAAATAAAAACATCAAATATTTCAAACGCTCAAACCTTCAAACTCAAGGTGGGAGAAAGTCCGAAAAAAACAAGTAGCTCGGAGTGAAAAAGAAAAGCACTGAATGCAAGGCGTCTACTAGTGACAAAATCACAGAAAAAAACGCTGAAGTCAACTTCAGTTGTGTATAAGTTTTATGAAAACTATTATTAAAAAATAAAATAACAATTTAAAATATTTCTCTAAACGCTCTACAGTGTAGGAGAAATAAATAAACAAAGTGATAAAAACTTCAGAATAAGCTGTCCGGAGTCACTAAAATCTTTGAAATAGAATTCCTACCTTCAGACGATTAGAACAAGCAGAATTAAATTTGAAGTTAGCAGTATTCTTAAATAATTTACTAATTTTATGACTGAAAATTTTAATCCAGACAAAACTATATTGTTATTGGCTAAGTTTGAAAACTTATTGTGCATGATTTTAACAAGAACATTAACTAACTAAGTTCAAAATTAATATGTGTATCAAATATAATTGTAAAACTACCATAAAAGTTTGAATAACAGATTTTTTAACAAACTAGGTTTTTTGTCTTTTTCTTATACATATAAAAAAAGTAGTTTGAAGCCATTAAGCAATTATTGCCAAACAATCAAGCCTTGAATGCTTTTGAAACATTTTTTTGTTCGCCTGAATCTAAGCTTAAACTCAAGTCTTTTCATCAGGAAAAAATCTATAAGTAAAACAAAGCCGTGAATAAATTTCGTAGCAAAAAAAAGTTTAATTTTGACAATGCGTGTTGTTCTTCTGGGATTCTTGAAAAAGTACGAGATTTCTGCAAATAAAATAGATGACCAGCCTACTGAATAAAATGGTGATTGTAGCAGCTGGAAAAATAAGCGAGGAGTTGAAATGTTGGATTGAGAATAAAAAAACAAACTGGTGTTTATTAATAAGCTATAATCTTCGTAGCTCATTAGAAAAGAGAGTATTTTCCTGTGAAAACCAACCAGCTATCAATCTTTGTAACGCTCAAACCTCCAAACTCAAGTTGAACGAAAGTCCTAAAACAACAAACAGCTCAAAAAAAGTGAAAAAGAAAAGCAGTGAATGCAAGGCCTCTACTAGTGACGAAAAAAAATCGCTGCAGTCAACTTCAGTTGTGTATAAACTTCATGAAAACTAGAAAGTATTATTAAAAAGTAAAATATAAACTCATTTTAATTCTCTAAACGAGCCACAGTATAGAGGAAATCAAATTGTTATTGAAAATGGAACATGACCAGCAAAGGAGGAAAAAGACCTTGTAATTATCTTAAACACTCAACATTCCCTAAGGAAGAAAGTAAAAATATGGACATTTTAATGAATGAGTTGAAGGAAAAATCATAAACTTCAAAAATAAAATGAAGAAGTAATGAATGAAAACGATGATTTTCTAAAAGAAAATGTTAGAGTGTATTTGCTGAAATATAATTTAAAACTTATGATTATAGATGAGTCTAGAAGTATTTCAAGACAGAAAACTAATAACGAAAACAATCCTGGCTTTAAGTTTCCGGATGAAAAGAGCAACGAACCTAATGGAAACATTCTATCTCTCACTAGTTGAAGGACAGGGAATACTTGGCTAACACTTGCCAGTTAAAAATATTGTAGTAAATATTCAACTTTGCAAAAAATTTGACTGATTATCGATGAGTCGGAAATAATTTCTAGCGAGATATCTAATAACGAAAACGGTCTTAGCTTTAATTTTCGGTTGAAAACGGCTTCTACATATAATAAAAAACAAACTGCTGGTTTCAGAAGCTATAATTTTCATAGCTCATTAAAAAAGAGATTTTTTTTCCTGTGCACACCAGCTAGCTAATAATTAAACAAAAACATCGAGTATTTCTAACGCTCAGACTCCTAAAATAACAAATAGCACAAAGTCCAAAGATTCAAGCACAAATGTGAGATTCAACTCTGCAAGAAGTTGGACTGACTATCGATGAAAAACATCTAGCAAGAATGAACCTTACGACAAACATCCAGTTTTTTTTTCTGATGGACAGGTTTTGCAGTCATGTTTGATTTTCCAAAACAAGTCATTAAAGTAAATGCTAATGGTCGCAATTGAACCTTTTAAAGTACAATCTGTTATGAAAACGGCTCTTGCAAAATTGACTTCTGTAAATAAAAAGTTATATAAAAGAACTCCAGTAAATCAAAGAAAAACCAAAAGATGAAACGATTTGTAAAAAGAACTAAGATGCTTTTATACCGCTTGTGAACTTCTAAAAGCTTTGAAAACTTTAAAGAAATCATTAACGAGATTTATACTACTTTCCTTCAGACAATAAGAATAAGTAAATCTTTTAATGATGTCTTTTATATAATGTCCATAGCATCACTGAAAACTTTTTTGTTTAGACGTTTTTCAGAGTAAGATAATATACTAGATAAAATAAACTCCAAATAAAAGTGTATTGTCAAGTCCAATGAAATTAGATTACAAGAAAGTTAAAAGTGAGATGAAAAAAATCTATTAAAATAAAATTTAAAAGATATCAGAAAAAAATGTGTGTGTACAACTTTTTTGCCACTCTGATAACCTGTTGTTATTAGATAAAACTTGGTTGGAGAATTTAAAAATTCATGGACTATTCAAGTGAACACAGATTACAGAGTTTCAACAACAGTTTTGTCTTTGTTGTTACAATGAAAAAGTTTTAGAGAATATTTAAATTTAAACCAACCATATTTTGTATCTTAAATAGGAACATGATTAGTTCAAATTCCTATTAAACAACAAGTAAGATACTGTTGATTCTCTACAGAAGACATCTTAATTATTTAACCTTTATAAACAAACCCTTTACGTTGGAAAACAAATCAGATTTTTCATTGATATTTTCCAAAAACAATAAGACAAAAAGATTGAAACTCAGCTTAGTAAACAACAAATAAAAAACAAACAACTTTACAACCAAGACTTTCAAAATAAACTGATGTGTAAAAGTTTTGAAGACCAAAACAGCTTTACTATTATTACGTAACTATATTTTTTTAGCAAAAATAAAATCAAGTTTGAATATTCAAATCACCCTTCTGTTCATTAGAATTAAAATGTTAATAAGTACTATCTAATTATATGTTATTCTTCAATATATTTTATTTGGATCTTAATAAATAGATTTAATTCACTAGTTTAAACTGAACAGCATTAATCTATTTCTTTTTTTTAATTACGTGCTTTGTAAATGTTTTAAAAAGGTAGATTAATATTCATTTTATTTTATACAGCGTAAAATAAATAAATTAAAAAAAAATAATTAATAATGTTACTAATGAAGTTAAACGTTACTTTCTATCAAAGTAACTGTACACACCTAGTTTGTAGGTATCTACATTTTTAGTCGAGTTATTTTTTCATGTTTAAGGAAGCACAACTTAAAAAACTAAAACTTTACTAATTCTACAACTTCTTGTTCTTTTTTATACTTCGAAAATTGTTTTTAACTTTTTAAGTACTCCTTATTGTTTATAGTTAAAAAAGCAGGTTGAAAATTAATTCAAGTTATAAACAAAAGTATGTTTTAATTATTTTAAAGAATATTTTGTTGTAGAGTCTTATTTTATAATATTACTTAGAAATAAGCTTTACATAAAAGATAATACATAGTGGCTTTATTAGGTAGTATTGATTGTTAATCGCAGGAAACTGAATGACTTTAATTATAGTATGTCTTAAACGTTCAAATGCAGTTGCAATTATATCATAAATAAAGCTTTAAGTATCTAGCAATGGTTTGTTAAAAATCAAATAAGTTTCTACTTAATTTAATTTAAATTGAAATCACTTAGTTGTAGTGTAACACAGTTTTTTTTATGAGTAGAAACTATTTTTTTAATGCAGATTTTAAGATAGTTTAACTACAAGTTTTAGTACGTTTATACTGAAAATTTTTCAAAATACCTTATCAACGTGTTTTATCTAACTACCTTTATTAACAATTTCAAGAGAAATTTATCTAAACAAACGTCTTTCACAAACAAATTTTATTTTAAAGTTTAGGTTTTGAAAGAATACTAAAGTATAAAAGTATATATATATATATATGTATATATACAATAAAGTATATACTGAAAGTTCTCAGTTTAAATGAAAATATACAGACTAAAAGCAAAGTTGTAAAAAAACATATAATTACTTAATTTAAATAAAACATATATTAAACAACTTTAGTTTGATCATTGTCACTATTTATTTACCTTATTTTAAAAAGTTTTGTGTTTCCAAAGTAGCTACTACACTTTGCCCATAATGTTGTCAACTATTTATGTACAATCTTCTCTAGGGACACTGAAATTTCACCCGAACAAGAGGAAACTTGAACCATTTCAACTTCTGCAGTAAAAATGACCTCAACTGTGATGACAAACCTCCTGACCGACTCGGTAACAATTGTAACATAACCAGCACGATTTCTGGCCTTCCAGCTTTTTAACCGAACCTTTGTACGTAAAAGAAAGCTTGTTTATTCTTTCCTTTGACACGCGACTAATAGTCTGAAGACCTCTTCTTAATATAATTTCTAAGCTCCTCGTAATTTTTGAATTTTGTTTTTATTTTTTCTTTATCTATTAGAAAATATGACTTAAAGAACGCGCAAACGTGGTTGGAAGAAACAAACGAAGAGACACTCTTTAGTCCTGAACGAAACCGAACTGGTAAACGCAGTCGGAAGGGTTCCTTTGAAGGTAGTGTTTCGTCAAGTTCAAAAAACCGGATGTGAACTTCCAGCTTCATAAAGTTTTCAACACCGTCGCTGTGGTTCATGTAAATGGTGTTTTTGGTTTATGGTGTTTTGGTTTATGGTGCGTCCCTTCTCGCTTTACTGCCACGCATCACAGAACTGCTTGCGGTTGTTCAGAAAGTCGTGGAGCTCCTTTTTGACGGGCTCGTACTTTCTCTCGTTCATCCCTGACTCACCGTCCCCGTTGACTGTTCTGTTGCAGATGAGCCGCAAGAACTTGACGTGGTTGTGGATCCAGCAAAATTCTCTTCACGTAGGATCCACGTCTTTGGAGCACATCTTGTTTGTTACTGAGTGATTGTGATTCTGAGAAAAAAACAAAGCTTGTTACTTGTTTTATACAAAGATAAACTTAATTAATGGATACATGTGGTTAAACTAAAACAGAGTTTAAAATAAAAAAAGTTAAATTACACTTATATTTTTATAAACTTTTTATACTTACTGATAATGTGTTATGGTTTAATAGAAAATATAAAGTTCAAAATACTTCAAGAAATAAAAACGGTCAAAGCTTGAAAATCAGTCTATAACTAATTTAAATAATAAATATTTCTAAAAAAAATAGTTCTACAGTAAAAAAAAATATATAGTTTGTTTTTTTATAGTGTTTCAATTTTTATTTTTTTATACTTTAAAATATAACATACTTTTCGAGCACCTTTAAACACAATTTAAAATTGTTGAGGATAGTTTATTACTAAATAAAATAATGTTGTGAAAAGTTTGTATAATACTCTTTCATGACTACCAAGTTTTTACACTATATATTTTTATATTAGTTATTTATTCCAACTTTGGACAACGAACTAAAGGCAAATCAATATTATATCATTACAACATAAGAAAAATGTTAGTGCAGCAACTGTTAATAAACAACGTTTAACTTTAATATGCTACATTTTTTAATCAATACTAAGTGAAAACCTTTAAAGTTTATGTATTGTAAGTTATTTGGTAGTTAGATAAACTATTCGCATAGTTAGTTTACTATAATTCTGTTGTTTACGTGAAACAATGTTTTACAACAAACTTTATTTAAATAAGACTATAGACTAATAATGACATTTTGAAAAACTTTCTGAACTTTATGTAGTTAAGTTTGTTTACTTAAAATTCTTCTTTAAGAAACATTCAGTTAGAAGTAAACCTGACATTTTTATAAAAATTTAACAATTTATAAAATCAACAACAAAGATCAGTATTGCTTAAGAAAAGTTTTAAAAAGATAACTAATTACCAAAATTGAAATCAAAAACTTAGTAACTTTATAAAAAGATATATATTTAAAAAAAGATTTTAAATATTTCATTATTTAAATACTTATAAAATTTATCATTAATTTTGAAATATATTTTGGCATAAGCCTACTACAGACACAAACAGTTTAAAACTTGTTAACTTTTTATATTAAAGACTAGTTTAATTTAAAAAAATATTATTAAATCACCGGTTTTAAGTTTAGTATAAAACTTTTGGTTGTGAATCAAGAAATTTCGTTTATTACTTAAAAAACAAAAAAAAAGTGTAATTACCCTTTTTTTTTTGGCTCTGTACTTGTAATGTAAATTCTAATTTTACAAACACATTAATTGTAAAAAATTCATGTTTAGTTTTTTGTTGTTTACAGTTAACAGGACATTGTAAAGAGAATATGATTAAAATTATATATTTGAAGAATATAATATAAGTAATTAAGAATAAATAATATTATTTGAAATTATTACGAAAGCAGGGACAAAAAATTGCGATAACATTAAAAAGCAAATATATTATAAAAATCCTAAACAACTTGATATAAAAAGAACTTGCGTATTTTAAATATATTTTGATATGAGCACAGATTAAAATATAACTTAAATTACATTAAACGATTTTTTATTTATAATTTCATTAGTTCTTTACCACTTTTGTTTTGTTTTTTAAATAATAACCACCAAGTATTAATGATATTTTATAAAATACTAATAAAAAATCAAATTACCGTAAGTTGTAAAATAAATAATTAAAAGTAAGGTGTTTTGAATAAAGAAAAAATACAAAAATCAATAGGGATAAACTTTTATGTTACAACTCAGAAAAAAGAACTACGAAAACGTGTTAAAATAAAAATATAGAATAAGACGCTATTATTTAATCAGTTCAACTAAAAAATGACATTAGGTATATTTTTATTTAAAATGAACACAAAACCTCATTTAAACGTCATATATAGATCAATTTTTTAGTATGTAAACATCAAAGTTTTATTAAAAGATGGTTTTATGAGAAGTTAATGGAAAATATAAGTGTAAATGGAATTTAACGTCCAAACAAACACGAAATCACATTAAAAACATTCTAAATTCTGTTTATAACCCTTTAATATATTAATAACAGAATGTTAAATATATGTTCAAAACAGATTAAAATAGTTAACTAGGTTAATTGTGCGATCTTTTTTTTAGCCTTCCGTGCCTCGAAAGCTCCGCTTTCTTCGTTGTTTTCGGTGTTTGACGGATAAGATTCAACATTATCTTCTATCATCTCTGCTTGATGAGGGTTTTTAATATTGCAACTTTCATTCGTGTGCATTTCTTCTGTTGACTGCTTGAAGATTCCAAACCAGAAAATACAAGGTTCTTGATAGGCACTATAACCACAAAGGTTATATTTATAGTATTAGATATGTTTAAGTCTTAATTACGTGGTCTCCATTAACTTAATAAACTGACTGCTTTACTTACGAGTAGCTTACAGTAATAAAGTTACAAAACGTATTCTTAAGTTATGAATAAAACACACTTTGATCGATGTAAAGTACTTTTTATTAATATACCAATAACAACAAGCCTGAAAAAAAAACTGTTTAAATCACTACACAAACTGTATAATAAATATTATCAATCGTAAAGTTCTATACTAACAGCTTTGACGAATTTTGCTCGCAATATTATATTCTTGATTCTCGAAACCAGAATTTGAGTTCGTCTTTTTTTTAATAAATATAAGTTATGTAAAACCATTATTATTCAGTTTTTCTAACCTCTTTATTAAAAATAATAAAAACAAAACTAAGTAGTTTATTATCTCACAAATGTAATCAGAATTGGTAAACAGCCATTAGTTCTAATTTATAAAAATAATATTTGGTATAATTTTCAAAAATAAGCTTTGAATTTACCTATGAAATTCTCTATAGTACTAAAATATTTTTCAACCCAAACCATGTGTTTTTTATATTAAAGAAATTTAAGAAATATTATTTTTATTAAGTTAACAGTTTGTTACAGTAATACTTAAGATAACATAAAACACAAATAACATAATTCAAAATATCATGTTTTTATTTACTAAAGAAATTGCTATAGTATGTTCCAAAAACTATAAAATCTATATAAAAATTAAAGTTAGTTCACAATAAATAAATAAAACGAAGTTTGTTCAGTAAAGGCATTAAAATGTAAATATGTTAAATTAAAACAAAATAAATTAAATATAAAAAGGACTTAAAAAGGAATAAACAAAAAAGACTGCAGTTCTATTGCACTAAAAACATCCACATAATTATTATTTTTTTAATATTTTAAATTAATGCTTAAAACACCGTATAATTAAAATAAATAAAGTTAGTTTTCAAAATATTTTGGTTATTCAATTAAAAGTCATAGAAAGCAATAAAAAATAAAAACATCATTATCTTATTATTAATTAACTAACACATCTTTAATATTATAGTTTGTAAAACCTTTATGTTGAAAAATACAAACTTTAGTAACACAAAGTAAACGTAAAACTCAAACAAAATTAAACAAAAGGTCTTTTTTTTGACATAAATGAGTAAAATCAAACTTAACTAGTTTAAATAAAAACTTTCAAATATTTTAACCATATTTATTATAAGTTTGGTCAAAAATATTTGAACCGTTTCAATAGTTACAAATAAATTGCATAGTCAAGTTAGTGCTTCTTTTTGTTTTATTATTTTTTAAATATATAAAAATAAAGTATATAGTACTTTGCTAAAATAGTTAAAAACATTCTCCAAATAACACAAATAATAAGTGAAGAAAATAAACAAGATTTTCATCATTTTACTTGTAAATTTTTGAAATCATCTAAATCTTCGTGGACCCAATTCTGCAAAGTGTTAAAAATAATTTATATATTGAACTTTAATATAGAAAAAAGTAAAAGCAGTATTTTTTGTACAGAATTTTTATATTATAATCTTTATATCTTCGCTACGAAGATCATACTTCAATTTTTTTTTAATTTGCTAGTTGTAAACTGTTAGTGCAAATTTGATAACTAAATAAAAACACTACTTGGTGATTAAAAATTAATCAGTTTGCATATTTATACAGTCAACTGGTTTAAATTAAATAAATTAAGCAAACATACTTTTTTTATTGAAAATTTCCTCACTACGTAGTCTTCATTGTCAAGTGACATGCAAAAAAAAATTAATTAATATTTATACTTAATTCATATAAAAATTTTTTATTTCAATAGTAACAAATTATAAGATAAAAAAACTTTGGTGATTCAAAACAAAACTGTGATCATGAAAATAAATGTTTTTAGTTGTGCTGTTTTTAAATACGTTTTAAAATCAAATACCTGAAAATTCAGACTAAAATTACAGTATATAAATTGTAAACCAAAGCAGTGGTTCTACAAATTGGCTAAAGCTGAGCACAGTAAATACAGGGTTACCATATGTTATTGGCAAATTTTCCAAGGTTCCAAAAATAATTTCCAGGTTTTTAAAGTTGTATGTTTTAGGATTTATTTTTAGTTTAAAATTAAGTTTTAACGTAAAAAATTTTTTAATTAGTAAAACGATATTTTAAAGATACTGTAAAGCTACTTTGAATGTTTTTTTTGATAAAAATTATTTTGATCATGACAAAAAAATTTTATCTACAGGATAGATTTTGTGTGTCAAAACGAAATTTTAATAATAAACTTGTAAAATTTGTTTAAAATTCCAGGATTTTCTAGGTTTTTTAGTCTTTTTGTCCAAAATTACAGGTTTTTTAGTGACTTTTGTTCAAAATTGCAGTTTTTTTCAAAATTTCTCAAATTTCAGGTTTTTTTTGGCCGAAATTGTCAAATTCCAGGTTTTTCAGGTTTTTTTTTTGCTACCCTGTAAATAACTAAAGGAAAAATCTGTGTACACAAGAAATGTGTCGTTCACTTTTGTAGCAATACTATTTTACTTGGTAAGGTTTGATTGTTTTTTGTAATGCGTATATTACTAATACTTAACAAAACCAGCTTTTGAAACAAAAAATACATATTACCTTTTCAGTTCTGTAAACATCAAGCAACTTTATATTTACTTTTACAGTAATAAAATTAATCTTACTACGGTTTTTTGGTTTTTATTTCAAAGTAGTTTATTTACTAACAATAAGAACTTGAAAAATAAAACATACATTACTCATTTATATTTAAATAATTTACCTAAACATTAAACTACTATAAATTAATTCTACGCATACTACTGAGCACACTTGAAAAAAAAATATTAGAGTGTAATTGAGTAAAACAGTAGCTAATCTATTTGATACAGGGTTGACAAACGTTTTTGAAAAATTTCTTCCAGGTTTCTTTATTTCTTCAAGGTTCTAATGAACAAGTTTTTGGGTCTACTTAGTTTAAAATTAAGTTTAAGGTAAAAAAAACTGCCTTAAATAGTAAAATATGATTACAAAGATACTGTAAAACTACTTTAAATGTGTTTGTTAACAAAAAAATGATGAAAACAAAAAAAAAGTTGCCTTTTTGATATATATTTTATGTCAAATCGAAATTGCATAACTTAACATGTAAAACCTGTTTAAAATTCCAGGTTTTTTGTTCAAAATTTATCAAATTCCAGGTTTTTCCAGTGTTCCAGATTTTTTGGCAAAACCTGTTGATAGGATTTAAGATAATTAATAATGCAAATCTACTTGATAATTCATATTTTTAACTCCTATTTAGGTTAAAAGCAAAACTTTATTAAAAGTATAATTTAAAGTAATATATTAAGAAAGTTAAATTTACCAATTTCAAGTAAATTTTACTGAATTGCACTTACCTTGGATATTTTATGTTTTTCTAAAATGTTAGTGGTTTCAGATTTTGTAAAGTCCAAAATTGTGACTAGGACTTTAGCCATCGTCTGAAAGATATATAAAATTTTTTATTACTAATCATACAAAAAAAAACAATAATAAAGCAAACAGCAAAACTTTTTTTAAGAATCACAAAAAAACACATTATGATGTTGCAGATGAAATTTTATCAAAAATTTTGCAAAAAAATTATTTTCATTGTTAAACGTGCGTGTACATTGAAAAATAAATAAAAAAGCTAACCTTAAAATGTGTTGAAACTTAACCTTCAAACAAAACTTTTTTTAAATCAGTTTAAAACAGGGTTTAAATGGTACGGATCATTACTAAGTGCATCATATTAGAGAAGTTTTAATTTAAAAAAAATAAGTCAAACATTGGCTTTTATATCAAAATATTCTCATCTTGAAAAAATTAAATCTACACTTGTTGTTCATTTCATTAAAAATTATTCGATACAAGAAGAAGAATAACAGATAATTAAAAATTTAATAGTTATGTTTTTAAATTAAATAGAAATTTAATAAACAACTTGGCTCACACATGGTTTTCACTCGTTTTATCCAAATTTCTTCCAGGTTTTTAAAAGTACACACTTTTGGGTCTATTTTTAGTTTTAAGCTAATTTCTATATAAGAAACTGTGTTAAATAGTATAAGAACATTGAAAAGATACTATAAAGTTACTTTGAATGTGTTTTTTAATAAAAAACTTTTTGATGATGACAAAAAAATCTTATTTATATGATAGATTTTTTGTGTCAAATCGAAATTTTACTATTAAAAATGTTAAAATTATTAAAAATTCCAGGTCTCTCCAGGTTTTTATTCAAAATTCCAGGATTTTCCAGGTTATTTTTGCCTAAATTGTCGAATTCCAGGTTTTTCCAGGTTTTTGGTTTCCAGGTAAAGTGGCAACCCTACTCACAACCATAACAAAACTGCAGATAAAACATTTTTATTTTGAAAAAATTTTAAAAAAAATTTACATCTAGTATTTTTATTAATGAAGAAGTAAAAAAAAAACATATATCTAATATATAAACAAACAAACTTTATATTCAGACCCCATCATGTACTGGTACAAGACCTGCTTCAAATATTTAACTTTTTCTGGGTCTGCAAGCTTGGACCTCATATTCGATATTCTGCGACTTTCTTCGCACATCAGGGAAAGTTCCCTTTCTCGAGAGTGAGACGACGACAGTTCTTTTGACAGTTCGTTCACCTTTCTCTGTGATGTCATAATTAGATGATTAAAAACACAAATATTATTTTATTTATTAATAATCAAAAATGCACTATTTACTAAAAAAATCGCATTTATAGTTATGCATATGTAAATTGTGAATTAAAAATAAAAATTTATAAACATCTTTTTTTTTTGTTATCTTCTACTCAGTTACTTAAATAGGCCAATAAATTATAAAAACAGGATATTTTAAAGTAAAATAAACGTATGTTTAATATTCTTAGATTGTAAAAAACATCTTTTCAACAGTTTATTACCTATTTTACAGTTTATTTTTTATATTTTGTAAATAAAAACTAACAATATTCTGATCTCCGAACTAAATATGTTTTTTCAACACCACATTTAGCACACATAACATTTAATTATTCATTTATTTTAAAACTAGTTTGAAATTATAAAATAATTTTTTGTTTACTTGCAAAGTACCTTTGAAAATAACAATATGAAAAAAAACCAATAAAGAGCTTTCAAACTAGTCTTTTTAACAATAAAAATACCTCCAAACTAGCCTTTCTCAAGAATTTAGTTTGTATTTTTATTAATTTTTATAAAAAGATTAAATATTAAACAAATACCTCCAAACTGGCGACATCTTTCTCAACGCAATTTTCGTTCAGTTTTTTTTCGGCCACTAGAGCGCGGTACGTGGCCTTGTCCACTTTCTCACTCATTTCAGATTCCCGCCTCGTCAGTTCCTTGTCGTGGCTGTGTGACGTCATAACAGTATTACGCAGAATTAATAACAATAAATCTTTTTATAAAAGTTACAAAGCTTGATCTTTGGGATCTACAATATATCAAATTAACTATATTTGATAAAAGGTTGAGTGATCTCATAATAGTATTAAGTGACGTCGTAATAGTATGACGTATGAATTAATAATAATAAGTTTAAATTGTTTTTTTATAAAGGTTACAAAACATGATCTTTGGGAAAGGCTGTATGATCTCATAACATTATTACTTGCAAAATTTTAATGTCGTCAATTGAGAAAAAATTAAAATATTTAAAAACTTAACTATTATAAACTTAATTTAACTATTTTAAATTTGACAAACTCGACAATCTAAAAGCAAAAATTAGATCAAGAGATACAGTTAAAATAAATATTAAATTAAGATAACATTTTCAGTAAAATAATATTTGTTCAATAACAGTTTAGGTAAAAAACTATAAACATTTAAGTGAAAACAATTAGCAATAAAGTGATTGCCCAAAAAATATTTTGAGGAAACTGGCTAACTTTAGTACTTCATTAACTAAAGTAATGATTAAGAATACCTAAATAACTGAAGACAACTACCACATGAATACAATTATATTATATGTTTTGATTTTTCGAATTACAAACAAAACTAACTCTTCCCTCAGAAATTCGATGTCCTTCTCAAACTCCAACAATTGCATTTGCAGCTGCATTATCTCTTCGTGGTGGTTCTTCCTGGAAACTTCTTCGTTTTTGTGGTGCTTCTGCGCTGCGTTGTCCAATTCCTCCTGCGAGTTAAAAAATATTATCAAAAAAATTTAAAAAAGATAGATAGCTTACATCAGGGTTTTTTTAAGTTGTTTTCACAATAGCCCTCTTGGCGGAAAATCTATATTTACACTTTAAAATTTTTGTGATAAAATTTTAAAACTTTAACTAAATTTTTAAACTGTAATTAAACATATGACCCTGATTTTATTATACATCTCTAAAATAGTTGATAACCCATATTTTTCCACTTCTAACTACTTATTGCCCCTCAACAGCCGCAATTAATTTCACCCAATTTACTTAACTGACTTATTAAATGAACCTTGGTTGATGTTTTAAAGTTTGTTTGTTTGCAGTTAATAATTGCTAAACTTGAGGATTTTTAACGAAAACAAAATCTAGTTTGATTGACAGGATCATTCAGAAAGTACCCAACTCAAACTTCAGAGTAACTAAGAAGAAAATCATCAAAAAAAAAAAAACATTATAAGATTGTTATTACTCATTCACTTCGAAATTATAAAATTAATTACAAACAACTTTCAAATAAAGATCAAACAAACGTGAAATTTCTCCTCATTTTTTTCCTTGTCCATCTCGTACTTTTTGATGAGCAATTTTATTTTCTCCTCCCAAACCTCCTCTTTCTCCCTACTCCTCCTCTTGTAGTCCTCCTCCAACTTCGAAATTTTCTCCTCGACGTTCTGGTCGCTTGGGGTCGCCGACGAGTTGTAAACTTCGATCTGCTGCTTGCATGCTTCCAATTCGTCTGTGACCAGGAATTATAAAATAAAAATAAATACATAAATGATAAAAAATACATAAAAACAAATTAAAATTTTAAAGAATATAAACATAACAAAAATATAATGTAAATACCGGGGATAATTAGTTTTAAACTTTAAATATTAATATTACTATTAAATACTTTTCAAAAAATATTAAAATATCTCTGTGGTGTTTAAGTGTTGTAAGATACCGCATTATTATTTATAATATTTGTTTTACCTTAACCTACTTTTTCAGTTTATAATTTGAACGGTTCTAATGTCTGTGTACGGGTAAAAAAATTATAATAAGATTTAAAAATAAAAATTAAATGAGTAGAACCTTTGGACAACATGTAGAGTAGTTAGTGTTTTTTTTTTGTTTTTGAATATAAAAAAAAATAAAACTGTTGTTAAGATTTGATTAACTTAGTTAATATAGTATAAAACATAGTAATTAAATAAACAATGTGTTATTTTAATACTGGTTAAAACATTTTTTGTAAATAAGTAAATTTACCTTTTAATTTGTTCATTTCTTCTTCGTGAATTTTTATATTATCTTCATTGTCTAATTTCAGTTGTTCCCGAATTTTGTTCAACTTTTCTATTTTCTTGTTAAACTTATCAGCTTTTATTTCAGCTTCATTTTTTTCTTTTGTCAATTTTTCAAGTTCTGTTTTCATGTTCTCTTGATCTTCTAAGTTGATTGATACACTTTCTTCAAAGTTCTTTAAAATAACTGTAAAAAATTAACTAATGAAAGCAGTTTGTTTGAAAAAAATAAAGAACTTTAGTACTAAACTAACTATTAAACAAAATTACTTTTATTTATAAAAGAAGCAACACTTCTAAAAGGTTATAACTACTTGAAACTTTAGTCAATATAAAAAAACTTTAAACATTTATACATTTTTTTTAAACTTTATAAAAATTTTACATTAAAGTTAACTATTAAAGAAATACACTTTCAAAATAAAAAGTGTATAAACTCAACACGTATATAAAAAAAATCAATTTCAATTTTTTATCTAAAATTAAAAATTAATTAAAGCAAAATAACACTTTTACAAACTACTTAAATGAACTGACCATTTTTTTCACTTTCAACACTCTCAAGTTTTTCTTGTAACTGCTTGTTCTTGTAAATTTCTTTCGCAATGTTTTCTTCTACCAACTTTTTCTTTTTACTTTCCTCTTTCAATTCTTGCAATACTTTTTCATTTTCTTTCTAAAATAACAAGACAAACTTTCAAATTATGTTTTACGGTAAATTTTAATTTAGTTAAGCAAGTCTATTTTAGAATACTTACCAAAATTTCAAATATGTTTTAAATCGGACAGTTTTTTTTCCTAAAATTAATCAATATTATAATTTCATCGCGGACAAAAATTCATTTGAAGTATTAAAGGAAAAACTTGTTTAAATCTTGGTTATTTGAAAATTTAATGCATAAATTCATAAAGTGTTTCAAATTATCTTTATCTAAGTAAAACAGATTTGAGTGAATAATCGAAAACAAAAATATTTCAACTACTTATTTACTGCTCAAAAAACTTCTTCTTTTACGAGATAAAACTACGGCTACTTAAAAAGGAGAAGTTTATTTTGATACTATAATGAGTTAAATAAAATAATAAAAATAAACTGGAATAACCAAAATAAACTTGAATAACTCACTTTGAGAGCGTTTTGATTGTTAAGTATACTTTCTGTTTCTTTTTCAGCTTTCAGAATCTAAGATATTTACAATAAAAATAATTACTTGAAGCATTAAATAATCAATTATTTATATAAAAAAGCTAATTATTCTAAATCATAAATTAAATCTGAAAAAATATTCTAGATGCTGTAAAATTTACTGTAGTTATTAGCAGTTTAGCACATTACAAATTATCTAAAAACCTTAAAAAACAAAACAAAAATTAAAACGTCAACTTTTTTATTTAAAAGAAAACTTTTATTTTTAATAAATTATTACTTTAAAAAAATATTCAAAGTTAAATATGAAGTTTAATTGAAAGACATCTATTTGAAATATCTACGCTAAGTACAATATTCAGGAATTTATTTTACATACTTTTTCTGTCGTTTCTGTTTCTAATGCTTTCAGTTGTTCGTTTAATTTTGAAATAGTTTTTAATTTATCTTCTAATTGCGAACTGAAAGTTTCTCTTATTCTTTTTAAATGCTGTTCTGATTTTCGTTTGACTTCATCAATCTGTTTGATAAATATTTAAAATAATTTACTGTATACAATATATACTATTTTAAGTAAAATAAATTATAAAAAATTTTAAAAATCAAACAAATTTTAAAACTTAAAGAAGATATCAAGTTACTAATTTACTTATATAAATATATTTCATTATAGTATAAGTTATAAAAAATTTATCGACTTCGATATAAAAAATAATATAAAACCATTTATTATCAAACAGTGAAGCAATATAGTGAAAATTATTTAATACTAGTTAAAGTTTTACTTGCAAAAAAAAAAACTTTAACCAAGATTAAAAATCCAACTCAGTCTTCAAAAAAAGTTAAACAGCTGCAATTACAATTAAACAAAATAGATATAAGATATTTTAAAGGGTAAGTTTAAAGATTAAAGTTTGATAAATTTAAATATTTTTTGCAGTAAATATTTTCTGGTTAGACGATAATACTGCATTAAGTGATTTTAAGTAAAAAATTAACGTTTTAATAAAAATAAAAAGTGTAATACTTTTTGTAACCCCAGTTTTACTTGTTATGAAAAAAACAATGTTTTAATAAAAATAAATATAACTATATTAGCCTGTGATTTCCGTTAAACATTTTGATAAAAATTAACTTTAAATTATATTATAAAAATGAGTGATAAACCTGGGAAATACTTTCTCTGGAATATTTTGATAAGACTTTTTCAAAATTTTAATCAAAATAAAAAATAAATTTATAAACATGAAAAGTACTTTCTGTTAAAGACTTAGATTTTTTTTAAGTTAAATAAAAATAAAAATGTTTAAATTAACCTGAGATGTGCTTTCTGTTGATGATTTTGATAAAATTTCTTCAACTCTTTTTTCTGAACTATCTTCTAAAATCTTCAGTTGTTCTAAAAAATTAAACTACTTTAAAAACTTTATAACACTTGAAATAAATCATTGCTACTTGAATATAATAAATACTTCAAGTTAGCTATTGTAAATTTATGATGACTATCCAATATACAGTCTAAACATTTTTATAAACACCTATGTATAAACATTTTAACTAAAATTCAAAAGATTGTAGTATATCATAGTAGAAACATTAATACTGTTCACTAAGTAAGATAAAATATTTATGTTTTAAACATCTTTATTATGAATTTATTTTATCAGTTATTTTCAATTAAACAAATACTAACTAGTAACAGCATCGCACTGGGTATTCAATCTTTCAATTTCTTCTTTATTTATTTCAGCTAATGCCTGGAACTTTTCATTATCGCATTTCAAATCTCTGATTTCTTCATCTTTAGCTTTGATTGTTTCTTTTATACTGTTCATTTCGTTCTGTGAAAATCAACTTATTAAAATTTTGAAAAATCAAGTTTTCGTTTTTTTTATTACCCTATTTTTTTTTCTTATGCTAATAATTAAATATTACTAATTTATATTTGTTATATCTGTTAAAACTAATAAACTGGCTTTGTCACACTGAAAAAAAACTAAAACTGTGAACAGAGTAATAAATAGCTAAAAATATTCATCAGAAAATAACTGCTAATAAAATACTTTAATCAAAGCTTTTTTTTCAAAACTCTTTTTTTAATGAAATTCTAGTATTTCAGAGTGTTAAAAGAAAATTTAAATACGAAACCGAAGTACTTTACAGACTTTTGAACTTACAGTAAAATTAGAATACAATCGTATAAAGTTTATAAATACGAAACATATCAAAATGATAAACAATAAAGTTGCAAACTAATGTAAATTAGAGTCTATAACTACAATACCTAAACCAAAACTTAAGTTTGAAAAAATGTTAATAAAATACTAACTTCAGATTCAGTTTTTTGTTTATTGAGTTCTGACAACTTATTATTGTGTCTAGTTTCCATATCTTGAATATTCTTCAAATTACTTTCCTCAATTCTTTTGTGCTTTTCCAAAGTTTTTACTTTTTCTCTTTGCATGTCTTCAATTTGTGCCTCAAGCTAAAATAATGTTTCCAGTTAGTATAAACAAAAAATAATATTATTTTATAATTATCAACGTAATAAGCTAAATACATATGTTCATAAACAAATATACCTTTTATTTAACACAGTTAAAACTTAAATACATGATAGATATAAAAACTAAATGTTTGAACCTATCAAACCTACATGAATGCTCATATATAATCTCATAGTAATGTCCTAATATTTTAATAGTATAATTTCTAATAAACAATAACTAACATTGTATATAAACATCAGTGATATACGTAGTTAGCTATGTGTTGACAATTATGTCAACATTACGTGTTTAACAACTTAGTTCAAGTTAAAAAACAAAAAATAAAATAAGACTAACTGCATAACTACGATTTTAACAATGTTCACTATATTGTATTTCCTTCTAATATTTTTTATTAATTAAAGGATTTGTGCTTTTTTCTAAATTTATAATTTAGCACTACTATAAAATAAACTCATCATTTCCTACTAATACTTAATTTATTTGTTTAACGCGCACTTTTATATAAGAAACTGTAGATAAAAAACGAACATTTGTGATTGCTTAGTTTAAAAAGTAATGTTTATAGAATAAAGATTTTAAAACTATCAATACCATCACTTCAAAAATAAAAATATGATTTCTAGTATAGTTATCAAACAAGATAAGGGTTTAGTTTTGGAACTACTGCATTAACCAAATAAATACCTTTTTGGTTTCTTTATCTTTTTCAGCGTTCTTATTTTCTTGACTTTTTATATCATCTTTCAAACTCTTCACAGTTTTTTCTTTTTCTTTTTTAAATTCTCTGAACTTGTTTTGCAACTGGGCTATGTGTTGTTCCGCCTGCAGGAAAAATCAATTCATAAAAATATTTTTGCAGGTCCATGATAACTTTATGTATTATTGTGTTAGTAAATTTTAGTCAAACTCTAAGCAGTTTCCGATCACTAAAACTAATTTTTGCCATTTAACAAAAAGTTTATTATAAATAACATTAAGTTACATTAAAACCTCAACCTATTATGTACTTTTTCTTGCTAAACTAAAAAACCTTATATTAATATGAAAAACCAAATTATGAAAAATCGTTAAAGCAAAACATTTATGATTCAAAAAATTGTACTTTTTTCTTTATATCATTGTACTTGGTGTTCAGTTTTTCTTCGGAATTTTTTCTTACTTTATTTTCTTCCTCAGTAACCTTACTCCTTACATCTTTCTCTAGTTTCACTTTTTCCTTCTCAAACGACTTGTTCAAGTTGTCTATCTTGTTCGTGTTTTCTTTTGTGAGCTTGCTTATGGCTTCTGTGTGCTTTTTCTCCTGTTAATTGTTTTTTTAAACTAATTTCTAATAGAGATATAAATAAATACAGATTTTTTTATGTTCACGAAAACTTCTAATTGAGAAACTTTAAAGAGTTTTAATTTATTATTTTTTTGTATCTTAAATAAGTTATGAACTTTATGAAGTTTCATATGAAATATACACTTTTGACGTTTTTTTTGTAATAAAATAACAACTTGAAACTTTTTATATACCTTGATATAAAAAAGTTTATCTAGTTTTTAAAAAGATTTTTAAGGTAATTCTCATAATTTCCCGTTATTAGTTAATTACCTAATTACCTATTTACGTTTCCCCTTTATTAGTTATTTAAGGAACCCCTGATTTTATTAGATGTTGTAAGTTCAAAAAAAACTTTTAAACCAACAGTCATTTTCATAATTGGCTTTACAAGATGTTACAAACCTTCCTTTGCTAATTGATTACCTATTTACTTTTTCATTCCCTTACTAGTTATTTGGGAAAACCCTGATTTAATAAACACTTTAACATTAAAAAACATCTTTTCAAACCAACCCTGTTAACATAGTAAAAAATCATGTCAGCATACTTTAAAAACATACATACAAAAATATATCGTACATAAAAACAAGGATTTAAAAAGACTGTACTCAGTAAATACTAATTCATATAACATTAATTAATAAATGTTAAAATTTTAACCAACCATGTTATTTATTTCATCGGTTTTAATTTTCACTTCTTTCTCGCACTTCTTCTTCAAACTTTCAACCTCATTCTCGTGATTTTTAGCCATTTTATCCATTTCCAACTCGAAATTTCTCATCTTTTCCTCGTTGATTTTCACAAACTTGTCAATCTTTTCCTTGTACTTCACTTCTAAATCGTTCAATTTTTCTTCGTGTTGTGTCGTTTTGTTGTCCATTTGAGATTTTAGAGTTTCGACTTGGGATTTGTGAGCTTTCATCAGCTGTTAATTTTTTTTTATTTATCATAATTTAAAATTATATTGATTAAACTTATTTAGAGCAAAGTAAAATTTGTACTATATTAATGTTTTGTGTTTTCTTTGTTTTTGTATTATAACTTTAGTAATTGTTTTTTAAATATTTTTAGTAAAAAATACAAATGTTAGTATTTTGAATAGAATGTGTGTGTGTGTACTTTTAAATGAATTGATCGTTTTTCCAGTATATTAAATAGCCATATTGATCTATAAAATCTATTTGAACAATGTATAAAATTACGAAAGTGTCTTTTTGATATTTAAACTTAATAAATTAACTCATAGAATATACAAATTTTCTTATTAACATTTGCAATTGGTAGATATAAGTTTAATTCTAATCTAACTCTTCAAAAAATATTTCAGATAAAAGTAAGTAAAAACTTAATAAATTTTATAATTTATTTTAATAATTTAGTTATGAGACAAACATAATAAACAGAAATTAAGCTTTGTAAACTAATCTGATTTGAAAGTTATTTTTTACAATTTTAATAAAGGATTTTTAAAGATTTACATAACAATTTTAAAAGAATAAAGATCAAGAATTTAAAAAAACTAAAACATAATTAAACAAAGAACTTAAAACTTTTTAAATAATTTAAATGTTATTAAATTAAGAAATACTTTTGTTAACTTAAGGCGTTTAAAACACTTTTCATTTACTTTTAGAGCTTTATTAACTTTTAACTTTTTTGTATATGCTACTAATAAAATAAGTTGACATCTATAATTATTTCAGTTTATCTATAAATTATAAATTTTAATATAATAATTTTACCGCCTTAATAAAACACTCATACATATGTTTTAAATTTATTGCTTTTGAATAGAAACCATACTAAAAAAATATTTTAAATGTTTACTTAATAGGTGTGTAGGGAACATAGTACAATAAATAAACTCGGCATCTTAAAGGCGAAATTAGATTTTCCCAAACAAACTATTTCAAATTTGTCTAAATAATATAAAGTAGAGTTTTGTTGTTTTTAAACAACTAAACTTGCATCTTAATAAAAATCCAAATAATTCCTAAACAAAATATTTCAAAAGTTCTTAATGAAATGAAGTATAGTATAAATCGACTTGTTTTTAAACAAATAAACTTTTCAATAAACAAACTTTTCATCTTAAAGAAAGGTTTAAATTTTTCCAAACAAACTTAAACTGTACACACTGATGTTATAAAATTTTACTTGTGTTGGAGTTTATTGTAAAATAACTTTGTAAAAAACCTTTACACGTTTGTAAATGTTGGAAAAGTTTAAATTTGTTGTAAAATAAATTATTACCTCTTCAAGTTTGGTTTCGTTTTGAGACAAGTCTTTCTTCAAACTTTCACTCTTATTTTCCACTTGTTTTTTGTCATTTTCAAGTGAATTAATTTTTATTTTCAGAGATTTGTTTTCCTCAATACCACTTTGCTGCAAAACAAAAATTATCATTTTTTTTAAACTAAAGCTTACTAAAAAGAAGTAAATAACTTTGTTTGTTCCATAAAATTTAAAATATTTTGGTAAATATTTAAAAGTAGTATATACACAACTTTTGTTTTATACTGAGTTGTGTTTTTAAACTTTTGCTGACAAATAAAACAATTGAAAGTTTTTACAATTAAAAGTTATTACAAGCATCAAGTGTAGTAATGAACTTCGTTAACATACACTGTTAAAACAACATTAATATTTAATGTCGCAAACTAATTTCAAAACAGTAATGAAATTTTCTAATTAATAATTATAATAAAACATATACAAACATACTAATTACTTATATCACATGTGTAACTGTACGCAGTTTACAAGTTTGCTTTGAGTCTAAGCCAAGTTTTTATGCGGTTTTGTGAACTAATTATTGATTTTAATTCAATTAAGTATTTGCTGTAGTTTTTATTACAACTAGTTCTATTGTATTTTGAAAAATTATGTTTATTTGTAATAAAAGTTTAAACTGTCTAGCCTGGGCTAATGTTGTCTAAATATTTGTTTTTATTTTTTAAGGATGCAATCACCTACTGAGATTTTTTGGAGAAATTTATTAATGCATATATGTAACTGTTTAATTATGTAGTGTGTAAAAAATACTTAACTGTATCTTCAACTAGATATTTATTCAGTTTTGAATTAATCTATTACTTCGTACAAGACAACATTTTCTTTAATTTATACGTAAAAATCTAAGTAACACTTGAAGCATTGAATTAACTTATTAACATAATATAAAACATTAAGTATTATTAATTACTTTAGTAATTAAGTAAAGTTTTAACTAGGAATTATGTTAATTTCAATCATTGAACTAATTAATTTGATTACAAATGCTTTTTGTCAGTAAGAAATATGCATGACTAACTATACTTGTAAAATTATATTACTTAACACTTAACTGAATTGTAATAATTAGTTATACTGTGTAAAATTTGTTACTTTATGGTTTATTATTTCAGTGCATCTTACATAAATTCATAAAATCTAACCGTTTTGTCTTTTTCTAGTTTCAAATCATCTTTCAGTTTTTTCATTAAAGTTTCAGTAATATTCTTTCTTTTGATGTTTTCTGATTTTTCTTTTTCTATATTATTGTTCAAATTTCCGTTTTCAATCTGAAGTTTTTCTACTTGATTCTGACCTGTTTAAAAAATTGTTTAAAAATTTAAGACTTATATTTTAGCTTGTAAGCTTTTACAAAACACAAAAAAATAATGATTTAAAAGGAAAAAAATGGTTAAGCACTAAATTTTGTAATGCAACTATTTTATTGAACACTAAAAAACTAGCATAAATATTCTTATTAGTAGGGTCAACTTAGGGGTTTATAAATCAATTCTATTAATCGAAACAGTTAAAATAAAACATGTTTTCAAGCTTTATTGATGAATGGAATTTAAAAATTAAAAATAAATTCGTATAAGTAAATAGAAAAGTTGAGGTAAGTCTTTTAATACTATGACAAAGTTAAAGTACAAATTTAATATTATATGTTTCGATTTATTGAAAATAATATACAAAGATCTCTACTACTGGAGGAGAATATATATAATTTATAATTTCTAAACTTTAATAAGTAAGCTAAGTTTCTGTCAAAAACCTCGTAGACACTTTTAAAGTACTGATGACGTCTTTGACCGAAGCTTAGTTTACTAATTAAAGTCTTGAAATAATAAATAATATAAATTAAATGTAAAAATTCATAATGGTGTATAAATTAATTTTACTTTGTTGTAATTCGTCTTTAGTAGACTTTAATACATTTTCATAATCTTCTTTTTCTTTACTATGATCTAATTCTTTTGATTTAATCTGCTTTTTAAGCGAGTTTATTTTAGTATTTTTAGCTTCCAAGTTTGATTTTTGAGTCTTGTTTTGCTCTTCAAGGTTTTTCAACTATTAAAAATTAATTATATTAATAAATAAGTAATAAATTAATTAAATAAGTTTTTATTTAAACTAAAACTGAATCTACTTCGTAATACTAATATTATGAAAAAAAGTTAAATTACATTTTATATGTTTTCTATAACATTAACTGATTTTTTTAACAACATATTGATCATACTTGAAATCTTTTAAAAACATTTTAAATAAAATAAATGCTATTCGTATATAAATAGAAAAAAAATAACAACTATAAGAAACTTTGTTATAAAACTTATTCTTTGTAAAAATAGATCAAATAAATTACATATAAACAAACAAACTTCGGTTTCAAGCGAGTCAATTTTATTGGATTGTTGCTGAAACAAAGACGTCTTTTCACAACTCTCGTTGTCATTGCTTGTTTTTATTTTGTTTATCTCCTTTTCGTGCGCTTTCTTTATTTTCTTTTAATATAACAAATGTTATAATAAATTATTTAAAAATCAAATTAGATTGCTTACTGGTATTTAGTTCGTAAACTCTTGAGTTTATTTCAAAACATAAACTTGATCAAGTTAAACATAGGTGACGTTAATTTATCCTTGGCATCAGTTTACAAATCTTGTATTGAAAAATAGTAAAACTATAATTTAATCTAATATATTTGTAATTACTACATCAGCTAGAAAAAAAAATTAAACTTTAATTTTTTCGTCATAACTGTTGTCTATCTGCTCAATCTGTTCCTTGTGACTGGCATCCAGTTTCTGTTTTTCCATCTTCAATTTATTCAGGTCTGTTTCGTATTTACTCTGCATTTTATTTCTCAACTCATTCATCTGATTTTTGAATTTATCGTTGGTTTCCTGAATAAAACAAACATTTTTATAAGGTCTTATTTTATTCATGAAATTCCTAATCGTAAGTATTAAAGTGCTTAAAGGGAGAAAAGTACATCTTTGTTACATATGAAGATTACAGGACTTTCAACTAAAAAGTTATTAAAATACTTAAAATCATTATGTTTTTTTTATCACTTATTTTTGTATTTATTAGAAAATTTAAACGTTACGATAAAATTTAAACGTTATGATACTCCAAAGTTCAGTATTTTTGTAATTGTTTTTTGTAATGTATAAGTAAGTAGTTTTGAAAAAAATTCATTTAAAATTTGTAACATTTAGGTTTAACTTAATAAGTTTTAGAATATATTAAACATTCAAAACAAAGTATTATTTTAAAAATTACAACTAACACCAACCTTCAGTTGCTTCTGTAACTTCTCTTCCTTACTCCTACTCTCCTTTTCCTTCAACTCAACCGTCTTCTCGAGCTCCGTCAGCTTCTGATCCTTCACCTCAATCTCCTCCTTCCTCTTCTGCAGCAGGTTGTTCAGATCTATGTCCTGCTTCTCCAACGCAGCCATCTTGTTTAGCTCCCTCTCCTCAATCGCCAGTCGCATCTCCGAGTCCTTCTCTTCTAACGCCTGAATGTATAAAGATGACATAAAATACTATGTCATCATAAATATTTTGTATAACTTTTTTATTGGAACTGTTATAATACCATTACATAACTTAATGCCTGTTTATTGAAAATATATGTCTAAAATTGTGTGTAATATCTAAGCGCCTGAAAAAACAAAGTCAGATTAAATATATTTTTTGTGTAGAAAATAAATTTTATGCAACGTGCATGTATATACAGATTTATCTTTTGTTTTTCGAGTTTCTAAAATTATTTATAAAAACAATTTTATGTCCATTATCTTTATATAAATCATGTCATTTTATACAGTAATCTCTGAATCCTTCTCTTCTAATGCCTGAATAATGTATAAAGATGACATAAAAATACTCTGACATCATAAATATTTTGTACAACTCAATGTTATTATTCAATGACTGAACTTTAATTTTGTAGCTACTTAGCTAATGCTGCTTTTAAGTAAGACCAAAATGTATTCAAAGGATGAACTTTGCATTTTGAGTCAATACTTTACGAATGAACATCTAAAACAAAAAGTCATTTGATAACAACTTAAAGATACTTCAAAAATCTAACATGTATGCTTTCTAAATCCCTGGTATATTTTTATACACTAATGTGTTGGTTTAAATATTGTTTACGCCATTCTATACAACATACAACCGTTATAATATACTTTTGTTTTTTGAATTTTACCGAAGTTAACTACCATGATTTCAACTTCAAATTGTCAACTTATATGCATTTAGCTAGTATATATTTACCTTTTTGAATTTATTTTCCAGCTTATTCTCAAGTTCGGATGTTTTGTTTTTATTATTTTCTTCAGTTTCTTTTAATGTTTTAGCGAATTCGCATCTCAGTTTTTCTATTTCCTGTAAAAAATATTAGATTTTAAGTTAACTGCGATATCTTTTCACTAAAAAATTCTTGTTTAAATCAGCTGTTTTAAATTTTTTAAAAGTAAGTCTAATTAAAGCAGCAAAACATTTACAAATACTGTATGATGATGATACTAATGTAAAGATTTTTTTTTAAGTTTTTAAAACTTATATAGTCTAAGGGAGATAAGATATACTTTTGACATATTCATAACAACTCAAAAAATAATAATTTATTACAACAAAATAAAAACTTGAATGTGCAGCTGGTCTCTTTCTTGAAGATTTTGTTCAAATTTTTTATTTGCTTCCTCAAGAGCAACTTCTTTTTCTTTGCCTGCTATCTCCAACCTTTCTTGGGATTGCCTCTGTGTAAAAATTACATTATATACATTTCTAAAATTATTATACAACCTACTACAAATTATTAAAAGTTGTGGAAATTGGTAATATTATTGGGTCAGACTTTGAGTTTTAACTTTTATGTTGTGTTTAAAAGGATAAGATTTTTAGATATAAAAATTTTTTTAAATCAATTAAGAAAATTAAAGACACCAAACACTTAGTTTTATAAGGTATGGTAACTTTGGTCAATTGCTTAACTTATTCCAAAGTTTTATGAATAAAATATTTCACTCTTAAAAACGTAACTTATAAACAATAAGAGCTGAAAATTTTATTTCAATAAAACAAAATAAAACGCAACCAAGTTTTTCAGTTGATGCAGATTGGTAAACCGTCAATTCCAATCTAAAAATAAAAAACATGCATTCTAAATTATTATCAAATAATTGTTTTCAAGGTGTTTAATTTAAAAATTGTGTTTCTAACTAAATTACGTTTTCCAAATTAAGGTAGATTTCAAAAGCTTTCTTTTACTTACCATAATAATAAAAATTATAAATTTTAATATAGTTTTGTATTTAATAAAAAATAATTTTTACACCAAAAATAATATTTTGCTTTTATTATTTAAAGTTCAGCCATCAAAATAAAAGTCATGCTTTAAAACCAAAAAATTAAAACTCCACAAAAATTTATGATAAACTTGAATTTTTAAAATCTTTATAAAAGTCTTTTAGATTCAAACGACTTTATGACTTTAAATTTCAAATTTTAAAACCATTGTGAATTTTATGAAAGTAAAGACTTTTATTCTAAGTATTTTAGGTTTAAAAAATCTTAAAATTACAAAAGTTATTATGACGTCATAGTACCTGCATCAGCTTCAAAACTTGGGCCTTTCCCCTGCTAACATCTTGTATAAGATTTTTGCGTTCCTCATCCAAAGTTTTTTCTACCTGTTTTATTTCTTCACGCATTCTTTTCTTCACTTCTTCTGTTTCCTTGTTGGATTTTTCGATTTCTTGTTGCATCTTCAATTTGATTTCTTCCTTTTCTTTATTGGCAGCTTCGATGTTTGTTTGGAGTTCTGAGTTCTCCGATTCCATCTTTGAGATCTTAGCTTCAAGTTCTTTTCTCTGTGTAAATATGTGTAGTTTTTATGATTTATTCTTCTAAGTTGTCTAAAATTATTTTTATGTTGCTTGGCACTTTATAAAAGAAGCAGAGTAATTTATAATGTGAAAAAATAAAGACTATCTTTACTTATGTTTTGAGTTTATTTTATAGTTTTTGATAAAAAGTTTTACACCTTAAATTTTATATAATTATATATTAAGACAATTATGAACCAGTTTATTATTTTCTTCTTGATTTTTTGCCATTTCTTTTTTCATTTCAGCAACAACAGATCTTATTTCAACAACCTAATTTTTTTTAATAATTTACTAATAATTTATTTTCTTAGAATATATTTTTTAAATATTTTATAAAAAACAATACTTTATTTGGTCTTGTAGTCTTTTAACTATTTTTTTAATTTTACAGATAAATGATTTAATATATACAAAGATTAATTATTTAGTATCTTATTTAAAGAAATCAAATACTACAAACCAAACTTTTTTAAACTTATTATACATAAAATTTCCAAGTTGATAAAAGAGACTTTGTAGTATTAACAATAATAATACTAACAAAAATAAAATAATTTTTTTAATTTTCCTTAGTTTACTAGAACATAGTTTGCAAACTTTGCTATATACTTTATACAAATAAAGATATCAAAATAAGTACTAGGCTTATTCAAAGACGTTAAATATATATCATTTATGTATATCAAAAATATATATCGTTTGTATAAATATCAAGTTGCGATTTTAACCTGAATTGTACTGTTTAAACAAATACATTATAAACAAGGTTAACATAATTTTAAATTAATACATTTAATTTCAATTACTTCGTTATCTTTTTCCAGTATAGTTTTATGATTTTGCTGCTTAGTCTCTGCAATTGCCATTGTTTTTTCCTCGGTTACTTTTAAAACTTGCTCTTTTAAATTTTCTATTTCTTTTTGCATTTCTGACTTTTGCTGGGCTGATTCAGTCTAAAAGTGATTTGATTGTTTTTTAATTAGTTCTGTACTAATTTCAATTACATATTTCTTTAGAATAAAAATATTCAAGTTTTTTAAACTAATTATTACTAAATACTCTATTTTAAAATTTGTGACTATTTTTATTTTATTACTATAGGAAACAAAAACATCAGACAAAAACTTTAAAAATTTCATAAATTAAGCATTAAAAACAAAAGATGTTATTTACTAATTTAATGGACAGAAAAAATTTACCTCTATCTGTTCTTTTTCCTTTTTAATACTTTCAAGTTCTTCAGGTAATTTAGGATCACTATTTTTCAAATTTTCTTCCAATTTTAGTTTCACTTCTTTTTCACTGGTCTTCAGCAAATGAATCTACAAAATTTGTAGGTCATAAGCTACTTTATTAAACAAGCCACTTAAATAAAAAATCAAGTAGAAGCTTAGGGAACTTTTTTATTTAAAAAAATATTTTTTCTAACATAACTTGTTTCTGTACTATAATACTTCCGAATAAAAAAACTTAATAAAATAATCTGTTGTTGAAAGTAGCATAAATGTTTAGTTTAAAAGTTTTTGTTTAGAAAAGACCAAACATTTTTTTTTTGTTGATACGAAAAGTATAAATAAAAACCTTAGCAATTTTTACTTGTAGTAACAGTAGTTAAACGTTAGATTTATTATTTACTTTTTATTATTTTAATGTGCACACTTGTAAAACTTGACTATTTTGTCTTATTTTTCTAATGTAATTAATTACTTGTGTTTGTAGCACATCTATGTATTGGTCTTTTTCTTCGATTGTGGCTGTCATTTCTTCTTCTAAGTGCATTTTTGATTGTTTCTCCAAATCTATCGTCTGTAAAACATTTAAATTAAATATATTAAATTAACAGTAGAGTATACGAAAACCATTTAAGCTTAAGATTTAAATTTATACGAACACTTATAGCTTGAGTAAAACTGTAAAACAAATTAAATTTTTTAATAAATAAAAATATGTTATATATTTAACTATCAAAGTTTTCTATTTATGTCCTCTACATAAAAACAAGCTTATATTCTCAATTTTATTAATTTATATCACCGCATTTATTGGCTTGTAATTTCGTTAAACCTGGTTTTCCAAATTTTTTTTAGAAGGCCCACTTTAACGAAATTTCCTAAAAAATACCATTAAATGCGCCTAAGACCTTTTTTTTGCTAGTCATTATCAACTTCAGACTATCTAGCGTGAGATTTAAATCATAGCCTTGTACCCTTTACACCTTCTAGCCCCCTAAACTTCTAAAATTTTCCTACCATATCTAGCTTAAATTCAAAACTTCCCTTTAAATATAATTTTTTTTTGTTGTCTATTTCAACTCCAAAATATCTAGTGTAACATTAAAATTCCTCATGCCCCCTACAGACCCTTTACTACTCACGGTCCTATTCACACATAGTTTTAACAGAAAAAACTAGTCTTACTACTGGTATACCTTCAGAAAAATTAGACCTAATAATAATTTATATTATGACATCATACTTCAGTGACGTCGTTCAGCTTTCTCTTCATTTTTTCTTCCACCTGTTTCACTTCGATCTTTGTTTTTTCGTTTTCCTTCAGCAACCCCTGAAATTTGCTCATCAGTGTTGAGTACCTCGTACGATACTTGGCCATCGTTTTCTCATTTCTGTTTATAAAAAAAATATTGTATTTGTTAATTAAATATATAGGTTATACACCTTATCGTTGCTTTCTCGTTTCTATTAAAAATAAACAGATTAAAATCATAAATTGTTTAATTTTCATTTAAGTTGTTAAGATTCTTCATTTTGCCATTGTGTTTTTGTTTTTAAACTTTAGTATTTAAATAAATATAAATACAAGTTTTTTTTTGTTTTCAATGTTCTATAGAAAGTTAAAGCTTATATACAAACAAAACTAGTCATTATGTATTGAATATTATAGAAATTTAATGAGAAATTACTTTTTGTTAACATCAGATTTTAAAATGTACATTAATCACAAAATATAAAGTTGTATTGAAGTAAAATACCATAAAACTTTTGCTTATTAAAACTTAATAATTGTAAATTTGTAGCCTACTTTTCATAAATATAACAAATATATAAAAAAATAAAAACAAACTGAAGTATTTTTTCGATGAGTTGATCTTTTGGTATTTCTTTTATATCAACTTCACTTTTGTTAGATTTGCTGTTTGAATTGTTTGTAGCCTGTAAAAAAAAAACTTAAAAAAAAAAAAAATATATATAACTTTCATAAAGTTCAACTTTTTTTAAGTTATAACTCTGACTGCATAACACGACAATCCTATATAATTTGTTTTGTACTTAAATTGCAAATATAGACAAAGAAATAGTTCCTCATACAAAATAACATTCTCTTCTGCGGTACAAATTTAACATTTTAGTATAATAAACGTATAATAACCAAAAAAAAGTTAAACTACATCACTTGTAGGACAATCGCCTTAGTTAATAAAAGTTAATAAGTAGTTTAAACAAAAACCTTTTAAAAATAAACATGGTCACATTTTTAAGTTTAAAAGTTTTCAAAAGAAAAAACAAATATTTTAGTGTTATTTAAAGCTTGCTAATTGACCACATAACCGCATATAAATTATTCGGAAATATTGATTTTTTTATTGAATTAAAACTTACTCAATGCAAAATTAATTACCTAAGAATAAAGTTTAAATTTGCATAAAATTAATCGATATATTTGTGCAAGTAATTTATATACTATTAAACTTAACCAGCTTTTTACTTAGTGTTTTAATGTTGAAATTTAGTAATAATTACAAATATTAATGACTTATTTTTTTTCTACAGAATGACAAAAAAAATCAAATTATTGGAAAACATAGACATTTAAAAGTCTAAAACAATTTACAAGCTAATCATAGAGTTATATTTTAAACTATATTTGATATTTTTTATACTGGACCGACTTAAGTTAGAGTTATATTTAAATTTTTAAAAGCTTGTTTTCAGTTTTTAATAATTTTTAAAAGTTATATAAAGTTATTACAGGTTTAAGAAAGCTACAACTCAATCAAAATTTTGTTATACAAAATCCATAAGGGGGTCCACCTTGTTAATTACAAGTTGGTGTTTAACATCATCGTTTAACTTGGTTATCCTTCACTTTTAACTGCCCAACATTACTCAAAGTATTTTTTAACATACACGCAACTAGAACTGGCGTGTTCAATAGGTTCCTTTTGGAAATCGTAAACTAAAAAGGCAAGCAAATCTTTGAAACTTAAAATATATTTTCTCTTTAACTTTTAACCCATATTGTTTATTTTTACAACAAGTCTATTGTTAATATTTAAATAATTTTGGCAAAGGAAATGTTTTAATTTTGAAAAAAAAAATTCTAGAAATATTTTAATTTGTGTAAGCAGTATGTACTTCAATATGCATTAACATATTATCATACAATAAAAAAAACAGTTATTTAATTAAGTCTATTCATTTTATTTCACACAAAAAACCTAAAATCCAATTTAAACTACTTAATAACGAAAATATTATAAGCACAACACTATATGTTGTTGAGTTGGCGAATATAATTACTTAATAACTAACATTAATATTAATCATAACATACCACATTGTTACCAGCTTGCTGTTAAGGTGATTTAATTTAGTACAGTTACATTATAAACAATATTAGTATTTATTATAACTCACCAAACTAATATTATGGTTAGCTTGTTGAGTTGGCGATTTAATATAACTATTAATAAATAGTATCAATACTCATTATAACGAACCACACTATTATTAATTTGTTGAGTTGGCGATTTAATATAACTATTAATAAATAAAACCAATATTTATTATAACATACCACACTATTATTAATTTGTTGAGTTGGCGATTTAATATAACTATTAATAAATAAAATCAATATTTATTATAACATACCACACTATTATTAATTTGTTGAGTTATCGATTTAATATAACTATTAATAAATAATATTAATACTTATTATAACATACCACATTGTTACTTGCTTGTTGAGTTGGCGATTTAATATAACTATTAATAAATAGTATCAATATTTATTACAACATACCACACTATTACTTGCTTGTTGAGTAGGTGATTTGATATCTTCCATCATCGAACTGATAGATTCTCTACTTTCATTCAATTTCGCAGCCATCTGTAAATTTAATGTTTGTTGTTATTTAACACAAATTATTTATTGTACAAAAATGATGTCAAAAATTTTCAAGTTAACTAACATTAGTGGTCTACCAAAACCGGCCTTTTTCAACAAAAACAACATTTATTCAACATTATTGTTATATTTCAATTAATCTTTCAAGGTTAAATTACCATAAACCATGATTTCCCAAAGCGGGCCATAAACTGCAAAGAGGCCAAAGGGGGCATGACCAGGCCATAAGGCCACAATTTGAATGTGCTTTCTGGACTTATAGATTCTAGAGTTCGAGATGAAGATCAAAAAAGACCTTATGCGTTTTAAAGGGTAGTTTTGAAACTTACATTAGGTGTTGGAGGGGGAATTTTAAATATGTTCAAAGGGAGCACTACAAAATAGCTTGGGTAACCCTGTCATAAACATTACCTATAGCTACTTTGTTATAAGGTTTTAACATAACTTGTATTTTGTTGACTTGAAATATGTAAGCAACTGTATCTGAGCTTCATCAAACTAACACAATAGCTCTAACTAATACAATAACACATAACATGTTTTCTTTTTGGTTGTCAAGTTTTGAAATTCTGTGATATAATAATAATTTTTATATTATTTGTGGTTACAGATTTGTTTCAAGGACTGCTTTTAACTTAAAGCTTCACAAATTTATTGGCAATATATACTTCTTTAAACCATGTTATTATAGATTTAATTATGAGCAAACAGTTCTTTTTGTTACACTTGACAAAAAACTTGATTTCAAATTTAATCTACTCACTACAAAACCTAACTTTAGTGTTTCTTATTAATTTTTAGATGATATATGTGCTGTTAGTATTGTCAAATACATATTTTTTTATAAAACTGGCTAATAGAATAGACCACACCACTGTCCCAAAAAATCCCAAAGATAGTAACATAATTTTCAATGAAATAGTAAGAACGTTTAGGAACAATTGTAACCATTTCAAAGTAAAAAACGCTCAATATTTTTTTAAATGAAGTTATAAGTAACCTGATTTTTCAATTAGGTTAATATAAATTATAAATCTTTAGAAAAAATAAATTTGTAATGATTTAAAATAAATATAACACTTTTGTAATCATTACAGGCTATTTTTAAACTATTAAAATCTATTTTTCTTTGTTTCTTGATTTTTTTTTGTGTTAATATGTTTCAATGGTATGATAAATTGAATAAAAAAGTTACAAAAAATAAGTATTTCTTTGAAATGTGCACAATTTTATTATTATTAATATTTTTATTACAAATAATAATTACCTGATCTTTCAACGGCGTAAGAAACTCGAGTCTTTTGAAGAACCCGGTTGAAGACTGTGGAGCAGCGTGGGATGGAACTTGCTGTGCTGGAGTTTGATTGGCTGACGAGTCTGATTCCGACTCACTGGTGCTGCCTAGCGGATGGAAATAAAATTATTTTAATATGTAAAATGTTTGAGTGAAAAGCAACTGAACAGAAATCGAGATGGCTTTCAAATGCCACTTGTAAGAATGTGCTTATGCTTAATGATAAATATAAATCAAAAATATAATAAAAACATAAAATTGCTGATAAATTTTGTTTTGAAACTCTTTACATAAAATGCTTCAATAAAAAAATCACTCTACACATAATAAAATTTTTATAGCAATATTTACAAGAGTATGGATTAATAAAAAAAAATATCTATAAATATCATTATTTCAGTAAGCACTGCAAAAAACACCAAATGTTTAAAATGTTTTTTATTTATTACTAGTATAATTAAAAGTGTTGTACCATTTAAAATATACTAAAGGTAAACCTTATCAATTGTAAATATGTAAAACTTTTGTCCCAACTACATGTTTAACATTTTATTTAGAAAAAAAAACATATAAAAAGATTTAAAAGTACAAACAACTTCTTGGGATTTGAGACAACAATCCTTTTGAAAACAACTATTGAAATAATTAATTTTATATATATTTAATCATTAATAAATTTTTCATATAAACTGTTTAAAACTTTTATTTTGAAATTCTGTACATAAAATTTTTCAATAAAAAAAATCACCCAATACTCAATAAAGTTTTTATTCCAGTATTTACAAGCGTATTGATAAAATAAAAAAATATTTGTCATTACTTTAACAAGTATTGCAATAAACACAAAATGTTTAAAAAACATTTATTTATTGCAAATATAATTAAAAGTGTTGTATCATTCAAAACATGTTGAAGGTAAACCTTACTAACTGCAAATATGTAAAACTTTTATTCAAATTACATGTTTAATTTTTTCTTATTTAAAGGTTAATAAAAATATATATAAAGATTTAAAACTACGAACAATTTCTTGTAATTTAAGGCAATGATCGTTTTGAAAACAAACATTCAAATAATTAATCTTGTTTATTATTTAATTAACATCAAACTTACTTTTTCCATTCCCATTTAAACTTTCAGGTTTTGCAGGAGCTGGATGCTTCGGTTCGTTCTAAAATATAAAACTAAAATTATGTATAGTTTTTTATTGAGAAAACTATAACAAAAAGTAAGAACAACACAGAAGCTGTTTTGTACAATCACGCAATATTTTGAAACCATTCGAATGTAAAAATTATACAGCTCCGTAGAGGGGGTCCAACTTATTCAATATACCAGATTTCCCTAAAACAAAGGGGGATAAAGAAAAAAATCGCTGACGTAGAATCAACCCGAAAACACTATTGTGCGATATGTCCACCTTGATTTAAGGTTTGCGACTAGGTATTAGTGCAACTTAAAAAAAATCCAAAAAATTTACTTTGAGATAAAAGAGAGCAGAATAAACACTAAAGAGCTTTTTGTCAAAGAAAGCAAACTAAAAAGGCAAAAAGACTTTCCGAGAGATATAAAACATGCTTATTACAGTAGCCTTGAAATTGTTTCTTTTTTTCACAAAGTTTTTCGATATCCTTATCAATAAATAAAGAAATTAAATTACTTTATAAGTAAAAAAAATACTTTAGTAGGCATAAGATTTTGTGAAAAAACCTTTTCACTATATAACATATAGAACATATGTATTTTGAATAATCTCTCACCTTTTCCAAAACAGTTAGTTTTATTAAATTAAAACCTTTTTTTAATAATAATAATCTTATTTTATAAAATTTTACTGAAACATTTAGATCCTTAACTCTTTAATAGATAGGATGATATATATTTTAATGAACTTTTTGTTTTCACATAAAATTTAAAATTAAGAAATATAATTCTTAAGTTTGGATAAAAAAGCTTTTGCAAAACAGACTTTAACTTAAAAGTAAAATTCATTTTTTAATTAAAGTAAAAAATAGTTTATAGTTCATACTTTAAGCTTCCATTAAGTTCAAATGTCAGTTTTTGTGGAAAAAAACTGTTTAACCTTCAAGTTATAAACAAAAACTAATTTTACATAAAAAAAGTAAAGTTATAAAAAATAAAACAACATTTTCAGACACTAAGTCTTTTGATAGGTAAATTTTTTTAGATTATGAAAAAAATATCTAAAATACATTCGACTTTATATTAGACATTTACATTTTACATTTGTTCGAATTTATTTTTTGCAAAAATATTTTGTAAAATTTTTATTAAACTTGGGTTTTCCTGTTATCGCATCGCTCAATATATCTTGATATTGTTCCTCGATATTACAACAATTTTGACCGCTCTTAATGCTATATGCTGTCAAAATCTGTATCATATTGACAAACAATTTGAAGCTATTAAAAGATGCGATGACAGTATAATTTAAAGAACAAAAGCAAAGAGAAAAACGCGTTTAAGAAAATTTGATTCTTAGTAAAAAAACGCGTTTAAGTTTATAATTTGATTTTTTTTCAGGTTTTAATTTGTTAACAAAGTTTTTGGTTAAAAATTATATTATATTAAAATTGCTAACAAAATTATTTAAATCATGAAACATCAACTTAATCTTATAAGAATAAGTATTGTTTTTTAAGCAACAACTTAAAGCCTAATTTTATAAATTAAAAGAAAACAACTTAAATACAACAATTAAAACTTTTTTTTTGTTATAACTGTACTTTTTTAAGTTAATAAAGTCTATAGTACTTTACACCTAAGAGATTTTTTTTTCTATAACTTCAGACAAATAACTTTACTCTTTTTTTTTTACTTTTTATTTATATATACAACACATATTTGTAAAAATTCTAGATATTTTAAGTTTAGGTGCAACATATAAATAAAATAAAAACTGTTATACAATTATAAAAGCTAGAAGTGAACAACAGTTAGGCTTATCATAAGTTAGATAAAATCTTCACTATATAGTATAAAAGAATATAAATCTACTTTATTGTTAATTATAGATTCATTTATTAAAAATGTAAGCAAAATTAAATCCTGAAATTTACTAACTTATAGTAGTTTACTACTTAGTTTCTTAAAATAAATAATTTAAACAAATTTTGAATTTCCTAGTAATTTCAAAGTAAAATTCTACTAAACTTCTTGACTCATTACGTAGTCATTATACAATAAAATTCCTTCAAGTTACTTTAGACTTTCATTAATAAAAAAAAAATTATATGTATAAGATCAAAATGATATTTAAAGGTTACTTGCTTAAGTTAAGAATAATTATAAAAAAGTTTAGAAATACAAGTTTAAAGCTTGCTTTTAAATAAGTTAAAAGTTGAATTTAAAACTTACTTTTGGCTTGGATGAGTCATCACTAGTTTTTGCTTGTAATTTAGCACCTAAAAAATGAAAAATAGTTTATATTTTGTTGCAAAAAATTTAAAAAAAATACGATCGATTTTTAGATTAATTTCTTACCTTTAACTAAAAGTTAGTATTAAGTTTGCAACTTAATAAAATTATTCTAATAACACTTAAAACAATAATAAATATAAACATTTAACAATAATTTCAAAGCTTTCAAATCATTTTAACTATAAAAAGTTTTAGGTTTGCAAATTAAATACTATAAGGAACTCGTTCAAAATCCACCAGCGATCAAAATTCACGCTTACTGATCAAGGGTAAGGGTTAGGGGTAACAGTGATATGAAAATAAATAATAAAAATTCAAAACATATATAAAATATATTAATAAATATAGAAAATTATTTTAAAAATAGGGTGGATTTTGAAGGCGGGTGAACTTTGAGAGTATACCAAATATAAACAAAATTATTTTAAACTACACTTAATTTTTTATAATAAATATGAAAATTTCAAACCTTTCAATAACTTTGAGTAAACTAAAATTTTATGGATTAAATAGTATAAGTATTTGATAGTTTACACCAAAAATATTAAAAAAATACTATCAACATTGCAGATCTATGTTAAAAATTAATTAACATTGCTTAGGTGAAGTAGCTTTTTATTTAATTATGAGAGATAGTTTTCGGCAATTGAAAACCAAGTAACTTTCTAAACTATTTAAATAACTATTTGGCCAATTTCATAAGTTTTAAAGTTAAAATGGAATTTAGCATACCTTAATTTTAAGTATGAACAACTGTAAAAAAACAGTTATACATATACAAAGAATAAAAATAAGCTACTGAATGATTATAGATACACTCTGAACTTATTTTATATTTTAATATTTTCTTCCACAAACATACCTGATTTTTTCTGGGCAGGTGTATTCCCATCGACTTTTTGTCTTTGTTGCTGTGATAAAAATAAAATGAATTTATTAGAAATAAACATGGGTAAATTATTCTATCTTTCTTTAAAGTTTGTTGTGATAAGTTCTGTTGTTTAAATAAATACACAAAACTTTACTGTCATTGTATTGTTTCAAAACTAACACAACTAATTCATGCCAATATATTTCAAAGACATAAATGTCTTTTTTTTTAAACTTCACAAATTATTTTAAAAAAAATGATCTAGTCAATTTAAGTGTTACACCAGAGAACTTAATGACAACGCATAAGCTACTATGAGTAATTTAAGTGCTAATATCAGGTTGTCAATTTTTTTGAGAAATTTTTTCAAGGTTTTTTTAATTTCTTCCAGGTTTTTAAAAGTACACGTTTGTATTCTATTTTTAGTTTAAAGTTAAGTTTAAGGTAAAAAACTTTGTTAAATAGTATTACAACATTAAAACGATATTGTAAACATACTTTAAATGTGGTTTCTAATAAAAAAAATTCAATGATAAAAAATAATTTCATCATAATAGATTTTTTGTATCAAATTAAAATTTTACAACTTATTATTAAAAAATTGTTTAAATTTAAAGTTTTTCCAGGTTTTTTTTTGTGGTTTTTGTTCAAAATTAAAGGTTTTTTTCAAAATTTCTCGAATTCCAGGTTTTTTGGTGACCCTGTATAAACATAAAAGCACGAAATAAATTTATTAAAATAAGCAAAACATATGCCTTAAAATTGAAAAAAAAAATTATGACTAATTTGCGTAACAGAAAAAGTTGCATAAGTTACAATTAAAAATATAATTTTAGATACTAAGTAAAGGTATTTCAAAAAACACAATAAAAGGTAATGTTTAACAAAATTCAAGCTTATTATGCATTTAAAAAAACATTTGATAAAATTTATTAGTATTATGCATATATTAATAAATATTAAAAAAGTGTTTCTAATAAATTTTAATTATTTTTCGAAAACATAGGTTTAACAAATATTTTTTGGATACATTTGCCTTATGCAGGGTTGCCAAACGTTTTTGGAAAATTTCCTCCAGGTTTTAAAAGGTAATCATTTTTGGGTCTAATTTAGTTTATTTAGTTTAAAGTTAACTTTGAGGTAAGAAACTGTGTTAAATAGTAAAACACTGAAAAAATACTCGTAAGCTACTTTAAATGTGTTTTCTAATAACAATATTTTTGATCTATATGGTAGATTTATTGAGTCAAATTGAAACTTTTCTACTTAAGATATCAACATTTTTGAAAATTATTTTTCCATTTTTTTTTTTAATTTCTCAAATTCCAGGTTTTTCCAGGTTTTAAGGTTTTTTGTAAACCCTGATTATGTGATAAACTTTATTTGCTATTAAATAATCTAATGGTTTTATAGCAAGTACTTACTAATCTATGTAAAATACTAAACTAAAAATATTATTTTGTTGTTTTATTTAAACAAAAATTATTTAGTTTTTCAAAAGTATAAAACTTTTTTTTACACTCAGTTTTTAATAAAAGAGGTTATGTAATTGCCATTATTTTTTAAAACAAGTGAAACTAACTCTGGGTTTTTGAGGAGTTGCAGCTTTTTTTTCAACTGCGATTTTATCTTTCAAACTTTTGAACATTCTCAAATTTATTTAACATTATCTGCAATAATATAATCCTACCACTTAAAATAAAACACATCAAAATGATTAACGCACAAAAGGTAAATCATGATTGGTAAATTTAAATTACCGAGCACAACAACAGAAACAGCATAAAACATTTCAAACTTTTGTGTACTAGTTTTTAAGCAAATAATTATCTTTTTTTTCTAATTGAAGACAGTGGTGATTAACTTAAACTTTGAGCATAAAACTGAAAAAAATTTCAAACAGTTGTACTTTTTTATTAAAAGTATAAACTCAAACATTGTTGCTAAAAGTAAAATGACTTTTGAAACTTAAAATTTTGAGAAAGAACTCTAAAGTAAATGGCCACTAGCTAAAACAGTTTGAATAAAAGCATGTGTACAAATTGAAAAATATATATTTTTAACAATTACCCTTTATAAAACGTTAGACTTGTAAAAACATGTAGATCAAAAGTTAACACCTAAAAACAAGATTCATTTTTCTTTATTAAGTATAAATTAACAATAATTAAAATTAAACCATGAAGCTTTCAACACTATTGTTTTTTTATCAGTAGTTATTCAGTAGCAGTAGGTTTAAGTTATTCACGGCTTTTTTGTTTTAACTATTTTGATTTTATAAAAATGCATAGAAGTATACTTAAAAATGTTTAGTCATCAGTGCAAAACAAAGTCATAAATAATCAAGCAAACTCAGTTATGTTGCTATATAAATCAAGCATAATTTGATTAGGTTTTATTTAAATTAATTAAAATGATACCCTACTCTAGAGAAACAATTAAAAAGTTTTAAAGATTTTACAGTACATGTGTAAATTTTTTGAATCCAAACACAAAACTGAACACATCAGACAAAAAAAAAAACATGTGTGCAAAATACAAACTTCAATTAAAAAAAAAGTTTCATTAATTCTAAAAAGTCTTATTCTATCTAACAAAAAGTACTTTGTGTTCACATCGGCAGTCTGGGCTGACTGAACAGTCGCAACCTAGGAGGGCCCTGGACCATTATCATGGGCCTCATTTGCATATTTGGGGCCAGGTGCGTCCTGGCAGGCAGGTTCAGCATCTGGGGCCTGAAAATGAAGGGGGACTGCTGAGGCATCCTGATTATCTGAGGTTGCCTGGTAACCATCCTGATGTTCGGAGCTTTCAGGACCTGAGGTGGTTGTCTGGTGGTTGTCAAGATGTGGGGCCTGGTTGTCAGTATTTGTGGTCTTGTGGACAGCAACTGCGTCCTGGTGGTTAGCAACTGGGTGGCGTTGGTGACCACTTGGGCCGGTTGGGAGCTGATTATCGTGGGTTGGGATGAAGCAACAAACTGCTGTGTTGTCACGACAACCCTTTTCTTTTTTGGCGGAGGTTCGGGTTTCTTGCTGCTGCCGCACACAGGCTGTGAGGTCAGTCCGGGCACGTAAGTGTTGTCCAAAACCTGCCCTTTCTCAAAAGCCCGCGTGGTCTTGTTGACCATCTCCTGGGCCTGCTCTTCCACCCACTGCTGGTAGTACAACCTGACGTTGTCACGGTGCCTCCTTCCCCCGCAGTGCGTCTTCCTGACGGAGGGCGAGTCGTGAGTGAGGTAGGTGTCGCAGTAGTCGCAGAAATATTTTGGCATTTTACTTTTCTGAAAATTTGTTTTTTGTTATTTTTTGTTAAACTGTGAGAAAAAAAAAACATTTATAATTGATTGTCATGAAGTATTTTTTAGAGTTTCTGAAGTAATAAAACCTTTTTTTTTTGTATAAATCTTTGTTTAGAAAAGTTGTATAAAAGTTTTATAATAAACAACTTTAATTTATTTACACCTATTTTATAATCTTGAAAAATAACATTTTAATACTACTGAAATACACCTGTGCTTCAAAAAATCTTAAATAAAAGTTCAATAACTTTAGCATTTAACTTGAGAGAAAATAAAACTATTTAAAGTAACAATAGTTTTCTTGCAGAACCAATATTTTATTTAGCTTGCTTACCAAGTTAGTAAATTTAGTTAATAAAGGTCTAAGAAGTTGGATTTAGACTCAGCCTTTATACTGGTTTTTCTCCAAATGAGCTCAGTAGTATGTTTTATAGTAAAAAGAAAACTTGATTGAAGTGTAATAAAAAATTCTTAATGTTGTTTTAAACTAGATCAGGGCTGTCATTCTTTGAGGCAAAATAGCCAAGCCAATAAGCATAAAGCTAGCCTGAGCCCTCCTGAGTTAAATTTAATTTAGAGCAAAACGCAAAAAAAAAAAGATAAATAAATTTATAAAAACTATTCTTATAAACAACTTGAAACAATTAAAAACTAGTCTAAGTTTCAAGAAAGTTTTCAATTAGTCTGAGTTGTCTGTGTGTTTGTCTGATACTCCTGAAAAGTCACAGTGTGTATCATTTAACAAACTGTAAAAATTTTAAAAGTAACTCACTCAAATTTCAACAATACTTTCTATATTTTTATTCTAAAAACTTTTGTTACTATTCATAAAAATTCTTATACAATTTTTTCTATTAGTTTATAAAACTATAGAATTGCTTTGAAATGATTAACTTTTATATGATAATTTCTTCTCAATTTTTTAATGTGTTTTAGTATTAAACCTAAGTACTGCTTACTTATGCTTAACTGAAATCTGTATAGTTTTTTTGTTTTATAAATTTATTTAAATAGTATGTTTTGAAATAGATATGTTTTGAATTTGACTATTGTGTCGAAAACTGCTTAATTCTTTTATAATTTAAGCTAAAATTCTTATTTTACTAAACTAGGGCCTCTGTTTGATTAAAAATCATTAATATAAAAAGATTCTTTAAGTTTTAAAAGTACCAGTTCCTAGATTGATTAAAGATTTTAATTTAGAAATTTAAAATTGTATTTTAATACAAAAAACTGAATGAAAACTAAAAATGTAAGGTTTGATTACATCAAACAAATTACTGAATTGTTATCATTAGACAAGTATACTTTTAGTCATTATTATTACAGACATTAAGTTTACAGTGTAAGTAACTCAGGAGTCTGAGAGTTTCTAATTTCCTGAATTGTAAAACAAATTTCTCAACCTGTCTTTTCTATAGCAGATATTTTTTAAACATAATTAAGTGCATAGCAGTAAAAATGAATAACTATAACAAAACTTAAATATAACTAAATTTTTCCAACTGGTAATCAATTCATTTCTCAAGAACAAATTTGTTTGAGTAAAAAAAACTATAAGGTTGTTTCATGAACTTTAAAAAAAAAATGCCAACAACTTTAGTCATTGCTAATGGCTTTTTATAACTTGGTTCTTATAGATATCTTGCACTTGTTTACAAAAACATTTTCATAATGTTTTTTTAAAACATATCATTCCAAAAAGGTGAACTATGACTGTGAGTGTGTTTTTTCAACTAGCAATAAATTATATATTTTATTCATAATAAAAATGCACCCATTTGATGACCATTTTGTTTTTCATAAATTGATACAATCTACACTTTATTATTAGTTTATAGTAAATCATTAAAGCATTATAAGAAGGATTAATTACAAAAAGTTAAAAATTAACAATTAAATTAAAAATCATCACATTGACCTATTTATCAGCATAATTTTTCTTAAAACTCATTAAATAAATTTATTCAGCAACAATAACAATTTGATTCAAAAAGCATGCATTTAAAATGTAGATCAGCAAAGCTTAAAGCAGGTTTGCCAAAGATTTTTTGAAAAAAAACAGGTTTTCTAAATTTCTTCCAGGTTTTGAAAGTACAAGTTTATTAGTCCAATTTTAGTATAAATTAAATTTAAAGTTATAAATTTATTTGCTACTTTAAATGCGTTTTATAGTGAAAAAATTCTAAACAATACAAATTTTTTGTACATGATAGATTTTTCTTATCTAGTCTTAATTTCTGTTATTCTACATGCAAAATTTATTTAAAATTCCAGGTTTTTCCAGGTATTTTTGCCTAAATTGTCAAAATCCAGGTAGTTCTAGGTTTTTCCAGCTTTTTTTGGCAATTCTGTTAAAAGTATCAATTTAAATTAGGAAATGTTTTTAGTTTACTTATAGCAAGGAATTTTGGGTAGCAGTTCAGGCTTGTAGGCCAAATCAAAAGGAAATAGTATTTTGGTGGAGAAGTTAATTAATGTTAGTGAAAAATATTGATTCTTACTCTTCCCTATTCAAGATAAATGTTGTGCTGATTTCAAACTTTCATCATTTCATGATATTTAAGTAATTTCACTTTTTATTTTTTGATGTTTTTACTTAAAGTATCTGTATAGGAGTAAATTTGTGATGAAATAAAAAAACACATACAGCACTGTTAACTCACAAGAGAAACATAAGCATATTTGTTATTTTTCATTAGAAAACTTAAAGTTGCTCATTTTACATTAGTTGTATTTAAGCTAAAAAGCACCTCACAGACCAAAAATTTTTGCAGAAAAAACAAAGTTTGAAAAACCCGACTTATAGCTTTAAAATAAAATTATTAAGATGATTTTTTTGTAATTTTTAAAGACTGGTGAACTTGAATATTGCACATTTTTAATCATTAGAATTACATAAACTATAACTCCTTCAAATTTGTTATTTGGGAAATGCTTACAGCAAACCATACTACCAGTTTTACTTTTTGTTTAGGAAATAATTTTCAAGCATGTGGATTGCTTTAAAATGTAGAGGCGCTAAAAAACGTAACTACTTTAAATTTTATATACTTTTCTTTTTTCTTAAAGCGATAGTGTAGTAGTGCTGAAGTTTTTTAGTTTTAAAATTGAAAACAAACGATCGAAAAAAAAATACTTGTTAGATAGGTTAAGAAAAAATAGCGGTATGTTTAAAAAATAAACTTCGAAAGTAAACTTAAACAATATATTATTTAACAACTAATTTATTAGCTATGAATTTTGAAAACTTAGGAGTGTATTAAAATTTTAAAATATTTTAAAATTTTAATTATTTTAAAGAAAAAATTGTAATTTTTTTTTTCAAAACACCAGTATATTTTCATCAGTTTAATAACAGTAGCAAACAAATAGGTATAATGCTGTCTAAACAGTATTTTAATAGGCTTTAAGACAGTTATTAAATATTAACATATTCATTTTTTACCAAATTATGTGTTTTCTAAACAACTTAATGTGATTTTTCTAGTGATGTTGGTTTGATTTTCTTGTTGGTGAACATTTGCATGGGGGTTTGAGCTTCATGCTTTTCCCACACTTTTTGGTTTTTCGTTTTGAAATTTTAGCCTTGTGAGTAGGTGATCTCCAAATGGCGTGTCAACCAAAAGTTTTTTATAAATTTAAAATATAGATTTTTTTTTTGATAACTTAAATTAAACAATAATAAGGCAGGTAAAATTACATATGATGTAACACACTAGCTTTTCCCAAAAATAAAACGTTTAACGTTGCAAGGGGTAGAATTTAAGACTAATGTTTTTTTATTATCAAAAAATATTAATTTTGTTTTTAATGAATTTGAGAATATAATACAAAAAAGAACTTCTTTATAAATTTTTTTGTTTATGCTTTTACTAGTACAAAATTTTAGAAAATAGTACGCTTGTAGTCGTAAAATTCATTAAAAAAATGCTTCCAAACATCAATAGTGTACTTTTATATTCTTTGAAAAAAAAGAGTTTTTTTTATTGAGTTATGTTTAACCAAACAAAATCCTTAACACAAAAAAAAAGAATTTTTTATTCTATCTTATTTTTGTTAGCTATGTTTGTTTTGTTTATTTTTTAAAATGTAGCTAATGACCTAGTTTAAGGAAATACTCTAGACCAGACTTGGTAAAAGGTAAAGTTACAAGTGTTAAAAAGGCCCACGGCAATAAGGTTTAATTAAATGAAGTAAGATTAAAATATTTTAATACTTTTAACATTACCTTTTACCAAATCTGCTCTAGGATTTCAATTTGGTTCAATAAAAACAGCCTCTGTAAATAAAAGTGATGTGTCTGTTGTTAAGGATAAATAATTTAATGTATCTATGAAAAATTAAATAAAAGGTAATAAAAGTAAAATCAACCTTTACGACAGTTGCTTTTGTAGTATAGTCAAACAAAAGCTATTTTGTAAGACTATAATACCCCTAGTAGAGGACAAATTGCTGAAGCTAAAACAATTTTATTTTACTATCTTCTACTTTTAAACTCAAACACGCTTTTATAATATAACAACCCTTATTAAGTTTAGTACACTAGATACAGTTTAATTTTTTCGCCTTCCACTTAGGTGGAAAACGGTTTCACACCTCGAATAAAATTCAAGACTAGTGCCAACATCTTTTTCAAAACTTTTGATTACGGAGATGTGGTATCCTACATCTCTTAACTTTAAATAATTAAATAAAGTTTTGTTTTGGAATAAGAAATATCTTGATACAATTTTTTTTCTTCTAATACAGTTCTAGAATTTAATTATTTAGCCTCACAAGTCTACCATTCAACTTTTTCACTTAGATTTAAGTTTTACTAATTTAAAGTATATAGTTTTTAATTAGGTGTTGCTTAACTCTAACAAAATGATATTTATATTCGATATCTAATCGAATAATTTTCTTTTGAAATATACTAGTTACAAATTTTCAAAAGATTGTTAAAACATAATGTTTATTGTTTTGGCTTATAACTAGCAAAGTTTCTTAGCTTTTTTTCAATAACCAACTTTTGAGTTATGAAAACTTTAACTACTATCCAAACTTGGTGTCGTTTATAATTGCAAAATGGTAAGGTAAAGTTTCGCAGATATAAAAAGTAAAATAGTTGGATTTTTAACAGTTTTTGTACCTTCATTTTATCATAGTTTTAAATATCAATTTAAATCTTGAGACTTTGTAAGCTTAAAGTCAAAGAATTAACTGAAAGCTAGTTGACTTTATTGCTTTTATACTTTTATCAAATAAAAAAGGTGTACTTATGACAATGATAAACAAATGTTAAGGAGTAACAAAAGCGTTTGATTTATAAAATTAAGTGAGAAATTCTTAGAAAAAATACTATATGTTCAGTATACTAACTTGAAAATTAAATGCTTTACTTACTTTTGACAAAAAAAATCTTTTTTTCCGAGGAAACTCGACATTTTAACATAAAAATAAATGGAATAAAATATGTATTGCAGGTCAATTTGTTTAACTTAGTAAAAGAAAAAGTTAGTTAGAGACATTATTGACACAATAATTCTACATAACTTGCGAAAGTTTGTAAATATAAAAGTATATTTTAACAAATAAACTAACTAACTTAATGTTAGCCTTTACAATTAAATAAAAAAAATAAAACAAATATAACATTATATTTTTTAAGCTCTTACATATTGAAGGCTTATAACTTTTTTTTTATATAATCTTAAAAAAAGCAAACAAAAAATCAAAGCAGTAGTTAGTATAACTACTGGTTATAACCATACCTATATTTTTTTACTTAGCTTATTAAGCCTTTATACTCCTTTTTTAAGAGTTGAATGCTTAAGTAGATAAATAGAAATAAAAACATTTTAACTATTGTTTATTGAACGACAAAAAACTCTTAAAATATTTGGTTCTAGGACCTGGTAAACTATTTTTTCGGTTGTCGAGTAGTACACCACTTTGAAACATTTTACCTTCTTGTCCAGAATAAAAATATTTAAAATAAAAGGTTATCAAAAAAATTATAAGCTAAAACTTGAACCGAATTAAAACTTATAAAGATATTTTTAACCGTTTTAGCGATGAGTTCATTGATATAAATTCACTGTTAACAAACTTTTTGTATGTAATTGCGAATTACTTGCAAAAACATGTCTTTCTAAACTCTTTTTTACAATTTTCGAGTTACTTTTACTTTTTAGACTCCGTAGAACCGTGTTTTTACAGAAATTGTCAATAGTTTTGATAAATTACTTTAAAATAGTTTGTTTTATTTTATTCTAACTAAGTTATTTTTTCGGATATTTAAAAAAAGCATAGGTTGTAACTAATATTTTAAAAACTTTATTTTACACAAACTTAAAAGCTATTGATTCTAAATATTACGTTTTTTAAATAGAAACTTGAATAATAGTTCTTAAATTAAGTATGATTAGTATTAAAAAGTGTCTTAATATTTTAATAGTTTCGTTTTTACAGTTTAACAATTTTGTTTTTATAGTTCTACTAGAATAAACTTATTTTAGTTATCTAGAGTAAAACAAAATTTAAATTTATTATTAAACTTTAAAACTATTCTAATAAAAATAAATCTATTAGTTGTTTTTCATATTAGTTTCAAAACTTCTTAAAAGTCCTGGTATAAAAGTTTTATGATAGTAATACAATTATGAAGTATTGTCCATTCAATAGCTTAAACAAACTGAAATAACACTTCTACTTTGAACTAGTTTAAGCTTTTTCATAGCGATGTTGTGTCTTTAATTTTTAAATTGGTATTTACTTAAAAAGTTCTTTGTTTTATAGCTGAAACTAGATAACTACAAAAGAAACAAGTTCAAATGCAAAGTAAACAATTTCAAAACTAAACAGAGTAATTCAAATTTATTTAGAAGCTTTTTTATTATTACGTCACTATAAGCAGTTTCAAATTTGGAGATAACAATTCAGTTTTACTTCAGTTTAGATTGAAATTGTTGCTTATTATACAAACTTCTAAATTAAATGTATTTGAAGTACAAAAGTAAAATAAAAACTTTCTGGATGGAAATAATTACTTAAAATGGATCAAGTAAACTTATAAAAGGTTTGTGAAAGTTGTTAACTGTATAAAATTGATTTTTTTTTTAAGTAAACATAAGAGAAATAGTCTACTTGTCTTAGTGTGTATTAGTTTAAGTATAAAACTAATACAAGTTAACCAATAATTGTCTAACATAGTTTTTTATCAGTACAAAGTATAACTTTTGCAGTCAAGAGTTCAAAAATGGCGAGTACTTAGGTATTAACATAGTTTAATTATAAATTTAATGTTATGTTAAAATTCTTTTACATTCAATTAAGTATAACATAATTAGTAATACTTTACACCCACATTTAGATCTTTTTTACTTATTTCGCAGCTTAGTTTTTACAAATTAAATGCTAACTTCTATTAGTTTTCAAAACTATTTTTAATAAAAGCAAGCTGAACACATAGACTCGCATATAAATTAAAGTGTTCGTCTGCTGCATTTCGTTCAAACCTATTTTAAACTTAACTTTTAAAATAAGAAAAAGTTTAGATCATCAATTTTTCTTAATGTAACCCAAATTGTAGACATGCCCTAGATGTATAGCAATATGTGTAAGGTTTAATAAGTAAAAATTTAAATTTATTCAGTTAATCATAGTTAGCTTAAATGCATTTGAGTTTTGCACCAATATTATTACATTTTTGCTTTTCAGAGAAAATAAAAGTTTAGCTTTCCTGTAAGTAACTATTATATTTTTTAAACTTTATTTCATATTCATTTGTAGATAGATTATAAAATTTATTTTAATCAATACCATAATAAGTTTTCTGAAGTTCCAAATCAAGTTTATAGAGCTTGCCATTTATTCACTGATGCAACTATAAAATACAATAGATAAAGATGTTCATAATTTAAAGCTTATTGAAATTGATACCAAAATTTAGCGATCACAACAGCCTTGTACTTAAGTGTCTTAGACAAAAGCTCAATATTTTATTACTCTAGTTATAATTTTATCATTCTTAAAATAATATAGAAGTACTATTAGTAATACTTGTGCTTACATAAACATTTATACTTAAACTGTTAATTTTAAGCATAATAAATGGTGAAGTAGTTTTGTAAGGCAAGGCTCCTACAGTTAAATTTCTTAGTTTGAAATTTTATTTATCAGAAAACTATGTTAATATTTTTTGCTATTGTTGACTCATGCTGTTGAAATCAATCTTAGGTCTTTTTAGTTAACTTATCAACGTCGATATAACACTGAACCCTACTAAATATAGAAATACTTATTTTATACGTTTTTAAGCTGACTGGAACTATAGTTAGTTTATACTTTGGTATAAGTTATGTTGTCATAAATAATACCTGATACTGTAAGTAATAAAACAGAAATTTATTAAAGAATAAACAAGATTAGAAATAAAGGAAAAAATAAAATAAATTAAAATATACTAGAAAATCGTAGAGAAACAACAAAAGAAAACAACAAGGAACAAAATATAAACATTGAGTGCACACCATTAGGTAGTAATTAAATTTTAGATTATGGGCATTTCAACCTAATAAACTTTTTAATAATTTGTTTAAATTCTATGTACTAATTGGCTTCTATTGATCAAATATAATTAGTCTGAACACTTTTCACATGAAAACTGTTTTAAAGAACAAGATTCACGTCAGAAATTAGAATAAATAGTTTTGTAATATTTTATATAGGATACATAAGATAAGATATTCCAAATAAAGTTGTGCACAGCTGGTTGAAGCATCTAAAAAACTTCATAGCATTTTATAAATTAGTTCCTTCTTTTCCTCCTGCCCTCTCTGCGCTTCCTCCGGAGGCTCCTGTTGTTTTCAAGGCGCTGCCTCCACCTCTCCTCAGTTTCTCTCGGCTTCCTCCTCTTCCACGTCTGCCTCTTGTTCCTGCTGTTCCTCCACTTCTGCCACCTCGCGAACGACCATCCCTTCCTTATCTCCCGCAAACCTCTCCTCTTGGCCCTCCTTCTGTTCCTCCTCTCAACTCTCGCGTTCCGCTCTTCCGCCGTCTCGTTCTGCCTCGTCACCTTCAACGCGGCTCTTCTCTCGCTCCTCAGCTTTCGCTGCTTCACCCGCCACTGCTTCTTCTGCTGGTGGAGGCTCGGGTCCGAGGTGTCCAGCCCGCTGCTTTCGTCCGCGCTGTCCGAGCAGATGTCCACGTCCAATTCGGACTCAAGTTCGGATTCTGAGTCGTCTCCGGAGCTTTCCGAAAGTTCTTCTTCTGTACCGTCGTCATCTTCTTGCGAGGTGGCAACTGCGTCCCTCCTCAACTTTCTTCTGGTTATACGCGACCGTCCCCTCGCCGCAACTCTCAGCCTGCAGTGGTTTTCACTTTCGTTTTTCCTCCTGCCTCGCCACCTCCTTCTTCTGATAGCTATCCGGTGTCTCCTTCTCCACTGAACTATGTCCTCCCCTTTTCTCTTAAGCCTCAACTGTCTTCTCCTGTTCCGTCTCAAAGTTCTTTTATCAATCCTGGCCGTTCTTGCTTCTGCAGTTTCGTTTGCTCTGGCAAGTTTCAGTTCTGCTCTTCTCTGGCTTCTTATTTCTCTTTTCTTCTTTCTATACTCTATAATATCTGCGTGCAAAGACGTGTCTGTGATGTCCAAACCACTGCTTTCATCATTACTGTTGGAGCAGATGTCAACATCGAAATCTGTTTCCAAATCGGTTCCACTGTAATCACTGTCTCCGCTTGAAGAACTTGACTCTTCAGTGATTTCGTCATCTCTCGCTATACCTCTTCTTCGTCTTCTGATTATTCTTCTGTTTCTGCGGCTCCTTCTCTTTCTTCGAAGACGACGCTTCCACTTTTTATCTGTCTCATTTCTCCTTCTACGCCTCCATCTACGACGCCTCAATCTTCTTTTGTTTCTTCTTCTCCATTCTAATAATGAGCAACCTTTTCGTTTTAGTCTCAAGCTTCTTCTCTTTGTTCTTCTACGAGTCCTCCAAGCAATTCTGACTTTTCTTTCTTCTTCAGCTTCGTTTTTACGAGCAACTCCCAGTTTGATTCTTCGCTCGCTTCTTAGTTTTCTTTGTTTTGTTCTCCAGTCAATGATCTCTTTGTGAAGACTTGTATCTGTTATATCAAGTCCGCTGCTTTCATCGTTACTGTCAGAACAAATATCTACATCAAGATCTGTTTCCAATTCTGACTCGCTATCATAACAACTGTCTGAATCAGATTCGTCATCATTGAGACCTTCTCTGAAATTTCTCAACCTTGTTCTTCTGTTTCTGCGTTTGGTTCTTCTCTGCTTAATTCTCAACTTCCAGTGAGTTTCAGTTTCATTTTTCCTTATCAACCTCCATTTCCTTCTTCTCAGTATCTTGTTTTTGTTTCTTCTCCATTGAACAATCGTCTGTCCTTTCCTGGAAAGTCGCAGAGTTCTCCTCTTAGTCCTTCTAAGAGTTCTTTTATCAACTCTAACTGTTCTGACGTCAGCAGCTTCGTTTGTCCTGTCAACTTTCAACTTGGCTCTTCTTTCGCTCCTGGTTTTTCTCCTCAAGGTTCGCCAATCTTTGATTTCTTGATTGAGATTCGGATCATTGACGTCCAAACCACTGCTTTCGTCATTACTGTTGGAACAGATGTCAACATCAAAATCTGTTTCCAAATCGGTTCCACTGTAATCACTTTCTCCGCTTGAGCTTGAATAGTCAGTGATTTCGTCATCTTTAGCTAAACCTCTTCGTCTCCTTCTAATCAATCTTCTGTTTCTTCGACTTCTTCTCTTTCTTCGAAGACGACGTCTCCATTTTCTATCGGTCTCATTTCTCCTTTTTCGTCTCCATCTGCGACGCCTCAGTCTTATTCTATTTCTTCTTCTCCATTCTAACAATGAGCAACCTTTTCGTTTTAGTCTCAAACTTCTTCTCTTTGTTCTTCTACGAGTCCTCCAGTCAATCCTGACTTTTCTTTCATCTTCAGCTTCGTTTTTACGAACAATGCGTAGCTTAAATCTCCGCTCGCTTCTTAGTTTTCTTTGTTTTGTTCTCCAGTCTATGATTTCTTTATGAAGACTTGTGTCAGTTATGTCAAGTCCGCTGCTTTCATCGTTACTGTCAGAACAAATATCTACATCAAGATCTGTTTCCAGTTCAGACTCGCTATCATAACAACTGTCTGAATCAGATTCGTCATCATTGAGACCTTCTCTAAAATTCCTCAACCTTGTTCTTTTGTTTCTGCGTTTGGTTCTTCTCTGCTCGATTCTCAACTTCCAGTGAGTTTCAGTTTCATTTTTCCTTATCAACCTCCATTTTCGTCTTCTCAGTATCTTGTTTTTGTTTCTTCTCCATTGAACAATCGTCTGTCCTTTCCTAGAAAGTCGAAGTGTTCTTCTCTTAGTCCTTCTGAGAGTTCTTTTATCAACTCTAACTGTTCTGACGTCAGCAGCTTCGTTTGTCCTGTCAACTTTCAACTTGGCTCTTCTTTCGCTCCTAGTTTTTCTCCTCTGGGTTCGCCAATCTTTAATTTCTTGATTGAGATTCGGATCATTGATGTCCAAACCACTGCTTTCATCATTACTGTTGGAACAGATGTCAACATCAAAGTCTGTTTCCAAATCGGATCCACTGTAGTCACTTTCTCCACTTGAGCTTGAACAGTCTGTGATTTCGTCATCTTTAGCCAAACCTGTCTTTCTCCTTTTAATCAATCTTCTGTTTCTGCGGTTTCTCCTTCTTACACGAAGACGACGCTTCCACTTTTTATTAGTTTCGTTTTTCCTTTTTCGTCTCCATCTACGACGCCTCAGTCTTCTACTATGTCTTCTCTTCCATTCTACTATTGAGCAACCTTTTCGTTTTAGTCTCAAGCTTCTTCTCTTAGTTCGTCTACGAGTCCTCCAGGCTATTCTTACTTTTCTTTCATTTTCAGCTTCGTTTCTACGAACAATTCGTAGTTTAAATCTTCGCTCGCTTCTTAGTTTTCTTTGTTTTGTTCTCCAGTCAATGATCTCTTTATGAAGACTTGTATCAGTTATGTCAAGTCCACTGCTTTCATCATTACTGTCAGAACAAATATCTACATCAAGGTCTGTTTCCAGTTCAGACTCGCTATCATAACAGCTGTCTGAATCAGATTCGTCATCATTGAGGCCTTCTCTGAAATTTCTCAATCTTGTTCTTCTGTTTCTGCGTTTGGTTCTTCTCTGTTTAATTCTCAACTTCCAGTGAGTTTCAGTTTCATTTTTCCTTATCAACCTCCATTTTCGTCTTCTCAGTATCTTGTTTTTGATTCTTCTCCATTGAACAATCGTCTGTCCTTTCCTAGAAAGTCGCAGAGTTCTCCTCTTAGTCCTTCTGAGAGTTCTTTTATCAACTCTAACTTTTCTGACGTCAGCAGTTTCGTTTGTCCTGTCAACTTTCAACTTGGCTCTTCTTTCGCTCCTAGTTTTTCTCCTCTGGGTTCGCCAATCTTTGATTTCTTGATTGAGATTCGGATCATTGATGTCCAAACCACTGCTTTCGTCATTACTATTGGAACAGATGTCAACATCAAAGTCTGTTTCCAAATCGGATCCACTGTAATCACTTTCTCCACTTGAGCTTGAACAGTCTGTGATTTCGTCATCTTTAGCCAAACCTGTCTTTCTCCTTTTAATTAATCTTCTGTTTCTGCGGTTTCTCCTTCTTACACGAAGACGACGCTTCCACTTTTTATTTGTTTCGTTTTTCCTTCTGAGTCTCCATTCACGTCGTTTTATTCTTCTACTATGTCTTCTCTTCCATTCTACTATTGAGCAACCTTTTCGTTTTAGTCTCAAACTTCTTCTCTTAGTTCTTCTACGAGTCCTCCAGGTTATTCTTACTTTTCTTTCCTCTTCTATTTCGTTTCTACGAACAAATGTTAGTTTGAGTCTCCGCTCGCTTCTTAGTTTTCTTTGTTTTGTTCTCCAATCAATGATCTCTTTGTGAAGACTTGTATCAGTTATGTCAAGACCACTGCTTTCATCGTTACTGTTAGAACAAATATCTACATCAAGGTCTGTTTCTAATTCCGATTCTGTATCACAGTAAGAATCAGAGCCTGATTCGTCACTAAACTCTGCTCTAGCTTTCTTTTTCTTACGCCTTAGTCTCTTGTTCCTCCTCATGACCTGCTTTCTGTCTATTCTCTTCTTCCACTGTTCTTCAGTTTCGTTCTTACCTCTCTTTCGCCATGTCCTTCTAACTAACCTCTTATTTATACGTGTTCTCCATCTGGTAATACACTCACTTTTCCTTGAAACACGCAACTGCTTTCGTTTAACTCGTCTGCGGTTTCTCCTGGTAATCCTAACACTTCTCTCACTTTCAGTTTCGTTTGTTCTCGTAGATTTAAGCTTCAACCTTCGCTCGCTTCTCATCTTCCTCTGCTTCACTCTCCACTCTCTAATTTCTTCATTCAAATTCTCATCTGAGATATCTAGTCCGCTGCTTTCGTCTGCGCTATCAGAGCAAATATCGACGTCCAAATCTGTTTCCAATTCAGATTCTGAGTAGTCGCTGTCTTCACTCGAGCTTGTTACATGTTCTGCGGTGAAATCTCCGATCTTTACGGTTTCTTTACTTACTGTCTTCTGTTGCCCTCTCGTGCTTGGTCCACACTTGCTCCTGCGATCCTTCCTCCTGTTGCTCAGCCTAAATCTCAACTCCATATTCGTTTCATCATCCACCTTCACCTTCCAAGTTCTTCTCTTGGCCTGCCTCTCCCTTCTCGCCCAACAGAGCTTCGCTTCTTCCTCCTTCCTCTCTTCTCTCAGCTGCTTTCTCTTGTCTCTCCTCCTAGTTCGCCTGATCTTTCTCAGCTTCTCCTCTTCCTTGCTCTCGTTTTTGCGCGTAACAGCTAAGACTTTTCTCCTTTTAGAGCGAGTATTTCGTTTCTGAGTGCGGAACTCCTTCTCTGCACTGGTCAAGTTTTCATCATTAATATCCAAACCTTCGCTTTCGTCTTTACTCTCCGAACAAATGTCCACGTCCAAGTCTGTTTCCAACTCCGACTCGCTGTTGTCGCTGTAGCTGCCGTCGGTTACCAAACCAGACATTCTCTTCACCTTCCTACGCCTCAACCTCTTGGTCCTGCGTTTGGTTCTCTTCTTCAAAAGTCTCAGCTTCCAACGCTTCTCAGTCTCGTTGGACCTCCTCAACTTCCAAGTTCGCCTTTTAACTCTCCTTTCCTTCCTAACTCTCCACTGCTCTATGGTTTCTGATTTTCTATTCTCCCTCAAAACTGTTCTCTTGCTCCTTCTAAGAGTTCTTCTTTGTATCCTCACATTTCGCTGTTCTTCTGTTTCAGTCTTCCTGACCGATATCAGCAGCTTTCTCCTCTCGGAACGACGCTTTCGCTCTTTGATTCTCCAATTTTTGACTTCCTCATCCAGACTCGCGTCTTCAATGTCGAGTCCCTCACTTTCGTCTGCGCTGTCGGAGCAGATATCCACGTCGAGATCAGTTTCAAGCTCGGACTCGCTGTGGTGAGAATCGCCGCTTGAGGAGCTCGACACGTCAGCAATGTCGTGTTCGTCGCCGAACAAATTGAACATAGCAACTCCGCGACGATTGCTCATCCTCTTGTACCTCTGCTTGATCCTGTTCTTCTCTAGCCTGAGCTTCCAGTGGTTCTCGCTTTCATCCTCTCTCTGCAGCTTCCACTGCCGCCTTCTCAGCCTTCTCTTGTTCCTGACTCTCCACTGCACTATGGTCTGTCTGGTTCTCTGCACTCTCAAAACTCTTCTCTTTTGTCGTCTCAATGTTCTCCTCTTCACTCTCTCAGTTCTCTGTTCTGCAGTCTCACTTTTTCTGACGATCTTCAGCTTGGATCTTCGCTCGCTCCTCAACTTTCTCTGCTTGACTCTCCACTGCTTTATTTCGGCGTGCAAGCTTTCGTCGTCAACGTCCAAACCTTCGCTTTCATCCGCGCTGTCCGAGCAAATGTCCACGTCCAAATCGGTCTCCAGCTCGCATTCGCTGTGGTCGGAGTCCCCGCTGGAGCTCGACTCTGAGGTGATCTCGATGTCCTCGTCAAACTTCACTCCCGCAATCACCCCCTTCCTCCGCAGCCTCTTGTTCCGCTGGCTGATCCTCTTTATAGAGCATCTGAACTCCCACGCTCCCGAGTCCTCGTCGGTTCGGATCTCCTTCCAGTCGTGTCTCTTGTTCCTTCTTTCCAGCCTCGTCGTCCACTGCTCGATCGTGTCTCCCGCCTTCTGTCTCCTCAGCCGCACCTTCCTTCTCATCTCCCTCCTCGCGTTCCTTCTCTCGATCCTGATCTTGCGCTCTTCCTTCGTCTCATCCTCCCTCTCCTCTTTCAGCTTCAGCCTCCTTTCGCTCCTTTTGACCTTCTGCTGGTTTCTCCACTCCCTTTTCTTCTCGTGCAAAGTTTTGTCTGACACGTCCAAACCCTCGCTCTCCTCTTGGCTGTTGGAGCAAATGTCCAGGTCGAGATCAGTTTCCAGCTCCGACTCCGTCCAGTTAGAATCTCCGGTTCCGCTTGAAGAGCCGTCGGTGTCCACGGATATGACCGTTTTTACGTCGGCTTCATCACCGTCTGTGGCGTCGCTATCACTTCCAAGTATAGATCTGCTTCTGTGGCTGGCCGTGTTGGAGATGCTGGTCGCTTCCTCGATCTTTTGGAGACGTTTAATTCTGCGTATACGGCGGATCTTCTTTCTCTTGACAATCCTGGTGTTCCATTGCTCTGTAGTTTCTTCACTTCTCTGCAAGTACCATTTTCTCTTCTCCGTAATTTCACTCGTTCTGGTTTTGAACTCCTGTACTGTTTCGCTTCTAAGAATTCTTATCTTCCTTCTTTCCGACCTTCTCATCGTTCTGATCTTGATTCTAAGAGATCTCTCTTCGGCTGTTTCCGTTTGACGCGTTACCGCCAGTTCTCTCCTTCTCTGACTTCTGGTCTTTCTAAGAGTCTTTCTCCATGTTCTCTGCTCTTCAGTTAAAGCTGCATCCGTGGTGTTTAAACCTTCGCTTTCATCGTTGCTGTTGGAGCAGATGTCATCATCTGTATCAACTTCTGGTTCAGATTCGTCTGAACTACTAGATTCGTCTGAAGAAAGATCGTCAAAGATGCTTCGCTTGCTTTCTGTGGTTTCTTCCTCGACTTGGAGACGTTTAATTCTCCTTATGCGACGAATCTTCTTTCGCTCGGTGACTCTAGTCTTCCACTGCTCTGTGGTTTCCGTACTTCTTTGCAAGTACCACTTGCTTTTTGTCTCTATCTCGCTTGTTCTGGTTCTGAACTCTTGTATTGTTTCGCTTCTAAAAGTTCTTATCTTCCTTCTTTCAGACCTTCTCATGGTTCTAATCCTGATCCTGATGGATCTCTCTTCAGCTGTTTCGCTTTGACGCGTTATTGCAAGCTGTCTTCTTCGCTGGCTTCTGGTCTTTCTTACAGTCTTTCTCCACGTTCTCTGCTCTTCAGTGATCGTTTGATCAGTGATATCGAGTCCTTCGCTTTCATCGTCGCTATTGGAGCAGATGTCATCGTCTGTATCGACCTCCGGATCTGATTCGTCACTACTTGATTCATCCGAGGAAAGATTGTCAAATATGCTCTGCTTGTTTTCGGTGGTTTTACTGACGGTACTTTCTTGGTTGATGTTAGTTTCAGTTGTTGTTTGTTCAGTTGTCTGTTCAATTGTCTGTTCTGTTGTAATTTGTTCAGTTGTTGTCTGTTCTGTTGTTTCAGTTGTTGTTTGTTCTGTTGTCTGTTCAGTTGTCTGTTCTGTTGTTTCAGTTGTTTGTTCAGTTGTGGTTTGTTCTGTTGTTTCAGTAGTTGTCTGTTCTGTTGTTTGTTCTGTTGTCTGTTCTGTTGTTTCAGTTGTTTGTTCAGTTGTATGTTCTGTTCTTTCAGTTGTTGTCTGTTCTGTGGTTTGTTCAGTTGTTTGTTCTGTTGTTTCAGTAGTTGTTTGTTCTGTTGTCTGTTCAGTTGTGGTTTGTTCAGTTGTTTCAGTTGTTGTTTGTTCTGTTGTCTGTTCAGTTGTTGTCTGCTCTGTTGTTTCAGTTGTTGTTTGTTCAGATGTCTGTTCTGTGGTCTGTTCTGTTGTTTCAGTTGTTGTTTGTTCAGTTGTCTGTTCTGTTGTTTCAGTAGTTGTTTGTTCTGTGGTTTGTTCAGTTGTTTGTTCTGTTGTTTCAGTAGTTGTTTGTTCTGTTGTCTGTTCTGTGATTTGTTCAGTTGTCTGTTCTGTTGTTTCAGTTGTTGTTTGTTCTGTTGTTTCAGTTGTTGTTTGTTCAGTTGTCTGTTCTGTTGTTTCAGTTGTAGTTTGTTCTGTTGTTTCAGTTGTTGTCTGTTCTGTTGTTTCAGTTGTTGTTTGTTCAGTTGTCTGTTCTGTGGTCTGTTCAGTTGTGGTTTGTTCTGTTGTTTCAGTTGTTGTTTGTTCTGTTGTTTCAGTTGTTGTCTGCTCTGTTGTTTCAGTTGATGTTTGTTCAGTTGTCTGTTCTGTTGTTTCAGTAGTTGTTTGTTCTGTTGTCTGTTCTGTTGTGGTTTGTTCAGTTGTTTGTTCTGTGGTTTGTTCAGTTGTTTGTTCTGTTGTTTCAGTTGTTGTTTGTTCTGTTGTTTCAGTTGTTGTTTGTTCTGTTGTCTGTTCTGTTGTGGTTTGTTCAGTTGTTTCAGTTGTTTGTTCTGTGGTTTGTTCAGTTGTTTGTTCTGTTGTTTCAGTTGTTGTTTGTTCTGTTGTTTCAGTTGTTGTTTGTTCTGTTGTCTGTTCTGTGGTCTGTTCAGTTGTTGTTTGTTCAGTTGTCTGCTCTGTTGTTTGTTCAGTTGTCTGTTCTGTTGTTTCAGTTGTGGTTTGTTCAGTTGTTGTTTGTTCAGTTGTTGTTTGTTCTGTTGTCTGTTCTGTGATTTTTTCAGTTGTCTGTTCTGTTGTTTCAGTAGTTGTTTGTTCTGTTGTCTGTTCAGTTGTCTGTTCTGTTGTTTCAGTTGATGTTTGTTCAGTTGTCTGTTCTGTTGTTTCAGTTGTGGTTTGTTCAGTTGTTGTTTGTTCAGTTGTTGTTTGTTCAGTTGTTTCAGTTGTTGTTTGTTCTGTGGTCTGTTCTGTTGTTTGTTCAGTTGTCTGTTCTGTTGTTTCAGTTGTTGTCTGTTCTGTTGTTTCAGTTGTTGTTTGTTCAGTTGTCTCTTCTGTGGTTTGTTCAGTTGTTGTTTGTTCAGTTGTTTGTCCTGTTGTCTGTTCTGTTGTTTCAGTTGTTGTTTGTTCAGTTGTTTGTTCTGTTGTTTCAGTTGTGGTTTGTTCAGTTGTTGTTTGTTCAGTTGTTGTTTTTTCAGTTGTCTGTTCTGTTGTTTGTTCAGTTGTCTGTTCTGTTGTTTCAGTTGTTGTTTGTTCAGTTGTCTGTTCTGTTGTTTCAGTTGTTGTTTGTTCAGTTGTCTCTTCTGTGGTTTGTTCAGTTGTTGTTTGTTCAGTTGTTTGTCCTGTTGTCTGTTCTGTTGTTTCAGTTGTTGTTTGTTCAGTTGTTTGTTCTGTTGTTTCAGTTGTGGTTTGTTCAGTTGTTGTTTGTTCTGTTGTTTGTTCTGTTGTCTGTTCAGTTGTTGTTTGTTCTGTTGTTTGTTCTGTTGTTTCAGTTGTGGTTTGTTCAGTTGTCTGTTCAGTTGTTGTTTGTTCTGTTGTTGTTTGTTCTGTTGTCTGTTCAGTTGTTTGTTCTGTTGTTTCAGTTGTTGTTTGTTCAGTTGTGGTTTGTTCAGTTGTCTGTGATTCAGTTTGTTCAGTAATTGTTTTTGTTTCAAATTGTTTTGATATTTGATTAGAAGCATCAGATTGGTGATATGCAGTCTGTTTAGAAACATTTGTGCTAGATTGCTGGAAAGTTTGATCACTGAACGAAACTTGCTTCTGCTGCTGACCCTCAAACCCGATCGCTTTGAAGTTGTAAACATCGCTCTGCCTGATCAACGCCCCGCACCCGCCAATTCTGTGTCTCATAGTCTTGCTCTTGGAACACTTGTACTTGGAATAAGCTCCGCAGCTCAGATTCAACCCGGTGCTCTGCTGGATCTCGTTCCTCCTGATCATCCTCCGCACCAGCTTCTCCTGCCTCCTCAGCATCTTCGACATCGACCTCTCTCTCCTCTGCACCCTCCTCAACCTCCTGCTGTGGAACCTCTCCCTCTTCTCTCCGCACCTCACCTTCCTCTCGTGACGAGTCTCGTTCACGTTTCTTTCTGTTCTCGCCACCAGCTTCCTGTCTTCTCTCGCTTGCCTCCTTCCAAGCTTCTCCTGCCTGCTCGTCTGCTTCATTTCAATCCTCAACTTGTTCCTCGCTTCCCTCTCTGCTCTTCTCTGTGCTTTTAGCGCTTTCCTCTCTGCCTTGTAATCGCTCGTCTTTTTCAACCTTGTTTGCTTTTCTTCCTCAGTTTCGTTTGCGATCACTTCTTTCATTATGCTGAGCTGTAAAATGATAATACGTTTTGAATAAGGTTTTTAAGTTTTTTACATATTTTATATAAACACAGTAAATTATTTTTTTCATCCTCTTTTTTCGAAAACAGATTTTTTTTCATGTTAAGTGGTGTTGTTAATTATAAGTTATTAATTCAAAAATTCTCGTATAAAATAAATTTTTTACTCAGCTAATTATTGAGATCCTCATTTACTTTATTGTTTTCTTAATTAGCTCAACATATCAACCTACCTGTTTGAAATAATTCTTTTCTTCCCTCATTCTCACCACTCTCTCGTATTCTGTCTCGTTTTTCATCACTTCTCTCACTTCCCTCCTCCTCTCTCGTCTTGCACTTCTCCTTGCAATTCTCACTCGCCTGTCTTCCGCAGATTCGGTGCTTCTCTGTTGCGTCAGCTCATCTCTTCTCTTTGATCTTTCCTTCTTCTTTGCCATGCGTAAAGTTTTCGTTTCAACGCTTATTGCCTCCTGGAAAATGTGTTTGCTACGTTTGATTTTCTTAGAAGATATTTTTATCATAACGTGCATTACGTCTCTTTGTATAAGTAGCTTTCAAGTTTAAAAAGTAATTAGAAATTAAGCGCAGGTATCTAGTTTTGATTAGACTTGAAGTGTTTTGTCAATAAGTTTTGAAACTATATGTTATTCAAAAAAAAAACTCCAAACAACATTTCTTAATAAACTTAACACACAAACTTGTAGGTAATCATGGTAACTGTTTTGATGTTCATACGAATTATTTTTAGTATTCTAAAGACAAATAAAACTTATAAAAATACTAATAGGACATATAATCTTGTAAAACAAATACATGTTGTAAAAACAAGCTTATAAATTAATTAATAATTGTGATCTAAAATGTCCTAAATCTGTCTAACTGGATTTTTTATACCAGCTTAAAATTTTAATATTTTAGTTCAAAATCTATACTTTAAGTAGCTTTTTAAACATAAGCTTTGTAAATATATACACTTCAACACCCACTAATTTAAAATACTATGATCATACTTGCTTAGACCTTCAAATAAATTAGAAATATTAGCTGATATTTTTATGAAGTTTTCTATAAATTTAATTTTTTTGCTTAAGACCTAAATTATGATAATAAATAAACTAAAAACTTCTAAAAGAAAATAGTTGTAACAATGTTGTCAAGTAGCAATCGCAATTAGTTTAATGATGTTTGTTAAAATTGAAAAATAAAAACTTAACTTTTAGAAATAACTTTCTCATTTAAATATTCTATATACAAGATGTGACATACTTTAAAGCGAAATTGAAGTTCCATGTTTAATTAAAGTTCAAAAGTTTGTACTATTTTAGTAAATGTTTGTTTATTTAACAGGTTCCTGATTTAAACATGGCTTGAGATGTTAAACTCACACAGCAAATTTTTCAAAATATAATGAAACATAATACTGTGTTACTCTATTCCCACCATAGTATGTTTCATTTTTTCAAACTGAATGAATTTATATCTATATTGTTGTATCAGTATGAAAGGAATTTTTTTTCTCCTAGCTTTATAAATAAAAAAAACGTGATGAAGTTTGGCTCTTTGATCAGCTAGGTTTATCAATGTTTTTAATAATAAGTTTGTAATTATTTAAAATTTTGTATACTATATTTTTTTAATGACAGCTCAAAAAGTTCGGTCGAACGACCTAGTATACAAAAAACCCTTCAGTTAGCGATCATACAGCTAATTTCAAATCTGTACTATGTTTGTTTATACAAATTTTTACTTAGATATAAGTTATCTATGTTTAGTTTTTGTTGATAAATTAACTAACAGTTCTAAAGGTAATTTTTTAGTAGATGTTTTCTTGATAAACATAGTTTAATCTAAAATAATGAACTCTAAAATACGATGCCGTGTAAAAAACTTTAAAATAAAAAATGAATTCAAAGATTTTTGTCCTAGACCTAAAAGTGTAAGTTGTAAAACTTATTTCACGGCGTTTTAAAACTTTAAATTTTGCTAGAGTTTTTTTAAATAGTTAATACCATTTCGTTTATTAATGCAGCATTGTATATGTTAAGAAAAAGCTTTATGTAATCAAAACAAGTATTAGTTTAAAAACAAAACTAATTATGAAGTCATAGCATTAACTCATCAACCACAAGTTCTGTCTGTTTTGGTTTTTTATTAACAACTAATTTGCCTTGTTTATCATAAGTTACTTAATTAAGTATAAGTTAATTTAATAAAGTTACTTTATAAGTATTTTTTCTTACAACGAGTTTTACAACATTTGATAACTTTAAAATATTTAGCATTTAATACCAACTTAAATTCTAGGTTTATGTCATATGAATAGTTTTAACAAAAACAACTTAATATTAATTTTGAGGACATACTCAAAAGTTATAAAATAACTAATATCACATACTACAAAATTTGAAATTAATTATTATTTTAATAATTAAAATCAATTATACTTTCAAAAACAACCTATGTGCGTTACCTAAGTCACTTTGCTTAAGAAACAAAAAATAGGTTTTCCTGAACTAATGCTAATTTAAAAACTTTATAAAACACTTTAAAATTTTCATAACTTTTATTAGAAAATGTTGAGCTAATTTTTATCTACTAAAGACTAAACTTAAGTTTTATACACTTCTATGACAGAATATTTATACAGTTATTTAAAGTACTTATGAATTTTTTTATTTTCTCAAATCTTAAAATTAGATTAAGATGTTATTTACTCATAACTAAATCTGATTTTTACTTCTTAGGATTAAATTGTTTTTGAATTTCAAAAAATACCAATTTAACACGAATTCATAGCCAAATTTATTCTTACATGGCAAAAAAAAGTATAGTTTTATTGCAAAATGTAACTTGAGTTTCAAAGCAGAATATTTAGAAATAAAGCAAGCTTATGTTCAGCTGTCTTTAAACTTAATACTTATCAAAAAAAAAATAATAAATATTATTAACAATTCACCTCATCAACATTACACCCTTCGCTCTCGTCCTCACTGTTACTGCAAACATCATCGTCAGTTTCACTGTAACAATCAGACTCTCCGCTAGACGATGACGAAGAGAAGTCAGTGCTTGAAGTTGACGATGAGGAAGAGGTTGAAGATGATGACGAAGACTGAGATGAGGATTGAGAGCAGTGAAACGACGAAGATGAAGAAGATCTCCTCAGTCTTCGGGTGAAACTGTTTAAGTTTTATATTACGACAAGATAATAAACTAGTCTTTCATTAGATCCTAAAACAAACTACATATGACCGAGAGACTGATAAGTTTTAGAAATTTTAGTCTTGCCTCGCTACTTAGAAATTGTAAAAACTTTTTACAAGAACATTTCTACTTCCTCAACTCAGCAAATTAGCTCCATTTTTTAGATAGTCTTATACTAAAGCATTTTAAAAAAACTACACTTAAAAATCATTACACGAAAATAGCATTTAAGCATTTAAAAGTTTGTTGAAAAATTATAAAGAAATTTAATTTGTTTGTTACCCATTTATGGAACGACTACTAACCTGCTAGTTTCAGTAACTATAAGGTTTCTGTACTCTGATATTTCCCGATCCAGGGAAATTTTAATGTAGTTAAGCTTTTGAAATCTTACTAAAAATTCGCTCAAACTCTGCCTGGATTTAGTCAGCTGTAATCTCAACGATTCCATTTCCTTGTAATCATATTCGTTTGTTGATTCCAGTCGAAGTTCGAGTTCTGAGATGTGCTTTTCAAGAGCCAGTTTCTGTTAAAAGTAAAAATTACTGTAAATGGTCTAAAACCATACATTAGTATTAACTCTGTTCTAAAAATTAATAAGCTAAGAAACTATTACATTTCAACAAGTTGCTTTCATTATAGTTTTGTATTTAACTAACATCATTTCCAACGTGTCAAATAAGTGCAGCTATATCGTAAAAACAGTTGTTTATGTTAAAGTATTTTTACAAACCTTTTCTCTGAGTGGGCTCAGTTCAATTTCGATTTTGTCCAATTCGTCTTGTTTTTCTGAATTTTTCCCTTGCATCACTTCTAACTTCAATTGCAACGTTTCCAAGTGCTTCGTCAGGAAACTTACCTTCAGATTTAAATTGGAAATTTAATACAGTAGTAATTATGTGTGATATTTGAAAACGAATTAATTCATCTATAAACAATTGATAAGAAGTACTTAAATAAGCATAATAGTTTCTCTAACTTAAAAATGCTAATTCCTAAAAAGCTAAAAATAGATCGTATTAAATTTAGTAGAACTTCCAGTTTGTTTTATACTATTATTAGATAAATTTTAGTGCTATATAATAACATATTTTGTATGAAGTTTATCCTACGTGATTTATTAAAATCTTTTATATCTAAAAAGGGATTTCAAACCTTTTTCTTGTAGTATTTGTCAAGTTCGTTGAGATATTTAGCATTAAAAGTTTCGTATTCCCTTCTTATATTAGCAATTGATTCTTGTAAGTAAGGAGCCATAGAAGGTCTGACACCTTCCCAGATCGATGCACATTCACAAGTTAGTTCTTCTCTCAGGGTTTCGATTTCCTTTGATAAGTTAACAAGAAATAATAACTGCTGTAATCATTTAAGTATGTATTTGCGCTATTAAAATTATTTTTACTTTTAATTAGTTACTTGCTATAGTAACAAAAAAGTTCAAACATTCTCAAAGTGGCATTTATCAAAAATAAAAGTTTTACAGCTATTTCTGCAAAACAATGTTAGTAAACAGTAATATTTTAATACTCTTGCATAAAATTTTTAGTTCTTTTTTAATTTAACTATTAGTAGATAATTTATTTTCTTGCTTTTAAAATTTTTAAAAATAGGTTGCTTTTAAAAAACCGTTTTAAAGTGCTTTTTCTGAGAAAGTTTTTCAAGTTAAAGGTATAATTTTAAATATTACCTGAAAAATAGAAACTTTTAGTTCACAGTATACAAAAATTATGTCTTTTTAATTTTTATAAAAACTAACAGTTCTGTGAATTTCTTTTTCTTTTCCGATTTGAATTTCTAAATTTGCAATTCTTGTTTTAAATTCGTCTGCATCAATAACTGCTGCATCACTATCCTAAAAATTTTTGAAACCATTTAACACTAATATAGTTTAAAATGTTATGCGTTTTACTTCTTAGTAAACAAATAAAGAGATTTCAACTAATAGAATAAAAATATAATATTTATTCTTTCAAGACTTTATTATACAATTAAGTTTCGGTCAAAGACCTTGTCAGTGCTGAGAAAAAATCTAAAAAGATATTTAACAGCAATGAAGAATTGTATTTAAACAATTAGATAAAAATAAATTTTTACTTTAAACAAATTAAAATTAATCTTAAGAATAAATTTATGGTAAAGTTTAAATTTTAGTTTCGAATTTTTTTCAGGACTTTTATATGCAAACTAAGTTTCTTGTCTCGAAACTTTACCATAAATTTATCCTTAAGATTAAAATAAAAGTTGTTTTGTTTTTTTGCAAAGATTAATTTTTATTCAGTTGTTTAAACACTATTTTCCATTGTCACATATCGTTTTATATTTTTATATAAGCACTGACGGTGTCTTTGATCGAAAATAAGTTTGCATAACAAATTTTTAAAAGAATAATATAGTTTTAGTTGTATCAAAATTGTGAATAAAAAGTTGATAGATATAAAATCAAAAATGTCAAACTGTTTTTATTACAGTTTAAGGTTACAAAGACTAAAAAAGTTATTTAACTTGAATAGAAATATTTTTTATTATTTTTAGGCTAAACATTAAGTAGTAAACTAAACCTTTGTAAGTCTATCTATTTCTCGTTTGTAAACTAGAGTCCTGTTCTTCAAAGTTCCAATTCTGAAATTATTTTCATTAAAAAAGTGTAATTTAAAAGTACTAGTCATAAGAAAGCAATACATATATATATATAAATAATAACACTGAGTAAAACTTAAGAGTTATTTCCAAACACTACAACAAACTAATATTTTAACAAAAAGTACTTTTGAAGAATTTCTTTGACTTTGTAATCTTTATTATCTCTATCGATTTGAACTTCACTATTCAGAACTTCGAGTTCAGTTAGTTTGTTGCGCAGATTCTAAAAATAGATAAAAAGTTATACTTTTTATTTTAAGTTTGTGCTTATGGCTATCTAAAAAGATCTACAGTTTTACTTTTTGTACCTTGTAAGCACACATTTGTAGTTGAGTTGAAAAAATCGAAAACTTTAATCAAGTTTAGATTTTTTGTACTTTTTAGCTTTGAATTCATTTCCAAAATTTAAACTTTTTACACAAACTCAAATTTAAATCGTGTTTGTAAATATATTTTACTAGTTTCAAATTTTTTATTCTCTAGTTTCAAACTTAACTTAACATGTTAATTTATAAGCTTTCAAAGACTTACTTTTAAGTTTTTCAGTAAATTAATTATATACATATTTCATATGTTGTTAAACTTGGAGTTTAAATGGTTTTATAAAAACTCACTTTCAAATCATCCTTATAAATTGAGTAAAAATCTAGTTCCAAAGGTCCTTTGCTGCACTGTTTATAAAGTTTCTTGTTTTCGGCCGTCAACTTTTTTATCATCAGTTTAAGTTCGTGAACTTTGTCAATGTAAGTTGCTAGTGAGCAGTTTAAAGTTTGTAATTGTTCCCTACCTCCTACCTCTATAGTCCTAAAAGTTTTGATTAAACTAAACAACCAGTTAAATTTCTCAAATACTTTTAACATTTTTCATCATCAATGTAGTGATAAAATAATATTATTGTAAGATGTCAAACTTACATTTAATTATAAATAGTATAAACTTATAATTTCTATTCAGTTAAAACATTTATTTGTAATAAAATAAGTAAAATATTTTAAAGTTAGAGTTTATAAGTCTAAAGTTTTAAGTTGTATCTTCTAACCAGTATCTATTTCGGCCATCATCAATAAAGTTGAGATGTTCGCGCCATCAATAATAAATAATTAATTTCAACCAAACAACCAACAACAGCATCCGAATTTATGGAATTAGTCCTAATAAGGACGAAACCGGTCGTAGGTTGCCTCGGATGCTGTTGTTGTTGATCGTGTGGTGAAGTTAATTATTTATTATTAAGTTGATTCTTTCTAAGTCTTTATTTCGTATAGGGTTCCATAAACACAAAGTTTTGTATATAAGTTAAATAATAGTAAACTGCTACTTGATTGCCTAAAAAACTTTATGTAGATACTGAATAGATTAAAAACAGTTATGACGTAACATACCCGCCAATAGTGGCGTCAAATTCCTCGACGGAGTAAGTCCTGTAACTGGACGTTCTCGCTTGGAGTTGTGTTGTGGTTGCCATGGTAACTTCCTCCTGGTTGCTATGGAGTATGTCCCTGTTGCTAGGGAGCACCTCCCCACCTCCGACCCAGTAGCAGGTCGCCTCCGAGTCGGAGGAGTAGCTGTCTGAGCTGGAAGAAGATGACATAAATGTCTAAACTACCAGCTGTATTGAAAATTGAATCGTTTGAATTTAATATGATATATATTTATACACCATATTACGTATGTCTATCACACAAACTTTGATAGTCTATCAGGATTTCTCAAACTAATTTTCAAAATTGCCTCCTTGCTAAAAATTTTAAAAATATTAGTTCTTATTTATTCGATATTGTCCTTTTACTACTTTATTACCATTTACTATTTTTAGTCGCCGTACGCATTTGATAATATGGTCCTGGGATATTTTGATCGTTTTTTTGTCGTTCAATAGAAAAACAGTAATAAAAATAACGACAACCTTAATTGCCCCTAAAGGAGTAAATAATATATAGCGGTATTTATTGTCTAAAACTCAACTGTAACTGTCAAGAATTGATTTACAAAAATGTAGGTATTAAGCTTTAAGCAGATACAAATTATTGAAATTTTTTTATGTGATAAATATTTACCGAGAACTTAAACTAATTTTGAATTTAAAAAGAATCATTTAGTAAGTACTTAGTTAATTATATTGGTTTTTGAACTATTTTTGGTTTTGTAGTTTAAGATTTTTTGAGTACATACTTTTGTTCGTAAATGTTGTAGTTATACAAGTTTAAATGTTTTGTATAGTTTATGTAAAGTTACTCCATCTGCTAAACAGAATTTATTGTTGTTTGTAAAACTTTTTTAATTAATAGTTTAATAAAACTTAAACAAAGCTTAATGTTTTATATTGCTCGATATGAAACTCGTACTATATAAATTGTTTAAAAATGTTTCAAGTCAAGGGATGCTTACTTTTTATTATTTACATTACAGTATCTAATAAATTTAAAACTGAATTGAACATAACAATTGTCCAAAACTAGCAATAGTTTAAACATTTCTAAACATCAACGTATTTTGAAAAATTTAAAGCTTTGAATTCTTATATTGTTTTCAAATATAATTTACTTGTTGTGTTTTTAAACTAAAAACTAAAATAACCGATGTTTGATAAGTAAAATTTTTGTATAATTTGAAATTGAAAGTTTTTTTTGCGTGTATGAAACTATAATTTTAAAACACGTATATAAAAATGTATGCTTTATAAACTTAATTTTATCTGAATTTGACAAATATATTTTGCTATAAATACTTCATACAAGTTATAAACATACATTCTGAATATTTTACCCATTTCTAGAAAGCTTTATTTAAAGCTTTTTTTTGTAATTAATTAAAAGAAAAAAGGTAACATGATAAATCTTATAGGAAGATTTCCTAATTTTTAAAACTCATTTACACCTATGAGTGGCTGTTTTGTAAAATACTTAACGATAAATTATCTTACAATAAAAGATTAAATCAAAATTTCTAAACTGTAATTATAAAATCTAGTTTCATAGCAAGTTTGTAATAAGAAAACATTCTTTTTAGTTGATTTTATGACATTAAACTGTCGTTTTAGTTTTACTTATAATTTTAAGTAACGAAAAAAGCTTTGAAACGAAGTAACTTATCTTATACAATTAAAAAAAGTACTATAAAAACTTTAGTAAACTAAATTTTAAAGAAACTGCTTAAACAAACTCTCAGAATCTTTATAACTATTTTGAAGTGATTTTAAAACTGAAAAATAAAAATTGCCTATTTTATTTTTTAATCTATTATAGAGTTGATAACAACTTAGCTAATCAAAGTTAAAACTTTCAACTTAAGTTTTGGTTGTTTAAGTTATTTCACCAAGTAAAGTTTGTTTTTAAATGTTATTACTGTTAATCTAATCTTGATTCCACCATAAGAATACAATCTAACAACTAAAAAAAAAACTAGTCAATCTACTTTGTCTACGCTAACTTTTTTGCTGTAGTTTGACTAAATACAGTGTAACTGTACTGTTTGTATATGATATAGACTAACTAAAAGTTTCAATTAAGTGAGTGGGCTCTTACTAATACATGAAATTCTCATACTCATGCATTACAAGTAAACAATAACAAATCTGTATTGCATTACTGCTTTGTAGTGTAATGAATTACTGTTTTTTATAAATTTAAAAAAGTTATTGGTTTAAGCTTTAAAATTACAACTGTTAATCCAATTGTTTACAGTCTTTTTGTTTAAAAAAGACTAATAAAAAAACAAATCTTTGTATTTTAGTAGTAAATTTTAAGAATTATAATTTATAATATGGTTTAGATTCAACTTATTTACAACTGGTTTTAGTAAAGTAAAAGAAACAAGTTAAAAGTTATGGCTGCTACAAAATGAAAAACCAGGTATTAAATTTTCATTAACTTAATTTTAATTAACATTATTTTCGAGTGCATTAAAAGCATATTTATACTTTTATAATTTTAATTTTTTTACCTAAAATTAGTCTGTTTGTTTTTAGCTAACACTAGCGTTTTCAAAACGTTAAAATTAAAAAGCAAATTTAAAATTCATGTACATATATTAAAAAAGTTTTTAAAACTAATAAAAAGGTTAAAAAATGATAACTTGAACAATAAATTTAAAAAAAAGAACTATATATCAAAATCTTTCGAAATTTGATTTGTTTAGACTTTGAAACTAGGTTCTACAAAAAAAAATTATTAAGATTTAAGTTCTATCAGACAATGCACTAATATTTCAATGAACAAACGTGCTTGTAGATAACTAATTATAGAATGTTTCCTGTTGAAAAACTGCTAGACTAAACAGCGGTGAGATAGACTTAACAGTGTTTTGATAAAATTTTAAAAACTATTTTTGGTTTAATACTAACGTAAAACTTATACTTCAAATTAGTTTTCCTAATTTAATTTCAGTAACTTTAATTTTAATCGAACATAATCATTCTTATATAACCCAAATACTCAAGCCTCACAAAATTATCTTTATATCAAAAGCACAATAAATGTTGCTTTATGCATTAAACAGATCGATTGCAACAATTTTGTATCACAAGTCGACTTTCTGTATTTATCTAAAGTTAAATGTACACAAAAACATGTTTAAGTTATTAACTTTTAAACTTATCATGCTTTTTATTAATTACATTTTTTAATTTAATATATCACACTCGATCTTGACCAAAAAACAATGGTTTCATAATTAAGCTTTAAGATTTACAGTCAGTTAAAAATTGTTTTGTCAAAAACAAAATATCGATGTTGTAACAAAAATTTAGGTAGTTGTAATAATTCTGTTATAGAATATTATTTTTTCTAGCTAGATTTTTTTTACTTAAAATAGTTTATTAAGTATTTTAGTTATTAAAAAAGTTAGCATTCCATTTATTTCCAGTACTAAACTTCATATTAAGTAATAAGTTTTCTAAGTTTCTAATTTGTTTAGTAATTTTAGATACGTTTGCTACATATAAATAAGTTTAACACTGTTTTGAAATGTAACTAACTGATAAAAAGTTATACAAAAAGTTTAGTTGTAAAACTTTTTTAAATATTTCTAAAGTACTAAAAACTTTCTATACAAAAGATGTAGAAATAAAAACTGAAAAATTATTTTTATTAACTTTTTCTAAGTAAGCGATCGTTTGTAAAAACTTACTTTTCATGTATTTCTATAACTAATCTATAATCAATATAAAACGAAGAACTTTTTTCTTAAGTATAAACAGTAAACTATTTAGTAGTTAAAGGTTTCAAGGTTCTTTTAAATTACATGACGATTATTTGAATTACAAAAATTATTTTTCTCCCAACCAAATCTTTTAAACAAAGTTGAGAAGAATTTTTTTATTGGTAATCTATTTAAAAAAAATAGCTAGTTTTAGAACCAATACACTATTTTATAAAACTATTTCTACTAAAATAAAAATAAAGGTCACTTAACTGGAAACTCATGGCTACATTTGTTAGTGCTCAAAAGTCCATTTGTAACTGACAAAAAATACATTTTTTTACTACAGGAGTAGGTTTTGCTTGAAAACTATAACAACTTTTTTTGAAACCAATAAAATTTTAAAGCATATAATATTTCAAAACAAGTTAAACTGCAATTTGTCCATAAAAGTAATTAAATACCAAATTTGTAAAAAATTAATTATTTAGTTTGGCAGTTAACCACTAACTTAAATGTTTTTTTGGTAAAACAGTACTCAATTCAAAATTCCAGTATACTATGTTTTATATGTAATATTAAAACTACATTGGTTAACTTTTTGTGTTATAGACAATCTTTTTTTAGGTAAAAATTAAATAAAAATCAAAAGCAATAGCTGATAAAATAATAAAATATAAACTTATTAACAGAATAGTTTTTTAAATAGTATGTTTACTAGTCTGTTACAAAACAAAATGATTTTAAAATTTTACAACTAATTTGAAGCTTAAGTAAGTAAATCCAAGAATAGAATAAAAAGGATAAAAAATAATTCAAATAAACTTGTATAGTTAAAAAAGATAAAGCTTGATTATACGGTCTTAGACTTAAAGCTTACAAAATGTAGCAGGGGATAATTTCGATCCATCGACCTTTCGGTTATAGCCCAACACGCTTCCGCTACGCCACTCTGCTCAATTATAACTAGTAAAGAATATATATACTCAAAACTCACTGTATACACTACTAATATTCGTATTTAACAGCTAGCTTGAGATAACAGTTTAGATGTCTAATTTTAGAAATACGTTTAATTTTAAACAAACATAGATTAAAACTAATTTTAATCTTCTCCATACTTACTAATTTTACAAAAACATTTTTAAATTTTACTACTAGACCTCTTAATTTATTTATTAATTATTATTTTTTAAGTTTTCACAATCGCTCAGTGACACAAGTGTTTTTACTAATATACATTTAATAATTTAGTTAAGTTTTCTAAGTTAGTAATCGTATAAAGATAAACTACGTAATTTAAAACTAATAATAATGAAAATGAGTTCGTAAAAGGCTAATTATGAAATTGTTTCATATAGGTTAATTTATTAATTTATATCTACCAAAGTTTGAAAAGATAAATTCAAACATTGTTGTTTTAAAGCCATTTTTAATTAAGGTGGGTATTTTATTTGTAAACTTTCGAACAATAAGTAATATCACCTTTTAGTTTGTTAATAAAACCGTAAATGGAAAATTATAATTACTTTTACTTTATATACTTTTAGTACATTAGTTGTATATAAAAATTAAATCTTGTTCGATGAAATTAATTTATTCAAAATGTATAGAAAACTGCATGTAAAGATTTCTATCTACTTTATAAAAAAAACATTTTTTTTTCAATTGCTTTTAATTGTTTAGAAGCCTAAAGTCTCTTTAGGTTTAAAGCAAAAATATAGTTTTGTTGCCAAATTAAAAAAAGTCACAAAAATACAAATTCTGATGTATCAAATAAACTTAAGTAAACTTAAGTAGCCTATTATGAAAATAATTTTTGCACAAGTAAACTTATCTTTTCTCTATTTTTATTTATTCTTTTATTTTGCTTCTATGTAACTTCTTTTAAAATGATATATTTTATAAACACAGATTATTTGAAAATCGATGAAAAGGTGGTTCTTGTTTGCAAAATAGCAGAACTAATAAATAAATTTTAACGAAGAGTGTAAACATAATTAAAGGTATAGTTTCTTTTTAAAGTTCATACTACAAGTTTTAAAGATTAAAAAAATTAAACAACTACATTAGTTAGATTTGTATACCAAAGTTTCAAGCTTTCTAATCCAGTAAAAATTAAAAAACTATCATTATTTTTTTAACGTAATATCTAACACTTTATAGCAATTAAAACTAACCTAATAAAAAAACTCTTAATTTCTACTAGAAATTTAAAAATATCTAAAAAAAACCTAATCAATTTAAATTCAAGTTTAAAAAAATATTCAAAACAATTTCGATTTAATTTACGTCGTAAAATGTAAATTTTATTTTAAATAATTTCCTAACCGTTTCTAAAAGGCCCTGATTGAAACTGAATGCTGAATTTATGTATTGTGTAACTCCAGTTTAGGTAATTTACATTATTGTCCTTAAGCTACATAAATGATAAATGGAAAATTGCCAACATAGAAACCATGAAAAATTAATAAAGTTTATTGCTCTATATGGAAATTCTGTTACTGTTAATGAGACTGCCTAGTCTTCTTTTCATAAAACGCTTGAATGTCAACACTTTAAAATTTGATAGATAAGACCTTTCTTAATCTAACAGTGCACAATTTTCAAAGGTATAAAAACATCAGAACTCAATCTACCATCTGCAACAAAACAAAACGTTTTCTTAAAGTCAAATGAGTGAGTTTGAGCTCATCATGTGTTGTTCCACCTGTCCTATCTTTAGATTTATTTAGAAAAAATTTACATTTTAATTAAAAAATAAAACTAAATCTATCCAAAAAAATGCATAGTTTTATTTTTAACTAAACAAGTAAAAAATAAAAACTAATGCTAACCCTTTACTGAAAAAACCCTTGGTGACACGTTGTTTAGCAAACACTCACAAGGTAAAAATCTCAACATTAAAAACCACATAGTGTGGAAAAATATTAAAGCTTAAATCCCCAAGCAAGTACTACCAACGTTCTGAACAAAACAACAATAACAACAATTCATTTATGATATCACTGCCACCAAAGTAATTCCACAATTAGCTGTTGAAATTTAAGTAGCGAATACCAATAAGTAGTATACATTAAAAACAAACAACTACAAAACAACAAACTTCTGAAAGAAAAATAAAAACTAATATATTTTATTGCTAGCAATAAGTTTACACAAATTTTGATCAATATTTTAAACTTGACAAATAATTTCTCTCATAATAAAGTTTTATAAAAACAAAGTGCAACATCTGAACAAAAATGTTCTATTATATAATAAAAATAAGATAAATAACATAAAATATTCAAACTTAATTTTGTACAAAAATCAAAAGGGAAAACAAAATATACAATTAATCTAGTTTATACACAAATGCACAAAATTATAAGACAATAAAATTATACTCAGACATATGATTAAAAGCACTCAAGTTTTACTTCTTGTAGCAAGTTAATAGAAAATTTTTATAACCTCATTTAAACTCATCTTTTTTAGTTCTTTTGAATTTTTTAGGATACTAGACCAGGGGCCATATTAATTTTTTTTCAACTAGTTAAAAATATCAATATTCTCAAAAAACAAAAATTAAGTTTTAGTGCTATCTTTAAAGAATAATCTATCGCCAATTTTTTTGTTCCAAAAAATTATCTTTAAATATGTTATTTTAAAGCAATTAAAAAATGTTTTTTTTGACCTGTGGACCCCTGCACTAGACCAAAACCTTGGACCCAAATACCTAAAGGATTTTAGGCCAAGTCTTGTTCTAGGTCTTTCAGTTATGAAATTTAATTTTTTAGAAAACCTTATTTAGTGTGAGTGAAGAGAACTAACAAGAGTAAAACTTTTATGCTCAACATCAAATCCAGTCCATAATATTCTGAATCAATTTGCAATTTAAACAAGTCATTTAATTTCAGCAGACTAGTTTTCACAAACTTTGGAAATATTGCCTTAAACAACTTAAATATTTTAATTTAAGTTTTTAGAGTGCTTGGTAACCAAAAAGTATACTTCAATACCCTTTAAACATACTTAATTATAACTAACTTTTTTCATTCTTATTTTAAATTGTTTTTATGTTCAAAAAACTACTATGAAAAAAATCCACATCAATCCACTGACCATAATTTTTTGATAAAAAATTATATTAAAATAATTAGAACTAAAATTTGAATGTGGCCTGCTGCGGCAGTTTGCCCACTTGGATTATAAGTTTTATGGTTAAATAAGTTTTGCAATACTTACTAAAAATTTTATGTATTTATAAAAATACTATGTTAGTCCTTTTTACATACCTTTGATAGAAGAACATTTCTGGTTGAAAACAAAAACCATACTTTTGTAAAATCTCAGCTCATAAAGTTTGAAAATTTGTATGTATATTATTAAGGACCTTTATGTTATAGTATTTAAATTGCAAGTCAATCAAGATGTCAAAACTTAATAAGAGTAATCCACAACTAAAATTTTATTGTTAAATTGATTTAAAATTAAACAGAAAATAATTTTTCAATGCTATATATGTAAATTTTCATACTACATTGTAGTAACTTTGGAAATATAAAGGCCATAGAGGGGTGCATATTTTTTAAAATAAACAGTAGACATAATAGGAAAATTATTATTAAATACTATAAGATACTTTTCAAAAAACAGAAAAATATTTTATAACTATTTAGATATTGTGTTTCCAATACAAACATATAAAGGAGAAATTAGAAACTGCTGATTTTCTTGGAATTTTTAATACCACTAAAAATCTGTCTTTTCCTTCATTTTTGGGTCAATGAATCTCAAATTTTTAGGAAATTTTCTTTACATTGATAAAAATAATTGATATTAAAAAAAAAATAAGAATAATTTTTTGACCAACAAAAATAAATTATAATTGATAAAAGAATATTTTTGCTCAAAAAAAATCCTACTATAGAAATGTTTTTTGTTTCGTTAAGATTTAACTGAGAAAGTTTAACAACAATTGCTTAAAAACTAAAGTAAGAGATATATTTTTATTTATAGTTTATGTAACATAATAGTCCTCAGCAGTAATTATACGAAATTTCATAACTACTATTTCTGCAATAACTTTAAAAATAATGAGCCCATTAATCAGAACTGAACTCTAATTTAACTCTCATAAGAACTCTAATTTAACTCTCATAAGAACTCTCTTAGCTAAATTAAGTGTAGACATTGTGGCTTAGAAATCTTATTGAAAGTATAGACTAGTTTGAAAGTATTATAACAACTAATAAAGTTTAAAAGGATATGTGTAAATAGTATTAGCTATTTTTTTAACATGTAAAATTTTACCATTTATTATTCCAGTTCCATTTAAATAGCTGAGTTAACATCTTAAAGAATTAAAGCATTAAATTAAAAGTAAAACAAATCTGAGTGATACAATATGTAAAATTTAGTTCATAAAATACCTTAATGATTGTTTGAAGTTACATAGTTTTCTATCCTGATGTCATAATTACTGTTTAGATTAAAATAAAATTAAAAAGTTGCTAAAAATATTTTTAATAGTACACATACACCCAAATGTGCAATAACTTTACTTTTCCTCTAACCAATAAAGTTAACTATTAAATATTAACTAATTAGTTTTAGTTTGCAAAAATATAGTGAACATCTTATTAATTAATTATTAAATTTTGTGTTTCCTTGAAATTCTTTCCCAATATTTTTGCCAATAAACTCAGGCAACCTTGTAAGGTGGTTTTGCAATGAGCAAATATTATGTCACAACATTTAAAACTTCTCCATACAAAATAAAAATTTATTGATTAGCCACAAAACAAACAAAATTGAAAAAAAAATATATTGAAAGACAAATATTTGCTTTAAGTTACAACATATGTAGTTTTTGATAATTTAAATTTTTATTCAACTGAATTCTAATGCAACAAATTCAATGATGCCAAGTTCAATTTTAATAGTATACAAAATTGTTTATTCAGTTTTTAAAAACAAAAAAATACTAAATTCTCATGTACAACTTATTATTATGTATTGACTGTTTGAATAAAATTAAAGTAATTTTTTTTTGAAATTGTTAGAGGTAATTCAGACAAATAATTTTCACAACAAATCTCTTTTTTTTGTGAGTTGACAACCTATACTAACAAAATATTTAAGTAAAGTTTTCTGTTTATGTATGCATATTCAAATATTGTAGAAAATAGGAGTTTTACAAAAAATGTTTAAGTTTTCATAAATTTTTGACTCTAATAAATACTTGGTTATGCATCTTATATATATTTTTAAATTTTTTCATTTAACTTACTAAATCAATTTCTAAACAAAGGCAATCAGGAATTTTACTTTATTTTTTAAATTGGTCCTAGCAAGGTCTTTAGCCAAAATACCTGGTATCCTGTAATTTGATAAATTTTGAAAAAAATCTGTATTTTGAAAAAAAATCAGTAAAAAACCTTGAGATTTAAAGAAAATTTACATGTAAATGAATTTAGATTACATACACATAAATTTATCTTACAAAAAAAACTATCATTTAATTTCATTATCAAAAACACATTTAAACTAGCTTTTCAGTATGTTTAGAAATTGTTTAAGAATCTGTTGTTGTTATACTCTTCAAGACAGTACTTTACCCTAAATTTAATGTTTTTTTAAATAAACCAAAAAAATTTTCTTTAAAAAACCTAGATAAAGTTTAGAAAACTTAAAAAAGCATTTGAAAAATACTTTTGTCAACCATGTCTTGTATTTTTATATGACCCACCTAATACTTTTTTGTAGCTAAACAAAATTTAGATAGTGTTGAAATATAAGATATTAAAGTTAGTAAATTTCATAGTTTTTGTATATAAGGTGCAAACAAAGAAAATAATATTTAATCTGTTTCATTTTTAACCTTTTTTTTGATCCACCTAATACTTTTTCTAAACAAAAATAAATTAGATAGTTTTGAAATATAAGAAGCAAAGGTGGTAAGTTTCATAGTTTTTGCAAAGTCAAAAAATGATATTTAATTAACTAGCTATCAGGGTTTGTGCGAATCAGGCTAAATCAGTTTTTTATTTAAAAATTTGAGAATCTCAGTTTTTATCAGCTCAATTGCAAAAAATTCTTAATAAAAAATTAAGAATTTTTTTAAAGATCAAATTGAGATTTGAATTTATTTTTAGATATAAATTTAGCTATTAAAGACAAAATTAGTCAGTACATATTTCTTAAAATAAATGCTTGAAACTTTTTGAGTTTCTAATAGAAATTTGAGTATTTTTTATCTTGTTTTGAGTAGATTATATACATCATAATTATTTAAGTTTATTAAGAATTATACAGTTTAAACATTACAGTTGGGGTGCACAACAATTCAAATTCCGACTATTTAAATTCTGATTTTTAAAGCAAAACTCAAATATATATTTTTAAATTTATTTTTTGTCATTATGATTTTAATAATGAGACCTATGTGTGCAATTTTTATTTTTTTCAACTCAAAATGCGTATTTATTGAGAAGTGCGTACTCAAAACAAATACATCAGGCTAAATTTCTAAAAATTTGCGAACAAACCCTGATCTATCTTCTTAAATTCTTAACCTCTTTTTCAAGCTATAACAGTTTCATCTTTAATAAATACTTATTAATTAAACTCTGGAAAAAATTACTTAATTTACTTTATTCTTTTCAGTGTTATTGATTTGTTTTTGATAACCATTGTCACAAAAAATATTTTTTAAATTGAGTATGTTAAAGTTTTGAAACTTGTAGAGTTAATTTTGAAAATAGAATTCTTACTGAGCAAACAAGTCAGTAGATAGACTTTTAAATGATCTTTTAAATTTCTAAAAAGAAGGCAAACTTGTACAAAAGTGTTTACTAAAGTGACAATGTTTATCTAAAATATTTAATGAAAATTTTATAGTTATGACAATAGTTTATACTTTGAACTTTCATATATAAGCATACATAGCTTTATATAAGAAACCTTAAAAACAAAGAGGTAAAAAATTGGTTGATTAAAATATAAAAATTTGTAAAAGATTAAAAATATTTATTGACTTTTATATTTCCATATTTTACAAAAGTAGCTTGGTACAAATGTTATTTATTTTGAAATTGATTTAAACAACTATATCCGGTATTGTATATAGAACAATTAATTTGCTAGTCAAACCAGTTTTAAATTATATGATATTTGTAATTGTTACAAACACACTTAGCTGACTAAAAGTTTAAAAAAAGTTGTAAGTACTTCTTAAGTAAGGAAAACAGAAAAATTTAAATTGATATTTAAGGGCATAGGGGGGGGGGTAAACACCCTTTTTTGGTTTTTGATCTTATTTTATATAGTTTTTACTAAGCTACAAGATGCTTTTTACAGATTTTAAAAATTCAAAATAATTTTTTAGATATAGCCGGTCAAAGTTGGAGGCTACAATAGGATCCTTATGGGAGGCGCAAACTAAAACGGCAAATAACTAGAAATCACTAAAAATCTATCTCCTCCTACGTTTTTTGAGCTAACTACCTCAAATTTTCAGGAAATGTTCCTTGCAATATTTAGAAAATTCTGTCGGAACAGAATTTTAAAAAAATTAAAAAATAAAAATTTTATAATAAAAAAACTAAAAAAAAACTGTTTTTTTTGTTTATTTTTTTTTTTAAATTTTTATTTTTCAATTTTTTAAAAATTCCTTCTGACAGAATTTTCTAAATATATCAAGGAACGTTTCCTGAAAGTTTGAGGTAGTTATCTCAAAAAACGTAGGAGAAGATAGATTTTTAGTGAAATAGTCTATTTTTGCTGTTTTAGTTTGCGCCTCCCATAAGAAACCTATTGTTGCCTCCGACTTTGACCGGCTATATCTCAAAAATTATTTTGAATTTTTAAAATCTGTAAAAAGCATCTTGTAACTTAGTAAAAACTATATAAAATAAGATCAAAAACCAAAAAAGGGTGTTTACCCCCCCCCCCCCCCCTATGCCCTTAATTGTAACTAGGCAATACGACTATTTATAATATATTATTACAAAGGTTTAAAACAGTCTTATGACTACAATTTGCAAAAGCTTACATAGTTTACAAATGGATAGAAAAACATATAAGTAGAGCACATTAGCTGTAAATTGATGTATGATATTTTTTACACCTCAAATTTAATCTAATATTAAGAAATGACAAAAAGAGTTGTGTTTTAAAAGCCATAAAATAAGATAAGTAAATCTGAAACAACTTTTCTAAAAACTTGTGCCCACTTTGTTGATAAAATAATATCAAACATGTCATAATACAAAACATATATTTTTTAGGAATTATTTTGTAGGAAACTTCATGTCTCATAATTTTAATAAATAAAATAAAGTTTAAGTGTATATATATATACAATATTTTTTGTTAAGTAGTGTATAGCTTTTTTATCCAAACTATTTTATATAGAATCATACTAAATAAACTATCAGCATGGTGGCAATAATGAGCAAACTGTCTTCAATGGGTTCCATCGTCATGACAACTGTCAGCAGGCAAGCCGTGGCAGCGTCCAGCCATTTTGGCACCAAGGCCCAGCCAACCTTTTCGTCCAAGGACAAGAAATGTGCCTCTTCTGCGGCTTCTGCTTCAAAGGGACCTGCAGTGCCCAAAAGCAAAGCTATAAAAACTTGCACTTTGATTCCAGGTTTGATTGTTTAATTAATAGAATAAGAAATTTTATAAAATATTTTAGATTCAAGTTATTTTTAAGGCCACATTTTTTTTTCAATTTGAGAACTAAAAAACTTGGCATTTGTGAGTAATTTAATGTTTGTTGTTTTTTGAAGTTTTCAGCAAAACTAATTAAATGTGCATAAATTATTCATATGCTACAAATTTTAAAAGCATCTTTGGAACTTATTTTTTTCTACCAAGTTGTTTTTTTAAAACAATAGTTTTAAAAGTTTAAATTTTTCAATTGAATGCTATATTGCAATCAATCTATTGTATTGGTTAAAGTAAAAGTTTTGATGAGAAAAAAAGGTTAAGAATTTTGTTTTACGAAGACTTTTGAAATATATAAGTAAGTGCCAAATTATAATTATGTTTTTGTTATAAAAATATTTGCAATAGATTTATTTTTTCAAGCTAAGTTTTTTTTTAATATGCAGTATGTGTCACAAAACTGTTCTATGTACAATAACTCCATGTAGTAATTAATAGTCTAGTTTTTTAAGATGTCTCTTATGTTTTAATATGATAATTAATGTAGTTATAATACTTAATTGAAGTTTGACTAACAATAACTGTTTCAAATTTTTATATATTACTATATTTTACCAATTTATTATAAACTGGTGATATATTTTGTATAAATAAGAAGAACCTTGTTTGGTTACTTAAATTTACATCTATTTAACAGAAGACAGTATTGATTTCAAGAATAAATGATTCAGTTATTTCGTGAGTAAATTTAACTTATTAATTCAAAACTAACTTTATAATATATTGTTATGATGTTTTAGGTTCTAATATTTTTTTGGTAACAAGAAGTGGTATGAATCAAAAAATAGCTAATTCAGTTGTTTCAGTTAATATATAGAAATTTCATTTTTGTAATATATCGTTATGTAAGTACTAATATGTATTTTTAACTTATAGGAGATGGTATTGGTCCAGAAATTGCTGATTCAGTAATGAAAATCTTTGATGCCGCTGGAGCCCCTGTTAACTGGGAAGAAAGGTAAAAAAATAAGATTTAAAAATAGTTAAATACCTTTTACTAATAATATATGTGGTTTGTGATAATGTTTAAAATGTTACTAGTAAATAAATTTAACTAAATATGATTAAAACATTTGTATAACTAAGAAAAATTCTCTGAAAATAAAAGTTGATGAAAATAAGAAAATAATATAAATAAAAAGCATTTAATTAAGTATGGATTAAAAGATTCCTGAAAGCATTGTATATTTAAGATAATGGGTACCTCTGTTTCATTTTAACTTAAAAAATCTCCAGATCAGTGAAAGCTCAGAAAGGACCTGGTGGCAAATGGATGATCCCCATGGATGCCCAGGACTCAGTCAGGCGTAACGGTGTTGGGTTGAAGGGACCCCTGGCCACCCCAATCGCCGCAGGTCACCCCTCGATGAACCTGTTGCTAAGGAAGACTTTCGACTTGTACGCCAACGTCAGACCCTGCGTGTCATTGAAGGGTTACAAAACAGCTTACGACAATGTTGATTTGGTCACAATCAGGGAAAACACCCAAGGTGAGATTTATAATTATTTTTAACGTGAAGTTTTTATTTGATTTTCATTTAAAGTTGTAGATTCTGATTAATTTTTGGTTAAATGCTAAATAAATAAATCCTTTGCAATTGGTACAAATCGATTGTAGCTAGTGTTGATATTTACTTGTAATAAAACAATCTATTATCTGTATTGAAATTTAATAATAATTAGATAAAACTTCAACTGGTATTTTTAGTTTTACTTACAGCATTTGAAGTTTGTTTAAAACTTTCAGTTTATGGATGTGCTTAATTTTTGGAACTTGTTTAATATTGAAATTAAATTCATCCATTAAGTATATATTTAACAAAAAATGAGTGCATGGTATTAAAATGTAATAAGTATTATCCTACCAGGTGAATATAGTGGTATTGAGCACAGCATAATTGACGGAGTGGTGCAGTCGATCAAGCTGATCACTGAGGAAGCATCGCTCAAATGCGCTGAATACGCGTTCGAATATGCGAAGAGGAACGGTAGAAAGAGGGTGACTGCCGTGCACAAAGCCAACATTCACCGATTGAGTGACGGACTTTTCTTGAGGTGTTGCAGGTATGTTGTGTTAAATTTTGAAAATTTCATAACAAATATTTTTGTTGTATTAAAGCAACATTAGTTATACTTAAGTAAGTTTCTAAGCAAGATGTAAAAGCAGTAATATGCAGGTATGTGATCTTTAATAAGTTGAAAATATATCTAGTTGTAAATAATTATCTTAAATATAATATATTTACATTTTGAATGATTAAGTTTCTGTAATTAGATAAAATTTAAAAAAAAGCACAACTTTAAGTTTTATAGCTTAGTCTATACTTAAACAGAATCAAAACAAATAGTTTTGTAAATTTACTAGCAACATTTTAAGTATTTGTTATAAAATAAAAAAGTTATAAAATACCTAAAACCTACTGATAAAAGATTTATAGTTTGTTTATTTTATTTTTTCCTAACATGCACTTGACAACCCTTTTAAACACATTAAGTTTAATTAATATTTGATGACTTGAGCAAAAGGAGCGACTAAAATCATCACAACTCAATGCTACAGTCATTAAAAGTTTCAAATGATGTTATAGTTTGATATAAACAGGGTTGCCACAAAACCTAGAATCTTGGAAAATCTGGAATTTGACAACTTAGGCTAAAAAACCTGTAATTGAACTTTTGAAAAAAACCTGGAATTTTGAAGGAAAAACTTGGAAGACCTGGAATTTTGAACAATTGTTTTATGTTAAGTAGTAAAACTTTAATTTGACGCGAAACATCTGCCATATAGATATAAACTTTTTGTCATCATCAAAAACATTAAAAAAAAATAAAAAGTAGCTTTACACTTTTCAATGTTTTTATACTACTCAGCATATTTTTTTACCTTAAACTCAATTTTAAACTACAAATACACCCAAAAACGTGTCCTTTTAAAAACCTGGAAAAAAAATTCAAAAAAAATTGGCAACCCTGAGTTACAGCCACGTTTCTATTTCTACTTGTACCGAGACAAATAAATACATATTCATTAATACATTACCCGTACAAGCATTGTGCGTAAAACGAACTAAATAGTTTTTTTTACAACATAGATAACAAAAGGCTAAGTTTTAATTATATACTAAATTGTGTACCTGACCATAAAATATAGTCTCTACATGAAAAACATCTAGTGTAGTACTTATCAAACAGTTACTTCCCAAGAAAAACAGTAACGGTTGAGTTCAATGTCCTGTACTTAAACAATAAACAAAGTAATTTTAGAATTATAGATAAACAAATTTATAAAGCATAAAACGATATTATATAATTATATATATACTAATAAAGTTAATAAACCTATAAAAAGCAAAACAACAAAGAAGAAATAATTATTAAGTAATTATTAAACGAAAAATATATAAAATAAAGTTAATTTGAGAGCAGTGAAACGCCGTTAGTCGGAATAAAGTTTTAGCACAAGAACATCTGTGATAAAATAAAGTTAAGATATCTGTAATTTATTTTAAAAATTTAAAAAGATATATATTAGTTCAAAAAAAAATTAAACAGGAAAACCGCTGAGAAGAACCCAGAGATAGAGTTCAACGATTTGTACTTGGACACTTTGTCGCTCAACATAGTCCAGGACCCGACAAAGTTCGACGTGTTGGTCATGCCCAACTTGTACGGTGACATCGTCAGTGACATGTGCGCTGGACTCATCGGTGGTTTGGGACTGACCCCATCTGGTAACATCGGTGCTAACAATATGGCTCTTTTTGAAGGTTGGTTTGAAATTTTTAATTTTTCATGCAGAGTATCGATGAATTTATGTGGAATAAATATGTTTAAATTGAATATGGCAGCATTGGAGCCAAATAAAGTTTGTTGGATTAATTTTGAAATTTGTACTTTATTAACATAGTTAAAATTAATGTTTTATTTTATTATTTAGCAATAATATAACATTTGTGCTTGAAAGTTTATTGGAACTTTTGACTAATTTTAAATTGTAATTACAAATATTTTACGATACTGCTTTAATGTTACGTGTTTGCAATTAAATTGAACACTAGACTAAACTAATATGCATAGAAAACATTATTATTTTTATAAACTAAAACTTTAATTTAATTATTGTTTTTTGAGTAGTAGTTTGCAACCATTAAATATCTACTAAATAGCTATTAACAGACAACACCCAACTTAGCTGGTAAAGATTTAATTTATTGATTTTAAGATAAAGTTAAAAACATTAACATTCAAATGATAAATTAAATTATTTCTAGCTGTCCACGGAACGGCCCCAGATATAGCTGGTAAAGATATGGCGAACCCAACTGCATTATTGCTGTCTGCCATCATGATGTTGAGACATATCGGAGAGTTTGATCATGCCAGGTTATTTAACTTTAAATTTGTATATATATATATGTTAATTAATTGCGATTTTAAAAATTCAAAAACATATGTTTCATAAAGACAAAAATATTGTCTTTAATGTTTAACTGGTTCAATTTAAAACAAATAGCACTTTTGTAAACGAAGATGCAAAAGTTATACAAAAAATAAAAACACTATGACGTGATTATTGAATGTTGTAGAGTGCAAAAATAAATCTTCCATCTAAACAAACAATTAAAAATTCACAATTTTTTTGTCTTTGTGAAACATATGTTCTAGAATTTTTAAAATCGCGTTTTACTAATAAGTTAATTAAAAGCCTTTCCAGTGGGCTCTGTAGAAAATAATTAAGTTTAAATGATCACCTTATATTCTGTTTGTATATTGTTTATTACATTTTATTTAAACCCTTTATCTATTTTATTCTATTATCTTTATATTTTAACACTTTACTGTCAAAAAAAGTATCTAGCAAAGCTCAATTAATGTACATCAATTAATAATTCTTTTTATTAAACTGAAAACTTTTGTAGAAATATTAACTTTTTTCTTGCATTTTTAGAATTTTAATTATTTTTCAAATGATATTTTTCTGTAGGTAATAACTGAATTTTCTCTCTAATTGAGTGCAGAAATTGAAAGTTTTATAACCCTATAAGAATTAAACTATTAATGCAAGAAAAAAAAGTTTTTAAGCTTGTCTACGTTCTTATCACAAAAATCTTTAAATTTTTATTTTCACCGTTTATATTCAGCTTTAAATCCTTGTTTTTAAAGACTTTAATTTTAGAAAATAACGAGTCTAGTTTTAAGAGAACTAAGCAATATAATTTCGTGTAAATTAAATATATATTATCACTTGATATTCATACTTTGTTATCGGATATCTTGTTTTCTAGTTTATGGTGCGCTAAAATCATAAGTAATTTATAATATATTTTATATGAGTTTTTAACAATATTTTTCTAACAGGAGAATAGAGCAGGCATGTTTCGAAGCGATCAACAACCGAGAAAGCAGAACCAAAGACTTGGGAGGCAAAGCTTCGTGCTCACAATTCACCAACGCCATTTGTAAGAGGGTGAAAGATTTGTAAATTAACAAATATATAATGGTGTAGTTTGGTTATAAAGCTGTTGATGGTTTAAAAAATTAATTATTAAAAAGTACTTGAATTATACTTAATTTTATTGCTCCAATTAAATTTTTTAACAATTTTAATATTGTATAAAAAGTTTTGAAGCAATAAATTTTACTACTTTCTTAATAAAAGTTGTTTAAGCTTAAATATTTTAATATTTTTAACACTTACGTTTTATCAAGTACTATGAACAACTGTACATTAAATAAAAGCATCACAGCTTATATTTTTAAACCAATCAACATCAGTATATTGTACATTACTGAACTATTCACTTTATATACAGAGATTTACACAATACTATGACTTCTAAGTTAGTTTCAACTTAATTAAAACACCTTTATATTACTTCTCCTTAAACTGAAGCAAAAATGTTTAATTTATTTATTCACCCACAATAACACCCCTAATCAAAACAAAATCCCCTTCTTTTCAAAGTTAAAAATACGTAGGAAATTTTTCAGGGTCGTTTTAGAAGCACTTTTTTTTATTGGTTATTTTACCGCTTAGGGTTTGAAATTGTAGCTGTCGTGTTGTTCTGTTGTATCGAACTAATAAACTTATTAAATTAAAAACAAAAAAAAAATATGTAATAATTTTATGGAAGACTATATATGTATAGTATATTGTATAATTGCAGATAAAAATACGCCTCTATTTTTTTAAAATATTTATAAAACTTTAATTTATTTTAAAGTTTTTTTTATTAGATTTGACTTTATAGAAAGTTAAATGCTGTTTGTACAAGTCATGATTTGTTATAATGATGTGATTTTTAATACTTTGTTTACATAGTTTAAAATATGTAGACTTTTCATTTAAATTGATGATAAGTCAAGATTGATGACAACATATAAGTCAAGTTATATTTAATGAACATCATGATAAAATATAAGCCTTCAACAAAATTAAATATTATATTTTGTATGGCAACATTATTCATAGTGTTTGTATGATTAAAAATAACTTGAAATTTAAATAAACAATTTGTAAGCAAATTTTTTGGAATTATTAAATAAAATCTTTTTTTTCCTAAAAATTTTATTTAATAATTTTGTAGTACAAAGTCCTGTACTGGTTTGGCTGGAAAAAAAAAGTTTGTATCAAGTATTGATGAGATAGTTTTTAAGAAGAATATATAGTTTATAACAGTTTTATCCTTAAATGGGAAAAATCGCCTCATGGGTAGTAGCTAGAGGAGCGAGAGAGTAAAAGAGAAATTAATCATTAAAAGGGTGGTATTTGATAAAAGGAGGTGATTATTTTATTTTTGCCAAGGGGGCGTTTATGAAAATAACATATGGAATCTCTGGCCTATAACCATTTATTAAATATTTTAGTAATATTTTTACTTACATAGGTTCAAACTAAGTACAGATGTGATAATGCTTATCCAAAAAAAGCATTACAAGCAATTTAGTATAAAACATTAGCTAAAATGGTTTTATTTTGGTACAAGTACAAATTAAATTTTCACAAAAAACTTAATCGTCAGTTTTAAGAATTAAGTCAACTTTGAATTAAAAAAATTTAAATCATAAGTTTTATTCATAAGAAGCTTAGTAAGATTAAATAATAACTATAGAAAGTAATAATTCTAGTTATAACATAATAATTTGTTCATTGAGTGCTTTTTAAAGAGGTATTAAATTAAGACTTTAAAAAAAAGTTTCGAGATATTTTCTCAGACTTTTACGACATAGTTATATTGTTATTTATTAACTTTTTTATTTCAAATATTAAAATAAAAAGTTTATCTCTTATATTTAAAGATAAACTATAAAGTAATTGGCAATAAAATCACTAACTTAAAGTTAAATGTGATATAAATGTTACTTAAATTAAAAATGTTTAAAAGCAGTGAAGAAAGTAAATTAACAATTTAGTTTGAAAATTTATTAGGAGTAATTAGCAAGCTTTTATTGCTACAAAAATAATTTTGTTATTTAAAAAGCTCTTTTTAAATGCAAGTTTGTTTTCAATTAACTAGATATTGTAAAGCTTGTAATTGTAACCGAAAAGTAAAAACGTTTAATACCCAACCTGTAGTTTTTATTAAAAAGTCATAATTTTTAATGTTTATATTCAAAATGAATTTATTTTGGTACGTGTACTGCACTAGAAAGCCCCTTACTTTTTGTTTTTAAATACGTTAAAAAATTGGTCTTTAAAAAAATCTTATATCTGAAGTTTAACTAGTAACCATCAAAAATATAAAGAAAGGATGAATACAGATTTTAATCATAAGTACATGTATAAATTCATGCAATAACTCTTGAGATTTATTCAACTTTAGAATTGCTAGTCTAGTTATTTTTTATAAATTGTTAAGCAAGGTCCTAGAATATATTTAAAAAAAAAATTTATGATCGACCATTTATGCTTTTTTGACAATTTTATTTTTGAAGTTCTTTATTGAAAGTTTTACATAAGGTATACTCATGAATGTAAATTAGATATAAAGTTTGTTTTACAGATTGTTAAGTATTTTAAAACAATATTTTTTTCTTAAAATAGTAAAAAATGCACCTTAAAGACAACATTTAACTTTTAGCAACTGTAAAAGGTGTTAAATCTTGGCAGTATATACAACTATGATATCCAAGTAACAAAAATTAAAAACATAAATGTTTTAACAAAATAGTTTGCTTTAAAATACAGTTATAGTAAGTATTTACATATTTAGCTTATGACAGTGCTTCTGAACCTTTTTCTAGTGGCGGAATCCTTTTTCAAAGTTCAACTTTTCCGCGGAATCCCTAATTTTAATTTTACATAAAATGTTTAATTAAATAAATGTTCTTTTTTAAATTTCGAAAGGCTTCGCGGAACCCCTGAGAGGCGTCGCGGAACCCTATTTCAGAAGCACTGACTTATGAGATTAATTAAAAGTTTGTTGAACACAAAAAGGATACTTATATATGTATGGTAAATGGACCTGATGCTAAACAGATTTTACGAACATCTTTTAGTACAGTATATTTCAACTTTGAAGAGAAACAGAGTTTTGTTTTTTTCTCACTTAAACTTCTTTAATTAACGTGAAACTCATCTGAATTTGTTAATATTTAAATTGTTGAGTTTAGCTAACTGGTAAGGTACTTTTTATATATCAATTAAGTTTTCTCAAACAAAAAATATTTTGAAGTTTTCATAATTAAAGATTACACAACTTCTGTACATTTTAGAATAAGTTTATAAAGACGAAATCCGGAACTATGATTATTACTTTTTGATCTTCTTAAAATGTAAAATAGTTTAAACTTGTAGAACGCTTGTAAAAATTACAACAAGGTTTAGTCAAACATATGAAATGTTATTATTCTAAAAAATACCTTTTTTTAAATAAAAAGTTATTGTTTGTTGAACGAAAAAAAAACGCGCTCAAAAAAATTGGTCCAAGGACCTGGTGCACGACTGTTGTATATCAGGGTAGTAAGATTTAAATTATTAAACACCTTAGAAAGCTCTCTTAATTTTAAAAGGTTCTAAGTTTGTTTTATTTGACTGAATTAAAATTAAATATATAAGCCATATTATAGCAGGGGATATTTACATGCACTAAGAGAATATTTATTATTACTTATTTAACACCAGTAACTATTATTTACGTTGTTTAAGTCAAGATGAAGCTGTTCCACTCTCGATTGTAAACAATCTTAATTATTCTATTTATTTTTTAGACTGTAAAAATTCTTAAATGGCCAGATACAAAGAAAATTTCTTGTAAGCTTGTATTTTTTAAGCAGATATCGGTGTATGACATAAATAGTATTGTTTATCAAGTTTGTTAAATGTTGTAGCTTATACTCATTTGTCTTATTAATAGTTTGTATTTTAATTCAAAAATTAGTCTTTAAATCTAAAAAACACCTTTTATAACTAAAACTGTTTAAGTCTATTAGTAATATGTAGCTCGATAATCGAGAGTTGCTCTTTTAACGAGCGTTAGTTTATTTTTCTTCTTAACAATCTATTCTTACTGTAAAAGATGTCGCTAAATCTTAATACAATTTGTTTCAAGTATCAATATTTAGATATTATATTCTAAGTAGCTTATTACTTATCTATGAATTTGTTTGCAATACTCAGTATATAAACTAAAATACTAATTAATTTCTTACCTTGTTAAAATAAGTAAACAGCGGTTTCTAAACCTAAATAACTTTATTTTTTCACATCTAGAATTTTTTAAATCACAAAGTGTTTGATTTTAACTTGAAAATTAAAGATTTTAAGTTAAATTAATATTATACAAAATAATTAAACTATTAAAGCAAGAGTTTGCATTATCAAATGCTTACTTTGAAAATGATACTTTAAAAAAACACAAGTATAAATATTTTACAATAGTTTTATTTACAGAAATAAATGACTCAATAACTAACGGTTTAAAATAAAGAAGTAAAATTAAAAAAAAAAATTTCCGTCCAAGCTAAATTCATCCACTTTCAATTCTTGCAAAATAATCTTTATTGTTTATTGAACAATAAAAAAATTTGGTCCAAGGACCTGGTGTACGAAAAAACCTTTCAGTTATCGAGTCATACTCTATGAATATAGTTTAATGTCTTGTCCTGTATTTCGGGTACAAATGACCTCTAAGATGAGGATTGAGTGCAAGTATACTTTTTATAATGATGAAGGCTAATCTTGAATCTTTTTTGATATACTTGCAAGTTTTAAATGCACTGTATTCTATGGTTTCTAATTGAGTCAAACTTTTATCATGTTTCTTGATCTTTGTAGTTCTTTGAAGCTTGGTTTCAGTTTATAATAATTCATAAAATTTAGTGTTGAGGCATTTTTTGTTTTTTATCCTTTAATGTATTGTAAATTAACAAAGTTTTTTTTTTTTCATTTGTTCTTCTAAACTAATATAATTTTTACAGAAATCGCTAAAAACTGCTGATTTTTGCTTTAGTGTTGCAGAAATTTTTCAAAAGCTATTCATATTTAAATTAAGAGCTTTTTTCTACATTGTTTAAAAATACATAAAAAAATTAATAAAATTCTTTTTTTGGTCAAGACCATAGAATGTTTTGCCAAATGTACAGTGTAAAAGTGGTTGACGATAACTTTTAGAATAATAAAAAATGATATTTACAGAAATTGAAAAAAAAAGGAAAAACAAGTAAGTTCAAACTTAAAAAGGAAAGAAAATAATTTACATGCTTTATATACTTTTTAAAAGCGCTTAAGTTCAAAACTACTCAGTTTTTAAAGCTCTATTTTTAGGTGTCTAACATAAACTAAAGGTTAATTTAATAGTGTTCACTTTAATTGAGAAAAAACTGAGTAAAAGTTTACATCAAAAGTAATAAAATGTAAAAATAAAAAAGTATTTCAATTGTTAAACCTTGAAATAAAACAATTTAGTATTTCAAACAGTTTTAAGAAAGTTTATGTAACAATTTTTATTTTTAAATAGCAATAAGTCTTATAATTATATTCAGTTTATTATTAAAACTTGTCAATAAAAAAACTTTAAAAATTAAAGAAAAACTGCTAGTCAGATAAAAAGTACGAAAATTTACAACATAAAAATCAATTTTTTTATAGGCAGAGGTTTTATTTACAAGCTAACTATATTAAAGAACTAGAAAAACATTTAGTTACAATTGATAGACATTATACTGTGTATTACACTTTTCAGCATATCGATAGTAATAACAATAAAAGAAATATAAAGAAAACAAACAGTTCTTTAAATACTGTACAAAGAGACTCCTTGATTAAAAGAAAGTCTATTACATTGCTACACAGAAGCTAAAAAACGTATCATCACAGTCTAAAATATTAACGAGCATAATAAAATTCAGTATTTACAAATTATACAAATCACAATGAAGGTAGGACCTTGTTTTTGTTTTACAAATGATTCTATTAGTAAAACTAGCGGGTAAGGGGCTATAACCATAGCACAAAGCATACTACTGTTCAAAGAAACTGATTCGTAAAAAGAAAAGCACTAACATAGCTGTTACAAAATCTAAAAAACATATTCATCACATCACAGTTTTAAGTGTTAACGAGCATTATCAAAATCAGTATTTACAAATTAAACAGATAACAATGAAGGTACAACCTTGTTAAAAAACTTGTTTTACTAGTTGTTCTACTAGTAAAACTATTTGGAAAGGGGTTATAGCTATAGTATAAAAGACTTTTAGAAACAATGCTCCGAGGTAAAAACAATACAAAAAAAAAAACAATACTAACACGAACTAAAATAATAATGTAATCTTAAATATTGATAACACTTTTGTAAAATAAAGAAAAAGAGATTGTACGAAGATAGCTGCGCCAATTTTGTTAACAGTTGTTATTGCAGAGAATTCTTATTTTTACCAAGCATGTTATGTTGACTTTTGTAAGTTGATAAAGAATAAAAATATTGATGATAGCTGCATCAAACATAAAAATATCGTTTTGTTTTTTAAGTGTTATTGCAGAGAGTTCTTTTTTACCAGTCATGTTTTGTTGAAAAACCACAAAAGTACAAAACACTAAATTTTACAGTTTGACTTAATTATAGCTGCAAGAAAATTCAGCTTTTTCAAGACTGAAATCTTTTTTTGAGGTTTTAGAGGTCTCATATTCAAAAAGTTATAAAAAGTTCAATCATAGGAAAAAGGAAAATATATACAAAAAGCAAACAAAGCGTTTTACTGGTTAAAACAATTTCTGTTTAACCAACTGCATAGTATAAAAGTGATTAGCACTAAATTTAAATTACATAAACAAGAAAAAATAACAATTCTAATATATACAAAATTTTAACGCAAAAAACAGTACTAAAAAAATACCAACACAAATATATTTTCAAATTGTAGAAAAAGCTTTAAGATACATCAAAACAGCTCCTACTAAAAATACAAGACTCTTTTTTAATTGAGTAATGAAGTATCTACGAAAAGCTTTATAATTTTTGTTAACGTTTGTTAACATTAAAACAAATCTAAAAGAAAAAGCAAAAGTTTGCTAAATCATCTGCAGAGTGATTTATTGAACAAAAACGAAAAACTGCTGGAAATTTTTTGATTCAAGGACCTGGATACGCAAAAAGACCTTGGTCATTAAGTTGCATACCCAATAAAACAAAAGTGTTTGGTTTTTTTTAAATTTCACAACTTTTCTTAATTTTAAAACTTCACAACAATTCTTATTTACATAATAAAAGCAATAACAAAGAAAAAACGATAGTTAAATAAATAAAAAACTGTTCCAAAGCAACCAAGCTATAAATTAAACAAACTATAAGACAAAAACATCAAAAAAAATAAAAGATTTTGGTTCATAAAACATTTTAGAATTACACAAATATTAAGCATAATTTCAGATCTTTTAAAAATAGAATATCTAACTAAACATGTTATAGGTGATCAACAAAAACAACAACTAAAAACTTTATTTAAATAATTTCAGCATTGTGAATTTATATCAATTGGTAGAAAATGTATAAAAGACAATACCACATAACTTCCATTAAATAGTTACGAACTGATTTTATAAATTCTAAAAACAACTGAACAACTTTAAACTGCAATAAGTAGGTTTTTATTTCGCTAAGCATTTCCAGAAGCTTCTTCAAAACAAACAAAATAGTATAAGACTTTATTCTTATATACTCTTTATACATAAAATGCAATTAAAAAGAATTCTGAAGCTTATTAGAAAAACTTAATTTAAAGCTTGCAGAATATCTTATGATTAAGGCACATTTTGAATAAATTACTTTTAAATCAGTTTTTTTTATTCGAGTATTTATATTGCTAGAAAACAGTAGAACTTATAAACTATTTTTCAGCATTTCATTGAAGTTCTACTATATAAAGCTTCTACTATTTACAGCTTCTTTACTGAAATATTGTTTAGGTTCATAGAAGTCTTATTTCAAAAAACTATAAGAAAACTCTGTAAAAACCTAACACTAACAAAAAGTTTATTGGTTAAAACAAGTTTGTCTTTAACCAAATGCATAGAATGAAAATGATTAATATTTAGTTGGAAACAGACATAGAATGAAAAATATTTACAGCAAAATAAAATAAAACAAAACTGAAAAACAAAAATATATGTACACATTCTATGAAAAGTAACATAATAAAGCAAAGTTAATTTTACTTTAAAAGTTTTATCAGTTATATCTATTTTGAAACAGCTAAAAAATATTTACAATTGATTAAAGTATTTTTACAGTATTTAAAGTATCTTTACATTTTTTTTTCATTTAAGAAACTAGTTTAAAAGTTGTTCTATATACAACGCTTAAAACTTCATTTAGATCTGAATGCTTCACGAAAAACAAATTAAAAGTAGAAAATATTTCAACAAAGACTTGTATACTTGTACCAATTTGTAGCTTGTATAATAAAGATTAAAACATACAGAATACAATACAAAACTGCTTCCTTGGTAAAATTAAAAAGAGAACACATAAAATTAAAGAACAACTTTAAGATAAAAAATTGTAAAATATAAGTTTTTATTTCACAAAGCATGTTACAACAACTTTGTGAATAAAAGACTTAAAATAAGATCTTGCCCTTATATACTCTTGCAAAAGATGTAATAAAACGAACTTTGGATCTTACGAAATGATCTCATGATTAATGCACAGGGTGAATTGCACACTTTAAATAAATTTCTGTAAAACAAAAATGTTTGTTTTACTAGTTTTATTTTTTCTGTTGCTATGTTGCAAACAGTAGAAATTGTAATTGCAAGTAAAGTTGAACAATAAAACTTGCTTGCAGTTAAGAGTTTTCTTTAATGAAAATTATGTGTTTTAGACCAGTGTAATAAATATAAGTATTAGTATATGTTCTTTATTAGATATTTATTATCTTGTTTAAGTTTGAATTAGTAACCTTATAACTTAGTTTAAATAGACTTTGAATTCTGATGAACATTGTTAAACTTAATTTTTCAAAAACAAGTAAAAAAATAAGTTAGTGTTTAGGAAGATTTTAGCAAGTAGTTTTTAGGTCTATCAATGCTTTTATCTTAGACAGTCTACACAGATACGAAAAAAGTTCCTAATTTATATAGGTCAAATTAGAGAATCTAATCAGTAAAATTTATAATATAATAAATAGTAATTAGAAAACATTTTTTGGAAAAGTCATTAAAGTCTTCGTATGTTTACTAATTTGTAATTAGTTTAGGTACTAATGCTTTAGTTTAATTGTAAATGACAATAAAAATTTTATAGTACAATATACTTGCTTAATTTTAACAATTAATAAAAAGAGTTTCTATTTGACAATTAAACTAAACATGCTTAAAATTAACTTTTCAAAGTCAAATTTTTCTTAACATAGGTCTAAAAATTGAATAAAAAGTTATGAACAATACAACTGAAATACAAGAAATGTCCTTAAAGGTTTTTAATGAAAGCTTCAAAAACGCTACAGTTGAACAAAACATCACAGATGACTATGGTTATGGCAACAGTTACATTTATTATCATTCTTACTTATTCGCTCTTTTCACAATACTTTTTCTGATGACGGTATCTTATGTGTCGGTTATTGTGTATAAAAAATGCAAAAACAATATACGTGCTCTTTACGCGTAGTTCTGATTATAGTTGCCATAACGACACCAATAAAGTTACCAACTAGTACTTTTTATACATGTAACATTTAGTTATGACAACCCTGGTTCTAATTTTAGTATAGTTACTTTTGAAACTCGAACTTGCATTTATTTTTATTTCCGCCACTTATTTACTTGTTCAGTATGTATTTTATAACCTATATAATTCTTTTGTTTCTAAACTGTTAAAAATTAAATTAAAAATTAAATTGTTGTAGTTTTAGATTTCATAAAAAACCTTTTTAATTGGTGTATGTTGTATAAGTTATTTGCAGCTTTGCTTTTTCAAAAATATTTTTTAGTGTGACTAATTTGTATAATTTCATCTTTTTACAGAACTTATCACTTTTTAGATTTAATAAAGTATAAAGTTTTACTTTTTTTTATATACTGGTGCTACTATAAAATATTATAGTTGTTGTTACAAGTCAATAAAACAAAAAATGTTGCTATTCTTTTAGACTGAAATTGCATTGATATTTAAAAATTAACTGTTTCTTACTGCTTGGAAAAGTAAACGTTTTTTTTTTAATTTATCAATAAAACTAAGTAAATCTAGTAAACATTTAAAAAAAAAAGTATACAAAGTAGAATTTAGATGTTTAAAAACTTAAGAACAAACATAACTAAAAAAGTATTAAAGTTTATAAAAATAATAAAGCATCATAGATTGTGTTTTAATAGCAAAAGTAAACTTTGTTGAAAACAGAAATTAAAGCCTTAATATGTTCTAAATAAAATTTGTGTTCATAAAATTAACAAAAAACATTTTAGATGTTTTCAGAAATACAAAAGCTTGAGTATAACATTAGTTTAAATCTAAATTAGTTGTACAATAGGTTTTTAGTACGACTCTTTTAATCTATTTTGATGAAAAAGAAAAAAAATTGTAAAGTTTTTATAAACGAAACTGTTGAGAAAATACTTTTTTACATTTATAAATCTTATTGCGGTTTATAATAAATTTGTAGCTATAGTTTTTTAAGATTCACATTTATGGTAAGAATAAAACTACTAGATTTCCACTTAAATCTATTTTAGATATGCACAGTATTAATTTTAAACTTATGAAAAAAGGAACAGACTAGCTTGCTGAATTTACTTTTCTATTAATCTGCTCTTTGCAAATCTAAAATTGTGAAAGATAATTTTTAATGGTTTACACAAACCTAAGTTTTTGATATTTATCTCAAACTCGCATTTAAAAGTATTTGTCAATAAATAAGTTATTGATCTAATTTTCCTCAATGAAAGGTAACTTTTGTAGACGGATAACTAAATTTAATAGATTGGTCTTCGATATTTAAACTTGTCAAAATCAAGCTGTTCATGCAAAAAAAAACTTAATTTAGAAAAAAATAAACTGTGTAAATAAACATCATAGCAAAACTTTAGTGAAAATGTAACTTTTAATGCACTACTGTTTACTAAAATTAAGTTAAGAGTAGATTTCAAAGTATTCGCTTTTTAAATATTACACAAGTTGTTTCAAATGAATAAAAAAGTTTCCTGCTAGAGATTTCTGCTCGGCGAATTTGATCTGCAGGTTGGCCTACCTTAAGATTAGAAATTTGTGTGGCTTAATATTGACCAATTAGTACTATTTTAACATTACTTTAAGGTTTCATCTTTTTAAGATATTTTACGTCCAAAAAATCAACTCACTCATATTTATTTTTAGTTAATTTCTAGATAAATGCCTTTCACTGTTAAATTTAAAACTTTTTGAAAGAAGTTGTTTATTTAAAAACAATGAAAGTTTTGGAATTTTAAAACATAAATTTAAAAAATTGATGACAGTTAAAAAAATAGTTACATGACGGTTCAAATTTTTAATAGAAATATTAAGGGGTTAAACAAATTTATTCAAAATACAATATTTGTCTTAATGTCTTAAAATAAGTATTGTTATTAGAACTATGATACTTTGAAAAAATATTTATTGTTCATAAAAGTTTCATAACTAATAATATTTCATTAAGCTTTAAAACTAGTTGTACCGTTACATCAAATAAAATACTTAAATAAAAGTTTAATGTAGGTTTTTTTCAGAAGATTGTGATAGTAAAGTCAATTTTTGAAAATTATTTATTTTAGAAATAGCTCACAATTATTGTTAGAAGTTAAACTGTCATGCTCTTAGCGAAGCAATTCAACTTTAAAAATTTCAAGTAGTTGTTCAAATAAATAATATTAAATGTTATTCAAGGTTTTATGCGAGTTTCTTTAACTATTAAGTGGTCAGTTTATGTTTTTGTATAAAAAAGAGGAGATAAAACATTTTCACAAGTCGAAGTTTAGCAAAATAATTTTTTGTTTCAATTTTTAACAGGTTTTGCTAGTGTAGATGATTAAAATTCAATAATTTAAGTTATGTTTCATTTTCTCCAAAAAACAAAAATTTATACAACTATTTAATTAACTATTCTAAATATGTAAAACTTAAATATAAGTTTTTAACATAATTGGAATTAAATTTTTTGTTTTTCTTATTAACCTTACTATAAATAATAGTCATTGGAGGTAAATTTAGTGTTTTGTATTTAATACTTTGTAAAGTTATGTTTATGTTTTCTTGATATAATTTTTTAAGGTGTCTCTTAAAGACAAAAAAATTTAAACTCAAATATATTTTTAAAATATCATTTCTGAACATTTTCTGCAAAATAACTCATTAAAACATAGTATCACTTTTTTTACAACAATTAGAAAAAAATAAAACGAGTATAATATTTTCACAAACCTTAGTCTTTATTTGATTAAGTAAAACAACTAAAGTAATTCAGAAAACATTTTTATTTAAACAAAACTTTTAAGGAAATATTTTTTCACGTTCATGCTTAACTTAAAATTTGCATAGAGTAATTCAAATTTAATTTTATGCATGGATCTTAAAACTAATTAATTTCTAAATGAAAAAACTTAAACCAGGAGCTTTTCTAAACTAAAACAATGTAATTAATGTAAAGACAATTTTTTTATGTTCAATAAAAACAGCAAAAATAATTTTATAAAAATGGCTATTAGTGCAATTTTTAATGCAATAAATTAAAATTAGTTAATACTTTCAGAAGTAAAACAGCTTAGCCTTGAATGAAACTCCAACCAAATTTGCAACTTTTTAATTAACTAAAACAAAAAGGTAATTTAAGAAAAATAAAAAATTGCATAAGCTTCAAAGAAGCTTAGTCAACATTCAATTACACAAAAAAAAAACGAATTAAAAAGGTCATGAAAAACTGTGGTTGACATTTGAAACAAAATAGTTTTTCAACATTCACTAAAATTGTCCTAGGTAATTGTCTATTTTTCAGAAAATAGTGAAGTTGTAACCCAATTTTTTACTGAAAGTATGTCTCAATAACGGAGCTTTTTAAAATTTTAAAACCTTAACAGGTTTTTAGCAAACAGAGTTAAATAATTTTTTTGCAGAACTTTGTAACAAAAACTAGTTCTTCTTTTTATTTTATAAGAAAAAACTGCACTTATGTTTAAAAGACTGTCATCAAAAATTAGGAAAATGATTAAGGTAAAACTTTTATGACAAGAATTTAAAAATACTTGTTTACCTTTCACTGATGCATATAAAATAACAAATTTTACAAAACATATAACGAAGTGCACACATTGTATATTAGTGTTAGATAACAAAAGTAATACCAACTAAAACAATAATGAAATTTATTTATTTTTAACATGACAACTTTTTTTTAGACATTAATTTTAACGTTTCTTACTTTTTTCTGTAAATTTCAAAAGACAGATACTTTTTTGAATGTTTTTAAATTTGGATATGCTTTAAAACAGTTAAACATAACTTAAATTGCTTTCTTCAAACATACTAAAACAAGAGTTTAAATTCTTGTGTATCAAAGACATCTAGATGGCACATATATAGCATAAACATTTTCTTCAACTTTTTCAAAATAAGGAATTTTAAATTATTTTGAAGCACTGTTGCTTTACAACACACAAAATAAACATTTATTTCCTTAAATAAAGGTAATATTATCTCTTAATACGACAACAAAAAACGAGATAATTAAATAAAACAAGCATCTCTTTTTCTACTGACTTCTCCATTTAGTAGTACTACAACCTCCTACTATTTGCTGTTGAAATTGTTTCTGGTGTTTTCAGTGATTTTACCGCACGCTACTTCTATCAGCATTTTCTTTCGGATCGTTTTGATGTCGCAGTGCTTGAACTTGACTTCGACGCCCCTGGACAGCATCTCCGCAGTGGCGCATATAAATATTCCGCAGTCTATCGAGTTCTCTTGTTGGGGACTTTTCTGTAATTTTTTTTTTAATATTTAATAAATTTGATTTAAAGAAAACACCACACAATCATTTGAGTTTTCTTTTTGGAGTGTTTATTTATCATTATTCAACTAATATTTTTAGTTTAATTTAATAGAAATACTCAGTAATCTGTGAAGTCTTTTTAGAAAGATTACTGTGGGTCATTATATACAGATTACTACTTATATCATACTTTAATACCTATATTAGTTTCTACATTTTTAAAGTTTTCAGTTGTGAAAAAAAGTTTAGAAATTTTAAATTAATTTATGTTGAAAAATTAATATTCTTTATACAACAAATAAAACAAACATATTCCATATTAACAAGTTTCCAGCTTGAGAAATCGTATTTTTTCTTCTTTTTGTGTTCGTGTTCTTGAGACATATATTCTCTTAGTTTCATCAACAGTTCTGTATTTTCAGTTCCCATCGAATCGTAGTATATTATCTCTTCTTTATTAAAATCTGCCACCTATAGTTTTAAATTATTGGTAATGGATTTATATTGAATAAATATTTTAATGTAAAATAAAAGTAAGTTATTTAACACTAGCAAATTATTAGTATGCATAAAAACATCAAGTTTTACAAACCTTTATTGTTAAAAAAGCTTTGATAAGTTTTATTAATTTCAAGAAAACAACTTTAAAGTATTTGACACTTATAAAATAGTAGTTCTTTTTATTAAAATCGTCTTAAATCAACTATGACCCATGACATATAAAAGTCTGCCGACCCCTAACATGACAACAAACTGCATAGCAACTAAGAATTTTATTCCTTAACAACGAACCGCTAGGGTCCAGTGGTCGTCATAGTGACAGGGAAAGAAGACCAGGTCGTGAAGGAAGATGTCCACTTGTTTGGTCCACCTCTGTACAGCTGCATAACCCTTCTGTTCCAATCTATGAAAAAATTAAAATAAAACTATTTTCCAACCTGGTAACCAAAAGTATTCATGTATTAAATATTTGATATAATTAGTTATTATTACAATTTTCAACATAAAAAAGAAAGGTTATTTTATTGATTAGAAATTAACTTTATTTTATTATGAATGGAAAATTTAAAACTCAGAGTTTATTATTTTACACTGTGTTTCATGCGTTCATGAAATGATCACAAATTAATAAACTTAAACTTTTATTTCATTATACTTATAACTATTTCAACCCAGTAACAAAAACGGTGTTCATGAATAAGTAGTGTATAAACTAATTACTAGTTTTAATTTATAATTTTTTAACCTTGGAACGAAAAAGTATCCGTGAAGTTAATTTTCTATTAAATTAATTATTAAATTTATAATTCTTTTAACCTGGGAACGAAAAAAGTATCCGTGAAATTAATTTTCTATTAAATTAATTATTAAACTTATAGAATTTTTTTGACCTGGGAACGAAAAAAGTGTTCATGAAATGAATTTTCAGATGTGAGTCCATGGACCTCGCTTTGATCAGTTCGAAATAGTAGTTTATTATCTGTTAAAAGTATTGAACTAAATTTGAAACATGTTGATTAAAATTAATTAGGTAAAAAACTGCTATCTGTGTATTATTTTAAAAGATATTAAGTATAAGTTTTTTTTTAGTTTTATTATTTGCAAAAAAAAAGTTAATTAGTTAATCTATCAATAAAAGTCTCTTTAAATTGCATAAAAAAATATCCATATAATATTTAAACAACAGGGTTGCCACTGATTTTTGGCAAGTTTTTTTTCCAGGTTTTCTAAAGTACTTGTTTTTTGGTCTAACTTTAGTTTTAAGTTAAGTTTAAGGTAAGAAACTGTGTTAAATAGTATAAAAACATTGAAAAAATACTGTAAAGCTACTTGAAATGTGTTTTTTAATATAAAAAATTTGATGATTAAAAATTTTAACATTTATGATAGATTTTTTATGTCTTATCCAAATTTCACTACTTAACATGTAAAAATTGTTTTAAATTCCAGGTTTTTTCAAGTTTTTTTCTAAAATTCCATAAACTCCAGGGTTTTTATCCTAAATTGTTAAATTTCAGGTTTTTCCACGTTTTGTGGTAACCCTGAAAAAATGACTTTTATTGTATAAATATAAGTAGTTCACTATTTATGAAATCAAAATAAAACAAAAGTTACTCTTTTTACTTAGTATATAACACTAGATAAATTTTCAATAATAACACAGAGAGATATAAAACATTATTTAGAAATATATCATTGAACTAGTAGTAATTTATTATGGCAAACTTTATTGTAATACTAATAGAATATTTTTCAGAAAAAAAAGTTAAAAAACACTGTAAAAGAGTTGAAAGTATGTTTTTATTGGTTAGTTGCTTTAGTATTGAAAGCTAAGTCAATGTTCAATATACTAACTACAATCAACTACCAATTAAACTTTATGTTGAAAGTAAAACTACTACTTTTTGATGGACTTGATTTAATACTTTTGGCCACAATAATTTATCTCTTACAGGATTTAGTTTAACTATGAAATTTAACAAACAAATTTTTACAATTTATACTTTAAGCTTTAAATTAAGGGTCAATATTATATTTTGTATAAAAAGATTCTTTGGACCGCTTTATAGCCTTTACAATCAACAATACTTTCTGGTATAATAGTAAATTCTGTTTTTTAGCAGATATAATTTTCAAAGTACAAAATGTAAATAAAATATTTTTGAACACCACAATTTAATTAATTTTGTGTAATATAAATTTAAATCAGAATTTTCATAAACTTGTAGTACACTTTAAGTAACCTTTTCCGCAAAAGTATAAAAACTTTTGGAAGCTTTAGTTTAAAAATAGTTTGTTATGTAGTTTTCTTTTCAAAAAAAAATTAAAACCAATATACTTTAAAAACAAATTTAATTCGTTGCATAGAATAAACAGTACTAAGATAATTGTTAGAGTATCTCAAATATTTCTATATATTAAGAACAAAAAAAAAAATTGTTGATTGTTTGTAAGTGCTATGAAGATTAGTAAGATTTTTTAAAATTAAGTAAAAGATGTATAATAAATATGAACGTAAAAAAAACTAATAAAAAACTAACTAAAAATAATTATTAGTAAAAAAACTAATAACTAATAAAAAAAACTAATATAAACTTACGTAAAATACTTATCTTTGTTTTTCCTTTTTTAAATTTTAAACAATAAAAAACTAACTAAAAAAAAACATTTAGCCGAAAACAGCATAAGTTTAAGTAAAATAGCGCTTAATGAACAAATTAAAAAGGTATCACTTTTATTAAGAATTTAATTGACCTTATTACAGAGATGGCGTTTAAACTTATGCTTATACTTACTGAAATTAGTTAGAAAGCGCCTCATTTTTTAAATTGCCCAGTAATTTTATTTCTATATTATATATAACTTAATAATTTGATGAGTATACTTGAAAATTATTTTACAGATGATTACAAATAGATACTATTTTACACAACTCTAATTTTAACAAACACCTAAATTTGTTGTATAATTCAACGTATGAATAATAAAAACTTAACTTCAAACAATTGAAACTTGATATCTTAATACAAAAGTAATTTTGATAAATTATAAGCGTAAACTATTAACAAAACTACGATTACGATATGAAAAAAAAATCATAAAAATTTATAAAAGTTGTATGTTATTACAATGTTAAGTTTAAAGCTTATCCTTCAAGTTAACCTCGTTATTTACATGAAAACTTTTTATAGCCATAAGACTAAAATTCTTCACATAAATAAAACAATTTGAATCATAGTTGTTACTTTTTAAAATCAATCACATGTAATTTAGATTTTTTTAGAGCTATTTTTCAAAATAAATACTAATAAACTTGAAATTTTTAGTTATTTCATAGTTTAGTAGTTTTAAATTTCTTTATTTATAATATAAAAAACAAAATAACAAAGTAATTAATAAAACTAATAAATTAAAAATATTTCAAACTAACTTCATCATTGAGTAATTGTCCGTCAAAAAGTGTTGAAATTGACTTTCCTGTTATTTTTTCTTTCGACTCAGTTTTAGTGCAGTTTTTCAGAGTTTCATCAAAATCAAACATAACTTCCTATTTAAAAGAAGTATTAATTAATAGAAGAACTTTTACAATTTAAGAAATTTATTATACATTTTTAAATAAAGAAGTTACAAATATTAAATCTAAATTATACATTCATAATGTGTATCATAAAAAAAAAGTTATCCGAGTTAGATTTTTTATTTATTATTTGCTTTTTATAGTTATATAATGTATATTAATCATTTAAACAACATTTGTTAAAATATTACATAAAATTGTAACGTTAGCTTTTATTTAGCTGTGGTTATTAGTAGAAATATGCAAACGATATTTCACTTTTTTTAAAGTCATTATGTATCTTATGTTAATATTTTAAGAAGACTAAAACTTAATGATTTTTAAAGTTAATTTAAATACAACAAAATATTTAAGTTTATTAGTTTGGGTATCTTAAAAACTAGTTACAAAGCAGAAGAGAAAAAAAAATTAACAACGTTATATTAATTATTAAACAAGTATATTTTAATTTTGTTAACATAATTGAAACTATCTATCATGCCTAATTCGCAAAGTTAAATTTTGCTTTTACAATACTTTAAAAAATAATTTGAAACATTTTTTTAGGTAAAATTGTTTATCAACTTTTAAACTATAACTGTGTACAAAGGTCAAATGTAGATATGAGTCACAAGATCTGTACAAAAACAAAACAACTTGTTTAACAAAAAAACATCAAAATAACAACATTAGAACACCTGATTTATTTTTAGATATAATAATCTTTATAGTTAATGTACAACAAAACAACTAGACCTTGGTTAAAAATTGTACAAAACATAAAACGTGTTTATAAAATATAACTGTGTACTACAAATTTTTAAATTTCTAAACAAAAAAATCACATTAAACCAGTACTGGTACTAAAACGTAATTTACATAAAGTTATTAAATGTCAAAGAAATATGTATAAAAGAAGTTTATGTTTACATTATTAAAAAAATTAATCTTATACTAATAAATATTATAAAACAAACTTAAAACTAAAATTCAACCTAAATTATAACTATTAGAAAACTTTAACAAAAAATAGTTATAATAAGTTCAATTGTATACAACTAGAAAGGTGTAATAGACTTTACTTTGTAAATTAAACAAACACAAACTTGGTATAGGATTTAAAAGGTAAGGTAATAAACTAAAAGGTGAAAACACTAGCTATTAATTGAATATTTTTTGTATTTTAAATAAATTTTTACTGAAAATACTTTAAAACCCACAAACAGGGGATAAAAATTTTAATTATAATGTAAATAAGTTCTAAAAAAGGATCAAAGAGTAGAAAAGTAGACAAACTGTTAGTACTTTTTTTCGTTAAAAAAAAGACAATTAACCAATTTAGTTCAATACATTTGCATAATAGTTTAAAAAAAAAATAACTACACCCAAAAGTTTAATTGAAACTTTTATATTCAATAAAAACTGACTTATTGTTTATACTTAAGCTTTCAAATATGGGTCAATGATAATTTTTGTAGAGAAATTTCTTGACCTTTTATGTGCTTTATAGTCAATGAAAAACAAACTAACTTTGGTTGTTATTCGTAGAACTAAGTTCATATAAAAATCTTTTCTTTCTAATTTTTTAAACGTTATTTATCGTGTGGTATTAAAAAATTCACTTATACTTAAGTTGGTAAATTTTAGAATAAAAATTTTAAAACTGTTTATTGTCAAAAAAACTATCAACTAATTATCTTATTTTTAATTACTGTTGACTTTTTATACAACTTTCTTATTTTAATGAAATTTTATAAATACCATGAACTCAATAGTACTTTAAAAAAATTCTTTTTTCTTTGTAATTTTGAACATATCATTATAATTGAAAAGATTCATTAACCAGTTTGCACTAGAGTTTACTTGGTGACATAAATCATTAATACGTTTTAATGAATTTAAAAACAATTGGTACAAATTTATACCTTTGTCAGGGTTGCCACACACTCATGGTAACTTGGTATCAGATTGAAATTTATTAAAATCTCTGGATAACTCGAGGTAGTATGAAATTTGAAACAAAATTAATTGTTTTTTTATAATAAATAACTCAGGACAGTTTTAAGAAATTTTGAAATTCTCTGTCCATATTTTTCTCTAGATTTTGGTTGATCCAGTTTTAACACTTTATAACCAATTCTGTTCACAAACTTGATCTTAATTAATTTGATCGATACTTATTATTTAAGGTTTTTTAAAGGGATATTTAGAAACTCAGAATGACGCAAGACAATTTAAGGCCACTCAGGACAGTTTTTAGTCACTCAAGATAGTTTTTTGACACAAAAAGTTTACTTTATTTGACAAACTAAAAACAATCTATTCACTTTTATCTTCATATGTAAGATCTTGTCTTACAAATATTTTTTAATCATATAAAAAACACATCCTTATTGTACTAGTTAGAAAATTTTACAAATAGTATTTACCCTTGATAAGTTGATTAAATATAATGCAAAAAGAAAAAACTTAATGTACTAGTGGTAAATTATAATCAAGTGAGTAAAATTAATTGGTAACATTATTAATTATTACACAATATTGTAGGAATTATGAAATATTATTAAGTAACTCTTACCTTTGTAGAGGAACACACCAATACAAAATTTATTATAAATAAGTTATACTAATTAATAATAACCTTAACGTTTTTTTTTTTCTTCTATTATCAAAAAGTATTTTTGACTATGTTATCAAATAAAACAATTCATAACTTGACAAAATACATAATATCAAATTTACAATAAATTAATTTTACTACACATTTTTTGTGTTTTTTCTAATCTACAACATTTCTTCAGCATCAATAATTTTAGTAACATTAGTAAAATTAACCAAAAATAAATAAAAGTTATCTAAAATATTCAATAGTTTCAGAAACACTTGTGATTTAAAATACAATTTAAATTAAAATAATTAATACCTGGGTGGGAGAATCTTCAATGTCGATAATTTCAGAAATGTTAGCGGGATCAATTTCAACATCCGAATCATCTTCGGAAATTTCCATCCCGTCAGATGAAGACTTCCGCATCGTCTTGAACTTTTTATAGAGCTTCCTGATAGTCTCATCTTTGCTCTGTGAATTTTGAGACTAGAGAAATTGTTGTAAATTTATTAATTTTTAAACTTTTTTAAATAAACACATGTTTTGTCTTTACAATAAAGTTTTAAGTAAATTAAAAGACTTATTCATTTATACTTATTTTTTTATTCACTTAGATTGATTGTTTTTATTTCTTTAAAGAATTTTGTATTTATAATGATATAAATCCTTTGAAAAACTTATTGTTTTTAAAATTTTAATTATCTAGCTCTTGTTTTTTTTACACATTTATATTATTTATGTATTTGTTTACTTGAAAAAAGTTTAACACTTTATAACCTAATAAACTTTTAGCTTGACCCTTAAAATTAAGGCAATCATTATGTGCTTTTTATATAAGCAATATGTTGATGAATAAGCTGCTTTTAGATTTAAAACAATTAAAATAAGCTTTTTTTTTTTGTTTTAATATCATTTTCTTTTTCTAATAAAATTAGAAATTTTGTTAAAAATATTTTTTTTGTTTTTTAACAGCACTAAAAACTTATTGAAAAAGTAAATAGTTTTGCTTCGTTTTATTTTGATAATAAGTTCAGCATCATCTAATAACTTCAAACTACATAAAAAAGCAAACAAACTTAAAATAAATTTTATTTTAATACTAATTACCTGCAATGAGTTTAGCATCAATTTAAATTTACTCACCCACTTATATTACTTAAAATACTTATTTTTTTATTTCAATAAGACTTGGCTTCAAATTATTTAATAGATTCAATAGTAGATTTAAACTCAAATATTTAATTACCTGCAATGAGTTGAGCATCAATTTGAATTTACTCATCCACTTGGCATCGTATTCAAAAATAACTTAAAATACAAGTAATAATTATAAAAATTTATTTGATAAAAAGTCACCTGTAATAAGTTCAGCATCATCTAAAAACTTCAAACTATCTAAAAAAGCAAAAGAACTCAAATAATTTTAATTAAACATTAATTACCTGTAGTAAATTGAGCATCAACTTGAAAAAAAGTGTTAACATTTATATTAATAATAACTTAAAATATAAGTAATATTTAGAAAATTTTATTTTGACAACAAGCTACCTGTAACGAGTTGAGCATCAATTTGAATTTACTCATCCACTTGGCATCGTATTTTAAAACAACTTAAAAAAAAGTATTAACATTTAAAACAAATATAACTTAAAATATAAGTAACATTAAAAATATTTTTTATAAAATATTACCTGTAATGAATTGAGCATCAGTTTGAATTTACTCATCCACTTGGCATTATATTAGATAAGAAAAAATAATAATTTATATAATATTTTTTTTTAATATTACCTGTAGTGAGTTCAGCATCAGTTTGAATTTACTCATCCACTTGGCATCGTATTTTAAAATAACTTAAAAAATTTAACATTAAACAATAAACATAACTTGAAATATAAGTAATAGTAGAAATATTTATTATAATAACAAGCTACCTGCAATGAGTTGAGCATCAATTTGAATTTGCTCATCCACTTAGCATCGTACTCATCCTTCATGCTACTGTTCTCATCCCTCAACCTGCCGATGATCCCCAGCAGCCGCTGCTTCTCCTCGTCCAAGCTGTTCGTCTTCTCGATCACCTTGCCGATGTAGTTGGTGCAAATGAGCATCTGCTCGCAGCAGCTCTCCGTGTCGTACTTGCACTGCTTGCACTCCAGACCCTCCAGCTTTGGTGCGGCTTTCTTGGCAGAAGGGGTGGATGAGACAAGCTTTTCAAAGATGTTTCCCGGGTCCCTTCTGTTCTGCGGGGTGCTGTGCAGGTCCCTGCTGCTTGATGAAGACCCTTTGATGGGGGTCAGGTTGTTTTTGAAGCCATTGAAGTCTGGTTTCTGGTTGTTAGGGTAACTAGCCACATGCTTTTTCTTGGGCGGTTCTCTGTGCACAACTGTGCTGTTGTTACTGTGCGAAGTATTTGCCTCACTTGGGCCTGTCACATCTATAAATTCACTTATATGCTTCTGCCTCTCTTTTTCAGGTGACCTTTTGTGGCCCGCATGGTTAACAGGTTTCTTTTCAGGAGAAATTTCAATGACGTCATCCTCGTCTGAGGAAGCAAAAATGGATCTCTTAGTGGTGTTTTTATCAGGAGTCACAAGAGATGATCTGTGGTTTGTGGAGCTCTTTGAACCATAGAACGTCAGGGCAGGGATAGTTCTGTTCAACTGGGGTGGTCTTTTGTCGTTGTCACCGTGGTAACTGGAATTGTGGGACCTTTTGGAGGACGAGGCGCCCATTGTGGGAAGATTTTCTTTTTTTTTTGGAGTCTTGTCTTTGCTCTTCCTTCTTCGGAGATCAGTGCGCACTATTTTCTGGTGTATGTGCGCTTCCATGTGAGTTTATATTGAGCTTTAAAAAGCTAAAAAAAATTACTATGGTAAGATGCAAAACAAACATACTTGTAAACTTTATTAGTATATATAAAATTTGTACTGACACCAACATAGTTGGTCATTCTTTGAGGTAGAAAAGCTAGCCTGAGTTTATGAGAAATTCAAAAAATAATTATGATGCAAAAATATTAAAAATAAATAATCAAATAAAAAATAGCTTAACAAACATCAAAACTAGCCTGTGTCAAACTGATTTTATTTACAAAAAGTAAACTAGTCTGAGTTATTTGAGGGTGTAGAAACCCTGCACTAAATAGGAGAACATTTAAAGTTTGTTTGAAGTCATTTATGTAATCAATATATTAAGCTCAAAATATAATTATGACATTATATATACTTCTATTTTAAATTAGTATACTAATAAAGGTGCAAAAATTTTTAAACACAAGGTTATAAAAAATCATGTAACCAATACAAGATCGTCTTTATAAAAATAGTTTATCGTCATTATGGGTAATGTTCATCATTTTAAGTAAAATAAAAACACAATCAAAAAAGGAGCTTGATATACCTTGTACAGGTGTGGCAAGTTCTTCAAAGATGTTACAGTTTTTAATAGGATATTTATAAACCGCAAACCAATTATCTTGATTTTTTTTTCATTATTTCATTTAAGATTATTTGTTTACTTAATATTTCATTTAAGTATATAACTTAATTTTAAAACAACAATTTTTGAAAGTAAAAAAAAAGCTTATTTAAACACTATTTTATCAGTTTTTAAAAAAATATTAGTTAACAACTTTTATAATTTGTAATACACAAAGAACTTGCTCACTTTTAAACGTTTAACATTTAAAAAGTATATTAAATGTTTTTTGTTACAACATACTAACATTTGCTTGGAATTATCAAAAATCAGCTTTTAAAAACTAGATGTAATGTATAGACATTTGAAAAAATTAGTCTACTGCTTAACATTAATCAAAAAATTTATATATTTACACCATAAACTAGTTTTAAGATCATTAATGTTCAGTGAAAAATTTTGAAAATAGATTAACATTCAGATATATAACAGCTTAGTTGATTATTCATTAAAATAAAAGTTCATTAGACAAAAACTTATCTTCAAACGGTATTATTCAAGAAAAAACATCCTAGGCCAAATCAATTAAATCATTAAGTTTTTCAACTATTTTTACAGTGTTGCCACTCATTTTTCCAAATTTTTCTCCAGGTTTTCCAATTTTTTTCCAGGTTTTTAAAAGAACATATTTTGGGTCTATTTTTAGTTTTAAGTTGATTTATATATAACAAACTCTGTTAAATAATTTAATAACAGTGAAAAGTTACTGTTAAGTTACTTTAAATATTTTTTAATAAAAAAACATTTTGATGATGACAAAAAAATCTTATTTATATGACAGATTTTTAGTGTCAAATCGAAATTTTACTACTAAAAATGTTTAAATTATTAAAAATTCCAGGTATTTCCAGGTTTTTTGATCAAATTTCCAGGTTTTTCCAGGTTATTTACGCCTAAATTGTCAAATTCCAGGTTTTTAGGTAGAGTTCCAACCCTGTTTTTAAGTTTACAACATTAGAAGTAAACAATAAGTTAGACTCAACATAAACTGTAAACTATATTCATATTTAGGTAACTAAAATTTGTTTCTTTTTTTATTATAAATTACACTTATAATGTATTTTCATTTTTGTATTTTGATTGTAAAACTCACTTTTTTTTCTACTGTATACTGTAAATGGTATTTGTGATTCAGATTAAATGAAAATAACAATGTTTTCAAGTATTTTATTTTATTAAAACAATATATACTAAATAAGTAGAATGTTACTAAACAATATTAAAAGTAAGAAAAGATTATTTTTTGACAAAATAAATAGTGAATATACAATTTATAGCAAAATAAGTAAAAAATAATAATGATTTCAGAGTGCAGATTCAGTATAATGATACATATGTCCATTATAAAAAAGATGCACAGAAAAAAAATAAAGACTCAGACTCATTAAAAATAAAGTTACACCAAAATAAAAACACTTTGAAAAACACTATTCAAAGCATATTTAAAACAGGAGCTTTGTAACAATTTTTGTTTCAAGAAGCCCAACTTAGTAAACAAGTTCGCTTTTGATCTAAGGTATTCTATAAACTATAATGAAAAGTAAATTTTTTGTTTAACAACCAAATCATAATGAAAGGTCATAATATTACCATTGCAGCTAACTTACAAATTAATTAAGGTATTTATTATAAGTATTTTAAGAACAACATATTTTGCACATTATTTTTTTTTATTAGATAAGCTGTGTTGTCTGCTAGACAGGCTAGATGGTTGTAGTTTGTCAACCCCTGCTTAAGAGAATTTTTTAAACAGTAAAAACATAACTTATTACAGTATACAACACATATAAAGCTTAAATAGTGTGAAAAAATTCAAAAAAATTAAAACTAACTTAAACTGAATTTTCATTATTTTTTACAATTTACAAGTCTAACAAAAAATACAGCAAGAGTAACAATAAAGTAGCATAAGTTATAGGTAAACTTATCAAATTAAAACCAAGCTAATCATAGTTATAATTACTGAAAAACCAAAATTAACTTTAGTACTAGATAAAAACAAAATTTTATAAAAATATTCAAATCACTAAAAAAAAAGAGAAAATTTTCTAAAAGTCATACTAACAAAAAAACAAACTAAACTGAAACTTGAAATAAAAGTTTTGATAAAAATTTAACTTACACAAAGCCAGTTAATTAGTTAAATCAAAATTTTTAAAGTATTTTGAGGGAATTGCAACTTCAAAAACAGTAAGTTTAACTTAACCAACTTTATGCTTTGTTTAAATTTGTTACTATATCAAAACACTTCTAACAACTTATAAGTATGTGTAAATAACTTTAGGCCATAGGGAGGATAATAAGTTTTTTTAATGTAAATTATCAAATTTTATAGATCTTAACTTTGCTACCAGTTGCTTTTTACCACTTCCTAAAACTAAAATCATATTCAAGACAAAAGGGTACCAATTAGGAGAGTTCAATTGATTATATATGCAAGGACTAAATCAAAAACCAAAAAAAGACAACTCTGTTAAAAATCAATCTTTCTCTTGATTATTTTTTTTCACAATCTAATCTTTACTTATTATGAAGCAACCTTTTTGTGTAAATTATTTTTTTTGATTATCAATTTTCAAATTTTTTATGTTCATAAGATGTTTTTTTTTTATAGTAATATTTTTCCTATAACTTCTTGAAACTTTCATTGTAATGGTTAGAAATGAAGAAAATATACTTTAAGTTTACTTTTATAAATTTAAAAATATTAGCAATGAAAAATTTATTCACCATACATTTGTATCAACATTTACTTAATTACTAAAAAGTCTCAAAGGTTTCAATAAAGGTTATATATTTCTTAATAAAATTTGTTATATTTAAAAAGTTAATATTTTATTGGGCCAATGTTAACTTTTGTGAAACTTTTTTTTCTCCCATCCCTCTGCTTTAAGTTTAAAAAAGTAGGCTTACTAAATTTGTACTAAAAAAACTATATTGATATTAATTTATTCCCTATATTTCTATCAACAAAATTCTTGAAACAAACTCAGAAAATAATTTAGAAAAATCTAATTAATTAGTAATTGAAGTTATTGATTATTTTTAACTACAATTTGAATTTATACAGGTATAAAATTAAATCTTTTCTTGCATTAAAATTTAAATTTGCAGTAGATTTTACTAAACAAATGCTTTTTTTGATAGTTTAAATATCTCTCAAAACCAAATCCGCAGTTAAAAAAGAAAAAGTTTTAAATTTGTTTCTCTTTTATACCAAATATAAACAAGAATCGAATTTAAAAAAAAAAATTATGCTTTTATTTTAGTTTTATATTCAGAAAATTAAACATTAAGTTAAAAAATAGTTGTTTTTTTTCAATTGATTGAATTGTTTTAAATAAAAATAAAATCTTTTTGAAGTTTAGAAATAATAGGCTTTTCAAAATAATTATATGTAAAATATGTAGTCTGTAACAATTTGGTGCAAGAAAAACTCAAGTTTTTATATTTTAATTATAATTTATAAATAAAAAAAAAGCATGTGATTAAAGTTATGACTTTTTTATAGAATTCAATACAATTACTAATTACCGAAATCAATAACAAAAAAATATTAAACTTTGAAACTTTTGCAACTTAACAATATGTGTTTAATGGAATACTACTTTTCATTTTGATTATTATAGTGCAACTTAATTAAATATTTTGAACAACTTTTTTTCTGGTGCGTAACTTTTTCAAAAATATAACAACACACATTTTTTGACTATTTATCAAAGTATTTAAGACTTATAAAAGCTATATCTCAGTATATTAAACTGAATTAAAAGCTTACTGTAGTGAAAACGTTTATAAGTTTGGGAATCAAGTGAAAAATTACAACTTGAAAATTAACGAAATGTTAAAGCTAAAGAACAATACTGTTAATTAAAAAAATATTAAATTTAAAATCATGTAATGTGTATTGTAATATTTCATTACTTTTTATATTGTTTTTAAATCTGTATTGATTTTAGGAACTGTTATAAATTAAGGAGTCTATTGTACAAAGTTCAAGTTAATTTCATAAAACAGAAAGAAGTGTTGAACATTGATATTTAAAATTTTTGGTAAACTTATATTATATGAAATGTATCTAAAATTTTAATTTGAACAGATGTTTTAATTATTTAAACTTATTTCAGTTGCTGTGGTATTTTTTTTGAAAATTTAATTGTCATTAGAAAGTCCTGTGCTTTTTTCTAAAGTCCAGTTTAGTTTAAATTCAATAATTATCTGCTGTTAGGCGCTATTACATGCTGTATTAACAATATTGAGCTAAAATGGGTTAATTGGATAATAAAATTTTATAACACAACACAAATATTTACTTGTTATAGTTATTACAAATTTGTGATCTGTACTTTTTTCAGTACTCAACTAAGCTTAAAAGTAAATTTTGTTATTTCCTACATTTGTTACAACTTCCAAATATTATTCAGTGCTTCTTTTGTTGTTTTTGTAAAACTTGTAAAACATGTTTTATAATTTTGCTTAGTAGAAAAAACTAGAAAAAGTAATATCTAGTGTATATTGTATTTACAATCAATAGAAAAAAAACATTTTTGTTATCTGTGATTAATTGTCATGTAATTTTTGAATATTTATTTGGTAGTTTGTAAATAGCAGCACTAAACCTTAGGGGAGTATAGACATTTGAAAAATTGACATTGGTTATTAAATATATACTGTGAAAGACTTTTTATACAATAAAAATTTTTAACTAAATTAATTTAAGATTTGTTTGTTAAAAGTTTAAGTTACACACATATAAATTTTTTTTTGAGCTGTCAATTTTATTGCAAATTTACAAAAGTAGTTAAAATGTACCTAATATTTTAAGCTTAAGACCTGAGACTTTATGGAAATATTCCTACAAAAGTTTAAAAATTTTTCAGCATTGAAACTTCAAAAAAATTGAATACTAAATTTTAGATCAAGATACAAATAAAGTGGTTTAGAGAAAAATAAACAAACATTTTTTTTTGGTTTGCACCTTCCACAAATAGCATATTAAACGCAATATAGAACTAACATATTATTTATAAAAAGTTTTGAGTAGTGTAAAACAAAAAGTTTCAAACAACTTAATAAAAAATGCAGGCCAATTTTAGCTTATAAAAAACAATGACCAGTATTGTCCTTAAATTTTATTCCTTTTTTAAAACTGCAAAAAAAAAGTTATTTAAGCTTGGCTTTATTTGTTCTTTTTTTCTTCATACTACAATACGATAACAGGCTTTACAGATTCGACCTAAAAAAAATTAAACTTGTGCTTTAGTGAAACTTCAAGTGATCTATATATAGTTTGAAACATCTTAAAGAAAAAGCAGTAATGTAATTATCACACTTACATAACTGACTTTTAATGTTTAAAACATATTGTTTTAATACCTTCAGTGTATCTGATATATAAAATATTTGATATAAAAAAGCAAGTAAAGCAAGTGAAGTTATTTAGTTATTAAATTTTCATGGGAATAAAAAAAAAGAAATTAAATGGCGTGTGGCACAACTGTTGTCTAAAAAATTTACGGAAGAAGAAAATAAACTTGACTTTTGAATAATATTTTTTTTACTTAAAACAGCACAAAAACAAAGCTTTTATTAGTCAAATACACTTGTTTAAGGATTGTGAAACTTTTTATTTCAACAACTACCAGACATTAGATTTTTAATTAAATCAACACAAAAACTTAAATTTTTCATTATTCAAGTACACTTATTTAAGCATTGTGAAACTTTTCAAATTAACAACTACCAGAATATTAGATTTTTTATTAAATAAACATAAAATGTGCACCTCTAGGCTGTCAGTTAAGGTAGCACAGGTGTTTTCACGTTTTTGAACAAGTAAAGGGTTCACATCTTTTACTAAAACCCATTGAATGTTTTCGAATTTAATTAAAAAACTAAAAATGAAAGATATTTTTTGTTTTTTCTAAGTTAACTTGAATTTAAGTCATATTAAGCTAAGTAAAGTATTATAAACTCAATCAAATACATTAAGGGCATAGGGGTAGTAATCACTTTTTTCACAATTTGATCATGTTTTATAGAATTTTAATTAAGCTACAAGATGCTTTTAATATATTTTGAAATTTCAAAATAATTTTTTATATGTAGCAGGTCAAAGTCAGAGGCAACAATAGGTTCCTTATGGGATGTGCAAACTAAAACGGTGAAAAAAGACCAATCTCAAATGCTATATCTCAAAAAATATTTTGATTTTCAAAAATCTGTAGAAAGCAACTTGTAGCTTAGTTAAAATTCAAAAAACTTAGACTAAATTGTAAAAAAGTTGATTTTTCCCCCTATGCCCTGAACTGTTTTTTATACATTTTCAACTTTTATACAAATAAAATGATATAGTTGATTATCAAAATACAAACATTTTATTTTCAATATGTTACTTTAAAGTATGTTAATGATTAAACTTAAAAAAACATTTTAGTTTATGTTACTACTTAAATATAAAGAAAGGAAAAATTTTACCTAAAACTAATTTTGAAAATTCTGCAAGCATAACCTTGCTAATTATTGACAAACAAAAAAAACAAAGGACATTAATAATAAATTCACATGAACAATACAATTATAATCATTTTTTGATCAGTCAAGTTATATGGTCTTAACACTTTTTCAGTAGTGAAAAATGTCTAAATCACAACCTGAGGGCCACATTGAGGTCCTATACTAATAAAAACTACCATCATACCAATATAGTTTCATTAAGGCCATATTGGATTTAAACAGTTTTTTAACTTGATTGTATTTTGTAAATTTTTAACTAGTTATTGTTTACTTTATTTTTTTCTGAAAATTTATAGTAACTTTGGAGACATTAATAACTTCCTTATGTAAGATGTAATCTAAACAAAGAAAATACTGTTTAATTGTATATATCTATCTTTTTCTGCAGTATTTTTGCAATCAGTATAAAAAATTTCACTCTAATTAAATGACAAACAATTATATAGGAGATAATAAAATGTTTTGTTATAAAACAGATACTCTTTTATTCATGGGTTGCCAATCTTTAAGCAAGAAATCCAGCCTAAGCGACCAAAAACTAGCTTAAGTGACATCAAACTTGTTGTTGTTGACAAAACTGATAAATTAGTTATAAAATACTTTACCTATAAATATCATAACAATAGCTGGCTTCTTTTGTACTTAGAAAAAAACTGTTCAAAGAAAAACAGTGTTGTAACTATTTAAGGCATAAAAGCCAACCTGAGTTACATCAAACCTAAATAACTTTTAAACTTTAAAGTAGCCTGAGTGAGTGGCTACTTTTTATTTTTACCTTAGTCAAAAATTTTTAGACTTAAATTATTTTTAAAATGCAGTATTTTATAATCATGTAAAGATTCCTTTTCGAAACTTCAGCTTCCTTGGAGGTGATACATATTTGGCTTTTTTTAGTTAAAAAAATTGGCAATAAAAAACTTTTCTTCCATACGTCTGTATTGAAAAACTTTTATGGAACTGACTACATCAGATTTTGATAAGAAACATAAAATAACATAATGCATTACTTAAAAACATCTTTTAATTTAAATTTTTAATAATCAAAAAATAGGTTGTAAACTTTTGAAAACCAATCTTGAAACCCAATATGTCTTTAAATTCTATTGTGTTTAATGGTTGCCACTCTTTGAGTCACAAAAATTGTCTTAAGTGTCACTTAAATTGTCCTGAGTCATCTTGAGTTTTTTAAAATGTGAAAAAAAATATTTTTAACTATCTAAAATTAACAAATATCAAGTTCTTTATCAAAATTGGTTATAAAATAATAACAAAATATTGAAACTAACTAAATCAACTAAATTTTATATAAAATCTAGAAAAAAATACCTGAGATAATTAAAAAAACTAAATCTATCATGAGTCTGCCGATCATTTTCTGGAGTTGATGATGAAGACCAAAAATAAAGGTCTTAGGTGTTTTTAATGGTAGTTTTGAAACTTATACTAGATATACTGGAGAAAAATTTAGAGGGCCATAAGCTGTAAAAGGGGGAGCCACAAGGCCATAATTTAAAACTCACCCTAGATATTTTGGAGTTGATGATGGAGAGCAAAAAAGGTTTTCTATGGTAGTTTTTTGAGAAGTTTTGTTGAAGGTGGCCAATTTCTTAAAGGGAACCTTTTGAAAAAACTTTTGGGGAACCTTGATGTAATTAAGGGCATAGCAGGGGGTAAACACCCTTTTTTGGTTTTTGATATTATTTTATATAGTTTTTACTAAGCTACAAAATGCTTTTTTAAAATTTTAAAAATTCAAAATATTTTCTTAGATATAGCTGATAAAAGTCGGAGGCAACAATAGGTTCCTTATGGGAGGCGCAAACTAAAACGGCAAATAACTAGAAATCACTAAAAATCTATCTTCTCCTACATTTTTAGAGATAACTACCTTAAATTTTCTGGACATGTTCCTTGAAATATTTAAAAAATTCTGTCGGAAGGAATTTTTATAAAATAAAAATATAAAAATTTTATATAAAAAATAAACAAAAAAAACAGTCTAATTTTTTTAATCTGTAAAAAGCATCTTGTAGCTTAGTAAAAACTATATGAAGGATCAAAAACAAAAAAAGGGTGTTCACTCCCCTATGCCCTTAACTTGGAAACCCTGATGTAAGTACAATAGAGTAACTTTTGATCATCAAGCTACAAACAACTTGTTTATGATTATATTAAGTTTAATCCTTAAAGTGAAAAAGTTTATTTCAATTAAAAAATTTTCTTATATATTATTGTTTTATTATATTATTAATTAATTATCATCGTATTTTTCTTGAAGTTTTAGTTTCAGAAAAGGGGATTGTTTAAGACCTTTGTGTAATTGATTAGTTAGACCACTGGTTCCCAACCTTTTTAATGCCCCGCACCCCTATAATACTTTTATTTGCTCTCACACCCCTTGCAGTACATGTAATGATTTATTTAAGAACAATTTTATAGAAAACTATTATAATTTTGTTTATCAATTTTTTTATAGTGGTTTATATTAACAAGAATTAAATATATGGATATTAAAAAATACAACAAACTGCATAAGTTTTTTTTTGAAGGTAAAACACAGCAGAACTCAGACTCCTTCTGCAACAATAAAAGTTTTCTGAAGGACAAGCAGGTGAGTTTTAAGCTCATCACTTGTTATTCTACCTGCTCTATCTTCAAATAAGTTAAGAAACAATTATTTTTTTTTAACGATTCTAATTTTTCAACACAAAAACAAAAATTTTATTTTTGACTAACGAAAATAAAAACAAAAGACTAATCCTTTTATCTTTAATAAAACGCCTATTGACACGTCGTTTGGCAAATACTCACAACGTATTTAACGGAAAATTAAGTTTTTATTTACACTAGATTTTTTTGAAAAGACTTAGAATTCAACAAAAGATCCACTTTAAATTTAATGACCATTTTTTCCTATTTATTATTAAATTATAAATAAATCTCATTCTTTATCACTAAATTAGTATTGGATTTGAAAGCTTAGGTTAAAATTATTCAATTATACTATAGCGTAATTATCAATTTTTTTCTAATGATTTCAATTGCTCGTTAGCTTTAAAAATCGATAGTTATGTTAAGTGAACGAAGTTTTGGCTTCCAGTCACCCAAGTTAAAGAAAAATCTCCTTTTCTATCAAACAAAATTTAAAAGCCATCTTGCACCCCCTTAAATGCTGCCTTGCACCACCTAGGGGTGCGAACACCAGCACGGGGTGACACTTTAGCACGAGGTGACACTTTAGCACGGGGTGACACTTAAGCACGGGGTGACACTTTAGCACGGGGTGACACTTTAGCACGGAGTGACACTTTAGCACGGGGTGACACTTAAGCACGGGGTGACACTTTAGCACGGGGTGACACTTTAGCACGGAGTGACACTTTAGCACGGGGTGACACTTTAGCACGGGGTGACACTTTAGCACGGAGTGACACTTTAGCACGGGGTGACACTTTAGCACGGAGTGAAACTTTAGCACGGGGTGACACTTTAGCACGGGGTGACACTTAAGCACGGAGTGACACTTTAACACGGCGTCTCTTTAGCACGGGGTGACACTTTAGCACGGCGTCACTTTAGCACGGAGTGTCACTTTAGCACGGTGTGACACTTTAGCACGGAGTGTCACTTTAGCACGGCTTCACTTTAGCACAGGGTGATACTTTAACACGGAGTGTAACTTTATCACTCATTGATTCTTTTGCACAAAATCAATCTTAAGCACGGAGTGACACTTAAGCGCCATCGATAGTTTTAAATAGTTTAATTAAATACGTGTAAAATTTGTATTTAATAAAACGTTCAAAATTAAATTTATATAACCAGCATGCTGTTGATTATGCAATTTAGGTACTTTAAAGTGTGATTTCAAGAAAGAGTGTGTCTTCCAAAATTATTTTTAATAAAAACATTATCTAAGTAGAAGTAAATTGTAAGACAAAGTTTGGCAGTCTTTTCGAATTATATTTAGAAAAATCATTCGTAGGTAGCAAAACGTTAGAAAACATATTTAGTGGCCTGTATTTTTTAAGAAAAACTATACTTTATAACAAAAATAAGTACTGAAAAACAAGAAGTTGGTAAATTAAATGGTAACTAGTTTTAGAAATCCTTAATTAATTAAATGTTCTAATACTGTATTCTTTTTTACTTCTGTTAATAAAATAATAATACTTTAATTACATTTTATTTAATTATTTTGCTTGGATGACATGATTAAAATAACTTTATTTATGTAAAACAATAATAAAAAATTAATGCATAGCACTAAATTTTATTATAAAAACGAACACAAACAAAATTTACAAATATATACATTTAATCTGTATCAAAATTGTATTGAATACCGCGTTAGTACTCGAGTATAATATTATTTTCATTAAATTTTGACACCAGATAAAACAGACGCTCATCTGCTTGTGTGAACCTTGTTCTTTTGGGATCTGGTTTTATACCTGCCAGAAGAAGTTCTAGTCCCATATCCCGAGAATTCTGAGTCGTTTTCAGAATATTTATAAAATTCCACAGATTGGGATGGTTTCCATTTAATACTGCGTACAAAGCTCGATGCGCTGCTTCTGCAATATTGTTCGTTCGATCACTTTTTGTAAGTTCTCGTTCGTACTGACTCCACAAAGGAATTGGAAACAATGGCTCACCTCTAGCACCTTTAAGTTTTTTTTTTTAATCTAAAGTTTATGTACATTTCAAAATATAAACTCATAATTTAAATTCAAAAAGTTACGCTTAAATTTTAAATAAATGTACCAATTAAACATTAACAAATATAATATTTAATTTTAATATTTACAATTTTATTCTAACAAATTAAAAAACAAATTTAAATAGGCAATAAATTAAAGTGTACTAAACATTAACACAAACATTTAAATGTACTTAACCTTCAACATAGTAGTATCGAAACCACTCCAGAACTGTCACTAGTTCTTCAGAAATGTTAGCAATTAAAGCCTCTAAACCGTCAACAACTTTCTCTGTGCGTAAAAATGCTAATGACAGAATCATTTTTGCATCTCTTGCAAAATTAGAATCTGTTTGAAACCTAAAAAAATGTAAGCTAGTTATTTGAATAATTAAAATAGTTGTGTTTATTTTTAAAGCGTTAACATATGCGCTTTTAGTTTATATTTGTTGGTAAAATGACTAAAAACCTATCCTATCTATTTGAAATGAACTAGTTGACCGTAGTGTTTTAATAATAATATCGTATAAACAAAATAGCTCTTGTTGTGGTAAAATAAATAGTATATGTAAATTGTAATCTTGATTGAAGACCGGACTTTTGCAATTTTCTTAAAACATTTTGACCCAAATGAAAAAGGCACCCTCTAACATTACAGCTTGGAAACTCATTCTGATTCATACAAAGTTACATTTAGCTAAATTTCTTACAATAAGCTTTACAGTTAATATTACTTACTTTTACGGCATTTATTAATCCGAGCTCAAAATCGCAGGAAACGGCCGATGGTTGAATACCATGAATGATATTTTTAATCATTTGAAACATTGCGATGTAAGTTCGCTCAAACTTGTTCTAAAATGTAATAGAAAAATTTGTTTTAATTTAAAATAAACTGATAAATTATCAACTTATTTTTTCATGATAAACTTATTTAACTAAAATTTCACTTATAAAGATACCTTTTGTTTAATTGTTACATTTAAGAAATAATGAAAGTAGTCTAACCTGTAACAAACAATACAGAACAGGTACCGCCAGTTTTCTCTTCTTGCCTATGATGACCACCACCTGTGAAAATTTTGACGGAGAAAGCTTAAAGGTTCCATCGATAAACAAACACTCACTCTCCATCAAGATATCAAGTAATGCTTCTCTAAAAAAAGTCATTAATAACTAAAAGGCAAACTACATTTTAGTTAATTTAAATGAAAGATGATAAATTTTACCTTCTAAAAATTAAAATTCTGTTTGGGACATTCCCACTGTCCCTAAGCAAAAAAACTTCAACGAATCCATTCCCTTTATAAATCTTTAAATATTCTGGGATTTCGATATCCTCTATTTTGTCTGCAATGGGTGAGTGAACATTATGTGATTTTCTTGCACGTCTAAAATTTATAAGAAGGATTTAAAAAAAGCTTACTTTTAAATTTGATTATCTTTTAACTTGGTTTACTTTAAAAGTACAAAAACTCATAATCTAAGTAGAATAAAAATTGTTTTCTTTTTATTGGGTTCATTTTATTGTATGGTTTTGGCAGTAACTTGTTGCCGTTTTTATGAGCTTATTTTAGCTGTGCTTTTGCACAGTTAACTTGACGCTATTATTATGTTGCTCAGTTGTTCAAGAATTTAGTTTAAACGAAAATTTTGTGTTCTGTTTCTTTGATTCGGTAATTCGATTAGTTGGCATTCATGTTGTTTAGTTTTTTATCGTCTTTATGTTTCGCAGTTTATTAATTGTGAATACACCATTTCTTTGACTCGATTTTATTACAACTAGTCTAAATCCTTTTTAATAAACAATAGTTCGTTTAGCACCTATAAAATATTAAGTTAATAATAAAAGATTAATTCGGATTTGATACATCAACTTTATTAACATGTCAACTTAATTTAACAGTAGCTTAAGAAACTATCTACGACCTATCTTATAATAACGCGTTAAGTCAGTTAAACGCTAAACCCGGATATATAAAAGTAATAATATCGGCAGATAGTAAAATGAAAACATGAGTACAAACACTTTTGAACCAATCAGCTTAAAATAATCAAATAAAAATTTTATTGATCAAACTTCAAATTATGCTATTTCTTAAAATTTAAAAGAATAGAAAACCTAAATAGACAGAGAAAATTGTAAAATAGTTTTATTTACTTTTGTTGCAGTTTATATACAAATCTTACTCATTTACACATTTATTCAACGTATTTACTAATATACTAGTATTTATTAATATTTATACTTTACTCACTGAAGCTAAATTAAGCTATAATCTTATTAAATAACGTTATAAAAAACCTTGAGCTTGTATATGTTGCTAGGTTTAAACAAGTAGTTTTACGTTTAAGATATGATAGTAAATATTTAAATAAGTTAGTTCAAATATCTTAATAAAATGATTTGATAGAATTCTTAAAATTACTTTTATATTGTTATTATTAAGTTGAGGTTTGCCATAGAGTAACTAGTGTAATTTTATATTAAATACGAAATTTTAGTTGAAGCTTTAACTTGATACATATTAAAAGATTGTAGTATTATGTTGCTTAGTTTATTTTTATATTTTTCAACATAACATATAAGCATAAACAAATGTGTCATTCAATGCTAAAATGACGCCGTGCGAAAGTGTCACTCCATGCTAAAGTGACGCCGTGCTAAAGTGTCACCCCGTGCTTAAGTGACTCCGTGCTAAATTGTCACTCCGTGCTTAAGTGTCACCCCGTGCTAAAGTGTCACCCCGTGCTAAAGTTTCACACCGTGCTAAAGTGTCACACCGTGCTAAAGTGTCACACATTGCTAAAGTGTCAACCGTGCTTTTCTGACCCTTTCCCTATAATTTTAGTATGACATAAACTTAGCAGTTGTAAATGCTATAGATTTCAAAATTTATTTATTTTTAATTTTGTCATGAAAAACTAAGTACAAAACAGTATAACTTTTAAAATAGTCAGGTTAAGTTGAACTTGTTTTAAAGAAGCTGTTTTTAAAATAGAGTCAGAAAAATATTATGGCAAAATATATTAAAAACTACTTATAGCAATTGTAAAACTTATTGATGCAAAACAATTAACAAGATAATGCAACATCAAAATTTACAAACAAAACCTACATTTGTTGCTGTTTTTTCAACCTAGACTAATTTCATTAAAAATAAAAGCTGATCTTTTGAATTTTAAATTAATGACTTTTAATTCATAACAAACGACTATTAGCCCAATTAAATTTAGGCAAATTTTAGTAGCTTAAACTTAAAATCAAAATCGTAAAGTTTTACTGCATTAACTTTGGTAAACTTTTACATTAAAAAGTTGTTATGTTGATAAAATGAATACTACAACTATATTTACCTCTTACTAGAATGAATTATCTCTAGTTCTTATAGTCTTGACTTTTGACTTAAGACTAAAGTGAATAAAATGTCATGAAACTTGAAACCGCTAGATTTCAATGTTGCTTCATTTATAAGGTTCTTCATAAAAAGTAAGTTAAGAGAAAATTTCAAAAAAAAAAACATTAATATATTTATTAACTTCAATTAGTAGTTTTCACTGAACCTTAGTTTTGAAGCATACTAGTTTTAAATGTTTAATAATAATAAAATTTGATTTTTTTAAACAGTTTAAGTTGTTTTATAGCTAGTTTTTTTTTTGTCAGCTTGGCTAAAATTTCACTTCTCCTTATTTTAAGTGTTAGGAATTAAAACATTTTTTTCCGAATTTTTTGATAAATTTTGGTGAGGTAGGTTAGAGGTAGCAGTTTAGTGAACAAAGTAAAATGGGTAGGGAATAGGGAGTATATATATTGTATAACTTGAATAATACTTTGTATGAAAAAGTTTATAGAACCTTACTACCTCAGCCGACCATTTTTTTTAACGTTAATTGTTCTATATAGGAATGGCAATGGACAACTTTTGTTATTTGAAATCATTTAAAATAAGCAGTATTTCTCAAAACTTATCTGTTTCATCAAAAACACAAAAATTTCAAACGTAAAACTTGAAAAAATATCTAAATTTCACCATACCAGTGTCGAGGTCAAGAAATTAAAGATACATGGTCACTTTTTTTCAATCTGTATTGTTTTTTCATTTTACCGCTTATTTTATTTGTTGGACTTTATATTTTTAATTTCTTTAATTTTATTTTATTAGCTCGTAGTAGATTGCAAAAAATGTGGTGTACGACTCGATAGCCTAACTAAAAGTTTTTTTTTCTTACACTAGTAGATATTGAATTAAATTTTTTAAGCGCTTTTGTTTTGTAGTTCACAAACAAACAATAAATGCTGTATACAAGTTTTATTGAAAAATTACCTTTTAGTTACAATATTAGTTTTCATCAAACAGTAGGTTAAAACATAAAAAAGAAATTTTCTTTAAAAAACATTTGGCAAAGCAAAAAAAGCAAATATTTTTAATGATTTAAAAAAGAAAAAGCCTGACTGAGATTTTGACCAGGGAACGCACAGTTCACAAACTTCACCCCTTTACCAACGGAAATTAATAGACTCATTTTATACACAGCAGCAGCTGTATTCTATATAAAATAAAGCATAAAGTTATCTGCTTTTTTATTTATTTTTTTGTGAAACATATTTATTTTTTATTTCAAAAAGCTTCGCTGCACTTTTTCTGCAGAATAACTTAATTTGCAATATCAATGACAAAATAATTTACTTACATCAGTGTGAGTGACGATGATTTTATAAACTTTATGCTTTTTGTACAACGTTTAATTTAAAATTTTTAATAGATTTTTAAATACTTGAAAAAACTACAAACTTGTCAATACTTATTATCTAAAACTAACTAGCTTTAGTGAAGCGAACTTAATCTTTTAAAACAAATTTTATTGTATGCTCAATTATCTGTTTAATTATTAGTTAGTATTTAAACTTTCAATTTAAAAAATGTGTAGAGCTGTAAATTAAAAAATTATTAATTACACATAAACACATAGACAAAAAAATTACACTTGTTTGATTATAAACAGCTGATTGTAATAAAATTCTTGTCGTAGAGTAATGATATAGTACTACGTTTTTCCAATTAGCAAATATAAACTGCAGTAGAGATTCCTTAAGATATAAGTAATCTGATAGAACTTTAATGTAAGAATTTTTTAGGCGAGTGATAACTTTTTCACAACATTTTGTAGACATTTTAACAAGAAAAAACAATTTTAGTCAACAGTTAGTATTTAAAAAGTTTTAAATGCTTAAGCCCATAAACTTTTTGCTCTAGTATTAACTTGAAATACGGTGGTTAGATGAAACATTACATACGGACTTTCTTATCCTTGATCTTAAAATAGATTTGCTTTGCTCTAAGCTGTTTTACTAACTGTGTTTATTTTTAGTTTGTCTGGGAACCATGCAAGTTGTAAACACTTAAAGAAAAATACAAACTTGCTAATATACAGCTTCGCAATGTTTTTTTTTGTATAACAAAGTAAGCTAACATACTTTCCGATTTATTTATTGGATAGTACTTCAATACCATTTTGAACAATGGCTAAAAATATTTTGCATCTTTATGACCAAAAGCTAATGTTATTGCGAAAAATAGTTTTATTATTTTAAAACTTGACAACTTTTTTATTCTTATTTATCATATTACGTCACTAATCGCTTCATAAACATCATTGATCGAACAATTAATTTGTATAAAAAAAGCTTAGAATTTTTTTGATCAAGTTTAATAGAAAGTTTTTTTTTATGTTAACCAAATAAAAATAATTTCATTTGTCAACGACGCCACATAGTTTAAATTTTTATGAACGGATAAAGTATTGATTTATTTATTGTTGAATTTAATTAAAGTTAATTTTGTTCTAATAGGTATATTTTATATTATTAATAACTTTTTGCTTTAATTTTTATAATTTATATAACCGTTTCAGATGCTTTATTGATCAAAAATAATTTAAACCGTAAAAATTTTAGAATTTATTTACCTGTACTTGGAACTTTCCATAGCTCAAATAGCTATTGTTTAAATTATTTTTCATTTATCTAAAAGCAAAAAGATGTTTTTTAATCGTAACTGTAGTTGCAAATAGATTAAAAAACTTAATATTTTCAATAACAAATCAATTAACAATTGCCAAAAAATAATAAAATATCATTAAAGTATTATAAAAGATATAGCATAAGAAAATATGATCTTTAAATATTTGTACAACTTTTTTCTGCAATCAGGAATAAGCCCATTGTTTATTAAAACATAAGTTTTTATACTTTTGCATAGGCACAAAGAAAGTTAATCTAACTTATCTGGAACCTTTTCATCTTATACTTTTTATCTAGCTTATATAATATTGTTTATAAACAAAAAAAAAGCGCTAAAAAAGTCTAAGTCTAAGGACCTGGTGCACGAACATAATCATAACTTTATGTAAGCTTGAATGAAAAATAAAAACATTTTCATTTGTTTACATACAAATTAACATTATTTAACTTTTACTGTAGTGAAAAATAAAGTGCAAGTTAAAAAAATTCTAAAAGATTCAATTACAAACCGATTAAAAAACGCCGAAAAGATCGAAAATTAAGATTTAAGTTTTATACAAGATAAAACATAAGAAAATATGCTCACTAAATATCTTAAAAAATTTAGTCTGCAATAAAGAATAAGCCCGTTATTTTTTAACACATAATTCTTCTTGGGCTTTTTTTTTCTTTAAACTTTTTTCAATTGTCTCTTCTAGAACCGTTTTGTTATACACTTTTATATCTTGTTTATAAAAACAGATATATATTTTTACGACATAAGGCTTTTAGGTTTCAAAATGCGCCATACGTAAATAAAACTAGTTTGACACTTAGAAACATATTAAACTTATAGTCCTAACCTAAGATCATATATCTTAACTAATGTCCAATATTAATTTAAAACATAATTTCCTTATATGTGATTTTTATGTAAAACTAAACTTAACTTTATCAAGTTCTCAAATTTCGTAGTAACTTTAAGTTAATTCCTAAAAGTTGAAATTAATAAAACTTGTCCAACTATTTGAAAATTCAAAAATAGTTGTTTGTGCATTTAAAATATATAAACTTTATAAGTTACTACGACAAACAGCAGAGTGGCGCAGCGGAAGCGTGCTGAACCCATGACCCTGAAGTCGATTGATCGTAACCATTCATTGATACTATTTTGTTTAAAAAAGCTTTTTAAACATGTTATTTTGAAAAATTTTAATTTACTTTTTGTTAAAAATAATACGATCTCAACCTATTTGTTTATTGAAAAAAATAATAATAAAAAGAAAAAATATTTAAACAACTTATTTTTCTCAAACAGTGGATTATAAGCTAATGTCAATTTTATAAATTAAAACTTAATACAACTAATCACAATTAAAAGAACTTAATCTTTTGAATAAATACGAGCCCGTCCGGGATTAGTACCCAGGACCGCCTGCAATTTAAGCGTAAATCATTACCCTATACCAGGGATCCGCAGGAACTTTGTCATTGATAGAAAAATTTCAAAAATAAAAGTTTTTGTGGGGTGCAGTTGTAGTTTCAGTTTTTACTTTTCCAAAACATCTAGAGTAAGTTTCGAACTTTCCGTAAATTTTACCGAAAACCATTTTTTTGCTCTTCACTTTAAACCTCAGAATACATAGAGTTCTTTTTTTTTTATTTACGAGCCAAATTTACATGTTTGTGGGCCCCACTTTTACCCTTCATGAGCCGCATGTGGCCTGCGGGCCACAGTTCGCCAACCCATTTTTTTAGACAAACGGGCCGCGTGCTTATTTGAATACATTTCATTTTATTAACAACAGTTGTAATGTGACGTAATAGTAACAAAAAGAAGCGCCAATTTGGCGTTTTAAATAGATGAATCCTTTTTGAAGTTATAGTTTAAGCAACTTCGACACTTTTTTCTAATAAAAAATACGAGTATTCTATTTACTTCAATGTAAGTAAAGATGACTTGATGATTTAAAATAAAACTATAGGTTTGATCATGCCACTTTGACCATCAGATTTTAGTATACTAACAACTTGTTGTCTAGGAAACTTGTTATGAAATATGCCTTTATTTCGAATTAGTTAGTCTTTGAATTTTGTATAAAATAATAATTAGCGGCTCCCATTTCGAAAAATGGTTGCAGTTTGAATGTTATTTTATTTCTTCTGAGTGAAATATAACTTTATTCAATAAATATTTATTGATATATCTTGAACTCTTTTTACATTAATTTGACATTATACGTCACTAAACCTTTCAGATGCACTATTTATTGAAAAAAACTAATACAAAAAAATTTAGATCTTTTTGTTATAGTTTAATTTTATAAAGTATTGAGACTTGCAAAAACTTTTGATAAATAAACAAAGATGTTTCTTTTTTGTTAACAAATAAGCGATATTGATTACAGATATTAAAGTAGCAGGTATGTGAAAAAAACTATGTACTTAAATCGACAAAAAAAAGCTAGCATATTAGATTAAAAGCATTTATCGGGCAAAACTGAGATAAAATACACTTTTATAATATATCAAATTTATTGATTTCATGCAAGAAAAGTTTTTTCAAATACATACTTATTTCAGTTTTATTACAAACTTTTCTATCTGGCTTATTAAAACAGAATGACATTTTTTGACTAGATATGCCGTTTTAGATATTAATTTTAATTGTTTTTAAGATAAAACTTATTCAAACTATGTAAAAAGCTTGTTTTAGCTATTAAATAAATATATCTTTCTTTGTTGAGTTTATTCACAAACTAATTACAAGAATGATAAAGTCTGTAATACAAAACATAACTAAAACTAGGTAAATACTTCTACATCTCCCCCCAGATTTTATCTACTAAAGAGATAAAACGATAAATTTACCTTGCAAAACAAAAAATTGTTATTAAAACAATTTGTTACAACTTAAACACATTTTTCAGGTCTAAAATTCAACAAAATTAAACTCAAAAAGACAAAAACATTTCAAAAATTACGATTAACTTAGTTCACTTATAAATGAATTGTTAAAACAAACTACAACTTAAGCAAACAAACTGTAACAAAAAATTTGAGACTTAATCTTTACTTTTCTTCACTTAGTTGCTGAATACAAGCATTTAAAAACTTAGTTGCTTCACCGATTTGAACTTTTCAGCTTTGAAGAACGAAATCACACGTTATTCATCTAACCACCTTGAAACTTCATTTAATTTGCTGATAAACATTTTTATCATATTTTCGACTTTAAACAAAGTAGAAGGTGCATTACTGATAGCATTAAACACTGACGAAATACTGCTACACTTATTTTCCAAACACTCGATACCAACCAACAGTTCGAGTCTTTTAAAGTCAATCTCTGCGTCCTCATCCAAGATCACTTTGAACAGATGGCTGTTAGACTAGTCTGCTGCAAAGTCAACTACAAACTTTAGGACGTCACCAATGGACTGAAACTCATTCATTAGACCATAAAACATTAATTTAGTGAACATTCCAACTTGACAATAAATGAATATCAGCAACATCGGTGTCACGAAGCTTTTGAATAGCATCGTATAGTCTTACATGGAATTAATGACTTGATTCATGATTTAAATAATTAAAACAAGTTTAATAACTATAATTTTTTTCCCATATTTTGTAATGGAATGTCCGTATTTTAAGTGTTCATATTTTTATTTTTTATTTTATTTTATCAATCATCTAAACTTACTTATTATCCATGTGACAAATAAGCACTTAAATATTTATAATTTATAGCTTTAAAATTAATGAGCTTTGGAATATAATTAATTAATTTGAAATAGAGATAAATGTAGTACTTTGTAACTAAAAAAAATATAATTCTTTGAGCAGTTATCAAACAGAATGAGGACAGTAAGTTTCTTATTTGGGTTATTAATCAATAAAAAATAGTTTTTGTAATACAAAGATACCTTAGAACTTTTAAATGATTTTTATTTTGGTATAAACTTTTTTGTGACAAATTTTGAATGACTATAACATGCTCAATGGACTTATATGTATGGTAGGGTTTCCCAAAGTGGGCCAAGTGGCCCCCTTTCTTTGAGAAGATTACAGAAATTTAGGTGGACATGAGCAGTAAATGGGAAACATGAAGTCATACTTTTATTATCTGGAGTTGATGATGAAGACCAAAAATAAAGGTCATAGGCGCTTTTAAAGGTAGTTTTGAAACTTATACTAGATATACTGGAGAAAAATTTAGAGGGCCATAAGCTGTAAAAGGGGAAGCCACTAGGCCATAATTTAAAACTCACACTAGATATTCTAGAGTTGATGATGGAGAGCAAAAAAAGGTCTTCTATGGTAGTTTTGAAAGAAATTTTGTTAGAGGGGGCCATAGCTTTTTTAATTTCTCAAAGGGAACCTTTGGAAAAAACGTTTGGGAAACACTGATGTAATTAACTTAGGAAACCCTAATGTAAGTACAAAAGAGTAACTTTTGATCATCAACCTACAAACAACTTGTTTAATGAACATATTAAGTTTAATCTTAAATGTGAAATAGTTTATCACAATTCAAAAATTTTCTTGTATATTATTGATTTATTATTAATTAATTTTGATTATATTTTTATTAAACAAAAATTAATTGAAAATTAGTTTTATTTTTCAGAATTTCTGAGAACTGACAAAATGGGTATTGCAGCATTTGCAAGTTTTAGTTTCAGAAAAGGGGATTGGTTAATACCTTTAAGTATTTGACTAGTTAGACTATGGGTGGGCAACGCACGGCTCGAGGGCCGGATCCGGCCCGCAGAGTGAAAATGACTGGTCCCCAACCGTTTTTTAAACTTTAATATGATTCGGCCCGCAAATGAAAATGACCGGCCCGCAAGCGAAGTGACAGACCCGCGAAGGGTCAATATTACAAAGTTTATATATAACTTTGCATCATATTTTTACAAATCAAAACTGTAACAATTTAACTTCAAAAACATGCTAAAAAATTACTTTTAAATTAATGTGTTTTAATAAATACACCAATTTTTCCTAGTACTTTGTGTTGTTCTAAACTAGTTGGAATATCATTTTGTCAAATTACCCCAAGCAAGAAGTTTTTTAAGTACGATGTTTTACATACGTACCTTTGTAAATTGCAATGTCAATTATATTTTTAGACATTGTTTTTACATCTGACATCTCTCAATATATATCTTAAGTTGTCAGACCTGAGAAAGATTTGAAAAAGATTTGTGATTTTAAGAATTCCAAAAAGTGATTCACTGTATCAATATTACTAGATTCCGGCCGGATCTGAAGCTTATATTTTAATTAGAATCCGACCGGATCCGGATCTCGACTTAAAATTAGTATTTATTCGGATTCGGATTTAAAAAGTCATTATTCGACTGGATCCGGTCCGGACACTGGATCCGGTAAATAACTAGTTCAAAATGCTTCGGCCCACAAATGACTAAATATTTCCGTATCCGGCCCGTTGATTGAAAAACATTGCACACCCCTAAGTTAGACGCTTACTTATGCTTGCCATAATTTGAGTATGACATAAACTTAGCGGTTGTAAATGCTATACATTTTAAAATTTATTTATTTTGCACCTTGTCATGAAAAACCAAGTACAAAACGATATAACTTTCAAGACAGTTAGGTTAAGTTAAACTTGTTTTAAAGAAGCTGTTTTGAAAATAGAGTCAGAAAAATATTATAGCACAATATATTAAAAACTGCTTATAGCAATTGTAAGACTTATTGATGCGAAACATTTAACAAGATAATGCAACATAAAAATTTACAAATTTGTTGTTGTTTTTTCAACCTAGACTAATTTCACTAAAAATAAAAGCTGATCTTTCGAATTTTAAATTAATGACTTATATTTTATAACAAACGACTATTAGCCCAATTAAATTTAGGCAAATTTTAGTAGCTTAAATTTAATATCAAAACCGTAAAGTTTTACTGCATTAACTTTGGTAAACTTTTACATTAAAAGGTTGTTATGTTGATAAAATGAATACTACAATTATATTTACCTCTTATTAGAATGAATTATCTCTAGTTCTTATAGTCTTGACTTTTGACTTAAGACTAAAGTTAATAAGTGTCATGAAACTTGACACCGCTAGATTTCAAGGTCGCTTCATTTATAAGATTCTTCATAAAAAGTAAGTTAAAAGAAAATTTCAAAAAAAAAATTAATATATTTATTAACTTCATTTAGTAGTTTTCTCTGAACCTTAGTTTTGAAGTATACTAGTTTTAAATGTTTAATAATTGAAAGTTAGAACTTTTTTCTGTTTATATTCATTTTTAACAGTTTAAGTTGTTTTATAGCAAGTTTTTCTTTTTGTAAGCTTTAAATTCTAGACGCTTTTTATTGGCTAAAATTTCACTTCTCCTTATTTTAAGTTTTAGAAATTTCAATATTTTTTCCAAATTGTTTGATAATTTTTTTGTAAGGTAGCTTAAAGGTAACACTTTAGTAGATAAAGTTTACTAAGTAAAATAGGATAGGAATAAGGGTTTAAATGTTAGGATTATACTGCTGTATATATATTGTATAGCTTGAATAAGACTTTGTATGAAAAAGTTTATAGAACCTTACTATCTCAGCCGACCATTTTTTAACGTTAATTGTTCTATATAGGAATGGACAGCTTTTGTTATTTGAAACCATTTGAAATAAGCAGTATTTCTCGAAATTTATCCGTTTCATCAAAAAGACAAAAATTTAAAGTGTAAAACTTGAAAAAATGTCTAAATTTCACCATACCAGTGTCGAGGTCAAGAAATTAAAAATACATGGTCACTTTTTTTCAATCTTTATTGTTTTTTCATTTTATAGCTTATTTTATTTGTTGGACTTTATATTTTTAATTTCTTTAATGTTATTTTATTAGCTCGTAGTTGATTGCAAAAAATGTGGTGTACGACTCTGTAGCCTAACTAAAAGTTTTTTTTTCTTACACTAGTAGATCTTGAACCAAATTTTTTAAGCGCTTTTGTTTTGTCGTTCATAAACAAACAATAAATGCTGTATACAAAATTTCTTGAAAACCTACCTTTCAGTTAAAATGTAAATTTTTTATCAAACAATCGGTTTAAAAAAATAATTTTTTAGAAAACATTATGAAAAACAAAAATATCAAAATTTTCTTTTATATATTTAAAAAAAGAAAAGGTCCGACTGAGATTTTTACCAGGGAACCTCCGCACAGTTCACAAATTTCACCCCTAACCAACGGGCTACTTCAAAGAATTAATAAACTTATTTTATATACAGAAGCAGTTGTGTTCTATATAAAATAAAGCATAAAATTTTCTGCTTTTTGATTTGTTTTTATTTTAAAAATCTATCTGCAGCATAAATTAATTTTAAATACAAATTACAAAACAAGCCACTTACATCAGTGTGAGTAACGATTACTTTATAAATTTTAAGTTTTTAAAAAAAAAAAACATTTGTTTTAAGTTTTGAATACAGTTTTTAATTGCTTTGCAGATTTACGAGGTTGTTAATACTTATTATTTAACTAGCCTTAGTGAAGCAAATTTACTTTTTCAAAACAAATTTTATTGTATGCTTTAATTTCAAAACTAAAAAAGTTATGAATATCAGTTTACATAAACAAAAAAAAAACACTCATTTGATTTGAACAGCTAATTGTAAAATTCTTGTCGTAGAGTCATCATATGACTACGTTTTTTCAATTAGCGAATATAAACTGCAGTAAAGATTCCTTAAGATATAAGTAGTGTATTATAAATTTTATGTTTGAATTATTTAGGCGAGTGACAAAGTTTTCACAACATTTGTAGATATTTTAACAAGAAAAAACGATTTTAGTCAACAGTCAGTATTTGAAAAGTTTTAAACGTTTAAGCCCATATTTACTTTAAATGCCAAGGTTAGATGAAACGTAAAAACGGACTTTGTTATCCTTTTTCTTAAAAAAGATTTGCTTTGCTCTAAGCTGTTTTTGTTAACTGTATTTAATCGTAGTTCATTTGGGAATCATGCAGGTCACAAGCACTGTGAGAAAAATACAAACTTGATAATATACAATTCGCAATAATTTTATATTTGCACAACAAAGTAAGCTCATATACTTTGCCGATTTATTTATTGGATAGTAATTAAATACCATTTTGAATAATGGCTAAAAATATATTGTGCATAATGAATAAAAGCTTATACTATTGCTAAAAATAGTTGAATTATTTTAAAGCTTGACAACTTTTTTGATCTTATTTATCATATTACGTCACTAACCGTTTCAAATGCATTATTGACAAAAATTTTTCAGCCATAAGAGTTTCAAATTTAATTTATTTGCACTTGAAACTTACCATAGCTCAAACAGATATTGTTTAAATTATTTTTCACTTGTTTAAGAGCGAAGAGACGTTGTTTAAAATCGTCACTGTAGTTGCAGATAAACAAAAAAACTTAATATTTTCAATAAAAAATCAATTAACAATTACTAAAAAAATTATAAAATAACATTTAAGTTTTATAAAAGATATAACATAAAAAATATTCGTACAACTTTATTCTGCAATCAGGAATAAGCCCATTGTTTATTAATGCATAATGTCTTATACTTTTGTATAGGCAGAAAGAAAGTTAATCTAACTTTTCTGGAATCATTTAATTTTATACTTTTATATCTAGCTTATATAATATTGTTTATAAAACAATAAAAAAAGCGTTCAAAGGTCTAAGCCTAAGGACCTGGTGCACGAACATAATCATAAATGTATATAAGTTTTTCTATAAAACAAGGCTTATTATGTTTCAGAAATAGTTTTTTTTGGTAAATTTTAAAACTCTAATGCAAAGCATAAAATTAACTTGTTTCAGTTATGGGTTTAACATTTTTATAGTTAGTTTAGTTCAGAACACATAAATTATCGATTCAGTTTAAAAAAATCTAATCATTTCATTCAGCTTGAATACAATTTTCACGATTGTTCAAAGTATAAAAACTATCAAGTAAGCTTTTATTTTGTATTACGCTACATAGTTGTACGATGAATGCTGAAAAACAGTTTTTGTATAAAAACATACACTTAAAAATCACAATACAATGAAATAGTGTAAGTAGAATAAATATAGTTTATATGGCTTTGTTAACAAAACGAAATGTAAAAAATATACACCAAAACTGTATTGATAAACCATTAAAGTAGCACCCTTAGTTCACTACTATTTTAAAAGTATAAGTCAAATATACTAAAATTATATTTTATAAAACAAATTTTCTAGTTGATTGTGCAACCTAAATCTGTATATTCTTAAGAAAAAATCCCAAAATAAATTTTAGACTGTATCATACAAACTTATTCAATCTTATATTATACATAAATCAAAAAATATTTAACTTCTTTTGAAACTTATTAAACCTACTTTTTAAACTAAAGGCATATCTTCTAACTAGTGTGTAACACTAAATTATAACATAGTTTCATTATTTATATTCTTTGCTTTAGAACAAATTTAATCTATCTAAAGTAACTTGAATTAAAATACAACCCCAAAACTTAAAACTAAGAAAACTTGATCAGCTAATTTGTATAATTTAAGGTAGTTGTGTATGAATATTGAGTATATCATCTTCATAAGTTGGTACGATTAACAGTAGAGTGGCTCAGCGGAAAAGTACCGGGGCTATAACCCAGAGATCAATGGATCGAGACCACTCTTTACTATTTTTTTTCTATAAGGTTAAAGTTATTGTTATATTTAAAATAGTGTACTACAATGATGTAGAGTATATGAATTATAAGTTAAAAATTCAAACAACTTAAATTATCTCAAAGAGTTGGTTAAAGGTTTATAAGTCAATTTTTTTTTTGTATATAATTTATTAAACTGATTGCAAAAACAAAGTTTTTTATTTTTTAAATTAGAAAAGGCCTTATCGTTTTTGAATCTGAGACCTTCCGAATTTTGAGCGGAAATCATATTACTAGACCAACAGCATGTTTTGAAATAATTAGTTTTATTCAGATTAACTGTTTTGTTTTCTGAAAAATTAACCATAAGTTAATTAAACAATAACTTTTATATGTACTGAACAAAATTACTAAAGCAGTAATAGATAATTCAAAGTTGATAAGATGCTTGATTGATGGTTTTACTTATTGTTTGGCATTTCAGCTTTGAACTTAAGGAAAATTGTAAAGTTTTATGAGTAAAACTCACTAAAATTTACAATACATACTAAAGATAAAAACTGTAAACCTATTTAATTTTAAATAGTTGCCGACAAAAAGCTCTTATTCTTAAGTCATAATATGGTACCACGTATTTTCTTAACTTGAAAATATCAATACAATAGAGGTTACTTAGATTAGGAAAAAAATGCTTATTTAAGTAGGTATCATTTAAATACTTTTTGGCTAGTTATAAATTTTTAAAAATTTTAAGCTAAACTGTTTTCAAGCAGTCGAGTTTAGTTTTTAAAAGATACCTTTAGATATTTAATTTGAATAAAACGTCGTTATATATTTTGATATCTGTTAACTTAATAAAAGTTTGCTTCGTTCTTCGCTATCATTGAAGTGCCTTTTGTTCCAAGCTTGTCTAGGAATCTTGTTATGAAGTTAGCCTTCAATCAAGCTAGTCTTTGATTTTTATTAAATTACTAGTTGGTAGTTACCATTTCGAAAAACGGTTAAAATTTGAATGTTACTTTATTTTTCATGAGTGAAATTTAAGTATGTTCCACATATATTTATCTATGTATCTTGACAGTTTTTTACCTAAATTTAACATTATACATCACTGAACCTTTCCAATGCATTATTTATTGAAAAAAATTATACAAAAAGTTTAGACGTTTGCAATTTAGTTTAATTTTAAAAAGTATTGCGACTTGCAAAAACTTTAGATAAATAAACAAAGATGTTTCTTTTTTGTTCAACAAATAAGCGAAATTGATTACAGATATTAAAGTAGCAGGTATGTGAAAAAAACTATGTGCTTAAATCGACAAACAAAAGCTAGCATATTAGATTAAAAGTTTATTGGAAAAAACTAAGATAAAATACACTTTTATAATTGATCAAACTTATTGATTAATTAACTAATTTATTTCATGCAAGAAAAATTATTTCAGTTACATGCTTATTTCAGTTTTATTACAAACTTTTATATCTGGCTTATTAAAATAGAATAACATTTTTTGACCGGACATGCCGTTTTAGACATTAATTTTAATTGTTTTTGAGATAAAACTTATTCAAACTATAAACAAAGCTTGTTTTAGCTATAACTAATTGTAGTTTTAAGGCTAGTAAAGTTTCAGGGAGACTCTGTGATTAAAAATTTCTTTTAAGCCTGAATGTTTTTTGCTTTCAAAAACTTTTAAATATCAAAAAATATTTTCTTTGCTCTTAGTTTCAACTTTCTTTTGTTCAGATAATTCATTTAGAAATCATGAAACTAATGTTACCGTAAGATAAATATCTACATATTTATAAATAATTTAGCAAAATAATACGTCTGCAAAACAAAATGAGCCAAGCAAATTAATTACGCAAAACTATATAGTTATTGAGTATCATTTTGAATCGTTAAAATGTTTAAAATTATGTATTGTACAATGATGACCAGGAAATAATTTTATTGCCAAAATTATTTTATTGCTAAAATTATCTTATTACTTTAAAAATTGATACTTTTTACAACAATTTACCATTTTTTTTCACTAAACAGATTTCAGCTGCATTGTTTATCGAAAATAATCTAAACCATAAAAAAAACAGATGTTATGTTTATGCAGGTTTTACATTTCAAAGAATTCCTTTTTTAAAACGATTTTTCGCCTTATAGGACTTTAAAAAGGGTTTTTTATATCTAGTTGTTAGTTATTGATTACCATTCTGAAAAATGGCTAAAAATATCGAGTTGTATTTTGTTACGTACTGTTAAACGTATTTCCTGTAGAAACAATATTATTTACTTGTCAGTCATTAAATAGCGTTTCGAGAAGTGATTTAAACATGGATTTAAACGAACCACTAAAAAAAAAAATAATTATTTTGTTTCAATGGCTTTTGTTTTTATAACTTAATCTTTTTCTTGCTTTTGTAATAACTATTAATTACCATTTCGAGAAATGGTTTAAATATTGACCTCTATTCCTGCGGAATAACTATTTTATGCACAATTTTTAGCCTGTTGAAACAAAATTATTTATAAGACTTGCCAACTTTTTACGTCAATTTTTCATTATACGTCACTAACAATTTCAGACGCATTATTTCTGGAAGAAATTAATTCGGCAGAATTTTTCGTTCTTTTCGCCATTTTTCCCATTTTTTTAGCCTTTTTCGATTCATTCGAATTATTTGTTTTAAAGTATTACTTCTTTTAAACACTATTAATAAATATTACATTAACAAGTATTACAAATATGCTAATCAACCTTTTTTCCCAATTTTTTTACCGATTTTTTTACAACCGTAAAATATTCAGATGCTTTTGACCGAGTTTGACTAGATTGTATATGACATTTACCAAAACTTGAAATAAACTAACAAACATCAAAATAAGCACCATTTGAAAGTCATCAAAGCTAAACCGTTGTTGAACCAAATAAGTTAGACTGTGGTTTTGCAATTCAGTTTAATACTGAATGTATCTAAAAAAAGCTCGCCAAATTTTGGTTTAACTGACACATCGTGACTTTGTCAGGCGGTTCATTTTAATACTAATTATGTGGATGACATTCCGAAAAAACAATTGAATGTTTACTAAACTAATAAAACACGTTCGCATAGTAAAATAACTTTTCAGCAGTTTCAAAAATTTAATAGTTTACAATAAGTATTTGTTTTAGTTCTAACTTAAAGGTGTATAAAAACGATTTAAAGAATTTGCCATCCAAGCATTTAAAAAGGATTTCATTTGCTCTTGGCTCATTTCCTATAAACTATACTTATTAATTTCGCTTAGAAATTAAACAAACTATAAATATTGTGAGACAATAATTTTTTAAAACTTTGCATTGAAATATGCCAGTAAGACAATTTACAAAGTTAAATGTTTAGCAAATTTACCTACTCTTCGGTTACATAAACACTGTGAGATAACATTGCGTAACTACCTAACAAAATATGTCTGTAAAACTTAAATAATCTATCTATAAAACTTGTTAACTCGTCAGTTGTTGATTACTTTAAAAATGCTCAAAACATCAATTTTTTTTGTTTTGCTGGAACGAATTTAAAATATTTCTGTTCCAATAATTAGTATTTTAAAAATTTGACAAACTTTTTGTACAATTTCACACATTATTAAATTTAGTTACTTGCTAATATACCATTGCCATTTTAAAAAATGGTTAAAATTTGAATTCACTGCAAACATTAAGGCAGAATGTTAATTTAATTGTTCAAATAAATATTATTAATAAAACTTGAATTTTTTTACATTGACTTATAATATTACGTCACTAAACAATTCACAAGCGTTCTTGATCAAAAAATAATTTCAACTGTATTAAGATGTTTTTGGTTTTAGTTTATAGTTATTCTTTGAGTTGGGTGAAATTGTGAAAATGTTTTATGATTAAAAAATAACAATACTGTAGCACTTTTTGGAAAAACAGCTCGAATCAAAAACAAAAAATTGTTCAAAAAAAAAAACACATTTGTTATTGGTCAAAGTTTGGAGATAAAAAGAGCTAGCTTGGCTCGAGCAGAAAAAAGTTTTCAAATTATTTTTCTGGAATATATACAAAATATATATGCAAACTTTAACTATTGTCCAACAAACAATTATTATTGATCTAGCTAAATTTAGAGCATTTAAAACCGTAAGTTAAGAATTTAAAAACATATATTTTTGTAACTTCAGTCAATTCAAACACAGTTTTCTTAAAGTTTATCAACAATAAAACTTATGAACTTAAAAGATTACAATATACTATACTGGTAAATA